>NW_022681460.1:82760780-84183280 GCF_009764315.1 Trachypithecus francoisi
GGCTGAAGCAGGAGAATCACTTGAACCCGGGAGGCAGAGATTGCAGTGAGCCGAGATCGCACCATTGTACTCTAGCCTAGGCAACAGAGTGAGACTCCATCTCAACAAAGAAAAACAAAAGCCTTGTTATAAAGAGAAAATGTCAGTGAAACTAAACAATGACCTTAGTGTCATTCTTGAGTACTTTGATTATTGTTATAATGGAAAGAATTTATCCACTAAGTAGTTGATGAAACTATAGAATATTTGCAGTAATCAAATGATCACATTACAAAATATATATCAATGGAAAAGCAGTTTTAACACTGAGATCTATATTTCACTTCATGAGAATATATTTGATTTTTTGTTTGTTTGTTTGTTTGTTTTTATTGAGACGGAGTCTCACTTTGTTGCCCAGGCTAGAGTGCAGTGGCGTGATCTCAGCTCACTGCAGCCTCTGCCTCCTGGGTTCAAGCAATTCTCCTGCCTCAGGTTCCTGACTAGCTGGGATTACAGGTACGCACCGCCATGCCTGACTAATTTTTGTTTTTTTAGTAGAGACGGGGTTTCACCATGTCGGCCAGGCTGGTCTGGAACTCCTGACCTCAGCTGATCCACCCGCCTTGACTCCCAAAGTGCTGGGATTACAGGGCTGAGCCACCACGCACAGACTGATAATGTATTTGAAAGCTCATACCACAGTAGTATAAAGTTGTCAAAAAACATGGATCACTGCTGCTCTGTGGAATTTGTTATGTGAAATCTATTAATTGTATCTGAGTACAACCACTATGGAAAACAGTGTGGAGACTCCTTAAAGAATTAAAAGTAGGTCTACCATTTGACCCAGCAATTCCACTACTGTGTATCTATCGAGAGGAAGAGAAGTCATATACAAAATAACTGTGTGTGTATATATACACACATATACATACACATATGTGCATATATGCATACACATATACATACATGTATGTATATACACACATTGTTTCATATACATGTGAATATATGCATATGCATGTGTACATGTGTATATATGCGCATATATACATATCATACATGTATGATATATCATATATCATATATCATACCTGTGTGTATATATGCGCATATATACATGCATGTGTACATATGTATATATGCGCATGTATACACACGCATGTATGTGTACATATATGCATATATACATACACGTATGATATGTATATGCATATATACATGCGTGTGTATATATATATACACACACACACACACATATATATATACATGGCATACTACTCAGCCAAAAAATCAACAAAATAATGCCATTTGCAGCAACCTGGATGGAATTGGAGAACATTATTCTGAGTGAAGTAACTCAGGAATGGAAAACCAAATATCGTATGTTCTCACTCATAAGTGGGAGCTAAGCCATGAGGACACAAAGGCAGAAAGATGATACAATGGACCCTGGGGACTCAAGGGGAAGGGCGACAGTGGGGCAAGGGATAAAAGACTACACATTGGGTACAGTGTACACTGCTTGGGTGTTGGGTGCACCAAAATCTCAGAGATCACTACTAAAGAACTTATCCATGTAACCTAACACCACCTGTCCCCCAAAAATCTATTGAAATTTTTTTAAATGAAAAAAGTACCTGACAGAAATGCTCAATAAATATTATTTATCCTTTAAAAAATGTATCTACACTGAGAAGAGCCTGTAAGTGGACTAAATAATACATATTGCATATGTACATGTGCTGCTGTTTGAGAATATAAAGATTCTGTTATGATTATAAAACAAGAATGCACGGTGGCTCACACCTATAAACCCAGCACTTTGGGAGGCCAAGGTGGGCAGATCATTCGAGGTCAGGAATTCGAGACCAGCCTGGGCAACATGGTGAAACCCTGTCCCTGCTAAAAATACAAAAATTAGCCAGGCGTGGTGGCACATGCCTGTAATCCCAGCTACTCAGGAGGCTGAGGCAGGAGAATCGCTTGAACCCAGGAGGCAGAGGTTGCAGTGAGCTGAGATTGTGCCACTGCACTCCAACCTGAGCAACAGAATAAGACTCTGTCTCAAAAAAAAAAAAGGAAAAAAAGCATTTAAAGTGCTACTGAATTAAAAGTAGCTTTTAATTAACATGTATTTTCCCAAGCAATATGTACTAAAAATATCATTTCTGTTACATGGAGATTCAAACACTTTTTATGTAGTGAGTGTCTTTACACTGATAAGTTTGCTAATAATCCAGGGCCTCTTCATACGGCTGTGCAGTTTGTGCACTGCACATAACGCTGGGTGAGCTCCAGCCCCCATGTACTAACCCAGCCATCAGCCCAGTGAAACTGCATCATGTGTAAGGGGACCAACTGTCCCGGTTTGCCCAGGACTAAAAGGCTTCCCAGGATATGGGACTTTCAGTGCCATACCCAGCACGGTCCTGGGAAAACCACCCTAATTAGAGCACAGACATGCCATATGTACTAGCTTCAGCCTTGGAATCCTTTCTCTAGAACTATAAGCCTAAAATAGCTGAAATGATGAAGCCATTTTTATATCACTTATTTTCTCTTTATGTTTTAAAGGTGAGAGAACCATGTAATCATGCCAACATCCTGACCAAGCCCGATCCAAGAACCTTCTGGACTAATGATGATTCAGGTATTATTGGAAAAATACAGTCTGTTTCCTGTTATGTACAGGATGCATTCTGTAGTAAAGCTCTAACAAAGGCAAGGTTTGGGGGGAAATTTTGTTGTTTGTTTATTCTTACCTAACCCGACACTCGAATACACTTTGTAATTAATTAATTTTTTTTTTTTTTTTTTTTTGAGACAGAGTCTTACTCTGTCACCCAGGCTAGAGTACAGTGGTGCGATCTCGGCTCACTGCAACCACCACCTCCAGGGTTCAAGTGATTCTCCTGTTTCAGCCTCCCAAGTAGCTGGGACTACAGGCTTGAGCCACCGTGCCTGGATAATTTTTGTATTTTTAATGGAGAGAGGATTTCACCATATTAGCCAGGCTGGTCTCGAACTCCTGACCTCAGGCAATCCGCTGGGCTTGACCTCCCTAAGTGCTGGGAATACAGGTGTAAGCCACCACGGCCGGCCTTGCAATCAATGTTATCCTAAAAGTCCTTTTGTTATATCTTCTTTTCAGTATCTAAAACATATATACTAGATCCCTTTGTCATTTATAAGTATGATGATTGGGTTTTCACGTCCCTGTGTGAGATATGTCTCCTTCAAGCCTTGTTATGATGTCCGCACATTACCTGCCTGTCATTAAAAAAAAAAATACACACACACATATATATATATATATATCATCAGGTACAGCTTTGTGGATTGTGAAGCATATTTAAGTGTTGGCAGGAATAATGAAGGAATGAGTCTATTTGCTGAAATGGAAGACAGAGGAGTCGAATAAAGTGGGCAAATACATGAGTCCAAGTTTGTCTTCTAGGGCAAGGAAGAGATTTGAAAACCTAGGGTGAATCATACTTCAGAATACTTATGGGAGGGCATGTATGACTTGTGCTATGATATGAGGGCTATACATCTAATCAGAATCAGAGGAATGCCACTTTATGAGATCGGAGAATATGCTTCAGGTTATATGATAAGAAATTATGTTTAGACAAAGAGTAGGGTATGTTCTCATAGCAAATAGAAGACATTTAAAAATTATTTATCACAAACAGACATGAGCCATGAGGCCTAATTGCACAAAGCAGACACTAGAAATAAAAGGGTAGGTGAAGCAAAACAGAGCTAAAACAATTAAGAGAGTGATAATAGAGCTTTCACCTTTTCTAGTGAAATAGGTCTAATGAAATAGAAAACTCATGCTGATATCTGATATTTGTATTATGCCTCATGCTTTTATAAGGAGTATTCACAGAAATCTAATGTAGTGTTTGCCACAATCCCTCGAAATAGGAGGGACAGCCCTTTCTTGTTATGCCTCTACTAGAAATGAAATAATAAGCTGAATAGGTTAGCTGACATATTCAAAGCTCGCAGCCAGAAAACACCAAAACTGGGAGAATGGAAAGTGGACTGCCCAGTTCTATAGCACGCTTCCTAGAAACAGCTCTCCTGGCAGAAACAGCTTGGGCTAAATCTGTGCTATAATCTGTTCTTCATAAAAGGGAGTCAGAGACTGTGCCTAACAGGAGGACTTGAGAAGGAAAGTGAGAAACTCTCTGATGGCTTTTTTTTTTTTTTCCAAAGACCAGAATTATGGTCTAAACATTATCAACTTCATCTGTCAAAAAATTTTTTTCTGTCTTGTTTTATTATGTCTTTTGAAGAAAGAAGAAAACACATAAAAGTGAATTAGCCTATTTATGCCATCATTTCAGCCCATTAGCAGTATACCACCACAATAAACAAGCCATCTGCTGGCTAATACTGCTATTAAGATCTACAGCACATGTGTTATGAAGAAGCAATGTAGAATGAAACATTACCAAAGAAACATAAATGATTCTTGATGTTATGTAAAGAAAATGGAAAGGGAGGAAAATCCGTACAGGACAGGTCTAGAAAATGGTGCTTGACCAGCAGCCCTCGGGACTGCTCTATCTATGAAGTAGCCATTCTTTATCACTTTACTTTCTTAATAAACTTACTTTCACTTAAAAAAAAAAAAAAAAGAAAGAAAGAAAAAAAGAAAAAGAAAATGTTGGTTGGACACTTTTAGAACCTAAAGAAATTTTTTTTTTTTTGAGACGGAGTCTCGCTCTGTCGCCCAGGCTGCAGTGCAGTGGCCGGATCTCAGCTCACTGCAAGCTCCGCCTCCCGGGTTTACGCCATTCTCCTGCCTCAGCCTCCCGAGTAGCTGGGACTACAGGCGCCAGCCACCTCGCCCGGCTAGATTTTTGTATTTTTTAGTAGAGACGGGGTTTCACCGTGTTAGCCAGGATGGTCTCGAACTCCTGACCTCGTGATCCGCCCGTCTCGGCCTCCCAAAGTGCTGGGATTACAGGCTTGAGCCACCGCGCCCGGCCCAAACCTAAAGAAATTATGTTACGGGCTGGGCGTGGTGGCTCATGCCTGTGATCTCAGCACTTTGGGGGGCCAAGGTGGTTGGATCACCTGAGGTCAGGAGTTTGAGACCAGCCTGGCCAACATGGTGAAACCCCATCTCTACTAAAAATACAAAATTGACTGGATATGGTGGCAGGCACCTATAACCTCAGTTACTTGGGAGACTGAGGCGGGATAATCACTTGAATCCAGGAGGCAGAGGTTGTAGTGAGCCAAGATTGTGCCATTGCATTCCAGCCTGGGCAAAAACAGTGAAATTCCATCCTAAAAAAAAAAAAAAAAAAAAAAGTTACAAGAAAAACTAATGCAGAACACATAGAGAAATAGGAATAGAAATATTTCTGACCACTCTTTTTTTTTTTTTTTCTGAAACGGAGTCTTGCTCTGTCACCCAGGTTGGAGTGCAGCGGTACAATAGACTTACTCATTTTTAAAACGTTTTTATTACTTTTCCTTCATCAGTAGGGTTACAAAGAATGGCATGTCCCTCCTACAAGAGCTCATCTCATGAAAATCCTTCCCAGCCACCCACTTAACCAACTCACAAAGCAGTATCTATGTCTAGAGTAATTTTTTTCTTTTCTTTTCTTTTTTCTACATAGTTGGTTAGTCCATTACTAAGAGCTTTTTAAAATCTCCACCTCTAGTGGTAGAATCGTCCTTTGGTTCTTTTAATTCAGTCAATTTTTGCTTTATATATTGTGAACCTCTGTTATTAGGCACATACACTTTTATTTTTATTTTTTTATTTTTTATTTTTTTCTGATGCAGAGTTTTGCGTTTTTGTTTTGTTTTTTTTTTTTTTTTGAGACGTAGTCTCGCTCTGTCCCCCAGGCTGGAGTGCAGTGACGCAATCTCGGCTCACTACAAGCTCTGCCTCCCAGGTTCATGCCATTCT
The DNA here is from genome assembly GCF_009764315.1 of Trachypithecus francoisi. Taxonomy (NCBI): domain Eukaryota; kingdom Metazoa; phylum Chordata; class Mammalia; order Primates; family Cercopithecidae; genus Trachypithecus; species Trachypithecus francoisi. The sequence continues at coordinate 82,766,710 of NW_022681460.1, forward strand.
CCTGCCTCAGCCTCCCAAGTAGCTGGGACTACAGGTGCCCGCCACCATGCCCGGCTAATTTTTTGTATTTTTTAGTAGAGACGGGGTGGGGTTTCACCGTGTTTGTGTTAGCCAAGATGGTCTCGATCTCCTGACCTTGTGATCTGTCCGCCTTCGTCCTCCCAAAGTGCTGGGATTACAGGCATGAGCCACTGTGCCCTGCCGAGTTTTGTACTTGTTGCCCAGGCTGGAGTGCAATGGCATGATCTCGGCTTGGCTCACTGCAACCTCTGCCTCCCGGGTTCTAGCATGGGTTCAAGCAATTCTCCTTTCTCAGCCTCCTGAGTAGCTGGGATTACAGGCACGTGCCACCACAGCCAGCTAATTTTTGTATTTTTAGTAGAGAAGGGTTTCGCCATGTTGGTCAGGCTGGTCTCCAACTCCTGACCTCAGGTGATCCATCAGCCTCAGCCTCCCAAAGTGCTGGGATTACAGGCGTGAGCCACCGTGCCCAACAGCACATACATAGTTATGGTTATTATTATTTCCTAATGAACTGATCATTTTATCTTTAGGAAATGTCCTTGTTTATTTCTGATAAAAGTCTTTGTTTGAAGTCTATTTCTTCTGATAGATAAAGCCAGTCCAATCTTATAAAGCCTACTTTTCACATGGCATATATTTATTTTCCATTTTCTTTCAACCTGTGTCTTATAGTTAAGGTGCTTATCTTATAGCACCTGTGGTTAGATTTTCCTTTTAAAATCCTGTCTAACAATCTGTTTTTTACTTGGGATGTTTAGACCATTTACACTTAATGTAATGACACAGATTTAATTATACTGTTTTGCTATTTGTTTTCTATATGTCCCTTCTCTTCTTTGTTTGCTTGTTCTTCCTTTCCTGACTTCTCTAGGATTATTTGAATAGGTTTTAGAATTTAATATTAATCTACCCGTTGACTTTCTAGTTATCCTCTTTGCATCATATTTTCAATGGTGCTCTGAAGATTACAATAAATGACTTCATTTTTATTTTTATTTTTTTGAGACAGAGTCTCACTCTGTTGCCCAGGCTGGAGTGCAGTGGCACAATCTTGGCTCACTGTGACCTCCACCTTCTGGGTTCAAGTAATTCTCCTGTCTCAGCCTCTCAGGTAGTGGGATTACAGGCATGTGCCACCACGCCTGGCTAATTTTTGTAGTTTTAGTAGAGATGGGGTTTTAGTATGTTGGCCAGGTTGGTCTCGATCTCCTGACCTCAAGTGATCTGCCTCCCTTGGCCTCCCAAAGTGCTGGGATTACAGGCATGAGCCACTGTACCTGGCCTACAATAATTGACTTCAAATTTTCATAGACCATTGTCAAAATGTTCAAACAATGTAGGTGCATCTACCCTACTCTACCCTCATCTTTTATATTATAGCTGTCATATATATTATCTATATGTATACTAAACCCTACAGTATAGTGCATTTTTTTAAAAAAGAGGAAAATTATCTTTTGTATTTATCCAGATATTTACCATTTCTGATGTTCTTCATTTCTTCCTGAAAATCTGTTTCTCTCTGGTGTCATTTCCCTTTAGCCTGGAAATTTTCCTTTAGGATTTTTTTTTTCAATGTTTTTATTATTTTTTAAGATAGAATCTCACTCTGCCGCCCAGGCTGGAGTGCAGTGGTGAGACCTCAGCTCACTGCAACCTCCACCTCCTGGGTATAAGCAATTCTCCTGTCTCCTGTCTCAGCCCCCGAGTAGCTGGGATTACAGGTGCATGCCACCATGCCTGGCTAATTTTTGTATTTTTAATAGAGACAGCGTTTCACCATGTTGGCCAGGCTGGTCTTGAACTCCTGACCTCAAGTGATCCACCCTCCTAAGCCTCCAAAGTGCTGGGATTATAGGAGTGAACCAACGCGCCTGGCCAGGATTTCTTATAAGTCTTCTGGCAGTGAAATACCTTAGCTTTCTTTTGTCTACATGATGTGTCTTTGTAAATGCAAATACCTTTATTTCATTCACGAAGGATGTTTTTGTTAGATATGGAATTCTGGGTGGCTACTTTGTTTTTCTTTCTTTCATCACTTTAAAGATGTTGGTTCTTGTCTTCTGGTCTGTAGAGTTTCTGATGAGAAGTCAACAATGTTTACATTATTGCTATGCTGAATGTAATGTGTAGTCTTTTACTGGCTGCTCTAATTTTATTTTTATTTTTATTTTTTATCAGTTTGACTATGATGTGCCTAGAGTAGAATCTATGTTCTTTGAGATATAGATCTCTCAGATTTAGGAAGTTAAATATTCTTCTAGTTCGCTAGTAGTTTTCTCACAGTTTGAATCTAGGTGACTTAATTGTTTCTCCTGTGGTTTCTACACTGCAGCATGCCCTTTCTTCTCTAGCACATCAGCACTTGGAAACTCTTCCTAACTGCCCTGAATTCTGATAAGTGCAAACACAAGCTTGAGCAGCTCCATAGCCATCCATCTGTAACAACAAATCTTATGAGCCTGTAAATGGATTATTTACAAAGGCCATGTTCCAGTCATTGTCGCAGTATGAGTTTTATTATTGTAACTTTTACAGATTCCTGAAATGATTTTAGTAATACAGGAAATAATAGGTCAGGTGTGGTGGCTCACACTTGTAATCCCAGCACTTTGGGAGGCCGAGGCAGGTGGATCACCTGAGATCAGGAGTTCAAGGCCAGCCTGGCCAACAAGGCAAAACCCCGTCACTACTAAAAATACATAAATTAGCTAGGCCTGGTGGTGTGTGCCTGTCATCCCAGCTACTCAGGAGGCTGAGGCAGGAGAATTGCTTGAACCCAGGAAGCGGAGGTTGCAATAAGCCGAGACTAGGCCACCAGGGAAGCGGAGGTTACAATAAGCCGAGACTAGGCCACCCGGTAAGCAGAGGTTACAATAAGCCGAGACTGGGCCACTGCACTCCAGCCTGAGGAACAGAGCGAGACTCTGTCTCCAAAAAAGAAAAAGAAATAATACAAATAATGACAATGTTTTTGTCATTTTTTATGGAAAATATATTCCAGTGAATGGAGTATTTTCATTCAAAATCAGTCATCATCAGAGAGTAATTTATTTAATGTAGTGTATAGTCTGTTTTTTGTTTTGTTTTGTTTTTGTTTTTGTTTCTGAGACGAGGTCTCACTCTGTCACCCAGGCTGGAGTGCAGTGGCATGATCTCAGCTCACTGTAGCCTCAGCCTACTGGGCTCAAGCTATCTTCCTGCCTCAGCCCCATAAGAAGCTGGGACTATAAGCACATGTCACCACACCCGGCTAATTTCTTGTATTCTTATAGAGACGGGGTTTCTCCATGTTGCCCAGGCTGGTCTTGAACTCCTGAGCCCAAGTGATCCACCTGCCTTGGCCTCCCAAAGTGTTTGGATTACAGGTGTGAGCCAGCATCTGGCCTGATACACAGTTTAAATAGAGGTAAATATTAGGGGTAGTTAGTCCACATTGTTTGACAGAAATAGAAGTTAAATAAAAATGTGAATTTGTGAAGAATTAAGGAATTACTCAAAGTAGTTTCATTACGTGAAATCTAGTAGAATTGCCTAGATTTTTACATTTACTGTCTTTTTGTGACTAGCGTTTTGACAGGACACTGCCTTTTGATAGGACTAGCGTGCTCAGTTGCTATGTGTAGATAGATATTGGTATACAATTGGAAAAGCAAAAGTCATTTTTTAAGTCTTTCTTTTTTACGATTATAACATAAAAGCGGCATATGCTCATCATAGGGAACAAAATGAAAAATAGAGAAAGGAAGAAAATTGATCACCTGTCATCTTACTGCTCACACTTTTGTTCACTGGGCTTAGAATTTCTCATGCATTCCCAGCATTTGTTCAGACAGTAAGCAAACAGGCTGCACAAGTTTAGTTTATTTCCTGTTATCTTTGTTTTTAGGCTTTGAAACCTGAGTTGTTTGTTTTTGTACACCTTTGTTTTTCAATCGCTGGTTCTGCAGTGGCCTGTAATTTCCTCTTGAATGAGAATTTCAAGGTAGAATGAATTTCTTCATACTTTCAAAATGTGTGTTTTTCCCCAGTACTATTATCGGCAACACAGATAATGTTCTTTGCTTAGAGAAAACGAGATAATGAAGTGGTTAAACAACAAGATTGACTTGCAAGGCCATTATTTTAGCTAGACACTGGTTTTGCCAGGTAAGAAACATAACTCTTTGATGTTTCCCTGGGCTATTGCCTGATGTCCCTTTTTAACAAGACAATTCTACCACTGCGGTTTTTTTTTTAATGTCTAGATTTCTTTCAAGCAAAAATTAAAGAGCAAGAATCATTACTGTATAAATTTTTCCCACAGGAGGAAATTGAATTTTTCTTTTTAATTCCAGGATTATTCATTGTTCATATATATATATATATATTTTACATTTATTCTTCTTTTTTTTTTAACTTTTGTTTTAGGTTTGGGGGTACATGTGAAGGTTTGTACATAAGTAAACTCTGTTTTTTTTGAGAGAGAGTCTTGCTCTGTGGCCCAGTCTGGAGTGCAGTGATGCAATCTTGGCTCACTGCAACCTCTGTCTTTCAGGTTCAAGCCATTTTTCTGCCTCATTCTCCTGAGTAGCTGGGATTACAGGCACCTGCCACTATGCCTGGCTAATTTTTGTATTTTTAGTAGAGATCGGGTTTCACCACGTTGACCAGACTGGTCTAGAACTCCTGAGCTCAAACGATCTGCCTGCCTCGGCCTCCCAAAGTGCTGAGATTACAGGCGTGAGCCACCGTGCCGGGCCAGCATAGGTAAGCTCTTGTCACATGGGTTTGTTGTGCAGATTGTTTCATCACCCAGGTATTAAGTCCATTACCCAATAGTTATCTTTTCTGCTCCTCTTCATCCTCCCATCCTCTATCATCAAGTAAACCTTAGCGTTTGTTGTTTCCATTTTTGTGTTTCTAAGTTCTCATTATTTAGCTCCTATATGTTTTCTAATAGTTCACCACATTAAAAAAATCAGCTCAAGTTGGGCGTGGTGGCTTGCACGTATGGTCCCAGCTACTAAGGAAGATGAGGCAGAAGGATGGCTCAAGCCCAACCCAAGAATTGGAGGCTGCAGTGAGCCATGGTCGTGCCATTGCACTCCAGCCTGGATGACAGAGCGACACCCCATCTTAAAAATAAGTAAATACAAGAATAAATAAATAAATAAAAATTAGCTCAAATTTCTGGGGACTTAGGAATCACTACTGGTAGCTCATGCCTATAATTCCAGCTACTCAGGAGGCTGAGGCAGGAGGACCACTTGAGGCCAAGAGTAAGACCCTGTTTTTGAAAAAAAAAAAAAAAAAAAGAAAAAATAGAAAAAGAGAAAAAGAAGAAAAAAAATCACCATAAAGTAGTATATCCATATTTACTCAGGAGCAGTAATAGTTTATGTACCAAATGTAGAAATAAAATGATTCATAATTTGAAAACATATGGACTACAGAAATATTTTAGTATTTCAGGGACTATATAAAATGATATCATTGGATTAATATAAGCAGAGGAAGGACTTCACTACATGAATTTTTTAAAGTAAACAATTTCTAGATTTTTTTCTCTTGAAAAGAAAACACTCATATTTATAGCTAGAAAACAGTTGCTTGTCTGCCGAAGTATGGCATTATCTAACAAAAGAGAAAACTATGATAAAAGGTAACCATCAACTGCTTACACAAGAATTTTCCATCTGATACATGTTGGCCAGTATGTTCATGGTAGACTTTGCCTCCTGATATTACAGATAAATTATCTAGGAAAAATCTGTGGACACATGAAAATCCTGTAAGTTGACTAACCTTGTTTACTCAGGTCATAACTACAAAGTGGTAGCTATCTCAGTAATAAAATCATCTTACACACAGTGAAGAGTTTACTCAGGTCATAACTACAAGGCAGTAGCTATCTCAGTAATAAAGTCATCTTACATACAGTGAAGAATTCCAAAGTCTCATAGTGTCATCAGTGGGAGCAGAGAGGAAGCTAGGATTTGAAAAGAACAAGGACACAGTCATGAAAACTTAAATTATCCTTTGGCCTACATCTTGTATACCCTCCACCTCATTAAACAAAAATTCTGTGCAAAGATTGGCTTCCCTAGAGGCCATTTATATTCCTTGTGGATGTTCACCCATAAAGTTGGTCCTCCTGTTAACTGACATTTGGACTAGTTTTGCTATTTTATTTTATTTTATTTTATTTTATTTTATTTTTTAAGATGGAGTCTTGCTTTGTCACCCAGGCAATGGCTCTCAATAGTACGATCTCAGCTCACTGCAACCTCCGCCTCCCAGATTCAAGCAATTCTCCTGCCTCTGCCTCCCAAGTAGCTGGTATTACAGGCATCTGCCACCATGCCTGGCTAATTTTTGCATTTTTAGTAGAGATGAAGTTTCACCATGTTGGCCAGGCTGGTCTTGAACTTCTGACCTCAAGTGATCCACCCGCCTCAGCCTCCCGAAGTGCTGGGATTACAGGTGTGAGTCACTGCGCCCAGCCTATTTTTGCTTTTTGTGTCGAAGCTTGATAAATAATGACCTCAACATAACAATAGCTACTGATATACTCGACCTACTAACTGAACTAGAGATGGCTGGTCATAACATTTCATGCCATCAAATGAAGAGCCCCCTTAAGAGAAGAAAATAAAAACATAACACCTTTGGGTAGAGCGAAATGAGGAAAAAAATGTACAGACAAGTAGTATCACATCTCAACTTACAGTCTCCAACTCGCTAGCTATGTTCCACTACTCCCCAAAATAATTTCCTGTACATTCAGAATTTTTGTTGTTGTTGTTGGTGGTGGTGGTTTTTGAGACAGGGTCTCATTTTGTTACCCAGGCTGGAGTGCAGTGGTGCAATCACTGCTTACTGTAGCCTTGACCTCCCAGGTTAAGCGATCCTCTTATCTCAGTCCCCCAAGTAGCTGGTACTACAGGCGTGAACCACCACGCCCAGCTAATTTTTTTGTTTTTTGTAGAGACGGGGTTTTGCCATGTTGTCCAGGCTGGGACCAAACTCCTGAGCTCAAGCGATCTGCCCACCTCGGCCTCCCAAAGTGCTGGGAGTACAGGCATGAGTCACTGCACCCGGCCTTATACATTCAGTTTTTAACAGACTTCCTTGTCCATGGTATATGCACAATCAAATGTGTTGAAAAAATGAATACAATTAACACTGCCCAAAATTAAGGTAGATAGAGATTCATTCTGAAAGTCTTTTTGAAAACTTAATCCACCAGAAAGAGACCCACTCACTCTGTCACTCATATGTGGTTTTTGGCATCTCCTACTTCAACTGGAACATTTTAAAATCAATTTCTCTATCTTAGAACAGGTAACCACAATCATTCTCAGCTTCCTGAACCACATCTTTTTTAGTCAACTGACCTCACATCAGAGTTGGCCAGCAGGCCATGCACGGAGCAGCAGGGAACTGCCCAGTAGTGTACAATCTGTTGTGGTTGTGTTGTGAATTCTTAAGCCAGGCCTTCTGAGTTTGCCACAGATTTCAATGCTTACTTCCTGTGTGACTTTGGGCATTTTTTTTTTTTTTTTAGGGTAAATTATTATTTTTTCTTTGTTTTCTTTGTTTGAGACAGAGTCTCATTCTGTTGCCCAAGCTGGACTTGAACTCTTGGGCTCAAGTGATCCTCATGGCCAGGCATGGTGGCTCATCCCAGCACTTTGAGAGGCCGAGGCAGGTAACTCACTTGAGCTCAGGAGTTCAAGACCAGCCTGGATAACATAGTGAGAACCCATCTCATTTTAAATTAAAAAAAAAAAAAATAAAGTGATCCTCCTGCCTCACCCTCCAGAGTAGCTGGGATTACAGTCACACGCCTGGCTGGGCAAATTATTTAACCCTCTGTCCTTTCATTTCTTTCACATGCAAAAATGAAATAGTAATAATAGATTATAGAATTTTGTGAGGATTAAAAAAATAATGCAGTAAAGGTATTTATAACTGTGTTAACATATAATTAGTGGTCAATTTATGTTAGCTCTTTTTACTTGGAGAAAGAATTATGTCATTTACATAGGATTACATTTATCTAGCATTACACTTCATGGGATTTACTAACTATGGTTTGAAAGAAGAATGCATTTTATTTTATCATTACTGTTACTATTTTATTACTGGACCTCAAACTTGTTTTTTTCTGCTGAACCATGAAGCTTATAATTTGCTGTATTCCATTATCTGGGGCCCCAGACACAAAACTGATAAGCTTCCTGGAAATAGACATATGGCTAGACTTAAAATCCTCAAATTGGAGAGAACTTTAGTTGCCTAGTCATTTAGATAAAATATTGCATTCTTAAGCTAAGATCCATAAAGCAAAAAGCACTTTGTTTTGCATGACTTAAACCATCTACAGTGGTTTAGAGGGTTCCAAGTTCAAGGATAGGTTATTTATTCCAGTGAGTAGTGAAATGTTATTTCTAAACTCCTCTGTGTAAAGATACTTAGAGTCATGCTCATCTAGCATCTGAGTTATGTTTGGCAGTGAAAAGTTTGTCAGATCCTATCCTCACAACTGTCCTAGTGCCAAATGTGTGAATGTGTGACTATAGGCTCAGTTTAGCTCAACACAGAGAGGCCCCTCACTCTGCCTTGGATTATGTAAATGAAGGGTTTAGCTTTCTGAAGCTTTCCAGTTGGAGCAAAATCTGTTTCTGCCTTTGTGGAACTTACAATTTTCTCTTTCTCTTTGTTCTGACCAAAATTGCTTGTTATTTCTGCTGTTTTACTAAAGGCTAAACTAACAGTGTTTCACAATAGCTCGTTTTTCTAATTCCCCAGGATTCTTTTAAAACTAGTTTCATGCAGTATTTTCATGTGCTCATTTAATGCTAATCATTTATTTTATGTCCAAGATCTTTCATTTCCATAGTCCTAAAAGGCATTTTATTATAGCTAAAATGATACCAGGAAAATTTTCTCACTTAAAAAATACAAGGAAAATAGGTGAAATACAATTTCATATTTTAATAAATCTGTTCTCATTATTTTAAATCAAACTAATATGGCAGCAGATCAAAAAAATCTAGTGGATTTTAAGCATAGCAAAAGTTAAAGTGGCCTAAATTTTATTAAGTTAGGCATGCTGAAATATTCAGCCTTTAATGGCTTTCTTTTTGCCCGAGAAGGTTATCTCATGATACATGATACATAATACTGTGAAAAGAAAAAGTTTTAGGCCAAGCGTGGTGGCTCACGCCTGTAATCCCAGCACTTGGGGAGGCCGAGACGGGCGCATCACTTGAGGTCAGGAGTTCGAGACCAGCCTGGCCAACATGGTGAAACCTCATCTCTACCAAAAAGTATAAAAATTAGCCAGGTATGGTGGTGTGCGCCTGTAATCCCAGCTACTTGGGAGGCTGAGGCAGGAGAATCGCTTGAACCCAGGAGGTGGAGGTTGCAGTGAGCCGAGATCGTGCCACTGCAGTCCAGCCTGGGTAACAGAGTGAGACCCGTCTCAAAAAAAAAGAAAAGAAAAACTTTTGACAAACTGAATTTAACAGCTTATTTGAACAAAGGATGATTCTCCAATCAAGCAGCCCTCAGAACCAAAGGAGGCTCACAGAGTTCCATTGGGCAAATAGGTGGGCAGGGAGCATTTATAGACAGAACTGGAAGTGAGGTACAGAAACAGCTTGACTGGTTAAAGCTCCAAATTTGCCTTATTTGGGCATTGTCTGATCAGTTGGCATGCTGTGATTGGCTGAAGCTCAGTTGCTGTGATTGGCTGAAGTTTGGTTGCTGTGATTGGCTGAGACTTAGCTGGTTGTAACAAAAATTATATAGCATGTCGTTATAACACTGATGAGAAAAAAAAGAGATTTCCAGCTGGGGCCACAGTGTGTGTAAAGTTCACACATTTTCCTCATGTCTTCGTAGGTTTTCTCCATGTAACTCCACTTTCCTCCCACATCCCAAAGATATGCATGTGAGGTTCATTGGTGTGTTCACATTGTCCCAGTCTGAGTGAGCATGAGTGTGGGTGTGAGTGTGTGAGCATGCCTTGAGGATGGGATGGTCTCCTGTCCAAGGTTGGTGTTACCTTGTTCCCTGAGCTGCCAGGATAGGCTCGGGTTGTCTGCCATCCTCAAGTGGAATCATTGGGTAAATAATTATCTTAGTTGTTTTTACTAATTTTTCTCTTCCTTCCCTCCCCTACCCTCTCCTTTATCACTGCTCCTTGCAGAGTTAGCCAGTGTACCCAGAGTCAGCTATTAATTGCTCCAGCCAGGGTGTGACTGAGTGAGAAGACCTCACTCAAAAAAAAGCAAAAAAAGAAAATACAAAACAACAGCAACTTCAGTGTGCAGGAAGGAACATAAGAAAATAAAAAGAGAACAGAACAAAGAAGAAAACAGCAACTCACTCTTAAGTACTGTGGAAACAAACTGGAAGTAGGTTGGAACAAAAACAAAGGGAGAAGATCCCTGTGGTCCCAGCTACTTGGGAGGCTCAGATGAGATCACCTGGGCGAGACTGGGAATGTATTTCACTGTTTAGTATTCGAAGTGTTTTGGTCTTTATCTAGAAGTTATGTGATGTTTTTATGTCCACAAGTATGCCATAGGAAGTTAATTCCTCTTTATATCAATTAGCTTGTGGTGGAATTGGTTTCCTTATACTTTATTTCACTTAAAGTTACAATATCTAAGAACCTAGCAACATTTTTAGTGAGGACTTATAATGTACTCCTAAATTAGGTTTTCAGTTTGTGGACATACTAAGCTAAGTTGCAGTCAGGTAGAGATTCAAGGAACAGAGGTGACTTCAGGTCAAATTTAGTTTAAAATATGTAAGACATGATATCAGCTTATATGCCTGACTTACAGCAAATAAATAGAAAAGAAAGTCTTTGAACATATGCCCTTAATAACAAGTGTTTTATTTGGTTTAATGTAAACACAGTGTTTAACATTTGAAGAAAAATTATTTTATGACTTTAAAATTGTACACAGTAAGGAAAACAGGCCAATAACTAATAATGAAAACAGGCTATTTCGGAATGAAATGGCCCTCAAAAAGGTACAGGTGAGGGGTAGGAAGTAAGGGGTTAAGAATAGTGGGTGGACAAGGAGGGTGCGGTGGCTCCTGCCTGTAATCCCAGCACTTTGGGAGGCCAAGGCAGGCAGGTCATTTGAGGTCGAGTTTCAGACCAGCCTGGCCAACATGGTAAAAATGCAAAAGCACAAAAATTAGCCAGGCATGGTGGTGCATGCCTGTAATCCCAGCTACTCGGGAGACTGAGGTGGGGGAATTGCTTGAACCTGGGAGGTAGAAGTTGCAGTGAGCCAAGATCGTGCCACTGCCCTCAAAAGAATAGGGGTGGGATGGATGGAGGTGGGATGGAGGTAGGGAGATGAAGGTAAAACCAGGGATGCCAGAGGCAAGAATAGTATTATATTTTAGAGCAGAGGGCCCCCAGCAAATTCATGAGAGTTGATTGAAGTGAATCAACTCTAAGATTCTATCTTACTCTAAAACTCCTTTATTTTGTTAAGGTGTGAATTGACAGTAAAAAGAAAATGAAAAAAAAAGATTAGTTCAGGCTGGGCTGGAGTCATTAAAGTAAATGTCAGTGAACAATGCAGCTCACAAAATCCTGATCTTTCCTCTTCAGAAACGAGCGTGGCAGTCAGCATTTCACACTGATTAAAATTTTGGCTCTTAGGACTGGCATGGTGGCCTACGCCTGTAATCCCAGCACTTTGGGAGGCTGAGGCAGGTGGATCACTTGAGGTCAGGAATTGGAGACCAGCCTGGCCAACATGGCAAAATCCCATCTCTATAAAAATACATAAAAATCAGGGCCGGGTGCGATGGCTCACGCCTGTAATCCCAGCACTTTGGGAGGCCAAGGCAGGTGGATCACTAGGTCAGGAGACAGAGACCATTCTGGCCAACATGGTGAAACCCCGTCTCTACTAAAAATACAAAAATTAGCTGGGCATGGTGGCGAGCTCCTGTCCCAGCTACTCTGGAGGCTGAGGCAGGAGAATCCCTTGAATCCGGGAGGTGGAGGTTTCAGTGAGCCGAGGTCGCACCACTGCACTCCAGCCTGGTGACAGAGCGAGACTCTGTCTCAAAAAAAAAAAAAAATCAGCCAGGCGTGGTGGCGCATGCTGTAGTCCCAGCTACTCTGGAGGCTGAAGCAGGACTTGAACCTGGGAGGTGGAGGTTACAGTGAGCTGAGATAGTGCCACTGCATTCTAGCCTGGTGGACAAAGCGAGGCCCTGTCTCAAAAAAAAAAAAAAAAAAAAAAGGAAAAAGAAAAAAATGTGTCTTTTAGAGGAAAATTTTGTATTAATAGTTAAGCTGTGATGTTCTTGTGGGTATTAAGTTACATAACGCACTTGAGTTTTCAAACTGTTCTCCCAAAAGTAACTTCATCTGATCTTTCCAATCAACCTGTGAAATTAGCGAAATATGTGTTAACTCTGAGGCTACTTGAAGAAGTTAAGTACTTTGCCTAAAACTAAATGTTGAATCATAAGTGCTGAAACAGAACTGCTAAGTCAGTTCTCTTGCAAACTTTTCCAATTATCTTTTCAATGCTTCAAACAGACAAGAGTGGAACTCTTGCCATGAAAATTCACTAGCTTAAATGTGGACACAAGTGTTTGAGGAAAGTGCAGTTAGTAGAAGATGAGATTCAAACTGCAATGTGATCTTGCCAGTGGGCAGAGAGAGCTGAGAGAGGAAGGAAATTAGACAAATACAAGGTTTGTTTTATAGGAGTGAGATACATTGTCTCCCTTTCAGCCCAGCACTTTGCTAGGTTCTATGGAGAAGGAGGCAAGTTTTCACCCATGAGAGCTCAGGTAGGTAAATTGGAGAGAGGCAGGTAGAATACAAATAAAAAGTGTAAATAATGGCAGTTAGCCAGCCGCAATAGCTCGTGTCTGTAATCCCAGCACTTTGAGAGGCCGAAGCAGACGGGTTGCTTAAACTCAGGAGTTCAACACCAGCCTGGCCAACCTGGTGATACCCCATTTCTACAAAAAATACACAAATTAGCATTAGGTGTATGCCTGTGGTCCCAGCTACTTGGGAGGCTGAGGTGGGAGGACTGCTTGAGCCCAGGAGGTTGAGGCTGCAGTGAGCTGTGATTGTGCCACTGTACTCCAGCCTGGGTGACAGAGTGAGACCCCTGTCTCAAAAGATAAAAATTAAAAAAAAGATAGTTCCCTACAAATATATGATGAGCTGTTATTTAGAACAGGTACGGATGAAGATTATTTCACCAATTAAAAACAGGATTTTTGGCTGGGCGTGGTCACACCTGTAATCCCAGAACTTTGGGATGCATAGGCGAGTGGATCACCTGAGGTCAGGAGTTTGAGACCAGCCTGACCAACATGGTGAAACCCTGTCTCCACTAAAAATACAAAAATTAGCCAGGCGTGGTGGTGGTGTGTGCCTGTAATCCCAGCTACTCGGGAGGCTGAGGCAGGAGAATTGCTTGAACCTGAGAGGTGGAGGTTGCAGTGGGCCAAGATTTCACCACTGCATTCCAGCCTGGGCAACAGAGACTATGTAAAAAACAAAAAAAACAAGGTTTTTGATATCAGAAACACCTAGAATTGCATTCTGGTTTTATTGTCTAGCTGTGTCACATCTCCAAGTAATGTTTATTTGTTTAAGCCACAGATCTTAAAAATATATAAAAAGATAGGCTGGGTGCAGTGGCTTACGCCTGTAATCCCATCACTTTGGCAGGCCAAGGCAGGTGGATCACGAGGTCAGGAGATTGAGACCATCCTGGCTAACACGGTGAAACCCCATCTCTACTAAAAGTAGAAAAAGTTAGCCGGGCGTGGTGACGGGCGCCTGTAGTCCCACCTACTGGGGAGGCTGAGGCAGAAGAATGGCGTGAACCCGGGAGGCGGAGCTTGCAGTGATCCGAGATCACGCCACTGCACGCCAGCCTGGGCGACAGAGCAAGACTCTGTCTCAAAAAAAAAAAAAAAAAATCTATCTATCTATCTATATAGATAGATAGTAAACATTTTTCAAAGGATCACTATGAGGATTGAATAAGAAATTGCATTTGAAAAAAACACTAGGGGCCTGGCACGGTGGCTCACACCTATAATTCCAGCACTTTGGGAGGCCAAAGCAGGCAGATCACAAGGTCAGGAGTTCGAGACCAGCCTGGCCAATATGGTGAAACCCCTTCTCTACTAAAAAAGTACAAAAATTAGCTGGGTGTGGTGGCACACGCCTGTAGTCACAGCTACTTAGGAGGCTGAGGCAGGAGAATCCCTTAAACCCAGGAGGCAGAGGTTGCAGTGAGCCAAGATCACGCCACTGCACTCCAGCCTAGGCGACAGAGAGACTTCGTCTTAAAGAAAAAAAACAAACAAAAAAAAAAAGTGTCTGTCACTTAGTATAATTGTTCAAGAAATGTCAGCTATTAGAGGACATGTTCATTTCGCTGATAAGTATGTCCTTCGCCCCACTGTAGCACCTGCCTTGAGAATGTACAGTAGAGCTACTCCTTAAAAAACTTTCCCGGCCGGGCACGGTGGCTCACGCCTATAATCCCAGCACTTTGGGAGGCCGAGACGGGCGGATCACAAGGTCAGGAGATCGAGACCATGGTGAAACCCCGTCTCTACTAAAAATACAAAAAACTAGCCGGGCGCGGTGGCGGGCGCCTGTAGTCCCAGCTACTCAGGAGGCTGAGGCAGGAGAATGACGTGAACCCGGGAGGCGGAGCTTGCAGTGAGCCGAGATCGCGCCACTGCACTCCAGCCTGGGCGGCAGAGCGAGACTCCATCTCAAAAAAAAAAAAAAAAAAAAGCTTTCCTGAGGATATTTGATCACAGCCTAAGGAAGAACTTTAACAATTGATGCTAGTTGACAGTGGTAGAGATGGTTGGGGAAGTAGAGGTGATTCCAGTGAAAGATTAAAGACCTTAATAAATTGTTGTCAGGAATATTGTATGGGGGAAGGGAGATGTTTCTGTTTCTTAAGATTTTTTTGCCCTTGGTAAAGTCTGCTCACGATTTTATGAATAGCATAAAATGAGGCTAGTGGTGAAATACCCCAACTTTCATGTAGACAATAACTTTGAACTTTGAAGCAAAGAGGGAGAAAAGCATTGAATGTGCTGACTATGAACTGTCCTTTATACACATGAACACATGAATACAATAGTGCTAAGGTGAGCAGTGCACAGTATAGTTGTTGGGTTATTTTTAGAAATGGCAAAAATAAAGCCACATACTTTTACCCAATCTCTTTGGGAGACAAATGATCAGAAAGCAGTCTGTGAAAATCAGAAAGGATTGCTCTTTGAGAAAAACATAATTGGCACATATAAGGAAGATAAGCACTCAGATTCAGTAGTATCATGTTCTAACAAGGCAACCTGTTTTAGACACTTACTATTATTCCTGGAAGTAATCTAGCTAAGTCTAGTGTGTCTGTTACCATCGTGTGCCTCTTTCACATCTTATGTAAATGTACTTTCTAATATTTGTAATGCATGTAATATTAATTTTAATTCTTTATTTATTTTTTTTTTTTTTGAGACAGAGTCTCACTCTGTCGCCCAGGCTGGAGTGCGGTGGCCAGATCTCAGCTCACTGCAAGCTCTGCCTCCCGGGTTCACGCCATTCTCCTGCCTCAGCCTCCCGAGTAGCTGGGACTACACGCGCCCGCCACCTCGCCCGGCTAGTTTTTTGTATTTTTAGTAGAGACGGGGTTTCACAGTGTTAGCCAGGATGGTCTCGATCTCCTGACCTCGTGATCCGCCCGTCTCGGCCTCCCAAAGTGCTGGGATTACAGGCTTGAGCCACCGCGCCCGGCCTACTATTACTTTTAAGAAGAGATAGATAAGGAATAGCAGTCCTGAGGGATTTTACAAGGTCCCTTTCAACCTTTTAAAAACCTATAATCCTCAAGAAAATCAAAGTCCTAAGAAAAGATAATGGGAGGTGGGAAAAGAACAGTGACAAGGGGGTTACAAACTGTGTATGCCAGGAGGCTGGGCGTGGTGGCTCATGCCTGTGATCCCAGTACTTTGGGAGGTTGAGGTGGGTGGATTACTTGAGGCCAGGAGTTCAAGACCAGTGTAGCCAATATGGTGAAACCCTGTCTCTACTAAAAATACAAAAATTAGCCGTGCCTGGTGGTGCACACCTGTAACCCCAGCTACTTGGGAGGCTGAGACAGGGGAATCGCTTGAACCCGGGAGGCGGAGTTTGCAGTGAGCCGAGATCATGCCACTGCACTCCAGCTGGGTGATACAGCCAGACTCTGTGGAAAGGGAAGGGAAGGAAAAGGAGGGGAGGGAAGGGGAGGGGAGGGGAGGGGAGGGGAGGGGAGGGGAAGGAAGTGGGGGGAGGGGGAAAAAGAAAGAAACAGTGTATGACAGGGCCCCATTTCTGCTCTTTGGTTATTTTTTTCCCCACTATAGAAGGAAAAGTCAAAAGGCAATTGACCATCAGTTATGAATATAGGAGCAGATTGTAGATATAAAAACAGTACTTAGGGCCAGGTGCAGTGGCTCACGCCTGTAATCGCAGCACTTTGGGAGGCCAAGGCGGGAGGATCCACTTGAGGTCAGGAGTTTGAGACCAGCTTGGCCAGCATGGTGAAACCATGTCTCTACTAAAAATACAAAAATTAGCTGGGCATGGTGACACATACCTGTAATCCTAGCTACTCAGGAGGCTGAGGCAGGAGAATCACTTGAATCCAGGAGGTGGAGGTTGCGGTGAGCTGAGATGCTGCCATTGCACTCCAGCCAGGGTGACAGAGTGAGACTCCGTCTCAAAAAAACAAAACAACAACAACAACAAAAAAAAACAGTACTTACAGTGTGGTAAACAGAGAAAAGAGAACACTTTTGCTTTTAAAAAGTAAAGTCAGGGCTTACTAAATGCCTTACTAAACTGGATTTATGTTAGTATATAAGGTGTATAAACAACATGATTTGAAAAATGAACTTTAAGTAGGTCTATTGTGATGATCTGTGCTTGTGTTCTAAGGATTTTTAAGCAACACTTTATGAGTTGTGAAATAGAATAATTATAGATACTAATTGATGGAAATAGTCTTTCTATTTGGCACAATCATTTGTTCTAAATAAGTAGAGAATACAATATAATTTTAAGCGAAATTGTATAAACAAATAATAAGTAATATTATAGTAGAAGCTTCTTGAAGTAACCATGTTTATGTAGTTTATAAGATTAGACATTATATATGATTCTCATCTTTTGCTTACATCTGTTTCATTTCTTCTTTGGAATTTTCTTGTGGTCTTATACAAAAGCTAATTTTCATTCTTTTGGATTCCATTTATATCTTCTGTGAAATGATGATTAGGGAACAAAGTTGTTGCTATCAGGCACACAAAAATATATGTGTATATTTATATATACATACATACACACACACCCCTGTATAACAGAGGTAGTTAATATGCAGTATCTGAAATGCTTGGCCCCAAACCATCAAACAATCCTTTAGGGGTAACTAATCTTATTTGTTAAAGGGATTCTATAATCACAACTCAGAAACAAATAGTTTTATAAAAAGTGTCTGTAAAAAAAAAATTGTCTGTGTTGCGTGAGAGGCTCAAACCTAGTATCCTAGCACTTTGGGAGACCAAGGTGGGAGGATCGCTTGAGCCCAGGAGCTTGAGACTAGCCTGGGCAACATAGGGAATCCCTGTCTCAAAAAAAAAAAAAAAAATAGGCATAGTGGCATGTGCCTGTAGCCCCAGATATTCAGGAGGCTGAAGTGGGAGGATGACTTGAGTCCAGGAGGTTGAGGCTGCAGTGAGCCATGATCATACCACTGCACTCCAGCCTGGGTGACAAAGCAAGACCCTGACTTAAAAAAAAAAAAAAGTTGGCTGGGCATGGTGGCTCTGAAATCTACTGTGTGCTAAGAAAACAGAAAATGAAGGCATGGAATCCGCAGGAAATAAAAATCTTAGTGCTTATTTCTTAGTATGAAGTTGGTGAATTATTGTTTTCTTATCTCTGTGTGAGGTGAAGCCTGTGTGTCACACCCTTGTGCCGTGGGTAACACCGCTGAGTTACTGATGCTATCATACATGTATATATCTGTATATATAAAATCACAAAATCACACAAATGGACAGCTGCAGCACTATGGTCTCTTTCTGGCAGGTCCCTGAAGGACAGTGCTGAAAAGATATCCGCACAGTGAGCAGAACCTCAAGCACCTGGTTGTTCATTTTGCTTCTAAGGAGAAATGGCCAGATATGTAATTATATACCAATTTATGGGCTGTGGCCAATAGTTTGGCTGGAACATGATTGGAAAATTGGTGACAAAGAAATTTAGGGAAGTGATCTGTGAATAGACCTCTCCGAATGAGAAAAAACAAAAAACAAAAAAGGTAAAGATATTTGTGTCCACATGAATTCTCAGCAAAGGGTGACCTCAATAGAGGGGTATTTTAACAATCAAGTGGATAAGATGACCCATTCTGTGGATACCAGACAGCCCCTTTCCCCAACCAACCTTGCATCCAGTGAACTCATAAACAAAGTAGCCATGGTGGCAAGGATGGAGGTTATGCATGGACTCAGCAACATGGACGTCCACTCACTAAGGCCAACCTGGCTACAGCCACTGCTGAGTGCCCAATCTGCCAGCAACAGAAATGAACACTGAGCCTCTGATATGGCACCTTTCCCCAGGGTGATCTGCCAGCCGCCTGGTCACAGGTTGATTATATTGGACAGCTTCCATCATGGAAGAAGCAGTGTTTTATCCTTACTGCAATAGACCTTAATCTGAATATGGATTTGCCTTCCTTGAACACAATGCTTCTGCCATAACTACCATCCATGGACTCCCAGAATGCCCTATCCCCTGTCATGGTATTCCACACAGACACAGCACTGCTTCTGATCAAGGAATACATTTTATAGCCAAAGAGATGCAGCAACGGGCCCATGCTCCTGGAATTCACTGGTCTTAACCATGTTTCCCATCATCCTGGAGCAGCTGGGTTAATAGAATGAATGGTGTAATGACCTTTGGAAGTTACAGTGACAATTTTTTGCATGGCTGGTGCAAGGTTCTTCAGAAAGTTGTATATGCTCTGAATCAACATCCAGCATATGGTGCTGCTTCTCCCATAGCCAGGATCCACAGGTCCAGAAATGGAAGGGGTGGAAGGGGTGGAAATGGGAGTGGCACCACTCACTATTCCCCCTAGTGACCCATTGGAAACATTTTTGCTTTCTGTTCCCATGATCTGTTTATGATCTGCAGGCCTGGAGGTCTTAGTTCCAGAGGGAGGAGTGCTTCCGGAGACACAACAATGATTCCATTGAACTGAAAGTGAAGACTACCACCCAGCCACTTTGGGATCCTCATGCCTCTGAATCAAAAAGCTAAGAAGGGAGTTATGATGTTGGCTGGAGTAACTGATACAAAATACTAGGGAGAAATTGGACTACTATTCCACAATGGAGATAAATAAGTGTATGTCTGCCAGGCGCGGTGGCTCACGCCTGTAATCTCAGCACTTTGGGAGGCTGAGATGAGCAGATCATTTGAGGTTAGGAGTTCGAGACCAGCTTGACCTGCATACTGAAACCCTGTCTCTATTAAAATACAAAAATTAGCCGGGCATAGTGGTGGGTGCCTGTAATCCCAGCTACTCAGGAGGCTGAGGCAGGAGAATTGCTTGAACCCAGGAGGCAGAGGTTGCAGTGAGCTGAGATCGCACCAATGCACTCCAACCTGGGTGACAGAGTGAGACTCTGTCTCAAAACAAAACAAAACAGAAGTGTATGTCTGAAATACAGGAGATCCCTTAGGATGTCTCTTAGTATTGCCATGTCCTGTGATTAAGGTCAATGAGAAATTACAACAACTCAATCCAAGTAAGACTGTGAATGGCCCAGACTCTTCAGAAATGTAGGTTTGGGTCACCTGCCACATAAACAACCACAATCAACTGAGGTTCTTGTTGAAGGTAAAGGGAATATAGAATGGGTAGTAAAGGAAGGTAGTTATAAATACCAGCTATGACCAGGTGACCAGTCGCAGAAATAAGCACTGTAACTGTGATGAGTATTTCCTGCCTGTTTTGTTAAGAATATGTTTGTGCGTCTATGTACATATATTAATATCTTGTTTTCATTCTTCTCTTATTTCTTTATCATGTAACTCAACATTTATTGACTTTATATCAGTATCTACAAGATTTATTGACTTTATGTCAGTATTTAAGTATTGTTAATTTTATATCATAGTATTTAAGTTATGGGATATCAGCAGAAGAGTAAACATCACCCAAGGACTTTACCTTGTCTTCTGGGGAAGGGACTAGAATGTTTTCTGTTGTACACAAAACAGGTGCATTATATTAGGTGGAATTATCACTTTGCTATTGTCTTTATTTGGAGATTAAGTGTGACACAAAGAGGTGTGTATGGCTGCCAAGTTGAAAGGGGAGAACTTGTGATGGTTAATTTTAAGTGTCAACTTGACTGGATTAAGGAATGCATAGAAAATTGGCAAAGCATTATTTTGGGGTGTGGCCTTGAGGGCACCTCTAAAGGAGATTGATGCACGAGTCTGAGTGGACTAAGTAGAAAAGACCCGCCCCCACTAATGTGGGGGCAGGTAGGTGAGGGGGGGTAGTGTCCAATTGCCTGGGGGCCTAGATAGAACCGCAGGTAGGTCACTCACTCTCCCGGAGCTGGGATACATGCTTCTTCTCCGGCCTTCGGACATCAGGTTCTCCAGCCTTTGGCCTTTGGACGCTAGGACTTACACCAGCAGCCCCCAGATTCTCAGTTCTTCAGACTTGGACTGAGCCACGCTAGTGGCATCCCAGGGTCTCCAGCTTGCAGACAGCCTGCCATGGGATTTCTCAGCTTTCATAATTGTATGAGCCAGTTCCCCTAATAAATCTCCTCTCTTCTCTTTCTCCATCTCTTTCTCTCTCTCTCTCTCTGGAGATATCCTATGGTTTTATTCTCTGGAAAACCATAATACACACACACACACACATACAATCATAGAGATATGAAAGTGTAGTTTTGTATCTTAACTTGGCACTAAGCATTTGCACCACTTCCACATGTGCTGTGGCTTTTGTCATTTCTGACAACCTGATGGGCATTCTGCTATGGCTTTAAAACTACTTTGTCCAGACAGGGGCTGCACAATAGGGTCCCTTTTATCAAGTCCTTATCGTTGTGTAGAGAAGGCTATTTTGAGAGGATATAAAGGGATATAAAGTAGAAGGGGTTTGAGCTAAATGTTCGTTCAGGCTTTCTGGCAATACAAAAGTGATGGAGAACTTCATGACTGCAAGACAGGAAGAAAACACTCTGTGAGGTGACTGTGTCATCCCCTGGCAGGAGGAAAGATTCTAAAGTTCTTGAGGAAAGTTGGTTGGATGACAAGAGTAAAACAGGTTACAATGGCATACTTTTCTATAAGCCAAATTCATATGATGTCATCCATAGAGAGGGTTTAATGTAAACCATTATGAAAGCATTTTATTTCTCAAGAACTTCCTGTGGGCTAGGCCCTCTCCTGGGCACCAGGGATGATGTGGCAAATAATGTAGATAATTATTCTGGCTAGGGGCAGTGGCTTACGCCTATAATCCCAGCACTTTGGGAGGCTTAGGCGGGCGGATCACTTGTGCCCAGGAATTTGAGACCAGCCTGGCTAACACAGCAAGACCTCATCTTTGCAGATAATACAAATATGAGCCAGGCATGGTGGCACACACCCGTGGTCCCATCTAGTAGAGAGGCTGAGGTGGGACGATTGCTTGAACCCGGGAAGCGGAGGTTGCGGTGAGCCGTGATTGCACCACTGCACTCCAGACTGAGGGACAGAGCAAGACCCTCTCTGAAACAAACAAACATGATATCCCTATCTCATAGAGACTACTTTCTAGTTGGGTGAATCAATAATAAAGCCAGAAAAAGTCACATAATAAAACTAATATGCAGATAATTGAAATAGAGTGAATGACGAAGAGTGGCCAGCTACTGGCTACTTTCGGTCCACTGTGTCAATGTGATTTTTTTTTTTGAGACAGTCTCACTCTGTCGCCCAGGCTGGAGTGCAGTGATGTGATCTCAGCTCACTGCAGCCTCCACCTCCCGGGTTCAAGCAATTCTCCTGCCTCAGCCTCCCAAGTAGCTGGGACTACAGGCGCATGCCACCACGCCCAGCTAATTTCTGTTTTTTTTTTTTTTTTTTTTTTAAGTAGAGATGGGGTTTCACCATGTTGACCAGGATGGTCTTGATCTCCTGACCTCGTGATCTGCCCGCCTTGGCCTCCCAAAGTTCTGGGATTACAGGCATGAGCTACTACTCCCAGCCTATAAGATATTTACTGGGAGATCTGAATGACAAGAAGGAGCCAGCTATGTGAGCATGAGGAGGAAAGCATTCCAGGTGAAGGGCACAGCAAAGGCGAAGTCCCTTGGGCAGACACTAGCTTGGCCTGCAAAGGGAACAGAGAGCACCACAGTGGTGCAAACCTGGAGGGAGGGGGAAGGTAGGAGGAGAGGTCAGAGAGGCAGGCAGCGACCTGATTAGAGAATGTTAGGCAGGTGAGAGACACAAATTGTGCTGCCTGACCTTCAAGGAACTCAAGGTCCAGAGAAACACCTGAGATTTAAATAACTAAACACATAAATTCCTGACTGAGGGATCCAATGCCTGGGGTGGGGGGTAGGGACAGGTTATTCTAAAGCATCAGCTGGGTGTGGGGCATTATTATAGGAAACCATGCCAGGAGAGTAGTTCTGGGCCTCCAGAAGTTCCTTCTGGGTTTATTTTTTCCCAGACATCATAGAACTGTACAATATCAGAGCTGCAGAAGACGTTCCAGCACATTCCTCACTTGAAAAACTAGATAATCTAAATGATCAAACATGCCCAAGGCTGTACTTTAATGACATTAAGGCATAGCTGGGCCTGAGGAAAATTAGAAATGTCTGTAAGCTCACCTTTGCTTTTGAGAATGTGCAGTTACGTTTTACAAAATATAGACCACGCCCTTCCTGAGTACAGCAACACCGCCCATCGTGACATCCTTGTTAGATCCAGGGCTTAACACAGTGCCTGTCAAGAACCCATTCACATTACTGGGTACAAAATACAGCCAGATAGCCGGGCGCGGTGGCTCAAGCCTGTAATCCCAGCACTTTGGGAGGCCGAGACGGGCGGATCACGAGGTCAGGAGATCGAGACCATCCTGGCTAACACGGTGAAACCCCGTCTCTACTAAAAACTACAAAAAACTAGCCGGGCGACGAGGCGGGCGCCTGTAGTCCCAGCTACTCGGGAGGCTGAGACAGGAGAATGGCGTGAACCCGGGAGGCGGAGCTTGCAGTGAGCTGAGAGCCGGCCACTGCACTCCAGCCTGGGCGGCAGAGCAAGACTCCGTCTCAAAAAAAAAAAAAAAAAAAAAAAAAAAAAAAATACAGCCAGATAGATGGAATAAGTTATAGCATTTGATATGGCACTAGGGAAATTAGAGTTAAAAATAATTTATCGTATATTTCAAAATAGTTAAAAGGGAAGAACTGGCATGTTCTCAACACAAAGAAAAGATAAATGTTAGAGATGTTTGAGATGACGAATATCCCAATTATCCTAATTTCATCATTACACATTGTATACATGTTTCAAAATACCATGTTACCCCAAAATATGTTCATCAACATATATCAATACAATAAATCAATAAATGAAAGAGGTGCGCCACAGAGATCTGAATGACTAAAACTAACAGAGGCCAGGCTCAGCTGGATCTTGTTCCTCTTCTCATTCCTGCAGGATAAGCTTATTGACCTAGAAAAAGCACGATAAGCACTGACTGGCCTCTGATCTTCTTTCAATGACTCCCTCCACCCTCTCAATAGGTCTGTATTTGCCTTCTGTTGTTTCCTTGAGCAAGTACAAACTTTCTTGAGTTAGGTTTGGTTTGCTCTCTACTTTTTCATGCTAAACTTCAGTCTTTGCTGCAAATACTTGGTAAACAAGTCTTTATTCAGTAATCATGGCATTTTGTTTCTTGATGCAGCACATTCAGGAGCACTGCCTGTGAGGGAGACTGAACGGAGGAGGGGGAGGTTGGAAGAACTAAGTGGATAATCGTTCAGGCCTTTCACAGAATTCCTATCACATAGGCTTCGCCTTGGCCCAGCAGATTAAGTGGCCCATACTGTGCAAGTGCCTTACTCACAGCCCATAATCGCTTGATGTATTATTGTTTTGATTCATTGGAACCCTTTGCACTGTGCGACAGTGTTCTGTTTGTACTTGTGACGTGCGTAGGGTGGGGCTGGCAAATATACACAGATCATATTTTCTATTTAAAACTCCAACATGAGAGAGGTGCTTACTAAATTCTTTATTTCCTTTTTTTTTTAGACGGAGTCTCGCTCTGTTGCCCAGGCTGGAGTGCAGTGGCATGATCCCGGCTCACTGCAACCTCTGCCTTCCAGGTTCAAGTGATTTCCGGCTAATTTTTGTATTTTTAGTAGAGATGGGGTTTCACCATGTTGGCCTGCTGGTCTCGAACTCCTGACCTCAAGTGATCCACCCGCCTTGGCCTCCCAAGGTGCTAGGATTACAGGAGTAAGCCACCACACCTGGCCTATTTCCATTATTTTTCACAACTTATATGAGGCAAGTATAACTCTCCCTGCTATACCGATGACAAGATTAAGGGTTAGAGAATACCTTGTCTAAAATTTCACAGGTATGGCTAGTCACGGTGGCTCACACTTGTAATCCCAGCACTTTGGGAGGCTGAGGAGGGCACATCACTTGAGCTCAGGTGTTTGAGATCAGCCTGACCAACATGGTAAAACCCCATCTCTACTAAAAATACAAAAATTAGCCAGGTGTGGTGGCGGGTGCCTGTAATCCCAGCTACTTGAGAGGCTGAGTCATGAGAATCGCTTGAACCTGGGACGCGGAGGTTGCATTAAGCCGAGATTGCGCCACTGCACTCCAGCCTGGGTGATGGAGTGAGATTCCATCTCAAAAAACAAAACAAAACAAAAAACTCACAGGTAGCAAGCCTCAGTCGTTGCCAACTAGACTGACATCCCCATAACTGTTTTTTCCATTGCTGGTTACTATTACATGTATCTTTTGTTGTTACAATTGGCATGCAGAGTTTATAGGCAACAGTCCTTAAGTCCTTAGGGGTGGCCCAAGCTTCTGTTGACTTCTTCTAGATTGATTATAGGCTCAGAAATGGGAGAGACTTGGGCCGGGCGTGGTGGCTTATGCCTGTAATCCCAGCACTTTGGGAGGCTGAGGCAGGTGGATCACTTGAGGTCAGGAATTCGAGACCAGTCTGATCAACATGGTGAATCCCCATCTCTACTAAAAGTACTAAAATTAACTGGGCATAGTGGCACGTGCCTGTAATCCCAGCTACTCAGGAGGCTGAGCAGGGAGAATTGCTTGAACCAGGGAAGCAGAGACTGCAGTGAGCTGAGATCACGCCACTGCACTCCAGCCTGGGCGACACAGTAAGACTCCTCCGTCTCAAAAACAAAAAACAAAACAAGCAAACAAACAGAAAAAAAGAAAGGAAGAAAGAAAGAGAAAGGAAAGGAGGGAAGGGAAGGGAAAAGGAGGGGAGGGGAGGGGAGGAGAGGGGAGGCGAGGGGAGGGGAGGAGGGGGAAGGGACAGGAGAGGAGAGGAGAGGAGTGGAGTGGGAAAGACTTGGAGAGAGATTTATACTGAGCAAATTAAAGCTTTCAGGTTTCACTTTAGTATGACAAAAGATGTCCACCAGAAATCCAGACTCCTTATTTACTATTGGCCCTTTGTAAATAAAGTGGGGGTGAAAGAGAGCCCTTTATATTCGTGTCAGTTACACCTTTAATATGTGTGTCTTAGGAAGGATTCTGGCTGCTGGACTTGTGGGGGAAGTAGATGCCCATGTAGGTTTACCTTAGAGAGAATGGAGAGGAGGCAGACTAGGCCAGATACAGCGAGAGGCCTCTCACCCCAAAGCTCTCAGACCTGTTTCTTGTTTGAATACTTGACATTTTATCATTGCAAATTAATTTTTTTGAGTTGAAAAGTGGCCTTTTAAAATGCAAATGCCTAACAGTAAAGGTATGTCAATAATATATGGCTTTCAGTAAGGCCATAGTCTTTTTTGTTGTTGTTGAGATAGGATCTCACTTTGTTGTCCCAGTTAGAGTGCAGTGGCAAGATCTTGGCTCACTGAAACCTCCAACACCCTGGGCTCAAGCAATTGTCCCACCTCAGCCTCCCAAATAGCTGGGAATACAGGTGAGCCACCATGCACGGATAATTTTTGTATTTTTTGTAGAGACAGGGTGTCACTATGTTGCCCAGGCTGTTTTCAAACTCTTGGGCTCAAGTGATCCTCCTGCTTCAGCCTCCCAAAGTGCTGGGATTAGAGGCATGAGCCCCTGCACCTGGCCACCACAGCCCTCTTGAGTTTACCAATACTATTAAATGTTGACTTACTAATTTTTCCAATTTACTCTTCTGTCCAGACCAATGTATCATTTTCCATAATCATATGGAAAGTTCCCTGGACACCATTTTCCAGGTCAATCCTGAGAACCAAAAATAAAGTTGTCACATACATACGATTCCTAACCTATCATATTGCATTCTAGCTGGTGGTTTTTTTTGTTTTTGTTTTTGTTTTTAATCATTGATTGGATTATAATAAATCAGACATTGACAATATTGCCAAGATGGAGATGGGTACGTTTTCAGCCTGAGAAAGATCTGTTGGTCTCTTGCTATCTAGATTCTCATTCCTCAGGTGAGACGCAGTGGCTCACACTTAAAATCCTAGCACTTTGGGAAGCTGAGGCAGGAGGATAGTTTGAGCCCAGGAGTCTGAGACCAGCCTGGGCAACACAGTGACACCACGTGTCTACAAAAGATAAAAACATTAACCAGGCATAATGGCATGTGCCTGTAGTCCCAGCTACTCAGGAATCCGAGGTGGGAGGATCACTTGAGCCCAGAGGGTTGAGGCTGCAGTGAGCTGTGACTGTACCACTGTACTCTAGCCTGGACAACAGAGTGAAACTCTATCTCAAAAAAAAAAAAAAAAAGTTTTTCATTCCTCCCATGTCAAGGATTCCCACTGGCTTCTTCTCTTTATCCCCTGAATGACATAAAAAATTTACTACCAAATCATGTTCCTACCCTCCCTCAATTTTCCTATGGGCTTACTTTTTAGAAGGAATGGGTGTAGAATATTATCTCCTCTGTCTTGGAAAAAATATAAGCCCTGCATAAATGAAATAATTAGTTTTGTGGGTTTAAGAACTTTTAACATTATGATTATAGATAGTGTTCTCTTAGTTATCTGCTGTATCACATTCTTATCTTTATGCTTGACAATTATGAATATGGAAGGTAATAATTACTATACAACCTGTGTCTATAAATAGACATTTAAATAACCACCATTGCTAGTGACTTGTCTATAATAGCTATAATGAATAAACTCATTTGTCATCATCATTTTCTGTTGGATGAATATTGTAAAAAAAAAAAAAGACATGGCTTTGCTGACAACCTTCAACAAAAACTGATCCATTCAGTTTCTCTCTAGAGTAATAATTATGTTTTCTGTAATTATAATAATTATGTTTTCTGGTATTTCTATGTGCTGTTTTGAGGGTGTTCCAGGGAAAGGTTTCTATGTGCATCAAACAATGAATCAAAAAGTATGGGAACTTAAGCTCTGCATAGGATTGTTCTAAAATTGATGGTACTTTGAACAATATGAAACAATTATATTGCCTTGTTATCAATGGAAGATAACATGCATGGGGAATTATGAACATTACAGCTGATACATTTAAGAAATGTCTTAAGAGTGAATATGGTTAAGTCCTTATAAAAATATTTTTCAAAATATTTTCTCTAATATGTTGAGAAATATCAGTAGTTTATAAGCCTTTTAAAATTAAATGGAAAAAGTCGTATCTTTGTGAAGCTCTCAGTTTTTAGCATTGATAGTCCATCAGACTATAGGGGAATAAAATCGAAGAGTGAAAAAAAATTTTCTGAAGCATTAAAATGCACATGCACTGGGAAACATTTAGTTTCAGTGCAAGCTTTTTTATCGTGGTCAATCATTCCCACTTGAGGGTTTTGACTGCAGTTTTCCCAGCACCGAGACATAAATGTGAGACCATTCGTTTGGAGGAGTGGGGAGGTAATTAGCCTATCTCATATCAAGCCGTCTATATTTTCCATGACTGCACGAGGCATTGTAGAGAAATTCTCTGGACCAATAGAATCTCAGGAGACAAGTGGGGGAAGTCGCGTATACAGAGCAAGTTCTCTCAGAGAACTCGATCGCCCTCTAGGTTGCATTTACAAACAGTTCGCGAGGCTACTCTGAGCACTTCGCCACCAGGGAGTAAGAGGAAAGGGGCCGGATTCCTCCCAGTAGGAGGACTATCTGGACCAAAGAAAGAGGCTGGCGACAGGAAGGAAGGACAGATCAAGCGTTTGAATAGCAGCTACAGGGCAACCTAAAGTCTGTGCAGTGTTAACAGGCGCGCGTCACAAACAGTTCCCCCGTCTCCCCCTCCCCCCAAGCACCCCTCCGCCGTGTGTCACCTTCCTGTTCGGAAGTCTTATTAGGTTGCTGGGACAGAACAGGGGGCGCCTGCTCCACCCATCAGGTATCCGGTTGGAAGAAAAGCCAGTCTCAACAACTTGATTCTCTCTGTTAAATGATAAGTTTAGCCGACCATCCGTCTCCAAGTGCTGAACATTAGGGTAGGGGAGGAAGGAGCACATCAGACGTTCCCTTTCTTTTCCAACCACAAATCATAGGGTTGCATCTATTCTCTATTCCGCGTAGAGCCTTCCGACTTGAATTCCACGTTCCTCCCGGAATGCATGCCACAGAGCCTCTTTGAGAAAATGAACCCTGTGCATGTGTTTTGAATTTTTTCTGGACTGATTTGTGAGGATAATCAGTTAAGTTATATTTCTTGTGTGTCGTGCTGGGGGTGTAATAAAGCTAGGACGCTGATGACTGTAATTTTCTGAGTGATGTTGCAATGGGGAGAATAAATGGCCCAGGGTTGAACTTTGCAGCTTGCTCCCTTCCTGTATTTAAATTGCCTTGATATAAAGTGGGGTTCATAACAGAACAGGGATAGCCGCCTCTGGCTCGTGCTCTCATGTCATCCCAGAGCTTCCAGCTTATCAGAGGCATGTAGCAGGGAGGCCTACTTCAGCCATAACTGAGCTCTACCTCCAGCCTCCAGAAGTAATCCCCAACCTGCATATCCTTGGGCAACCCGAAGAATGAAAGAAGCAGCTATAAAATCCCCTTTGAAAGGTTCGTACTTACAGTACTATATTTTGCAGATGCTTCAGAGGATTTGGGGTTACTTGACATGGGGAAGGCACATAAGGTGGGGTGTAGGAGAGGGTCTCTGGTTGTAGGTTTCTTAATTTAATGTTTGAAAAAAAACATGCAAAAGTCTGTGTGCAGGTTGATGTTTCTGGACAGCCTGAGCACAATTTGCCCCCTCAACAGGGGAAGGAACCAGGTGGGAGCAGGGCTAGGGTGGGCTAGGCTAGTTGAATGGTGGGACATGACGTATGGGTAGTATTGGCAATAACAAAGTCATATTCTATGACGATTCCGTGCAAAAGGAAGCAGACATAGGCCAGTTACTGTGATTTGAAATTGCCTAAACATTGCTTTAGGTTGGCATGTCAATTTCAGGTACTAGCAAGTGCTTTATTTTATTTTATTTTTATTTTTATTTTTTGAGACGAGTCTGGCACTGTTGCCAGGCTGGAGTGCAGTGGCACGATCTCGGCTCACGGCAACCTCCTCCTCCCGGGTTCAAGCGATTCTCCTGCCTCAGCATCCCGAGTAGCTGGGACTATAGGCGCACACCACCACGCCTGGCTAATTTTTCTATTTTTAGTAGACAAGGAGTTTCTCCGTGTTAGCCAGGATGGTCTCAATCTCTTGGCCTCGTGATCACCCGCCTCGGCCTCCCAAAGTGCTGGGATTACAGGTGTGAGCTGAGCCACTGAGCCCGTCCCCAGTAAGTGCTTTTTTTTTAAGTGTGGGCACTAAGAAAACGTTCCCAGCCAGACTCCAGAAAAAGAGAATGTGTGTTTCTCTTCTCTCGGTTTGGGACTGTTGCAACAAAGCAAACCAAAAAGCAGTTGAGACTAGAGATCACTTTAGGGCAAGTGGGGGTGGTTTTGCCTGCAAAACAAACCCCTGCCCAAGACCAAGGAAAAGGCGTTTCACACGCTATTCCTGGTTTGACAGCTGGTATTTCGGGACTGTGCCAGATCCAGTAGGCAACTTTAAAATGGCAGAGCCCTTGGCAGCAAGAGGTCATGGCAGGGCAGCCACCGCAGACAGCAACAGCGAGCGCCAGGTACCTGGCCCTGCGAATAGTGGTAACTTGTAACAGCCTGCTCTGTGCCCAATCGCTGTGCTCGTGGCTTCCCGGCCAGCACTGGCTCACGTCCCCGCCGCGCCGGCGGTCAGCCTGCGGCTCCCAGACATCCCCCAGTCGCGGGGTTACTGGAAGGCACCGGCATCGCTGCTCTGCAGAGCCCGGGCCGCCGCCTCCAGCTTCCCTCCCTTCCCTGCCCTGCCTTCTGCAGCAGGGTCACCCGGCTAATCTTTCAGGATAAAGTCACAGTTTCTGTGGGACTCGAGAGAAAGAGCGAAGTGGCAAAATTAAGACAAGCCCTGGGGCAGCCTTGAGTTAAACCCAGGGAGCAGTAGGGATGATTTTAAGACCACGTATCGTGACCTGCAGGGTTTTCAGGTGGGAGAGCGGGAGAGAAGCAGGCCCCATAGAGGAATCGAGGATGCCCAGGTCACGCCAGGTCGGTCCCCGGGCAAAGCTACCTCCTCCCTTCGCTTGTTACCTCCTCACGTGTTCTTGGCATGACAGAGATTAAAAATGCAAGGAAAAAAATTACATGCGGAACGGACAAAATGTTCTCAGAGATTACTTTAGAAAAAAAAAAGTGAAATGCAGATTGTACTTTTTCCTTTAGAGCAGAGACGACTTTTATTTCCGCCCCCTCCCCTGCACATTCCTGACCTCTCCCTCCCCCCCTTCCCTCTTTCTTTCCTTCCTTCCTCCTCTTCCAAGTTCTGGGATTTTTCAGCCTTGCTTGGTTTTGGCCAAAAGCACAAAAAAGGCGTTTTCGGAAGCGACCCGACCGTGCACAAGGGCCATTTGTTTGTTTTGGGACTCGGGGCAGGAAATCTTGCCCGGCCTGAGTCACGGCGGCTCCTTCAAGGAAACGTCAGTGCTCGCCGGTCGCTCTCGCCTGCCGTGCGCCCCGCCGCCCGCTGCCCATGGGGGAGATGCAGGGCGCGCTGGCTAGGGCCCGGCTCGAGTCCCTGCTGCGGCCCCGCCACAAAAAGAGGGCCGATGCGCAGAAAAGGAGCGAGTCCTTCCTGCTGAGCGGACTGGGTAAGCGCGGTCGCCTGCCCCGCTGGGGACTTGGCTCACTTCCCCAGAGCGGCTCGGCTCCTGCCCGGCTCGCAGGCTCGTCGGCAGGGGCAGGCTTTCGTCGGAGTTCTGGGAGCCGGGGTCCCGGCGGCGGGAACGGGAGGACCTGGCAGGCAAGGTCGCGCGCTTCGCCCTGCGCCCCAGAGATAAACCCCAGAGGGTGGCGCGCACCGTCAGCTTGGGCTGGGCGGGAGGTGGGGGTCCGGCCGCAGGACGGCGCCAGGCCAGGGAAAGGGAATCTGCAGGGAGGGAGTGAGCGAAGCCACCGTGGCCGCCGCGCACCCGCCGGGAAGCGCCTCGGCGCTGCGACCCCGGCTTTCTCGGGCGGCGGAATAAATGAGAGGTGGAAAACTACCCCGGGCTCTCCGGCCCTCCCCGCGCCCTCCGTCAGCGCTTTCCCTCTCTCCTGCCCCGGGGGCCGATGGAGGCTGATAACGGCCCCGCGCCAGGCCCTCCCCGGACGGTCGTCGCGCCCCTGCCCGGGGCTCACCCTCTCAATGGGTTCAGAACCGCCCGCCGCAGGCAGCGCGGCTGCCAGCAAACCGCGAGGCGGTCGGGGCGGAGGGAGGGGCGAGGCGAAGGGCGGGGCCGCTTCTCATTGTCGCGCAGGCCCCGCCCCCGCGGCGGTGCCTCGCCTATAAGCTCGAGCGCGCGGCCCGGCGCAGCATACACCGAGCCGGTCTCCGAGCGCTAACGTCTTCCTGTCTCCCTGCGGTGGTGATGACGGTGAAAACCGAGGCAGCTAAGGGCACCCTCACTTACTCCAGGATGAGGGGCATGGTGGCCATTCTCATCGGTGAGTGCAGGAATCTGGCAGGACTTCTGCTCCAGGAGACTCAGAGTGGAAATTTTTTGAAAAGTCCGGGATCAGATTAGTGTATGTGGCTCCGGACGTTATGAAGCCGTCTAAACGTTTCTTTCTCCTCGTTAATCCACAGCTTTCATGAAGCAAAGGAGGATGGGCCTGAACGACTTTATTCAGAAGATTGCCAATAACTCCTATGCATGCAAACAGTAAGTTTGATGGGATTTGAGGAAATAAGAATAACTAGTCTGGTTTGAATTTGCCAGCAGTAAACATTCTCATCACGGCGTTTATCGGGAAGGCGAAGACTTCTTCTGGGGTGGGAATCTGTTTTCTCCTTAAATTTTAATATATTAGACACATTTTAAGCATTAAAGTTAATTTGCTGATTTGGCTTGAACTGGAGTTGTAAGATAAATGGTTCGTGTCGGCCGAATTCACGCCCTTTCTCCATGAACAACAATCCTTATTTCTGTATTTAACGGGGTTTATTATTTTCTTTAACTGAGTAATATATGGGGTATTTTCAGTTTAAACACCGAATTATCCGGGCAGAAGACGGTAGAGCCAGAAACTGACTTTTGATGTTGGTGTGCCCCCTAGTGGCGAGCTGGATTCTAAATCGTGCCCTTTATTCCTGGCAGCCCTGAAGTTCAGTCCATCTTGAAAATCTCCCAACCTCAGGAGCCTGAGCTTATGAATGCCAACCCTTCTCCTCCAGTAAGTATTTTCCATGTGCAGTGCCCCTGTGGAGAACTGTAAGGGAGTCAGTTAGTATTCCTGCATTAATGGTTTAAAACAGCATTTCTAGAATTTAGTATCAAAGCAGGAATGCTTCATTACTTTATGGCATAACAAGTGATAACAAATATTTAAGTATTCAGTCAGTATTATTTTATTTTTTCGTGGGCGTATTTTACCTCCAAAGTGGATTATTTTAAAAGGCATATTTCATAAAAAGGTTTTATCTGTCAAAAACAACATGATTGTGTGCAGTTTCCATACTCATTTGAAATGACTTGTGATGAAATGTAGTTTTGAATGTTTATAGATAGATGTATGGTCATGTGCCTCAGTCATTTGTAGATGTAACATCTTCTACATCGTTTATATTATAGATGTCTTCCTTTGAAGCAATGATATTAAAAGAAATCCTTTTCTTTTTTTCCTAGCCAAGTCCTTCTCAGCAAATCAACCTTGGCCCATCGTCCAATCCTCATGCTAAACCATCTGACTTTCACTTCTTGAAAGTGATTGGGAAGGGCAGTTTTGGAAAGGTAATTTCAAATCTGAAGATCTTTTGGTACACTTTCTTTTTTTTTTTTTTTTTTTTTGAGACGGAGTCTCGCTCTGTCACCCAGGCTGGAGTGCTGTGGCCGGATCTCAGCTCACTGCAAGCTCTGCCTCCTGGGTTCCCGCCATTCTCCTGCCTCAGCCTCCCGAGTAGCTGGGACTACAGGCGCCGCCACGTCGCCCGGCTAGTTTTTTGTAGTTTTTAGTAGAGACGGGGTTTCACCGTGTTAGCCAGGATGGTCTCGATCTCCTGACCTCGTGATCCGCCCGTCTCGGCCTCCCAAAGTGCTGGGATTACAGGCTTGAGCCACCGCGCCCGGCCCGTGGTACACTTTCTTCGTGTCCTCATTTTACATTCTCCCTGGATGAGGACAGAAAAATGATTTTTTTTAAATTGAAATTTCAGGTACTTCTAGCAAGACACAAGGCAGAAGAAGTGTTCTATGCAGTCAAAGTTTTACAGAAGAAAGCAATCCTGAAAAAGAAAGAGGTATGAGATGTGCTTGATGAGGTTGGTGTTGGAGGTAGACACTCCTTGAATAATCTTGATCTTGGAATTTTGGTGCCAAGTTGAAATATGCCACTAAATCTGAATTGTCATTTTCCTAGGAGAAGCATATTATGTCGGAGCGGAATGTTCTGCTGAAGAATGTGAAGCACCCTTTCCTGGTGGGCCTTCACTTCTCTTTCCAGACTGCTGACAAATTGTACTTTGTCCTAGACTACATTAATGGTGGAGAGGTGAGCAGAGGGAATAGAAGTCAACTCTTAGTGTCTCTGCACAGCCTGCTTTGTTTTAGTTTGAGAAGGAAGTTTTCAGAGATACTTGGTGGGGAGAATGTTACCAGAATTAGCATTTTCTTCAACCTATCAGGTTTATAGTTAATAGATTACTTGGGGCTGCTTCCTGCAGTTGTGCTTTTGCTGTATATGTCAAAACTAATTAAGTTCATTTGCAACCCAGTCTGACTTTGTTCTGTCTCTCGCAGTTGTTCTACCATCTCCAGAGGGAACGCTGCTTCCTGGAACCACGGGCTCGTTTCTATGCTGCTGAAATAGCCAGTGCCTTGGGCTACCTGCACTCACTGAACATCGTTTATAGGTAAGCCTGAGAGCTCTTTTTTTTTTTTTTTTTTTGAGACGGAGTCTTGCTCTGTCCCCCAGGCTGGAGTGCAGTGGCCAGATCTCAGCTCACTGCAAGCTCTGCCTCCCAGACCTACGCCATTCTCCTGCCTCAGCCTCCCCAGTAGCTGGGACTACAGGCGCCCGCCAGCTCACCCGGCTAGTTTTTTGTATTTTTTGAGTAGAGACGGGGTGTCACCGGGTTAGCCAGGATGGTCTCGATCTCCTGACCTCGTGATCCGCCCGTCTCGGCCTCCCAAAGTGCTGGGATTACAGGCTTGAGCCACCGCGCCCGGCCAGCCTAAGAGCTCTTAAGGCTACCTGTTTGGGTATAAAGGAGACGTAGCACTGGCTCTTTCATAGGGCCTTAAAATAATTTGTGTTTATGTGCAACTTGGTTGCCTAAAACCAGATCCCCTAGCACGTGAGCTGGCTTGACTTTGTGCCAAGGGGGAACCAGCCAAGTAGGATTGTGCCTAATCCAGAATAGATGAGAACAAGGCTCCCTTTTTTCTTCACTATACAACTACAGTGAACCTAAAATGCCTCTAATACGTTTAGCAATTATCTTTAAGAGGATATCTTAGGAAGTGAAATTAACTTGTGCAACTACTTTTCTATTCACTTTTTTACAGAGACTTAAAACCAGAGAATATTTTGCTAGATTCACAGGGACACATTGTCCTTACTGACTTCGGACTCTGCAAGGAGAACATTGAACACAACAGCACAACATCCACCTTCTGTGGCACGCCGGAGGTAGGCGCCCTCTTGGTTTGGTGCCTGGTTTAGCCCCGCCTTCCAGGAGAGAGATGTACAATCATGCCTTGAAGTACCAAGAAGAGTAAACTCCTTTCAGAAATTACTTAGTACAATTCAGTGCAAATAAAATACATTTGCTGTTTGATGTAGCAAGAGAAATCCCAAGGCTTTCTGTTGTTTACTGAAAAGTAGCTGTTTGTAAGATCTGCATCATAAAAATTTTCTAAATCTCCAAGTAAGAGATACCAAGTGCCCAGCAATTTCCTAAATGTTAGTACACATAGGTAGCCAGTCACCCTCAAGAAGTCCAGCAGTTTTATCAGGAAGGAATCTAAAGATATGTATCTTCCAAGCTGGCTCTGGATCTCTTAGCTTTTTCAAACTAAATGTGTGGTTGTGGGATTGCCTGCTTTCACACGTTCTGATCTCTTGTTTCCCTGGTCTGTCTTTCAGTATCTCGCACCTGAGGTGCTTCATAAGCAGCCTTATGACAGGACCGTGGACTGGTGGTGCCTGGGAGCCGTCTTGTATGAGATGCTGTATGGCTTGGTG
Organism: Trachypithecus francoisi; assembly: GCF_009764315.1. NCBI lineage: Eukaryota > Metazoa > Chordata > Mammalia > Primates > Cercopithecidae > Trachypithecus > Trachypithecus francoisi. The sequence continues at coordinate 82,802,820 of NW_022681460.1, forward strand.
AGTGGCACTTTGGAGAGCATGGAACACTGCCTGCTCCCTACAGTATTGTCTTCACACAGCCCATGCTTGGCCATTGTGTCTTGCCCTTATCAGTAGGCTTATCAATGCAGCTAAGAGGCATATTGGTCATTTTATATGTCATAAGAATAATCGCTTACCTAGTTATTTTGTGCATTTCACATTTTACTAGATAGGACCACACTTAACCTGTGTGGTGGTGAGAAGCTACCGCTTATTAACATTGCAAAGTAGACACTTAAATAGCAAGGGAAAAGAAGGCATCGAGGTCGGCAGAGTTTCTCAAATCGAGCCTAGTATTTATTGCAGTTTACATCTTTTTCTCTGCTGGTAATATATGCCATACAAAACTTCCAATTAAGTCTAAAGTAATTTTCCCCTTCTTTCAGCCTCCTTTTTATAGCCGAAACACAGCTGAAATGTATGACAACATTCTGAACAAGCCCCTCCAGTTGAAACCAAATATTACAAATTCCGCAAGACACCTCCTGGAGGGCCTCCTGCAGAAGGATAGGACAAAGCGGCTGGGAGCCAAAGATGACTTTGTGAGTGATGTTTTCCTGTTCTCCTGGGCCAGCGGGGACATGCACTAGACCTCCCTGCCCTTATTGAATGCACCTGTCTAAATTAATCTTGGGTTTCTTATCAACAGATGGAGATTAAGAGTCATGTCTTCTTCTCACTAATTAACTGGGATGATCTCATTAATAAGAAGATTACTCCCCCTTTTAACCCAAATGTGGTGAGTATCTGTCTCTTCTAAGTACAGTGAAGCCCAAAGGGCATTTCTTTTAATTCAGGATTGTCTGGGGGAGGGTTGGAAGGAATACATTGGCAGATATTTTCTCCATAAACCCATTATTTTTCCTACATAAAAAGTACATGTTTGTGTCCCAACAAGGCTCCCATAATTTTTAAGCACATTTATCAATAAAAGCATCAAAAGGCAAAAAATGAATGTTATTCTTATGTTTAAACTGTGTGTAGCCTTTTGAGATTTTGTGCTTGAAATGGGTGATTATGGAAGTTGATGTAAGACTTAAACTTGGTAGGTAAAGCCTGCTCAGGATTTCCCTGTCCTGTGTACAGTGTGAGTTCTTGACAAGCGTGTTTTTCCCTTCCCGTCACAGAGTGGGCCTAATGACCTGCGGCACTTTGACCCTGAGTTTACTGAAGAGCCTGTCCCCAATTCCATTGGCAAGTCCCCCGACAGCATCCTCGTCACAGCCAGCGTCAAGGAAGCTGCCGAGGCTTTCCTAGGCTTTTCCTACGCACCTCCCACGGACTCTTTCCTCTGAACGCTGTTAGGGCTTGGTTTTAAAGGGTTTTATGTGTGTTTCTGAATGTTTTAGTTAGCCTTTTGGTGGAGCCGCCAGCTGACAGGACATGTTACAAGAGAATTTGCACATGTCTGGAAGCTTAGCAATCTTACTGCACACTGTTCGCTGGAAGCTTTTTGAAGAGCACATCCTCCTCAGTGAGCTCATGAGGTTTGCATTTTTATTCTTCCTTCCAACGTGGTGCTATCTCTGAAACGAGCATTAGAGTGCCGCCTTAGACAGAGGCAGGAGTTGCGTTAGAAGGCGGACGCTGTTCTAAGAAAGGTCTCCTGCAGGTCTCTCTAGGCTGTGATGATGAATATTATGAAATGTGCCTTTTTTGAAGAGATTGTGTTAGCTCCAAAGCTTTTCCTATCGCAGAGTGTTGCAGTTCTTTATTTTCCCTTGTGGATATGCTGTGTGAACAGTTGTGTGAGTGTGGTATGCCTGATCACAGATGGATTTTGTTATAAGCATCAATGTGACACTTGCAGGACACTACAACGTGGGACATTGTTTGTTTCTTCCATATTTGGAAGATAAATTTATGTGTAGACTTTTTTGTAAGATATGGTTAATAATTAAAATTTATTGAAATGGTCTTGCAATGACTCATTCAGATGCTTAAAGAAAGCATTGCTGCTACAAATATTTCTATTTTTAGAAAGGGTTTTTATGGACCAATGCCCCAGTTGTCAGTCAGAGCCGCTGGTGTTTTTCATTGTTTAAAATGTCACCTGTAAAATGGGCATTATTTATGGTTGGTTTTTTTTTTTGCATTCCTGATAATTGTATGTATTGTACAAAGAAAGTCTGTACATTGGGTTATAACACTAGTATATTTAAACTGACAGGCTTATTTGTAATGTAAACCACCATTTTAATGTACTGTAATTAACATGGTTATAATATGTACAATCCTTCCCTCCTCCCATCACACAACTTTTTTTGTGTGTGATAAACTGATTTTGGTTTGCAATAAAACCTTGAAAAATATTTACATATATTGTGTCATGTATTATTTTGTATATTTTGGTTAAGGGGGCAATGATGGGTTAGTTTAAAATTGAAAACCATGAAAATCCTGCTGTAATTTCCAGCTTAGTGGTTTGTTCCCAACAGCAGTGGTTTCTGACTCCAGGGGAGTGTAGGATGGTCTTAGAGCCAACCTAGATTCCAGGCCTTTTTAGCAGCATTTTATGGTATCTGTCATTCATAAATCCATCCAAAGAAATCCTTTGCAATTTACTCATCTTGCAAGGATGGCTATGAAGTAATGCTTCCTGTATTTATTGCCTGTCCTGTGAAGTTGGACTATTTGTCCTGACATTTGGCTTGTCTTCAGTAACAGGTAATTCTTTCCAGAATATTTGAAAGCCTGCTCTGGGCTGAGCTCTATTCTGAGTGCTCAGGATATTGTAGTGGACAAAGCAGACAACTCTTTGCCCTTCCAGAGCCTGATGAAGGCTGACTTAAAGCAGTTTGTTGAAATGGAAATTGAGAAATAGTCTCTGAAGTTTAGGAGAATGCCACTCAAGAGCGTGAGATTTTTTTTTTTCCTTTTTTGAGACAAGGTCTTCCTGTCTCCCAGGCTGGAGTGCAGTGGTGTGATCTTGGTTCACTGCAGCTTCCGCCTCCCGGGTTCAAGTGATTCCCCCACCTCAGGCTCCTGAGTATCTGGGACTATAGTCATGCACCACCATGCCTGGCTGATTTTTGTATTTTAGTAGAGCTGGGGTTTTACCATGTGGGCCAGGTTGGTCTCAAACCCCTGGCCTCAAGTGATCTGCTGCCTCGCCTCCCCAAAGTGCTGGGGAGAATGTTTTAAGTAAGTGGATATGTTCCCAAAAAGCTGACTGGCTGGATATCTGGTTTCTGAGAGTACCGGGAGTTGACCCAAGTCCACAGTGGGCTCAGTAAAGTGACCCTGAAGGAGCTCATCCCTGGCTTGGACTGAAGTCTCTTGAGCCAGTGTCTACTTAGCACCCTAAGGGCCCAGCAGGCTCTGGCTCTGGGGCTGCGTGGCAGAGCCCACTCCTAGAGCTCACCCCACTGTGATGTGCTCTGCGGGAGAAAGCAAGGTGGCACCATCCTAGGAGATCTTGAGTCCAAAGTATTTGGACTTTTTCACTCTTGTAGGCCTTCCACACAAATATCTAACAAATAATCAGGGAATCCCCAAACAGTTGATGTTGCTGCTGCCTAAATTGCACAAACCCCCTCCAGGCCTGCTGCGCCCCCGCTACCCTGACCTTCCAGTTTGCGCAGGGATTTCCCCAAGGGAAAGCTGTGAGCTTTTTTCCTCTTATCCTTGCTTCTGAGTCTCACCTCACTTTATCTTAGTCCCCCTCACCTACCCCACAGGGTTTCCAAGGGCCAAACAGGTGTTCAGAGATAACTGAGTTCTTCTCCCTCATACTCTGATGAAGGAAGAAGATGAAAGGGAGTCAATAGCTTTTTGCCACAGGTCATGCTCTGCAGTTGACTTACTGCTCTACAGGCACTAGCTACGTGTTCAATTCCCTACCCGGGCCAGTTGACAAATAAGAGTCCAAAGCATGTATTTTCCTAGTAAAGATTGATGCCGGCATATTAGACTCATTGCATGTTCCCCCTCATAGAGACTCATTGCATATTCCCCCTCATTCTTATTCTCAATAAGTTATGAATTCCTCCTTGAACAAAAAGTGCTTAAATCTCATTTTCATCTGAACACAGTTCAACTGGGCTTAGGAATCTGCAGTCTAATTACAGATAACTCAGATGGGCCAGTTACGAGTTACAAAGCTTTTTTTTTTTTATCTTTTGAAGGTAGAAGTCTGGTTTATTGGATTATAGTCCATCATTTCACATAGAAGATCTGAATTGTGTTTCTCCAGAATCGAAAGGTGCCACAGGAGACCCAAACATTGTCACCCAGATGGGAGATAAGATCAAGCACAAGTGGGTGGGAAGAGAACAGGGCAAGAACAGGGAAGTCAAGAAAGAACAAGAGATCAATAAACAAATGACAAATATTTACTAAGCACTGTGCTGTCAAATAATGTGTGTACAGAGGTATCTTTTACCTAAGGGGGTGGGGCATATCCCTGCCAGCACATTCCCTGAGCCCCAGCCAGCCTGCCTTTGAGCAAGACAATTGATTGGAAAAGGGATACTTGTCTTCTCCAAAGCTCTCCAGCTGTAGACTACTCAAATATGGGTTTGGGGGAATCAAATCAGCTAAGATTCTCATAAGCTAAAATGTGACTCTAAAACCACCGCTACCAAAAAGAATAAGTCAGTCACTCCCTTACAGAATTTGCCATCCATCTGGGGAGACAGGGCACCTACCCTTAATATGTGACAGGCAGTGAACGAGGGTAAAGGGAACTTCGGAAGTCCCGAGGCTCTCTGTGGGGTTGGGTGCCTAGAGCAGGCTTCACAGACGGGAAGCTCTAAGATTCTTCCTAACCAATTCTAGGAACTCTAATAGGATACAGGCCCTGAGAACCAGATTATAACTGTAATACATAATTCTACTGAGCTCTTATTATATGTCAGACATTGTTCTAAGTTTTTTTTTTTTTTTTTGCTTGTTTGTTTTTGAGACATGATCTCTATCGTCTGGGCTGGAGAACAGTGGTATAATCATGGTTCACTGAAGCCTCAACCTCCTGGACTCAGGTGATCCTCCCACCTCAGCCTCCCAAGTAGCTGGGACTACAGGCACGTGCCACCATACCTGACTAATTTATTTTCCTTTTTAATTCTTTTTTTTTTTTTTTTTTTTTTTGAGGCAGAGTCTCGCTCTGTCGCCCGGACTGGAGTGCAGTGGCCGGATCTCAGCTCACTGCAAGCTCCACCTCCCGGGTTCACGCCATTCTCCTGCCTCAGCCTCCGAGCAGCTGGGACTACAGGCGCCGCCACCTCGCCCGGCTAGTTTTTGTATTTTTAGTAGAGATGGGGCTTCACCATGTTAGCCAGGATGGTCTCGATCTCCTGACCTCGTGATCCGCCCGTCTCGGCCTCCCAAAGTGCTGGGATTACAGGCTTGAGCCACCGCGCCCGGCCTTTTCCTTTTTAATTCTTTGCAAAGACGTGGTCTCACCATGTTGCCCAGGCTGGTCTCGAACTTCCTAAGTGCCAGGACACCAGGCGTAAGCCACCATGCCTGGCTGTTCTAAGTAGTCTGTACTCAAGGTGTTTACTCTTCATAACAACGCTGTGATGTCAAAAGTAAAGAAACTAGTACACAACGGTCATTAGCTGGTCAGTAATCTGGCCCCAAAGCCTATGCTTGTAGCCATTACTTTATCCTGCCTCAGAGGTGACAAAAGAGTATAGAAGCAAACAGCGGTGAGCTTGTTAGTGATCCATTTATTAATTCACCGGACTTACAAAGATACTTTCTAGATGTCATGCTAGGCAAAAAGAGGGGGATGGAGAAGGAGAGGGAGAGAGAGGGAAAATTTGTAATTACAGACACTATCAGTGATTGATGAAGATGAGAAACAGCTACAAAAATATACATTGCAGTGGGAGTATAACTTAGTGCACCATTTTGGAAAACTCCTTGGCAGTATCTGCTAAAGATGAAGATATGTATAACTTGTTGCCCAATAGTTCTCTTCCATGGTATAGACCCCAAAGAGTGCACATATATGCAATAAGAAATTTGCAATAGTGTTCAAAGTAATACTATTTATGACAGCCCCAAAATGGGAACCATTCAAAATGCCTACTTATAGGAAAATGAATAAAGAAATTAGAGTGGTTTCACATACTGAAATACTACACAATGAAAATGAGTGAATAATTGCTGAATACAACAAGGAATAAATCTCACAAACACAACCCAGACTGTATAATTTGATTTGTATAAAATGTAAAAGCAGGCAAACAGCATGAATTGATTTGGAAGTTAAGATGTGATTACCTTTGGGGAGGAAGGCAGAGCTCATAGTTGAGAGAGTGCAAAAGGGAGACATCCTACCAGGTGCTGTTAATTTCTTGATTTGGTCTTGAGCTTGATCTTGATTTCATCGAGCTATACACTTATGATACATGCATTTTTCTCTGTGTGTCTTATATAACAAAAATGTGCATTACAAATACATGGTATGATTAACACGGGGTGTTTGTGTACATAGGAGTGACACCTTACCCAACTTGGGGCCAGGAAATGGGAGTACATTTTTAGGTAGTTTAGGAAACAGATGCTTAGGGAGATTTGGAGAACCCAGGTAGGCTGTCTGGGAGAACTGGATCCTGAAAATGAGGCAGAAAGGCCATTGCACATTCAGGCTTGTAGTAGGGGCCGGATGGGAGGACTTGACCTAGGGCTGAATCTCAGCTCTATTGACCAGCTTGCTTGCTTGCTTGCTTTCCTTCTGTCTTTCTTTTCTTTTCTTTTCTTTTTCTTTTACTTTTTTTTTTTTTTTTTGAGATGGGATTTTTAGAAGAGGCAGGGTTTCACCATATTGGCCAGGCTGGTCTCAAACTCCTGATCTTAGGTGATCCACATACCTCGGCCTCCCAAAGTGCTGAGATTACAGGCATGAGCCACCGCGCCCAGCTGAAAATAATTTTAAGTAGGGAGATGGACCATGTCTTTCACGTTCTTGATAATCCCATAGGTGAGACGTTTAGGCTTCATCAGATACCAAAGAGAAGCATTTGAAGGTTTTCCATGTGGAAAGTGAAGTGATTCAAAGAGTGTTTTAATGGCTATCACTAAGAGAGCAAAGAAAGCTTTGAAATTAATACAAAAGAAGCCCCTTGGGAGACTTCTGACAGTCGTTCCAGTGGTGGTGGTGAGTAAGGACAGAGAAGACATGTTTCCACACTCCCACATCAATGAGACTTAGTGAGTTACTGAGAATGGCGGAAGACAGATGAATCCAAAGCACAGCACATTCCATGAATTTACTTCTTTAATGTACTTGACAACTTATTGAAGCAGTTGTCACAGCTGCAATAATAGTTTCTAGGACAAAGGCCGCCCACCAGTTTCTTCAACATCCCCAGGATATAATCAATCAGCCAGTCAATAATCAATCAATTTAATTGGCAAGGCAAGACATTATGCCCTGTAGTCAGTCTCTAACCCATCCTGCTAAGTAATTTCTCTCCTCATCCATCAGCAAGCCCCTAAAATCCAGCCTGGACAACAAGAGCAAAACTCCATCTCAAAAACAAAAAACAAAGAAAGAAAGAAAAAAAGCCTCTAAAATCCTATGTAACTTGAGCCTTGTACTAGGGGCATAGCAATGTTAACACTTTCCCTGGTGTTAATTAGAACAATATATCTATTAACAAAAACAACAAACCTGCGCGTATATTCCCTGAATCTAAACAAAAAATTGAAAAAATAAATACTACAAAAAACAAAATAGAAAATAAAAATGCAATCATCCAAATAAATTAAGCCAAATTTGAGAGAAAGTATTTAAATGTTTTTCTCATATTGCATGAAAAGTGTTAATTATTCAAACCAAAAATTAATTTATTGCTTACACCTCACTGTGGCTTACAAGTGATCTTTTCTAGTCTTTTTTTTTTCTTCTTCTTTATATTTTTGGTACTGCTGCTCCTTGTAAAGCAGGGTTAATTCATAGGCAGTGTGCCTGCAATCAGCCCTTTCCTAGTCTAACTTGGCCACTGCAAACAAATGTACATGAGAACACACTTAGTTTACATATGTTTTCTCTGCTTTCCACATGTTTTCTGTGAAATACTTTATCAGCAAGACCATGAGCAATCATTAAAAGTTTTGATTTGTTTTGAGACAGGGTCACCCAGGCTGGAGTGCAGTGGTGCAACCACAGCTACCTGCATCCTCTGCCTCCCTGGTTTAAAAAATCCTCCCACCTCAGCCTCTGGAGTAGCTAGAACTACAGGCATCCACCACCATGCCCTGCTAATTGTTTTTTATTATTTGTAGACATGGGGTCTTGCTATGTTGCCCAGGCTAATCTCAAACTCCTGGGCTCAAGTAATCCACCCACCTTGGGCTCCCAAAGTCCTGGGATTACAGGCGTGAGCCACCTCAGCTGGCCACTCCTTAAAGTTTACTCAGTGTGTGCCTATAACATTGTGTTCAGACAGATATCTTTGTGTATTTGGATGCTGTGGAAACTGTGAACTCTGATGGGCAGGGTTCTGTGTTTCTTCTTTTCTGTGCTCCTCTGTCCTCTGTCCTGTGCTCCACCTAGTAGTGTATCACAGGCGGCATGATGGCAGTGTTATAATGGCAACATGCCAAGTACAGACTGTTCCCAAGGAAATACACAAGCAGACAAGCACTTCGTGGGAAGAGTAGACCAAGGGCCATCAGCATAAGGATGCAAGTCACTTAACATATACATACATAAAATAGATGAGTGGCTGCCCATTTGTTATGACACCTAGATGATTCTAACACCATGCTGCTTACTCTTCTTGCTACTTTTGATAGACTCTTTTATTTTATTTTTTTTAGATGGAGTCTCGCTCTGGCCCATGCTTGAGTGCAATCTCAGCTCACTGCAACCTCCACCCCCCAGGTTCAAGCAATTCTCCTGCCTTAGCCTCCCGAGTAGCTGGGATTACAGCCACCCACCACCACACCGGGCTAATTTTTGTATTTTTAGTAGAGACGGGATTTCACCAGGTTGACCAGGCTGGTCTTCAACTCCTGACCTCAGGTGATCGACCCATCTCGGCCTCCCAAAGCGGTAGGATTATAGACAGGAGCCGCTGCGCCCTGGCCTGATAGTCATAGACTCTAAATGTAGCATTCCACAGGCCAAAGTCATTGCCCTCCCTAACCCTAATGAACTCATTTGATCCCAAGTGTGTTACAGTGTTGCCAGCAAAGCTCAGCACATATCTATCTGTTTCAGCAATAATTAAATCAGTTTATTTAATTAAATCAATTATTATTCCGCTCAAAATGATCTGGGGTCCAAACTGAAAACTGTGATTATATTTTCCTCTGAAAGATAATTTAAAAAGAGACATACAGAAAAGATCTGATATATGAATTAAGTCACATGCTACCTAACAATGAACACTTTGGGTTAAATTTAGAGAAAATACAATATTTCAAATCAAACATATATGACAGTTATTTTAAAATAAGGTAAATAAAACAATAATGAAATAAGGAAAAATAAAGAATGTGAATGAAATAATGTTTCCTTAAATTTTCCTTTTATTTATGTATGGATAACATGCTCACGTTTAAAATAAATAAAACAAAATATAACAGGTCAAAAGTGGGTAATAATTTTACAATCGCCCCTTTCAGCCATTCCCATCTCAATTTCTTCTGGCTGGAGATAACCAATATTGAGCTATTCTGGTATAAACTTTCAGAAATTTAGTATGCAAGTACCAGCGTGAAGGCTTCCAGTAACGTAGATGCTTCTAAATTAGAATTTAAGGGAATCACTTCTCAGGCTTTTGGCTGAGATTAAGGTAAAAATTTTAAAGGAGGGAGAAGAGGAGGGGTCTGGCTGATTTTTTTTTAAAAGTCATCCCCATTGTTCATATTTTATAGAAGTCCAAAAGCTCACTTGTGTGATTCCAGTGCTTAAAGATTTTTGGAGCAAAATTACCCTTATAATGCATGTGAGTTTTTCATTTGCTGCTGAATGCAGACCTAGGGATTTGCTTTCCTGCTTCAGGAAAACAACAACAACAACAAACAAACAAACAAAAACAAAGCAAACAACAGCAAAAAAATAAAATTCGTAGATGCGTCGAGACACGGCATTGACTTTCAAGGTTGCCCTTTGCAGCTATGTACAATTTTTGCCTTGCCCACACAGTCTTTAGAATTTAACATCTCACCTTTCAAAATGCAACTTCACCCTAGCTACAATCTTCATAAAACAGTGGAAACCATCTTGATTTTCCTGTTACTAAATAGTTCTATGCCTAAGGCATACCTGAATGTTTTCCCAAAACCTTCCTGATCGGGGTTACTTTCCTTTCCAGCCATTCCTGTGAGTCACTCTCACTATGAACTATCCTGTCCTTCCAATTTCATAGAGCCATAAAAATGCCAGAATAGGAAAGATCTCTAAGTCCATGGGTCATAAATTTAATGGCTTCAGGAGCCAGTCTTATAAATCACATCAGAATAAGATAATCAGAGCCATGGGCAATGCATTTTCTCTTAAATGCACTGATATTAAAATAATAATGAAAACCAAAAACAAAAACCACTGTCTGGCCAAGCAAAATGAGGCTGTAGCCAGAAACATCTGCAAAATTTCTAGTCTCATCTCATATGCAATTATGTAAAATTCAGTGAGCTCCCCTCCCCCGCCACCCCAGGTTTTGCATTCTTATTCTTTCCTTATCTATCAGCAACACAACAGAAAACAAAATCCCTAACATCAGGTATTGAGAACTCTTCTCCCTCCAGCTCTGCACCCATGAGGAAGGAATGGGCTTAGAAGACAGGCAGTAATTTTGCATTGGATGTCGCAAAGTCCATCCCTCCAAGATGATGGTCAGTAAAGACTGTCCCAGCTTCTAACCATATCCACACACCTGGTGGGCCCAACTTCCATCAGAATCCCCACTACCGCTTTTGGAAAGAAAGCAGACAGGCTCTTAGTCATTAACAAGGAGCATTTGATAGGCCCCTTTTAAACAGACCATTCACTCACTCACAAGGGAAAATGGATCACACATTGTTTATAATAATCTGAAGAATTTTCTGTCTTTCTGTAAAAGGACAAGACATCAGCTTGGCTAATTATCCAGAGTTACAATCAACAGGACACCAAGGAAAGGTATGGTGAGGGAGGCAGCATGGTGAATTAGGAGAACCTCTGACTTTTGAAAACTGGCTCCACTTCTTAGTCTCTTGTTTCCCAAATTGGGACTAAAAGCACTTGTTTTGTACTCTTGAGGATCTGAGGTAATTTACATGCCAGGGACTCAGAAACAATGTTTTGTAACTTAATAAGTAAGAAAGTAACAATGCTTTTAGCACTTGAACCCAGAGCTGGAGTCTGGGACTATTTGGCCCTTCTTTGTGCTTCATAACTTAAAATATTGCTTCCTGTGAATTCCTCCTGTTGGGCATCTTTAAAAGCACTGAGAATAGCCATGTGCCCTCAGACCCTGGACAGGCATACCTTTCCAGCTTCCACAGGCATATCAAGAAGGTTAAGATATTTAAGTACATAATCCCATGTCCCAGTTTTACGGCGCTTAAGACTTGAAGCCCATAGGAATCTTTTAAAACTTTTTCTAACTATCCTTTTGAGAGTTTTGTTATTTGGTAGAAATGTGTTTTTATACATATCTCAAGGTGCTCAACTGTCCCTTGGTGCCCGCAGGCAGGATTGGTTCCAGGGTCCCCGCAGATAACAAACTCCGTGAATGCTCAAGTCCCTTAGATAAAATGGCTTAGTAGGCCAGGAGCGGTGGCTCACGCCCGTAATCCCAGCACTTTGGGAGGTCAAGGCGGGTGGATCACGAGGTCAGGAGTTGGAGATCAGACTGACCAACATGGTGAAACTCTGTCTCTACTAAAAATACAAAAATTAGCTGGGTGTGGTGGCGTGTGCCTATAATCCCAGTTACTCGGGAGGCTGAGGCAAGAGAATTGCCTGAACCTGGGGGGGTGGAGATTGCAGTGAGCCGAGATTGAGCCACCATGCTCCAGTCTGGGTGACACAAGGAGACTCCGTCTCAAAAAAAAAAAAAAAAAAAGGCTTAGTATTTGTGTATAACCTATGCACACCCTCTCGTATACTTTAAGTCATCTCTAGATTATTTGCAATACATAATACAATGTAAATGCTATGTAAATAGTTGTTCTATTTTATTTTAAAGTTTGTATTATTTTTTACTGTTTTCTTTTCTTTTCTTTTTTTTTTTTTTTTTTTTGAGACAGAATCTCACTCTGTCACCCAGGCTGGAGTGCAGTGGCACAATCTTGGCTCACTGCAAGCTCTGCCTCCTGGGTTCACACCATTCTCCTGTCTCAGCCTCCCAAGTAGCTGGGACTACAGGCACCTGCCACCACGCCCAGCTAATTTTTTGTATTTTTAGTAGAGATGGGGTTTCACCGTGTTAGCCAGGATGGTCTTGAGCTCCTGACCTCATGATCTGCCCGCCTCAGCCTCCCAAAGTGCTGGGATTACAGGTGTGAGCCACTGCGCCTGGCCTTTGGGTTTTCAAAAAACATTTTCTTTCTTTCTTTCTTTCCTTTCTTTCTGTTCTTTCCTTTCTTTCTTTCTGTCTTTCTGTCTTTCTTAGATGGAGTCTTGCTCTGTCGCCCAGGCTGGAGTCCAATGGTGTAATCTTGTTTCACTGCAACCTCCACCTCCCAGGTTCAAGCAATTCTCCTGCTTCAGCCTACTGAGTAGCTGGGATTACAGGCACCTGACACCATGCCCAGCTAATTTTTGTATTTTTAGTAGAGATGGGGTTTCTATTAAAATAAAAAATAGCCTAAAAGCACATTTGATTTTTGTGGCAGGCAGGTCTCAAAACCCTGACCTCAGGTGATCTGCCTGCCTCCTCCCAAAGTGCTGGGATTACAAGCACCTTAAGATGTAAGCCAACATGTCCGGCCTCAAAAAATATTTTCAATTCACGGTTGGTTGAATTCATGGATGTGGACCCTGTGGATACAAAGGGATAACTGTATCCATTTATTTAAATTGACTTTGAAAATGTTTCACATTGGCTGGTCTTGGTGGCTCCCACCTGGAATCCCAGCACTTTGGGAGGCCAAGATGGGAGGATAGCTTGAGCTTGGGAGATTGAGACCAGCCTGGGCAACATGGTGAAATCCCATCTCTACCGAAAATGCAAAAATTAGCCAGGTTGGCAATGTGCCCCTGTGTTCCCAGCTACTCAGGAGGCTGAGGTAAGAGGATCTCTTGAGCCTCTCATGTTGAGGCTGCAGTGACCCTATCTGAATAAATAAATAAGTACATAAATAAATAACCTGCATTCACAGAACACTTCTCTCATGTTGACTCAGTTTATCTTCTTATCAGACTAGTAAAGCAAAGAGGGTAAAATATTTCTATTCAATACTTTAATACCGAGGCTCTGAAAAGGTCAAATGACTGGACACCTATGAAGACAGTGGAAGGGCCAGAGTCGGAATCCAATGTTTCTGACACCAAAGCCTTCTCTTCTTCCCAGGCCTCCTTTGAACATTGTGGCATATTTACTGAGCGTGAGCAAAACAGCCGCTGCCAGGAATATATAGGCCAGCTATTTTAGTCTCCCTTCCACAGGGATTGCTTTTTTGTTTTGTTTTGAGACAGAGTCTCACTCTGTCACCCAGGCTGGAGTGCAGTGGCCGGATCTCAGCTCACTGCAAGCTCCGCCTCCCGGGTTTATGCCATTCTCCTGTCTCAGCCTCCGGAGTAGCTGGGACTACAGGCGCCCGCCACCTCGCCCGGCTAGTTTTTTGTATTTTTAGTAGAGACGGGGTTTCACCGTGTTAGCCAGGATGGTCTCGATCTCCTGACCTCGTGATCCGCCCGTCTCGGCCTCCCAAAGTGCTGGGATTACAGGCTTGAGCCACCGCGCCCGGCCTGAATGGGCTGTTTTAAAGTAAATATTCTATTAAAATTTATTACAAATATCCTCAGAGGCAGCATCTTATATTTAATGGCATCTAAGGTCTGTGTTTAAGGGATAATAATACATACTGTACATTCCTCACAGAGCTATTGTGAGAATCAAAAAAAGGAACTTTTACATATAAGGAATTACTGTCTAACTTGTTTTATTGCCTGACTTCAGGGTAACAAGTTGTGGAATATCAACCTCAGTCTGCAGCGCCACCCAGTGGATACAATGACACATGATACTGCATTTTCTCGTTTTCAGATGCAAACATTACCTGCATTATTTACCTGTCTGATACCCACACTCGGTATACTATTTCTTTCAGGACTTTTATTTATAAAACTTTTTTATATGAAGTTTTGCTGATAAGTTTTATTTTCACAAATCATGACCAAAAAAAGGCCAAATTTTAGGGCAATAACCCATATTTTACCTGGAACGATCTATCCTACACAGACGTCCTTGTCAGAATTTTAACCTGGGTGTTTATTTTGTAAACCAGCAGTGATGTTAACACAGGAGAAAAAGCTTAGGGACTTTGTTGGAGAGCTATTTCCTTCTTTATTTCCCATAACTTGTCCTTAAAATTCAGCCTATATCTGAAACTTGTTATAGTTCACTCATTCATACACATATCATTGCTTCAATAAAAATATATTGAGTACTTCTCAATGTTAGGCACCACGCTTAGTGCTAGGGATACAATGATGGACAAAAAGGAATGTGGTCCTTGTCTTCATGAAGTTTGCAAACCAGGCAGATGGATTAAAAAATAATTAGGTGACTATACAAATGTTGGTGCCTCACTTAGCTCAGAAAATGAGAATATTTTATTTTTTGCAACTCAACAATATTAGAGTTTGTCCTGATGTATATCTGAGCATTTGGAGGCAGTGGGTTTACAATGTAAAATTTTGAAGCTCTTTTGTTTATTTTGTTTACTTTTTGAGACAGGGTCTCCTTCTTTCACCCAGACTGGAGTACAGTGGCATGGTTACAGCTTGCTGCAGCCTCCGTCTCACAGAATTAAGTGATCCTCCCACCTCAGCCACCTAGGTAGCTGGGACTACAGGTGCATGCCACCACACCAGGCTAATCTTTGAAATTTTTTGTAGAGACAAGATTTCACTATTTTGCCCAGGCTGGTCTTGAACTCCTGAGCTCAAGTGATCCTCCTACCTTGGCTTCTCAAAATGCTAGGATTCCAGGTGTGAGCCACCACAGCCAGCCTGAAACTCTTTTGTTTAAACCTGAAAACACAAAGAGGAGAGACTTTTTCCACGTTACAGCATAACCATACGAAACAGTTAAATTTAGAGTCAGAAACAACAGGGTTTGAATTCCACAGCCTCTTACTGCTCTGGTGAGCTTCAGCAAATGATTGTATCTCCCTGATACAATTATTTGTATCAGATGCAAATGTAGAAAGTGCAAGTATAAATGTAGTTTCCAAAAAATCAAACGTGCTGTTAGGCTGTTTTTTATTTTCTGTAAAACAGAAATAATATCTAACTTCAAGAGGGAAAGCCTTGACTATTTCAATGTGTGATATACAAGTGATTAATCAGTAATTTGCCTAAATGATCAAAGGCCACAATTTTAAATATATTGCTTATATTACACTGACTCCCTGAAAAGTTTAAAACGTGAGAAAAACATATAAAAGTGGACCAAAACAGAAAAAGAAACAATTAGTAGTTTTGAGAACATAGCACATTATACTATTATGTTTGGAGGCCAGTACAAGGTATTCACATTTCAGGGACAATCAGTGACTATCTAAACTCTCATTTAATAGCCAAAAGCACTGGGCTAAGGCAGATGTTATAAATCCAATTGGCTAAATAAGGTTTTTGTTTGTTTGTTTTTGTTTTTTAAGGCGGGGGTCTCACTTTGTCACCCAGGCTGGAGTGCAGTGGCATAGTCATGGCTCTCTGCAGCCTTGACCTGCCAGGCTCAAGTGACTCCCCTGCCTCAGCCCACCGAGTAACTGGGACTACAGGTGCATGCTGCCACACCTGGAAAATTTTTGTATTCTTTTTTGGAGATGGAGTTCCACCATGTTGCCCAGGCTGGTCTTGAACTCCTGGGCTCAAGTGATCCGCCTGCCTCGGCCCCCCAAAGAGCTGGGATTACAGGCATGAGCCATCATGCCTGGCCAGAAGTAAATATTAATTGGCTATCTTAGGTCTCATGACTAGTTTGCAGGACAAATGGAACTAAAACCCATGACTCTTAATCCTCTGAGTTGTGTCTTTTTAGTTAGACACCATCTAAAGGAAAGGATATTTCTGATTATCTGAGTGATATTAACAGAAGAATTTTATCAATACTGTTGGAAGTCTTGCCATGCAGTCTTTCAGATAATTCCCCTATTACATGTATGCAGAGGGAATGTATCAAATGGTGTGACAGTTTTCTGTTCTATTAAACACGTACACATTTGTAACCACAACTCAAAATATCTCAGAAGGGAGGGAAAGAATAAACAGCTAGCATTTGTGGAAACCTGCATATGTTTAGGCACTCTGGATACATTACATTATTTAATCAGGTAAGTACCATTGTCTAGGAGCTGTAGAAGGGACACTGAGGCTAGCAAGGATAACTAACTTTTCCATTGAGCTAGTGAATGGCACAGACAGGATTTGATTCAGGTCTTACTGACCCTGAAGGCCCTCATATTTCCATCACTTCCCAGGCAGAAGAATGATTGATGGAACGGAACATGCTCCTCCCAGACCTGAATATATGTCATTCTTTACAATATCCAGTCAACTGGGAGTAATACAGTTTATCTGGCATCAGAAAATTGAAGGCTGCTAATGTCAATCTCTTTATTTTTACAGAGGAAGTTAGGAAGGTTAGGATCCTTCTGAGGATATTACTAGAATCAAAGCAAGCCTGTTATTTTTATTTATTTATTTATTTATTTATTTTGAGACAGAGTCTCACTCTGTGTCCCAGGCTGGAGTGCAGTGGTGTGATCTTGGCTCACTCCAAACTCTGCCTCACGGGTTCCAGCGATTCTTCAGCCTCAGCCTTCCAAGTAGCTGGGATTACAGGTGTGCGCCACCAAGCCCAGCTAATTTTTTGTATTTTTAATAGAGATAGGGTTTCACCATGTTGGCCAGGCTGGTCTAGAACTCCTGACCTCGAGTGATCCACCCGCCTCAGCCTCCCAAAGTGCTGGGATTACAGGCATAAGCCATTGCGCCCAGCCAAAGCAGGTCTGTTAAACTAAGTGCACATTATTTTATATTGTCTGCTTTGAGGGAAACACATGTTTACTAAGCTTTTATTAATACTTATTTATTTTAAAGCTTATTGTGACCAAGGCATTTTTCTCTCTGCATCAAAGACTCCTGAGAAGGACCCACTGGGCATTTCCTTCTTGGCTCATGTTCTTATTGTTTAATATGATCTGGAAAGAATGAACATTGGAAGGCAAAGCTAATCTGGGCAAGAGGTGTCACTCGACCTGGAATTTAATTTTCCAGAGGACTTTGCAGCTGAGCTGGCATTCCTGTGTGACAGTAGAAGATTGAAAGCAGGTAATAAGGTTAATGCAAGGACCATGGCTGCAAGAACACAGGCACACTGTAAGGCAGGAATAGTGCACAGCCCTTGCATTCACACATGTGCACATCCTGAGCTCTAACAGCAACTGGGACTTGTCAAAAGGAGCTGCCACGCATCACTTCTATGCCTACTCAGCCTGTAATTCCTGAGTCTATGTGCCCTTCCAAATGAAAATCCTGTGAAATGGCCTGTAAAAGACCACCAGTCCCTGAATTTGCTAGGTGAGGCTTGGCGGGGGCCAGCTTGATTGGCCAGAGTTCTGCAATCAGGGCTGTGTTCTGGGAGAAACTTCTCACTGCACTGTGCTACGTGAAACCAGGAGCAAACCCAAGTCCTGTGCTGGGGCCAAGGTCAGAGTCAGAATCAGATAGACAGAAACAATCTTGATCCTGAACATATTGGTTAAGCTCTTTTCCTGTCTCAGTGATTTTCCACATGCTGTTCTCTGTTCCTGACCCCTTTTTACCCTATTGTATTAGTCTATTTTCACACTGCTAATAAAGACATACCAGAGACTGGGAAGAAAAAAAAGGTTTAATTGGACTTACATTTCCAAATGACTGTAGAGGCCTCACAATCATGGCAGGAGGCAAAAGGCATTTCTTACATGGCGGTGGTAAGAGAAAATAAGGAAGAAGCAAAAGGGGAAACCCCTGATAAACCCATCAGATTTTGTGAGACTTGTTCACTATCACGAGGATAGCATGTGAAAGACTGGCCCCCATGATTCAATTACCTCCCCCTAGGTCTCTCCCACAACACGTGGGAATTCTGGGAGATACAATTTGAGTTGAGATTTCAATGGGGACACAGCCAAACCGTATCATTCTGCCCTTGGCCCCTTCAAATCTCATGTCTTCGCATTTCAAAATCAATTGTGCCTTCCCAACAGTCCCCCAAAGTCTTAACTCATTTCAGCATTAACCCAAAAGTCCACAACCCAAAGTCTCCTCTGAGGCAATGCAATTCCTTTCCACTTATGAGCCTGTAAAATAAAAAACAAGCTAGTTACTTCTCAGAGATCCACTAGGCAGTGCCCCAGTAGGGACTCTGTATGGGAGCTCTGACTCCACACTTTCTTTCTGCACTCCCCTAGCAGAGGTTCTCCATGAGGGCCCTGCCCCTGCAGCAAACTTCTGCCTGGGCATTCAGGTGTTTTCATACATGTTCTGAAATCTAGGTGGAGGTTCCCAAACCTCAATTCTTGACCTCTGTGTATCAGCAGGCTTACCACCACATAGAAGTTGCCAAGGCTTGGGGCTTTCACCCTCTGAAGCCACAGCCCAATCTGTACATTAGCCCCTTTCAGCCACAGCAGGAGTGGCCGAGACACAGGACACCAAGTCCCTAGGCTGCACACAGCATGGGGACCTTGGGCTCAGCCCAGAAAACCATTTTTTCCTCCTGGGCCTCCGGGCCTGTGATGAGAGGGGCTGCCGTGAAGGTTTCTGACATGGCCTGGAGACATTTTCCCCATGGTCTTGGGGATTAACATTAGGCTCCTTGCTACTTATGCAAATTTCTGCAACTGGCTTGAATTTCTCCCCAGAAAATAAGTTTTTCTTTTCTCTCACATAATCAGGCTGCAAATTTTCCAAACTTTTATGCTTTGCTTCCCTTATAAACTGAATGCATTTAACAGCACTCATGTCACATCATGAATGCTTTACTGCTTAGAAATTTCTTCTATCAGCCGGGCGCGGTGGCTCAAGCCTGTAATCCCAGCACTTTGGGAGGCCGAGATGGGCGGATCACGAGGTCAGGAGATCGAGACCATCCTGGCTAACACGGTGAAACCCCATCTCTACTAAAAAATACAAAAAACTAGCCGGGTGAGGTGGCGGGCGCCTGTAGTCCCAGCTACTCGGGAGGCTGAGGCAGGAGAATGGCGTAAACCCGGGAAGCGGAGCTTGCAGTGAGCTGAGATCCGGCCACTGCACTCCAGCCTGGGTGACAGAGCAAGACTCCGTCTCAAAAAAAAAAAAAAAAAAGAAATTTCTTCTATCAGGTACCCTAAATCTTTTCTCTCAAGTTCAAAGTTCCACAAATTTCTAGGGCAGGGACAAAATGCTGCCAGTCTCTTTGCTAATACATAGTAAGAGTCACCTTTACTCCAGTTCCCAACAAGTTCCTCATCTCCATCTGAAACCACCTCAGCCTGGATTTTATTGTCCATATCACTGTCAGCATTTTCGGCAAAGTCATTCAACAAGTCTCTAGGAAGTCCCAAACTTTCCCACATTTTCCTGTCTTCTGAGCCCTTTGAACTGTTCCAATCTCTGCCTGTTATCCAGTTCCAAAGTCACTTCCACATTTTCAGGTATCTTTTCAGTAATGTCCTACTCTACTGGTACCAATTTACTGTATTAGTCTGTTTTCACACTGCTGATAAGACGTACCAGAGACTGGGAAGAAAAAGAGGTTTAATTGGACTTACAGTTCCACGTGGCTGGGGAGGCCTCAGAATCATGGCAGGAGGTGAAAGGCACTTCTTACATGGTGGCAGCAAGAGAAAATGAGGAAGAAGAAAAACGGAAACCCCTGATAAACCCATCAGATCTTATGACACTTATTCACTGTCATGAGAACAGCACAGGAAAGACCATCCCCCGTGATTCAATTACTTCCCACTAGGTCTCTTCCACAACATTTGCAAATTCTGGGGGATTCAATTCAAGTTGAGATTTGAATGGGGACACAGCCAAACCATATCACCTATCTAAAGTAGCTCCCTTATAAATCATTCTGTTTCTCCAACATGTTTATTTCTTTTAGCACACTACACTCTGCAATTATTCACTTATTTATTATTTATTTCATCTTAGAATATAAGCTAAATGCAAGCAGAGACCTTATTTATCTGTTCTCTCTCCAGCATCTATGTGCCTGGCATATAGTATTTGTGCATTCAAGAAATGTTTGTTGAATGCACAAATAACTAATTCACTTATACAATACATTCCAGACATTTCATTTTATTTATTTTTTTGAGACAGAGTCTCCTTGTGTCACTCAGGCTGGAGTGTGGTGGCATGATCTCGGCTCACTACAATCTCCGCCTCTTGGATTCAGCAGTTTTTGTGCCTCAGCCTCCCAAGTAGCTGGGATTACAGGCACCAGTCACCACACCTGGATAATTTTTGTATTTTTAGTAGAGACAAGGTTTCACCATGTTGGCCAGGCTGGTCTTGAACTCCTGACCTCAGGTGATCCACCCACCTCAACCTCCCAAAGTGCTGGGATTACAGGTGTGAACCACCACACCCGCCCAATTCCAGATATTTTAAAAATCATCTCTGCACTGGAAAGGAGAGATGCTAATACCTGGATCCATGTCAGCTGATCAGGTAGTCAAAACAAACAACCAAACAAAAAACATTGGTCACCTGACATTAAACCTGACATTAAAACTTAAGACTAGGGCCAGGCACAGTGGTTCACATCTGTAATCCCAGCACTTTGGGAGGCCGAGGCAAGCAGATCATTTGAGGTCAGGAGTTCAAGACAAGCCTGGCCAACATGGTGAAATCCCGTCTCTACTAAAAATATAACAATTAGCTAGACATGGTGGCAGGTGCCTATAGTCCCAGCTATTTGGGAGGCTGAGGCAGGAGAATCGCTTGAACCTAGGAGATGGAGGTTGCAGCCAGCTGAGATCGCGCCATTGCACTCCAGTCTGGGCGACAGAATAAGGCTTCATCTCAATAAATAAATAAATAAATAAAATATATTTAAAAAGAGCTACAACATGTATACAATAGAGTCAGAATTCAAAAAGATTTCTGAAAGAATGAAACCAGATGAAAACTGATAATAAAGTTTCAGATCAAACTCCAAAGAGTCAACTTCACCACTATAAAGTTGCAAAGGTTGGGCTTAACAGCACGTGCAAACATTATACCACTTAATTGATTGTAAACTCAATGTGAGTCAAGTGCAAATGTAGTTTCCAACAATCAAATGTGCTCTTAGGCTGACTGGTAGAACTACTGTGTCCAAAAGAAAAATAGCTCCATCTTTTACTAATGAAGCAATGCCAGGAGAACAAGATTTAATTTCTGGCAGGATCTTTGAAGAAAACCATTGCAGTTAACATGAGTAGAATGACAAAGGTATTGATCAAGTTCCATAAGCAAAAACTGTGGATGTGTAGCCTGAAAAAGAGGACTTTTGGGGTGGAATTTAGCTTGAGAGAGGAATGAAGAGGGTATGCAGAAACAGAGCGTGCGTTAGCTGTTCACAAATGCTACACATGAAAGAGGGATCTGCCTTATCCTGCTGTGTTATGTGGCAGGATGGAACTAAAACTGGGCAGAAATCAAAGCCATGCAGATCTTGAAGCAATTCGAGACTAAATCTGTAGCACTCCCAATGTCAAACAAAGGAGTGAGATCTTGACAGCTGGAGTGATCAGGTTATGGTTCTGTAACGACTCTTGGGGCCAGGTTATACTGGGAATTCCTGTATCAGGTAGTGGCCTGGGCAGGTAACCCCTATATTTTCTTTGAGTTCTAAATATTTTATGCTTTCAAAGGTCTCTTACAGATCTGGGGAATAAAATAAAATTTGCAAGTGTATTTGGGAGTATGTAAAAGTGCTTTACAGGCATAACTTATTTTTTTTTCTTTTGCTTTTGTCTTCTTTTTTTTTTCTTTTTGACACAGGGTCTGGCTCTGTCCTCCAAGCTGCAGTGCAGTATCCATACTCCCTCCTGCGCTGGGACTACAGCGTGCACCACCATGTGTGGCTAATTTTTGTATTATTTTGGTAGGGATGGGACTTTGCCATGCCTTGAACTGGTCTTGAACTCTTGAGCTCAAACAATCCACCTGCCTTGGCTTCTCAAAGTCCTGTGATTACAGGCATGAGCCACTGCTCCCAGCCATAACCCATTATTTTTATCTACCATTAAAATATTACTCCCTATACTTTATTACTTAAACATCGTTTTAGTTCTTTGAAATAGCTAAGAAAAAGATCTAAAATAGGATTACAATAAGAAAATGGAAAAACTTTTCAACTGACCCTTTTAAATAATTACAGTAAATGATGCCACATTCGTAGTTCACTTGCTTGGAGAGGCTACTTTCAGGGGAGACAAGAAGGCCAAACCCTGCTCTGTTGAAGATCTGACAAGACTACTGTTCATTTCAGCAGCTGATGTTTCACAGTGGAATCCTCAGGGAAATTAGAACTGAGTTCTTTGGGGAAAGCCTCATAACATCCATTTTAAACCAGAATGACAACTGCCAGACCAGCCTGGGACACATCCTGGAAATAGACATTCCCTCAGCCTTCTTCAGTCCTCCAACACCATCAAATTCCCAAGTGGGAGGGTAGGGGTCTCATTATACAGAAGAACTTTCCATCAGTGTGAATTGTGGGTTAATAAACTCTGGAATGTGTCGTGGGGGGTGGATAAGGTAAACTCCTTCCTTAGACGGGATCATTAAAATAAATAGGATAGATTCTTATTTGTCGGGGGCGATTTAAGGCAGACATGGAGGTCTGGACCACTTAGCACCCAGGACGCTCCTACTACTCACACCCATATCGGGGTTGCTCAGGAAAAAGTTACCAAAACCAAGGATCACCCTGCTGTGATCAAATAAATCACTGCTGATGCAAAGCAGCATTGATGCTGACATGAGGCAGCTGCTAGACTCAGGTGGAGATCAAGCCCTCTGCATTTTATAGCAGGTGAGTACATGGCAAGTACATCACAGTCTTTCTGGAAGCAGTTCATGCCAGCCCTTGCACAATCCTAAAACTACAGAACGAATGTGCTAAGGTACAACCAAATTCTAGCTAGAAAAAAAATACAATGAATTGGCTGGTAACTCGTAGCTGATGGGAACTGATGTGGTTTTTCTGTGTCCCCGCCCAGATCTCATCTTGAATTGTGGTTCCCATAATCCCCATGCGTTGAGGAGGGACCCTGTGTGAGGTAGTTGAAGCCTAGGGGTGGTTACCTGCAGGCTGTTCTCCTGATAGTGAGAGGGTTCTCACAAGATCTGATGGTTTTATAAGAAACTTTTCCTCCTTTTACTCTGTACTTCTTCCTGCTGCCATGTGAGGAACAGCATGTTTGCTTCCTCTTCCACCACGATTGTAGGTTTCCTGGGGCCTCCCCAGCCCTGCAGAACTGTGAGTCAATTAGACCTCTTTCCTTTACAAATTACCCAGGCTTGGGTATGTCCTTATAGCAGCGTGAGAATGGACTAATATAGGACCCACCCTCCAAATCCAAATCTTCCAAATCCCAGTTTTCTAGGAGTGAACTCCTGGGTATCTAGGATAATCTCTTAGGGTCATGGAGGGGCAGGGCTACCAGATCCTGGAAGCAGCATTATTGTTTCCAGATCCCCTGAAGAGACTGGCCATTGTCCCTCAAGCTCAGTTTTTCTGAGGCCTATTATGAATGGATTATGTCTGCTTCACACTGAAGGCCCCGGATTTTGGCTTCTTCCACTCTGTTTTCTCCCAGGAGCCCATCAGGAAATCTGGCATCCTCAGTTGTCTGTAATTCTACTCTTTAACTTGCAACAGTCTTATTTTAAGGCATTCGATTAAATGGATATAAGTCTTGTGTTTTATTTGACGTCAAACCTTTTAACTTTTTTATGGATATATGGACTGTTATTTTATTTTGCTTTCCTCCATTTCCAAAAATAGGTAGAGGTTTGATTTTGAACTTTCTATGGCTTAGAAATACAAATGTAAACAGTGTCTAAAATTGTGTTACCTCCATTGCATTTGGCACAAATTTTGAGGTCTCATAACCAGTAAAAATGTTATTAGTTTAACTTTTTCAAAAGAAGCGTATTCTTGGTCCATTATTCCTGTGAGTAATGTAGAAGCGTTTTCTAAAACTTTTTTTAAATCCAAGAATGCTGAGTCAATATGGCATTGGGTTACATTTGGTGGTGCTATTATCATTCCTGTTTTACAGCTTGGAAAAGGGAAGGTTAAATGTCCTAGAGATAAAGAGCAAATCATCTCCCAAGCCAGATGAGGCCATTGCTGTGGCTCTCAGCAGCTCTATATCACCAACAAGGGCATGCTTCCCCTTTTCCTGGCTACAAACAAACTCCTGTTATTGGTGCAGAACCTGCAGAATGTCAGCTGCTGGGCATGCCCTCTAAGCAAGAAAAGGTCTGAGCTTTAATCCGTCATCACCACAGGTTTGCTCTAATTCTAAAATGCATACTCATGCTGCTCCGCCTGTGGAGTAGCCATTCTGTATTAGGCTTCTTAATTAAAAAAAAATAAAATAAAATGCGTACTCACAAGGACAAGAAGCAGAGGGGAGGGAAAGCCTAATTTATTCACTTCCAAGAGTCATTTAACATAATCAGCCCTGAAGACAAAACATGTATTAGGTCTAGCGGCTCTGATTGTGACACCGGCAGCAACGAAAAAGAGCAAAGAAAGAAATTGTCACCTTTCAGGGAAAACTCGTGGATAATCTACAGCACGTCTTACCACCCCCTGGACTAGGGCCCCTTCCCAGCGGGGCTAGAAGTCGGCTGTTGGTGTACAGTTAAGAAATAAAGACAACTTTCATTCTTACTGTCTATGAAACACAGAGCTAGTAATCGGCTGGAGAAAAAGTCAACAAGCAAATAACATTTATTAACTCCCAGAGGAAAATCTGTCGACATTCATCTCCAGTTCAGTGTTTTGGATCTGGGTACTTTTGTTCTTTCCCCTTTATGACACAAATCAAGAATTAATTATTTGCTTAAAAGATGTATTGATTGATGATTGATTGAGACCGGGTCTCACTCTGTTACCCAGGCTGGAGTAGAGAGGCACAATCATAGCTCACTGCAGCCTCCAACTCCCAGGCTCAAGTGATCCTTCCTTCTCAGCCTCCCAAGTAGTGGTACTACAAGTGTCACCGTGCCCAGCTACTATTTCTTATTTTTTGTAAAGATGGGGTTGCACCATGTTGCCGAGGCTGGTCTTGAACTCCTAGGCTCAAACGATCCTCCTGCCTCAGCCTCCCAAAGTGCTGGGATTACAAGCACGAGCCACCATGCCTGGCCTAGAAAATTTATATCTATAGCATAAAAATACTTTAATGTGATTTTTCACTACCAGTCTTTAATTATATAGATAACTTGCAAACATATTTTTCTTGTAGAAAATTAGGATCACAAGTAAAGCTAAATTCCCTTTGATCATATCTATAATCTAGTTTCTTTTCCCTCAAAGTAACAAGTGGTTATCATTTTTTTGTTTATGTTGGCTGCTTGTAATCCCAGCACTTAGGGAGGCAGAGGGAGGAGGACTGCTTGAGCCCAGGAGTTTAAGAGCTGACTGGACAATATAAGGAGACCCTGTTCTCCAAAAAAAGGAAAAACAAAAACAAAAAAAAGTGTAATTTTTTGTTTATGCTTTCAGATATTTTTCTAAGCACTACATCTACTTATGTGGAGTCAAAAAATATATAGTATTATTTCATGTATTTTTACACATAAATATTATTATAGTATGTATACCAATTTGCTTTTTACTTCACAATATGACATGAAGTTTACTCTTTACAATTTCAGTATAGACAATCACATAGGTGTCTTAGTTTGTTTTGCACTGCTATAACAGAATACCACAGACTGGGTAATTTACAAAGAAAATTGATGCATATCCTATAGTTCTGGCAGCTGGAAAGTCCAAGAGTATGCTAAGGGCCTTCTGGGTATATTATAACATGATGGGAGGCATCGCACAGTAAGACAGAACATGCGTGTCAGCTCAGCTCCCTCTTCTTCTTTTTTTTAATTTATTTTTTTGAGATGGAGTCTTGATCTGTTGACCAGGCTGGAGTACAATGCTACAATCTCAGCTCGCTGCAATCTCTACCTCCCGGGTCCAAGTGATTCTCCTGCCTCAGTCTCCCAAGTAGCTGGGATTACAGATGCGCGCCACCACACCTCACTAATTTTTGTATTTTAGTAGAGACAGGGTTTCTCCACGTTGGCCAGACTGGTCTCAAATTCCTGACCTCAGGTGATCCACCAACCTCAACCTCCCAAAGTGCTGGGATTATAGGCGTGAGCCACTACGCCTGTCCCCCTCTTCCTCTTTTCATGAAGCCATCACTCCCATCATGGGACCCCCACCCTGATGACCTTATCTAATCCTGATTACCTCCTAAAGGCCCTACCTCTAACCAACATAGGAATATTGGAATCAAGTTTTCAGTACGTGAAATTTGCGGGACCCATGCAAACCTGGCAGTAGGGAATATGTCATAAGCTAAACTTTGATTTATAGACATTTAAGCTGTGACATTTTTCTCTATTATAAACATTGCTGCAAAGGACATCCTAGTACACTGGTGTTCCTCTGTTTCTCTGAAGTGAAGGTTAGAGAGGGAACTGCTAAGTTGTAAGGTATGAATATTCAAAATGTTAATAGCAATAATAATAGTAGTTAATAGTTACTGAGGAAATACTACCTACTAGTGATTCTAAGTGCTTTACATTTACAAACACTATCAGGAGAGTATTTTATCTTAGACCATTTTACAGATGAGAATACTGAGACACAGTGAGGGTGAGTATCTCACTCCGGGTCACACAACTAGCAGCCGACAGAGCCAGTATTTAGGCCCCAAGCAATTCTAAGATTTGACTCTTTCTCATCCACAACACTAGGGCCTATAGTCCTCATTCTCTTCTAACTCATTTGTATTTGCTACTTACAAGTGGAAATCTACTTACTTGGAGGCTAATCAATCTTATAAAATTGTATGTGCAGTTTAAAAATTTTTAGTTTGAGAAGTTGTTTTCATACTAATGATTCATCATTGCCTGGCCTTAGCAAAACAATTCATATAGCTTGGCAAAAGAAGACAAATTGTTCTATTGTCACCCGTGTGAAATAGAATGAGGTAAAAAGATGAAAACTTCAAAAACTTTTCAGAGAAGGGAACCCAAGCCCAGTTGAGCTCTGAGCAAGTCTTTTCTCACTAGAGAGCTTGATCCCCAGTCTTTAAAACCAGGTGCTTAATCTATAACATCTGTTCAAACCCGTTTTAATCAAGCTCTTCTGCTTAGCCTCTGGGCAGTCCTTGGAAAACTGAAAGAGAGAAGAATTCTCTTTGTATGGCTGTTGTGTGCGTCATTCTGCTTTATTTTATTTAACACTTTTGAAACAATCTCAAACTTAAAGAAAAGTTGCAAGTCAGTGCCAAAAATTTTTTTTCGGAATTACTTGAGAGTGACGGCATGTTGGCCCATCTCCACCAAGTCCTTTAGTGTATATTCCCTACAAACAAAGCAATTCTCCTTCATATCCATGATAGAACATCAAAATCAGAAAATTAATACCAATACATTACTGTCATCTAATCTTAAGAAGACCTCAAGCAAGTTTTGCCATTTGTCCCAATGTTTTTTGTTTGTTTGTTTTGAGACGGAGTCTTGCTCTGTCGCCCAGGTTGGAGCACAGCGGCGCCATCTTGGCTCACTGCAACCTCTGCCTTGCCAGTTCAAGCGATTCTCCTGCCTCAGCCTCCTGTGTAGCTGTGCGCCACCATGCCAGGGTAATTTTTCTATTTTTAGTAGAGACAGGATTTCACCATGTTGGTCAGGCTTGTCTCAAACTCCTGACCTTGTTATCCGCCTGTCTCAACTTCTCAAAGTGCTGGGATTACAGGCGTGAGCCACTGCACCTGGCCCAAGTCTCATGCTTTTTCTTAATTAAATTCAGATTACACCTCTTGGCAGGAATATCATATAAATGACATTGTATCTCATCATATTCTATTAGGTGACACACAATTTCAAATAGTTTCATTACTAATAATGTCATCTTTGCTCACTTATTAAGGTGGGTCTGCTAGGGTTCTCCACTATAAAGTTATTATTTTGTATTCCCTATAATTGATAAATATTGAGGGTAGAGTTTGAGATTATGTAAACGTCCCATTCCTCATCACACTTTCAATTTATTCTTTCCTCACTCCTTTATTTCAGTTTGTAATTATTGTTTTATTTAGTATGCTATAGCCTTTCATTATCATTATTTATTCTTTTATTTATTATTTTTTTGAGAGGGAGTCTGGCTCTGTCACCCAGGCTGGAGTGCAGTGGTGTGATCTCTGCTTGTTGCAACCTCTACCTCCCAGGTACGAGTGATTCTCCTGCCTCAGCCTCCTGAGTAGGTGAGACTACAGGCATGCACCACCACGCCTGGCTACTTTTTTTGTATTTTTAATAGAGATGGGGTTTCACCATGTTGCCCAGGCAGGTCTCGAATGATCCGCCCACCTTGGCCTCCCAAAGTGCTGGGATTACAGGTGTTAAGCCACCACGCCCAGCCATCATTATTTATTCTGATGCTCACACTGTCTCAAATTTGATATGTGAGAGTCCCTTCAATCTGATTTCTAGGTAGTTTCGAAAGGTCTCCATAATCTCTGAGCTTGCTTTACTTTCTAAAAAAAAAAAAAAAAGATATATTGATCTAGACCTGGAATCCACCATTTGTCCAAGGAGCACTGGTTCCTTTTAGGGGAGAGTGGTATCTAGACACTAAGATTGAGTGCTAGGGGTGCTCATTGTTTTGCTGGGTCTTAGGGTGTCACTGCTTCCAGGATGACTATCTCCTTTTCTCTCTCTCTCTCTCTCTCTCTCTCTCTCTCTATATATATATATATATATATTTAATACGGAGTCTTGCTCTGTCGCCCAGGCTGGAGTGCAGTGACGCACGGTCTCAGCTAACTGCTACCTCTGCCTCCCGGGTTTAAGCGATTCTCCTGCCTCAGCCTCCTGAGTAGCTGAGATTATTACAGGCATGTGCCACCACGCCTAGCTAATTTTTGTATTTTTAGTAGAGACAGGGTTTCGCCATGTTGGTCAGGCCGATCTCAAACTCCTGACCGCATGATCCAACTGCCTCAGCCTCCCAAAGTGCTGGGATTGCAGGCGTGAGCCACAGTGCCCAGCTCTCAGCTCTTAATTTAATTGCATTTAAAGAAAGCAATCTGTGCAATTCACAGTAGCTGGCAGCCAGGGTAACACAGGGATCTGCCAGCCTCGGCCTCCCAAAGTGCTGGAATTACAGGCGTGAGACACTGCGCCCGCCTCCTCTATATTTTATTTATCTATCTACATGAAAATTATGAATTTACACGGATGTTTCTAATTCCAACTGAATTCACTGAATTCATTCTTGTTTTCTCCCAGTCCATAATTATAACCGCTTTTCCAGCTGTGAGAAACCTGCTCTCTTTATCTCTCCGAAATTTATTCATTTGCCAACTCCCTGGATGTAACCTAGGTCCTGTTGCTCCTGCTGTCCCTGTCCCAGGACACCTTCTAAGCTCACACAGGCCCCAACACGCATGCCAAGTGGCCACTTGCTCATAGGGACACCCTGTGAGCAGACATGCTTACACCCTGGGCACATAGGCTCTGACACCCTGCTGTGCATCCCTCCCCCAACCTGTGTAGACACCTATCTTTTTATTTATTTATTATTTATTTATTTATTTTTTGAGAAGGAGTCTCGCTCTGTCGCCCAGGCTGGAGTGCAGTGGCCAGATCTCAGCTCACTGCAAGCTCCGCCCCCGGGTTTACGCCATTCTCCTGCCTCAGCCTCCCAAGTAGCTGGGTCTATAGGCGCCTGCCACCTCGCCCGGCTAGTTTTTTGTATTTTTTAGTAGAGACGGGGGTTTCACGGTATTAGCCAGGATGGTCTCGATCTCCTGACCTCATGATCCACCCGTCTCGGCCTCCCAAAGTGCTGGGATTACAGGCTTGACCCACCACGCCCGGCCAGACACCTATCTTTTTTTAACATCACCTGATAGCTTTAGACCAAATTATTGGTCTCAATAATTGGACCAGTTTGACCAAACAGAGAAGAGAAAGAGGAAGGGTGAGTGTGTCATGTTAAGAATAACTTGGTTTGTCTATTTTGATTTTTGGTTATTCTCTCTTTTTTAAATTTTTTTTTTTTTTTTTTGGTTATATGAAAAAAACTGCATTTATTTATTTATTTATTATTATTTTTTGAGACAGATTTTTGCTCTGTCACTGTGGCTGGAGTGCTGTGGTATGAACTTGGCTCACTGCAACCTCCGCATCCTGGGTTCAATTGATTCTCCTGTCTCAGCTTCCCGAGTAGCTGGGATTAACAGGCGTGTGCCACCACGCCAGACTAATTTTTGTATTCTTAGTAGAGATGGGGTTTCACCATGTTGGCCAGGCTGGTCTCAAACTACTGATCTCAGGTGATCCACCGCCTCAGCCTCCCGAAGTGTTGGCATTACAGGCATGAGCCACCAAACCCGGCCAAAAAGTTGCATTTAAATTAGCCACAGCAGCAAATGATCTCCGACAGTTTAAATTAATTCAGTTATATAAATTAATTCTTACATTTTTTGGAGTCATGAATGTTTTTATTTTTGAGGCAGCGTTTCGCTCCTGTTGCCCAGGCTGGAGCATAGTGGCACAATCTCAGCTCACTGCAACCTCCACCTCCCAGGTTCAAGTGATTCTACTGCCTCAGCCTCCCCAGTAGCTGGGATTACAGGTGCCTGCCACTACACCCAGTTAATTTTTGTATTTTTAGTAGAGATGGGGTTTTGCCATGTTGGCCAGGCTGGTCTCGAACTCCTGACCTCAGGTAATTCGCCCACCTTGGCCTCCCAAAGTGCTGGGATTACAGGCGTAAATCAAAGTGCCCAGTCCGATCTTTTAAAATAGTAATAGTAATAACAGTCCCAGGCAGTCCAAACAATCAGAATTCAGTCTATTTTTATCACTGTGGATGTTCGGAATCTTGCTTCCTAATGTCTTATCCTAAACACTTCAGTTTTCGCATGGTGGTAACTTCATCTCCCTTCACCCTGCTCAGTTCCCAGCATTTCCAGGCTTCATTCCGGTCCAAGTATTTATACGTGCCACCCCCAGCTTGTTTTCCAGAACTCTGCCTTTGCATTCCACTGCATAAATACTCTCGTGAAGCCATGAATCTCAGAACGTACAGTTGGAATGGTTTATGGAGTGTTTAAGAAATTCGGGTCACTCAGTTCCATGATTCACTAGGGAAAGTCAATAATTCACAGTTTATAAGCTGGAGAGACAGTCTATGACATACTGGTTGCCTTTTGCTCCTCACAGAGAGGCTGTTTTATTAGCTCAAACTAATATATGCCCACGATCCCCTGGTACAAAGACATCTGGTCTCTCTGGAGTGTTGCCTGCAATCACGGAGGAGAGCTGTGGTCTGGCAGTTCCCCATTCCCAACATAACATCCTTGTTATCTTGCAATGCAAAAAAAGAAAAAAGAAAACCTTCCAGAAAACCAAAAAGAACAAAAATTCCAATCAAGAGCATCATATGATCTGAGTCTGTGCCAAAACCGAGAAAAGAAATTGGAATTGTTACTATAACTGAATTAACCAGTAACTGAATTAACTGAATGTTCAGCTTGAGAGGATGTGGCATTCAGTTGAGTCAGGGCTGCTCCTCACTGTGGTCTCTCAGGTTTATAACTCTAATAGCCAGTTGCAGATGCAAAAAAATGGAATTAGCTTTTTTTGTTTTGCGGGGGGGACTGAATCTTGCTCTATTGCCCAGGCTGAGGTGCAGTGGTGTGATCTCAGCTTACTGCAAATTCTGCCTTCTGGGTTCAAGCCATTCTTCTGCCTCAGCCTCCCAAGTAGCTGGGATTACAGGCACCTGCTACCATGCCCAGCTAATTTTTGTATTTTTACTAGAGATGAGGTTTCACCATGTTGGCCAGGCTGGTCTTGAGCTCCTGGCCTCAAGTGATCTGCCCTTCTTGGTCTCCCAAAGTGCCGGGATTACAAGTGTGAGCTACCATGCCCGACCTTTTTTTTGAGACAGAATCTCACTTTGTCACCCAAGCTGGAGTGCAGTGGGGTGATCTCGACTGGAATTAATATTTTTCTTCTTCCATTATGGAGATATTTCTTTCTGCTGGAAAACATTAAGTGGGGCAGAATCACATACATTTTCAAAGAACTTGCTGACAAATTTTCTTCAAATGCAAAGTGCTTAGAGGAAGAATGATTCCAATGAAAATAACTGGAGCATACACAAGCTGTGGACATGCGGCATCTGAGCATGGCAAAGGTGTGCAGTTCTTTGCTGAATTTGCTTTAGGAGGCCCGTAGATAGGTCTGGGCAAGGATAAATGTGGGTGCTCTGTGCTGTTCAACAGAACTGCAAAGCACTGGGTAAGAGAAGACCTTTCAGAGAATGTACTTGGGAAACATTTACTTTGGTCAACAATTACTCTTTCAATGAAGGGATGAGAAAGAGTGTATTAGTTCATTTTCGTGCTGCTGATAAAGATGTACTAAGACTGGGCATTATAAAAAAAAAAGAGGTTTAATGGACTCACAGTTCTACATGGCTGGGGAGGCCTCAGAATCATAGCCAAAAGTGAAAGACAAATCTTACGTTGGTGGCAGGCAAAAGAGAGAATAAGAACCAAGTGAAAGAGGTTTCCCCTTATAAAACCATCAGACCTCGTGAGACTTGTTCACTACCAGGAGAAAAGGACAGGGCAAGCCACCCCCATGATTCAATTATCTCCCACTGGGTTCCTCCCACAACATGTGGGAATTACGGGAGCTACAATTCAGGATGAGATTTGGGTGGGGACACAGCCAAACCATATCAAAGAGTGTCCCTTTCCATGTTTTGGGGAGCAAGAAGGAGAAATGGGAAGAAGGGAGCACTGACCAGGTCAGGGCTGGATGAAGAAAATGCCAGCCTGGAGTGAGAAAAGTGCCTGGCCCTCAGAGATGTTGAGGGTAATTTTGTGCCATCAAGCGAGAACAGTCACAGGATCTTTGAGCTAAAATTACTTTTTAAATTGGCTTCTTCACCTCAAAGAGAATTCCATTAAATTTAATTCTTCCAGTGCTTCCTGATGTTGGATATGAGTTCTAAATTTATCTTCAAAGAATCAATATGTCAGTATGTTCAATTCTTTGCTTTCTACTTTTAAACTTAACTTCCTCGTAAAGGAACCTTTTTCGATGACCTGCTCCACCCTGACTCATTTCAATTACCTGCTCCACCCTGACTCATTCTGATTACCTGCTCTACCCAGACTCATTCCAATTACCTGCTCTGTCATAACCATTTTCCCCGCCAAACCACTCACCCCATCACTCTCTTTAAATTAGCCATTCGGAATTAGTTTAGCCTGTGTGGTCTAACCCTAGCCAATAGGGGAAGGACACAGCAGCAGGGACCACGTGCATCAGAGATAAGAACCCCTTCCCCTCCCTTGTCCAAGTGTGCGCTCAGCGTTGCTCCATCTGTAAGGGTGCATCCTTCTATAGAAGTATCTTGCTTTGCTGAGAATTAAAACGAAAATGTTACATTCTAGTGCTATTTATTTTTTGACACCAAAACTTTGTTTATAACACTGAGTACCTGCTCCCCTTAGGAGACCCTAAAAGACTATTTGCTGTTTCCATGTCTTCCTTCTGTGGTAGGCCAGTGCATTTTCATGATCCTCACTCTACTTGCAGCTTCTGAGAAACTTTTCTTCAATCCCTTTGACAAGTTTTTAGTATTACTGCAGTAACAAGGTAGGCAGCTAATTTCCCATGAGATTATTTAACTGTTCTAAGAGGATTTCGCTCCTTGCATTTTGATGAGACCACATAATTCGTGTAAATCCTCTTAGATTTCCCTTTTAGGCCATTGCTGTTGTACTACCAGCCAGTACAGGAGGCAGCCTTTATGTGCAGGAGATAAACAGCAAGAGATTGAAGTCGGAATGTCTCTGCCAAGATGGCTCCTGAAATGGCATTTGCCTCCTTCTGTAAACAGTGCTAGGTACTTTGTACATAGTAAGTCCACAGCAATGATTTTTAGCTTATTTGTTGAAGAATACTATCTTTAAACTGGACCAAAGGTGAAATTGAGAACTTGCTGATAAGTTTTCTTCAAATTTATCCACAATTAAACACAGGTGTGGTGAAGGAGATCATTATAGCCAGTCCCCTGATTTCATGTGTACAAGGCTGTTCGTCAAAACCTAAACATTTATAGAACCCTTGCATCTTGCCTTCAGACACAATGATGTAGCTCTGGCATATCATAAATATTCTTTAACTTTCTTTTCATTGATTAATGAAGTGCCATAGGTCAATGAATATATCATCCAAACTAAGGATTCAAGTAAACAGTTTTTGGCAAGACCAAAATAATTTTCTTCTCTGTTCCAAATGTGTTGTTTATAAGACCTAACCTTTTTTGTTTATAAATGGATCTCCTGACTTTCATATTTTCATTTCCAATGAATTTATAAAATAATAAGGTCAGATGTGATAAAATATTTCAGAAATTTAATCTACCCTGCTGCACACACAGATTGCAAGGAGTCTAATCCTACCAATTGGCAGGCAGGCAGTGACCCAGTGCAAGAGTTCAAAATGTTTGTTGCTCAGCTGAGTCTACAACAGTCTAAAATCAGCATTAGTATGCCTGGACTGGGGAGGAGCTGGATGTTGCCTTTATACAAAAAGGTGTCAGCATAGTATCCCAACTGGGACAAGGGGAAGAAAGCAAATGTTTATTGCCTGTTATATACCAGGCATTGTTATGGTGTTACATATTAAATGTCTTACATTTCAACTCACAAAAACCTTGAAGACTATGTTTTCTATTTTTATTTATTTATTTATTTATTTATTTTAGTGGTGGGCTTGCTTTGTTGCCCAGGCTGGAGTGCAGTGGCTATTCACAGGCACGATCTCACTACTGATCAGCATGGGAATTTTGACCTGCTCCATTTCTGACCTGGGCCGGTTCACCCCTCCTTAGGCAACCTGGTGGTCCCTTGCTCCCAGGAGGGTCACCAAATTGATGCTGACCTTAGTGCGGACACTGATTGGCATAGCGCAGTACAGCCCAGAACTCCCTGTCTCAAGCGATCCTCTCGCCTCACCCTCCTAAGTATCTGGGACTGCAAGCTCGCTCCACTCACCTGGCTGTTTTCTCTATTTTATAGATGAGAAAATGTAAGCTAAGAGAAGTTAAGTAACTTGCCCAAGGTCGCATAACTAATAAATACATGACTTATCCAGGATTGAAACCCAGAAATATTTAGGTTTATTGTGCTTCTCCCAAGCAGAAACAAAGTACTCCAAAGCAACCTCTTTCCCTCTTTAAATGACACTCCTATTCTAGAATTTATTGCTAAAGTGACTATTATTATTTGGACAGTTACACTGAGCAACTTAGGATAGACCTGTTTCTCTGATGCTCTACATATTAAAAAAAAAAAAAAACTCTAGCAGCTCTAAGACAGATATAAGCTATTGGAAGATGCAGAAGCGTTATATCAAAGATTAGTCATCTAGGTCTTTCTAATATCTTTTTGACTGAGTTCATTGGTATCAAATCTGGTCTCCTTTAATAAATCGCCAGACACTACAACAATATGAAGTACATCTGAAAGAGAAAAATGAAGGCAAGAGATGAGGTATTCAACAAGAAAGGCAGGTTTTAGAGACTTGTAAATTAAGAAACACAAACCAACCAAGCTATTTCTCTGAAGCAGTTGTTTAATCTTGTGACAGCAGTTGGCTGATGAATGATCTTCGTAATGTTTTTAAAAAATCAGAAATGTGCTGAGCTAGCTTTATAGGTGAACTAGATATGGTCAAACACGGTTCTAATTCTTGGCTGACTTGGGGAGATTCTACATTGGGCCAGTTGTTATAAATGAGATCACTTTACAGTATCACTTAGTGCAAATCTTCATTGTCTAAGCTCCCTAGCTTTTTCTTGGAGTTCTCCTCTCCAAACATTTTTGAAGAGTCCTCAGGTCTTGTGTGTGTCTGTGAGTCAAGCCAGGAACTTTTTGCGTCTTGCTGTGAAATGGACAATTACAATTTCCTATTAAGGCCAGACTCCTTAAAGCAAGATGCAAGTTGTGGGAAATTTCCTATTGTCTTCAGCTTTTTAAATTCTTTTTTCCTTTTTTGCCAGGCATGGTGACCCAGGCCTGTAATCCAGGCTACTCAGTAGGCTGAGGTAGGAGGATTACCTCCTGAACCCAGGAGTTTGAGGCTACAGTGAGCGCTAATTGCACCATTGCACTTGGACAAGACTGTCTCTTTTTTTTTTTTTTTTTTTTTGAGGTGGAGTCTTGCTCTGTCACCCAGGCTGAAGTGCAGTGGTGCGATCTCAGCTCACTGCAAGCTCTGCCTCCCAGCTTCATGCCATTCTTCTGCCTCAGCCTCCCCAGTAGCTGGGACTATAGGCACCTGCCACCACGCCCGGCTAATTTTTTTGTATTTTTTTTTTTTAGTAGAGACAGAGTTTCACCATGTTAGCCAGGATGGTCTCAATCTCCTGACCTCGTGATCCGCCCACCTCGGCCTCCCAAAGTGCTGGAATTACAGGCGTGAGGCACCACACCCAGCCCAAGACTGTCTCTTAAAAAATTTTTGTTTTCAACTTACATACGGTAAACTGCATAAGTCACACATACACACACACACATACTTACACGTTTCTTTTTTTTTTTTTTTTTTTTTTTTTTTGAGACGGAGTCTCGCTCTGCCGCCCAGGCTGGAGTGCAGTGGCCAGATCTCAGCTCACTGCAAGCTCCGCCTCCCGGGTTCACGCCATTCTCCTGCCTCAGCCTCCCGAGTAGCTGGGACTACAGGCGCCCGCCACCTCGCCCGGCTACTTTTTTGTATTTTTTTAGTAGAGACGGGGTTTCACCGTATTAGCCAGGATAGTCTCGATCTCCTGACCTCGTGATCCGCCGGCCTCGGCCTCCCAAAGTGCTGGGATTACAGGCTTGAGCCACCGCGCCCGGCCACTTACACGTTTCTAACAATCTGAATCTAGAGGGACCTATTGGTAGAGAGATAGACAGGAATGTATGTATGAATGTGTAAAACCACAGCAAAGATCAAGATATGTAATGTTTCAGTGCCTTTGAAGACTCGCTGGGTTCCTCCTATTCTCTGTGAGCCTGAGTTTAGGTCACCTAGACTGGATCTG
This sequence comes from Trachypithecus francoisi, assembly GCF_009764315.1. NCBI lineage: Eukaryota > Metazoa > Chordata > Mammalia > Primates > Cercopithecidae > Trachypithecus > Trachypithecus francoisi. The sequence goes on from NW_022681460.1 coordinate 82,840,355, forward strand.
CCCCGTACACTTGCCCCCTCCTACCTAATGTCCTTATTTGTATTGCTCCACATAGGGCACTCATGATTTCCAAGTTGGTCAATGAAAATCAGAATTTGTTGTGTCAAACAGCTCCTCCTTTCTTCATTCTTCTTTTTCACTGTATCAGCAATAATTGTCATTATAGTTTTAAGCAAATTTACAAAAGAAATGTTATTCACTTTAGAGTATTTAAAATATTATTTGAATTCTATACAACTTCTGATAAAGGGAGTCCTGTATAAACAGGGCACATGTATTCTGACCTTTGATGTGATCCCAGTGGGTGCCTTGTGATGAGAATTGCACTGTGAACCGAGTACAGATTGCTCTTGAGGAGCAGGGAGGTGTCTCAGGCCAGGGGCTGATGGCTCAGGCCTCGTCTCAGGATGGGACCATGGGTGAGTCACCAGAGCTCAGAGCTAGGTTCTCAGTTTCATGGACTCCTTTTCCAAATTCAAGCAACTACCTTAGGTTGAACATTTTGGTTAATTAGACTGATGTTCTGTCAAGCTACTGGCATCTCTCTATTTTTGAAACTATATTAGTCCATTCTCTCACTGCTATAAAGAACTACCAGAAATTGGGTAATTTATAAAGAAAAGAGGTTTAATTGACTTACAGTTCCATAGGCTGTACAGGAGGCATGGCTGGGGAGGCCTCAGGAAACTTACAATCATGACAGAAGGGTGAAGGGGAAGCAAGTATGTTTTCACAAGGCAGCAGGAGAGAGAGAGCAAAGGGGGAAGTGCCACACACTTTTAAACAACCAGATCTCATGAGAACTCACTCACTATCACAAAACAGCAAGGAGGAAATCCATCTCCACGATCCAATCACTTCCCACCAGACCCCTCCCCCAGCACTGGGAATTACAATTCAACGTGAGATTTGGGTAGGGACACAGAGCCAAACCATATCAATAACCTTTAGTTTTTTTTGGTTGGAATTTGGTTAATTTGGCCATTCATGACATAGTATTGCTTCAGGTAAGGATTTCTCAAACTCTGCACTGTGAACATTTGGGGTTGGATGATTGTTATAGGAGTTATCTTGTGCATTGTGGGATATTTGGCAGCATCCCTGGCCTCTATCCATTAGACTCAAGTATGTCTCCAGCTTTGACAACCAAAAATGTCTCTAAACTTGCCAAATATTCCTTGGAAGACAAAATTCCCTCCAGCTTGAGACCACTGCTTTACATGGCTAGCTTTGATCAGTTCTCCATCCATAGTTTCATTTTGGACAGTCTATATCTTTTAGTCTGAGAGGCAGAAATGAGGGCTCTCCTTTTATGCTCTCTGAACTGCTCTCTCATTATTTGCCACTTGAATTCAAGGTAGAAAACAACATTAAGTGACTACCACCAAGAAAAACATAGATCCTTTAAGTGTTTGTATCTGGATCTGTGATACATACCCAGATATCACAGATCCTTTGCCCATTTTGTTGCTATCATCACCTGAGGCTGGACAATGTATAAGGAAAAGAGGTCTATTTGGCTCAAAGAAGCATGGTACCAGCATCTGCTTCTGGTGTGGGTCTTAAGTTGCTTCCACTCATGGTGGAAGGTGAAGGGGAGCTGGTATATGCGGAGATCACATGGGGAGAGAGGAAGCAAGACAGGGAGGAGGTGCCAGGTTCTTTTCAACACCCAACTCTTATGGGAACTAATAGAGCAAGAACTCACTCACCTCTTCCCACAGAGGAAGCATTAATCTGTTCATGAAGGAACCACCCCCCAGTACTTTGGGAGGCCAAGGTGGGCGGATCATGAGGTTGGGAGATTGACACTATCCTAGCTAACACCGTGAAACCCCGTGTCTCCTAAAAAATATAAAAAATTAGCTGGGCATGGTGGTGAGTGCCTGTAGTCCCAGCTGACCGGGAGGCTGAGGCAGGAGAATTACTTGAACCCGGGATGCCAAGATTGTGCCACTGCACTTCAGCCTGGGCGACAGAGCTAGACTCTGTCTCAAAAAAATAAATAAATAAATAAATAAATAAATAAATAAAAATAAAAATAAAAAATGGAGGAGCCACCCTCATGACCCAAATGCCTCCCATTAGGCCCCACTTCAAACACTGGGGATCACATTTCAAAATGAGGTTTAGAGGGGACAAATAGCCAAACTCTAGCAACCTTATAAATGAAAAACAATAATGACTAATTATATGTGATTTCCTTTAAACACACACACACACACACACACACACACTGCTTTAACAAAAAGTAAATCAACCAAATATTTCTTCAGTTGAGAGTGATTTCCAAATGACAAATATTACTATTAGTGACAGTAATCCTTGTTTATCTTCTTGTACTTTCAGCACTCAACAAAGTGATACTGTCTTTTGAGGTCACTTTGACTTTAAACTTCGTAACACATTGAACTAAAATTTATGTGTAAGTTTTCATCTGCTCCTAAAAATACAGCACTTAGACATTTCTATTGGATTTTGAGTCCTCATAGAAGAAGTAAAAGGAGCATCAAGACCACTGCATAGTAGGAAGAACCAATTTTACAGAGAAGTTATCTCCTCTGCACAATTTGAGCTGGCAGAGGAGGCATCTCTACCCTAATAGCTTTCCTCTAGCTGCCTGAAATTAAATCTTTCCTGCTTTGTTCCTGTAGGTTAACCAGAGAACTCTTTTAAAATATAAATACGAGGCTGGGCGCGGTGGCTCACACCTGTAATCTCCGCACTTTGGGAGGCCAAGGCGGGCAGATCATGAGGTCAGGAGATCAAGACCATCCTAAGCTAACACAGTGAAACCCCATCTCTACTAAAAATACCAAAAATTAGCCGGGCATGGTGGCGGGCGCCTGTAGTCCCAGCTGCTCTGGAGGCTGAGGCAGGAGAATGGCGTGAACCCGGGAGGCGGAGCCTGCAGTGAGCCGAGATCGCACCACTGCACGCTAGCCTGGACTACAGAGCAAGACTCTTTGACAAACTTGGAGTAGTTTTACTTCAGTGCATCTAGCTTTGTGTTTCATTGGGTTTACCTTTGTATCGTAACATATTTTACCTTGACTTTTCAAGCCCAACGTGCTAAAAAAGCAAAAACAAAAAGTATGTTTGAATTGGTCTGTGGGGAAACTGTTCACAAAGATAGATAGAGCCCATTTCTCATATCAGAGTTGAGAAGCCTAATTTTCTGTCCCAATATGTATATGGAGATTCCATCATCTGAAATACATAATTTCAAAAATATTTACATAATGAAATTTAATATCTAGGTGGTTTTGTGTCATGTGTGATTTTTACAGCTTTATTAAGATATATCTCACATACCATAAAACTCCATAAAACTCATCGTTTTAAAGTGTACAATTCAAAGGTTTTCAATGTATTCACAGAGGCATGAATAAATTGATGCCACTATCACCACAATCTAATTTTAGAAAATGTTCATCATTGCAAAAAGGAACGTTGTACTCCAAAGCAGTCACCCCTCATCCCCACCCCCACAGCCTTGACAACCACTAACCTAATTTTTGTCTTCATGGATTTACTTATTCTGGGCATCTCCAGTGAATGAAATTATGCAATATGGGGGCTTCTTAATATGTTTTCAAGGTTCATAATGTTGTATAATATATCAGTACGTCATTTCTTTATGGCAAAATAATATTCCATTGTGGAATATGGTATGAAACCACATTTTTGTTTTGTTTTTTTGAGACAAGGTCTCTGTCACCCAGGCTAGAGTGCAGTGGCGTGATCTTGGCTCACCTCAGCATCTGTCTCCTGGGTTCAAGTGATTCTCCTACCTCAGCCTCCCGAGTACCTGAATTACACGCCTGCACCACCACACCCAGCTAATTTTTGTATTTTTAGTAGAGACAGGGTTTCACCATGCTGGTCAGGCTGGTCTCGAACTCCTGACCTTAGGTGACCCACCCACCTCGGCCTCCCAAAGTGCTGGGATTACAGGCGTGAGCCACCGTGCCTGCCCAGCTGTGAATTTTTAATAAATGTATGTGTCTGTTTTAAATTAAAATAAGAAGAATCAATTAATTTTGAAGTTTTAATTGTATTAAATGATCTCACCAGCAATTACTTTAAACTATTAGCTTATTTCAAACCTTTCCAATGCACTTTTACTGGGGCATGCTGATGTTTTGGAATGTAAGAAGGCTCATATGAAGCATTTGAAAGAAGCTATGTCAATTGTATTTATTATAATGTAGTACTGCTTTAAGTCTCTTGAAGGAATCTCAAGAAAATTCTTATCCACATTGAAATAAATATACATTCTACAGCTTACTCAAACTCCCCCTATCTTAAAGATTGAAAAACTAAGGAAATATGTAGAATTTGCAAAATAACTGTCTTCCATTTATAGTGATCACATATAATATAATAATATCTTAGCAAATTTTATGACTTAACATGTAAATGAGTTTTAAACAACCTTGACAGTCAATAAGATGAAGGTCATTTAAAAATATGGAAGGTAGACCCTCTATAATTTGATGAAGAGGGTTCTAAAAATCTCTCTTCTCTTGTATATATTTCACACTGACTTTCCTAAAATGGTCACCATTCATCTTTTCTTTAAAACAGCGTACCAAGGCCTGGCACAGTGGCTCACACCTGTAATTCCAGTATTTTGGGAGGTCGACGTAGGAAAATCACTGTACTTGAAGCCAGACATTCAATCAAGACTAGGCTGTGCGACACAGGGAGATCCTGTCTTGACAAAATAAATAAATTAATTAAAAAAAGTATTAAAGATTCCTGTAAAAGTAAACAATTTATCTGTAAGATATAATATGCAACACTATTATCATAATTTATAGGGAATTAATTTATCATATTAGGTAATCAGCTGAAGAACTGACTCAAAGAATGGATAAACTTTGATGAGGTAGAAGATTGGAGAGTTTAGAGTCACAGTGAAGAACCTGGGATAAGCAGATGTCAATGAGAGAATCCTCAGCAACACAGAGGGAGTAGAGGGGAAGCAAGGGCAGACAGATGGAGGAGCCATGCTGTACCCACATTTGACCCGATCTGGTCTCAAGAATGCAGTCAGTCTCTTTACAAACGAAATGAAAACTCACATTCAGTACTTTCTTTTTAATTATTTATTTTTAAATATATAAGCACTAAATGAATATATTTTCATTATAAAAAGTCAAGCGGTTCAGAGGAATTTAAAATTATTCTTAATGATTATCCCTAATCCTAATCTCTTATCAGGATAATTACTACTAGCTTGGCATTTATCATTTAGGGTGCATCACATTTATGTTTATACTTGTATCATCTGTAGTGTATTATGTTTATAGTTATATGTATATGTAGTTTTTGTTTGTTTTGTTTTGAGACAGTTGCATTTTGTCACCCAGGCTGGAGTGCAGTGGCACGATCTCGGCTCTTCCCGGGTTCAAGAGATTCTCCTGCCTCAGCCTCCTGAGTAGCTGGGATTACAGGCACCGACCACTATGCCCGGCTAATTTTTGTATTTTTAGTAGAGATGGGTTTTCATCATGTTGGCCAGGCTGGTCTCGAACTCCTGGCCTCATGTGATCCTCCTGCCTCGGCCTCTCAAATGCTGCGATGACTGGTGTGAGCCACAGTGCCCAGCCAGTGTATGTAGTCTTTTTTGTTTGTTTGTTGTATAGGGATGTTATTATGCCATATGTTCTCTTCTGTGACTCACTGTTTTACTTAACAATGTCTCTCAGTGATCTTTCCATATCAGATACTTAAACATAACCCTTTTAAAAACTGCTTTATAGTTATGGTATGTGATACAATCTTTTAAAAATCTTTTAAGCTTATGTTATTAGGCATTTTGGCTGCTTCCAATTTTTTGCTGTTACATATACTGCCACAATTTAACAATCTTAAACATGCCTCATTGTGCACATGTGCAAGTGTTTTCCTAGAATAAACACAAAAATTTAAATTTCTGGGTCATAAGGTATGAGTACTACATTTTATTTGTTTATTTATTTATTTTGAGACAGAGTTTTACTGTTGTTACCCAGGCCAGAGTGCAGTGGCACAATCTCAGCTCACTGCAACCTCCACCTCCAGGGTTCAAGCAATTCTCCTGCCTCAGCCTCCCTAGTAGCGGATATTACAGACCCCTGCCACCATGCCCAGCTAATTTTTTTTTCTTTTGTATTTTTAGTAGAGGCAGGGTTTCATCATGTTGGCCAGACTGGTCTTGAACTCCTGACCTCAGGCTTCCAAAGTGCTGGAATTAAAGGCATGAGCCACCGTGCCAGGCCAAGTACTGCATTTTAAAATTGCACTCTATAATGTTACAAAATTTTTACTACCACCAATAGTGTATGAGAACCTCCCTTTACAAGTATATTAATATAATAATTAATATTATCAAATTTTCAATTTTTTAAAGATTATGGGTGACACAGGAGTGGCATTTTATTTCATTTCATAGAACTTTTCATAAAAATTTATGTTTGATATCACTCTGATAAGTGGCAAGGTTGAGCATCTTTTATATGTTTGTTCAGAGTTTATACCACCTCTTCTGTGAATCGCCTATTCTTATTCTTGTTTTTCTCTTATTTATAGATTATGAGTTCTTTGCTGATTTTTATATTAATCCATTGCCATGCATGGTGGTTCACACCTGCAATCTCAGCACTTTGAGAGGCCAAGGTGGGAGCCCAGGAGTTGGAGACAAGCCTAGCAACATAACAAGACTCTGTGTCTACAAAAATTAGCCAGGTATGGTGGCATGCACCTGTTGTCCCAGCTGCTCCAGGGGCTGAGGTTAGGAGGATCACTTCAGCCTTGGAGGTCAAGGATACAGGGAATTATACTGCACTGCTGCACTGCAGCCTGGGTGACAGGGAGACCCTGTCTCTAAATAAATAAATAAGGTATTAATCCATTGATTGTTGTATATGTTGCAAATACTTCCTCCCAGTCTTCTAGTTGTCTTTTAACCTTATTTGCAATGACGTCAGTTACGTAAAATTTCAGAAATTTGATAAAATTGCATTTATTCACCATTTTTAAGGCATTAGCATTTTATATAATGTTTTAGAACGTCTAATTTTAACTTAAGTATATTCTCCTTTTTTTTTCTTTTAATAAGTTTGTTAAGTCTTTTGATAATTTGGAATTTTTGTAAATGGTATGAAATATAGATCTATTTTTTTCAACATGAATTGGCAAATGTCTGTTTTTAGAAAATTTATTTAATTTCATTTTGCTTAATTTTCCTTAAAGGAGAGGAAGGACTTTTTCCTCCCAATATCAGATCAATTAATCTTGAGGAAGTGCTAAGCCTGGCCTGGCTGGATCACATGTCCACCTAGGTGGCCAGAACAGCACAATGCCATGATCGGCAGCTGCCCAAAAGCTCATAGAATCAGTGTCTGGGAGAAGTCCTCAAAAGAAGGAACATTACTGTTCCCAAAGTCAGAGAGGAAAAAACACTGAGTGGGGCTGGGCACAATGGCACATGCCTGTAATCTCAGAACTTTAGGAGGCCAAGGCAGGAGGTTCCTTGAGGCTAGGAGTTCGAGACCAGCCTTGGCAAACATACCAAGACCCCATCTGTACAAGAAAAAAGAAAAAAAGCTGGTCAGATAAAAATAATAAAAGCTCGCTATAGCCCTAAATAATCTCTTTTATCTTCTTGATATCTTTCTTTCTGATCTTTTTGTTTGCTTCCATATGGATGAAGATACTAATGATTTTAATAGGAAGTACTTACAGAGCACTTCTCCGCATTGGGTTGTGCTTGCTGTTTTGCAGGAGTTCTTCTTAAACATATGTCTTTGCGTATGTTGAACCAGCCTTGCATCCCAGGGATGAAGCCCACTTGATCATGGTGGGTAAGCTTTTTGATGTGCTGCTGGATTTGGTTTGCCAGCATTTTATTGAGGATGTTTGCATCGATGTTCATCAGGGATATTGGTCTAAAATTCTCTTTTTTTGTTGTGTCTCTGCCAGGCTTTGGTATCAGGATGATGTTGGCCTCATAAAATGAATTAGAGAGGATTCCCTCTTTTTCTATTGATTGGAATAGTTTCAGAAGGAATGGTACCAGCTCCTCTTGTACCCCTGGTAGAGTTCGGCTGTGAATCCATCTGGTCTTGGACTTTTTTTGGTTGGTAGGCTATTAATTATTGCCTCAATTTCAGAGCCTGCTATTGGTCTATTCAGGGATTCAACTTTTTCCTGGTTTAGTCTTGGTAGAGTGTGAGTGTCCAGGAAATTATCCATTTCTTGTAAGTTTTCTAGTTTATTTGCATAGAGGTGTTTTTAGTATTCTCTGATGGTAGTTTGTATTTCTGTGGGGTCGGTGGTGATATTCCCTTTATCATTTTTTATTGCATCTATTTGATTCTTCTCTCTTTTCTTCTTTATTAGTCTTGCTAGCGGTCTATCAATTTTGTTGATCTTTTCAAAAAACCAACTCCTGGATTCATTGATTTTTTGGAGGGTTTTTTTGTGTCTCTATCTCCTTCAGTTCTGCTCTGATCTTAGTTATTTCTTGCCTTCTGCTAGCTTTTGAATGTATTTGCTCTTGTTTCTCTAGTTCTTTTAATTGTGATGTTAGGGTATCAATTTTAGATCTTTCCTGCTTTCTCTTGTGGGCATTTAGTGCTATAAATTTCCCTCTACACACTGCTTGAAATGTGTCCCAGAGATTCTGTTATGTTGTATCTTTGTTCTCATTGGTTTCAAAGAACATCTTTATTTCAGCCTTCATTTCGTTATGTACCCAGTAGTCAATCAGGAGCAGGTGGTTCAGTTTTGATGTAGTTGAGCAGTTTTGCTTGAGTTTCTTAGTCCTGAGTTCTAGTTTGATTGCACTGTGGTCTGAGAGACAGTTTGTTATAATTTCTGTTCTTTTACATTTGCTGAGGAGTGCTTTACTTCCAACTATGTGGTCAATTTTGGAATAAGTGTGATGTGGTGCTGAGAAGAATGTATATTCTGTTGATTCGGGGTGGAGAATTCTGTAGATGTCTGTTAGGTCCGCTTGGTACAGAGCTGAGTTCAATTCCTGGATATCCTTGTTAACTTTCTGTTTTGTTGATCTGTCTAATGTTGACAGTGGGGTGTTGAAGTCTCCCATTATTATTGTATGGGAGTCCAAGTCTCTTTGTAAGTCTCTAAGGACTTGCTTTATGAATCTGGGTGCTCCTGTATTGGGTGCATATATATTTAGGATAGTTAGCTCTTCCTGTTGAATTGATCCCTTTACCGTTGTGTAATGGCCTTCTTTGTCTCTTTTGATCTTTGATGGTTTAAAGTCTGTTTTATCAGAGACTAGGATTGCAACCCCTGCTTTTTTTTGTTCTCCATTTGCTTGGTAGATCTTCCTCCATCCCTTTATTTTGAGCCTATGTATGTCTCTGCATGTGAGATGGGTCTCCTGAATACAGCAGACTGATGGGTCTTGACTCTTTATCCAATTTGCCAGTCTGTGTGTTTTAATTGGACTGTTTAGTCCATTTACATTTAAGGTTAATATAATGTATCTCAAAATAATAAGAGCTGTTTATGACAAACCCACAGCCAATATCATACTGAATGGGCAAAAACTGGAAGCATTCCCTCTGAAAACTGGCACAAGACAGGGATGCTTTCTCTCACCACTCCTATTCAACATAGTGTTGGAAGTTCTGGCTAGGGCAATCAGGCAAGAGAAAGAACTCAAGAGTATTCAGTTAGGAAAAGAAGAAGTCAAATTGTCCTTGTTTGCAAATGACATGATTGTATATTTAGAAAACCCCATCATCTCAGCCCAAAATCTCCTTAAGCTGATAAGCAACTTCAGCAAAGTCTCAGGATACAAAATTAATGTGCAAAAATCACAAGCATTCTTATACACCAGTAACAGACAAACAGAGAGCCAAATCATGAATGAACTCCCATTCACAATTGCTTCAAAGAGACTAAAATACCTAGGAATACAACTTACAAGGGATGTAAAGAACCTCTTCAAGGAGAACTACAAACCACTGCTCAGTGAAATAAAAGAGGACACAAACAAATGGAAGAACATACCATGCTCATGGATAGGAAGAATCAATATCGTGAAAATGATCATACTCTCCAAGGTAATTTATAGAATGGAAGAAATTTTACAGAATGGGAGAAAATTTTTGCAATCTACTCATCAGACAAAGGGCTAATATCCAGAACCTACAAAGAACTCAAACAAATTTACAAGGAAAAAACAAACAACCCCATTAAAAAGTGGGCAAAGGATATGAACAGACATTTCTCAAAAGAAGACATGCATACAGCCAACAGACACATGAAAAAATGCTTGTCATCACTGGCCATCAGAGAAATGCTAATCAAAAGCACAGTGAGATACCATCTCATACCAGTTAGAATGGCAATCATTAAAAAGTCAGGAAACAACAGGTGCCAGAGAGGATGTGGAGAAATAGGAACACTTTTACACTGTTGGTGGGATTGTAAACTGGTTCAACCATTGTGGAAAACAGTATGGTGATTCCTCAAGGATCTAGAACTAGAAATACCATATGACCCAGCCATCCCATTACTGGGTATATGCCCAAAGGATTATAAATCATGTGCTATAAAGACACATGCACACGTATGTTTATTGCGGCACTATTCACAATAGCAAAGACTTGGAATCAATCCAAGTGTCCATCAGTGACAGACTGGATTAAGAAAATGTGGCATATATACACCATGGAATACTATGCAGCCATAAAAAAGGATGAGTTTATGTCCTTTGTAGGGATATGGATGCAGCTGGAAACCATCATTCTCAGCAAACTATCACAAGAACAGAAAACCAAACACTGCATGTTCTCACTCATAGGTGGGAATTGAACAATGAAATCACTTGGACTCTGGAAGGGGAACATCACACACCACAGCCTATTATGGGGAGGGGGGAGGAGGAGGGATGGCATTGGGTGTTATACCTGATGTAAATGATGAGTTGATGGGTGCTGACGAATTGATGGGTACAGCACACCAACATGGCACAAGTATACATATGTAACAAACCTGCACGTTGTGCACATGTACCCTAGAACTTAAAGTATAATAAAAATAAATAAATAAATAAAAAGAAAACATACAAAAAAAGAAAACAAACAAACAAAAAAGATATGTCTTTGATGAAGAAAACTTCATCAAGCATTTTCAATACAGTTCAGATGTGAGAGAGAAGCTTGGGTTTAAAATTTTTTAAGTTCAATCATCTATTTTTCTAGTTAAAAATAATGTACCAATCTAATATACATGAGAGATGTTAACCAGAAAACTTGAAGGGCACGAGCCCACTCTTGGAGATTTTCATTGAAGAAAGTGAACAAGTTAAAAAAATTCACTTGATTATTAATTTGCCAAACATATTATTAGTGATAAACAAACATTGGCACTCAGTTTAAAAGTTTAGCAAAATGATGTTTCCAAAACCTGTGTAATGAAACAGAAAAAAGCTTAATGACAACATGCTAAAATTGTTAAAATTCTTGAGTTTGAATTCTGATTCTGTCACCTTGCAGCTGTGAGATTTTTGACTAAGTTTCTTAATGTTCCTCATTTCCTCAACAGTAAAATAGGGGTAATAACAGTTCCTACCTCACAGAGGTGCTATAGGAATCTATAGCGCTTAGCCCTGCATCCAGCACGCTGTCAGCCGTTGTTATTACCACTACCATCATCATCTGTGAGTACAGCAAGCAAAACACTGCATGGAAAAAATATCAGAAGGAAATGAACCCATTGGAGACTAGCCAAAGAAGTACTCCTAAAATCATAGCAAAAAAAAAATCCAGAATTTTACAATAACGCATGGAAGAAATTTACAGTTTGAAAATATAAATATCAGTTTAATAGTGAAGCTAAGTCTTAAATGTAATGCCTTTTTTATTAAAGCCTTAAATTTAAGCCCGAAAGTTAGCGACATCTGCTGGAAGAAAGGTGAATTATTCAACTTATGTACTAAGCACCTGTCCTCATTCATTCAATACTTTATTGAGTAGGAATTTGATATCAAATGCTTTCCTAGATTCTGTGGACAAACAGATTAATTCCCACGCTCAAGGAATTTAGTCTTTCAGCTCAGGTATAAGCCACCTGTGCTTAAGAAGAAAAAAAGTGGAACCTTTCAATTCTGTTAAAAAAATATTAGATCTGTCGGCTGGATACAGTGGCTAACACCTGTAATTCCAGCACTCTGGGAGGCTGAGGCGGGTGGATTATGAGGTCAGGAGTTCGAGACCAGCCTGGCCAACATGGTGAAATCCATTTCTACTAAAAATACAAGTATTAGCCAGGCATGGTGGCAGGCGCCTATAATCCCAGCCACTCGGGAGACTGAGGCAGGAGAATTGCTTGAAACCAGAAAGTGAAGGTTGCAGTGAGCCAAGATCATGCCACTGCACTCCAGCCTGGGCAACAAGAGTGAAACTCCGTCTCAAAAAAAAAAAAAAAGGCCGGGCGCTGTGGCTCAAGCCTGTAATCCCAGCACTTTGGGAGGCCGAGACGGGCGGATCACGAGGTCAGGAGATCGAGACCATCCTGGCTAATACGGTGACACCCCGTCTCTACTAAAAAAATACAAAAAACTAGCCGGGCGCGTTGGCGGGTGCCTGTAGTCCCAGCTACTCGGGAGGCTGAGGCAGGAGAATGGCGGGAACCCGGGAGGCGGAGCTTGCAGTGAGCTGAGATCCGGCCACTGCACTCCAGCCTGGGCGACAGAGCAAGACTCCGTCTCAAAAAAAAAAAAAAAAAATTAGATCTACAACCAAGGATAACTCTTAAGTAGCAACACAAAGCTGATATGTGATCAAATGCTAAAATAAAAACTATCAATAGTAGAGCCATAAGAGTTTAGGGAGAGACAGGATATAGCAACTAAGGGAGCACCTAGAAAGTCATTCAAAGGTGTGATTCCAGAAATTCTTTTAATGACCAGGGGGAGCTCTGAATGTTTTTGAGCAAAGAAGTGATGATAGAACTAGTAGTCATGTCTCGCTTAACCAAAGGACTATGTTTTGAAAAATGCATCATTAAGTGATTTCATAGTTGTCTGAACATTGTAGAGCACACTTACACAGGCTGACGGTATGGCCCATTACACACCTGGATTATATGGTATAGCCTGCTCCTCCTAGGCTACAAACCTGTACAGCGTGTTACTGTACTGAATACTGTAGGCAATGGTAACACAATGGTAAGTATCTGTGTGTCTACATACATCTAAACATAGAAAAAGTACAGCAAAAATGCAGAAGAAAAGATAAAAATAATGGTACATTGTACAGGACCCGTACATAAATGGAGCTGGCAGGACTGGAAGTTGCTCTGGGTGAATCAAAGAGTGAGTGGTGAGGGAAGCTGAAGGTCTAGGACATTACTGTGCACTAATGTAGACATTATACAGACTGTACACTTAGGCTATACTACATTTATAAAATATATTTTTCTTTTTTTTTTTTTTTTTTTTGAGACGGAGTCTCACTCTGTCGCCCGGGCTGGAGTGCAGTGGCCGGATCTCAGCTCACTACAAGCTCCGCCTCCCGGGTTCCTGCCATTCTCCTGCCTCAGCCTCCCGAGTAGCTGGGACTACAGGCGCCCGCTACCTCGCCCGGCTAGTTTTTTGTATTTTTTTAGTAGAGACGGGGTTTCACCGTGTTAGCCAGGATGGTCTCGATCTCCCGACCTTGTGATCCGCCCGTCTCGGCCTCCCAAAGTGCTGGGATTACAGGCTTGAGCCACCGCGCCCGGCCTCTTTTTTTTTGAGACAGAGTCTCGTTCTGTTGCCCAGGCCACAGTGCAGTGGCGCTGTCTCACTATCTCAGCTTACTGCAAACTCCACCTCCTGGGTTCAAGTGATTCTTGTGCCTCAGTCTCCCAAGTAGCTGGATTACAGATGTGCACCACCACACTCGGCTAATTTTTGCATTTTTATTATTTATTTATTTATTTATTTTGAGATGGAGTCTTGCACTGTCACCTGGGTTGGAGTGCAATGGCACAATCTCAGTTCACTGCAACCTCTGCCTCCCGGGTTCAAGCAATTCTCCTGCCTCAGCCTCCTGAGTAACTGGGATTACAGGAGCTCGCCACCAAGCCCAGCTAATTTTTTTTGTATTTTTAGTAGCGGTGGGGTTTCACTATGTTGGCCAGGCTAGTCTCGAACTCCTGACCTTGTGACCCACCTTGGCCTCCCAAAGTGCTGGGATTACAGGCATGAGTCACTGCGTCTGGCCAATTTTTGTATTTTTAGTAGAGCGGTGGGGTTTCACTATGTTGGCCAGGCTGGTCTCAAACTCTTGACGTGAGGTTATCCGCCGGCTTTGGCCTCCCAAAATCCTGGGATTACAGGTATGAGCCACTGCACCTGGCCAGAATATATTTTTCTTTCTTCAATTATTTATTATTATTATTTCTTCAGTAATAAGTTAATGTTAGTTTACTTGTTTTTATTTTACAAAATTTTTAGACTCTTTTGTAGGTAACACAGCATAAAACACAAACACATTGTATAGTAGTATAAAAATAGTTTCTTTCTTTGTATTCTTACTCTATAAGCTTTTTCTATTTTGAAATTGTTTTATTTTTATTTTTTACTCTTTAAACATTTTATTAAGCACTAAGACATGAACACACACAATAGCTTAGAGCGTAGGCCTAGACAGGGTCAGTAGCATTGATGTCACTGTCTTTCATCTCTGCATCTTGTCCCACTGGAAGGTCTTCAGGAGTAATAACATGTATGGAGCTATCATTTCTTTTTTCTGCTTTTTTTTTTTTTTTTTTTTGGAGACAGAGTCTTGCTCTGTTGCCCAGGCTGGAGTACAATGGCGCAATCTTGGCTCACTGCAACCTCCACCTCCTGGGTTCAAGCAATTCTCCTGCCTCAGCCTCCCAAGTACCTGGGATTATAGGCGTGTGTCACCATACCCAGCTAAATTTTTATATTTTTAGTAGAGACGGGGTTTCACTATGTTGGCCAGACTGGTCTCCAACTCCTGACCTCAGGTGATCCACCCACCTCGGCCTCCCAAAGTGCTAGGATTACAGGCGTGAGCCACCGCGCCCCGCCTGCAGCTGCCATTTGTTATGATACCAGTGTCTTATTCTATAATACCTCCTAAAGGATCTGCCTGAAGCTGTTTTATAGTTAACTTTTTTTTAAGTAGGAGTACCTTCTAAAATAACAATTAAAAGTATAGTATAATAAATACATAAACCAGTAACATAGTCATTTGTTATCCTTATCAATCATTGTGTACTGCATGTACGTAATTGTGGGTACTATATTTCTATATGACTGACAGCTCAGTAGGTTTTTTTGTTTGTTTGTTTGTTTGTTTGTTTGTTTTGAGACGGAGTCTGTCTCTGTTGCCCAGGCTAGAGTGCAGTGGCGCGATCTCAGCTCACTGCAAGCTCCGCTCCCAGGTTCACACCATTCTCCTGCCTCAGTCTCCCAAGTAGCTGGGACCACAGGCACCTGCCACCATACCCGGCTAATTTTTTGGATTTTTAGTAGAGATGGGGTTTCACTATACTAGCCAGGATGGTCTTGATCTCCTGATCTCATGTTCTGCCCACCTCGTCCTCCCAAAGTGCTGGGATTACAAGCGTGAGCCATCACGCCCGGCCTCAGTAGGCATGTTTATATGGGCATAACCACAAATATGTGAGTAATGTGTTGTGCTACAATGTCACTAGGTAATAGGAATTGTTCAGCTCCATTATAATCTTAGGGAACCACTGTTGCATATGAGGTCTGTGATTACTGAAACAATGCAATATGGCACATGATGGTATTCTAGGACAATTAGCCTTCCGGCAATCTATAGGATGGATTAGTTTGGGGATAGACTAGAGAAGAGAGACTGATTGGGATGCTGTAATTATAAACAGCTGGGATGATAATGACCTGGACATAACTGACTCCAAAGTAGTCAGGATCAAAAGTCAACTTGGCAAAAGATATTCTATCAGACTTCTTCGTGACATCCACATGAAGATAACAATACATGTTTCTGTAAAATGGACAAATGAGTATGTGTGCCCACAACTAACATTTTCTCCTGCTCTCTGGCAATCTCAGTCACTTCTTTGTGGGATGTTATCAAATCACACTTTTAAATATTTTATTTCTACCTATTGAAAAATTGTCCTTCTAAATATGAAATGAGTTCAAGATATCACAAATATTTGACAAATAACAAGCACTTGTATCTAGTTCCAATCTCATATAGAAGAGAGGTTCAGAACAGAATTTTGATCCCTGTTATGGATTGAATATTTTTTCCCCTCAAAATTCACATGTTGAAATCTAATCCCCAGTATGATGGTACTTGGAGGTGGGACTTTGAGAGATAATTAGGTCACAAGGGTGGAGCCCTCATAAATGGGATTAGTGCCTTATAAGGAAAGGCCAATGACCTACCTTTTTTCTTTCCATAATTTGATGATATAGAAAGTCAGTGTCTGCAACCGGGAAGAAGACCCTCACTAGAACCTGCACCTGCTGGCACTCTGATCTTGAGCTTCCAGCCACCAGAACTGTGAGAAAGAAACATCTGCTGTTTATAGGTCATTCAGTGGATGGCATTTTGTTATAGTAGCTTGAGTGGCTAAGACAACACCCTTGCCACAACTGCAATGGACTCATTTACTCAGTCTGCAGAAACATGAACTGAAATGCTCAAGGAATGTAGTTGTTCTAATTGGTTCAACTGCTTAAATACAAGCCAAACCTTTTACTTTTTAAACTTATATCATTAATAATTTTCCAAAAGATACTTTTTCTAAATACAGTTTTTTGCCCTTGTTATAAAGAAAAGTATACTTTTCTCTTCCCTCAATTTGTTAACTAGCAGTACCTCAGGTTATAATAGAGTTGGCCATATAAACTATTGTGATGGTTAATTTTAGGTGTTTACTTGACTGGATTAAAGAATGCCTAGAAACTTGCTAAAGTATTTTTATTGGTGTGTCTGTGAGGGAGTTTCCAGAGTAGATTAGCAAGTGAGTCTGAGTGCACTAGGTGGGGAAGTTCCACCTTCCATGTGGGCCGACGCCATCCAATCTGCTGGGGGCCCAGAAAGAACAAAACAGGGAAAGGTGAGTATGTCCATCCATTCCATCTGCTGCTAAAGTTGGGATACAGTCTCCTTTTCTCCTCTCCTTGGACAACAGCTCCAGTTTCCCTAGCCTTTGGATTCCAGGACTTATACCAGTGACCCCCATGATGCTCACTGCAACTTCTGCCTCCTGGGTTCGAGCGATTCTCCTGTCTCAGCCTCCTAAGAAGCTGGAATTACAGGTGTGCACCACCCTGCCTGGCTAATTTTTGAATTTTTAGTTGATAAGGGGTTTTACCATGTTGGCCAGGCTGGTCTCAAACTCCTGACCTGAAGTGATCCACCCGTCTGGGCCTCCCAAAGTGTTGGGATTACAGGCGTGAGCCACTGTGCCTGGCCATACATCTATCTATATCATCAGTCTCCATCTATAACTATATGTCTACATCCTATTGGTTCTGTCCCTCTTGGAGAATCCTAAGACACCTATAGTTCAAACTGGGACAATTTTGAGAGTGAAAGGAGGTGGGACAAATGTTAGACAGGATGAATTGCAAGAGTCCTCAGACCAGTGGGCAACTGTAATCGTCCCTTGGGGCTCCTCTGATTACATTCACTATAAAGTGCCATATGGGCATCACATCCCCCATTGGTTTCATTTCTCCTTCAGTTCGATTTGGCCCACTGTTCTTCTAACTGCTTTCCTCTGGCTTTGAGGATTTGCTGTAATACACAACTTCCAGAGCTTAGAAATCTCAAACTGGCCCCTTGACCGTGTACAAATCATCAAATCTATGTCAACTATAGAAGGGGAATCTGTTCCTTGCTCTGCTGCCTCAAAACAAAAACAAAAACAAAAAAACAAAAAAAAACATGGGAATCTAATGAGATAACGATAGCATGAAAGTGTTTGAAACCATAAAGCGTTCTACAAAGAAAGAGATGCTGGTAAGGGCAGTAGAGAAAACGTGAGGGTGGGTATGGTTTTCTTGAGCCGCTGTTTTGGTGAGGCAGTTCAGCCTGTTTGCAGAGTGATAGGAGGGAGCTTCTCCGCATTGTTCAAGCCGGTGGTGCTCTAAGGATAGTGTGTTAATTATACACTTCCAATTTGCTAGAGGCAGAGGCATATTCAGGCTCAGTTCACAGAGTGTGTTGTAAGGATGCATTGAGAAGTGAGGTAGATGGGAGGCCTATGAGCAGCTGCACAGCCAGGTCTCCCAGAGAAAGAAGCCATCATGGAGCACACAACAGAGCTCTAGATGTCTGCCAGCCTCTCTGGAGCCAGATGCAACCCCAGGAGACATCCCTGTGGAAGCCGGTGTCAGCTGCTTCCTTCCCCAGCATTTTGCTTCAGCCCTCACTCCTCAGCCACTTCTACTGCTCCTGTGGTTAGTGACCGCCTCTGCCTCCTCCACTACGCATGAGTCTTGTTTGTTCATAGATTCTATGCCTCTTGGTCTCTGCTTAAAGCAATTCTTTGTGTGCTCAACTTCTGTGTCACTGTGACATTTCTAAATGTCTCTCATTCAGGCGCCTCAAAGGAAGGGCTCAAAGGAAGGGTGGGTTATGTCGCCATCTATTATAGAATACTCCTTCTTGGCTAGAGCTCTGGTACCAAGTACTTTTGGAGATTATTGGCTAGATATAGATAGCTGACTCCTGGTATGTCAGTCATACAAAACAAAAAAGGGTTATTTATGTGTTAAAAATCTTCAGCTATTTGCTTTAAGGGTGGTCTTGTACAATGGAACTCTAAGCAGTACTATCTCATGTTAAATTAATTCATTTTCCTTTAAGACTCTAGTTATATTACTTTATCTCATTTGTTTTAAACTTATAAGCTTTTCATATTTTTAGGTCTTAGCAATTTCGTACTCTCAACCTGCTTTATAGCACCTCACATGATCAGTGTGTCATCTTTGAATATGACCATCCTTTCTTTATACAAAAATCTAATTATAAATTATTTTCTACTATGCCAAACATTTTATTTATATTCATCTCTCATTTAATTTTCACAACCTAAGTAGAAGGTAGGTATGATTAACTAAATATTGCAGATGAAGAAAGTGAGTCTTACGAAAATTAAATAACTAAGATTCTAGAATTAGGATTTCAAATCAATTCTGATTCCACAACTCATAACATTTCTTTTCTTATCATGGTAACTTTCAGGTTTTATACTACAGTCTCTTTTTTTTTTTTTGAGATGGAGTTTCCTTCTTGTTGCCCAGACTGAAGTGCAGTGGTGCCATCTAGGCTCACCGCAACCTCCGCTTTCTGGGTTCAAGTGATTCTCCTGCCTCAACCTCCCGAGTAGCTGAGATTACAGGCATGTGCCACCATGCCAGGCTAACTTTTTGTATTTTTAGTAGAGACGGAGTTTCTCCATACTGGTCAGGCTGGTCTCGAACTCCCAATTTCAGGTAATCTGCCTGCCTCGGCCCCTCAAAGTGCTGGAATTACAGGCATGATCCGATCCACTGTGCCCGGCCTCCAGTCTCTTTTATTTGTATATATATATTTTTTTCTCTCGTGTCTCCTGAGATCTGTGTTTTGTTTTGTTTTGTTTCGTATTATGGTGTCAGAATATATGCAGTGCTGTAATTCTATATAAAAAGTTTCTGAGGTCGGGCACATGTGGCTCAGACCTATAATCCCAGTACTTTGAGAGACTGGAGCCAGAGGATCACTTGAGGCCTCAAGTTTGAGACCAGCCTGGACAACATAGCATATAAATAACAACAACAGCAACATAACCTGAGATCTTGTCTCAGGTTAATACTGTGATAGTTAATCTATATGATTTTGGCATTTCACTTTTATTTCTCAATTACAATTTTAGGGCAACAATATAAATTAATTATCTATTTTATCTCCTCCTGTACCACAACCTTTAGCCTATTTCCTCTTTACCCTACAGGGACAGCTGGGTAAATACTTCCAGGGAAAATTCTGTTTGAATTCCGCTGGTGGCATGCACATAGCCATTTCCAGATCTGAAGGCGCCAGCGCCTTTCCTAGTACTCCACTGTCCACAGGGCCACAAGTCTCAACTGCTGGATGTCGTCCAAGTCCTCGTCATTGCAGCTGTGATGGCTACACTGCCAGGCCTGGCTCGGAGGCACAAAGAAGGTTTTTTCTTTGACCACAGAAAGGTCATCCCAACACTGAATTTTATCACTTCTTGGAGATTTGCTAATACAGGAGTCAAAATAGCGAAGGTTTAAGGTGAGAGGTGTGCTCTCCAGTTAACAGGTATCGGTGATCATTCTTCTGAATCTCCAGAAATCGGACTCAGACGCTCCTCTCATTGGGGCTCCCCACAGGCGACTGCATTTGCTGCGCGGCGCGGCCAGGCGGGTCCTTAGCGCCGGCACCGTCGCCCTCGGCATCCCAGAGTGTTCAGCGCAGCCACCGTTCTTCTCTCCCACCTGCTCCGTGCAGAAGGGAAGAGGAGTCAGTCGAGTTGGAAGTCCAGTCAGCCCTTGGCCACCAAGCAGGAAAAGAACAGCACTGAGAAGCGAGGAGGGGGCAGCTCCATGTCCGAAGGAGCCCATCACGTTCCAACACCTAAGACCCTGGGCGACCAAAAGGAAGCAAACCCCAGGATGCTGCCACCACCCGGAAAACCACCACAGCTGCAAGAGGGAAACCAAGGGGCTGGCCCAGAACACTGGGAAGGAGGAAGAGGGAGCATCTCACGGGAGTCCTCATGGGAGGAACCGCTTCCTTCTGGGCCCGGACAGCTTTGCTCACCCCCATTGCCTCTGTCCTTCCCCAGGCCATGGTCACCTGCACCGCCCAGCTGCGTCCTCACCACCGCGGCAGGGCCCCTGTGGGCCCAGTGACAGCAGTGTTCCTCTGGTTCCAGTTCCCAGCCACCTCTCCCAGCCACGCACACACTTGCCCTCCTGGACAAGGCTAACAACCCACTTCACGCTGCTGCACCTGCTGTGGCACCGGCTGTGGCCCCACTCCCTTGTTGGTGGGGATGTTGCTCTCTGGGTTTTTGCTTTGGGGGCTCCTTCTCGGCTCCTTCATTGTTTCCTCTGGCTTCCCATAGAGGGGACTGGGAGGGCTCCCCAGCTTTAAAAGAGGCCCAAGCCCCATCTCATTCTGGCATGTCCCACTCCTCTGTCCTGGAGGCAGCACTTGTGGTCAATGGAGGGGGGTGCATGGCTCCCAGAATGCCTCCAGACCACCTGTGTCTTTGTCACCATGTAGGGCTCACATCCATCTTTCCTCTTCCCCAACCTTTCCTAGTTCCTGCACCAAGTTGGGCAGCCCCCTTTGTAATACAGGCAAGCAGGTGGGTTTGAGACCCCTACCCCATCTTTCCAGGGACCACAGCCACCTTGCCCTCAGCCCGGGCTGAGTATACATTGCAGTGATGGAGATGTAGAGTCACGGATTGTCCAGGTGAGGCCCAGGTTCCCTCACCCAACCCTACCTGTTTCCACCACTCAGCCTATTTCCCCCTCCTCAGACAGGAAACTAATAACAAGGAGCTTGCCCTGCCGGCTCCCAACCCTCCTGCTCTTCCCTACCCCATAGGGTTCTATTTCCATCTTTTCCTCTGTTCACAAACTACCACTGGACAGTTATGTTGTCTCTTGTTCAATGTTCCATTCTTCAACATCCATCGTTGCTGCTGCTCCCAGCACCAAATGTTCATCCTCTGCCTCCTGCTCTGCACCCATTCCCCTCCCTCAGGATGGCCTCCATGAGACAGGGGGTCGGGGACGTGGCAGGCTGGCTGGGTTACTGACTATCCCAGTCCCAGTGAAGGTAGGGCCCTGTCTCTAGGATGCTGCAGCAGAGTGAGGAGGGACGCTCAAATTGACCATAAAGGGTGGAGGGGCCATCTTCTCCCCGTTTGGTTGGGGAATGGGTAGTTATTATTTGTCGCAGCCCGTGGCTCTGCCTCTAGCCTCCTACTTGCGGTTACTTAAATTAAAAAAGAAAATCCTTTTCTAAGAAAAAAAAAAAAGAAATCTAATTCAAACTGGCCTGAATGGGACAAAAATGAGAATAAAAAGAATTTTTGCTCATGTAAGAAAGAAGCCATCAGATAGCTTTGCATCAGAGGCTGAAAGAATGTTCTAAAGTCAGTCTCTCTCTGACACTGAGCTCTGCTTCTGGCAGTGTGGGCTTCCCTCTTTTTTTTTTTTTTTTTTTTGAGACAGGTCTTGCCCTGTCACCCTGGCTGGAGTGCAGTGCAGTGGCATGATCTTGGTTCACTGAAGCCTCCTCCTCATAGGTTCAAGCAATTCTCCTGCCTCAGCCTCCCAAATAGCTGGGATTACAGGCACACACCACCATGCCTGGCTAATTTTTGTATTTTTAGTAGAGACGGGGTTTCAACATTTTGGCCAGGTTGATCTCGAACTCCTGACCTCAGGTGATCCACCCGCCTCGGCCTCCCAAAGTGCTGGGATTACAGGCGTGAGTCACTGCCCCCGGCTTGGGCTTCACCCTTAAGCATAGTATCTCCATGTGTGATGAGATTCAGGCTCAGATGTTCTTGGCTGTGGGTCCAGAGAAAGGAGAGAACTTCTCTTCTCCAAAACTGAAACAAAAGTCTGGTTTCGATCGGTCTGAATCACTTGCCTACCAATGAGCAAACTGCTGCAGTTAGATGTTTGGGCTGTTTTGATGGGCGGATTCTGGCACTTCTCTATGCCTCTCTTCTTGTTTTGGAGCATGTTTTTTTTTTTGAGACGGAGTCTCGCTCTGCCGCCCAGGCTGGAGTGCACTGGCCGGATCTCAGCTCACTGCAAGCTCCGCCTCCCGGGTTTACGCCATTCTCCTGCCTCAGCCTCCCAAGTAGCTGGGACTACAGGAGCCCGCCACGTCGCCCGGCTAGTTTTTTGTATTTTTTAGTAGAGACGGGGTTTCACCGTGTTAGCCAGGATGGTCTCGATCTCCTGACCTCGTGATCCGCCCGCCTCGGCCTCCCAAAGTGCTGGGATTACAGGCTTGAGCCACCGCGCCCGGCCTGGAGCATGTTTTAAAGGAGAGAAATGTGCCAAAGAAAACCAGGGGCTTTCTGAAAAGAGGGGAAAACTTCTGCAGCTTTTTCTATTTGAGACTTTAAGTTATCTCTCAGGGTGGACACATGGCCTTTGTACAAAAGGTTACCACGGCCCCCACATGGGAAGAAATCTTGAGGGGAAATCATGACCTGGCTCACATGTAGGACCTGGAGATTTGTGGCTAAGCATTGGCAGCGCCTCTGGACATCAGGATGCGTTGAGGGACAGTGGCTGAGCTGGGGATTTTATGTTGAAGTCCGTAATGGGTTGAATTGTGTCCCTCTGTCTTAGTCCGTTTTCTGCTGCTGGAACAGCGTACCACAGACTGAGTAAATTGTAAAGAAAGAAGTTTACTCGGTTCACAGTCCTAGAAGCTGGGAAGTCGACAGCATGGCACTGCCTTTTGGCAAGGGTCACCCCATGGTGGAGGGGTGGAAGGCAGAAGCAAGCACAGGAGAGACAGAGGGGAAACTCAGCAGATATCATTTTATCAGGAGCTCCCTCCCGCCCATCAAAACAGCCCAAATATGTAACTGCACAATTCACTAACTCACTCTTTTGATAGCAGCATTACTGCATTCAGGAGGTATATTAGTCCGTTCTCACGCTGCTATGAGGAACTGCCTGAGACTGGGTAATTTATAAAGGAAAGAGGTCTAATTGACTCACAGTTCAGTATGGTTTGGGGAGGCCTCAGGAAACTTACAGTCATGGCAGGAAGTGAAAGGGAAGCAAGGCACCTTTTCACAAGGTGGCAGGAAGGAGAAGTGCTGAGTGAGTGGGGAAGAGCCCCTGACTATCATCAGATCTGGTGAGAACTTACTCACTATCACGGGAACAGCATGGGGGAAACCACCCCTATGATTCAGTTACCTCTACCTGGTCTCTCCCTTGACATGTGGGGATTATGGGGATTATAATTCAAGATGAGATTTGGGTGGCGACACAAAGCCTCACCATATCATGAGAACAGGGCCCTCCTTCTTAAATGTCCCATGTCTTAATACTGTCACAATGAAAATTAAGCTACCAACCATAAACTTTAGGAGGCATATTTAAACCATAGCACCCTTCCCCAGAATTCACATGTTCAAATCCTAACCCCTCAGTAGCCCAGAATGTGACCTCATTTAGAAATAGGGCGGTTGCAGATGTCACTAGTTGAAGTCATACTGGAGTAGGGGGGACCTCTAACCCAATCTAACTGGTATTCTTATAAAAAGAGAAATGTGGAATGAGATATGCACATAGGAAGACTGCCATGTGAATACTGTAATTATTCAGTCATAAACCAGGGAGCTACCAGGCCTGTAACAGATCCTTCCCTAGAGCATGCGGAAGGAGCATGGCCCTGCTAACACCTTAATTTCTGACTCCTGACCTCCAAAATGATGAGACAATAAATTTCCATTGCTCTGCGCCATGCAGTTTGTGGTAATTTGTCATGGCAGTCCCAAAAAACTAATACAGAGTCTAGAGTTGGTATGTGACTGTGACCTGTGAGAGACCGAGATTTAGCATCAGTAGGCATCATTGCATTGGGAGATAAAAGTCCTGTGATTAAGTGCAAGATTGGCTAGGCATAGTGGCTCACACTTGTAATCTTAGCACTCTGGGAAGCAGAGGCCAAGGCAGGAGGATCTTTTGAGGCCAGGAGTTCAGGACAAGCCTGGACAACATAGTGAGACCCCCAACTCTACAAAAAAAAAAAAAAAGAATTAGCTAGGCATGGTGGTGTGCTCCTATAGTCCCAGCTACTCAGGAGGCTGAGGTGAGAGAATCACTTAAGCCCAGGAGTTTGGGTCTGCAGTCAGTGAGCTATGTTCACTCCACTGCACTTCAGCCTGGGCGACACAGCAAGACTCTGTCTTGAATGAATGAGTGAATGAATGAATGAATGAGTGAATGAATGAATGTATGCTGGAAATGCAGGATTGGTGCTCAACAGGGACACCATGTGGCAGTTTTAAAAGAGCGTTTAGTGCCTGTGGGCTGACCAGCACCACCTAGTGTTTGAAAGATGGATGACTTTTATAATTTAGGAGGAAAGGAAGGAAGGTGATTATACAGGATTGTATGGATCTCAAATTATTAATTGGAGAATTACATATCTTTATCAAATAATTTTTTTGAGGCAAAGTCTCGCTGTGTTGCCCAGGCTGGAATGCAGTGGCATGATCTTGGCTCACTGTAACCTCCACCTCCCAGGTTCAAGCGATCCTCTTGCCTCAGCCTCCTGAGTAGGTGGGATTACAGGTGTGTGCCACTACATCTGGCTAATTTTTGTATTTTTAATAGAGACAGGGTTTCACCACGTTGGCCAGGCTTGTCTCGAACTGCTGACCTCAAGTAATCCACCTGCCTCAGCCTCCCAAAGTGCTGGGATTGCAGGCATGAGCCACTGCGCCTGGCCTCTTTATCAAGTGAATTTTGAATATCCAATATGAAACATTGTTCACAGTTCTGAGAATATATCTTCGAATAAGATAGATGAAGTGTCTGCTCTGGTGGAGCTTGAGCAACAGGACCCTGTTTCTCCAGTAAGCTGCATAGTGAGTCATGGGCTACAAGGGCCCTTCCAACTCCATACAGACCATGAGCCAAGGGAATTGCAATAGGCTAGAAAACCTGAATCAGATTTGAATTTGTTGCAGTTTCTAAAAGTAAGGCATCGATGTTAACTGTATTTGTCATTTCTCATTATAGGATGAATTTCATTCCTGGTTCACACCTTATTATTATTATAATCAATAAACATTTTTAAAGTTTTTGATCTAATTAAGTTATCTCTAATTAATCTAGGCTAGTGGTTCTCAGTAAGAGGCAGCAAAATCTTCTGTGGTCTTTTTTTTTTTTTTTTTTTGAGTCGGAGTCTCATTCTGTAGCTCAGGCTGGAGTGCAGTGGCACAATCTCGGCTCACTGCAACCTCTGCCTCCCAGGTTCAAGGCATTCTTCCATGTAGCTGGGATTATAGACGCCCACCACCACGCCCAGCTAATTTTGTAATTATAGTAGAGTTGGGGTTTCGTGATGTTGGCCACGCTGGTCTCAAACTGTTGACCTCAGGTGATTGGCCCACCTCGGCCTCCCAAAGTGCTACTAAAAACACAAAAATTAGCTGGGCATGGTGGCAGGCATGGTGGTATGCACCTGTAGTCCCAACTTCTTGGGAGACTGAGGCAGAAGAATCTCTTTAGCTCAGGAGGCAGAGATTTCTGTGAGTCAAGATCACACCACTGCACCCCAGCCTGGGTGACAGAGCGAGACTCCGTCTCCCAAAAAAAAAAAAAAGTCTTTTATACCATATTTTTATTGTACCTTTTCTATGTTTAGATATGTGTAGATGCACAAATACTGACTATTATGTTACAATTGCCTGCAGTATTCATTACAGTAACATGCGGTACAAGTTGTAGCTGCAGAGTGATAGACTACCACACACATCTAGTATAGCATCTAGGTTTGTTTAAGTACATCCTATGATGTTTGCACAATGATGAAATCGCCTAACGACACATTTCTCTTAACATATCCTGTAATTAAGCAATGCATGACTGTATTAAAAACTACTGATGCCTTGGCAGCACAAGCCTTTAATCCCAGCTACTCAGGAGTCTGAGGTAGGGAGAATTGCTTGAACTGGTACCTGGGAGGTGGAGGTTGCAGTGAGTCGAGATCGCGCCACTGCACTCCAGCCTGGGCTACACAGCGAGACTCCATCTCAAAAAAACAAACAAACAAACAAACAAACCTACTGATGCCTGGGTCTCATTCCCACCCCCCACTTCACGCCATCTCAAGGTTCTCATTTAATTAGATTGAAGTGTGGCTTGTGCATCAGAATTTTAAAAGCTCTCCAGCTGATGCTAACTTTCAGCAACATTTGAGAACCACTGTTCTAAGCCATGAAAATGCATTAAGTATTTTTCAGTTGTGGTTGACAAGATCAGAACTTGGTGTTAGGAAACTTAATTTGGCAACAATATAAAGAGCTGACTGAAGCCCAAACAAGTTTCAGAGAGAAGTCACGTAGGAGACTAATGCAGTAGAATAAAATGAGATAATAAGGGCCTAAGGAGAAGATAGGTGTACTTGAGAATGCAGATGTATTATATAAGTAACAGAACTTCAGTGCTGATTTCAAAGAAGAAGCAAGTTTGCTCATCTAATGACCTTGCTGACCAAATAATACTAAAATAACCTGTGCATCTAAGTAATGAGCTGCCTTTTCAATTGATAAGCTGATGCATCTCTTTTGTAAAAAAAAATTTTATCAGTATTAATGCATGTTAAATTTGACATTTCGTAATGCAATTCATAGAATCTGCTGTTTGTTTACTATTCCAGAATTTTATTGCTGAGTTCTCAATTTAAATCTATAGGTATTTCTATTATGAGTGATGTGAATTATGATATAATAACTCTTGATAATTGATATGGTTTGGCTGTGTCCCTACCCAAATCGCATCTTGAATTCCCATGTGTTTTGGGAGGGACCCAATGGGAGGTAATTGAATCATGAGGGCAGGTCTTTCCCATGCTGTTCTCATGATAGCAAATAAGGCTCATGAGATCTGATAGTTTTATAAAGGGGAGTTTCCCTGCACAAGCTCCCTTCTCTTGTCTGCCACCATGTGAGATGTGCCTTTCACCTTCCCCCAGGACTGTGAGGCCTCCCCGGCCACGTGGAACTGTGAGTCTATTAAACCTTTTTCCTGTATAAATTACCCGGTCTCGGGTGTGTCTTTATTAGCAGTGTGAAAATGGACTAATACAATAATCAACAAAATGAGAATTATAGACATAAACTAAATATTTTAATATAATGATAGGTCAATTGCATTATAGCCATTGTTTTTGTTGCTATCTTTTTCTTTTCTCTTCTAGATGGGGTCTCACTCTGGGCTCAGGCAATTCTCCTGCCTCAGCCTTCTGAATACCTGGGGATCACAGGCATGCGCCTCTGCACCCAGCATTTTTTTTTGGTCGAGACAGGGTTTCACCATGTTGCTCAGGCTGGTCTTGAGCTCCTGGGTTCAAGCGATCCTCCTGCCTTGGCCTCCCAAACTGCTGGAAGAAATTTTATAATTATAAAAATTAACAAGTTTATTTGAAATTAAAAAAATATTGGGAGGAGAAAATGGGAATTTGTTGTTTGGTGGGCATAGAATTTTCTGGGGTTCAAATACCTACTAGAGGCTTCCCACTGGTTACTTGGTATACACCATATATAAATGAAGTAGTGACCTGTGATGAGTCTGTTTGGTTGTGGACAGTTACCAATCAATCAAAGGCTGAAGTGAAGTTACAAAATTATACTCCTATGCAAATGAAGACCTGGTCGGGCAACCAGGCTGACTGATTGCAGGAGGGGACCAATCAGAGGTACTTTCAGTTTTTTATCTGCCACACAGAAAAGATGGGGGTTGCAAAGGGAGTAGCCTCTGGCCCCTTTGTTACTCGGGCATGAAAAGTTGGGGTTTTCCTTTCGATTTAGCTCTAGGAAGTTGGCACGAATCAGCCTTAGGTTTCCTGCCTCCAGACCCTTTTCTCCTGCCTCAGAAGGTAGAATGCTAAACTGGTCCCCAAGGTTGCTGCCCCTTGACGTATACAACCTATGTAATCCCCTCCTTTTGAGTGTGGGACTGAACTGTAAATGTAATAGAATAGTCACTCCTATGGCTAGACTACTGTAGTTGACTTTAAGAAAGGGAGGTTACATTCAGTTAGCCTGACCTAATCAGATGTGCTCCTAAAAAGGGACTGAGCTCTTCCTGGAGACAGAGATTTCAAATGTGAGAGGCCTCTGGCACAAGGAAGATTCTCTATTGCTGGTTAAAGACAAAGGGTACCACGTGGCAAGGGACTGAGAATGGCCCCTCAGAGCTAAGTATGGTCCTGGCTGACAACCAGCAAGAGAACAGGGACCACAGACCTACAACTACAAGGAGGTGAGTTCTGCCCATATCCTGAGTGAGACGAAAGAGGACCCTGAACTCCAGGTGAGGATGAAGCTGGTCGATCCTTGATTTCAGTCTTGTCTTGTGAGAACTGAAGCAGACAACCCAGCTGCAATGTGCCTGGACTTCTGACCTACACAGAATGGTGAACTGGTAAGTGGGTATTGTTTTAAGTCACTAAACTTGTGGTAATTTGTTATGCCACAATAGAAAACTAATTGAGTAGTTTTCGTAAGACTTCAATAATAGTGGTGTGTCTTTGAAATTAAAATCTGATTTGAAAAAAACATGAATGCTGCAGAGACTATATAAGGAAAAATATTGGCTGTAACTGAATGTATATACACATGATTCAGATTTTAGCAAAACAACATCCAGCACAAAAAGATCATCCAAAAATGTTTTGAGTGTGATATAAGGAATTTTACTCCCTTAGCAGAAACATAGCAGAATTTTATACAGAACATTTATACAGAAACTGAATGTTAACATCAAATATTACTCTACATCATTTATAGAATGAAATACAAGACCAAATGATTCAAGTTATAGAAGATGGGATAAATACAATAATTTTGGAGAGGTAAGAAATGCTAAATATTACTTAGTCATTTTAGATAAAACTCCTGATGTAAGTAAGCCATGTAATTCAGATAATTATGTCTGGATTTGTAGATTCCCAAAATGCAAAAATTTCTAAACTTGAACATTTGGGGAATTTTGTCCAGTAGATTATAGGGCTACTAATATGGTGCTTTGATATTCTCATAATTGCTTCAAGTTCGGTAATTCACTAGAAGGACTTACAGGCTCAATAGCACAATAGCAGGTTATACTCATGGAGAAGATATCTCACAGCAACTAATACAGAGCAAAACAGCAGGACAAATATATGTCCTGGTGAAATACAGGTAGGCTAGAAAGGGCTTCTAAGTCCTTTCTCATGTGAAGCTACAGAGAATGTGCTTTTTCCCTTGTAATGAGCTTCATTGACATGTGTGGAGTATATATGCTCCGGAAAGCCATTCAGATCTCAGGGTTGGAGGCTTTTATGGGGTGCTGACCCTACAGGCATATCCTGCAATTCAACCAGCCATTGTAACTGAGACTCAGAACCTCAGCAGTGAGAACGGGGGCACCTTATCTATCTTGATGTTTGTGCAAAGCAACCTGACAAGCTGGTATAGCATGGTCCACTGCTCTAGGTGTAAACAACAAAATCGTCAATCACTAACATAAAGAACATTCTAAAAGCCACATTCCCAGGGGTTGGCCAAGGGTCAATCTTGGTTCCAGGCTCCCTTAAAGGCATGCAAAGAGTAAGCAACCAGATCTGTGATCTCTCTCTCTCGCTCTCTGTCCCTCCCTCTGTCAATATCCCTCTGAATCTGTGGGTTCCACATTCATGGATTCAGTCAGCATAGGATCAGAATTTTTGTTTAGTTGGATTTGTACTGAAAATATACAGACTTCTTGTCATTATTTCCTAACAATTCAGTATAAAAACAACTGTTTACAGAGTATTACATTGTATTAGGTATTATAAGTAATCCAGAGACGATTTAAAATACACAGGAGGATATGCACAGGTTATATGTAAATTTTATATCAAGGACTTGAGCTCGGTGGATTTTGGTATCCACAATCCCCCCATGGGGAATGAGGGACAACTATGGGTATACATACATCGAAAACAATGCCAGAAATGCAAATAGAAAAACAGCACTTTTCAGTAGGAGATCTTTAAAAAGTATTAATTTCAGTCTACAACGAAATGATGGAATATATGTAAAAACATTTAACAGGGATACATTTAAAAACTTTAAAACACAATTAGAAAGTTAACACAAAATCTCACGTAGTGGAAGTATGCAATTTCTTTTAGAAAATAATAATATATTAATAGGCACTAGAATACAAGCAAAAATTATACTTTTGAAAAAAATAAGTGTCAACAAATTCATTTTGTCAGTATTAATGGGACATAATATTTTAAGTGAAATTAATGTTATAAACAAAAGAAGGCAGGAAACAAAATTCAGTGTACATAATGCCTTTGAAATCATCAAAGGTAAGAAGAAAGTCTTTGAGGAAAAACAAATTGTGTTTATGATACCTAATTGACACTAAATGGCAGTCTATTGATATTAATGCCAGCTTCTCTACACAGAAAACACTAGAACTATTACGATTTTTCTCAACACAAAGTCTGTCCCACCTATGAGCCAAAACTAAATGTCACTATCAATTCTTTGTTTATGTTAAATATAATAGCCCTACTTTTAAAAGAAAATGTGGCTGGATGTGGTGGCTCACACCTGTAATCCTAGCACTTTGGGAGGCTGAGGCGGGTGGATCACGAGGTCAGGAGTTCAAGACCAGTCTGCCCAACATGGTGAAACCTACCTCTAGTAAAAGCACAAAACTTAGCTGGGCATGGTGGTGCACAACTGTAGTCCCAACTACTCGGGAGGCTGAGGCAGGAGAATTGCTTGAACCTGGGAGGTGGAGGTAGCAGTGAGCCAAGATTGTGCCATTGCACTCCAGCCTGTGTAACGGAGCAAGACTCCATTTCAAAAAAGAAAAAAAGAAAAAAAATGTTACTATATCAAAAGAACATCCTGGTCTCTTCAATGCAAGATGACCAATGTTATCTGTAGAACTACTGTAATTATGTAACTCAAATGACACATTTACAATTTAAATTGACTATTGACCATAGTAAGGAATTCCATATTGATGGTCACCAACACAGAAGCTTTTCCTAAAACCTACAATAAATCTCACTGGAGTGCAGCATAATTTTGAGGGATAATTTCCTAGATGGATTTTTAAAAACTTTCTTTTAATTTTTCAGAATAGATGTAACTTTGCCAAAATTGGCCACCAGTGGAGAATGTGGCTTCTCAAAATTAAAACTTATCAAAAGTGACATAAAATCTGCAGTGTCACTAGAATGCCCAATCCAGTAACCATCTTTGAAGGAAAAAGTTATTGGAACAAGTAAACATTGAAACTATCAAAATGAATTTCCTTCCTATAAAAGAAATATGTATAATAATTTTATAAGAAATTGCTATAGTCCAATGACTTTGGGTGCCCCATTACTCCAATTAAAATGTAGACTTTTATGTCAATTGACTTGGTTTCCATAAAATATACAAGATGACACCATATTTTTGTAATTATTATCATCCCTTCCTCCAAGCCCATGCCCATATTCATGGCAGCTACAGCTTAATTCCTTAATGTGCCTGATCTTCCAAACAAAACAGGGTGAAGCTTTCTTCAACAAAATTCCTAGAAAGTGAAGAAGTTTAAGAGTAGTCTTGTGCTTATTTGGAGCTAGAGGACAGTGCAGGAAAACGTATCTCTCAGAAATCCAAGCCTTATTTATTTTATTTTTTTATTTTTTTGGACGGAGTCTTGCTCTGTCACCAGGCTGGAGTGGAGTGGTGCTATCTCAGCTCACTGCAACCCCCACTTCCCGGGTTCAAGCGATTCCCCTCCTTCAGCCTCCTGAGAGCCTTACTTTTTTCTAACAAATATCAGTAGGGGTGGAAAAGTCCCTTTTCTTCCTTCTAGTCTAACATAATAAGCACTACAGATTATCCATTAACACAAATATTTAGCACCTCTCCTGACAAAAATAACAGCCAGAGATAGGAATATGGTAACTGGAGAAGGGTGCCATCAATGGAACAGAGATTTCAAAGAATTCCTGGGAAATAGACATCATATGGGCATATATTGATGAAGCATTCTGTGAAGAGAAGCCACAAACCAAAATAGCTGAGAGAGGGACATGTACACAGACTAGAGCTGTTTTCCTAATGGGGTACCAGGGATACCCGCAGTTCCCAGCCCCTGTGGACAGCTTTAGGTGTAGCCACAAGATCGTGAAAGAACCCAGCACTGGGTGGTTACCCCAACTCATGCTCCCACTACTCTGAAAGACCGAATTTACAAATGGACAATTGCCAGACTGAATTTAACAATATAATTCAGACCCACAACCTGCAGCAATGTGCCCAGGAAACCAGCCCCCTTATCTACAATAAACAGCCCAGGAAGCCAGCCTGTTGTAAGTCAGACTGGCAGGAAGCCAGATTGCTATCTCTGGTAACCATCTAGGAAGCTAAACAAGAACTGCCACAACTGGCACAAAATGTCCAGGACTTGGTTAGTAATTGGCAGCTTCCCTAATTTTTGTTCTCACTTCCAACTTAGGACCAACCTGAGAAAGTCAATTATATGCCCCCAACCAATCACATGGGATGCCCCACTTCTCAATAGACACTTTCAGCGTCCCCCTGCCAACAACCTGCAGTCGGGGCACACCTGAAGCCTTCTCTTTTCCGCTCGCTCTGAAGCTTTTCCACTCCTCTGCCTGCCTTGTAGTCTCTGCCAAACATAGGTCATGGTGGCTGACTTCCTTGCTACAGCAAGCTCTGAATAAACAGCTTCTGCTTTTCTCATTTAGTTGGTCTTTGTTTATTTCCACAACCCAGGCTGGGTGCAGTGACTCACACCTGTAATCCCAACACTTTGGGAGGCCAAAGCGGGAGGATCCCTTGAGTCCTGGAGTTCAAGACCAGTCTGGGCAATGTAGGGGGACTCCACCTCTACAAAACAAACAAACAAACAAAAAATTAGTTGGGTGTGGTGGCATGCACCTGTGCTCCCAGCTACTTGGGAGGCTGAAGCAGAAGAATTGCTTGAGCCTGGGAGTTTGAGCCTGCGGTGAGCCATAATCCCACTACTGCACTTCAGCCTGGGTAACAGAGTGAAACCCTGTCTCCAAAATAAATAAATAAATAAATAAATAAATAAATAAAAATTAAAACATATTTCCACAACCCCAAAACAGCTCTCAATGATAAGTGGGTTTCTGCTCTAGAGAACTCCCACACGGAGGCCAAGAGATGCAGATGAAAGCCCAAAGTAGCTTCCAACTTGACCACAGGGCCCGGTGGGAATAAAAGTCAAGTTTGCTTCTCCTGAAAGTGAAATGCAGCGAAGGCCTCCACTTCAGGAAAGTCTTTCCTTGGCAACAGCGAGGATTTCTTATGGCCTGCTTACTACCCATAAAGGCATCATAGGGTCTGCCTGACTGTCTGCCCAGCTTCTCCTCTCACTCACACAGCTCTGGAGTTGGCTTCTCATTGAGGCTGTTGTGTTCTATGATTTATAATTTACATCAAAAATTTTATTGGTATATGATAGCTGTACAGATTTTGGGCATGCATGTGATGTTTTGATACATGTATACAATGTATAATGATCAAATCAGGGTAATCAGGATAGTTATCACTTCAATTATTTGTATTTTCTTTGTGTTGGGGACATAATAATTCTTATTTTTAGCTATTTTGAAATATACAGTAAATTACTGTTAATTATAATTTCCCTACTGTACTATCAATTACCAGACTTATTTCTTCTATTTAAATATATTTTGGTACCCCTTAATCAACTTCTCTTCACCCCTCCCTCTTTCCTTCCCAGCCTCTGGTAATCACGATTTTACTCTCTACCTCCATGAGATTCAGGTTTTAGCTCCCACATATTAATGAGGATATGCGATATTTGTCTTTCTGTGCCTGGCTTATTTCACTTAACATAATGACCTCCAGTTCTATTCATGTTGTTGCAAATGACAGGATTTCATTCTTTTTTATGGCTGAATAATATTCCACTGTGTATACATATCTATCTTTATCCATTCATCTGCTGATGGACACTTGGGTTGATTCCATATCTTGGCTATTGTGAGTAGTGCTACAATAAACATGCAAGTGCCCGCGGGTCTGAGAAGCTCGCTGGGCAGCAATCTCGGGTGGGAACCCGATATCAAGCTGGCGGACGAGATGGTGATGATTGTGGAGGGCAAGATGGATGCCACACTTTTCAAGTGATTCATGGAGATGTGTGTCCACGGCTACCTGGCTGTGCAGTGAAATATTTCTTTGATAAACTGATTTCCTTTCTTTTGGATATATATTCAGCAGTGGGATCGATGAATAACATGGTAGGTATAGTTTTAGTTCTTTGAGGAACCTCCATACTGTTTCCCATAATGGCTGTACTACTTTACATCCCCACCAACAGTGTACAAGTGTTCCCCTTTCTCCACATTCTCACCAGCATTTGTCATGTTTTGTCTTTTTGATAATAGCCATTCTAACTAGAATGAGATGATATCTCATTGTGGTTTTGATTTGAGTTTTCCTGATGATTAGTGACATTGAGCATTTTTTATACACTTGTTGGACATTTGTATGACTTCTTTTGAGAAATGTCTATTCATTGAGCATTTTTTTACACACTTGTTGGACATTTGTATCACTTCTTTTGAGAAATGTCTATTCAGGTATTTTGCCCATTTTTATAGGATTATTATTATTATTTTGATATAAAGTTGTTTGAATTCCTTATATACTCCAGTTATTAATTTCTTGTCAGATGAATATTTTGCAAATATTTTCTTACTTAAACTTGGACAGAGTGATAGATGTATGAAGTGTGAAGGCCCTAGGATAGGTTATTTGACATTTGAAGTGTATTTTCCCTAATCAAGAATACATGCTCCAGAAGTACGTAGCATTTGAAACACTCTAATCAGGCAACCTCACTGCACAGGCTACTCCTATAGGCTTCAGTGATTTCCATCTACACTATAAGGATTGTTCACCAGCATAAGAGCTGTTAGAATTCATTTTTTAATTGTTGAAATGAATGGTGTTCAAGTTATATGATTTTCTAAGAAATATTATGCAAGAATGGTTGCCTTTGCATGAGCTGGGATATCAGAATCTGATGGGTGCAGCTTCCCATACCTTTCATATTTCTTGTTCTAGGGCTCCAAAGAAAACCTGATCATGTATTTAAAATCTCACTAGGTTGGTTAAATCCTGCTACTAAAATACTGTCACATTCAATGAACTTTTTATGCAAGGTAGTCACAGAGCTTGTAAAAACAGATTATATAACTGTTATTGTGCCAGCTTGCTAAAAGCTATTTGTTTGAGCCATAATTCAACCTGAAAGTTGCTTTCCTCATAACATATACCTGATAGTAAGGTTGTGTGGGAACACCTCTCACTCTCTACTACCTTTAGTCACTGGAGACTACTAACATATCCCAGCAATGATCTGTTTCTAATGGTTGGATTAGCTTAAGCCAGTTTAAATGCAGGGAAAAAGGCTTGTTTTGGAAATGTATCTACACAATGTCTGAGAAAATCTATGCTACTTATTTGTATTGATGAAGCACTTTCTTTTTCCTTTCCTTTCTAAGTAGTTTATAATAAGAATTTTCTTGGCCGGGCGCGGTGGCTCAAGCCTGTAATCCCAGCACTTTGGGAGGCCGAGACGGGCGGATCACGAGGTCAGGAGATCGAGACCATCCTGGCGAACACGGTGAAACCCCGTCTCTACTAAAAATACAAAAACTAGCCGGGCGAGGTGGCGGGCGCCTGTAGTCCCAGCTACTCGGGAGGCTGAGGCAGGAGAATGGCATAAACCCGGAGGCGGAGCTTGCAGTGAGCTGAGATCCGGCCACTGCACTCCAGTCCGGGCGACAGAGTGAGACTCCGCCTCAAAAAAAAAAAAGAACTTTCTTAACTTATGAAAATGAATGGATAACCAGAGTCACCAGGCAACTGAAGAAAACACATTCAATTCAGTAATTCTTTTGGCATTGCTATAAGGATTAAGTCAGATAATGTGTGTTAAATGCTTAGTATTTATCACTTAGCAAGTACTCTATATGTGATAATTATTACTTTAGATAATTAAATGTAAAATCTGAGAAAAAGTCAATACAGCCCCTAAAGTTTCATTTGTTCAATAATTCTCACACAAAGTCAATAAATTTTAGAAAATTCCTCCTATCTGGTAGGCACTGGGAGTACAGTTGTGAAGAACTGGCAAAGACCCGACCTTGATGAAGTGGACATCTTAGGGCAGAGGCATACCACCAACAAATAAATCCGTAATATCACATAGTGACTGTTGCTCCAAATTAACATAGGGCTGAGCTGGTTCAGGGACGTAGCGTAATGGGGTGGAGTGAGGAAGGGGATGGTTGCCTTTGTTAGCATGTTTAGGAGAGCCCTGGGTGTGGAAGTCACATTTAAGCAGAGGTTCTGAGTGATATGAGGAAGCAAGTCATTGCAACATCTGGGAAGAGCACTCCAGGTGGGTAAATCAGCAAGTATGAAGACTCTAAAGCGGGAATGTTCAGGCAGAGTTAGAAGTCTTGTGAGACTGGGCACAGTGTGGAAGAAGAAGGCCCAAGGAAATAAGATCATTCCTGCCTGGTTTCTGTGCAGCCTGGAGGCCATGCTAAGGACTTTGGATGGAATCTGAAATATGAGATGGAGACACTGAGGAGTTAGAAGACAGAAGGCTCATGATCTGGTTGACACTTTTAAAAGATGAATTAGAAGACATTTCAATAGTCCCCGGAAAGAAGATGGCAGCTTGTCTAGGGTATTAGCAGTGGTGGAGATGAAAAAGGTCAGATGAGGGCTATATTTTGAATGCGGAGCTAATGAGTTGTCTATCGACTGAATTTGAGACGTGAGACGAAAAGAGAAGCTAAAGATGGCTCCAACCTGAGTAATGCGATGAAAGACCATGTGGTTTGTTAAGGATCATCCTTAGTAGGATGAGAGCACCGAGGAGCAGGCTGGGAGGACTGGAGGGCGTGTGATCCTTAAACACTAGTGTTGGATGTATTGCAGGAGTTCTCTGTAATTAGTCTAAAAGCCCTCATGTAAGAAAAGTGACCATTCAGATTTAATAAGATTGGGATTCAGAAAGGGAGACAATGACTAGAAAATTGGGTTCTAATAGAGTTAAGACAGAAACATCTGGTAACAGTTTCCCCAGGTCTCTGGTGTTGGGGAATAGGGGTTATTAATTGAATTGCACTGTGTGTTCATTGTGATTTGTAGCATATGTATGTGACTAAGACACAGATACTAATATGGAAGCATTTCCTCCTCCTCATGACCTTCTGAGGACTTCAAGGGGCCTGCTTTACTCTTGGGCCTTTTTGGTATTGATTAGGGTAATCAATGAAGAGAAGATTTGGCAGCAGTTGAGAAAAGATAGGCAAATTTACACCGGAAAGGGCATGAGCCTACAGAAAAAATTGTAAAGTGAAGAAAGGGGAACAAGAGACTGAGCGGAGATAAGAAACAGCATGGGAATGTCATAGTGAATTCTGGCTCAAGGACTATATGATCTGGGAATGGCTTGGCCATTTGTCTTCTATAATAATATCCACATTCTAGAAGCTGTTTTTCGTGATTATAGGCTGCAATTTAAAAGCATTATCCATTTTTTATTTGCTTGTAGATATATATTTCAAATCTCATCACTATAATAAATTGGATTTGTAGAAAAATGTGAACATTCAAGATAGAAATACTGCTTTAAAAAGGGTTATAATTTGAAACGACCCTCAATTAAACATATTTTAAGATCTTAAATAATTTCAAGAGGTAAAAATTAAAACTTTAGTAAAATTTCAGAATTTCCATTATGTTTTGCTATTGTAAGGTTATGAAAATAAACAGGTTAATATCTTAGAAATCAGAACTGTTCCAAAATAACCAAGAAGCTTTCTTTCATGTTTACCTGAGGAAGAGGTATTAATAATAATAACAACTAGTATTCACTTAGCACAGTGCCAAGCACTGTTCTGCGTATGTCTATTTTATGGATGAGAAAGCAAAGGTACAGAGAGCTTATCAAGATCACACAGGTAGGAAACAGCACAGCCATGCATATCAGTGCTTTTAGTCTCTGCAGCAAATTGTGAAATTCTTTCAGGAAAACAATTTGAATAAAATTCATAAGAATTTTAGTTCTTAAAGAATTTTAGTTTCTCTTTTGCTTTAGTTAAAATCTCACTAGGTTAGTTAAATCCTGCTACTAAATATTGTTACATTCAGTGAACTTTTTATGCAAGGTAGTCAAACTAAAGCAAAAGCTAAAACAAAGCCTCCGGTATCCATCCATCACTTCGTTTTATAAGCTATTATAGCAACTTCACCAGTAGATGGCAATGTTGGCTCGGAAAAGTCTGGTGAGCTCACTGCCAATGATTACAGTGCCAGAATTTTCTGGCCCTGGAGAAAACAGGAGCTGCTTAAGGCTTTTTGAAAGAGGATTTTTGTTTTTGTTTATATAATGATGCTGTTGCTTTACTATTTTGTGACTTCTCTCTAACCTTCAAGCATTAATGTGAGACTTGTAACAAAGGAAAATTCTAGAAACCTTAAAATCACAAGATTTCTGAAACAACACTTTGATTCGATTCCTTTTTTTTTCTTTCTTTCTTTCTTTTTTGAGACGGAATCTCACTCTGTGACCCCCCAGGGTGGCCTTTGCAGTGGTGGGATCTCGGCTTACTGCAACCTCTGCCTCCTGGGTTCAAGTGATTCTCCTGCCTCAGCCTCTTGAGTAGCTGGGACTACAGGTGTGCACCACCACACCCAGCTAATTTTTTATATTTTTGGTAGAGACAGGGTTTCACCATGTTGACCAGGCTGGTCTCGAACTCCTGACCTCAAATGATCCGCCCACCTCCGCCTCCCAAAGTGCTGGGAATACAGGTGTGAGCCACGGTGCCTACCTCTTACTTGCCTTTCAAAAATGAAAAATAACATTTTAAATTGTAGTTACTTAAAAAGAGAAGCACAACACGTTTTCCCCAGGACTGAAGTACGGTAAGATCATAAGATTTAAAAGCTAAAAGGTAATTATAATTTTAAGTTCATTAAGTATATTGAAGTTTCACTGAAGTCATATAAACACAATAAAATAAGATAAATAAGATCATTCAATAGAAAAAAATCCCTTAAATCATTAGTCTTATGTAATGTAAATGCCATTTGTAAATATTGACTTGCCTGATTTTCCCAAGGTCCTTGATTTTCTCACTCACTCTATGTTTTCCATAGTAGTAGCTAAAATCACTTTTGTAATGAACAAATGTCAGCAATGCCATACATGCTGAATATTTCAGGGAGTCATTATATTAAAATTAAAGGAAACTTCTCTAAGCAGCTTTGTTGGGGCTCAAGTACTCATTTATATGGAATTACTTGCTATTAGTGCCTGTCACGATTTTTAAAATTATGAACAAGTTTAGACAGGGAATATCTCATTCAACTTAATAATCTCTTACAAATTGATTATACTCTTTTTGAGATTAATCATTCTGGGGTTTTCATTAACTGTGTTGGTGCCACAAAATGATAAACTTGTACTGAGACTTATTGATTCCAAATACAAATAGAAAGAACCAGTAGACAATTTTCCAAAGTGGATGGCAGAAAGTTTGGCTCTGTGTGACTTAACTTGTTCGTTTACTCATTCATTCCTTAATTTGTTTTTTTCAATAAATGCATACCAAACACTGAGATACTAGGGCTATAGGGTTGATGAAAACTGTTAAAGTCCTACCATCAAGGAACTTACATTCTAAGAGACTTATAATAAAAGTTCATGTTTAAATTAACTGTAAGATATACTGTTATAGTGACATCGTACTGACTACTGTAAGCAAGACTCTTATTTAATCGTCATAATAAATGCATGAGTTTGGGGCTGGGTGTGGTGGCTCATGCCTGTAATTCCAGCACTTTGGGAGGCCAAGGCCAGCAGATCACCTGAGGCTAGGAGTTAGAGACCAGCCTGGGCAACATGGCAAAACCCTGTCTCTACTAAAAAATACAAAAATCACCCGGGCATGGTGGCATGCACCTGTAGTCCCAGCTGCTCAGGAGGCTGAGGCAGGAGAATCACTTGAACCCGAGAGGCAGAGGTTGCAGTGAGCCAAGACTGTACCACTGCACTCCACTCTGGGTGATACAGCAAGACTCCATCTCAAAAAAAAAAAAAAAAAAAAAGTATGAGTTTGGTTCTAATTTACATCAAATGAATAAATATCAAGTAACTTGGTATCTTATAGCATGATAGGTTTACCTTGGAAATGGGTGTAAAATTTATTTTTTGGTTGCCAAAAATTGCCATTTGGATAAAAGGGGATTGTCTACGGTTTAGATGAAACTGGTTTGATCCATCAAGAAAATTTACTGAACAATTACTATGTGCCTGGTACTCTGCTATAAATTAGTTAAGAAATGGAAACTTATTCCTTTCCTATAAGCAACATATAGTTTGGTTCCACAGCTGTATTCATTTTCATTCCATAATTTAAGATGGCACCCCAAGAGGAGCCCCTGACCCATCCTCTCCCTACTTCTTATTAAAATTCTTAGGAAAAGAGTATCCAACAGAGCCAGTTACACAGGAGGTTGACAAATGGCAGGCATGGGAGCAATGGTGCATGGACTTAGGGTTTCAATCTGAGAACTCCTATTGAAAAAAAAAAAACAAAATAAAAAATAAAATTCTGAGGAAAAGAGAAATGTATAAAAACTTGCAGCACTGAAAATCAAAAGTGGTAATAATCTAGACCCGAAGGGAAATGCTTCTTAAGTCTCAGGGATGGCCTGGGTTGAAATGCCCAGCCTGTGCTGTGACACAGGAAACTGAACAGCCTTAATACCCCCCAAACCATCTGCCCCTGTTCCAGAAATGCAAGGACTGGACGGAAAGGAAGGAAAAATGAAAGCAAAAAAACTCAGGCATCTCTTCCTCCCTGCTGTGACTGCAATTCCCAGAAGACAGTTGAACTAGAAGAGAATACATTGAATCTTGGGCTATGTAATCTCATAAGTAAAGTACTCTAAGCAGAAAGTGCCAGCTCTGGAAGGAATCACTTTTCATATTCTCTTTGTGTTCAGTGTCAGAGAAATAGTAGAAGAGGTAGAATACAATCCCATTGGTTCCACAGAACAAAGCTAGGTGAAAGC
Source organism: Trachypithecus francoisi (assembly GCF_009764315.1). Lineage (NCBI taxonomy): Eukaryota > Metazoa > Chordata > Mammalia > Primates > Cercopithecidae > Trachypithecus > Trachypithecus francoisi. Next base: position 82,882,322 of record NW_022681460.1, read on the forward strand.
AACTGGTTAGCTGCTAGAATTTGGGCTAGGAGCTGAGTATACTAACCTATTAAATAGTTATAGATCTAAAGAGAACATTTAACCCGCATCCAATTGTCAGACGGTAAAACCAGAAACATCAACCATGCTCTGGCAAACTCCAGGTCTGTTAAGTAACCCCTCATGAGACTATGAATAGGCAAACAAACAAATAAGAAAACATAGTGTATCCATTAGCAACCGATGCATAGCAAGGCACAGGTTTTTCCCCAAGGCTTATCTCATGATCTTAGGGACATACAACAATAAATATTCATTCTTATAAATGTTTCAGTCAGGTAGGGATTGGTTGATCTAGGCTGGCTCAGTTGAGTATATTTCTCCATAGAGGTGAACACTTTCTAACAGTAATCTGTGGTACTAGACCTAAACAAAAAGCATGGGAGATTTTGAAAATGTATTACCGAACCAGAGAAGAGATTCATGATATTGGAACCCCCCCACCAAAAGCAAGCCAACAAAACCCTCTAAAAAAATCTAAAAATGACTATAGAATCCAGAAGAAAAATTGAGAGGTTAAAAAATGCTTTGAAATTTTCAAGAGGATTCAGAATGATATTCCTATGTAAAATAAGACCAGCAAGTTATAAGACAAAAGCCTGAACAGATTTCAAAAGTGCACTAAGACAATGAAAGTAGAAAGATTATGAACCATTTTAAAGGAATTTCAAAATGCAGAAATGGAATTAAAAATCCACATTTGAAGCAATAAAGAGCAGACTTGGAATCGGATAAAAATCAGTTATGATGTGTAAAAGCCTTCTCTTTTTTTTTTTTTTTTTTTTTTTTTTTTGAGACGGAGTCTCGCTCTGCCGCCCAGGCTGGAGTGCTGTGGCCGGATCTCAGCTCACTGCAAGCTCCGCCTCCCGGGTTCACGCCATTCTCCTGTCTCAGCCTCCCGAGCAGCTGGGACTACAGGCGCCCGCCACCTCGCCCGGCTAATTTTTTTGTATTTTTTTTTAGTAGAGACGGGGTTTCACCGTGTTAGCCAGGATGGTCTCGATCTCCTGACCTCGTGATCCGCCCGTCTCGGCCTCCCAAAGTGCTGGGATTACAGGCTTGAGCCACCGCGCCTGGCAAAAAGCCTTTTCATAATGAAGAGAAGATATTAGAGAATGGACATCTATAATACGAAGTTAAGAGTTCCCCGAGAAAAACTCAAGCAGTTGAAACAAACAAAAACTATACACATTATTGAGGAAAAAAAGTTACCCGAGTTGTGCCAATGCCCTCTAGCCAAAGGCTACCAGGAGCACACTGGTAACTAAACAAGGGCGGTTTTATTGACTTTTCATAGCAAAGGAGAAGTGAAATGCCATACCATGCCGTGTGTGGGGAACTGTGGGGCATGTCAGTCAGAGGGTGTGAGAAGGACTTCCGCGATTTGGGCTTGTGTTCGGTGATTTTGGGGAGAGTTCAAACAAGTAAGGTTTTTCCCCAAAGTTTATCTCATGATTGGGTATGTATTAGTTTCTCAGGGCTGCTGTAACAAAGTACTATAAACTGAGTGGCTTCAACAACAGAGATTTATTCTCTTGGAGTTCTGGAGGCTGGAAGCCCGAGATCAAGGTGTGGGCAGGGCCATGCCCTCTGAAAGTGCTAGGAGAATATCTGTCCCAAGCCTCTCTCCCAGCTTCTGGTAGTTCCTGGATTTGTGCAGCATGACTCCAGCCTTCACATGGTGTTCTTTCGGTGCGTATGTGTTTGTGTCCAAATTTACCCTCCCTATAAGGACACCAGCCATACTGATTTAGGGACCCATCCTATAGTACAAACCCATCTCAACTTAACTATTTCCAGGGCAACGACCCTATTTTGAAATAAGGTCACATTCTGCGGTCCTAAGGGTTAGGACTTCAACATATTAAATTTGAGGATGAGGGGAAGGGACAGAAATCAATGTATAACAGGTATCCTAGTGACCTTATCAAGAAAGAGGGAATAGAATGATGTCAAAGCTGTAATTGGTAAAGCAGTTGTCACTTAGGTTAGGGAGATATTCTGTCACTTTCAGGTCGGGGAGAGATTTGGTGATTTTTTGTGGTTTGGAGAACATTCATGGTTTTGTCTGTGTTTAGGCATGATTATAGTAGAGTGGCCTTGTTTTTGTCCTGATCCATCTTGGTCACAGAATGACGTCTGTGTCTAGTGCCGATGTTCTGGGAAATTGTTTTTGTTCAACAGAAAAGGACAAAACTTAGCCGTGAGTGCTATGCGTGAGTGCTCGCAAAGCCAAGACCTAACTGATGGGACAGGGCCAGATCCCTGCTCCCAGGGTTGCTTTTTACATTCTCAGTCGCCTACTTTGATCCAGGGCAGATGAAGTCCAAATCACAGGACACGAATCTATCATTTCCAGATCTTCACCACAGCTGAAATTTTGCTGCTTAGGAGGCTTTACAGAGAACATAGTCTATATTTCTGTATTTTAAATTTGGAGTCTGACCAAATTTCACCCTTTTATAACTCTCTTTTTTTCCTGTTATCTCAGTAATTGAAAAAAAATAAAATAAAATAGAACTCTCCTTTGAGCAGTTCAGTGAAGTTCTTTCCTTTCTCCAAAACAAATACCAACCTTACCCTGGTTTCAGAATCACCAATAGAAGGATAAACTAGAAAACATACTTTCAAAATATATGAGGTAGTCAATCCCTATGTTTCATAGAGAGAAAGCCCAATTCCTTTCCATGGAGAGTCAAGGGCAGGGAGCTGCCCTTAGCTGTGCTTAGATGGATATATGGAGCTGAGGAAAGCTGGTTTCATTAAAGAAGTTCTGAATTACAGTGACAGTGAGGACTGTTTCTTTCTAGTGTTTCAGCAAGGGGGAAGGGATAGATTCTGAGTTTGGTCATTGCTGAGAAACTTTTAAATCAAAGCTGTGCAAGGCTCCAGATTTATCAATGGCCAAAGGACATATAAATCTATTCTAAATCAGGGTTTGGGGAATGAATTTTATTTTATTACTAGGTGATAAATCAGCTGCCTTATCACATTTCAGCTATAGATTGGATAGAAATATTTCTGAAAAAGTCATCTAGTTTGATCAACAGATTTAAAAACATGGAACATATTATGAACAATCGCAATGTTTAAGATTAAAGGAAACTTATTGTTTCTAGAGTAAATGTTATTGCTTTGTAGATGTGCACCTGTTTTAAAATACGTAACTAGTGTGGACTTTATTAAGCTTTAAAATTCAGTTCCCAGGCCTCTTCACTTATGTTGTAGTCCTTTCACATTACTGCGAAGAACCTGGCACCACTTTAGTAAAATGTAAAATGATGGCTTGTCTATCTGTTTAATCCCACCCCTCCTCCACTCCCTCTTCCCCAGGCCTCCAAGGAAGTGCTGTAAAACAGCTTAGAGAAACCAAACTGCTTCTTAATCCTCTAATACGTATTAAAATACTTCTGTGCTTAATGAGTTTAAATTCCAAAAAACAAAATAAGGTTCTACAAGTCTTAACTTTAGGCACCTCTTTCCCTTCTGGGCAAACTTTTAACTTCTTCTTCTTCTTCTTTTTTTTTTTTTTGTGAGATGGGGTCTCACTCTGTCACCAAGGCTGGAGTGAAATGGCACAATCATGGCTCACTGCAACCTCTGCCTCCCAGGCTCCAGCAGTCCTCCCACCTCAGCCTCCCAAGTAGCTGAGACTACAGGTGCCCGCCACCACACCCAGCTAATGCTTCTTATCAGTAATTGATACATGGTCAATTCTGATTCTGGGACCAGGATGCATATTCATTTTACCCTTGGTCTGAGTCAAATACAGTTAGGAGAGTTAATATTCTGTAGTAAATTTAAAAAATCATAAGATACTAATAGCCTAAACCTACACATCAGCAATTTTATACTGTGCTAGGTTTTGGACAGCCTCAGCACTGAAGTAGTGTGGGGCAGCTGAAAGAATATGTCTTTGGTTTCAGCAGTCTTTCCTCTTTCACAGACTCTGTGGCCTTAAATAGCTCTTTACATACTCAGATTTCTCTCCTTTAAAGTGAGGGTGAAAAGGTAGTTTGTTAGAAGCCAATGAGATAATGGATGCCAGACATCAAATATTAGTGTTCTTCTTTTCATTTTCTTCCATTATATAATTATGAATTAGGTATATTAGTTGTATCACAGAAAACACATGTAATGCTCATTGCCCTAAGCATTGTGATACACACATACACACACATACATACATATACATGTATATAAAATTCATTTAAGTAGTCAGAGGTCATATAAAGAGAGAGGATGGAAGAGCTCTTTAATTCTCCCTTTCACCAGTCCTCTTCTGCTCTTTCCATCTGCCTCTCTGATATGGTTTGACTGTGTCCCCACCCAAATCTCATCTTAAATTCCCAAATGTTGTGGGAGGAACCCGGCGGGAGGTGATTCAGTCATGGAGGCTGGTCTTTCCTGTGCTGTTCTTGTGATAGTAAGTCTCACGAGATCTGATGGTTTGAAAAAGGGGAGTTTCCCTGCACAAGCCCTCTTCTCTTGTCTGCCCCAATGTGAGACATGCCTTTCACCTTCCACCATAATTGTGAGGCCTCCTCAGCCATGTGGAACTGTAAGTCCAATAAACCTCTTTCTTTTGTAAGTTGCCCAGTCTTAGGTATGTCTTTATCAGCAGCATGAACATGGACTAACATACTCTCCATCTTTCTGCCTTAGCTTTTCTCTGTTTTCATGCCTTCCCCTTTCTGCTGGATCTTCCGAACCCTTAGTTTCAACGTGAGTCCTGCTGTGTCTGTGCAGTCTAGGTCCTCGCCTCATTCTACTGTGAAGTGGTTCTTAAATCTTGGACTTCATGGACTATACACCTTTTTTTTTTTTTTTTTAAATAGAGTGTACCATAATAAGTTGTCTAGTTGCTTCTAAAAAATTTCAAATAGAGAAATTACAAAAAAACAAAAAACTAAGCAACTACTGTCTATCACCACTTTCATGTTTTCTGTTTGTTTGTTTTTGTTTTGAGACAGAGTCTCACTCTGTCACCCAGGCTGGAGTGCAATGGCACAATCTCAGCTCACTGCAACCTCCAACTCCCGGGTTCAAGTGATTCTCATGTCTCAGCCTCCTGAGTAGCTGGGATTACAGGCGACTGCCACCATACCCAGCTATTATTTGTATTTTTAGTAGAGATGGGGTTTCACCATATTGGTCAGGCTGGTCTCGAACTCCTGGCCTCAAGTGATCTGCCTGGCTCGGCCTCCCAAAGTGCTGGGATTACAGACATGAGCCACTGTCCCTGGCCCAAATTCATGTTTTTAAAAAAGGATTCATATTTTAATATCAAAAAATAGTTGGAAGAACCTAATGTCAAAATAAAAGGAAGTCCTTTACATTGAATGATTTACCATTATAAAAAATTCTCTGGATGGCTTTCCTTTTCCTCAGTCTCTTTTCAACTGGTAAAAATTTGAATCCAGAGGCTGGCTTTAAAAATTACTTTCTGTTTTTCTTTATTTTCCTCCTCTTCTTCCTTTTTGTCCTTTTCCTTCTTTTTCCCTCATCCCTCTTATCAAAATGTAATTTCCTTGTATTCTGTTTCTTGAAAGCCTGCCTAGTGACAGGAATTAATTTAAAAAGCCAAATTTATGGTGAAAAATAGCTCAAGATGTTACAGTTCCTTTCAAAGTGTTTCTGTCTGTTGATTTTTCAGCTCAAGTAATAAAGATATTTTGTAAGCTCATGTAATGCAAAATTTCAGAGGTCAGATAGGATTGGTTTGATTTGTAAGTTTTTAAAGATGTTATTAAAGACCCAGCATATCTGTCTCCTCTCATTGTTCTAACCACACAAATCTGGCTCTCCCTCATGTTCATAAGATTGTGGCAAACAGTATCTGAAGGATGTTTCCTCATCCTCATCCGGGGAGAAAGCCTGTCCATGGTTATATTTATCGTTATATTTTCATGCCGGCCTTTCTGGTAACAGAACTGTTTAGAAAGTCATAGTGAGCCAAACAGATCTTTCAGCAGGCAGCTGCCTGTACCACCAGAAGTCCCACTTGCAGGGGGAACATTAAGAATTGACTGTTTTGTAATTGGCCAGAGTCCCATCTTTCCAAGACTTCTTTCCATCAACATATAATTATTGAGTTCCTGCACTAAATCTTCAATGAAGCATGAGGGGAAGGATGAGTTAAACTGTATGCTATACTTCCTCTCCCTTATCAATGCTGAATTTTAAACCAAACCATCAAAATGCCTATTACTTAAATTACAAATGCTATGTTATCCTGGGAAACAGAATGCATTATTGGAATATTTATTTGCATTTTTAAAAATTTGAGTTTTTGTAGGGTACCTCAAGAATGGGATTGTTTTTTCCTCCTTTCACATCTTAAGAAATTAGATTCGGGCCGGGCGCGGTGGCTCAAGCCTGTAATCCCAGCACTTTGGGAGGCCGAGACAGGCGGATCACGAGGTCAGGAGATGGAGACCATCCTGGCTAAAACGGTGAAACTCCGTCTCTACTAAAAAATACAAAAAAACTAGCTGGCCGTGGTGGCGGGCGCCTATAGTCCCAGCTACTTGGGAGGCTGAGGCAGGAGAATGGCGTGAACCCGGGAGGCGGAGCTTGCAGTGAGCTGAGATCTGGCCACTGCACTCCAGCCTGGGAGACAGAGCAAGACTCCATCTCAAAAAAAAAAAAGAAATTAGATTCTGACTCTGTGCTCCCTGACATCAGGATATTTTTGCTGTAGAACTAAGAACAGAAGGTGGAAGGTGCTCAGAGTAAGCCCTTCCTTGCCTCACCAACCCTCCAGCTCAGCTTTTGTTCCAGGAATAGAGGACCATCGAGGGAGGCCTATACTGTGGGTGGAGGAGCCAGAACTGACCAGACAAGGATGCAGGAGTATTGGTTCCAGAACCTGAGGAGAAACTGGCATTTGGGGGGTTCATGCTGAGTGGGTCCTTGTGCCCCAAGAGGACCTAAGAACTTCCTATAAGGTGGCTCATAACTGATAAAGGAACTGAATGTACCTCAAAGGGAGTGAACTTGTATCAAAGGGAGTATTTCCTGATGTTTCCTAACACATAGAGGGATCTCCATATGAGTCAAACACCTAATCTCTCTCTACCCATAACTGTTGGTCCCCCTAGGCAAGGAGAAGCCACTGCTCTGATGAATAGGTTGGGGGAAGGAACCAGGTCTGCACATCCCAGGTCAATTCCATTCTTCCCTGATCTCTTCTGCTGTCAATTCTCCAGGCTCTGTCCTAAGGAACAAGGACTGCAGTTGCAGCCTTGACTGGGCAGGTGAACCAGTCTAACTCTGGGGTCTGATATTAGCAAACCATTCAGTTATCCTCCCCAGCCTAGTTTTCTCAGTATCTAAGGTGATATTTTGATCTCCATCTGTACTGTTCCTGCACCTGCCTCTCAAGGGGTCCTCAATTCAAGTAGCAGAGAAAAGGGAGTGCCATGTATTGACCCCTTCAGACACCAACAACTAAGGATCATGGCCTTGGACACTGAGGTAACAACTCTTCCTGCCCACTTTGAATAAACCATTCAAGCATTCATTTATTTATTCAACAAATATGAATTGAGTGCCCAAGATGTGCTAGGCACAGTTCTCAGCAGTGGAAATATGCCAGATGGGTGTCTCAACCACAGCAATTATATGGTGAAGACTAGATGCCTTTTATGTGTTTGGGGGAATCATGTAAGTCCTCAGATCCCTAATGACACTCCCAAAACATAACTGATGTATGTAATTTAGAATAAATAATACAATCTTTTGCACATATAAGTACTGTAGATCAAATTTATAACCACTACTAATAATTTAAATTTATTTAGAAAGGGTAGCTGTTAATTGAGGGAGCTAGAGGGCAGGATAGGAAGGGAAAAGATAGAAACTTTCCTTGAACAATGTAGAGGTTATACAAACAATGTAAAAATTGATAACCTTTTCACACAAAGCTATTCTATCACATGGAGAAAAAAAATCCTAACCTCAAGTAAATTGGGTTCAAAATGAGAAAAGTAAAATGTTAAAAACAAAAAAGCTAAGATATATCACCCTTTTCTCTTCATACAAAAATTTTTAAAGTTATTGCACAGAGAAATAAACTAATATGTGTTGATTCAACAGTTGTCAGATTTAAAGTAGTCTTTAAATATCTGGATGGACAAAATACCATGTTTCTAAGAAGGGAGTGTATTAGTCTGTTCTCACACTGCTAATAAAGACATATCAAAGACTGGGTAATTTATAAAGGAAAGAGATTTAATTGACTCACAGTGCCACATGGCTGGGGAGGCCTCACAATCATGGCAGAAAGCGAATGAGGAGCAAAGTCATGTCTTACATGGTGGCAGGCAAGAGAGCATGTGCAGGGGAGCTCCCCTTTATAAAACCATCAGCTCCCGTGAGACTTATTTGCTATCATGAGAAAAGTACAGGACATACCTGCTCCCATGATTGCATTACCTCCTACCGCATCCCTCCCACAACATGTGGAAATTATGGGAGTTACAATTCAAGATGAGATTTGGGTAGGGACACAGCCAAACCATATCAGGAATCTTAATCTGACAGAATAACAAAAACCTCATAATCTCCCTCAAGATATTTAAATGATCTATTGCAGTCCCTATACCTCACTTATTTTGAAAAATCCAAAGGAAAAAGATTTTGAACCACAAAATAATAAAGATTATTATTATTCTCATTTAAATTCCTTTTTATAGAAACAGGGTCTTGCTCTGTTGCCCAGGCTGGGGTGCAGTGGGACAATCATAGTTCACTGTAACCCTTGAACTTCTGGGCTCAAGTGATCCTCCCACCTCAGCCTCCTGAGTAGCTGGGACTACAGGCATGCACCACCATGCCTTGCTAGATTTTTTAATTTTTTGTAGAGATGGGGTCTCATTATATTGGCCAGACTGATCTTGAACTCCTAGCCTGTATTAGTCAGGGTTCTCTAGAGGGACAGGACTGATAGGATAGATGTATATATGAAAGATAGTTTATTAAAGAGTATTGACTCACACAATCACAATGTGAAGTCCCACAATAGGCCATCTGCAAGCTGAGGAGCAGGGAAGCCAGTCTGAGTCCCCAAACCTCAAAAGTGGGGAAGCTGACAGTGCAGCCTTCAGTCTGTGGTGAAGGCCCGAGATCCCCTGGCAAACCACTGGTGTAAGTCCAGGAGTCCAAAGGCTGAAGAACTTGAAGTCCAGTGATTGAGGGCATGAAGCATCCAGCACTGGAGAAAGATGGAAGCCAGAAGATTTAGCCAGTCTAGTCTTTCCATGTTCTTCTGCCTGCTTTTATTCTAGCTGTGCTGGCAGCTGATTGGATTGTGCTCACCCAGATTGAGGGTGTGTCTGCCTCTCCCAGTCCACTAACTCAAATGTTAATCTCCTTTGGCAACACCCTCACAGACACACCCAGTAACGATACTCTGCATCATTCAATCCAATCACGTTGACATCTAATATGAACCAACCCATGGCCTCAAGTAATTCTGCTGCCTCTGCCTCCCCAGGTGCTGATATTACAGGTGTGAGCCACCACGCCTAACTCATTTTTAATTTTTGTCTGTGACTAAAGCCATGTCCCAGAAGCATTTAAAAATTGTCCATTTTCTTCTCATTTACCACGTTTGCCAAATCCAAATGTGAAGTGCAAGAAATAGCTTTAGTTTAGCTAAGATTTTTAAAATACGTTTAAGAAAAAGACATGCTACCATGCCAATTTCTACCATGCTCTAATCACAGAAAGTTGGATTTAATTTACATAATAGCTATTGCAAAACGTGTTCCTTGGCAAGTAGCTCTGGCTCTCAGCAAAGTCATGAAGTGGGTAAATTCTCTTTTGGTTCACCTAATTCAAACTTCTTTTTTGGGGGGTGGGGAACAGAGTTTTGCTCTTGCTGCACAAGCTGGTGTGCAATGGCATGATCTCGGCTCACTGCAACCTCAGCCTCCCAGGTTCAAGTGATTCTCCTGCCTCAGCCTCCTGAGTAGCTGGGATTACAGGCACCTGCCACTACACCTGGCTAATTTTTGTATTTTTAATAGAGACGGGGTTTCACAATGTTGGCCAGGATGGTCTCAAATTCCTGACCTCAAGTGATCTGCCCGACTTGGCCTCCCAAACTGCTGGGATTACAGATGTGAGCCACCGTGCCCAGCCTTCAATTCACGCTTCTTAATGCCCAGGCCTCACTCCACCCACTATTCCACTGTGGTCTTCTGATTTCCCTACCAGAAAATTTCAAATTTCAGTGGATAGCTCTCTTAAAAAAAAAAATTGTAAGAACATGCAGATAAGAAATGCAAGTGAGCAAAATGAGATATGAGAAGGCTTTGGTATAATTCTGCATATACATCTGAATTATGATGTCACATTGGGCTATACTTTATTTGTTTTCATGTCTGACTCTCACATCGGATTAATAGTTTTGTAGCACAGACTCACTCTTGTTCACATTTGAATCTCCCCTCCCTAGCCCAGGCCGTGACACACAGTAGGTGATCAATTTACTTTTGTTAATAATGAATGAAGGTTTATCACATTTGACAACATATTTGTTATCCCTATTCATTGATATTGTTACCTCTAATTCCCATTTCATCTTTTCTCAAAAGGCATTTTGAAATTGGATGAGTGAGCAGAATGGAAATGTGACTTCCATGGAGGGCAAGCAGAAAACTACTTTTCTCTTTCTCTTCATTGCCCTTTCAAACCTGTTCTATAAAGGTATTTTTTTCTCTGCTTCTTAGATAAAATCCAAGACAGGCCTCAAGAATCTTATCATAACTCTCAGAAAATAAAAAAGACCTCCAGTTACTTCTAGTCATATCAGCTTTATTTCAATAATCGATATATCTAGTTCCATGTAGAACAATAAATCCAAACTTAAGTTAAAACTTCTTCCTTACCCAGTTCAGGCCTCCTTTGGGCTGGAAATTTGCAGTGGGAAAGAGAATGTGGTAGTTTCCCTTCGATTTCCTTTACTTTCTCCTCTTTCCCAGCTGATCTGAGGCCCTAATAGAGGATGGGGTATGGAGGCTCCAAGCTGACTTTTTTCCTTTGAGTGCACTTGTTGGTTCTTCAGAGGTCTCTGTGAGACTTCACATTGCCCAGCTTTCTCATGAGGGACTCATTCTCTAGCTGAACTGTTGTAACAATCCTCACCTTCAGCACCTGACCCAGCGGTGTACCCTTGCCCTGATACTGATGGGATCCCCTCACTCAGCTATTCTCCTACGTAGGATTCCTTCTAGATGGATCCAGTTACAATCCTCATTGCCCATGTGGTTCATGGCAATCTCAAGCTTTTCTGCCCTCATACATGGCATCAGCTTAGCGTTTTAGCTTTGGCTCCATGGGTAATAGCCAAACACATTACCAACTCTAAGCCACACTCATCAACCTTTCCAAGTGTGTCTCTGAAGCCCTTCTCACTACACTTGGGGTAAAGATCCCCAAGTCTCTCCCCTCCCCAATGTCTCGGATTAGGGGGAGAAAAAGACCTCAGCTTGCAAATAATTTTTTTCAACATGATCTCTTACTCAACCTCAACCTCTTAACCCTTTGGTGGATGTTAGGATGGCAGGAATTTTTGATCACCTTCTTTGCTAGCTCCGTGTAGGAGGCTAAGCACTTCACTTGGGAATATGGGAACGTTTGTCATCTATTATTTTTGACTCAACCTTTGGAGACAGCAGTCAACATCAAGAGCGAAGGTGTCCAATATTAATATCCTATGCAAACACAAAAGGCAGGGTTCATAGTAGCCTATTGTTTCAAACCCAGACTCTTAAAAGTATAGTGGTTAGGTTTTAGTGCAAAATGCTGAATGAGTATGTTACAAATAAAGAAATATAGGGTGAAAACAACTACAACAGGCAATGAGTGGACTGGAGATTTTGACTGGTTTCTAGAATATGGAAAGAAGATCAGGTAGTATTGAATAAGAAGACAAGTAACCTGAGTGCCTTCAAGAGAAGGCTACAGTGGAAGTGGCAGCTGTTCTCCTGTGCAAGCTCTAGGAAGCCCTAAGCTCAGGATTGGCCAGAACAAAAGCGAGAGTGGGCAGCAGACATTTAAGGCATAAAATGTTAGTGGCTACCTTCATATCTATCTTTTCTAACCCTACATTTATCAAGTAATCAGTTCTACCATGCTTAGTCCCAGATGTGGGGACAAAAATGACTCCATTTTGGGTGCTAATCCACCATGTTGACTTCTGACAAGCCCTAGTCCCATAAATGCCTCCTGCTTCCTACTTTATTTACTGCCCCTAGTGTAAGAAGAGGTCAACAGTGATGCCGTCACACAAGTTATGGGCCATGACGCATATGGCATTCCTGCCTGATCTGGAGGGCTGTCTTTAATTGTCTTGCTGGAACATGTCCACTCTTTCCCTACTGTATATGAGCTTTGGGTCTGGGAGGTAACCGTGTGGAAATCTACATGTCTTGTGACCACCCAAGATCACGCTTCTATCTGTAAGTTCCTGCAATAAACCACCTTTACCGACAAACTGGATTTGTCTAGTTTGGTTCTTTGATGTATTGACTCTTTTGGCATTTGGGGACCACTTTGCATATATGGCTCTTTTATGAACATCAGGGAAAAACGCCACAGAGATATGGTTTCTAAAGAAAGTCAATGACCTATCACTCTTGGGCTTAGGGCCCCAGGAGTGGATGTTGGCACACCAGAGTAAAGCTCTAGCCTTTTTGGCAACAAAATTGGTCCATTCATTCCCTACAGGGCTTCCACCCCAAAGTAGACCCTATAATTCAGTACATGTGCATGCATACACAAGCACACACACACACACACACACACACACCCCACTCCCATGACAACTTGCCTGTTTCGGAAAAAGCTGTGTTGGGAGAACAGACCTATGCAGTTGCTTTGGAAAGCACACCAATCACATGCATTAGTCAGTCGAGCTCTTCTTGTAGATGTAAGACACCACCAAGAATCATCAGACCATTGCCAAAGGGGTCAGGGTAAACACCAGAGGTTACAAATGGTGGAGTTTGGGAGCAAAAAGTGCTTGGGACCCATGTTGCCCACATCCTGTAGAGAGAGGCATGCTTCATCCAGGGAGCTGCTGAACACAAGGTGAGTCTCCAGCAGGAGACCCTGAATTCCTGTTGCACTTCCTGTGTGTAAAGCGAGCCCAACAGTGGCCTTGAATGTGAGAAATAAACATTTTGACTTCAAGTACAAAGAAGTCTGAGCTTAGGCACCAATTACCCCTAGAAAATACCAGCTGTCAGCATCTGGAGAATTTAACAGTGCCTGCTACTGTGAGAAGTTGAATTCGGGTAGAAGCCATCCCAGTGGATACAGGAGAGCACTTGAGCACATGGGAAAACTCAGGCTCTTTCTCTGGAAAACATGAGCCACCAGTCTCAACAAGCTTGTTGCCAGGTAACCGAGAACAATTTCCCAAAATTAGTGATTGAAAGAGAAGGACCAAGAGGAATAAACAGAATGACTAAATCTAGAGAAATCAAAGTTTATCCAGGGAACCAAAGATAATTTTTTTTTTTTTTAAGTCTAGAGAAGATATCGAGTATATCACACTCCCACAATGACATCTGCCCACCTACCTGTCTTAAGAGTAGAAAGGCAGTCCAGGCGCAGTCGCTCATGCCTGTAATGCCAGCACTTTGGGAAGCCGAGGAGGGTAGGTCACCTGAGGTTGGGAAATCAAGACCAACCTGATCAACATGGTGAAACTCTGTCTCTACTAAAAATACAAAATTAGTTGGCTGTGGTGGCGCATGCCTGTAGTCCCAGCTACTCGGGAGGCTGAGGCAGGAGAATCACTTGAACCCGGGACGCAGAAGTGGCAGTGAGCGAGATCACGCAATTGCACTCCAGCCTGGGTGACAGAGTGAGACTCTGTCTCAAAAAAAAAAAAAAAAGAAGAAAGGCAGAATTGTCAAAGCAGCCACACTTGAATAGTAGATCTTACCCAGCACCAAACTTCACTAATAATTCAAAGACTGTAGGCAAGAACCAGACCAGGCACAGATGTGGCATTTCTTTTGAGAGGAGCAGGAATCTGTCAGATTCCAGTTTAAAAGACAGTATCTCTGTCTCCCTTATGAATATACATATTGTTTTCAGAGTAACAATTGTCTTCTGAACAATGTATGTGAAATCATTGTTTTCAAAGTGTCAGCTGAAGAATCATGAGGGAGGTTCATAAATTTGGAAAGAAGAGCCATGTTTCTCATAAAGGGTTGCAGCCTGCAAGTGGCTATTCTGACAGTCTGGGAAGGAAACACACTTCAAGAGAGGAGTGAAGGGAACAGGAATTTATGCTGAGTCAGTTGACTAAGCATACATATTCAACAGGTTGAAGGAGGAGCTATGGATATTCAAGAAGAGAAGGCACAGGTGTGTGTAGTGGGTAGGCTAACATGCATGTAGCATGCATCCCATGTTCACTTTGGGGTGGACACTTAACATTTAAATGTATTACAATTGCACCCTTTCCATCAAAAGGTGAAGCAGACAACAGGAAGGCCCTCTGTGTGCAGCCTCTGCTATCCACTCCATGGCCAGTGATCTCTTATCAGGAAGGAATGTTGATCAGTTGTTATGTCAAAACCACAACAGAGAGGGGCGGCATCAGGAGACTGATTTCAAAAGGGCTGGTTTCTGTTTATCCCTTAGGGGAGAAAGCCTAATAGTAGTCAGTGGGGGAGGAGCTCTAATGAGGCGTGTCCAGCGTCACATTCTGTCATGACTGAGAACTTGGTTTTGAAGTTTTTTCTGGGCCAAGAAGGTGTCTGTTCAGTTAGCTGGGGGACTAGAGTCTTATTTGTATTTCTCAAAAGGAAGACATTTAGTCGTGTGCTGTCTGTTCACCAACCAGTCATGTTGCATAACTCCATAAATTCTAGGCTAACTTACAATAAGCAATCTTGACTTGATTCTTCTTCCTTATGAAACGGCGCTGTTGTCTCGCATAAATACCTAGGGCTTGTCATCTCACACAAAGAAGATTAAGGACACAGACACACACAAGAAGTGATTTTAGGAGTGGAGATTTAATAGGAAAAAGAAATAGAAAGGAGAACAGCTCTCTCTCTTGCAAGCGAGAGGGTCTCCCGAATGAGAATTCCAGCCTGGAATGGGAGTGCCCCCGATTTTATAGACAGGCTTGAGGAGGTGGTGTCTGATTTACTTGGGGGCCCACAGAATGGTTGGACCAGGTGTAACACTTATATAGCACGGGGGAAGGCTGGCCATCCCATCTTAACCTTATTATGCAAATGGGCTTTCCACTTGGTTGGGGTCAAGTTGTCTGCTCCTTACTGTACAAGTGGCTGTCAAAGAGAAAGAAAGATGGAGCTGCCATTTTGAACATGCCTAGTCCCAGGTAGCCTTTTCGTATTGGCACAGCTCCCAGCATTCACCCGTGCAAGCTTCCAGCTTGCTTGTCTACATCTGCAGTTTGATTTTACAGGCTGCTCTTTGTTAGAAAAGAAAATGATTTGGGGGCTGATTTTCATTAAAAAGAAAACCTTACTGAGGACTTCCTTACCCTCACTATCTGTCTAAATAATTTTTTGTAACTCTTATATCACCTATATTCTTTTTGTTTGTTTGTTTGTTTTTGTTTTTGTTTTTTGGTTTTTTTTTTTTTTTTTGGCAGAGTCTTACTCTATTGCCCAGGCTGGAGTTTAATGGTGCAATCTTGGCTCACTGCAACCTCTGCCTTCCAGGTTTGAGTGAGTGTCTTGCCTCAGCCTCCTGAGTAGGTGGGACTACAGACATATGCCACCATGACTGGCTAATTTTGTAGTAGAGATGAGTTTTCACTATGTTGGCCAGACTGATCTCAAACTCCTGACCTCAAGTGATCCACCCACCTTGGCCTCCCAAAGTGGTGGGATTATAGACGTGAGCCACCACACACAGCCCCTTATATTTATTTTAGATTCTGTTGAGGAATAGCCTCAATATTTTCTTTTCAGAAGGATGAATGACAGAAAACCTCTGAGCTAATGTGATATTGTGATACAATAAGAATATATATTTTGTTTGTTGTCTTTGGCTCCTGGCATAGAGCTTCTAAAATCCTTGTAATTTCCTAAGTGATACGGCTGATGAAGGAGAACCTTTTGTTATTTATCACAAGCCCCTTTCAACTACACCTGGGTTTATGTTAATGGGGTAACTATTGGAAAGCTTCTGAGAGTGGGGGTTGGTTTCTCAAGGGAACCAACCATGCAATTCGAGGGTTGAAACTTTCAGCCCCACTCCCTGACCTTTAGGGAGGCAAGGGACTGGAAAGTGACTGAATCACCAATGGCCAATGGTTTAGCCAGTCCTGCCTATGTAAAGAAATCTCCATAAAAACCCAGAAGGATGGGGTCTGGAATGTTCCCAGGTTGTGGAATACATGGAAGTGCTGGGAGAATGGCATGTCTGGAGAGGCATGGAAGCTGTGTGCTACTTTCCACATACCTTGTCCTATACTTTTCGTTCCTCAGTCCTATACTGTTCCTTAGGTGTATCTTTTTAATAAAGATACCAGTTATCTAATAAGTAAATTGCTTTCCTGAGTTCTGTGAGCCATTCTAGCAAATAATTGAACCTGAGGAGGGGGTTGTGGGAACCTCCAATTTATGGACCTGGACTTGAGGCAGGCATCTGAAGGAGGGGCAGTGTTGTGGGACTGCACTCTTAACCTATGAAGTCCACGCCAATTCCGGGAAGATAGGGTCAGAAGTGACGTGTAGAACACCCACTTAGTGTCTCTAAAATGTTAGAGAATTGCTTGATGTGGGGGAAAAAACCCACACATCTGATGTCAGAAGTGAAGAAAGAGTAGTAGTAGAGTAGTAGAGGAAAAACAGATTTCCCATTCAGCAGTGCATGCCTGAAAATGCCTTTATTTTGCCTTCATGCCCGAGTAATGGTGTGGGTTGTTATATAACTCTAGGTTGTCTTAAATGATGACAGTAAATATCATTAACATATTTACAAGGAGGTCTAGTCAAGGTCAATCATGCCCCCCGGCCAATGTCCTCCCAGGGGAGATTGGCCTCATTCCTGCTATTAACCTTTCCCTTATCCTTATCCTTCTTCATCTTATCATGGATAACCTATCTATGCTATCTATGGCCAACCTTTTCCCTTGGATGCCAGATCCTATTTCTTCCTATTTATTAAAGGTCATGGCTCCAGCTATTGTCCCCTTTCTCTCCTGTATCACTTTCTTTTTTGCTCCTTCTCTCCTGGATCATTAGTGCCTGCATACAAATGTGCAATGACTTCTCCTGCCTTCAAGAATCTCTGTCTTGATCCTGCACCCTTGTCCAACACTGCACCATTGCCTGTGTTTCGCATAGTAGAAAAACTCCTCCGAGAGTTGGCCATAGCTTCTGACTCTAGTTGCTCTCCTCTCATTCTCTGTGGAACCCACTCTAAACAGACTTCTACTGAAACTGTTCTTGCTAAGGTCACAATTATTCCATGTCACTACATTCAGTGGTGAATGATCAGTCCCTATCTTTCATGACTCATCAGCAAACAAACTGCAGTTTTAACATTGTTTACCACTTCCTCTCCCTTGAAATACGTCCATTACTAGACTTTCGGGATATCTCACTACCCTACTGTCATTTTCTCCTTACTTCAAGAAAAGAGGAAATCTTATGGGGCATGGAGTAAAGGGGAGAAAAGTTTAAAAATGAAAACTAGGTGCATAGGGTAGGGATGAGGGAGGCGACTAGGAGAACTGGGGTACAGTGTATACACTCTGTGGTGGCCCTTCCATGATTCCTACCTATTAGTGTTCATACCCTTGTATAATCTCTTCTTCTTGAGTGTGGACAGAACCTGTGACTTTCTTCTTTGATGTACTTATTTATAATTGACAAATAAAAAGATATATATTTATCATGTACAACATGATGTCCTGAAACATTTAAACACTGTGGAATGTCTAAATCAACCTATGTCCTACCTCACATACTTAATTTTTGTGTTGACATTTAAAATGTACTCTCAGTTTTTTGTTTGTTCATTTGTTTGTTTTTTTGAGACTGAGTTTTGCTCTTATTGCCCAGGCTGGAGTGCAGTGGCACAATCTTGACTCACTGCAACCTCCACCTCCTGGATTCCAGCAATTCTCCTGCCTCAGCCTCCTGAGTGGCTGGGATTATAAGCACCCACCACCACACCAGCCTAATTTTTGTATTTTTAGTAGGGACAGGGTTAAGCCAGGCTTGTCTCGAACTCCTGACCTCAGGTGACCCACCTGCCTCGGCCTCCCAAAGTGCTGGGGTTACAGGTGTGAGCCATCATGCCCACCCCACTCTCAGTAATTTTTAGGAGTACAATACATTGGCATTAACTATAGCCACTGTGTTGTATGAAAGATCTCTTGAACATGACTCTCTTCTATTGAATAGATTGTGACAAAGATGATAGAATGTCACTTTTGTGATTATATTACATTATACAAGACCCTTTCTCACTAGAAGGCTAGAGCTAAGGATTCCCTCTCCTGAGCCAGCTTTGAAGAAGCGGACAGCCATGTTGATAAGCCCATTGGCAGATATCTAGGGGTGGCCTCCAGGAGCTGAGGGCAGCTGCTAGTCAATAATCTCCAGTGAACTAGGGCCATCTGTCCTGTAGCTGCAGTGAAATAAATTCTGCCAAGCTTAGAAGCAGATTCTTCCCCAGTCAGGCCTTCATATGAAACTGCAGCCCAGGTTATATCTTCATTGCAGCCTTTTGAGACCCTCAGCAGACCCAGCTAACAGAAACTGTGAGACAGTAAGTGTGCATTGTGTGTGTGTATGTTTTTAAGCTGTTAAGTTTGTCATAATTTGTTATGCAGCAGTAGATAACTAACATATGGAAGATCAACCCAAAATCTGGTCAAGGGGAGTTCCAGAAATAGAAAATAAGAAAATAAAGGAGATAAAATAATAAATTAAATTATACAATAACATTTCTGAAGTATAAAGAAAAATTTAACAACTTATATTGGAAAGTATTGAGAAACATTAGTAGATAGGGAAAGATTAATATCAAGATATGAAATTTCAGAATACCATAGATAAATAAAATGGCTGAAAAGATTTTGAAAGGCAGAGCAGGAAGGGTAAATAGTTTTTCTAAAAGGAACGAAAATCAGGTGGGCATCTCATTTTCTGTCCTTACGGCTAGATGCTTGCTTTCAAAGTTCTGAGGAAAAGTTATTTTCAACCTAGAGTTATATGCCAACCCATATCATTACTCAAACATGAAGAGAACATAAAGGTATTCTCAGACATGCATAGCTCAGAAGGTCTTCTACCAATCACTCTTCTAAAAAAATATCGAGGATCTACTTCAGCAAAACTTAAAATGAATCCAAGGAAGAAGGTATAAGAACAAGAAAGGGGAGACTAACCCATGATAAAGATTATGCAGCAAATCTAAAAAGCAACCTGCTCAAATTAAACAAGAAGTCAAAGAGGATCAGTGGATTCGCCTTGACAAATATCACTAAGAAGCTAAATGACATTTGCAAAAAGGTAAAGCCCTATGCTTCCCCTAGGAAAAAACAAAGGCGATTAGAAACTATAAGAAAAACAAACTTACCTAAAAGAAAGTCAGGGTTCAAATATAAAGCAATCTATTATAAAATGTGGCATAATTTTGTGCAATTAATACAGTGTAAGAAATATATTGTTTGACTTTAAAATTTGGATGTATTTTTTCTTCTAGCTTTTAGTTACAAGTGAGCACATTTCTTTATGCTACAGCATTACTTTAGTTCTACAGTGAATCCTAGATTTATAATCATATTATTGTAAATGTTGCATGGTGAATCCCAGTTTTAAAAATAAATATATATATGTAATCCCAGCACTTTGGGAGGCCGAGACGGGCGGATCACGAGGTCAGGAGATCGAGACCATCCTGGCTAACACTGTGAAACCCCGTCTCTACTAAAAAAATACAAAAAAAAACTAGCCGGGCGAGGTGGCGGGCGCCTGTAGTCCCAGCTACTCGGGAGGCTGAGGCAGGAGAATGGCGTGCACCCGGGAGGCGGAGCTTGCAGTGAGCTGAGATCCGGCCACTGCACTCCAGCCCTGGCGACAGAGCGAGACTCCGTCTCAAAAAAAAAAAAGAAAAAAAAAAAAAAAAATATATATATATACATGGCATGAATAAATGAATTAGAACTAGAGAGACTAAACCCATAAAGGCTATAAACATTGAGAATATAAAAATAAGTTTAGTTATAGAACTCAGGAGGTGGTATAGCGAGAACTGGAGGCATGTTGAAAAATCCCACAGAAGAATAAAAAATAACTACAATGAGTTGGGTGGAGAGAAGTGGGCTGATGAGGTTTGTGTAAGTGAAGGATTCAGTGGGAACAGAAATCTAGGCTTCACTCCGCTCACCCACCCCTGTGTGTGAGGGGGCCAGCTTAAGGCGTCCCTTTCTAATTTCTGCTAGGAATGGGTGAGGAGTGGAGGGGCAGCCATTCTGCATGAACCCGAATGCAATCCTCCATGATTTCTGCCATCCTCCGCCCCTAAACACTCAAGATACGTTGGGGAAAGCGCTGCCTTTCTAGGTGTGGAAATCACAGAAGCCCCATTCCCTTCTTAGTTCCAGAGGGAAGCTCTTGAAAACCTCCCTCCCCTACAGCTGCCTGTGTCTTTTCAACCCTGAGCACTCACTCATTCTCTGTCCCTCTCAGGCAGCACAATTCTCCTCCATCAGCCCAGGCCTAGGCAAAACAAAAGCCAGGAGGAGGGCTGTCTTCTGGGTGCCTGGCAACGGATACTTCCTGCAGAGCCACACAAAGCGTCCCTCACGCTGGCTGGGAACACAAAGGCCAGGCTATCTTCTGGGAGGGAGGAGAGGAAAACATACTGTAGCAGCAAGACCTAAACGCAAACTGGTATTTTGAAAGAGAGATCTTGCATCTTTCCCCCCAACCTCCCAAAGGATCTTTGAGTCTCTGAAAAGAAAATGTATTCCACACCCTGAAGTCCCTCCAAGAGGGCCAGGCCCCGGTTTCTGAGGATGCTCACCCCCGCCACCTGAAGCCACCTGTTGGTTGGTTAGGGATCTTCCCCAGATGTCCTTCAGGACCAGGCATGGGAGCCAGGGTCTGCAGCAAGTGAGCCGAGTTCCAGGTTGGGGAGGCAGCCCCCAAACTCACTGCGCATCTCAGTCTTGGAATCTTCTTAGTCTGGTCAAGTGACTAAAAAGCCCCAGCTTTTGGGGAGCAGTGTTTGGTTTAAAGGCATCAGGAGGGGAAAAATGTCAATTTTTGACCAAAATAAATCTGGTCCTCTAACTAGGCCAGTGCCCTCTTCCTTCTCACCATTCTCCTTCCCATTTTAGGACTTCTGTAGCTTGGAGTAAAAGGGAAAACGAAAGGAGCCAGCAGAGCCTCATTTGGAATGTTATTTGGAGTGTTTCCACTTCCTGCCCCTCCCTGATTTTCCAGGATCACCATAAACACACCTCATCTCCCCTATCCAGCTGCCGGTTCATCAGTGGATGCAGTCTACAATCAGAGGAGCAAAAACAAGGCCATTGTGCTTCTGTAAGCCTTCAGTGGCTTGCTCTGAATCTTCCTACTAAACAGGGTTCCTGGTCTCCACTGGGACCACTGGAGGCCTCCTCCACGGTGAGGTTGCTTCACTCAGGTTCCAGGCCACTTTTTCAAGGACCAAGTGGGATTCATGTCTGGACTAGACAAGAGGGTGCCCAGCCTTAAGTGCCCAGCTTCCAGGCCTATGAAAGGGTATGCACATCAAGCTCCCCGAGGCCTGCACAAGGGCAGTCAGGGCTTTTTGTTGCTGTGGTAAATTCCCATCTATCACAGCAGGCAAGACATGGACTACTGAAGTCAACCCATCCATGTCTAGCTCCTGTATTCGTGGAAGTGAGCAATAGCTTCCTTGCCCTGCTCTTCCCACTCTCCTTCACCTGCTTTGGTGGAAAGGAGAGCCATGGGAGTGGAGAGGGAATACATAGAGTTGAGGGAGGGTGAGTGTGCAGTAGAGTGACACATTCACTGTTGATGAGCCCATGCCCGCTTTAGCAAGCCTGGTCTACAGCTCCTGGGCCAGTTCCTTCTGTACCAAAGACTTGAATCCCAGTGTAAATACAGACCCCATCCTTTCTGAAAACCTTTTAGGTAGATGCTTAAGGAGGTGTCCTCTGGTTTTCAGTGGACCCTAAATCCTCTTCTATTTCTAAAGTTCTCAGAGATTCAGGTGCAGTGTCTGAGAAAGGTCATCCTAAGCAAAGACACTCAAATTGTGTCTCTGCAGGATCCATACATTGAAGTCTGATGCCCAGTACCTCAGAATGTGACCTTGTTGGGCATAGAATCTATATAGATACAATTAGTTAAGAGGAGGGAATCACTGGGTTAGGGTGGGTCTCTCATCCATATGACTGATGTTCTTAAGTAGAAATTTGGAGATAGACACATGCAGGGAGAACACTATGGGAAAGTTGGAATTATGCTGCCACAAGCCAAGGAACTACCTGAAGACAGGAGAGATCTGGAAGCCTTCCTTAGCACCCTCCAAGGAATTGTGGCTCTGCTGACACCTGGATCTTGGAATTGTAGCCCTAGAACTGTGAGGCAATAAATTTCTGTTGTATAAGCTACTCAGTTTGTAGTGTTTTGTTACAACAACCCTAAGGAAACTAATCCATCTGAGATATTTCATCAGTTGGTATCATTTCTGGCCTTAATTATCTGTCACTGTGGTACCATCTACTTAATATTCCCACTTCCCCTCGGCCTGGAACCTGCTTGATTTTCTGATTCATTTCCACGATGGGCTTCCCTGACCACCAATTCCTGCTACTTGGCCTGCAACTTGAACAGCATGGCCATATTAGAAGACACTGGGGCTGCCCTTGCATTCCTTGAGAAGGGTTCATTTTTTAAGAGACATTCAGAATCTGAGATAGTGGCCTTAAAGATCGCCCTCTGTGTCATTTCCTTTTCATGATGCTGCCCTTGGATAAATAGCAAAATCACTCCAATAAACTCAAGTAAAGTTGTCTTTGAGTTTTCTGACATGTTTGTTAATATCTCACTCAGTGTTTGCCCAGCAGTCCTGAAGCATTTTACAGGTTTTTAAAAAGTATTATTTCAAAATCCACTGGTTTGTCCCAACTCAACACTTAAGAAAAATCCTCACTCAGCCCTGTCAATCAATTCTCCAAAAAAGTTAAGGCCTTGTCAAAACAATCTATGGCATACAATTTTATGGATTTTGACCAGCCATAAATTGCTCAAGAATTCACATAAATCCTGGAATTATTTCTCATGTGTAGTTGTTATGAATTCTGTTCCACATCATGTGGTGTAAGAAATGTCACATTTGTTGAATTCCTATAAATCAACCATATAAACTCTGGTTGACAGAAAATTCAATCTCAGCCATCTGGGGCTCTGTTTCACTCAGGTTTGGGGAATGACGTGGAGGTTTCACATGGTTCACAGTGTTGACAAGTAGCCTCTGGTCATGGGTCTACAATGGTCACTGTGGAGCTCTCTGCATTACACACTTCACGGTCCCTTTATGGGGTGGTTTTGCTTCTTTGGTGCCATACTTGGGTCCAGGGATCTTTGCTGAGGTGGTAGTCATGTGCTTTGTGTACAAGTCCCTCTAGTGCACCAGATAGCCATGGTGACCCAGGCCCTGGCACCTCCAGGGCCCTATGGGGGACACAGTTGGAGTCCTTGGCGATTGTGGTACCACAAAACCCTTAGTCTTCTACCTAAATCCTCAAAGCCCCATTTGTGAAGGGGTTGCTTCTGACTCTTTAGCTCTAACACTGGATTGAATCATTATATTAGTCTGTTCTCATGCTGCTAATAAAGACATACCCAAGACTGTGTAATTTATAAAGGTAAAAGGTTTAATTGACTCACAGTGCAGCATAGCTGGGGAGGCCTCAGGAAACTGATGATCACGATGGAAGGGGAAGCAAACATGTTCTTCTTCACATGGCAGTAGCAAGAAGAAGTGCTGAGTAAAAGGGGGAAAAGCTCCTTATAAAACCATCAGATCTCATGAGAACTCACTCACTCTTACAAGAACAGCACAGGAAAAACCCACCTTCATGATTCAGCTACCTCTCACTGGGTGCGTCCCATGGCATGTGGGGATTATGGGAGCTACAAGATGAGATTTGGGTGGGGACACAGCCAAACCATATCAATCATGTCCCCCAGAATTCATGTGTTTCCTAAAACTTCAGAATAAAACCACATTTAGAAATTGGGTCTTTGCAAATGTAATTAGGTAAGATGTCATACCAGAGGCAGGTGGGCCCTACTCCAGTGTGACTGGCGTCCTTATGAGAAGAGGACAAGAAACAGACATAAGGAGAGAAAGCCAAGTGACAACGAAGGTAGCAATTGAAGGCATGTGTCTACAAGCCAAGAAATGCCAAGGACAGCCAGCAAACACCAGAAGCTGGAAAAGGCAAGGAAGGAGTCTTCCCTGGGATTTTCAGAGAGAGCGGGCCCTCCTGACACCTTTAATTTATACTTCCAGCCTCCAGAATCATGAGAGAATACATTGCGGTTGCTTTAAGACACCCAGAGTGTGGTGCTTTGTTATGCAGCCCTTGGAAATTAACACAAACCCAAGCAATGGCCTCTCTTCACCCCGTCAGTTGGACAATCCAGAGCAATCCCCCTCCATCAGGCTGGACTTTGGCAAAACAAAAGTCAGGAGGAGACGTGTTTTCTCAGCACCAGGTCGCTGCTGCTTCCCGTCTGGTGCTCAATGCCCCGATGCAGGGCACACTAAGCCCTGGTTTCCCCGTGAGCCCAGGAGGGCAACACACTTAATGTCTACATAAACTATTCATGTGGAATTCATACAATATTCGTGAAGTTGATGAGGGAAAAATGTTCTTGGATGAGTCTTTATATTCAAATGTTTCAATCTCCAGATGTATTTGAACCCCATATATCTGGTGTTGTCACTCACTCATGAAAGACCTGAAATCAGAAATTAAGCAAAAAATATTGCTTTGGCCACTGAAAAGTGCAAGTAGGGTCTGTGTGTTTGACTCACCAGGGGAGGGGCTGACACCCCTTCCGCAGGCACAGAGCCTATCTAATTATACAGGTGATTTTGGTTTATCTGTCTGTCTTTAACGGCCTTATGTTCCCACCTACGTTACAAGTAGGGATTGTGGAGTAGACAACATGGAGTGCAGGAAAAAGAGGGGTGGAGAGCTGCAGTCTGTGAGGCCCTTCTGTGAGTCAGCGGACTGGCCAGCAGGAAGCACTTACAGAGGAGGAGAGAGGGCCTGCCCTTAGGCCCTTCAAGGCAGGGCAACTGCTCAGCTCTCGGAGCTTTTGTCGTGAGGACCTGCACAGACCCTTGCTTTACCTCCCCACAATCCAGCTTTGGCAAATCTACATCCAGTGTAGACACAGAGAACAACTTACAGCAGCTCTCAGTTCAGAGACCCAGGGCTGGCCTCATATCACCTACCCTGCAGCCACTAGCCTGCCTCCACATCCAGGAGCCAGCTCCTCTCACCGCTGGGCCCCCAGCAGCAATTCCCTGGGCGAAACCTTGACCCTGATTCTTGAACTCTTTTTCTCTAAAGTCCTTTGATGAAACATTTCTCTCCCTTCCCACCCAGTTTCTTCCCTCAACCTTGAAATTTTCATTTGTGGTTTCAGATCTGCCCCTTCTCAGGATGATCATGGGAACTGCCACCTGCTGCATGGAGCTGCATCCCCACTCCAGAGGGATTGGCCTTCTTTTCTGGTGCCAGCAAGACAATGTGTCTACTATGTATAGCAGAGCAGACAGAGTAGACTGAATTGTCTACTGTGATACACACCATTGTCTTATTGGCAGTACATTATTGTAGTTCCCCAAGCCAGAGTGATTTAGTCTGGTGTCACCCCACCTGCAAGACATCAATGGACTAGTTCAGATTGAGCCTGGTCAAATCTAGTCCAGTTTTTTTTTTTAATATACTTTTTTTTTTTGAGTAATTTTAGGTTCACCACAAAATTTAGCTAAAAGTACAAAGATTTTCCATATACCACCCACCCCCACTACACAGGCACAATCTCTTTTATTCATCTCCCCCACCAGAGAAGTCCATTTGCTAACATTAGTGAGCCTACATTAATGCATCACTACCATCCAGAGTCCAGAGTTCACATTAGGGTTCACCTGTGCTGTTGTATATTCTGTGGATTTTGGCAAATGTTTAAACACATGTATCCACCATTATAGTATCATCCAGAGTAGTTTCACTGCCCTAAAAATCCCCTGTGTTCTGCCATCCATCCCACCTTCCTCCCTAGTTCTAGCAACCACTCATCCTTTTAACCTCTCCATAGTGTTACTTGATCCAGAATGTTGTCTTTGGAACCATACAGTATAGCTTTCCGGATTGGCTTCTTTCACTTAGTAGTATGCACGCAGGGTCCCTCCATGTTTTTCACAGACTGATAGCTCTAGTTGCTTTTTCACCATTTTTCAGTATAAATTGGGGGTTGGGCCTGCTTGTTCCTCCTGCAAACTTCAGGACTCAAATTCCAACTCATAGTGAGTTTCCCTCCCTCCCTTCCTTCCTTCATTCCAGCTATCATCAATTTATTTTAGAGTAAGAATTCAAAAATGAGGATACTGTCACTGTCACAGAAGATGCACATGTATGTTTTTATCTAAACTTAAAATTTTGCTGGTGGAAAATAAGTATTATTTGACGTTTGGTTTGACACCAAGGCCGATTAGCATATGTAGCAGATGTTATCTACAGATTGGATGTGTACTTCCTTGCTTTGATGCATATAATAAAGGAATATGCATTATACAGTACCTTGGAAAATATAGACTCTGCAACTATTTTAACTTATGATAAAATACTTAGATGCCATCTTTAAAATGTGTGAAGAGGTGTGGAGTTTTTAAAGAGTTTTTTGTCCAGGTGTGGTGGCTCACGCTTGTAATCCCAGTATTTTGGGAGGCCAAGGTAGGTGGATCACTTGAGACCAGGAGTTCAAGACCAGCCTGGTCAACATTGTGAAACCCTGTCTCTACTAAAAATACAAAAATTAGCCAGGCGTGGTGGTATGTGCCTGTAATCCCAGCTACTCAGGAGGCTGACGCAGGAGAATCACTTGAACCCAGGAGGCAGAAGTTGCTGTGAGCCGAGACTGCACCACTGTTCTCCAGTCTGGGTGACAGAGTGAGACTCCATCTCAAAAAGAAAAAAAAAAAAGAGAGGAAAAAAGAGCTTTTCAAATTCTTTCATAGTGTAAACGAGCAAAATATTGAGGACTGTATTAGTCAGTATTCTCTAGAGGGACAGAACTAATGGAATAGATCTATACATCTAAATAAAGGGGAGTTTATTAAGTATTAACTCACATGATCACAAGGTCCCACAATAGGCTGTCTGCAGGCTGAGGAGCAAGGAGAGCCAGTTCAAGTTCCAAAACTGAAGATTGGAGTCCTACATTTGAGGGCAGGAAGCATCCAGCACGGGAGAAAGATGTGGGCTGGGAAGCTAGGCCAGTCTCTCTTTTCACATTTTTCTGCCTGCTTATATTCTCGGTGCACTGGCAGCTGATTAGATTGTGCCCACTCAGATTAAGGGAGGGTCTGCCTTTCCCAGCCCACTGACTCAAATGTTAATCTCCTTTGGCAACACCGGCACAGACACCCCCAGGATCAATACTTTGTATCCTTCAGTCCAATCAAGTTGACACTCAGTATTAACCATCACAAGGACCATCAACTAGAAGCAACTGAGCGAAGGAGCAAAGGTGACTGTGTATTTGACTCATCAGTTACTCTTCAGGACATCATTGTATGACAACACAAATACACTCATTACCCAGAGTAATCCAGAAGATACTCATTCTGGTTCCTACCATATGTTAACTAAGGCATATGAATTAGGATAGTTAAAATAAAATTTCAGAGTGGTCATCAAAAAATTTACTCATTATCTAGTTCCCTGATGGTGGCAAATGTGGATATACTATACATTTATAATTGCCTACTATGGTGTATAAATATTTTGCCATGTACAGAAGAAAATAGAAAGTATCATTGAGGATAAGGAATAGAAAGATCATAGTAAGATTATAGTTTATATTTAGTGGTGTTTGATATTCATCTTTGTCCTATTCTTTTTTTTTTTTTTTTTTTTTGAGACGGAGTCTTGCTCTGTCTCGCCCAGGCTGGAGTGCAGTGGCGTGATCTCGTCTCACTGCAGCCTCTGCCTCCCGGGTACAAGCGATTCTCCTGTCTCAGCCCACTGAGTAGCTGGAACTACAGGTTTGTGTCACCACTCCTAGCTAATTTTGCATTTTTTTTTTTTTTTTGAGACGGAGTCTTGCTCTGTCGCCCAGGCTGGAGTGCAGTGGCCGGATCTCAGCTCACTGCAAGCTCCGCCTCCCGGGTTCACGCCATTCTCCTGCCTCAGCCTCCCGAGTAGCTGGGACTACAGACGCCCGCCACCTCGCCCGGCTAGTTTTTTGTATTTTTTAGTAGAGACGGGGTTTCACAGTGTTCGCCAGGATGGTCTCGATCTCCTGACCTCGTGATCCGCCCTCCTCGGCCTCCCAAAGTGCTGGGATTACAGGCTTGACTAATTTTGCATTTTTAGGAGAGACAGAGTTTCACCATGTTGGCCAGGCTGGTATCGAACTCCTGACTTCAGGTGATCCGCCCACTTCAGCCTCTGGAAGTGCTGGGATTACAGCACCGTGAGCCACCGTGCCCGGCCTTTGGCCTATTCTTCACCAACCCCTCGAACTTGGACAAGCAGATTCCCTTGTCAGTCCTCTCTCAGGGTGAGACAACGTGAGAATTGCGTCTGTAGGATCCAGGCCACAGCAGCACCAGTTCAGATTCTGCAGCACAAGTGATACAGACTTAACTAATGTTTTTTGATAATTTTAAAAATTAAAGGTAACATGAAAGTAGTAATTCTACTACCTAATAGTTGGCAGTTCACTTTGTAAACTAGAGCCACTGAGTAAGTCACTATGTGGCTAACCACTTAACCATGGAGGGGCCTCAATTTCTCTACCTGTCAAAAGGGGTAGACAGTCTCTGAGGTCACTTTCAGTCCTTACATGTTGTAATTCTTAGTGATGTCATTATAAAGCTGAAGAGAAGAAATGATCAGGAATCATTTTATTTATTCAATTATGACTGCACATCAGAAAAAAACTCTTTTAAAGCCCTAGAATGGTTAGGCTGTGGGTAGAAGACTTTAGAAAAATGCGGATCTCCTTGTCCCAGAAATAGTCTTCTGGAATCCAATCAAGAAAGGTATCTCAATGTTGTTCTTCTGAAAAGTGCTCACTCTTTGATTAACATGTTTGCTAACTCCTTTTTCTTAGCTTTCTTAGACTTACCAATCTTTGAACCTGGGTTTTCTCTTCTTTCACTCTCAAATGTTTAATTAAGGGATAGAAGGATCATTTTGAGAAGAGGAAAGTGCAGGTCACATGAGATCAAATTATTATTCATTGAATAATCCATATCCTATGGATAATATAAATTATCCATAGAGTTGATTGGGTTGTGGAAGGGCTTAAAATGAATTATGATGAAGGTGAAGTTTGGGGAGAGGCTAGACTCTGGTTGCTGGTGAGTTTGTTGGTGGAGCACTCGGGACAGGGTCTAGGAGAGGCCACTGTCACTGCTGAGCTGTCCAGGGAGGTGGATAGGTCCCAGTTCTTCTATCTTTTTCAGAAGGCAGATATAAGGTGTTGCTTACACCTGTCTAGCAGACATTCAGAAAGCAATTAAAAAGAACAGTTTTCATCCAGCCAGTGAGTCCTAGATAGGAGCTCCAACAGTGAGAATTTGAAAGGCTCACCTGCACATCACAGCTTCCAGAATCCCAGAATCAGTAAGCTGTTTTGTGAACAGATTTCCAAGTGCCCAGGATGTCAGAAGATTTTTTTTTTCTTCTACCACTTTACTTATCAGTAAACACCATGTATTAATGATGACTGAAGTGGCAAAGTACCTCAGCCTGTCTAGGCCACTCTGTGTTGCTTTGAAGTGGGGCAAGACTCTGGAATTAGGAAAAAGTCCTTAATTGCCACTTACAAGTTGCTGTAAAGTTAGAGCAGCCAGGAAAGGGATGGAAGTACTAAAAACTGCCTCA
The DNA here is from genome assembly GCF_009764315.1 of Trachypithecus francoisi. Lineage (NCBI taxonomy): Eukaryota > Metazoa > Chordata > Mammalia > Primates > Cercopithecidae > Trachypithecus > Trachypithecus francoisi. The sequence continues at coordinate 82,912,539 of NW_022681460.1, forward strand.
TGACATTTGCCTTTTTTTCTGTAGAAATTTTTAAGTGTTCCATTTCTTGTGAACCATCACAGAATAGTGACAGCTCTCGATATTAAGAATTCCATTAAAATTTCTTCCCCGAGTGAATACCCTTCCATGCCCAGGGTAACCCAAGTAGTGTATTCTGTGACACAGACTCTGCCTCCCATGTCAGTAAAAAACAGAATAAAATAAGAATTCTGGACATAGTGAAAATATGAGCCTGAAGAGGCCATTTATAACTAAAAACAAAAAAAAAAGTGTCCTTACTAAACAGAATTTGGGATCTGGGAGGCTGTGAAAATTTGATTGTTGGGTGTGATGTGATAAGAAGAAAGCAATCTTAGATCAAAGACTTCAGTCTTTAAGATTAACATTTAGAAAGGAAGAATCTTAGAGTCAAAGAAAAGTCAGGCACAAGTGTAATGAATACAGTCAGCCTGGAAGAGTGTCTGGTCCTTCGATAAGAATGCCTCACTTATCTTTTTCTTTGTATCTCCCTGCATTGCACCAGGCACATGGTAAGCATCCAATATTTGGAGGGACGGATAAGTTTCTAAACGAACACCTATGCCCCCTTTCCTCTAGGGCCCAAACACACCTGGGCAGGTGTAGATAGAGCACAAACAAGCAGCTAATAGGTCACAAAAACTGCACAGAGCAGTTGACAGGAGCAGTCCTGAGGATTCAAGTGACTCTCTCTTTCCCTAATAGACTGTTACCAACTTGAAGTCTCCCTCCTCTGTCCATTGCACTGGAAGTCTGCTCTTCCCTCCATCTATCAAAAGGGGGCAGCAGACAAGAGAAAATTCAGGTTTGTGGCCTGCTGGGAGCAGAGCTATCCCACTCCCATGAATGGCTTAATGCAGATTTCCCAAACTGTGTTCGTTTAAACGTTAGCAGCATTTTTTGGTGGGGGGGGGGGGGGGGGGGGCAGGGAAATTAAGAATACAAAATTTAAAAGTGTGAGGAAATCTACACTAAAACTGTTTACACATGCAAAATTTCTTAGACATGAAACTTTTTTTATGTCCTAAGAACAGCATATAATGTGAAGAATTTCTCAAACTTTTTGAATGATGGAACAGCCTCCTCGTTTTTTAGTTCCACAGATAATCTGTTAACATCTCAATGGTCATACAAGCTCTGCAGAAGATGTATTTGGAAGCTCTGTCCTAGCAAGTCCTGTCCTATTTTCATGCTGAAGTTGATTCTCTCAGCTTTCAGATATCGGCTCTCTTTCACAACAGGGAGAGAAGGATCGCGACTTTGACAAATGCCATGTCATGGAGTAGACTCTCTGAAGATGGAGCCTGAAGAATGGAAATATACTCCAATCCTTTATACTTGCCCTTTCTCCTCCTGGTAGCTGTCTCCCCACTCCTGAGAAGTAAGGGCAGCCCCCAGATTTTCACCTGGAGTTAAAAGATCTCACCGGGGGCCTCCAGTTGTGTATGGGCCTCTATGAAATGCTGAGTCAGGCCATGCTATTGTAAAAACTGGAGATGCCTGGACCTTTCTGGTTTTTCACCACTGTTTCAGTTGCCAGTCTCCTGTCATATGCTGCTTCTATCCTTATTTAGAAAGGGAGAGCATGGTTTGAATGCATAAACAAATGGACTAAGCATTAACTTGATTCTCTTCTACAGTTGTATTGCTGTTGCCTTGGTGAACAGTTCATATTTATATAGCACCTTAATAGTTTTTAAGATGTTTTCAAATACTTCAACTGATTTTATCTTAACTAAAATCCAATGAGAGAGTTTATGTTAGAGAATCTTTGCACTCTGGGTCACACTAGCTAAAAATGAATTTGTTGCTTGGCCTTTGAGTGGTTCATAGAACTGAAGGGAAAAATAAGAAGAACAAAGATTGGGCAAAAAACAGAATAACTCAGGAGAAACAGGTCATAGAAACTGATAAATAGATGGTATTTTTTGAGTTCTGCCATTGGGCATGGCTGTTCTATTCAGGTGTACTCTAATGCTACCTCTCAAGACTCTCATTTTAGGGACAGAATATCTAATTGTCATTGCAGGTAGAGGGAGGTAAACATTAATTGGCAGGTACATCAAATCAGTACGCAATATGCAATCCCCCCTTGCCCCAACCCTGAAAAAAAAATTACAGGAATATTGTCAAGAGGAGGGAGCTTGGCTTCTGGGCAAGCAATTGACAGCTTTATATGAGGGAAGTATATGTCTCCCTGTCTTAGAGATGATGAAACTGAACCTAAAGGGATTATTAGACTTGCTCAAAGTCATGGATAACAAAGTTCCAACATTAGAATTTATATACTCTTACTCCTGAACCAATAGTTTTTCTCTTTTTTTCCTTTTTTTTTTTTTCTTTTTTGACAGAGGGTCTTACTCTGTTGCCCAGGCTGGAGTGCACTGGTGTGATCGAGGCTCACTGCAACCTCCGCCTCCCAGGCTCAGGTGATCCTCCCACTTCAGCCTCCTGAGTAGCTGGAACTACAGGCTTGCACCACCACAACTGGCTAATTTTTGTATCTTTTGTAGAGATGGGGTTTCACCATGTTGCCCAGGCTGATCTTGAACTCCTGGGCTCAAGTGATCCACTCACCTCAACCTCCCAAAATGCTGGGATTACAGATGTGAGCCACTGTGCCCTGTCCCAGCATTTTTTCTATTATTTGTTTATACTTCTATGGAGTCCCTTGGATGCAGCAACAGCTATCATTTATTGCAGATGACTATGGTCAGATACTGTTCTAAATACTTTCTATATATTAATTCATTTAATCCTCACAAGGAGGTTATGAGATGGCTTGTCCTTATCTATTAGAAAAAAGGAAATTGAGACATTAAAGAGATTCTAGAGCTTGCAAGTGGTACAGCCAGAATTAGAACCAAGACTAGTCCTAGACCCTACCTTCAAAAGGATGCTGCAATGAAACAACATAATTTGAATGGAAGTTTGGTTGTGTATACTCTTTTCTCCTGGATTTCTTTAAATACATATTTAGTGAGCAACTCAAGGTTTCAGAAACCGTGCCAAACTCTGAAGGAGTGTGAACAAGGTGTGCTCACAGTGTTGACACACTAATAGGGGAAACAGATTTGTGAATTATCACAGCACTCTCTGTTTAATGCTCCATCCGTGAGAGCAATATGTGCCCTGGGAGCAGAGAGGAGAGCACTTGGCCCAGTCCTGGGGGAGGGAAGGTCAGAGAAGACTGAAGCGCCTTGCAAATGGGGATCGGTAGGGACTGAGGGGGGATAGAAAAGAGGATATCAGTCAGTCCCTCAGCATAGAAGGGCAAGTGTAAAACACAGCCAGGGCCAGATGCAGTGGCTTATGCCTGTCATCCTAGCACTTTGGGAGGCCGAGGTGGGTGAATCACCTGAGGTCAGGAGTTCAAGACCAGCCTGGCCAACATGGTGAAGCCCCATCTCTACTAAAAATACAAAAAATTAGCCAGGCGTGGGTGTGGTGGTGGGCACCTATAATCCCAGCTACTCGGGAAGCTGAGGCAGAAGAATCGCTTGAACCCTGGAGGTGGGGGTTGCAGTGAGCTGAGATTCTGCCATTGCACTCCAGCCTGGGCGACAAGAGTGAAACTCCGTCAAAAAAACAAAAAACAAAAACAAAAACAAAAAAACCTGAAGCCAAGACCATTGTCATGGGGCCATAGAGTCTCGCTTCTGCTTCACTCTGTGAGTTTCCATTGTCCAGCACTCACCCTTCTTTTACTATGCATGTCCCTTTTGCTCCTGCTATTATAACTTCAGCTTACACAAGCTTTGGCCTGCTAGGGCCCTGACCTGAAGCCTCAGTTCATATGATCTATTAACACAAACATTCGCTATGATGCTGGATACAGCAGCGTGACCCTCTCAACTTCCATCCTGCCTTCCCTCCCACTGGAGAGATTAGAAAGCTACATTTCCCAGGTTTCCTTGCAATAGGGTTGTAGATATCAGTTAGACGCACCTGCACGAAGATGAATATGAAGGGAGTGTTTTTGTATTCTGTTTTTTGTTTTCCTCTTTGGAGAGTTTCTGCTATACTAGGGAATCAGGCAGATATGACATTTTCCTGAGGTAGCATTCCAGTATCTACAGCTTCCTAGAGAATGCAGATATGGGAGCAGAAATGGTCTGATCTCTGGGTTTAAACAATGCATTCCTGAACTCATGGCTCCATTGGGCAGCTTAGATGTAGGAGCCCAGCTGATGAGTCAGCTCTGTATTATTCTGGGAGTCATTCCTGAATGCTTGGAATCTTTCAGGCTTTCCAATGAAAATATAAGCACCCAATTCTCTGTGCTACATTTCTTCCTGCTAAAAGTTCCTGCACCGAACTCTGATTGATGTAACAACCCCTAACCTAATCAGAGAGGAAAAATTTCTGAAAGAGGGGACCCTAGCCTGTCCTATCGGCTCCCTGAGCATGAGACATCTACTCCTGTTTAATTTAGTTTTGCTGGAGGCTGGTGAGGGGCAGGAGTGGGTGGGGAGATGGGAACCACAATAAGGTGTGAGACAAGAGTGTCTAAAAGAATATCAGGTTAAGGAGGCGATGATTGGCGTCTCCACCATATAGTTCATGATGGGACCAGATTGCAGAGGGCAAGTCAGGAAGTGGCAAGATATGGACCTGGAGGGATCAGACGATGCAAGACCCTGTGGGGCATTTTAAGCCTTGTGAAGAAATTTAGACCAATCCTAAGAACAATTAGAAGTTGGAGAAAAGTTTAAAACAACTGGAAACCATTTAAGTATTTAGATTTTAGAAAAAAAATATTGGCACCACTATGGAAAATGGGCTTGGGAAAGCAAGAACACCCACAGGAAGACCTGTTAGAAGTTATTGCAGCTCTCCCAGTGGGAGATTATAAGGTGGCCTGGATTTAGAGAGTGGCGGTGGGGATGGGGAAGACTGAACGGAGGTACGAGGTTTTTAGTAAACATGGTCATCTGGAAAGAACGATACTTCTCCAACATATTCATAGGGGCAGATCCAAGTTTTGTGGGGCCGGATGTTTATAAAATTTGGGAACTCTGTTTTAAAAAATAAGAATACAGGCCGGGTGCGGTGGCTCAAGCCTGTAATCCCAGCACTTTGGGAGGCCGAGATGGGTGGATCACGAGGTCAGGAGATCGGGACCATCCTGGCTAACACGGTGAAACCCCGTCTCTACTAAAAATACAAAAAACTAGCCGGGTGAGGTGGCGGGCGTCTGTAGTCCCAGCACCTAGGGAGGCTGAGGCAGGAGAATGGCGTGAACCCAGGAGGCGGAGCTTGCAGTGAGCTGAGATCCGGCCACTGCACTCCAGTCCGGGCGACAGAGCCAGACTCCGCCTCAAAAAAAAAAAAAAAAAAAGAATACAAAAAAAATAAAGTGAATATTTATTTTGATAAATTACAATTTTTAAAAAATTGAGACAGGGTCTATATAGCTCTGCCACCCAGACTGAGGTGCAGTGGTGTGACCTCAGTTCAGTGGCATGATCTCAGCTCACTGAAACCTCTGCCTCCCAGGATCAGGCAATGCTACTTCAGCCTCCCAAGCAGCTGGGACTACAGACATGTGCCACCATGCCCAGCTAATGTTTGTGTTTTTTTGTAGAGAAAGTTTCACCATATATCCAGGCTGGTTTCAAACTCCTGGGCTCAAGTGATCTGTCTGTCTTGGCCTCCCAAAGTGCTGGGATTACAAGCATGAGCTACCATGCCTGGCAGTAAATTACAAATGATAAAAAGCTGCCGAGTATTACAAAAATTGCATAATCCAGGAATTACCTGATACACTTCCATAATACTTTTTTCCCTTCATTTTTTGATTGCATACATTTTGGTCTTTTTTTTCACAACACAATGTTTTTTTGTGACATTACTTTCTATATAGAGAAAATAAAAGAACCCAGTTTGTCCTCTAGCATGGCCCTCTGCCATGGCCCTGGGAGCTGTAGGACAGGTTCACACTGAGAGATAGCCTCTAGCCCTGTGCTTCTCCATCTTTGTGCCACGTGAGTGATAATGTGGGATATGTATGGCATGAGATGGCATAGTGAGGAGCAAAAGAATTCCTGGAAGTCCTTTCTATACCAAGAGAGCTAGTGAGAGCTTAACTGCACATTAGTTAAGTGCTTGTGAGTCATCTGTAAGAAACCAAAACCAGACCCAGTACAGTGGCTCACGCTTGTAATTCCAGCACTTTGGGAGGCCGAGGCAGGTGGATCACTTGAGGTCAGGAGTTTGAGAATGACCTGGCCAACATGGTGAAACCTCATCTGTACTAAAAATACGAAAAATACAAAAAAAAAAAAAATTAGCTGGGTGTGGTGGCATGCACCTGAGCTACTCAGGAGGCTCAGGAAGGAGAATCACAAACCCGGGAGGCAGAGGTTGCAATGAACCAAGATTGTGCCACTGCACTCCAGGCTGAGTGACAGAGTGAGACTCTGTCTTAAAAAAAAAAATACAAAAAAAAATTTTTTTTCAAACTTAACTGATCTTAAGTCAGATCCCAAATATTCCATGGCCACCCTTATGTCACACGACACAAAGGAAATGAGATGTTGCTGGCCAGGTGCAAAGCATTAGTGGTCTTAACTGATTGCAGTTATTTCATTTTAGCAAATTTTACAAAACATATCATTATATAAATTCATTGCTGGGTGCCTCCCAGGGCCTTGGAAGGGCTGGAGTGAGTGAGGGGCCTTGCAGCTTAAACTTCATTAGCTTTCTGATTAATCTGCCTCTGCACACACAAAAAAGGACTTATCTAGTTGAGTCCGGTGTCATTCCTAGTTCTCAGTTTAAAGCAACAGAGACCAACTCCAACTTGGAAACTGTAGTCAAGAATAACTCCCTAAATCCTGCTTTGAGCTAATCTAACCACCCCTGAGCACATACCTAACAGCATATATCTAGCAACTCTGACATTAAATATTTTGGCCAGAGCCACTGCCACCATCCTCGCTGGAAGGTGGGGCCTGTACATCCTGCTACTTTGTACCACAGCTTCTGATGTAAAATCCAAGGTGTATGAACTGCTTGGCAGAGCCTGGTCCTAAGTGAGAAAAGGGAGTATCAGGCCTTTCCAGCTTCTGTTTAGGAGACAGGTTCTTCCTTGCGGAGGGGGATTCCCAACACAGGAAGGGTCTTCTGATCCTGGGCAGCCTAGAAGAAAATAAAAGCCCACGACAAGCTCTAACATGCCCACCTGCACTGAAATGTAAGGAGTTCATCTTAAGAAGCTGAGCACGAAGTTTCACATTTCAGTAAGCTTTGTGCTCCAAAGTTTCCCAGTGTTATTCAGATTATTTAAACTTGGAAAGTAGACATTTTCTGTGCAGTGCCCTCCTCATTGTCTCGCAAACAAAGGACATGTAATGAAAGTGGACCAGAGCTCCAAACCCAATAACTACTACTTGTTGTCATGCATGATCAAGCAACTTTTTCTGACTTCATGGTATCAAAGGCAGGTTAATCTCAAGGAAAGTGTTAATCATTGAACAGCTTTTTGTTAATGCCCTCCATCCAAGGGCCAGGGCAATTGGACTGAGGGAGATTTTTAAGTTAAAAATACTTTATTTGGGGCCGGGCGCGGTGGCTCAAGCCTGTAATCCCAGCACTTTGGGAGGCCGAGACAGGCGGATCACGAGGTCAGAAGATCGAGACCATCCTGGCTAACACGGTGAAACCTCGTCTCTACTAAAAAATACAAAAAAAAAAACGAGCCGGGCGAGGTGGTGGGCGCCTGTAGTCCCAGCTACTCCGGAGGCTGAGGCAGGAGAATAGCGTGAACCCGGGAGGCAGAGCTTGCAGTGAGCTGAGATCCGGCCACAGCACTCCAGCCTGGGCGACAGAACGAGACTACGTCTCAAAAAAAAAAAAAAATACTTTATTTGGGAAAATATCTAATCAAAGGAAGAACAGTGCTCATTCTATGTAGCTGGGCAGTTCAAAGACAGGCATAGGCCAAACTAATAGATGCGACGTTGGTGTGATTTAAAGGGAGATGAGAATTTGAACAGCCTCATCAGTTGCCCAATGTACCTTTGAGCAAATTAGAAAAAGCTGCCTTTTCTTCAAGATTGGTATTGTCATATTCTGGAAAATTTGCTTTATAAATAAGCAAATGTCTGCTGTCTGCAAATGAGAATGACCCACTTAAATTTGTACTGTGTCCAAATTGCACAATGGTATATGGCAGCCCTAAGCATGAATAAGTTTTCTCCAGATTTATATTTTTTATATATACAATCTGATAGAAGCATTAAGCAAAAAACTTTTAAGAGAGTACTTTTTACACATGACTTACCACCCCAACTTATTAGGTATTTTCAGTTGTTCCAAGTTTCCTTCCAGTCTCTACCAATAGGTGCATATATTTATAAAAAGCATTATAATAGTAATGAGTATGCAACTTTCTGTATGCCACTTTGATTCACCCACTTAAAATAATTGAAAAACTATTTTCTTGCATGTCTACATTGTCTTTCTTTTAGTGACTTATCACATGTTATATAAAGCGAACATACCATAATTAATTTAACCACACTTACTTTGCAATTTGAGGAACTTTAATCAACATGTTATGACTGATAATATTCTACACCTAAGGAAAGAAGTCATAATGAAAACTTTCAGATAGAGAAGTTATTTAGATAGTGTAAACAGGTGAAATAATAAATATCCTTCCAAACAATCATACGAAAATGAATGTGTTATTGGAATAAGGCTAAACAAGAAGTGAATTTGTATTTGGAATTTTTTTGTTTGCATAAAGACCATATTTTCCCATTTGTGTTTACACTGTAATGAACCATTGTAGAAGGTGCATTCCACATCAGTGTGCTCTGCAGGGTGCACTGCAGAGAAGCAATAGGATGTAGTGAAAAGCATGTGGGTTTTGGAATCAAATGGACTTGAACTGCTGTGCTCTGAAATGTCATGTTCTGCAAAAAAAGACTTGTGCAAGAATGCTCATAACAGTTTTATTTTTGATAGCAAAAAATTGGCAACAGCCCAGATGTCCATCAATAGAAAAAAGAATAAGCTGCGGTATATTCACTCATATAACACTGTTCAGCAATAAGCAAAATGAACTACTAATATACATAAAAACACAGATGGATATCAAAACTATGCTCAGTGAAAGACGCCTTACACAAGGCTGCATTCTCTACGGTTCCATTATATGAATGAAGGTTTAGAAGAAGCAAAGGTAATCTATGTGGAAAAATATCAGAAAATTGGTTGCTTCTGGAGCTTTTTTTGTCTCAAGAAAAAGAAGCTAAACAAGTATTGAACTCTATTTAATAATATGCATTCTGAAGTATTTCCACTTACTTTGGTATGTATAAAAACTAATATGGATTGAAAGGTGGATGGAAGAATTACTATATAGAGAGGTGAATGAGCAAACATGGTAAAATGTTGAGTGTAGGTTTTCCTGTGGGATTCAAAATTTTATAATTCAACATTAGAAAATGTTTTGATCTTGGAAATGTTTCATAAGCTTCTTGGTTTCAATTTCTGCAAAATGGAAGTAACAGTATTTACTTCACAAGGTTGTAGTGAAGATTTTTAAAAATTGCCATGAAAATAGGCATGCTCTATGGTAGATGTTCACGTGCCCTGTGAATCTGCTTGTCTTCTCTTTCATCCCTTCTTCCCTGCAGTGCCAGTTTATAAATTAGGATAAGTGTTCTTGGATTTGGTAGCATTGCCTATGAGCAGTAGTCTAAGGTGGTATGTAGCAAAAGTATTGGGGTTATGAAGAATGAACTGTCTCCTGTCTGCTGATTATGTATTCCTTGAGTGGAGGAACAGATTTTAATGATGGAAGTGGCTCAAACTCCAGAGAAGAAGGATAGCCTGTGGTTATACTTGGTCTAAAGGAATTGGCAGAAAGCAGAGAGGAAGGACAAAATGTTATAGGCAATCTTCATATAGATTTTCACATTTAAAAACTAAATAGTTATTTAGCTCACTAAAAGCTCTATTTGTGAGCACTCATTTATCTAACAAATATTTATTAAGTGTCTACTTCATGCCTGGCATTGTGCTAGGAGCTGGATGAATGTGCAAGATAGAAATAGGTGCCTGCCCTCTTGGAGCATACATTCTAGTATTGCTAAAGTTTATTGGATTTACAGGAATCAGTCTGTTAGCCAGCAAATACTTACTATTTGCTGAGTGCCAGACATGCAGAATACTATAATAAAGTAAACAAACATAGTCCATACTCTCACAGAGTTTGCAATCTAGTAGAAAAGACAGATTTAATCGAATCACTGCATGTAACTGTATTAAATACACTACAGTGTGCAAAAGACTGGGAAGGAGAAGTACAGGGTGCTTAACAGAATTGAGGCAGAGTTTCCCCCCTCTAGTCTGGGTGAAAAAAATTTTCTCCCCTAAACTTTTCTCTGAGTTAAGAGATTGAGGTAAGTACAAACAGAGCTTGAGACAGCCAGTGGTCCAGGTCAGATCACCAGCGGAATAAAGAACAGAATTAGGAGCACCAGGAGGTGATGTTGTCAGCTGCATTGCTGAGTATTCTTTTTGAATCCTAGTTGGCTTACTATGCCTGTGGATCTCCTGTACGGTTTGGCTACACAAAACAGAGTGAGAACTGTTGGACTGCTTTTAACCATAGTAAAGTATTCTGGAATTAGGTTTGTCTTCTGCCTAGTCAAGCACTATAGCAAACACTCAAATACTCCCATGGGGCCGAGAAGCTGCTAGAAACACAGGTCGTGGGATAACGAAACAAAGCAATGATACAACTAATCCATTGCAAGAACATTTTACCCCTAATGAGGTCATTGGTTCTGAGCAGAAAGAAGTGAGAAGCCAAGAGAATATAGAGAACTTATGGGAAGCATATGTATCTCACAGATAGAAATTGGGACTCCTATATAATTGTAACGTACCCTGGGAACTAATAAAATGAGTTGCTTCAAACCATCATTGCATTACACATTCTTTAGCGGGGACACTGATGTGTGGGATTCTGAACTTCTTACCCTCTTAATCAGAAGGGGCCTGGATTATGCCTGGAGGACTTCCATTTTCCAGCTCTATCAGCAGACATACAACGGGTACATAAAAAATAATAGTTGAATTATTATAGGTTTGTTTCCATTTGCTACCTGTTTCCCTGAAACATGAGAAAAATATATAATTATCTAGTGATGAGCAAAGGAAATGCACAAATAAGTGAATTGAGAGCTTTGTGGTGATTCAGCTAAAATGTTGAAAGGAAGTAACAAAAATTTAGCTTCTGCTTATACAAGCACAAATTTATCTTCCTGTCCAGAGAAATGCTTAGGACTAAAAGCCATATTTCATGGCATCTTCTTAAAGTCAGGTAGATCTGAAAGTGTAGGAAGCCAAGAAAATCAGAAAAGGACAAGGCTGGGAAGTTAGAATATAGGAGAGTTACAGTTTTAGACTTCCTGAATTCATAATCTCAGCTCTACCACTGATTAGCTGTGAGACTATAGGCAAGTTACCCAACCTCCATTTCCTCTTCTATAATGTTGGTACCTGCTCAAAGTTATCATTTGAGTTATTGCGCTTAGCACAATTTCTGGCACATAAGTGTTCCATACATGTTAGTTTTTATTCCAAATGATTTTTAAGATGATCTCAATTTCCTCTATAAGGTTTTTTTTTTTTTAATAAACATGATTTGTTGAATGAATAACTGAAGGTAAATGTCATAACCCTGTAAGATTTTTAAAATAAATATGTTCACAAATCAGAAAAAGACCCTGTCATGCCCTGATTTTGTTTGAAATTACATCACCACCACACCCACACAATTGGTCACTTAGTCTGGTCTCTCTTAGTGGGGAGTATCCTCCTCCTACCTAGGCAAACATGAAATCTAATAGAAGATTCCGTGTTAATTTGTCTCTTAAAGACAATTCTGCATTAAAAAATGGATTACTTTGCTATAACCTCAGCATATAAAAAGTCTAAAGAATCTGCGCATTCTGAGTTTGTGTATTCTTGATCTCAGGCTGTGATTTATCTGACAGGCCTTGGAGAGAAAGATACAGGCATTTACCTAGATGAAAATCAGGTTGAAACAATAAAGGTATTTTATGCTTTGTGCAAGCTGGTAAATACCATGACTTTTGGAATAACAGTCTTGCTGAAAAATTGACACACTTTTCCTTCTGGTATGTCTTTGCATAAATTGTTCCTCTTTCTCCAAGATTAACTGATACCATCTGCGAGTATTCTATCCCCACTTTCAGCTTGCATTTAAATCTGCATGTTTCTTTTCTCTGCCTCTTTTCAAAGGTGCTAGAGTACAAGAGCTACCCTTAGCTAATGGCCAAACACTCCGTCTGAGCTCCCTTTCTTTTAACCCCTTGCTTCCAACTCTGCATCTAAAGGCAAAAACAATCCTCTGACTCACGGCCCTCCCCCTGCCTGTGATAGGCTGCTTGGAATAGCAACAGCCTGTGTCACCGAAAAGGGCAAAGCCTTCGGAAATAGAAACAAAGTTGGTCACAAATCACATTAGCTTTGCCCGAAGTTTTTCCCCACACTCTTCTTTAGCATGCTATTATGGGGAAAGTGACCACTCCTGGGAGCGGGGGTGGTCGGGGCTGTTCGGTGGCAGGGGAGCGGCTGTAACTTCTACGTGACCATGGTACCTGTTGAAAACACGGAGGGCCCCAATCTGCTGAACCAGAAGGGGACAGCCGTGGAGACGGAGGGCAGCTACCGAACCAGCGGCAGCCGGCATCCTCCCTGGGCGAGAGGTAAAGTGAGCCTGCGGTGCTCGGGTGACCGCAGAGAAGCAAGCTGTACTCATCTCCCGAGTGTACTGTCTCCTGAGTCTGCGTGTGTGTGTGTATGTGTGTGTGTGTGTGTGTGTGTGCGCGCGCGCGCGCGCGTGTGGGCGCCCTGGATGCGTGGAGAGAAGGGGACAGGGTCTGGTGGGACGTGGGATAGCTCTGAGCTGTAATGTTGTGAAAATCGAAGTCTTGGTGGAACCTTATGTGCCAAGAAAATACAGGTTACACATTCACCACTGGTATGATGGGTCCCCTTAATCGTGTTTACATAATACAATGTATGAATCTTTTTCATATTGGAACGGTCCACCGGCAAAGATAGTCTCATTTGTAAACACACACAGGCACACGCATGCCCACACTTTTTCATTTATTGTCACAAATGGACACCGTGTAACCAGTTGACATTATAACCACTGTTTTGAAAATCAGTATTTTAAACAGGCTTCATAAAATTATTAGTTATGTAATCAATGAGAACACAAACTTCCTTTTTAAATTCCCAGCACGTTTGTGATGAATTTGAGCGTTATTCAGAGCCTGAAACGCTTGCTTTGCTGGGTTCTGCCTTCTTTTGAAACTGGCCTTGCAAACTGGGGTTTGTTTGCTGTGTTGTCCTTCTGAAGGTGAAACTTGGAAAAGTTTTAATTCATTTAAGCCATCTTTGATAAATCAGAGGCTGGTCTTCACTTCCACATTTACAATTCCCACAAATACATTGTACACTTTTTGCTGCCTCTTCCTGTTCATTTAGTTTGTGCTAAAAGGAATCGAAAGTAATTGTAATATGAAATGACAACAAACACAGATAATCTTCTCTTTCCTACTACTTTCCTCAGCTCTGTATTCTTAATCAGATATTACATTCCCAAGCAGCATATAGAAATTTCATGCAAAATCAAATACATTAAACGATACAAAAGACATCTGCCTTTCTCTTGGGAATGGTCTTAATACTGATGTTTGCCTTGTGGGTTTGTCTGATCCTGAGGAAGTGAACCTGTGACCTCTAACATCAAGGCATGAAGCGGCCCTCTTCAGGCATGGAGAAGCCCTCCATCTTCCATGTCCTGATCTCAGTCTTCTCTTGCTTTCACACTTCTCGTCAAGAATGAGGCTGGGCGTGGTGGCTCATGCCTGTAATCCCAGCACTTTGGGAGGCCGAGGTGGGCAGATCACCTAAGGCCAGGAGTTCAAGACAAGCCTGGCCAACAGAGTGGAAACCCTATCTCTACTAAAAATACAGAAAAATAAAAAAATTAGCTGGGCATAGTGGCACATGCCTGTAATCTCGGGAGGCTGAGGTATAAGAATCGCTTGGAAGTTACAGTGAGCTGAGATCACGACACTGCACTCCAGCCTGGGTGACAGAGCGAAACTCTGTCTAAAATAATAATAATAAAAGAATATCTGAGGTCATCTTTCAATATGGCCTGCCGTCTCTTATGCAGAGGTACCCTTTTCCCTAAGTGTTTGCTACTCATTGGCCCACAAGTTCCCTCAGAGCAGGGAAACATATTTGGAGATAAAGGGAAAGAGTTGCAAAGTTCTTTTCTCCAAATTCCTGGAAACATGAGCTACAGTATAGATTGCAGAGCAAGCTGAGGTGGTGATGTTAACAAAAGGACTCACTAAATAGAGTCAGTGATAATGTCACAAAGAAGATGGAAAGAAACTGCCTAGGAAGTCCTTTTGTAGCAGCCATTAAAAATGGACTGTTTATTTTGATACGGCTTTGAAGGTACAATGTGCTCTTAATAGCTTATATTGTACAAATTCACAATTATCCAGAAGAAAGATAATGTGTATTTACATTTGCAATAGTTGGTTACATGCATAAAATTCAACTTAAAGTGCAGCTGTTTTCGTTGTTGTAAAGAAATAATAAATGAATAAGTACCATAAATTATCTTTCAAACTTAATTTTAAATTAACTTTCATTATGTAGAAGAGAAAGCCTAAATGTTTCCTTAAAATGTCGGATGAATACAACTTCGATTTGTGCTATATATAATATGCATTTAGATGAATGCAAACCTTTTATTTCCTACTTTTGTAGATTTTCTTAACTTGTCTTAAATGTCTTTTGGCACCCGAAAGCAATTATATACACATATGTATAAATGAATGCATAGTGCAGACTTGCTGTATGGTTTTCATAAGTTACTCAAAGTCTCCATTCATTAATACTGGGATGGTATCTTCATCTATTTTATGAAGGTGTTGAGATTTAATGAGATCATATTTGTCAAATACTCCTTTTGGCTTCTTCGTATTTTCAACTTCTATAGTTGCTTTCATCTAAGAAATTCAGAGTATTTAAATTATGCTCAACAATGATCATAATATGTCTGCATTTGAAGGTACCAAGCTTTTCTATCTTCCTAGATGGAAAAATCAAAGCACAAAGAGGAATGAGTTATATAACTCAGGACAAGGTAATTAAATCATGTGAGATACTGAAAAACAAAGCAAAACCAACCCCCTAAGGTCTGTAGTTGAACTCCCTTGATGCTACTGTGCACAGTGAAAAATTTTGGCAGGTCTTTCTTGACTAACCCTCTTTAACTGAAAAGAATGCTTTGTTCCAGTGACTAGAAGCTAACGAACTTAATTCATTTTCAATAAGCTATGACTCAAAGTGGTTACATTTTTAGTAAATTTTTTCAGCTTTTATGGACATGTTCCAATTCATCTTAGTATAGGGCAGGATTAAGCTCAGTTTGAAATTCTTGTGCCTAGAGTTGACAATAGATTTAAGTGAAGTGAGATACTAGATGGATGGAGCAACTCACACAAGGGAAACCTGAGGTCAGAGGATGTGTGATTGGCCCAAGGTCACACAGAGGATGGTGCAGAACTGACCCTGGTGGCCTCTGGCCCAGGAGATTCAATACTGACTTCTTCAGCTCCCAGGTTTCCCTTATTTCATGATCCAAACAATTGGCTGTGGAGAGAGTCCTCTTAAGTTTCCCTTCACCCCCATCTGCCCAAAGGTTCAGAAACTGAGAACAATATTTACCATGTGAGCACAGGTTGTCAGCACTGCAGAACTCTCTGGCAGTGGCACCCAGAACATGAAGAACGGGCCTCATGAACCCAGCTGAAAGGACTGTCCTTCATTCCCTCTGAAGATGCCCCAGTCTGAAATTTAAGAAATACGCACTTCTGCTCAGCAGATGAGTATTCTAAGGCAGTTGTTCTGAAACACTTTTAAAGCTGTGAACTCCTTTTTCCTAAATGGAAGCTGGGCAGGTGGTGAGTATGTAAGATGTAACTCTAACTATGTTCCTGCTGAGTGCTGGTCTCCCGAGTTTAGCTTAAACTGGGCCCCCTGGAATTTCATCCAGCCAGGCTTTCTCAGGCTTCGTCAGTCAGCTCTAGGGGAAGTCAACTTGTAAAAGAGATGGAGACTTGGAAACAAACTCATCCTCAGGGAAGAGAAAGTCAAGCCAACCAGCTTGAGCAGAGGTCAGAGCTTTGGTTGTGAGAAGACAGATTCTAGTAAGAGGCCAGTTACCTTGGGCAGACCCAGGCATCTCAGAGTTTTTGATGCTGGGCCATTCCCATTTTTCCACACTTCCTATATATTAAAAAAAAAATCAAGCATCAAAACCCGTGACAAAAATTATAGTGCTTTAAAAACATATGTATTTAACAAGTCAGTATCTGACAACAATGGTTGTGTCTACTGTGATACGCATTTCCAAGGAAATAACAGGTGATATTTGTTGTTTTGTTTTTTCTGAGATGGAGTCTCGCTCTGTCACCCAGGCTGGAGTAAGGTGGCGCGATCTCAGCTCACTGCAACCTCCGCCTCCCGGTTTCAAGTGATTCTCGTGCCTCAGCATCTTAAGTAGCTGGCTCCTTTTTGTATTTTTAGTAGAGATGGGGTTACCATGCTGGCCAGGCTGGTCTCCAACTCCTCACCTCAGGTGATCCTCCTACCTTGGCCTCCCAAAGTGCGGGGATTACAGGTGTGCTCCACAGTGCCTGGCTGGAATGACAGGATTTTTAGACATGTTCATTTATGGAGGTCATTATGGAGGACCACTTGCTCTTCTGTGTGGTCACGAGACCAGATTTAAACATAAACATCTCCCTTTCAGTCCAGTCAGTGTATCTCTGTGACTGTACATTTAAACTCACTTGGAAATCACATCAAAAGTCTAGATTTGAGGCTTTTCACCACTCTGAGCATTGGGCAAATGGCTCCTCTGGGATCTCCTGGGAAGGGAAAAGGCTGTCAACATGGCGGGAGATGTTTCTCTGCAAACTCTGGGTGCTATGCGTCATGCGCAGCAGTGGTCCTGCTCCTCTCTAAGGACGTGTCACCCAGAGAGAGCAGAGAAGTTGCCACAGACCCCCTCCCAGGCTCTGAAGCAGCAGCAGACACATGCTGCAGGAAGCCTGCCCTGCCAGGGCCTGGCAGACCCAGATCAAGCCATCCTGAGAGCAGCCGGCCAAGAGGTGGGGCCCACACGAGCAGGCTGAGATTAGCTGGTGCACACCAGCATGCCTGAACCAGTTTTTACAGCCATTCTGATAGGTCGGTGCCTCTGTTCTAGTTGTTAAATATTCTCAACATCACCTTTCTCTCTGTCAGATTACCAGCAGTTGCTGAGGCAGCTGAGAGCCCAGGAATAGGCCTGATGGTAGCTGATAGGACCTGAATATGAGCCCACAGGGTATCTTCCTTGTGAATTCTCAAGAGGGTGGTCTTTAGTGGTCTAGGGCTTACACTAGTTGGTAGAGACAGAACTCAAAATATACTGAATCTACCTTGGAGCAGCCGAAGGGAGCTGAGATTTGCATGTGTATACAAAAGATGAATCCGCCAATTTTAAAATGCAATTTTTAATTGCTGTAGGTATGTAGGATTTTATTATTCATTCAAGAATAGTTCATCTTTGAATCATAGTTTCATAGGGAGCATTTTCTCTGTACTATCTAGCCTTTGGGTTAAAAAAGTTCTGAGAGTTCTAAAAGGCCCTCCACCACTATGCAACAGTTGAAACAGCTGTTTACTCAGTGTATGAGCAAAAATGAGTTATATAAGATTTTAAAATTGAGTAGAGTCAGAGCTTCTTCATTCAGTTTTTTTTTTCTCATGAACAGTTTCCCCCAGAAGGATGAGTTATTGAAAAAATTAATGCAATGGAAGCCACTTAAAAGATACCAAGTTAGCCGGGCACGGTGGCTCAAGCCTGTAATCCCAGCACTTTGGGAGGCCGAGATGGGCGGATCACGAGGTCAGGAGATCGAGACCATCCTGGCTAACATGGTGAAACCCCATCTCTACTAAAAATACAAAAAATTAGCCGGGTGAGGTGGCAGGCGCCTGTAGTCCCAGCTACTCGGGAGGCTGAGGCAGGAGAATGGCCTAAACCTGGGAGGCGGAGCTTGCAGTGAGCTGAGATCCGGCCACAGCACTCCAGCCTGGGTGACAGAGCGAGACTCCGTCTCAAAAAAAAAAAAAAAAAAAAAAAGATACCAAGTTATGGTGATGAGAAAGGAAAAGTTGGAATTGGCTCCTTCCCAAGAGGCTATTTGACCAAATATCAAATGTGGATGATTTCTCATCCCTTCTTCCCTTCGAAAGCCCTCAATCTCAGTTAACGTCACTGAACGTGACATCCCCAAAATAATTCCCAGCTGAAACTGAGTCAAGTATATTACCATTAGAGTAAATCATAAATTCAAATGTTTTTTTCTGTATTATTTTGTTTTGTCTTTGCACACTGGTATCATTTTTCTTCCCATGTTATAGCACACTTACTTATTCATTTGCTAAATGACTATGCCTCAGTAATATACTAATCATTCTTTTTTAAAATTTAAGACAGAGTTTTGCTCTGTCACCCAGGCTGGAGTGCGGCCTCGGCTCACTGCAACCTCTGCCTCCAGGGTTCAAGCAGTTTTCATGCCTCAGCCACCCAAGAAGCTGAGATTACAGGCACTCACCACCACACGCGGCTAATTTCTGTAAATATATTTTTTAGTAGAGACAGGGTTTCACCATGTTGCCCAGGCTGGTCTCAAACTCCTGGCTTCAAGCAATTCACCCGCCTCAGCCTCCCAAAGTGCTGGGATTATAGGCGTGAGGCACCGCTGCCCACCTAATTATTCTAAACTACTTAGTAGAAATAATAATAAGACTAAAATAATTTACTACATCATTCTAGTTTTAGGAGATTTCATTATTTTTGAACAATGATTTATTTCATACTGTTTTGTCAAAATTCCACGTAGAAAAATGCAATTCTTTGTTTGACTTTCAGGAATATATTTTTTAAGTAAAGCAAGTGTAATTTAATTTTAAACTGTTAAATTGTGATTGCCTTGGAAGTAGCTGTTTCTCAGACAACTCATGACTCAGGTCTGCCCGGCATCCCTGGGCTCTGGAACTGTTAGCAGTGTCCATTACTATTTTATACAAAACGTCTTGCTCCCACACACATCTCCACACTTCATGGAAGTCAGCGTTGGGAGTTATGTGTAATGCTAATTAAAAAGCCATGACAGCTCAGCTTCAGATGTGCAAAGTTTTTAAGAATAGGGGAAACTGAAGTTGTAATTAGGGTCAATTTGTGTGGTGAGAGCGCATCCTCACACTAATGAAATGTTTTATTTATATTGGGAAACTAAGCTGCAGAAACCTTCACGCAAAATCACAGGAGGAATTTTTCATGCTGCAAGCCCAATTAGGTAGGTACTGCCAATTTTGAAAGCAAAGGAATTCAAGAATTTATGAAAGACACAATTGTTACGCTGGAAATAAGGTATTATTTTATTTCTGTTGCTATCAGTAAAAGACTGTTCCAAAGCTTTACCTCTGTATTATGAAGATTTTACTTCTAGATTCAGATTAAAGGAGCTTTTGTTGAATGATTCTTGTGGGCCAAGTGGTTCTATTACTGTAATCCCTTCAGATCTTTACAACAACCCAATGAGGCACCTCAGTTCACAGATAAGGAAACTGAGGCTAAGAACGACAGCCAACACTTACCAATCACTTATTACCAGGTACCAGGGACTCTTCTGTCTCATTCATTCTTATAACTCTACGGAGGAGGTAATATTATCTTTATCTTGTGAATGAGGACACAGAGAGACACAAACCTTAAGGGACTTGTCAAAGTCTAGCCGGTAACTAATTAGGTCTCTGATTCCACACTGTCCTTCACCTTTAAGCCCAGGTTCCTCCTGGAAAGAAGCAAAAGGACTTGTCCTGGGTAACACAGATATTAGAGGACAGCACAGTGATCTAAACCTCACTTTCCTAAATCCAGTCCAGGTTTGCTCTCTTGACCAATATTACCAGCCAGCACTGATGTTTCTACTTTCCGATCTGTGAATTTGGGTTCCAGTTACACTCATTTCAGGACTTGTTTGCATTCTATTTTAGTTAATTCCCTAATTTTTTATGTAACTTGTATTTTTCTATAAGATTATATGTTTCTGGATAAAATATGTATTTCATGCACCTATCAGAGCTCTGAGCTGACTGGCAGTGCTTGGAAAGTTCTGTGCAATTCATAATAGGCTGGAATCATGCCTTTTTCTCTGTATTTCAAGCCTACGCATGAGGGATCACATCCATGCGGCACAAGTACCACCTTCTAGTGCCATTAAATCCAGATGTAACCTAGGAAACATCTCAACACGATGCTGCCAGCAACCACGAAGGCTGATTGCAGTAGCCATCAGATGAAACTTGCCTGCCAGACAGTGCTGGCACATAGTACATGCTTAATTGTTGAAGGAGTCAATGAGTAAAGAAGCGATTGCTGAACTAAAGAGCATTTTACTTCTGCAAATACATATTGAGTACCTACTACATGAGAGGCACAGTGCTGGATGCTTCAGGGTTAAAAAAAATGTATCTAAGACATTATTCTTTTTTTTTTTGAGACCGAGTTTCACTCTTGTTGTCCAGGCTGGAGTGCAGTGGCGCTATCTCGGCTCGCTGCAACCTTCTCCTCCTGGGTTCAAGCGATTCTCCTGCCTCAGCTCCCGAGTAGCTGGGATTACAGATGCCTACCACCACATCCTGCTAATTTTTGTATTTTTAGTAGAGATGGGCTTTTATCATGTTGGCCAGGCTGGTCTCAAACTCGTGACCTCAAGTGATCCACCCACCTCAGCCTCCCAAAGTGTTGGGATTACAGGCGTGAGCCACCATGCCCAGCCTATTATTCTTGTCTGTAGGTTTTACCAACTTATCAAAAAGATAAAAATCGAAATAACTGTGAGATAACCATTTAGCAAATACTGAGTGGGTAGTAGGAATCAGATATGATGCCAGGCCCTGGAGTCTGGTGATAAACGAAAGGCATCCTCACAGCGCGGATGCTTATTGCCAAATAGCGGAGAGAGATGAGGGATCAGGAATCCTTTGATGGAGGAGATGGCTTGATATTGTAGATAATACTATGATAGCAAAGGGGGAAGTTCAGCCAGTCCCTGAAGACTCCCGGAAGACAGGATGGCTAAGTTGAGCCGAGCATGTATAACTGAGGCCAGTAGTTTTACAGAGCATTCTAAGGAGGGAAAATAGCTTGAACATGTTTGGAGAAGAGAGAATGGCACATTCAGGGAGCTTCCCATATTTTGGAATTCTGGGAGCACAGAGTTCAAAGCAGGAAAAGAGAATGACAAAGGAATCTGAAGCTGGCAGCAGGCACAGCTTCCTTAGCTTAAAAAGGGTGTCACAAAACCTTTGTGAACTAAGTACCATGAAAGCAGGAATTCTTGGGAAGGAGACCATATTAATTTAGAGAAATCAAGAAAATATTTTTTTTTTTTTTTTTTTTTTTTTTTTTTTTTTTGAGATAGAGTCTTACTCTGTCACTGGGCTGGAGTGCAGCGGCATGATCTCGGCTCGCTGCAACGTCTGCCTCCCAGGTTCAAGCGATTCTTCTGCCTCAGCCTCCCAAGTAGCTAGGACTACAGGCACATGCCACCATGCCTGGCTAATTTCTGTATTTTAGTAGAGACGGGGTTTCACCATGTTGGCCAGGACGGCCTTGATCTCTTGCCCTGATGATCCGCCCATCTCGGCCTCCCAAAGTGCTGGGATTACAGGTGTGAGCCACCGCGCCCGGCCTGAGAAATCAAGAAAATTTCTAAAAGTGATGGTAGTGGTGACAGAAGTAGGGAGTTTTAGAAATCCTCATTTACATGTCTCCAAATTCTGTAGCTTTATGGGGTCACCATTCTTTTAATATTAAAATAAAAATAACCACAGGTCCCATGTGGCTAAATCCACATGCCTCCTTTCTCCCCACCAGCCTCCCATCCAAACACACACAGTGCACTTCAGGAGTTTCGTGGTTCTGATCACCCTCTTGCACCACCTTCCTGCTTTTTCTGGGTCCTTGCCCTCCACTCCAGCAACTGGTCTTTTCTCTTATCCTTGCTCCAGTCCATTCTTAGATGACAGCAGCCCTCTTTCCTTCTCGAATTCTCGAATCCCATTCATATATGCTCTTTGTAGATTTTTACTAAGCATTTGAAGAGGGCTGTAGTGCAATCGAATATTAGGTAGGCCCATTCTAAACATTCTCTTGTCAAATTCCACCATAAGGAGTTTCGTTTTTGGGGGGTGTGTGTGTTTGGTTTTTGTTTTGCTTTGTTTTGAGACAGAGTGTTGCTCTATCGCCCAGGCTGGGGTGCAGTGGCACAATCACAGCTCACTGCAGCCTTGACCTTTTAGGTTCAAGCGATTCTCCGGCCTCAGCCACCCAAGTAGCTGGGATTACAAGTGCACGCCACGACACTCTGCTAACTTTTTGTATTTTTAATAGAGACAGGGTCTTACTATGTTGCTCAGGCTGGTCTCAGGCTCCTGGGCTGAAGCAATCCTCCCACCTCAGCCTCCCAAATGTGTGTGTAATCTGTTGGGATTACAGGTGTGAGCCACTTAACCTGGCCAGGAGTTTCTTGTAAATCAACTTGTAAAAAATCCGCAGGTTTCTTGTCATACTGAGCCCTTGGTGTCTCTCTCTCTCCCCATTCCCCACAACTTGTCAATTTGTCCTGACCTTTTCTCCTATTTTTTTTTTTTTTTTTCTATTTCTGGGCTCTCTCAGCCTTTCATTCTCTCTTTCTCTTTTTCTGTCTCACTCTCTCTTTCACCAAAATCCCTGCTTTGTATTTGATAGAGCACTTCAGACTTTTCTCCCTCCCTCTCTCTCTCTCCCATAGGCCATCTGTCCATGATCAACATGATAATGGTGAGCTTAACCCTTAATGTTCAGGTGGTCATTCAGGTATTAATTTTAGTAAATTGCTCTTCCTAAAAGGACCTTCATCCACAGGCTTCGCAATCTAATTTATATTCTTCCCATTTCATTTCCCTAATTAAATAATTTATAAAGCACTATTGGTGATTCTCAACCATTATTGAGTGCAGGAACTCCTTTTAAAATATAAAAACAACTTCAAATCCTCCCAAAAGAGTCTTCACAGTTTTATATTTATCGATTAGAAAATATAGAGTGACAGAAAGTTGCTATGTACTCACTAGTACATTGAATTTTTTTAAAAACAACTTTCCATCCCATTTATATACTTTTGAAATTGTGAAGTACAGACAAGTCTTCTACTATTTTTTCAAGATTAAATAATGTTTAGTGGACTGGGGATCCTTTCGGAGATGTCAGTTTTCAAATGTCCATGGCTCACCAAGGCTCACGCACATTGAGTATCCCCTTCCTGGAGATGTCAGGGGACTCTAGGAAAGACAGCTGTGGGTTTATTCTCCAGGTTCCCTCCCTCTTTACCATCTGTCATCGAAAATCTCCACAAAAATACAGACAGTAGTGCAAAATCACCACACCATTGAAAGCCCGAATATTTGTCAATGAGTTAAGATTTAACAGTAAATAAAATGGGGAGCCTAATGTATAAGATTGGGGTGTAAAATGTTGGATTCCCATAGACTGCCACTGTGCCTCCTCATTTGACAGTGATGGAACTTTCACCAGGCAAGGAAGGGAAAGAGCTCCTCAGACCCTCAGAGCTGCTTTCTCTGAGGGTCAGAATTTCTTGCCCTAACACCTGATTGATTCTTCAGTCCCATCCCCCCATCCTGTCATTATCACTTCCCTTTCTCTCTCTCTCTCTTTTATTTATTTATTATTATTATTTTTTGTTTGAGACAGCTTGCTTTGTTGCCCCAGCTGAAGGACAGAGGTTCAATCATAGCTTACCACAATCTTGAACTTCCGGCCACAAGCAATCCTCCTGCCTTGCCTCCCAAAGCACTTGGATTACAGGTGGGAGCCACTGTGCCTGGTCATTTCTCTTTCTGTATCTCTTCAGGGACTCCCATTTCCATGATTTCAATAACTCTGGGCTGGATAGGCAAGACAGTGACTCATGGCATTTTGAAATATGAAACTAGCGTTAAGAAGGGATAAAGTCTGTCAGAGCCACTGCAACAATGCACTCCAGAAGTTTGTTTTGCACCCACTGTTTTTGACAAGTAAAGAACTGCAGGCTGCTTTAAATAATCCAGGAATGATCTCCCTCATTCATAATCAGGGGATCAAAAGGTGGAAGCAAAATAAATAAATAAATAAATAAAAAATTCCTTTCTCGGTTCAGTGGAACCACACCAGAAAAATAACATACAGACATCAGAAAGTTGGCTAGCAGCTGTACACATCAATTGCACCTCCAGTGCGAAAGACCTAAGCCACCAGTTTTCTAACTGAAACCAGGTGGCTAGAATAAGGTGTGTCAGACACTGAATATACAACAGCCATTCCAACTCCCCTCTGATTTTCTACTTTTCCTACATGGAAACTAACTAACTAAAAGATCAGATACACACTTGTCAGTCTCTCTCACAGCCAAGTGTGACCAGTCATCCACTGGTTCTGGTCAATGAGACATGAAGTAAGTCTTCCAGGGTGCTTCTTGAAAGTTTTCTTCCTGATAAAAGAGAGGCACAGGAGGATAAACTCTTGTCCCAAGCCTCCTTCTATTGTCTCCTGCCTGTGGATGTGGTTGTGAGGGAACATAACTCCCGGAGCTGCGGCAGCCACCTTACACATGTGGTGACAAACCAGGGGACAACAGACAACCCTTTGAGGAAACGGGAACAGAAGGATGGGTACAGTGTGAGTCCTTGGAGATATCAAATCCAACTTGGTCTTTCTTAAACAGTAAATGCCACTATGATGTAAGCTTCTGTTTTTCAGGGCTTAGGGTTCTTGCAGTCTGTATTAGCCTGTTCTTACATTGCTATAAAGAAATACCTGAGGCCTGGCGTGGTGGCTCACACCTGTAAGTCCAGCACTTTGGGAGGCTGAGGTGGGAGGATCACTTGAGCTCCGGAGTTCGAGACCAGCCTGGGCAACATGACGAAACCCCATCTCTATCAAAAATACAAAAATTGGCCGGGTGTGATGGTGTGCTCCTGTAGTCCCAGCTACTTGGGAGGCTGAGGTGGGAGGATCACTTGAGCCTGGGAGGTGTGGAGGTTGCAGTGAGCTGAGATTGTGCCACCGCACTCCAGCCTGGGTGAGAGAGTGAGATCCTGTCTCAAAAACAAAAACAAAAACAAAACAACAACAACAACAAAACCTGAAACTGGGTAATTTATTTTTTATAAAGAGGCCTTACTGGCTTACTGTTCTGCAGGTTATTCAGGAAGCATAGCGGTATCTGCTTCTGGGGAGGCCTTGAGAAGCCTCCAATCATGGCAGAAGGCAAACGGGGAGCAGGTACATCACACAGTGAAAACAGGAGTGAGAGAGAGAGTGTGGGTTGGGGGGAGAGAGGCCACACACTTTTAAACCACCAGATCTTATCTGAATTCAGAGTCAGAGCTCACTTATCACCAAGCAGATGGCCCAAGCCATTCATAAGGGCCCCCATGACCGAAACACTTCCCACCAGGCCCCACCTCCAACATCCAGGATGAGAATTCGACATGAGATTTAGTGGGAATATACATTAAAACAATATCACAGTCTTGGAATGGGACATCAATTGTGACAAAAACAAAAAAACAAAAAAAAGCTATATCACAGTCAAAAATATAACTGATTTGGGGGCTAGGTGAAAAGAATGCAGCAAATATAGTTATTGCAAAGTACGTTTCAAATACAGAGGAAAAGGGTGCATTCTAATATTTCTATTTATAGGAAACATAAATAAATTATGGAAAGCATCTGATTTCTGTTCTCAATATAATTTTTTAAAATAGACTCTGTGGCAAAAGATGTAAACCACGTCTTGTGATAAGAATAAACTGAGGTGAAGATAGAGCTTGCTGAGAACTGAGATGCAAATAGATCCATGATGTGTAGAGTGGAAGGGAATGAAACTGCAACAGCAGAATCATCATGTGAAATCTGTGATGTGGAGGATGAATATGAGATGCTCCTCTGGATGCAGATAAAAAGGATGAGGAGACAAAGATGAAAGAGGAAATGAATATATTAAACTAACATATAAATAATTATGCCTAAACAAATAGAACAAAAATACTTGAGGAAATCTTTTCTGAATGGAAAAAGAACTCAACAAGTAGCAGAAAAATTTAGAAGAAAATGCACCAGACTTATCCTGGTGAAAGTTTTGAATTGAAGAAGGGAAGAAAGGAGGCCGGGTACAGTAGCTCACGCCTGTAATCCCAGCACTTTATGAGGCTGAGGTGGGTGGATCACCTGAGGTCAGGAGTTCGAGACTAGCCTGGTCAACATGGTGAAACCCTGTCTCTACTGAAAGTATGAAAATTAGCCAGGCGTGGTGATCCCAGCTACTCAGAAGGCTGAGGCAGGAGAATCGCTTGAACCCAGGGGCAGAGGTTGCAGTCAGCTGAGATCATGCCACTGTACTCCAGCCTGGGTGAAAGAACAAGAATCTGTCAAGAAAAAGAAAAGAAAAGAAAAGAAGAAAGGATAAAAGGAAGAGCAGAAAGAAGCCAGGTGCGGTGCCTCACGTCTGTAATCCCAGCACTTTGGGAGGCCGAGGCGGGTGGATCCCTTGAGGCCAGGTGTTCAAGACCATCCTTGCTAACATGGTGAAGCCCTGTCTCTATGAAAGATACAAAAATAGGGAGCACGGTGGCCCACACCTGTAATCCCAGCTATTCGGGAGGCTGAGACAGGAAAATCGCTTGAACCTGGGAGGCAGAGGTTGCAGTGAGCCGAGATCACACCACTACACTCCAGCCTGGGTGACAGAGTGAGATTCTTTCTCAAAAAAAAAAAAAAAAAAAAGATTGACTCGGGTTTCCTTGGGCTGTGAAGGAAGGCAAAGGACCCTGTGGTGAGGGGAATAGCGTGAGTCTCAGCACAAACCTGGGAAAGAGCACAGAAGATTCTGGAAACAGCTAGTGGTGCAGACAAGCTGGAGAGTTGGTACCTGGAGAATGTTGTGGAACCTGAAGACCTGGTCCACTGAAACAGAGCTGCTAAACACTGTCTGAACAACTAGAGAACAATTCCATGCATAGGGCTGAAGTTTAATAAAATATAAATATAATTGTGACAATAAAACACTTTATGGTTCCTGAAATGGTGCTATATCAGCTAGCTAAACATAGTGCTAAAACCTTCATAGAAATGCTAACGGATTGCTGTTCAATTGCTAAATATTTATGTGAAGATAAAGTTCTAGATGCTAACCATTATATAACACTACAGATTAACCACAGTCTGTTGATACAACTGTGGGGAGTAGAGGTGTAAGGATCAGTATTCTAGAGTGTTGTTTTCATTCATTCATTCATTGAGTATTTACTTTGTGCCAGAAGGCTAGGGGTGAAAGGACAGGTCTCAGCAAGGCAAGGTTCTTGCCTTCAAGGAACTTCCAGTCTAATAGTGAAGACAAGCAGGTCAATCAAAGAGTGCCTTAAAATGAGATGGAGTCTGAACACATTCTGTGCACAGTGGGTGCACACGGGCTGGGGGCAAAATAACGCTGAGGACTGAGGAGTGGGCTTCAGAGGTGAGGTGAGGCGGTAGTAGAGATGACTATTGAAAGATGAGTTGGGATCAAAGGCATTCAGGGAGAAAGAGCAGAGGAAGGGCAAGCCGTAGACGCAAGGCCGTTTTTGGACAACTGCAAGTTTTTCTTGAACAAAATATGAAGTGGGGGTGGGGGAGTCTTTTAAATCTGTGAAGTATTCACAGTTGGTCAAGCTACATAGTTACCTGGCTGCCTGCCAAAAAAAAGAAAAAGAAAAAGAAAACACCTGTGTGTGCATGCTTTTCAGCTGGCTGTAGGATTTAGTCAGCTGGCAAGTGTTTATTGCGTGCCCATTATGTCCATATGCAAAAATAGGCATATGGGGAAGAAAGAGAAGAAGAAAGCAGGCAGAAACTCAAATATTGTGAAAAATGGATTGTTTTGTGTTGAGTGCCAGCTACAGTTGTGGTTTCATCTGACTCACTGTGACCAGCAGCCAATGCAGCTATTGTGGTGGTGGCTGGCGCTGCAGTCTCGTGGCGCCCTTGGTGCTCTTGCGCTGCAGGTCTCTCAGCACCTGTTTGCATAAAGCTGCTTGATTGAATCATAGCTTTGATAGGAATGGTTTTACTTTATCAGCTTAATAAAGAATTGTCATTGCATCAAAAGGCAAACTGGAGATCTTCCTCCTGCTGCTGCTGCTGTACTTCTAGCAAAGCAGTGTGGAGACAGAAAGGTGTGATGCCGTTCCTCACTCATCAAGGGTCACAGCTAACACTCCTATCACAGCAGACAGAGTGACAAGAGAAAAGCATAACAAATATAGTTAATCAAAGTTTGATGTGACATGGGAGGCTTTCAAAATGAAGATCTAAAGACTCAGGGAAAAAGGTCTGATTTTATGCTTAAGTTTGATGAAGAAAGGATGGGCGTATAGAAATGTGATTGAATAAAAGGGTATGAATTAATAGTAATAAACTGAAAGAGAAACCCAGCAAGGCCTGTCCAGATTATTCTGGGCCTCACTGTGTGGCATTTCTTCCTCCTGGGCAGAGGGCAGGACTCCCATGAAATAAGGTTTTCAAGGGAAAAAGGAGAGAGTGACCTTTCTGGATTTTACGATTTGCTTTGGGGCAGAGTGGTTCTGGTTTCTGTGACCCACCTTGGGGAAAGGAATTCTGCTTTCCATGACTTGCTTCAGGGCAAAATGGGCGAGGGTCAGAAAGACCTTGTTTCTGGCTGAAATCTTAAAGCCAGCTGAAAAGCATGCACACACAGGTTTTTTTGTTTGGTTGGTTTTGGGTTTTTTTGTTGTTTGTTTGTTTTGGCAGGCATCCAGAGGCCTTTCCTATGTTCTTATGTCTAGTTCTAAGTACTCAGCACACCGATGTGCCATACTTTGGGGTATCTTGTTCCGAGCCCCAACAGTAGGAAGAAGACAGGATAGGCATAACCAAACCACCTGTGAGTACCACTTACAAGTCCCCAGGTAGTTTCCACTTCTGTGATGTCCACAAAAAGCCAAGAATTCCCTATGGCACTCTCTGGGAGACCTGGGATGTAAAGGAAGGGACCCTGTGAAGCAAAGCCATGAGCAAAATGGCTGGGAATGCTCTACTTCATCATTATTAAAGGCAGACTGGCCTCAGGGCTGGGTATTTTTTGGAAAAGCGTTAATTATGAATCCTCATCTTACTCTGTCCTTCAGCACTGGCAACTTCTCAGTCCATGTGGCTGCCCAAACTCTCACCTCTGTGTGTAGACAAACACAAATGCTACCTTCCTGCCAATGCTTCAACCTACATTCTGATCTCTTGTTTCCTGTTCACTGCCAGATTTCTTAGAAAAAGGTATCTCTACTTTCCAGCATCCATAGGACAGCATCTTGCTCTTCTTGTCATCGCTAATCAACACACAGGAAAAACCCACTCCTTATGCCTCTCTTCAGTGTTATTCCATGGTAAAATAGCACCAGGAAAACTTCCTATGATGGAAGTCTTGAGGTATCAAAGCCACAATCTCAGAAGCACTAAGGACTAGCCTTATATGGTGAATTAGAATTCAAAATCCTGAATGGGCAGGCTGAGGATCAAACAGCAGTCCTAAGTATCAGTAGGAGGGGAACGGGGAAAGCTAGTTTGGGGCAGTATCCCTTAAAGCATACAATAGGGAAGATATTAAAATTCAGAAGACTGAGACCATAGCTAAATTCTATAGTGCATAACTCCATGTTGGTAAGCCCTCCATGTGGGACTAGGGTTCTAGAATGATCTTGTGCAAGGTTTTAACCTCTTAAAGCCAAATTGCCCAGAGATAGGAAGGTAGAATAGAAAGATGGATAGCAAGAAAGAGATATATGTTATCATATAGAAAATTGAAAAAGGTTTTTATGATTCATATAAAAATAATTCTTTAATGTCGCTGCAGAATTATACTCCATGGGTTTCAAGGGGAACGCTGACAAACTGGGATGGCTTCCAGACCCTTTGCACATATTCCCATTTGTCAGTGTGCTATGAGTCCTGGCCCGAGAAACCAGGCAAATGATCTAAGTCCAGAAAGCAGCAGCAGAGGTTGGTTCCCTCTTCCGTCAGGAGCTCTTTTCTCCAGACAGAGAAGCTAGCACTTAGCAAACCACTTCAGGCTCTCTAAGGTAGGATAATGGAGCACAAAAGGAAGGGACTCTTGCATCTCAAGGCATCTTTCTCATTGTAGGGACACAGTATTTTCCATCTAATGAAAGAGGAAAACAAGAAAGGAAGAGGAGAAGTACAGGGTGGCAAGGACAATCTTCTGCTATTAAAGCAGTTAGAGCATTGATTTCCCTGTGTCCTTAACTCCACAGCCCCAGGTGCCCACTGTCACACTACATGCCCTTCCCAGGTCCCTCACTCAGTCTGGCCTCCCAAGTGGTCCATTCTCCAAATTCACTTATTTCTCCAATCAGAATATCAGAGACCAATCATCAATTGCCAAAACACACACACTAATCAACACAGCAAACATAGATAAAATGAACAATGACAAGTGGAGATAAGAATAATACAATATTCTTATCCAAATATGGAGATTTGACCTAATTCTCCTTGTGGTAGAGGCACTCATTGTTGAGGATTTTAAGATCACATGGGAAAAAGAATATGGGAACCGTGGACATGAATGAATCTGTAAGAGAGTACTTTAAAGTCATTTTGCATGCCAAAAAAGTCACATAAAATTAATAAATAATAGGTAATAAAGGTATCATCGGAATGTTACGTTTTTTGGCTCCATTATACTTGGAACACAACGAAAAGTCATCACTGTGACCGACAAGGCCCTACTTGAAGTGCCCCCTCTGTACTTGTCCAAATTCACTTTAAGCCCTTTCCGTCCTACCTCTCCAGGCTCCTGATGTGCCCCACATGTTATATGCTGGCCATCTGACAGTTCCTACAACATAATGAGAACTTTCCTGTCCTAAGGCCTTGGAAATTGCTTTCTCCTGGGCCTTAAACACTCTTCCCTCTGCTACTTTTTTGTTTTGTTTTGTTTCTATTTTGACAAGTTGCAAACATGTAACAAACATCTGTGTTCCTACCACCAAAAATTTATATAAATATATATATATATATAAGTGAAACAGAACAAATGTGGTATCAGAGCTACAATCTCAGAAGCACTAAGGACTAGCCTTATACAGTGAATTAGAATTCAAAACTCCGAATGGGCAGGCTGAGGATCAAACACTAGTCCTAAGTATCGTAGTAAGGAAGTGGAAAAGCTAGTTTGGGGCAGTATCCCTTAAAGCATATAAGAGGGAAAATATTAAAATTCAGACAACTGAGACCACAGCTAAATTCTGTAGCATATAACTCCATGTTGGTATATATGCTATATATATATAGCAGTGAAACAGAACAAATATATATATGTGTGTGTTTGTGTGTATATATATATATTTCTCCCTGTACCCAGGTAAATGCCTGCCACGTAACAGTGCCAAAAAAAAATTCTGTTTTCTGATTAGCTAAATTGCTGATTTAACTTCAATTTACTAGGTTTTGTTCAAAATGCTCATAAATTTGCTTTATTTCTTGTGGATTATCGCACTTTTATTTGCTCCTCCATCTAAATATTCAGTGCTTTTATTCCCCTTATTTTTGGGGCTGCCAATTCCCATTTCCTACCAGGATCCTGCAGATGGAAAAATACCTTGAGTATTTGTGATAGAGTTTTAGATCACCTCACCTTTATTTGACCTGCTTATTTCACTAGAGCTGAATACAATTTTTTTTATTATACTTTAAGTTCTAGGGTACATGTGCACAACGTGCACACTTGTTACATATGTATACATGTGCCCTGTTGGCGTGCTGCACCCACCAACTTGTCTACATTAGGCGTATCTCCCAATGCTACCCCTCCCTCCTCCCCCCTCCCCACAATAGGCCCCGGTGTGTGATGTTCCCCCTCCTGCGACCAAGTGATCTCATTGTTCAATTCCCACCTATGAGTGAGAACATGCGGTGTTTGGTTTTCTGTTCTCCCCCAATGCCAAAAGGCAGCCTTAGCTCAGCCTATGAAAACTGTGTGCCGAAGCACATTTCTAACATTTGAGTTACACCTCAGTTCTGATTCTTCTCCATCTCTTTTGCTGGCACTACTTTTCTAAATATTGGCGTTGCCTAGGTCCCAGTCTTGACCCTGCTTCTCCTTTTCCCCTATTTTATCTTCCTAAGTGATCTCACCCATTCCTGTGGCTTTAAATACCATGTGCCGCTGGTTTCCAAATACATATGTCCAGGCTTGACCTATCTTTAAGCTCCAAATCTGTATACCCAATCCCCTACTTAACATTTTTATCTGAATGTCTTACAGGTAAAATAAATAAACGATTTTACTAAGTCCAAAATGAAATTTTTGATTTTTGCTCCTCCTCTTATCACCACTCACAACCAGTTCTATTCCTAATCTTCCCTATGTCAGTACGTTGCACTACACAGTATATAGCACAATGCCCTCTACATCTCTCAATGGGTGTTGGCCCCATATAGTACTGTATTGAGTATGTGGAATATTGTAAATCACCCACCCAACTGCTCAAGCCACAGAGCCATCCTGGGTTCTGACCCACTTCTTACCCTCCATCTCCAATTCTTGAACAAGTGTAATGGTTTTTTTTGTTTTTTGTTTTTTTGTGAGATAGGGTCTTGCTCTGTTGCCCAGGCTGAAGTGCAGTGGCATGATCTCAGCTCACTGCAGCCTCTGCCTCCTGGGATCAAGTAATTCTCCTGCCTCAGCCTCTCGAGTAGCTGGGACTACAGGCATGCACCATCATGCCCAGCTAATTTTTGTACTTTTAGTAGAGATGGGGTTTTGCCATGTTGGCTGGTCTCGAACACCTGACCTCAGGTGATCCACCCACCTCGGCCTCCCAAAGTACTGGGATTACAGGCGTGAGCCACCACACCCGGCCTTGAACAAGTGTAGTGGTTTTTAGCTCCAAAATAAGTCTTGGAATCTACCTACTTATCTCCAGTTCTACTCTTAACACCCGAGTCTAAGCTACCATTACCTCTTGTCCAAACCAAGGCAACAAACTCCTCCCTGCTGCCAGTCTTGCCAGTCTTGCCTTTTGAAGAACTAATCTCTACATTGCAGCGAAGGTGGTCTTTATAAACAAGAAACCGATAGCATCAATGCCCTCTACACTTCTCAATGGGTGTTGGACCCATTATACTTGAAACACAATGAAAAGTCATCACTGTGACCAACAAGGCCCTACTTGAAGTGCTGCCTCTGTAATTATTCAAATTCATTTTAAGCCCTTTGCATCCTACCTTTCCAGGCCCACGATGTGGCCCACATATTATGTGCTGGCCATCTGACAGTTCCTACAACATAATGAGAACTTTCCTGTCCTAAGGCCTTGGAAATTACTTTCTCCTGGGCCTGAAATACTCTTCCCTCTGCTACTTTTTTGTTTTGTTTTGTTTCTATTTTGACAAGTTGCAAACATGTAACAAACATCTGTGTTCCTACCACCAAAAATCAATAGTTACTAACTTTTTGACATTTTTCCTTGGATTTGAACATTAACACAAAAACAATATAAAGGTAAAGTCTCCTTGTTCCGCCTGTGTTCCATCCCCCTTTCTCCTTACTCAGAATGAGTAAGGGATATTGTTGGTTCCTTACACTACATACATTTCTTCTCTCCTTCTGTTTAGCAAAACCTTGACTTTGTTAAGGCATTCACACACTGCCCACTCCCACCTCCACCCTCTGCCCCAACACCCTCCTGTGTTCAGCAGAGGCCATTGCAGCACGATTGTGGCCCAGGAGATAAGAGGGCAAGTTTCCTGGAGGCTGTGTTTCATTTTGACCCAGGCTATCCAGCAGGGAGCCTGTAGCACTTTTAGAGGCTCCTATTCTGTGTCTCCTGCCCTCAAAGATTTGCCTTTAGAGAACGGGGATGGGACGAGAAGAGTTAGGCTCTTTGAATTTCTGATCCACTGCCAAGGCATGAACCAAATGATATTCTTGTTTGTTCGGTCTGAATTCACCATGTGTCAACTTCTTACCTCAACATCGCTGTCTGTTCTAAACCAAAAACATCAACATCATAAATAGAAG
Organism: Trachypithecus francoisi; assembly: GCF_009764315.1. Classification (NCBI taxonomy): domain Eukaryota; kingdom Metazoa; phylum Chordata; class Mammalia; order Primates; family Cercopithecidae; genus Trachypithecus; species Trachypithecus francoisi. The sequence goes on from NW_022681460.1 coordinate 82,946,897, forward strand.
GCAACTGGACTTCCTACATGTCTCCATGCCTCTCCTCCCAAAAAAGAAAGAAAAATGATTTCTCCTTCTATATCAAATCATTTTTTGGTTAGTGCATTATTTTATCACAATTGTGTGCGTGTTTAAACTCAATGCTGTGAAAGACTTCTACAAGGTTAAATCTCCTCCCCAATACAAAATGTTTAAAATCTCAACCGAGAACTGACCTCCCTGTCTCTTCTCTCTGCTTGTAGGTTGCGGCATGTTTACCTTCCTGTCATCTGTCACTGCCGCTGTCAGTGGCCTCCTGGTGGGTTATGAACTTGGAATCATCTCTGGGGCTCTTCTTCAGATCAAAACCTTATTAACCCTGAGCTGCCATGAGCAGGAAATGGTTGTGAGCTCCCTCCTCATTGGAGCCCTCCTCGCCTCACTCACCGGAGGGGTCCTGATAGACAGGTATGGAAGAAGGACCGCAATCATCTTGTCATCCTGCCTGCTTGGACTCGGAAGCTTAGTCTTGATCCTCAGTTTATCCTACACGGTTCTTATAGTGGGACGCATTGCCATAGGGGTCTCCATCTCCCTCTCCTCCATTGCCACTTGTGTTTACATCGCAGAGATTGCTCCTCAACACAGAAGAGGCCTTCTTGTGTCACTGAATGAGCTGATGATTGTCATCGGCATTCTTTCTGCTTATATTTCAAATTACGCATTTGCCAATGTTTTCCATGGCTGGAAGTACATGTTTGGTCTTGTGATTCCCTTGGGAATTTTGCAAGCAATTGCAATGTATTTTCTTCCTCCAAGCCCTCGGTTTCTGGTGATGAAAGGACAAGAGGGAGCTGCTAGCAAGGTTCTTGGAAGGTTAAGAGCACTCTCAGATACAACTGAGGAACTCATTGTGATCAAATCATCCTTGAAAGATGAATATCAGTATAGTTTTTGGGATCTGTTTCGTTCAAAAGACAACATGCGGACCCGAATAATGATAGGACTAACACTGGTATTTTTTGTACAAATCACTGGCCAGCCAAACATATTGTTCTATGCATCAACCGTTTTGAAGTCAGTTGGATTTCAAAGCAATGAGGCAGCAAGCCTCGCCTCCACTGGGGTTGGAGTCGTCAAAGTCATTAGCACCATCCCCGCCACTCTTCTTGTAGACCATGTCGGCAGCAAAACATTCCTCTGCATTGGCTCCTCTGTGATGGCAGCTTCATTGGTGACCATGGGCATCGTAAATCTCAACATCCACATGAACTTCACCAATATCTGCAGAAGCCACAATTCTATCAACCAGTCCTTAGATGAGTCTGTGATTTATGGACCAGGAAACCTGTCAGCCAGCAACAATACTCTCAGAGACCACTTAAAAGGAATTGCTTCCCATAGCAGAAGCTCGCTCATGCCCCTGAGAAATGATGTGGATAAGAGAGGGGAGACGACCTCAGCATCCTTGCTAAATGCTGTATTAAGCCACACTGAATACCAGATAGTCACAGACCCTGGGGACGTCCCAGCTTTTTTGAAATGGCTGTCCTTAGCCAGCTTGCTTGTTTATGTTGCTGCTTTTTCAATTGGTCTAGGACCAAGTAAGTACTTTATTCTTTATTCCTTCCCTCTCTCCCCCTGTGAATATTAATATATTGCTTTTGACCAGTCAGAGCATCCTACTGCTATAGCACCTCATGCATATAAGTGCTAGAAGGAAGACAAGGATAACACTGGTCATCTGATGTTCCTTCTAATGCAGACGGTATGCTTGGCTTATATTTGCTTCTGAAAAGTACAGGGCTAGTATTCAACTGAAAGATAAGTTTCCCATTATCTGTCACATGAGGATACTTTAATTCCCATTAATTGAGGATGAACCACACCTGGAAAGTTATTTATTGCCCAAGGGAATTACATTGCTTTATGAAAGCAAAATTTGCTTTCATAAAATGGTGTAACGTTTTCCTCCATATCATCTCTGAGTTTCTTCCTATGTAGAAGAAAAAAATCAAGTGTTTAGATTTTCTTAAAGACACAATAGTGGGTGCATTCCAGTGATAGTAAAGAAGGAGGACATTATGAGTTGAGAAGGAGGATGTATTATTATTATTATTATTATTACTTTTTGAGTACATCTTATTCACTAGAGTAGCCTCCCATGGCACTTTACTCTTGTCCATTAAACAGAAGCATGAAAGTCTAGTTGCTATCATTCAACATAATACAAACAATTTACAAGGACATGGCTACGAAGTTGTTTTATTTTATGTAACTAGTCTGCTCTAATGACAAAGTATAATCACCTCTCTTGGGCAATCTCTTTTACAGATGGATTTACTAGAATAGGCTGTTTGTTGCGGTTATCTTGTCTATTAGCCTTACATCTAAAGCCTGAATGTCTCTGTAGGGAGGCTGTGAAGGGTCTTTTGTATACCTCACTAAAAAAAAAAGGAGGACTTAAAAGTTTAAAGGTAGCCTCTATCACCCCACCTCCTACCCCATTCCTCTCTCTTTTTCTCTTTATTCCTCTCCTTCCTTTCTCTTTCTTTCTAAGTCCCTCCGTCTCTATCACAAATTTGGTTTTGAAACTTGTTGACAAGGTTCAAGGAGGCAAACAAATTGGCTCAAATAATGGGAAGCATTGGAGGCTTAGGCCAATAAGAAGACATAGGCTGTACTGAAGAAGGAATTTCATGGGGAGATGTAGGGCTCTGGTTCCAGGTACTGGACAGGGTTTCTGGAAAGAAGGCCATGTAAGAGGCTTGCTCTAGTCATCCACTGCTAACTCATTAACTATTCATTCAAGCAATATGTATTGAGTGACAAATTTTTTTTCATAACCAAGAACTATGGTAAATATTGGGGAAAGGGTAATGAACAAGACAGACACTGTCCCTATCTTCAGGGAGATTGTAGGTGAATGGACTGAGCTATACTCTCTGTATCTGCCTCTTTCTGGTCATCAACCAGCAGGTTTGGCCTGCTTAATCTCAATTAACAACTAGACTTGCACATGGGTGATATGGCCTCTCCTGCTCTAACTCTACCTCCTCATTTTTCAGCTTCTAATCCCACTTCTAAGTGCATTCAGTTTCTAGATATTGATTTGTTCAAATTCCAAAGAGAGAGAGAAGGGTTGGGTGAAATCTGATTGACGCTACTCTTTGCTGTGCCAAGTCAGAGATGGAAGTTCAGGCCTAAAGGGCTGTGGCAAGATTGGATCATGGTCCAAGACATGGAAGACCAAGACATGGCCCTTCCTCTGCACTGTGAGTAGACATACTTCCCCCGTAAGACTGCTTGGGCAGATAGAGTAAACATTACAATACCACCAGCCTCTGATGCCTCAGACTTGCTCCTGAAACTTAAATCTACTTTTTAAGAGTTAACAATGATAATTACCATTAATGAACAGTTTCCTGGAAACAGATTTCTATCATTATTTTGGGATTCAATTATCTTGAGTGTGTATCTATGAGATACTTATATGGCTACTATGAGACTTTAAGCTAATGAAATTTGAGCTAACATCTTATTTACATTTTTATTACTTTATTTTATTTTTATTACATTTTTACTTTATCTATTTACATTTTTATTTTAAGAAACTCTTCAAAGCAGAAGAACAAGATATAGGTGCAGTCGTGCACCAGGGAGCAACTTAGATTTGGGTATGAAACTTCTCTGTGTTAACAAGTACAATAAGCTTTGCTCATTTGATAAACTTCAGGTGGTAGTTATTGTTCCATTGGTTTCTTCTGCAAGCATCTCTTGTTCTTCTTGCATATTCATCATAAAACTAAAAATATTTCCTTTTTACATCAATTTTCTTTGTCCAATTTTTTGAAATGTCAAGATTAGCTAAGAGTCTAAGAAAAAACCACAAAAAAAGAAAGGGATACCCTCTTCTTTCTAATTCAGAAAACCTCTCGGGTTGAAAGGGTATATGCCATGGCACGTATCATAATATGAGAGACATTGATCTTAGGCCTCCTGAACCAACCTACTCATGGTTAGAGTCCTTTCAATCTCATGCTACCCATCTCTCTTTAGTTTTGGGGTAATTTTGAAAAATGCAGCAACTCTTCCAGTCTCTAACATATCATTTGATACCTTATTGTATTAGAGCAAGAGTTCTCCTTTTCAGAAACTAAATTTTATTTAAAAAAAAATTACCAGAGGCAGGGCATGATGGCTCATGCCTGTAATCCCAACACTTTGGGAGGCTGAGGCTGGTGGATTACTTGAAGTCAGGAGTTCAAGACCAGCCTGGCCAACATGGTGAAACCCCGTCTCTACTAAAAATACAAAAAATAGCTAGGCATTGTGGCGCACAATTGTAATCCCTGCTACCCGGGAGGCTGAGGCAGGAGAATCTCTTGAATCGGGGAGGCAGAGGTTGCAGTGAGCATTGCATTCCAGCCTAGGTGACAGAGTGAAATCCTGTCTCCAAAAAAAGAAAAGAAAACAAAACAAAACATTCTGGCAACTGTTTGTCTTTCAATAACATTCTATGCTAATTCTTTTAAAATACAGTTTAAGCTTTAGATTCCACTAATATTTATCGACACCTAGTATGTCAAATACTGTGCTAGGCAGTTTTTACATACTTTGGAGTACTTCATTTTACCTTCAAAACAAGCCTGAGAAGAAAGGATATTCACTGCATTTTACAAATGAAGATATTGAGTCTCAGAGAAATTAAGTGACTTGCTGAAATAAATGAAAATATGTTTTATCTTCTGAAATTCAACATTAATCTGAAGTCTAAGACAGAAATAGGCAGTCCTGTGTTGGTCTTAAGAGTAAATGTTAGTTTTAGTTGTCGTCTTCTTGAAAGTCTACTAGAAGGAAGAATGAAAAATAATAGTGTATCATTGCCCATCCATCAGGATACTAATGGATCATTGTGCATTTTTGCAAAATAGAGAAATAGTCTCTCCTTTTCTGAAGCTCTGCTAAGTAAGTGAACACGTACTTTTTATAAGGCTGAGTTATAGGATGAAAGAGAAGAAGGGTAATAACAAGAAGAGCATTTTTGCTGTGCATTTACTTGCATAACTGAATGTATTAAGAAAATGTTGGCTGGGCGCTGTGGCTCACACCTGTAATCCCAGCACTTTGGGAGACTGAGGCTGGTGGATCACGAGGTCAGGAGATGGAGACCATTCTGGCTAACATGATGAAACCCCGTCTCTACTAAAAATATAAAAAATTAGCTGGGCGTGGTGGTGGGCGCCTGTAGTCCCAGTTACTCGGGAGGCTGAGGCAGGAGAATGGCATGAACCTGGAAGGTGGAGCTTGCAGTGAGCCGAGATCATGTCACTGCACTCTGGCCTGGACGACAGAGTGAGACTCTTGTCTCAAAATAATAATAATAATAAAATAAAATAAAAAAGAAAATGTTGAATGTAGAATTCAAGCTCAGCAGATGTAACAAGGACCAAAATAACAATGGCTTAAACAAGTTAGAAGTTTCTTTCTCTCTTACTTAATAGCTGGAGTTGGGTAGTTCTGGGGATTGTGGAGGTGCCCATGGTCAGACACCTGAAGTCTATAGTTTTTCTGTACATTATTTAATCCTGGTTTCTAGTCTATCATGATGATCATTTATATAAGATGCATTTAAAAATCTCATGCATATTAAGATCCATTTAAAAATCTCATCATCATTTACTAAGAGCTAACGGTCGTTTGGGAATAAGTAAAAATGCACAAGTGCAGTCAACTAAAGAGAGATTGGGTATTGTAGGGCCTGGGTAATCTGTAGACAGCCTGAGCAACTGCAGCAGGGAATTAGAACCACTGCGAGTGATAACGATAAGAAATTTCCTATAGGGATTCGGCATCACACAATTGTAGGAGAAGCTGAGAACACAAAGGTCTAGAAGGGGACAATTGGGGAAAAGGGAAAAATTTATTAATCAAGGCACGGAGGGCAGCTGGTGAAGAAGCATGTGGAAGGCTGCGGTCTTGGCATCTGGTGGTGGCCTTCTGAAGCTTCTGCTTGACAGCAGGGCAGGCCGGAGGAAAAGCTGGACTCAGAGAGAAACAGAGACGACTCACTGAATCCGGTAGACAACCTGGAATCCATGCGAGGAAACTGCAGCACGCAGGTCTTCCGCCACATCACTCCAGTGAGGCCAGCGACCTGCGGAAAAACTGCTGCCTTTTCCCAGAGCCCGGTCTAGTGCTTGGAGAAGTTATAGGAGGAGATCTGGCCAAACTCGCTGGGCCCGCACTCCACCCAGGGGAACCAGTGATCGGCAGCAGGGTGTACGAGCTGCGGTGGTGGCTAGGGCCCGGCACCAACGCCTCCAGCACAGCACTGTGGGGTCACTTTGGCCTTCCAAATCATGCAAATTTCTCTTCTTTCCAACCCTAGTCCAGAGCTACCTAGGGAAGAGAACTCTGGGAAATGTCCTTCTAGCTTAGCTAAGCAACACAGCACAAAATCACCACAGTAACAGACTCTGGCCTAAGAGAGAATACATGTGACTACGGGAGAAAAAATTTCAAAAAGTCAAGGGCCCTAAATTCAGTCCATTGCTGTGACAGACTTTAAAAATCAAAATGTTAGTTATTCAAATATATGACTAGCTTCCATTCCATCTAAAACAAGAGGTGAGGTCATTTCATTAAGGTCTCCTGGCCTTCTGTTTCTTTAGCTATAAAACTGAAAAACACATTTGCTAATGCATTGTAAAGGCTTTCATGCTTGTTTTCTCAGGAACGTTAATTATCTCCCTTGAGCTGATGACTCTCGCTTATCTCCAGTTCCATCATCTCACATGACTTCTGGTTCCTTTTTTCCCAATGAGTACTAAACTTTTCCCCCGGATGCTTCACTGTCAGCCAAACACAACACCCCCAAAGCTGAATTCCTTTTCCTTTTATATACCAGGATTCTTTGCCACTTCCATTCCCTTTCCAGAGGGCAGTCACTCTTCCTGCCACTCAGAGTGATGCTCTGGGGCTTTTTCTCAGTTCAGTCAATCATCACAATGGCTCTTGCTTTTATGGTTTCCTTTCTATTTCTGCCATCCTATGCTACCTCTTATCATCTCATTGTCAGATTACTGGGATACCCTTCCAGAAGTCTTTGTCTATTCCAGGCCTTCTCACACCCATCCATCCTCCAGACCACTGTCAACCTAAAATGAGTGACCAACTCTCCAAAGCAAAGAGTTTAATAGGGAGTAGCAGGGGTGTTGCAAATCTGTGATATGCATGCTGTGATGGTTCATAGACATATCTGGGGGTTGGGGCAAAGGAGGAGCTTTTAAAGACAAAAAGAATTCCACATAGATTGTAACCAAAGGTTACAAAGGCCAAAGGTAATAGGGGTTTGTTATAGGAGTTGGCATTAGCCAACTTACTGGTTGGTTGAGACAGACTTGCTAGGCAAGTGTCTTTGTGAAAACAGATTATTTGGAATACTGCAGTCTTGAGGGATTTCCTTGCAATAAGTACTGTTACAGGAAAACCGTGTAGTACGTGCAGAAATCTCTCATGATAAGAGCTCCTTCTTTCTTGTCCTCCTGACTCCATTTTGTTTGTGTTTTGACACAAGTGACTCTATTTTTGTACTGGCAACTTTCACATCAGTATTCCTTAAATACTATTTTCCTCATGTCATCAATGTTTACGAATCTTCAAAGATTTCCTCCTTTCTTCCATGACATACAGGTCAAATGCCTTTCAAGGTGAAAAGGAGATTAGAAATGATCTGGCGCAACATTTTTCTTTTCTTTTCTTTTCTTTTTTTTTTTTTTTTGGAGATGGAGTTTTGCTCTTGTCGCCTAGGCTGGAGTGCAGTAGTGTGATCTCGGCTCACTGTAACCTCCGCCTCCGGGGTTCAAGAGATTCTCCTGCCTCAGCCTCCCAAGTAGCTGGGATTACAGGTACCCGCCACCACGCCTGGCTAATTTTTGCATTTTTAGTAGAGTCGGGGTTTCACGGTGTTGGCCAGGCTGGTCTCAAACTCCTGACCTCAAGTGATCTATCCACCTCGGCCTCCCAAAGTGCTAGGATTACAGGCATGAGCCATTTAATAGAAAATAAATAAAAGAAAGTCTGGGAGATTGAGGACACACAGATTTGGGACTAGAACCTTAGGTACCTGAAAGCTAATCCATGTTCTTTCTGCTTCTATATCACCTACGTTTGAGGCAAAACCTCTGGTTTTTAAAGACCCTCCATTATCTCACCCAGCTCTATTAGGGCGTCTGCACTACCATAGGGCCACGATTTACTTGTAGTCTAAGTCTTGTGCTCCAGGGTCACCAGAGACTCCACGTAACAGAAAAGTGAATGACGCCTCCTGGGACTGTGCAATGAGACAATGCTTTATCAGTGTGGGTTTATTCCCCACTGCTCCACACCCAGGTCAATACACACAAAGCACTTGTTGCGGTCTCTTCCTTCCCCCTCTCCTCTATCCAGATTCTTCCTCTTTTTGAAGTTTAATGGAAGCTTTATCTCCTCTTAGAATCCACTCCATTTTTTAGAGGTCTTTATTTATATGAACTACTACTAGTGTGTTTCTAGAGTAATTCAGTTCTGGGCTACAAAGGGTGTAAATTTAAAAATCAGAAAACCTCTGTTCTAATCCCAGCTCTTCTACTCACTGATGGTGGAAACTTTATGTGATTTTTCTTCTCTGAGCTATTTCTAATCTACGAAACGGGCATAGTAATACCTGTCCTATCTCCTAGAGTACAGGTGCACATCAGATGAACTAATGTATATGAGAGTGCTTTAGATGCTCTAAAGTATGAGAGTATGATATAATGTAAGTTACAACGTGAGAACACATCTTAGCTCTTAGCAATAGTATATTACTTCTGTATGTTTATTTTGGTTTATTAACCAGAATGTAGTTATGGACTGTAAGCATTTTGAAGGAAGAAACATCTCACATATTTTCTTTCTGTCCCTGTAAGTGAGCACTGCATGAGTCTGTTTAAAAATCATGCTGGTTTATTTACCTTTGTGTTTTTAAGCAGGAATGAGGAAAAGGACTTAAAAATACGATGCAGACATAGGAAAGATCTCAAACTGGGCTTCTTTACTTGTGTAAAGATCTGGCTAGTGGGCAGGCTAGGAACTAAGTAAGCTAGAAATACTAGGATGCCAAAAAAACTTCTGTTCCTGCCAGATACCATCACGAGGCTTTTTGCAGAACAATCCATCACTTGGACATGATTTAAAAAAAATCTCTTTCTGATTTTGGCTGTAAGAAAAGATGCAGGAGATTTAGTAGTGTTAAGAAACAATTGGTGGGATATATTTAGGCATTTCTTTGTTAAGGCATAAATAGTTATTCGAGAATTTTGGACACAATATCTAACAGTTGTTGTGGATGATTTTTGGATCCTCTGCTTTTTGCTACAACATGGAGAAGAGGAGCTTCAGAGAACTACTTAGACCAAAAGCAATGCCAGCAAGATGGAGAATCTCAAGGTTGAAGGAAGTTTGGATCTAGGAAAAGGAAATACTTCTTACATCTCATGGACTGTCCAATTTACAATTGCAGGTGCAAGGACTGGCCTGGGTAATCATACCTGAGGCTTGGAGTCATGCTGTCAGAGGCAGGAATCCAAATCACACCTTCTAAAGAGAACAGTCATTTCACATTCTTATCCTGAGGCTATGGATTCCCTTCATGTTTTTAAAAGAGACCCAAATAATTCTCCATTTTTTTTCTTGCCAAGAGTCAATCCTTTATGTCCATATTCACATTTTAGTTTCTTTTTCTTTTCTAAAGAAAATATACCATAGTAATTTCATTTCAACCCCCAGTTGTATTCTAGGGCATTGGTATAAACTATATAAACTAGTTGGAGCTTAAAGAAGATTTTTATTAGGAACAAGCTTTTCATACCAGATCATGAATGCATTATCAAACTTATTAACCTGATGCGATTAGTGCTCAGGTATTTAGAGAGTTTATTGCTTGTAATACAAACAAATCCTTTGTGTAAATAGAGTTATGAAGGGAAAAGTACTTGCTGTTCTAAAGTAACATTGAAAGCAAGATTAAACCATCCTTATTAGACCTTCTTAAATATGGACTGGCTTGGAACAACATTCCTTAATTGTGTTAGATCACAGCATGATTTTCTTCTGCCAGGAAAGTGTTTCTATTCTTAGGTTAAAGCGGATGTCCTACATCATTTTACTTTCTGGTCCCCTCTTCCCCTAACTGTAAAATAATGGGGTTGCCCCAGAATTTAGAATTCAGGAGGGGGTACTCATGTAATCCTACATACTTTTTTTTTTTTTTTTTTTGAGATGGAATCACTCTGTTGTCCAGGCTGGAGTCCGGTGGCTCAATCTCGGCTCACTGCAACCTCTGTCTCCCGAGTTCAAGTGATTCTCCTGCCTCAGCCTCCCGAGTAGCTGGGATTACAGTTGTGCACCACCACCATGCTTGGTTAATTTTTGTAGTTTTAGTAGAGATGGGGTTTTACCATATTGGCCAGGCCGGTCTTGAACACCTGACCTCAAGTGATCCACTTGCCTTGGCTTCCCAAAGTGCTGGGATTATAGGCATGAGCCATTGCACCCAACATCTTATGTACTTTTAGAATGCATTTAAAATATTATTCTAAGAAGAGGTCCATAGGCTTCACCAGCCTACCGAAGAGGTTCATGGCCCCAGAGAGGCTAAGAGCCCCTCCCTTCCATTTTTCTGTAGCTAACATTAAAACTCTTACATCAAATAAAATCAGGATATATACTTATTAAGCACTCTGTTGTCCATATCTTATCTTTCACTTCAAATATGTTCAAAATCTTACTTCAACTCTCCACTGTTTCTGGGGTGCTCTTGATAATCACTTTAGTTCCCTTTAATAACAATTTTTCTGACATGGTTCTTTCACAACATAGAATCACAGATTCTTCACATTGTGAAGATACAGAACAATGCGAAGATTTTTGTATTCATGCTTCACAAGTAAAGTCAAGATAAGCCAAAACCCAAGGCATAATGTTATTATTTCATGAATTCATCTGAGGTGATACTTGTGTAGAAACCCAGCCCTCCTTAAAATAGCCACTGAACTCAGAAAAATATGTGTGACTTTTTTTAATGATAATTATTAGGGCTTTTTATCCAAAATTTCGTATGCCCATAAATTAATTAATTGACCTCTTCTTTCATCTCATGATGAATAATTTTTCACAGTGAGCAGATGGAAGGCATTTTTCCCAAGGTCACATATGAAGTTAGGTAATAAAGCTGTGACTGTCATCCTTCAGCTACCTTTGTATTCACATATTCAAGTGACAGATGACACCAAATAATCTCCCCTGATCTCTTCTACCAACTCTGAGGACTCAAATGGGCAGAAATTCCAGGAAGAAAACATCTTAGAGTGAGCAAGAAGAAAAGATAGAGAGAGAAGTGGTAGGGATTCATTGATTCACTCACACATCCAGCACATGTGTCTTGCCCGCCCACGACATGGCAGGCACAGTACCAGGTGCTGGAGATCCTCATCTTATCTTCACGAGCTAGTGATGGGGACAGGCAAAAAGAAAAAAAAAAATGAACACACCTATGATACAGTTTCAGAAGACAGAAGTGTTAAAATTTAGGTGGAGGTAAGAGTGATAAAGAAAAATACAAGAGGGTAAGTGAAAGGGCATGCTTGGAGGAGGGTTATTTCCAATATGATAGTGACAGAAGGCATTTCTGAGGTGGTAACATTTGGGCCAAGGTTTGATGAAGAAAGCAATGTGACAATCTCGGAGGAGGGGGTCTTGAAGCAGGGCTAATGGCAGGTCAGATGGCTTTGAGGACATGAGCTCGAAGGGTGAGGAGAGCTGCAAGAAAGCCATTGTGTTTGAATTTGGACCAGGCTTTGCCATTGGACTGCCTGGCCTTGAATCTGGCACCACCATGTAGGACTTAGTCTGTTGATCTCTCTAGCTTTCAGTTTTCTTATCTGGAAAACAGGGCAGTTGTATCCACTTGATAGCCTAATTGTGGAGTTAAATGAAGGAATCTGTATAATGTGCCCCTAGTTCAGTGCATGGTGTGTGGCATGGACTTACTACATTCAGTCATTAGTGTTATTAAATGTCTGGCTGTGGTCTAGACATGAGGTGAATAGTTCTGATAATGCCAGCACTGACTTCAACAGGCATTTTGCTTAAGTCACTCTGGGACACACAGGAAGTGATTCAAGCCCTTTATTGATTTACGATGTTGTGGTCTTCTTTCCCTCCCTTTACACATAAATCCAGCTGAGTCAGGACCACAGAGACCAGATTGTGGCTTTGAGAAGTCTAGTTCAATCCTAGGTCACCTGCAGTCCAGAGGGCTTCCTAGGAAACCAGATAGGTTTTACAGAAAATCATGAAGCTTTGGTGAAAGAAGAGGAAAGGTGAGATATAGGCTGAGAAACAGACAAATGTCCACTCTTCTTTTTTTTTTTGGAGACAGAGTCTTGCTCTGTCGCCCAGGCTGGAGTGCAGTGGCGCAATCTCGGCTCACTGCAAGCTCTGCCTTCCAGGTTCACACCATTCTTCTGCCTCAGCCTCCCGAGTAGCAGGGACTACAGGCGCCCACCACCACGCCCAACTCATTTTTTGTATTTTTAGTAGAGACGGGGTTTCATCATGTTAGCCAGGATGGTCTCGGTCTCCTGACTTCGTGATCCGCCCGCCTTGGCCTCCCAAAGTGCTGGGATTACAGGCGTGAGCCACCGTGCCTGGCCTAAATGTCCACTCTTCTAAGTTGGTGCAACGAATTTAGACTATATGTCCTGTGCAAACATCAACTCTGCCCTTGTTCACCTTGGCTTCTCCAGGCCTAACATGGCACCCGGCCCACAATTGGGGATCAATAAACATTTGTTGGATGAATAAAAAATTCTTTCTAGAACTCTTTCAGCTTCCATAATTAAGGTGGAGCTCGTTAGTCTGGGACTGGATATCCTGATCTCCTCTGGTATGACTCCGACCTAATATCCAGGGAATGAGAGGTGAGTGTGGCTTGTGTGGAACTTCACACACATTTGGCCAAAAATTATTTCTGAGTAAAGCTACTAAATTGAGGATGCAAGGCCATCGCCAATATTTGGTGACTGAAGAAGTTTCATGTTTTAGATTCACTAAAGACCATTTTAAAAAATGTACAATGTTAGACAAAATTTATTTTAAGTTTTTCCATGTTTTTCTCCAAATATGAGACCCAGCTTCCTCTGACAAAAAGATTGAGAATAGCCCATCCAAGGTAGCATAATTATTCCTACCTTCGTTTCATGTAATTGAATGTATTTAAACTTGACTCTTTACCAAAAAGATTGGAGGAAATTCCTTCATGGTTCTCCTAAGAGAAATATGTGACAATCTAAAGCTGGAATCTGGGAGGGAGGTGTTTTTGCTTACCTAATTAAACATTAGAGTTTATAGAAATATTTCAATGGATCATCTCAGCCTTAAGAATCACATTAAATCTCCCAGATGTGAATGGCTAATCTAAAGTTGATAACAGTACTCAAAGATCTTTGTAGAAAAATCATACCATAGCCACAAGTAATCAAGCTGTCAATAAGTGTAAGGGGCTGAGATTTTACCCCACTTGCAAGCTAACAAGTTAGCCTGCCACAGTTTAATGATGTTGACAAAAAACACAAGACTCCTTGGTCAGAGACAAAGGGTAGTTTATTATCATAGCAAAGCAATAGCCAGAATATCAACACTTGCCCAGGTTCTCCAAGCCGCAATACAGGTCAACATGAAGGGGGCCAGATGACACCTGCACATATTTTCTTTTTTGAGGGAACACCTCAGCCTAGCAAACCCACATTTTTTATAATAGAGACTAAGTCACCCTGATGTCTTCCCCGGAGGGAGACATTTTATTTATTTATTTATTTTTATTCTTTGTTATTTTTTCTAGCAGATGTTATCTTCAGCGGACAGTCAACAAACTTGCCATTTGTTCCAGAGGGTGACACTATCTCTATCTCCAAGACTATTTATTATGCAGCCTACAACAAGGCTATTATACAAACAGCCTTGGAAAGGCAGCTTAGAGCAAAGACAGTCAGTGCCTTTTCCCACAAGACATGAAGAAATGTGAAAGACCCATGGAGAACTGGCTCCCAACCCAAACATCCTAAAACTCAGATGTCTTTCTTTCTATCTGAAACAACAAACTAGAATTTTGAAAAACTCAAAGACCATAGAGCCTAACTTTTTGTTCTGTTTGGTTTTATGGAGCGGAACCAGCCTATTGGAGGGTGGGTATCGATGTTGGAAGCATGGTCATCTGCCATAAAATTTAAACTTAGATTTAAACAAATAACTCTGGCTCTGAAAATAAATTTGTTCATGTGATATTTGCACAGCTAAAGATTATGACAGTTCCAAGGATGTGGAGCAGCAGGTTCTAATTTGGAAGTTTACTTAGTGGCTTCATTTCAAGACCTACTGGGTTTAAGGCAAAGAGGCTGACATTACAGAAGCACAGGTGTTTCAAAAAAGATTCTGGTATTCTTCAGATTTTCTCCAAGGCTCCAGGTCCTAATATGCAGAACCACCACAGTCAAAGGCTTTTTTTCTGCTCATCTTGCTCTTCCACCATTCTTATGGGATAATTACATATCTTTAGAGAAAAGGCGATTTCGGACACTGTTATTTTTTGAACAAGAGAAGATTATTTATTTTTTAAATATATATTTCCAACTTTTATTTTAAGTTCAGGGGTACACGTGCAGAATGTGGAGGTTTGTTGCATAGGTAAACGTGTGTCATGGTGGTTTGCTGCACAGATCACCCCATCACCTAGGTATTAAGCCCAGTATCCATTTGCTATTCTTCCTGATGCTCTCCCTCCCCCCACACACTCCTTCCACAGGCCCCAGTGTGTGTGTTGGTCCCCACCCCCCACATGTGTCCAACAGTGTAAAAGTGTTAACAGGGGAGTTTTGTTATTAAATGTAGCCATTATACAGTAATAGTCACATAATGAGTTCATGTTGTACATCTACCTTTAAGATCTTTCAAATCTTATTTTTCCCTTTAAATCTTAAGTTTCAGTTATCACCAATATTTACACAAACACTGTTCATTTTTCTCAACTAATTAAGTCAAAGGTCATTTAGAGTGACTGGAATGGTGAATTATTATATGGAAAATGGCATCCATGTGGTTTTGTACTAACTTTGCATCCAAACAACCAGGAAAAACTTAAAGAAATATGTGCACTTAGCTAATTAAATCCTGTTTTTCCTTTTGGAGTTAGATGGTGCAGCAGTAGTACCTAATAGAACCAGAGTTTAAAACTACATTTTTGTAGCATAAGCACAGCTAGAAGTATGGCAAAATGACACCATCAATCCTGTCACCATGGGCAACTGCTCACATGATATGTCGGTGTTTAACTTACCTCTCAGTCTAATACTCTAATTATAGTTCTATGACCTTGAAAATGATAAATATTGGACTGTAAAAGACATTAAAGTGTCAGGCTAAGGTTTTAATACTATCTTAATAAACACAAGTATTCATGTGTTACTTTACTGTTTGCCATGACTCAATGTTAAGAATTTTTCAAGGATAATTTGCAACACTTAAAACTATAATACTATCCTAATTAAAGTATCAATAATGAAAAATGTACATCAAATATTATCTCCGAAGCCATGACATTTAAGTTATGGTTCAAACTAGAAAAGACTAATTTCTTGCAGCGCCTTCCTTTTTGGCTTGGCCTTTTGAACTATTAGTTCAGTGGTCTTCAAATTGGGGTATGCATGCTCCAGGGCAGGGGTTCCCAACTCCTGGACCATGGACTGGACCGGTACAGGTCTGTGGCCTGTTAGAGACCCGGCTGCACAGCAGGAGGTGAGCTGTGGGTGAGCAAGTGAAGCTGAGCTCTACCTCCTGTCAAATCAGCTGCAGCATTAGGGTCTCATAGGAGGGCAAACCCTAGTGTGAACTGCCCATGCGAGGGATGTGGGTTGCATGCTCCTTATTAGAATCTAATGATAAATGTCATGTACTTGAATCATCTCAAAACCATCCCCCCTGCCCTTTGTCTGTGGAAAAATTGTCTTCTATGAAACCAGTCCCTGGTGCCAAAAAGGTTGGGGACCACGGCTCTAGGGAGTTTACTTTCTGAAGCGTACTTCTTCCATGATAATTCAAAGCAAATCAATTTCCAGAGATTCAGGTTCAAAAAAATCTGTTCTTTGATATTTCTCCTTCTGCATCTCCCCAGTTATAACTGTTCTCCCACTTAAAAGAAAGCACACTTGTTACTATCAGAAATATTATTTTGACACATATTCAAAATTGTAAAAACCTGAGAATGCTAATCAAAAAGACAACTGGAAATATTGGTGTAGGTGTTCAAAAATGAGTCTAAAGCTTAGATAATCATCATGCTATAAGTCAAGATATTTATGATAATTTGCTTTCAACAAATAATAAAGGATCATCTAATCAAGTTATCAGCACTATATTATTACATAAAACTTCTATTACTTAAAGAATTAAGTGACATTCCTATTACAAAAAATTTTCAACTCCCCATATTTTAATTATTCTTTTTTTTTTTTTTTTTTTTTTTTTTTTTTTTTTTTTTGAGACGGAGTCTTGCTCTGCCGCCCAGGCTGGAGTGCAGTGGCCAGGTCTCAGCTCACTGCAAGCTCCGCCTCCTGGGTTTACGCCATTCTCCTGCCTCAGCCTCCCAAGCAGCTGGGACTACAGGCGCCCGCCATGTCGCCCGGCTAGTTTTTTTTTTGTATTTTTTAGTAGAGACGGGGTTTCACCATGTTAGCCAGGATGGTCTCGATCTCCTGACCTCGTGATCCGCCCGTCTCGGCCTCCCAAAGTGCTGGGATTACAGGCTTGAGCCACCGCGCCCGGCCTTAATTATTCTTGAGAACAATAATTTTCATCCATTTAAAAAGCCGAAATGTATCATATTATTCTAGAAATAAGTGACATTCAACCACAGATACAAAATAAAGAAAAAAACTCCCCATCCATCTAATTGAGAGGTATTTCTAATACATTTTCATTTTTCCTGTTTAATAACCATTTCTAAAATATGTAAGATATTTTTACAATTTTGATCCATTTATAGTAATCATTATGTTAATAGTTTAATTCAGACAAATTTTTAGAAGCTCTTAGAGTAAATAAAAAGATTTCAATTTAAGGTCATATTTTTAAAAATTATTATTATTATTAATATTATTGTTTGAGACAGAGTTTCACTCTTGTCACCCAGGTTGGAATGCAATGATGCAATCTCGGCTCACTGCAACCTCCACCTCCCGGGTTCAAGCAATTTTTGTGCCTCAGCCTCCCAAGTAGCTAGGATTACAGGCGTGAGCCACTATGCCCAATCCAAGGTCATAGTTTTTTTGAGAGATGTATGATGGGATGATCAATAAAAGACTTTCCAGATTAAAAATGCAGTACAGTAGAGTAAAATACTAAGTTCAAGTGAAAAAGAAACAATGTAAACTTTCTATTAAATACCTTGTTCCTATACTATTTATTTATTTATTTACTTTCTAAGAGACAGGGTCTTGCTCTGTTGCCTAGGCTGGAGTGTAATGGTGTGACTGATCACAGCTCACTGCATCCTCAAACTTCTGGGTTCAAGCCATCCTCCTGCCTTTATCCCCTGAGTAGCTAGGACTACAGGCATGCACCACTCTTCCTGGCTATATTTTTAAAATTTTTTTTGTAGAGAGAGAGTCTAGTTATGTTGCCCAGGCTTGTCTCAAACTCCTGGTCTCAAGGTATCCTCCTGCCTCAGCCTCCCAAAGCACTGGAATTGTAGGAGTAAGCCACTGCACTGGCCTGTTCCTAAAATTTTTTAAATGGATGACAATGGCTATCAAATAGGTATGGTATTTGAATTCCACAGGAAACATTTAAAAGAGTAATATAACTATTCTACGTTAAATGTTAGAATTTAAATACAATACAAATTGCATCCTTTGCTATTATTTAAATTTATGGTGAAAAAATGTTAGCTGTTGGCTTATAAATTAAAGAAAATAGTTTTTAAAATTCCAAGCCGCTCAAGCAAGAGAGTCCGAAGATCACTGCCATAGTTCTCTCTTATCCCCAATTGGTGCCTGCACACAAAAGAGTTCCATTTTTGACTCTAGCATTCATTATTGAGGGTTATTCCATTTAGTCCAATTTCCCTTTGTATATTTTTTTGAAAAATCATTTCAGTTGGTTTTGACTAGAAATCTTTAGGCAGAAAGATTAGAGAACATTGAGCCTTTATTTAATTGCCGTTTTTAGTTTGTAATTTAAGTAATCCAAGATAATATTCTTGAAAAAGTATTTCTTTTACAAAAGGCCATGAGTGGCTATGACTCAGGGAGACTGAGAATACAAAATAGAAAAAGAAATTAAAGCAACCACATCACTGCCAATGTTGGGGATGGTATCCTATAGTGGGGTTTATTTATTTATTTATTGTTTATTTATTTTTGGGGAGACAGCCTAGCTCTGTCTCCCAGGCTGGAGTACAGTGGTGTGATCTCGGCTCACTGCAACTTCCACCTCAAGGGCTCAAGTGATTCTCCTGCCTTAGTGGGATTCCACAGTAGTGGGGACTACAGGCTTGTCTACCACGCTTGTCTAATTTTTTGTATTTTTAGTAGAGATGGGGTTTCACAATGCTGGCCAGGCTGGTCTCAAACTCCTGAGCTTAGGTGATCTGCCCACCTCGGGCTCCCAAAGTGCTGGAATTACAAGCATGAGCCACCTCCCCTGGCCTATTTTTTTTTTTTTTTTTTTTTTTGAGACAGGGTATCACTCTAACGCCTGGGCTGGAGTGCAGTGGCATGATCACGGCTCACTGCAGCCTCGATCTCTGGTTAATAACTTAATTCAGACAAACTCTTAGAAGCTCTTAAATAAAAAGAAATTTCAATTTAAGATCATATTTTTAATTTGATTTTAAAATTAAAAGATCACTCACTGCAGCCTCGATCTTCCTGTCTCAGCCTCCTAGGTAGCTGAGACTACAGGCACGCATCACCACACTTGGCTAATTTTTGTATTTTTTTATAGAGACGAGGTTTCACCATGTTGCCCAGGCTGGTCTCAAACTCCTGGGCTCAAGCGATCCACTTGCCTCAACCTCCCAAAGTGCCAGGATTACAGGAGAGAGCCATCACACCCGATCGTATACTTATTTTTAAAGAACCCAATTTTTCCACTTCGGCAACTTATGAGGCCAGATTTTAAACATCTGGTTAGAAGGGATGGGCACAGTCCCTCTCAAATTCACATTTTAATTACTCCTTTGCAGTCAGAGAGGTAGGTGTGCCACTTACAAAGGCAATAAAAACCAAGGATTTTTCACTCCTACGAAGCATAGGGCATGGCTCCTTTGCAAATCAAGTTGTTGAAAACTCTGCAGCCTGAATGTAGAGCTTCCTCCAAATTGTTGGTTCTCTGGCAAGACTTTCAAGACCTCTGTGAGCCTTTCAAATCCTGGGCTAGCATGCCAGGTGGTTTAGGAAGGACTCAAGCCAAACAGAAAGTGTGCCTGGAGAGCTGCAGAATTTAAATCTGAAGGCATAAAAGGTTAAATGACAGTTTCTGTGGGAATTAACTGGGGCAGGAACCTGAAATAGGTAGGAGGGGGAAACACACAAGTGGCAGGGCTGCTATTTTCATTGAATACCCTTATTAATCCAAGTCCATGTCCTCAACCGGACACAGAGAGACTTCAATGTACTTGCCCTTCATGATCTTTTTATGACATTCTGTGTAGTCATAAGCACTCTGTCTATGGATTTCATCTGGATCAGGCAAGTTCTGATAGGCAGCTCTGATGATTTAATACCATGTGAAATATGAGTTTCCTATTTGTAAACAATCACCACTCCTCCGCCCCCCACAAATCCAAAACTTCCTCCATCATTGCAACATAGACAAGACCTTCAAGATTCGTGCGGACCTTGACATTTATAAGGTTATGAATTGCTGAGGCAGTCCTGAAACGATGGGATTGAAAGTGGAGTAATAGGAGTCAAGGAGAATCATTTTAGTGTCTGCTGAACTCCAGTGACTGCGCTCACTGTAGAAGAGTTCACTGTGTCTCTGTTATGAGTGCTCTGTGGATTCCTGATGCGCAAATAGGACAATGTGCATCCCCTTTTGGCCTGTCATCGGAGTAGGGAATAAAGAAGATACCCAGAGAGAGCCACTACTTCTTTGCTGTGGTAGTGAAAGGGAGCCCTCCCCTGTGGCAATAATTTAATTTTCCTTGGGGAGAAATTGGGCCATCTCATTGGGAAAAGGAATTCG
The DNA here is from genome assembly GCF_009764315.1 of Trachypithecus francoisi. Taxonomy (NCBI): domain Eukaryota; kingdom Metazoa; phylum Chordata; class Mammalia; order Primates; family Cercopithecidae; genus Trachypithecus; species Trachypithecus francoisi. The sequence continues at coordinate 82,967,192 of NW_022681460.1, forward strand.
TGATTTTAAGAAAACTCCCACCTGTTACTATAAACATAAACACACTAAATCCCCAAGTAGTGATTCATACCTCTATGAATGAATAAGTGTTTCAGTCCTTACTTATGAGCTGAAACTGAGTTTCTTCACTGCTTCTGCTTTAGGTATTGACAGCATCTTTCCAGAGAACATCAAGGCTGGTGAGATTCTGGCACTGTCTTGCTTCTAGGTCATGGAAAGACTCTGACCCTTTCAGTGAGTCTATCTTGCTGCACATGATACTTTCAGATTTATATTTTCCTCTCTCTGGAGCTGAAAACCTGTGATTCTACAATCTGGAATCATTGTTTAAATAATATTCTTTCTTTCTGGGGGTGAGGGACAAGGTCTCACTCTGCTGCTCAGGCTGGAGTGCAGTGGTATGATCATAGCTCAGGGCAGCCTTGATCTCCTGGGCTCATATGATCCTCCTGCCTCAGCCTCCCAAGTAGTTGGGACTATGGGCCTGTGCCACCACGCCTGGCTTTTTAATTTAATTTAATTTTATTTTATTTATTATTTTAAGTAGAGACAAGGTTTCGCTATGTTGCTGGTCTCTAACTACTGAGCTCAAGCAATCCTCTCACCTCAGCCTCCCAAAGTGCTGGGATTACAGGTGTGAGTCACTGTGCCTGGCTCAGTATTCTTATTTTTAACTTGACAGGCTCCACATTGGGAGGTTGAACTATCCTTGTCAAAACATTTGTCAATTTTTGTGACATCCAGTTTGTCAATATTAGATAAACCAAGCCATCAATTCTTTAATTCCTTCATTCAATCAAAAAAGAAGTAGACTCTTTCAGCAACAATATAGTTATTTTTGGAAGCATCAGGTGTAGGGCTTGCTTGACAAGTTTCCTTTTGAACAGAGACTGAGGGAAGTCTCTGTTTCAATATTCAACTCACTGCTTGCTGACTGGTGAAACTACTGGAGGACTTGGCTTAGCTGTTACATTGAATGAATGTCTAGGACAGGCTTGCAATGTGGATCTCGAGTTTTTCTAGACAAGCCCCTGGCAGTTCAGACCGAGCATATACAACTGGTGTTTTGTGCAACTGTCCCATCTTCTTGTTGGCGAGGTCCACTTTCTATCACAGCAGGATCAACTCATTTTCATTTGAGGCCAAGATGGTTCTGATGAGCCTAGCAATGATTATCCCCAAACCTCACTAAGTAATTCCATGGCCAGATGGGGAGGGGAAGAAGGAGGTTTGAAAGGTGATGAGGTGAGGATGGAAGTTGGAACAAGAAACCCTGAGCTATCTCCTCTACTAAAAGAAAATGAGAGTGCCCTTTACCCCACCTCCTCCTCATGGCTTTTAAAGCAAATGATTGTAGGGACCCTCAGCTTCACCTGGCCAGCGTCGAATACTCATGCCAGGAAAGGGTATAGGGAGGTTGGTCCGTGGCATATATTATTTAGCTTAAAATTTGGATTTATATAATTTTATCTTGCATTTGTCCAAGGACAGGTCTTCATTACAAAGGCTTCACCAGAATTATGCAGATATCAGTCTACTCAGAGCTGGATCTTCAGTCTTGCAAAGCTCAAGATAGGGTTACCTGAGCACTAAACTCGTCTCATTAAAAGTAAAGCGATTCCACCAAGGATATAATCTGCAAGAATCTAGTGAAGGTCTTTTAGCATGGATAGGGGCAGGGGAAGAGAGGTGAGGTAAGAGTGTGGCAGACATGGGGTTTCCTAGTTTTGAATTCCCCATTAATAAGAACAACAATAATAATTATACTACTTTTTGTTATAATTATCTTCCATGCATGAAAGGTAACCCTGTATAGATTCACTTGGGGAAGATAAGAAAAAATAGATTTTTCCAGTCTTCTACAATCAAATTTAGTTTTTTCTTCCTTTAAAGCAGCAAATTTACACCCAGCAGATGTTATTTCTACAGGGTGTAATCTTGTCAGGAGAGACAATTTTTAAGTTAGAGGCATGACTGACTGCGGATTCCGGCATAGGCAGCCCAGGTGGTTACTGGCCAGAGCGGCCTCTCCGTGGCTTCTCGTTTCTTCTTCCCATCTCCTCTTCTGGGATAAAATTAAGCAGTTGGTTGATATATCAGTGCTAATTTTCAAAAACACAGTGAATCAGCCAACAGTGAGCCTGAGCTGGGGTAGCGCCAAAGGCCTTCTTTCCACTGAATCAAAGATGCTTACACTCTACATTTATTTATTAATTAATAAATATTTATTGAGCCACTATCAAGAAAGCACAGTGATAAAAAAAATAAAAAAGCATGAATTCCAGAGACTACTAGGGATAATGCCACCTTTGTCACTTACGTGCTCTGTGACCTGGGCAAGTTAACTCTTCTAAGCCTCCATTTCCTCTTCAATAAAAGAGGCAACGTAATAGTTCCTACCTTGCTGGGGTTTGTGAGGATCAAATGAAATGAGGTTGTAAAAATGTTTGTAAAAGCCCACAGTAAGAACTCCTGGCTGTTTTTCATTAGGCAAACTGGGTTTGATAGGCTGTGAGCAGAAGACAAGTTAATTTGCTCCTTTATTGCCCTGTCTGATCCCATCAGCCAAGCCCCATAATGTTCCCTGTCACTCTCAGATAATAAAAAGTCCTCTGATGAATTTTGGTGCCAATAAGACTCTCCTTCTAGAAATGCAAATGTCCAATCTGGTAAAATAATCAAATCTTGTAACTCTATTTAATTTAGAACTTCTCTCCACCCAGCTTGCTTCAGGCCAGTACGCCCAAGTCGGAGAAGGGAGAGTAGCCGGCTTCCTCTTGCTCTCCTGGCTCCATTTCCTACCCACTCATTAGCTGTGATTTCTGACTCCTCCAAGGTCAGGGGGAGAGAGACAAGGAAACAGCCCAGTCCTACAGCAGGTACACCTGGGCTCTGGCACTGAGGCTCCTGTGCTTGGCAGATGTCCCGAGCTGGCTCTCTTGTTGCTGCCAGGCAGGTGGCCCCCGCCTCTGCCCTGCGGTTTGCATTTCTTGGGCCTGTGTCAGATACCAGCACTTCATGCCCCTCGCCCTATGTGTGGGGACCATGGTCCAGCTCTCCTAATGTTTCTGTGAGTCCTTTCTTCCTTGGCTGGAGGTGAGGAGGCAGCATGTCCCTTTACTGTCCTGTCCTGCTGAGGTAGGAAATGGCCCTGCTTCCCAACCACAAATGCCGGCAGGATGAGGGCAGGGAGAGATCAGGGTGCGGCACTCAGATTCAATGGGTTTTCACTAAGTGTGCTGTCCGCCACCCACTCTTCCCTTTCTTCTAGTGCCCTGGCTGGTGCTCAGTGAGATCTTTCCTGGTGGGATCAGAGGACGAGCCATGGCTTTAACTTCTAGCATGAACTGGGGCATCAATCTTCTCATCTCGCTGACATTTTTGACTGTAACCGGTAAGAAGTCTTTGTTTTCCTCGAATGTCTTTGGTCCTCATAGGACAAATGTTCAGGAATCACACCCACCTAAAGACCACTTTTTCGTGAAAATTTTCAAACACACTTAGAAGGAGAACGGCCATGACCCTGAAGTACCCATGACCCAATTTACACAGTTTTCAATCTAAATCTATTTTAACTCCACCTGCTCTTCCCCCTACCCAATTATTTTCAGCCACATCCCATATGTAGTGTTGTTTTGTCTGTAAAATTTCAGCATAGACCTTTAAAAGACATTCAAAAAATATAGCTACAATGCCATTATCACACTTAAAAATATAAATAATCATCCCTTAGTATCAAATACCCAGTCTGTGTTCACATTCTAATTGTCCTATAATTGTTTTTTATACGTGATTTGAATCATGACCCAAATACATAACTTACAAGTCACTGAAATGTGTCATAATTTGTAGGTTTTGTCTCCATCTCCTCCATCTCCTCACTCCAACTGTACCTTATATTTCTAGAGAAATTAAAAATCTGTTAAAAAACAAATGATTCATTTCATAGAATTTTCCAGTTTGAATTTTGTTGATTATAGTCATGTCACGTGTCCCTTTCTGTTTTTTTTTTTTTTTTTTTTTTTAGACAGTCTCTCTCTGTTGCCGAGGCTGGAGTGCAGTGGCATGATCTCAGCTCACTGCAACCTCCGGCCCCCGGGTTCAAATGATTCTCTTGCCTCAACCTCTGGAGCAGCTGGGATTACAGGCGCACAGCATCACACTCAGCTAATTTTTGTTTTTTTAGTAGAGACAGGGGTTTCACCATGTTGGCCAGGCTGGTTTTAAACTCCGAGTGATCCACCCTCCTCAGCTTCCCAAAGTGCTGGGATTACAGGCATGAGCCACCATACCTAGCCTTCCTCTGTCGTTTATGTTTCTTGTAAATTGCTATTAGATTTAGATAGAGGCTTGAGGAGAAAGGGAAACCAATCCACAATAACAAAAATCATGTTTAGGTGTCAGGCAGAATTGCTTGTAATAATAACGAACTTTTATTTTCAAGGGGAATCTCATCAAATTTAATGATAGAGAGCAGCAGAAGGGAGATTCCTTTTTATTTTTTGTTTGTTTTTGAGACAGAGTCAAGGGTCTCACTCTCTTGCCTAGGCTGGAGTGCAGGGTGCGATTTTGACTCACCACAACCTCCACCTCCCAGGTTCAAGGGATTCTCCTGCTTCGGCCTCCCGAGTAGCTGGGACTACAGGTGCGTGCCACTAAGCCTGGCTAATTGTTTTGTATTTTTAATAGAGATAGGATTTCACTTTGTTGACCAGGCTGGTCTCGAACTCCTGACCTCATGATCCACCCCCCCCTCAGCCTCCCAAAGTGCTGGGATTACAGGCGTGAGCCACTTCGCCTGGCAGGGAGATTCGATAAGGTCAGGCTCATTGTTACTTTCACTGAAGCCTGAAATTCAACCGCGTTGTATAGAAAATTTGAGGATCCCTATGTCGGAAATAAGGCAAGGCATAAAAAAATGTTAGAAACAAAACAAAACATTGCTGTTTGTCTGTTCCATTCAGCAGCCCCATAAATTAGATTTATATATTACAATAAAATAACCCAATATTAGGGATCAAATCAGAAACAGAAGCATTTGCCTTGTTTTCCTAGCTCCAACTTGTAAACATGGGCAGAGTAAGAAGGGAAACACTTTGGGGATTACAAAGAATGATAGAGCTAAAATAAATAAATAAAGCCTAAATTTATTTTTTTAAAAAAAGAGAGAGGCTTGAGGAGATTTACATGTCATTTGTTGGTGAACTCTGTGGCAGCTGCTGCCGTGTGAACTGCCAACAGGAGGCACATGAGGTCTGGATGTCTTGCTGTTTGTCACGTTGGCCTCCTTTGATGATCATTTCCCAGACCTACTCATTATATCATTCCTTCTCCAGTTTTATCTGAAATGCCTCTCTAAAGAGAAATTTCTTCTCATTAGCTATTTGGCTACCCTGAAGTGTGGATCATATAAGAAAGGTAAAACACGTGCTTGAAACTTTATTTTCTAGTTTTCAAAATAATGTGGCAGTTCCCCAGTATCCACCAAAACTGACCAATGAGTCAGTTTCTCTTTATTTAATATATAGATGAGGAACACGCAGCATGACTACAATCAAGAAAATCCAGACCGTGGGAAATTCTGTGAAACAAATAACTCAGCTTCTTCATTTCATATATAATGTCTTTATAGATGCAATTTTCGAAAGTGGATGTTTGCTCAAAACATGTGCATATATATAAACACATATATACACATATACACACCCATACATACATATATATTTAGTACATCCACTTTTGGAAATTAACCTTTGGAGTTACTATTTAAGCATGGTTTGGGTTTTTATATAACATTTTCAAATGTTTCTATCCTACCTTTTGAGAAATAGTTCAAGATTAAAGGAAACAAAGAAACTGGTCCTACTCAGATCACATACACAAACACGTGCCCTCCACCTTCACATGTGCACACATGTACACAACACACACATACCTTCCATCTGCTATTTGATGTGGAGAAAGAAAAATGTAAAAGAAAAAATGGAATTAATGAGGGATGGAAAAGACGGCACGCATCTCTGGGAGGGTGATAGCTAATACACTGGAGGAGCCAGTGAAGCTTTAGAAGTTCTGTACCGGCCTTTAGAACAAATGTTAGGAAAACAGATCCACTTACCAAAAAAAGCCTAGAATGATCTAAAACCTTTAGATGACATTTAATTGGAATGCTTGACATTTCCTACTTATTTTCAAAAATCAGTTTTCCAAGTGTGGGATAGAGGGATCTAAAAGACGTGAGGTTCTACTTGGCAGCAAGCCCTCAAATACCAACATTTTTATGCAATTTCAGCTGTATCAATAAAAGCAGAATGTTCCAGATAGATAAATGTACTCTGCAGTGGTCATGACACAATTGTAGTATTGCATTCAGCTCTGAGTAAAATATCTTGAGAGAGCCATTTAAAAATTGCAGTGTGTTCACTGAAGGAGAGCGACCTGAATGGCGAGGGCAGTAGCCTATGCTGTGGGAAGAATGGTTGAAGAGTTCAGGATGTTTGACTTGGACAAGGGGCTTCTCAGAGAAGGGCTGAGGTGCATGCAAATATTTGAATGGCTGCCATGGAGAAGGGGTGGGGAGAACTGATTCAATGTGTGTCCTTCCAGAAGACAAAGCACAGCCTCTGAAAGGCAGATTTAGGATCTAAGCAAGGAATAACTTTTTAGCAGATGCAGCTATTTCACAGGGCAATAAGAGGCTTCGTGAAATGGTGAGCTCCCTGTTACTCAAAGTGCTCAAACAAAACTGGGGACAATTTGATGAGACAACCTTTGGGATTTTGACAATTTCTATATTCTGGTTTTATGTTCCAGAGAAGGAAGGAAACCCAATTCTACAAGGACTTTATTAAGCAATCACTTGGGCAATACCCTGTGCCAGCTAGAAAAGCACAGAGGAGACAGGAGTTTAATTAAAATTGCCAAAAGAACTGCAGTGCTGTTCCTCCTTCCTGCTTCTCCCAACCTCAGCACAACTCACCGACAAGTGGTTACTATGCTTCGATTCTTTCACGCTGCATTTACAAACACTGCCTCAGTACACAACTGCTCAGTTAGTTTTCCTGCCTGACCAACTGTGGTTTGTGGCTGCAGCAGCTGTTAAATGCTATTTGTAAAATCTTGTTTGTAGTTGGTTTGAGCCTATGTTCAGAAAGAGCCATCTTCTTTCCGACTACTCCTTGCCACACTAGACCTTCTGCTGCTGAGTCAGGGGCCACCACAATGCAAATGGCAGACTCAAATGCATTGGGGGCCACTGCTCACCACTGAAGGTGCCTTGACTTGGTCCATGACTACGAAGGGACTGTATCTTTGGCTGGAAGGGGTCAGAGGAAAAACTAGGTTTGCAGATGAGAGTCATCAGAATCTTGAGGATCCTGCTTCTTGTGATGCATCTTGGCAAGTTGATGCCTTTTACTGGATCCATGACCACTTTTTTCTCTGAACCCAGGAAGAAGCATTACAGATACACTGTAAGCTATTAAAAATGATGAAATATTGCCAGCATGAAATGATTTATTCAAATCAGAGCAAAGAAGGGTGAGCTCATTCCAAGAAAAATCCATCTGTACAAATGTCATTAAAAATGTCCACCATTGGGAATGATAGTAAGAGGAGGAAAAAATTGTCCACCAAACAGAAACTAAACTGCTACCATGGCGATTCCCAAGAGGGGAACTGAAGAGGGGGAGAAGAGAGATTTTACCTTCTACATCATATGTCCATGTTATTTGAGGTTCCTTTTTTGCATGTGCTTTTTTATATTAATAAAGACACATTGCCATTTTGAAACAGAAAGACATGCCCACCAAGAAGATGAGATTGGGTGTAAATTGTGATAGTTACAAGACTGCTATTTACTTCATCAGAGAAAGCTAAGGTAGTCTGTAAAAGTAACACTTTCAGAGCTGGCTACATTTTAAATTTGTGATTGCTATTTTCCTGGATACTGCTGGCATGTTTGAAAATACATATGGTATTATGTATGCCCTAAGTGGCTGTTCACAAATGGGATCAAAGCTACACAAAACACATTTATAATCAATTTCTTTTGTCCTTTATAGATCTTATTGGCCTGCCATGGGTGTGCTTTATGTATACAATCATGAGTCTAGCATCCCTGCTTTTTGTTGTTATGTTTATACCTGAGACAAAGGGGTGCTCTTTGGAACAAATATCAATGGAGCTAGCAAAAGTGTAAGTATTACATGCATTGGTTTCTGAACAATACTCTTTGGTCAAAAGTGCAGCTTTTATATGCAGCAAAGGAATAATATCTGAAATTATTTTAGGACATTCCCTTTAGCGTAAGACTATGTCTTAGTGCATAATTCCAATTTCCCTGCCTTGTCTTTAATTTGGGTGATGCAGCTAAGGAAGAATACCCATTTCTTCCCAACGAGTGAACTTTTTTTTTTTTTTCAAACTGCGAAGTGAATGCATTTGATTGGCAAGTGCGAATTTTCATTTATCGATGAAATATTGTACTGAATTTGAATAAAATCTTTACAATTGGATTTTTTTTTTTTTTTTTTTGAGACGGAGTCTCACTCTTGTCTGTCACCCAGGCTGGAGTGCAGTGACACAATCTCGGCTCACTGCAAGCTCCGCCTCCCGGGTTCACGCCATTCTCCTGCCTCAGACTCGCCCGGCTAATTTTTTTTCGTATTTTTAGTAGAGACGGGGTTCCACCGTGTTAGCCAGGATGGTCTCGATCTCCTGACCTTGTGATCCACCCGCCTTGGCCTCCCAAAGTGCTGGGATTACAGACATGAGCCACTGTGCCCGGTCTACAGTTGGAATGTTTTTAACATGTTAGCGTTTTATAATTATCATCAAACTGTAATGCTATTATTCATGACTGTGACCAACCGATGTATAGGTGCCAGGTTACAAGCTTTTACCTTTTACATGAAACAAAAACAAAAATAAGTCATTGTAATTAAAAAGCATTAAACCACACTTTCCTTTTTTTGTAATGTAATAATTTTTACTAGAACAAAGTTTAATATTTTCACTGTCTGCATTTCTTTTCTAAAAGAGAAACTGTTATTACTGTTGTTTTACTTGATTTTTTCCAGAAATTAATTTTGTTGTATAGAGGATATAATTCTGCTGTGCTAAGGATTAAAACTATCTCATTAAAAATTTTTTTTATTTCCATAGATTTTTGGGAAACAGGTGATATTTGGTTACAGAGTTAAGTTCTTTAGTGGTAATTGTGAGATTTTGGTGCACCCATCACCGGAGCAGTATACACTGTACTCAATTTGTAGTCTTTTATCCCTCACCGCTCCCCTAGTGCTTCCCCCACCCAGTCCCCAACCAATGGGTGAACGTTTTAAAGCTCTACTCAGTAACCATCTCAGAACTTCTTCCGTCTCTCTAGCTCCCCCCAGCAGGTTTTCTTTGCTTGGGGTTTGGGGTGTGTCCTTGAAATGTAGATATACCATGTTCACCCTGGGCTAGGACCTTGGGCCTCAGCCTTTCCATTTCTATCAGACTTATAGCTCCTTCTCTGTGCTCTAAACACTTGCTAAGGCTAAGATTAGCAGAAAAACTCTCAGGCTTAACCGTCTACAGTTGTTCTAAATAGTGCACATTTAAGGTAATTTTAAGAAAGATAAGCTTCTTATATGAATAGGCATTTAGAAAACTCGTTAAAAAATTTCACAAGGAGAGATTGTTTAAACAATTTAACTTAGAAGTGAAACATTTAATTTAGAAGTGGGTGGCAGAAAATTCCCTTTCCTTTTTTAGTAGCTCTAATTGCCAAAACCATGTCCTGGGAGAAGAGGTGAGACATAAGGTCTAAGAATGAAGGAGAACTTGTTACTCTTCCTAGGATTACATCATTTCATTTAGAAATGCAGGGATACTTGTTCTTGGGTTTTAATATAATGGGAGGAAACTACATTTTCACAATTTGTGATTTTCTTTTAAAAATACTTTGAAAACAGTAGAGGGAAATGTATGATTATAGATATTGTGGGCATAGCAATTCTTCAGCTTTTACTTGAAGGAAGAATAAACCTGATAGGTGAATTGTTAGTAGATATATGTGTGCATGTGTATTTATATTGAACCAACCATTAATCCTGGCTTATTGGGGGTATGGTAAGTAGGATTGTGGAAAATTTTCACTTTGTGCTTTATACACTTTTAGATGATCTAAATTTTAAAAATATTTTACTTTACAAAAAGCAGAAAAAAATTCTCCCAGTTTATGCTTAAGATGAATATCAAATTATAAGACTTTCTTTTTATACAAATGAGGCCCTGTTTTCAAAAAAATAAAATGAAAATGATTCATTTACAATGGGAAATAAAATTGTGAGGAAGGCTGGCTATATCCTTGGACTAACCAATGCACTGCCTAACTCTATCCAAGTGGAGGTCAAAATGATTGGATTTCTTGGTGTGCATTAGACTCTGAATAATGGCTATCAATTACAAATATGATTTAAAGCATCAGTGGCCTCAGATTTTAATTAAACTCAATGTATCCACCTGTAAACTGGCAACATTCCTCATGGATTCAGGTTTTTTCTATAACTGAGATGCCAGGACATTGATGACTTCCAAATCTATTGATCTTCCTTCATTTCTCATCCTTCCTTATGCCTGTTTCACATCAGTTGTCCATTGCTGCATAACAAAAGCATCCCAAATGTAGCAGCTGAAAACAATGGACCATTTCCAGTGATTCTTTGGTTTGGCTGGGTGGTGCCTCTGCCTGTTTTGCGTGGGCTCACTCACATGTCTCCCTGGGCAGGAGGGCCCACAATCACACGGGACTTGATCACATAGGTGGCAGTAGGTGCCAGCTGTCAATGGGGAGCTTCAGTTCTCCCCAGTGGCTTCTCATCCTTGAGGAGGCAAAGTGGCTTCCTCACATGTCAAACTCAGGGTAGCTTTTCAAGGTAGTGAAGGCAGAAAGAAGCTGCAAGTCTCTCTGAGGTTTACATCAGGAATACACACATCACTTTGACTACTTTCTATTGTCAGCACAAGTCCTGAGGCCAGCCCCGGATACAAGGGGTGAAGAAAGAGACCTAACCTCTTGATGAGATGAAGGGCGAAGAATTTCTGACCACATTCAATCTACCACACCTACTCTTTCTTGAAGTTCTTTTAGCTATGTGAAACAATCTTCTTTCCTGGATGGCCTCCTAGCTCATGACTCTAATCTCCTGATTTCTCCTTCTGTTCCTACGTTTTATCTAGCTTTGAAGATTCAGCTCTACATCCTTATGCTTTTAGACTCAACTCAAGTACTCATCCTCGAAGTCCTGAGTAGCTCTAGCCCTGGAGAGTAAACCTTTGTCCTAGATTTTCAATATCTTCTCGCCCTCTTTTCTTCTATACTGCGTTGGCTAGAACTCTTGTGGTTTCACCTTGTTAATTAATAAAGTTTTAGTTTCCAGGAATGCTCTGTCCATTTTCTTTCTTATGTAACTCCTACAAAGCCTACCTAGCTTAATATTGATTTCTGGTAGATGACTAAAAAATATCCACTGTTCAATTTTATAACTTGTTTTATTGGCTTCGTGGTAAATCCACTTTGTGTATATGCACCTTTGAACTACTCATCTACTAACTTAGGGAGCAAAATTCCTGTAAACATTTTGTGGCTGCGTGTACTGGCTCATACCTGTAATCCCAGCACTCTGGGAGGTGAAGGCAGGCAGATCACTTGAACCCAGGAGTTCGAGACCAGCCTGACAACATGGCAAAACCCCATCTCTATCAAAAACACAAAATATTAGCTGGGCATGGTGGCTTGTGCCTGTAGTCCCAGCTACTCTGGAAGCTGAGGTAGAAGGATCATTTGAACCTGGGAAGTTGAGGCTGCAGTGAGCTGTGATCGTGCCACTGCACTCTAGCCTGGGTGACAGAATGAGACCCTGTCTCAAAAGAACACAGAAAAATAAGAGTAAAATTTTGTGAGTTCTTGTGAACAAAAATAACTAAACAATTGAGGCAGAGAGAAAGTAACAATTAATTAATTGAATGAAACTATATAGGCCTCCTTTACTATCACAACCCACTGTACTCTCTTAAAAAAGTCTAACTTGAAAGCAGAATGTTCTGCATAAGATTAAGGACTTTCAAATCCCTTTTTCCATATAAAGTTGTCAGAATGTATCAAATTGCAAACCAAATGAAAATTCAATGACAGAACTTAAGAAAATCTAAGCTTTCTTTCTAGTAGGCTTCCAGAATAAGATATTCCTTAAGAACATATGATGTGGGTATCTAAAACCCAACAGAACTTATTAATTCAGAATTTGGGGTGGGGAAAGAATCTGTCTAAATTATTAAAATTCTGACTTACGAAATGTTTTTGAAAGAATCACATTTCTGTTACTTTTGAGTCATGCAATTACTCAAATTTAAATTCAGACCCTCTCCAAGAACGTTATAAATTGCAAATTAGGAGAGGACCAAAAGTCAAAGGTATGTTGACCTCTAAACAGACTATAGGAGAACTGCAAGGTTTGTAATGAAGAACAAAAATACAGGCAATTAAGAAAGATGAGATGGCAAAACAATTTTACTTTTTTTTTTTTTTTTTTTTGAGACGGAGTCTTGCTCTGTCACCCAGGCTGGAGTGCTGTGGCCGGATCTCAGCTCACTGCAAGCTCTGCCTCCCAGGTTCACGCCATTCTCCTGCCTCAGCCTCCTGGGTAGCTGGGACTACAGGCGTCGCCACCTCGCCCGGCTAGTTTTTTGTAGTTTTTTTTAGTAGAGACGGGGTTTCACCGTGTTAGCCAGGATGGTCTCGATCTCCTGACCTCGTGATCCGCCCGTCTCGGCCTCCCAAAGTGCTGGGATTACAGGCTTGAGCCACCGCACCCGGCCAACAATTTTACATTTTAAAGTCATTACAGCAGTAGTAATACCTACTAGCTATAAACCACGAGGAAGCCCAGTACTGAGGACAAAAAGGAAAAGGTGCTCTTAGAATTTTTTTTTCAACATTTATTTTAGAATCAGGGGGTACATGTGCAGGTTTGTTACAAAGGTTTACTGCATGATGCTGAGCTTTGGAGTATGAATGAATCTGTCACCCAGGTAGTGAGCATAGTACCCAACAGGGAGTTGTTTAGCCCTTGCCCACCTCCATCGCTCTCCTCTCCAATCGTCTCAGTGTCTATTTTTGCCTCTTTATGTCCATGAGTACCCAATGTTTAGCTCCCACTTATAAGTGAGAACACACAGTACTTGCTTTTCTGTTTCTGCATTAGTTCACTTAAGAAAATGGCCTCCAGCTGCATCCATGTTGCTACAAATGATTTGGTTCTTTTTGATGGCTGTGCAGTATTCCATGGTGTATATATATCACATTTTCTTTATCCAATCCACTGCTCATGGACACCTGGGTTGATTCCACGTTTGCTATCATGAATAGTGATGCGATGAACGTACGGGTTCATGTGTCTTTTTGGTAAAACAATTCATTTTCCTTTGGGTATATACTCAGTAATGAGATTGCTGCATCAAATGGTAGGTTAACTTCTTTTTTTGGGGGGGCGGGGGGCGGAGTCTCGCTCTGTCGCCCAGGCTGGAGTGCAGTGGTGCAGTCTCGGCTCACTGCAAGCTCTGCCTCCCTGGTTCAGGCCATTCTCCTGCCTCAGCCTCCCGAGTAGCTGGGATTACAGGCGCCCGCCACCACGCCCGGCTAATCTTTTGTATTTTTAGTAGAGATGGGGTTTCATCATGTTAGCCAGGGTGGTCTCGATCTCCTGACCTCGTGATCCGCCCGCCTCGGCCTCCCAAAGTGTTGGGATTACAGGAGTGAGCCACTGCGCCCAGCCTTTTTTTTTTTTTTTTTGAGATGGAGTCTTGCTCTGTTGCCCAGCCTGGAGTGCAGTGGCATGATCTCAGCTCATGGTAAGCTCTGCCTCCTGGGTTCACACCACCATTCTTCTGCCTCAGCCTCCCAAGTAGATGGGACTACAGGCACCCGCCGCCATGTCTGGCTAACTTTTTTTGTATTTTTAGTAGAGACGGGGTTTCACCATATTAGCCAGAATGGTCTCAATCTCCTGACCTCGTGATCTGCCCACCTTGGGCTCCCGGTTAACTTCTATTCATGTAATGTTAGTGAGCCAGAGGCTTTTCTGAGCCGAACCAACAGGTTGAGAAAAGCTTTTAAAATGACAATGTGAGCAGCCTGGCTTATGTAAATTGACCAAAGTATCTATGAAGGATATACATTAAACAAGGTTTCCAAGAGAGAAATGTCAGAGACAAAAAAAATACAGTAAGTTATTAAATTAGAAAGCCCATGGAAACTGCTTGTGCACAGAAGCTGAGGTGAACTTGAAGAATGAGGAAGGACACTGCTGAGTTAAGAGAGTCTTCATGAATTTAGAATAAAACAATGAATCAACTTTTGTCACCAAGGTAATAGTCCAGATGTAGAAATCCCAATGTCTATTTCTAAGAAAGTAAACTACAATATCAAATTAACTTCAACCATGATACTACAGATTGCCTAGTATTTTCCTCTATATTTGGAGTTGGGTTCTTCTACTCCTATTTCTAAAAAGCTGAAAAAACAAATATTCTTCCAAGGATGTTAAGTTTCTTATAAAATAAACAGTGACTCAGCTGAGAGGTCAGAAAAGATTTCTGCAATAATGTAATTTAAAAAGATTTTATTTTGAACTTCTGCCTTGCAAGCTACAAACTCAAAATGGGATGTGATGTTTGCCATATTTGCTGTTTCAGCTGTGATTTACTTTCCCCCCAGCTTAAGTGGGCACAAATGGAGAAAGAAAACAATTTAATATTTTTAAATATTTCAGTTTTGAGGCAAACTTATTTTTCACTTTTAGCAGTTAATTTGATGTGGCCATTTCTTTATTCATGCATCTGCCCAATTCATTTATTCAATAAATATTTATTGAGCATCTACTATGTGCCAGGCACTGATCTAGGTTCTACAATAACATTGTCAGCGAGTACAATCACCATGAGATTTCCAGTATGCTGATTAGACAGTAAGTGACTAAAGGGCTGCTTTCAATTGGGCAGATCTGAGAAGGTTATTCTGAGATGTACCGTTTAAGATAAAACCTGGGTAATAAAAAGCCAACCTTGAAAGACAGGGGAGAAAATCCAGGCAGAAAAAACAGCTAGTGCAAAGGCTAAGTCAGAAACACACTTGACTTGTTCCAGAAATGGAAAGAAGGCTGTAATCTTTGACGAGTTAGGAAGTAGGCAGAGACTAGTGTGCAGGGCTTTGCAGGCTGAGTGAAGAGCTGGGTTTCATTCTAATTGCAGTGGAAGCTACTGAAGGATTTTAAGCAGGGCAGTGACATGATCTGACTTACAGTTTAAAAGTGTGCCATAGTGAGTGTCTGCAGCCATCCAGCTGTAGGAGGCTGAGAAAGCATGCAATTGTAGTGCTGGGTCTCTTTTTCCATCACGCCATGGACCTTAAGTGGCCTTCAATCACATGTGGCAAGCACACATATCCCTAGTCTATTAACTCTGCTTCTCTCCTAGACAAACGCTCCAGATCACTTTCTTCCCGGAAACCTCCTCACATCCTCATTCCTCACCGATGGCCTTGCTTCTGACTTCCCTGAGAAAATGGACATAATCAGGTGGAAACTTCCACCACCTTCCACATACACGACCATTCCTCCAGGGCCTATGTAGGAATGCAGTCCTTCCTATGAGAGGCCCTTTCACCCCCTCTCTCCTCTCTCCCTCCTCTGGCACATTCTCCAGCAATTGTCCCGGCTCACTGCTGCATCACCTGCATCTTTACCTACTCCTCATCAGCATGGAAACCTGCTGTGATTCTTTCTCCATCTTTTTTTTTTTTAAACGTCTTTTGGTGCCATTTTCTCTCCAGCTTTTGCCCTATTTCTTGGGTACTATTTATAGCCAAGTTTTTCTAATGCATCGTCTGTATTCACTGTCATCACTTGTGCTTCTGCTCTTCCCATTCTGAAGAACCTGCTCCAATGAGACTTGTTATGGCCATCCCGCTCCTGAAATTACTTTTTAATGTTCCAATTACCTCCATGTTGGTTAACTCTGTGGTCAATTCTCACTCCTCATCTTAGACTATCCCCAGCATTTGACTGGAGATGGTGTGTTTGCCTGGGGATAGTCCTCCTTCCTGAAATGGTTGCCTCACAGCCTTCTGGGACCCGCCCCCTGTTGTCTCTTACCTATGGGTCTCTCTTCCTCTGCTTCCTCTCTTAAAGTTGGTGTGCCCTGGGGCTTAGTCCCCTGACCGCTTCTCTGTCACCCTCACCGGCTAGTTGATCTCAGTCAATGACAGTTTGTATCTCATTAATATGCCAGGGTCTGAAATTTATGTCTCTAGCTCTCTCTCCAGAATTCAAGGCTTGTTTATTCAACTGCTTACTCTACATGTCTTTCCAAACGCCTAACAGATACCTAATACCTCGCATGTCCTAAATTGAACCTGTGATATCCTCAAACCTATTCTACTCACAGCCTTACCCACCTCAGTGGATGTCAATGTTATCCTACTACTTGCTCTGGCCACAAACTTTGGAGTCTTTCCTGACTCTTTGTCTCATACTCCACGTTCAGTCCATCAGGAAGTTGTGTTGGCTCTTATTTCAAAATATATCCAGAGCCTGAACACCTTCACGGCTGCCCTGGTCTGAGGCACCATGATCTCCATCCTGAATTACTGCAATACCCACTTATTGGTTCTCATTTCTGCCTTTGTCCCCTCCCATCAGTTCTCTACATAGTGGCCAGAATGACCCCTTAAAATGCAATCAAGGTATTCTTTTTCTCCAATCCTCCAGTGGCTCTCCAGCAAGAGCAGAAGCCTTCCAATGCCCTTCCAGCCCTGCACAGCCTGCTAATCTGCCCTTCTCCTCTCACAGCCACACAGGCCAAAGGCTGCATCCCAGACACATCAGGAATGCTCAAGGCTCTGGATCTTGGCACTTGTTTCCTCTGCCTCAAATTATCTTCCCCTAGATATCCACCTGTCTGGCTGCTTCACCTCCCTCAGACTTTCCCTGTCCCTCTATTTCAAATACCAGTTGTGTATCCAACTCTGCACCCACTTTCCAATCCTTCAGTTTTAACCAAAGCAGAAACACTATATTTTACTTGGTCTACTGTCTATCTCTTCCTGCTATATTTAAATTCCATGAAGCCAGGGAATTTTGTATATTTTGTTCACTGTTGTTTCCCAACACTCGGAACAATTTCTTGGCATATAATCAAAGCTCAGCATTGAATAGATGAAAAAATGTGAACGAAATGGATATAGGAGTAAGGCAATGAAGCAGTCAAGATGACACTGCAAGTTTTAACTTGAGAAACTGGACAGGTGGTGGGATGGGGAAGCCCGAGAGACGACTAGGTTTCAGGGTTCGGGAGAGAATAGAGCTCGGATTTGGAGATATTAATTGTGAGATGTCCATTAGACATCAAATAGACACATTACTAGTAGGCACTTGGATATATAAGTCTGAAATTTGGAGACTCTAGGGGTTAGAGAGTCAAATATGAGTGGCCATCAGCTAAGTGGTATTTAAGTCATGAAGCCAGATAAGCTTATCTGGTCAGAGAACAGAGAGAGAAGGGACTAGGCCCAGTTTTGTGCCAACCTTAGAGACTGAGCAAAGAAGAGAGTGTTAAAAGAGACTGAAAAGAAGCCAGCAGTGAGGCTGGAGGAAAGCCAGAAATGTTGTAGGAAGGTGGGACTGGAGAGACCAGCCACAAAGACAGAGGTAATCATAGGCTTGACAGACTCAGGCTCAGTGGAATGAGAGGACAGACGCCGACTGATACGGTTGGAGGACAAAATGGAAGTGAAGTAAAGAAGCTACAGTCCACTCCTTGCATCAGTTTTGCTGTGAAGGGGAGCAGAAAAGCAGAATGGTCACGCCCTAGACTCATTTCCAATCACTGCTTCATTCACAAGCATTAAACTCACCCTCTAACCACTCATCTCTCCAGCCCACTTCCTCAAGTACTGGCACTTTAACAAGTCTTCAGCCCCATCACAACCTGGAGGCTCACGCTCTCCCTTCCTTCCTTACCCTGCTTCCTACTTTCCATGGCCCACCACCCAGGCCACTTCTTTACATTTCACCTTCTCCCTTTCCCCTCTTCTCTCTCCTTCCATCACTCAGGCAAACTCTAACTCTGACCAAGTCAACTCTTAGTTCATTTTATCCCTGCATTCAAGGAGCTAAACCTGGCTGAATCAAACACATAACTATGCTGATCAGCCTTGTTTTAAACTTACGAACATCAATCTCAAGTAGCTCTTGAGGAGTATCGTGCAATATACCACATTTCCCTGGTGAATTGATGTTCCTACTTTCGAAGACGATTACTTCACACCAATACTTTTCCCAAGCCTCCAGCACCCCCTCCCACTTCTTCACTCTAATTATTTTGCTTTTTAGTTCACTGAGAAAGTAAATTGAGACCACCTCATCCTCCTGCCACAAGATCTACTAACCTGCTTACATCTATGCCCACACATTCTGCCTTGTTGCAAAGGTCAATGCTTCCATTTGTACACTGACTGCATCCATTTCCCCCTCCTATGGGATTATCATCATGCACACACTCACAAAGCTGCAGTATTTCCCATCCTGAAAAAACACCTTCCTCAGATTCCCTCCAGATACCAATTCGTTTCCCTGCCCCCACTTCTCAGGTCTCTGGGAGTCTTTGCGGGGTTCCCTCCCTAACTTCATTCCATTTTCTGATCATCACTGCTTTGGAGAGATGCCACCTGTGTAACAGTCTGTCCTCTCCCACCCAATGAAATCCTTTTTTCTCCTTCCCCATTTATTTCTCATTAGCACTTTTACTACTTCAAATTATATGCTTGTCTCCCCTCTAAAATCTAAGTAAGCTCCTTGAAAACTGGAGTCTTTATCTACTCAACCCATACCAACTACATACCGTGGCCACTCAAATCATTGGTTAAATTACAGAAAAAGGTATTTGAAAAGGGAGGTTCAAAGGCAGCTCTTCCTTTTTAATAAAGGTAAAATACAATAGCATCTTGTTGTGCTGATGGAAAAAATCCTGTAGAAAATTTTGTTAATGCAGGAGTGAGGGATGACGTAGAACACAGAAGAGATATAAATATAGGCACATTGCTGGAGTTTGAGAAATGGAAAAAAATAAGGTCTGGGATGAAACCTCCACTGGTTCTCTGTATGTAATACTATCCTTGGAATCCTTCCCCACAGAGCTGACTGCTGGGATTGTGTTCTGAGAAGACACCGTTACCCCTTGCATGAGACTGACCAAAGTCTGTGGCATACTGAATTTCGTGATGCAGCAGGCTTCCTAATAAAAATATGTATTTATTTTGCATAGCTAAAACATTAAAGCCCCAGGATGGTTTAAAAAATAATAGCCTACACTTTTTTTTTTTTTGTATGTACTGTAAACTAAGAATGACATTTTCATTAGTGCCTCTTTTTCTTTCAGGAACTATGTGAAAAACAACATTTGTTTTATGAGTCATCACCAAGAATTAGTGCCAAGACAGCCTCAAAAAAGAAAACCCCAGGAGCAGCTCTTGGAGTGTAACAAGCTGTGTGGTAGGGGCCAATCCAGGCAGCTTTCTCCAGAGAACTAATGGTCTCAACACCTTCTGAACGTGGATAGTGCCAGAACACTTAGGAGGGTATCTTTGGACCAGTGCATAGTTGCGACTCCTGTGCTCTTTTCAGTGTCATGGAACTGGTTTTGAAGAAACACTGAAATGGTAAAGACAGCCTTCAATCCCCTCTTCCCCAAAAGGAACCTCAAAAGGTAGACGAGGTACAAGGTCCTAAGTGATCTCTTTCTTATTCTGAGCAGGATATCAGGTTAAAAAAGAAGTTACTGGCTGGTTTCATACCTTCTACCTTCACAGAGCAGCCTTTGAATAGACTATGTCCTAGTGAAGACATCAACCTCTGCCTTAAGCTATGTATGTACGGAGGCCAGTCACAGCTTTATTATTCAGATACACAAGTGGTCTGGACATAAGGGTACAGGTTTTGCCTACCAAGACACTGCTTGCACTGGGTCTTACGCAAAAAAGAACCAGAACACACAGTGTGTGGACAACTGCCCACGTATTCCATCTGGATTAGGAGAGGGTCCTGGCTAGGATTTTAGTGGTAATTCCTAGTTACATTCAACAAGTATAAAGATTATAGAGCTTATTTTATGAACTATAAACTACAATTTAATGCAAAATATCCTTTTATGAATTTCATGTTAATATTGTGAAATATTAAAATAATTCTGCAATAGTTGAGAAAAATGAGCATTTTTTTTCCATTTTTAAAAAGTGCATAGAAAAGACAATTTTAAAATCCTGGGACCATATTTATTTAGAAGTAGCTGTAAGTAAAACATTAGAAAAGGAGTCAGGCCATTAGGTTATTTATCCAAATCTCTAAGCAATTAGGTTGAAGTTATTAAATCAAGCCTAGAAAAGCTGCCTCCTTGGAAGGCTTTCATGACAATGTATAGTAATCCACAGTGTCCTGCAATTCTTCACACTCCTCAGGAATAGCACTACCTCAGGTTACGGCACACAGGCTACACTCGATGATGACTTTCAGTGACCGAAGACACAATAAATGACATTCAGACATCAGGACAATTCCCTCATATGTTCTTCTCTATGATGGCAGCCTGTACAAGCAACGTGGGTTTCACCCACACAATGATGAACTGTTCTCTACTTCTCCAGTTGATTTTAAAGACTTGGTAAGAGGTCTCACTAATAAAATTTGGGTATGATAGAAAATCCACAATCAAATCTTGAACCAAGTAACATATTAAATTACTAATACTGTAAGTGATGGAAGACACAGAAAAAACGTAAGCGCACGAACAACCTAACTTGAAAAAGAATTCAAATATGATTAACCTAAAGAAAAGAGCCAGCTCCTTTTTATTTAGCTTGGAATTTTCCCATTGGTTCCTAATAAACTGTCCCAATGTCATATAAGGCGACATGATCTACTACATTCCTTTATAACAACGTGGAGAGACTATAAACCTATGTAAGTAGTAAAACTGTAAGATCAGAGACTCAGGAGACTGACTAAAAGGCCTGGGTCTGCAGTGTATTATCTGTATTAAAATTGCAGGGGAAGCTAAAAGGAAAGGAGATTTGGGATCTCAATTCTATCACAGTGTATTTCATATGCAAGTCAGAGCAAGCATTGTTGTTTGTTTTTGGAAAGAGAAGGGAAGTGTATTCTGCCCCACGTTTCCTTCCGTGTTTATAGTTCAAACACTATATATACTTTAGGTATTTTTTGGTTTAGCCATTCATTATAAATGGGCAGGAAACTGTATCAACCTAGCCGGTTTATTACTAGTGACCTCGACTTCAGTATCTTGAGTATTCTTTTGCATTTTTATTTTAATATCCTGAGTCTGTAACTAAACAATTTTGTCTCCAAATTTGTATCCAATGTTCATTGCCCCACACCAAATCAAGCTTTTTGATTTTCAAAAATAAAAAGGGGGAGATACAACTTATACATATATATTCACAGTTTTTATTTATAAAAAAAAAATTTACAGTACTTATGGAGAGCCAGCAGAAGACATTAGAGCACTCACTTCTTCCCATCTTTGTTAAGGTTAGTGAATTACCCAAGGACACTGCTAGGTGAGGCTCACTCAGCAGCCCTGAAAACAGACCCGGTCACACTGTCTTTACCCTCTCCCTTCAGATAAAGCACTTCGTTTAGCTATTGATCTGCCCAGTTTTCAAGTCATGCGAATACTGAAAAGGTTGTATCATCTGGATCTGTACCTTGGCTATATAAACATGTTTTCCCCCTATTCTACATTTCTTTTTTTGGTGCACATTGCAAAACAGGAGGTGACTTATTACTGTTAATTAAAACTAAATGAAAATGTCAAATCTTTAAGACAGTGAGTTTGTAACTCTTTCATGTAATTTTATTCTCCATATTTATGAGTTTGGCTATCCTACTGAATCTTAAAATAAAGGAAATAAACACTTTTTTTTTAAAAAAAAAAGGAAAAATAAAAGTCTAAAAATTCCAATGAAATCTTTCGTAAGAAAGAAAAATGTAAGTTCACCTTTGCCTTCCACTTTGGAGTAAGAAGCAGGTTAGGGAAGGCATTGAGAAGAAAAAAGATAAAAATAAAAATAATAAGTGTTGTTCAGTGCAGTGCCTAAGCAAGGTTTTCAAGATTTTATACTACGGTAAGGAAAATGTACTATATATGGAGGTTAGGATGTTGCAACTTTTCCACAAAGCTTTGAAAACATTTTGGAAATACAGGTTTTTGTACACTGTGTTGGAATATTGTCTCCATTAAGTTTCTCCTGAGAAGCTAAATTGGACTCTCCACTCAGCTTTACTTCTAGGTATAATCACTGTTGGTTACACTAAACTCCTACACCTAAGTGATAGGGCACAGCTACGCTTGATCCTGTATTACCACATCAAGGCTCCTGGGTGAGCCAGAGACACTGTTTCATAAATGCGTATTTATTATAACTTTAAGAGTAGCAATCTCATATACTGAATAGTCACTCTTTAACTCCATTAAATAAGATACAGCAAGGGGAAGGACAATATCGCACAAAATGGCTTTCAAATTCAAGTGGGGCTATTTGATAATTACATTGTGGCACAGAGGCAGCTTGTGGGCACTTCTTGTTAAAACATCTCCATGTTACCAACTTCTGACAAGATTCTTAGTATAGGCTCGGGCACCAACCCAAGATTAAAGTCAAGAACCTCAATCACTTCTCTACAACTACAGGTGTTGAGTCTTTCCAGAAAAACAAAGATCCAAATGAGGCACCATTCATCACAGCTTCTTTCTCATGGCCATCTAGTGGGTAAGAGGTTTCTCTTCTTAGAACTACAATTTCTTAACCTTTACAAGTTATTTAACATTTTCTATCATATTAAATTAGCAACATAAAACATTATCCTTTATCTATAAACTTCTAGTCTGGTTCTCTAGAGTTTATATACACGTTTTTATTTCTAATCTGCAAGAAAAACAAATTCCTATTTGTTATTTGGTAACAGAGCATTAAAAGATACTAACACATGTGGCGCATATATATATATATATATATATACACACACACACAAAATACACTTCAAAAAGAAGCCAACACACTTTAGCCAAAGTCTTAAGCTTGCATAGATTTTAAAAAAAAAGTATGAATACAATTTTTGTTAAAATAGAAAATGGGGAATAAAAGTTATAGAATGGATATGAAGAGAGATCTTTTCCAAACTTTTATTTGTGCACATTCAATTGAAAAAGATAACTTTTACAGGTTCTTTGGTGCCCATATTCAGCATACAAAAATGTAAAAGACTATTCACAAATAAAACACATTAGCTCAAAATGGAAAAAAATAACAATGACAATAAAACAATCTAAGGTAGTGCACACTGTGACAGCTCTGCTTATGGGGACATGAGAATTACTGCGAAAATAAATAGAATGTCCTTTTGTAAAAGCAGCAATGTCATGTCTTGTAAACTTCCTTTTATATTACAGCAAGGTTTGGAATAAAATCCAAAGGGACTGGAGCTTACACTGTAGCCGTGAATGAATAAAAGAGTCTATCTCCTCAATTACTGTTGGTCCAGTTTTCCTTTTGAGTCCAATGTGCAGCAGGTTTAAAAGGTGCTCAGTTAGAGATTCTAACCAATTAAGTGGTGAATTATAAAATTTCTTTCCTGCTTTCAAACACAAATGGGTAAATCTGTTCCACAGCAGTAGCAACAGCCTTTACATTGGGCCCTGTAATAAACACAATGGAGGAAGGAGTGAGAAGAGTTGGAAAAGGGAGCACTAGGAAAAACCGATTTTCCAGAATTAAAAATATTCAAGTAGTACAGAATATCACGTTAACGGTTTAAAAAAAACTACACATATAATTATACACATAGCCATAATAAGTAAAAATAATACAGATTTTGTTCTGGGCAATTAAAGGACATATGAAACACAAAATGAGGTTATTCATTTTGTTTTAGGGCACCAGACCGAAAAAAAAGTATATAAAAAACTGCATACAAACTATCATGGACTAATACAAAAAGTACTGTAATATAATATGTACATGAAAGGAAGGAGTAACAAATGGGACTAGATAATAGCTATCCTTTTAATCACTATCATCTGGCTTCTGGTTAGGCTACAACAGAGGCTCAGGAATATGCAGGAACACAGCAGTGTGAAACAAAGCTGCCACCAAAATGTTGGGAAACCAGAATGCTGTTTTAAAATATATGGTTTAAAAATCCCCACAGATTAACCACCACTGGGTATCCACATGTTTATTACCAATCTGGTCATTTCACCCGCAGAGCTTATACAAGTCAATAGAAAACAAAGCACAAGGCTACAAGGTGACCATGCATTATTTTAATTCTTGAACAACTTTATAAAAATGTAATCTTCCATTTAAATTGCTAAAAAGAAACATAAAAAAGGACAATGAAAACTATTTTCATAAAATTTATTTTGAATAAAAATGGCTTCACTAATACACACTTACCTCTTTTGAAAGACCCAAGAAACTAACAAATCCACCCGCTGTAAACACTCTGATGGTCCTAACCACATCCTACCTTGGTGAGGTCCTTCCTGACTCACTTTACCCCCACCCTTCTATGCTTTGCTCATCGGAACCAATTCAATATTACTAACATTTCATAGGATATTCCTGATCTAAGTAAACAATGCATACTACTTAACCACGTCAGTTGTCTTCAGTTTATTATTATTTTGTTTAATATCTAGTAACTCAGTTACAGAGTTTTACATATGCATTGTTTTATTATATACTTAGTAAAGATAGATCAATAGGCTTTGGGGCTGCTCAGACATCCAGCCTCCAAAGTGTAGAAACAGAGAACAGACAGAAGGGAACAAACAGACCTGTCCCCTACCGTCCCATATTTAAGATTCAGGTGGGATCCTGGGAATACGCTTTGAAAGTCCCCAAGGAAGACGGAAAAACCCATGGGATGAGTCAAAACTAAAATGTATTTGTTGAGAGACTAAATTGTTATTTTCCTCTATGGACTGAATAAAGAAAAAACAAAGCTCAAGGACATTGAAGACATTTTCTTTAATTCTTTTTTGCCTAAGGTTGGGCCTGACTCCCAAGCAATACTTCTGCACAATTTATAATCATAGTACCATTAAAATGTCACACAGTATGCTAATGCTACCCTTTGACATGAATGCCTAGTTTTCTGAAACCACCTTTCTCCAAATAAAGATGCAAAAGATACAGCAAGATAAACATAACAGGTACCAATTTAATATTTTGCTTATGTAAAACTTCTCTGAAATTTATAAAATGAGTTTCTCATGAGAATTTTAAATATAAGGTATCATAAATTTACAAAAAAATCATACTATGGATACATATACCAGAATATATATACATATATATATATAATATATATATATATATATATAAATTTTTCTTTTTTTTTTCTTTTTTGAGACAGAGTCTCTGTTGCCAGTCTGGAGTGCAGTGGTGCGATCTCAGCTCACTGCAACCTCTGCCTGCCGGGTTCAAACGACTCTCCTGCCTTAGCCTCCCGAGTAGCTGGGACTACAGGTGTGCACTACCACGCCTAGCTAGTTTTTTGTATTTTTAGTAGAGACAGAGTTTCACCACGTTGGCCAGGATGGTCTTGATCTCATGACCTTGTGATTAGCCCGCCTCGGCCTCCCAAAGTGCTAGGATTACAGACGTGAGCCAATGCACCCGGCCCACCAGAATATTTTTAAAGCTCCATACTGGAAACTACTCAAATGCCCAATGAGAATGAATGATATATACCACTACACAGAACATAATATACATGAAACTCACTAAGATAATGCTGAGTGAGAAAAGACACAAAATAGTATGTGTAACATTCATAAATAGTACAAAAGTAGGTAAAGTAAATCTACAGTGTTAAAAGTCAGGAGACTGGTTCCTCTTAAAGGGCAGAAGTAACTGAAAGGAACAAATCAGACATTATTTCTATCTTGGTATAAGCATCTTGTATCATTCAATCCATAATTTACAAGTTTGGTTTCAATATCATAGAATACCTGTTACTGTGATACTTCCTGTCGAAAAAATCTGTAACGTAGCTCTTAGAGATTTTATCCGATAGCACACAGCAGGATGAAGTTCAGGTTCGTAACTATACGAAAGAAGCCACAATTAATATAAATATTTACACCCTGACTAGTAATTTCAAATTTGGTAATGTATCAAGATAAATTGCTTCAAAGACTTACCTGGCATGAGGTCTATTGTTCTTTGTGAATTCTGGCAAACGGATTTCAAATGGCATGTTACACACTGCCAGAACATTAACAACCTTAAAATCTGTAAATATTACCTTTAGGAGAGAAGTAAAACTCAATAAATTTGTTTTGAAACAAACAAACAAAAAAATCTGCTCATCATGGCAATCCTTAATAACCATCAATCCTTAAAACCAAGAGCAAACAAGATAAAACAAAAACATTTTAAGTGTATGTTTAGTACTGTAAGTTGTGTAGCATTGAAAGTTTTAATTCAATTTTTTAAAAAGCCCAAAAACTTCATTAAAAAAAATAAAACCACAGGTATTTGCATGATTAAAACAGTATGGGTCTTTCTAATCACATGTTTAACTTCTTAATACTTTTAAGTGAAATATTTAAAACTACTGAGAAAGGACAGAGAATAGTGAGGGAAAAAATTTAAGTCCAGGTCATCCTGCTAGAGTAAAAATGGAAAACATGTCACTTTAGAAAGTCAGTAAATACAGAGTATACACTGGGCTCCAAAAGTCAGATGTTTTTCTCATATGCAATAAGGCAAAACGACATTTCTGTGATAATATTAGTTAGATGTTTATTTTCTTTCTGGGGATAGAGCGATAAAATTGTTTTTAACTAACTGGGATTTGTCTCAACACTTCTAATGTTACACTAAAAGAAGTTCCACGCCGAAAATAATGCTCTTAACCTTAATAACTTTGGTCACTCCTACCAACATCTTCAACTGTTTCATCTCATCTTTTCAAACACTCCTCCTAAAACCACAATTTTGGGTAAGCTAACTATCCTTCAACTCAGCCTTGCACACAGCAGTTGCACAAAGCCAGGAAACTGCAAAGTGGCAGCACTGTCAAATCACAGTACAACTCAAGACTCTCTCTACTGCCACCCTCCCTCAAGCACCAACCCCCACTCCCCACCAGCCATTCAGTCTCTTCCTATCACCCTCTACTTCAGAGAGACTGAGTCATCAGAGGGAAACATAACTTCCTATCCCCACTTCTACAAACTTGTCTCAATCCCAAACAGCCTTGCCCTCATCTTCAGGGACCATTCTCATCTTTATCTTTCATTTATTCATCATTTGCAAGTGACCTAGCAAGTCCATAATATGTAATCATTTTATTCAAAGGTATACCTCTATCAAGTTACAGTGATGAGGCTGACATGCCTGTGACAGTCACGTTACAAGTGTGAGAGCCTGCCAGCTGGTGTGTCCATGTCAACGGGCCTCTGCCATTCTCTATTCACCATTCTGACCTGGCATTCTTGAGATAACCAAAAATGATTTTGTTTGTGTACATCAGAGGTGAAAAAACTTAGAGTTGAAAAGGAAATTAACTTGTTAGGAAACAAGTCTCTTTATGGGAAGGGAATTAGGGAAAAAGCTAGGATCCTTTACAAATACCCACATGGCCAAATTTTGCTACAAATTTTCATACGGAAGGGCAGTATTAAAAAACCTAGAAAAAGTTCAATCATAAGAATAGTATGTATAGTGATTTCTTGAGTCTATTACAATTTTTAATTCTACAAAAATAAATCCTTAAATATTTATAATTTAGATACTGTTTGAAAATGTTACCTGAAAACCTAGTTTCTGCAGACTGCGGGCTAAGCGTCTGGCACCAAATTTAGCTTCTTCTTCACTATAGTTTTAAGGAAAGAAAAAGATTATCAGTTACACAGGAAATAAATTTTATACTGAGGAACACAAAGAACTTTACATATGATTTTGCTGTTAAGTCTAGGAAAACGTCCGTTCCATGAGGGAAAAAGTAAAAAATTAAAATAAAAAACCCAAGTAGCATTTACCTTGTTGCTCCAGTGCAAATAATTTTTCCTGAGGACCAAATTGTAGCTGTAATTCTAGGTTTTCTAAGCTTCATTAATACTTTCTGGGGGAAAAAAAAATCTGATTACCTCATAAGCATTATTTTTCACTTATGGTTCTGTTCTATATAGTCATATTAATGTCCAAATACTACTCTCCAAGCTTATCCAAGACTGCAATAACTGCTCTCCAAATCACCCATTTTGAAATCAAGTACAATACTGAACACAAAGAACATATTAATCCAAAAAGACATTTGATTAATTAAAAATACAAGGTGTATAGAAATCTCTCACTCTATATACTTGAAATCAATGTACTCCAAGTACATAAACAATTCAACTCTCATTCCACTCCAGTCACATAACTGGAACTTGCACGGCTCCTCACACACACCAAATCTGTTCATGCCTCAGAAGCTTTGCAGTAGCTGTTGGTTTCATTTGGAATAGTATCCCCTCAATATTCTCACTTCACTCAGGTCTCTTACCAGATGTCACCATCTGAAGAGAGGCCCTCCCTAACCATTTTCCCTGAAACACCCATCACTTCATCGCTTTCTAATTCCTGACTCTGCTTTCTGCTGCTTCATGGTACCCATCACTACTTTATATTGCATCTTAGAGTTGAGATGCTTATTACACACTCTAGTTCAACATGGGCATCTTGAATAAAGGAGAAATGTTGGAGCTGGAGATGTAATTAGAAATTCATTAGCTTTGGAAGGCATTTAAAGCTATGGGTTAGAATGAAATAACTACAGAGTGTGTATCAATAGGTCAAGGACTAAGCGCCAAGAAAATATGCAAATTTAAATTTTCATTCCAACTTTTCATTCATGGAAATATTTGTTAGATGTCCATTCTACGTAAGAAAGACACAAATGCTCACTGACTAACATAAAAATGAATCAGATGTTTCTGCTTAAAATTTTTGTTACATTTTGTGTTCTTCATTCTCTGTTATATGCCATATTATCAAACTAGAAAGCTATTAAATCTGGGCAGACTTAAAATTTACCAAAGATCAAGATAAAATTTGAACTAAAATACATCATAAAATTTCATATACAAGTGACTGAGAAACACTTGACTGAGTTTATTCCACATTTAATTGTCTCTCACCGCCACCAGCTTATCTATCATCTCAGATTTTTCAATTAATCTTCCTTAAAAAAACTATTTCCTTTCCATATGTCATGGTGAAGTACCAAAGCAGTGTTAGGCACATTCCTCTCTAAACTTCTGAGCAGACATATTGATTACTTTTCTAAAGGAAAGATGGGATTGCTGACAAACTTGAAAATCTTTGTTGGTCACTGAAAATTTTAATTGAATTTAATTCATCTTTACTTAGTTTCTAGTACTACGAATTAATGGCCAGGCATGGTGGCTCACGCCTATAATCCCAGCACTTTGGGAGGCTGAGGTGGGTGGATCACGAGGTCAAGAGATTGAGACCATCCTGGCCAACATGGTGAAACCCCATCTCTACTAAAAATACAAAAATTAGCCGGGCGTGGTGGCGTTCACCTGTAGTCCCAGCTACTCGGGAGGCTGAGGCAGGAGAATTGCTTGAACCCAGGAGGCAGACGTTGCAGTGAGCCATGATTGTGCCACTACACTGCACTCCAGCCTGGTGAAAGAGCGAGACTCCGTCTCACACACACACAAAAAAGAATTAATTACAATTTACATAGGTATCCTGGCACCTAATTTTTAAAGCTAAACAGAGCCTTGAGATACATTCTTAATTTTCATAATAAATATATAAAATACATATCCATCTCATCAATCTTTGGTATATAATGACGTCCAATGTCTTTTATAATGTTAATCTCAAAACACTAAGGTTTTATTACTTATTAATATTCAGGCTTTAAAATATTACAGGTTTATCAAAAACTAAAATTCAAGATGTCTAGGTCAAGATATAAATCATATTATTTTCAGCAGTTTGTTATGAAAGAAAACCATCTACCTTTGTTAAAGAAGAATATGATAATTAAAATACTATAAAAATTATAATATATATAAAGGCATCATTCAAATATAATTATATTTTAATAGGTACATGTTATATACCTGTTATAATATAAAGAGAATATAAAGGTCCCTTTCTTCAGTTAAAATAAATTGAGAGAACAATAAAATGTCTCTGTAACCAATGAGTTCTTTGCTGATTCAGGTACCAGCACTCTATGTACAAAAGCTTGCACCTCCATGAGAGGGACTGCCTTTACAGGGCTCACTTCTGTATCCAGGACAACCAGCACATGGTAAGGTGCTCATAAATTATCTGTAGAATGAATACATTTTAGTATCACTCATAGAACTATAAAATTAGGCTATGTAGTACAAAAAACGAAAACTCAGATACTTACTCCAACATCACGTTTATAAATTACATTTGCTCCTTCCAAAGCAATCTTCCTTAAGTTTAAATGGCATCTTGTTCTAAAAACACAGACTACATTTGTAATTAGAATGTCCAATGCAACATCACTGTCTGCATCCATTGGGGTGGTTTTAAAATTTAGCTTTCCACCACGAAGATTACATCCTGAGAAATAAAACAAAATAAAGTCATTAAACTTAAATGTTCTGTTAATTCACTTTTCACAAATAATATTGAAATTGAAATGTAAAAAATGAATCTATATTATTTATTTTTCAGATGTTACTAGAATCAAATCATGTCCCTGGCTGGGCACAGTAGCCCCCGTCTGTGATCCCAGCACTTTGGGAGGCCAAGGTAGTTAGATCATCTGAGGTCAGGAGTTTGAGACCAGACTGGCCAATACAGTGAAACCTGGTCTCTACTAAAAACACAAAAATTAGCTGGGCATGGTGGTGCATGTCTGTAATACCAGCAACTAGGGAGGCTGAGGCGGGAGAATCACTTGAAACCAGGAGGTGGAGGTTGCAGTGAGCCAAGATCGCACCACTACATTCCGGCCTGGGCGACAGAATGAGACTTGGTCAAAACAAACAAACATTAACAAACCAACCAACCAACCAAATCATGTCCTTCTTCTCCCCACTAAAAATGTCATTTTTTAAAAAGCTAACATGACATCTAATATACTTCAAAACCTAGGCCTAACTTTCATTCCTTAAATTAAAAAGTAACTTTTACTTGCCAGGAGCTTGCCAGACTCATCTCCTGCTATTCCCCGGTACAAACACTATGTTCCAGGTGTACCACAGTAATGACAACTCCCCAAACGCACCACGTTCAAGGGTTGGATTCTGGTCCCAATGTCTAACCCTTAGTGGCATATAACCCATCTCATGCAACTTGCTGGCACTATAAAAAATATGACATACTTCTATTTCAAGCAGAGTAACTGACTTAAGTTTAAAGCAGCAAAAATATGAATAACATTTACTAACAGAATTTTCTCATTACTAACCATTCACTCATTATTTTCTTTCTGAACACCTATAGACTGAAGATAACGGAGGCAAAAAAAATGATTAAGGCAAAGTCTTTTGTCCTCAAGGAGTTTGCAAACTTGGGTGTACAGGAGGAGCTCTATCAAATAATTTGCATAATACCATTTTTATCAAGACCAGAATCTCCCAACACATATTTGCCCAGACTCTTAGGATTTACACAAACAAACAAGCCCCAGTTTTTACTAAGTATGTGACCCATGACCCAGCTAAAAAAATTCTCTCTTTGCGTTTTCACACGTCAAAAAATAAACAATGGCAATTTGGCTTAACTCACAAAAAGATCAGAAAATAGTAAAAACATACAATAGTTGTCTTTAAAATTCCTTGCAGCCACAATGTAAAAAACTAGTATTCTTTATAATAAGGATTCGTAATATATAACTAAAACAGTGAAGGGGCCAAGAGTCTAAATAAAGAAGGTCTTGTTTCTCTGCCTTTCAGTTTCTGATAGAACACAGTGGCAAACCAGACCAAGACTTCTGACACCTCTATAGGACCATATGGCATTCAATTCTGTGTATCAATTGTACCTCAACTTCATTATATTTTTTCACTCTTATATTCCCATATTCCCTTCAATCTGTGTATCTTTTTGTTTTTCTGTTTTTGTGCATGTTTGAGCTACCTCAAGTATTTTTTATGTATGAGGAGTGAGGCAGGGGTGACAACAGGAACTGATGGATAGATATATAGGCAGACAGATGAAAAAGCAGAGGCACAGGGCCAGTTTATTACCATTGGCCTTAAGCATGCGCAATGTCTGACTCACCACTTACTAGCTATCAGAACTTGGGCAAGTTATGTAACCTGTGTCTCAGTGTTCTCATATGTAACATGGAATAGATCATGCCTACTACAGAGCAGTGTTGTGAAAATTATATAATGTATGAAAAGTACTTAGTATATATATCTAGGACATTGTAACAGTAAATGACAGTAGGTATTGATGAAGTAAGTTCAAATCAACAGGCAGATCAGAGGATTTCTTAGCACTACTTCCCATGATTACAATAGAGCCCAGTTACTAAGCCATTTGGACAGCAGCAGGTTTTCTGCTAGGCTCCTGGCTGCTTACCCCAACATCCATTCCACCCTGCCTTCATAATGACCAGAGCTCAGATGTTGAGCTGGGTACAATGTGGCAGAAACAAAATACTATAGACGTCAAGCTCCCTGGCAACAACTGGTATAGCCAACTGAATATGTTCTGGTCAATAAGACATACAATAAAATCGTTATGTACCTTCTGGGAAGTCTACTTGGAGCAACCAGCTAAGCCAGCAAGGGCTCCTTTGCCTCTCTGCCCTTTTTCATTCTTGCTGTCTATAGGTTGGATGTAAGAGCTAGAGTTCAAGTAGCCAATTTTGCACCACGAGACAATGAGGATGAGGATGGTAGAACAACAAGATAGAAGCAGCCTGGGCCCCTGATGCTGTGAATCTCCTTATTATCCCTGTTCTTCTTAATTCTAGACCTCATGAGGATGAGAGAGAAATCAGTTTCCCTCATGTTGGATTTCTGTGATACACAGCCAAACCTAATCCTAACTGTTGCACATCCCTTGAGGATAAGCTACCACAAGGCAACTACTTAAGAAGAAACCTCATGCGAATCAACTATCAAATTTACTATTTTACTTGTTTTTATATAAACAGGAGAAAACAAATGGACTCAGATTTACTACTTTGAGTTCTACTCTACTCTGAATTGACTCTTTTGAGTTCTGCCTGAGGGGACAACACTAAGGACGATATAAGTAAAACTAAGTCAAGAAAAAAAGGGTAAAGCAAATCTGTGTGAATGCAAAAAAGGAGCCTTGAAATTAATTCAAAATTGATGATTTTTCAGCATTTCAGCAACTCGAATTTTAAAAATAAGGTCATGGGAATAGTTCATCATAAGTTACTAAGTATTCTTATTTTATAATATGAGTAACCTGACAAGCAGGCTCAGAAAAGACTGCTTTAATAAGAAGTTTTCAATTAAAGATGCAATATAAAAAGTCAACACTTTTTTAAAAGAGTCAACCCACATGAGAGACCACATTTTTCGAAGCATGAAAAAAGGCCCACTTGCAATCAGTTCATCTGCCTTGCAGAACAAGAGAACAGAACTGGATATTAATAAAGATTTAGTTTTTAAAGCTAAACATATTATATCCCTTTTCAATAGAATAATCAGAATGACAGCCCAATGAAACAGACAAATCTCAATTTCTTTCTTTTTTTTTTTTTTTTGAGACCAAGTCTCATTCTGTCGCCCAGGCTGGAGTGCTGTGACACAATCTTGGCTCACTGCAAACTCCGCCTCCCAGGTTCAAGCAATTCTCTGCCTCAGCCTCAGGCGCCCTCCACCATGCCCAGCTAATTTTTGTACTTTTAGTAGAGACAGGGTTTCACCATCTTGGCCAGGTTGCTCTTGAACTCTTGACCTCGTGAGCCACCCGTCTCGGTCTCCCAAAGCGCTGGGATTACAGGAGTGAGTCACCACACCAGGCCGACAAATCTCAATTTCTACAAAGCATCTGACTGCCTAACAGGTCCCTTGTATTTCTTTAAGTGTAGTGACATAATTTATCGATGAGTTAAACAGGTCTATCTGACTAAATATTAGTAGTTCAGAGGCTTAGGTTATTCTTGAAAACACACACACACACCACTTTGTTTAAATTAAAACAAGAAAAACAAAACAGCTAAAGGAAAGATGGAAACTAATTCCCAGAAGGGAATAAATATTCCAAATTGTTTATGACTATGATGGTACCTACACTTAAACATCAGAATCACCTATTTCCCCTACTAAATTCTAAGCTTCCTGAGGTGAAAGACTGTTTTATCGGTCTATATATTCCCATGGCTCAACATCGTATCTAACACATTGTAAATGTTCAATTATTTGACGTATGAATGCTATGAAATCCAACATTTCAAACTCCTAACTATATTAAATTTCTCATCTACCTACAATTCCAAATTATTTCTTTTAATTCTAAGCATGGAAAAAAAAAAAAAAAACTGTTAGCAAGGCTGAAACTATTTCCAAAGCCACCTATTTTCACTGAATGCAAAAGAGTTAACGATCTTTTTTTTTTCCTACAAGCCCTTTGACACAACATTCATGAAAATGCATATACAGTATACTTCATTATATTTCATGGTGGTTTACAAATGATTTTTTTTAACTGGTTGTATAGATTCCAAGGGGAATGTGTTTAAGCAACTCCACCAAAAATACAGCATTTGAAAGCAACATTTAAACTCACAAGGCTATTAAGCCTGATAACCATGGCCGTACCATATATTTAAGATACACAAAAAGGCAAAAAGAACACAATGAACTTCTATGTACCCATCATTCCGCTTAAAAAGTAAACATTACAATACAACTGATGCCTCCCCATGCAGTTCTTCCAAATCACATCCTCCTCACCTTTCCCTCCAGAGAAAGCCTCTATTTTCAATTGCAGTCTTATCATTCTCATGTTTCTCTTAAACCTATTATACATACACAGTGTTAAATCCCTAAATCCAACTAATTCTTGATTTTTAAAAGATTATTGATGAATCTGGTTTGCTAATACTTCATTTAGTTATTGGGTAGAATTAGCTTATACTCTTCCTTTCTTGTATTGTCCTTATCTGGTTTGAGCATCAAGGTTATTATACTAGACTCATTACACAATTTAAGGTGGTTTCCTTTTTCTTTCTTTTTTAATTCTCTGGAAGACAGGTTAGCAGATGTCACCTGAAAATTAACTGGAACTGTTTGTTGTTTGATAAAGTTTTAAAGACAATTTCTAATTTTTAAATTAGATTGAATTTAAATTTTTAAGAGTGTTAAAATAATTAATGTCTATTTTCTTCAAGTCTATTTTGCTAAATTAAATTTTCCATTCCTTCTATATTTTAAAATTTACTGGGCATACAATTCTTCATGGTTGTCTTAATAATCTTTTAAAGTCTCTGTTGTAGCCACTTACCCTTTTTTCATTGCGGTATCATTAATTCCTGTTTTTTATTGCTCTTGTCAATCTTACTTTTCCACTTTGGTTTCTTCCCAGAACAAACTATCAGTAGCTGATCCTCTCCATTGAATTTTTTGCCCATGTCCATTGTTTCCTTCCTTCTACAAATTTAATATATTCTTTTTCTAATTTCTTACATGAAAGTATTTAAGTTGAATACCGAACACTTTAGTTTTTAACTGTCTTTTCTTGTATAAACATTTAAGACAATTATAACCCAGTGCCTTAGGTGTGACTGAAGTTGGATATGTGTTTTCATTATCCCTTAATTCTAATGATATTAAAATTCATTTTTTCTTAGACGAATAATTTATTTAGCAGTTCTCTGCATTTACTAGTAATTGAAGAAATGCTAACTTAAAAGAATAAGACACCACTTATATTGGCAAATATCAAACGGTGTTGAAAGTGTGAGTAAATCAGTGTTCTCTTATAGTCTGGTACAAAGACTTTCTATAGGAGATACTCTGGCCGTGTGTATTCAGATAATTTAAAATGTGAATACATGTGGAACTACAGTCAACGAGTAACGATAAGAAATAACTGAACTTGGCTGGGCACGGTGGCTTACGCCTGTAATCCTGGCCCTTTGGGAGGCCAAGGTGGGCGGATCACAAGGTCAGGAGTTTAAGACCAGCCTGACCAACATGGTGACACTCTGTCTAAAAATACAAAAATCAGCCGGGTGTGGTGGTGCATGCCTGTAATCCCAGCTGCTCAGGAGGCTGAGGAAGGAGAATTGTTTGAACCCAGGAGGCGGAGGTTGCAGTGAGCTGAGATCACGCCACTGCACTCCAACCTGGGTGACAGAGCGAGACTCCATCTCAAAAAAAAAAAAAAGGAAAAAGAAAAAAGAAATAACTGAACTGACCAAAGTATAATAAGATGACATACTGCAATTTCATTTATGACTGAAACAACCTGCATATCCAATGAAAAGGAACTAGTTAAATAAAGTACAGTACAGTCTTATATAATAGACTACTAAATGGAATTTATAAATTATAAAAATAGATAGATGTAGAGATGTAGACAGAGGTCCATAATGTTTGTGAGAGTAGAAAAAATTATATGTCTAATTATGAGTTCATTTTGGCTTATGAATCTACATATGCACTTACATAGTTATATCTGCCAAAATGTTAACAACTGTTCTATTCAGAGAACTGGCACAGCAGGGTGGCTTTTTTTTTTTTTCTTTTTTGGTAAGGTCTGGATCTTTTAAAATAAAAAAAAACAAATAAATATTATATATAGTTTAATATAAAAAAATAGTTGTTCCCATTTTGATTTAAATACAAATACCAATTGTTTGCCCACTGCCCAAGGCCTAATATTAAGACATAGCTTGATCAGGTGTTTTGTCCTGTTTCTTAAGGAAATGGCTTAGTGTGATTTATCAAATATTTTCTTATAAAAAAGGCAAACTTCAAAACTGTAGCTGTCTTCCCTTCAGGAAGTGGCATATTTCTAGCCTTCTATTAAAATGCATCATAGAATTTAAAGCACATTCTTCCCCACTCAATGATTCTGTGTACAAGAACACATCATCTGTATTTTTGGTCCTCTTTCTAGTGGTATTCAAAAACATTACTCCAGCAACTATAAGGAATTGAAACCTTAACCGGAAGACATCGCCACCTTCTGGCTTTTACAACAAATTGCATCAAAGACTACTACATTTAAGTTTCCACACCAGGAAAGATATTTAAACTGAAAGGCCACAATAAACCCTGTCATAAACACAAAGCAAAAATAAATCTAAAATCTAATTGAAAGACAAGAGAATAAATAAACCTGAGAATACAGAAATGAAGAATCTAGCTACTTAAAGTGGACTCAAGTTGAAGCTGAGGATACAGAGGAATGCGCCTCAAGGTTCTAACCACAAAATTACCATCTATGATCTGAGAAATGGCAGAAGCAGGGAAGGACTGATAATAGACCAATTTGCAAACACAATATGAACCCACATGGTCTCCTAGAGATAGCTCTTTTCTAAAAGAAAGACACACCATACAAAGTAACCTCATATCCTTTATAAAGCTCCCAAAATAGCAGATTAGGAAATAGACATTTTGTGTCCCAATCCCAATACATTACTTGACAGTCTCTCAACACATACCTAGGATCAAGATGAAGAAAAGCTAACATTTGCCTTTTAGAACGATGTTCTGTTGTATCTGTTTGATAGTATAAAATAAGCCTTATAACAGGGGGCTCTGATCTAGTGTTCCCATTTAGTTATGTGACACTGGGCCACTTACTTAACTGCTCTCTAAATCTTCATTGTCTCATCCTATAAATTGGTGCAAATATCACCTGTACCTCCCAGGGTGCTTTTAAGGATTAAATATTATTATCTATTCCAAGTATATAGCATACAGTATGTGTTCATTAAATGGTGGCTATTACTGACAGACAGATTCACCAATAATTGAATATTAATTGTATTATTTAATGAATTGATACAAAACTTGAGAACAGTTACGGGGGGTGGGGGGAAACACCAAGATCATAATGGGTTAGGCAAGGGTCAGCACACTACAGCCAATGGGCCAGTGCCTGTTTTCCCTGTTTTGCAAAAGTTTTATTGGAACACAGCCATGCCCATGTGTTTCCATAATGACTATGCAGCACAACTGAGTAGTTGTGACAAGAACCAAATGAACCACAAGCCTAAAATATTTACTCTCTGGCCCTTTAGGAAAAAGTTTGCTGATTACCGGACAAGCCCAAAGAGGTACTACCAAGAAAATAAAGTTTATCACTGATAAATGTAAGACTCACATTTTTAATTAAAATGACAAAATGTCTGTATAACATGGTCCTTGATTGGATCCTGGTTTTAACAAATCAGTATAAAAGATATTTGAGAGAAATTTGAATGATTTGAGTGGATCTGAATAGATTTGAGTGACATGAGATTATGAAATTACTGTTAATTTTTTAGAAGAGAAAACAGAGTGGTTACGTAGACAGACTTTTTTTTAGAGATGTACACTCAAATACTTGGGGGAACGTCATATCTGCAATTTAACTTTAAAATCTTTCACTGTTTGAACTCAGTAACAAATACAATGAGATACAATTTCAGAAGACTCTTGATGTCTGGAATCTTGCCATCAAACAAATTTGGATAATCTATTCTAAGATACAGCACAGACTTGGATAGTAGTTATCATAGTATTTTAGGACCAAAAAATACTGTATTACCGCTTCACCTCTTAACGATGATTAGATCAAGATGACAGAGATTACATCAAATTAAAAAGCTTTTGCACAGCACAGGAAACTATTAGCAGGGTGAAAAGCCAACCCACAGAACAGGAGAAAATATGTGCAAATTATATATCTGGTAAGAGATTATATCCAGAATATATGTAAGAAATTCAACCAACTCAGCAAAAGAAACAAATAATCTGATTAAAAAATAAGCAAAACACCTTAACAGACATTTCTCAAAAGAAGATACACCAATGGCCAACAGGTATATGAAAAAATGTTCAACATCACTTATCGTAAGGAAAACGCAAATCAAAACCACAATGATACCACCTCACTCCAGGTAGAATGGCTATTATAAAAAACAACAACAACAACAACAACAACAACAAAAACACCTATGTATTGATGAGGATGTGAAGAAAAGGGAATACTTTACACACTGTTGGAAGGATAGTAAACTCATACAGCCACTATAGAAAACAGTATAGAGGTTCCTCAGAAAATTAAAAATAGAACTACCACATGATCCAGCAATCCCACTACTGAATACATATCCAAAGAAAATGAAATCAGGATGTTGAAGAGATCTCTGCACTTTGCTATTTACTGCAGCACTACTTATTAACAGCCAAGATACGGAATCAATCTAAGTGTCCAACAATGGAAGAATGGATAAAGAAAATGTGAATAATCAGCTGTAAGAAATAATGAAATCTTGTCATTTGTGACATTAGTGAACCTGGAGGACATGATGTTAAATAAACCAAGCCAGACACAGAAAGACAAATTCCTCATGATCTCACTCATATGTGGAATCTTTTTTTAAAAAAAAAAAAGAAGGTGTTAATAGAAGCAGAAAGTAGAAGAGTGATTAACAGAGACTGAGGAGAAGAGGATGAGAATAAAGGGCGGCTGGTCAATGGATATAAATTTACAATTGGATAGGAGGAATAAGATATGTTGTTCTATTGCACAGTAGGGTGACTATGGTGAACAATAAGTCTTGTATATCATAAAATAGCTGGAAGAGAGACTTTTGACTGTTCTTGACACAAAGAAATGATAAATGCATGAGGTGATAGATGTCCTACCCTGATTTGATCACTATACAACAAATTTGTACCTCATAAATATGTACAATATGTATAATCATGTGTCAATTAAAAAATAAAAAACCAGCCTGGGCAACACAGAGAGACTCAATTTCTAAAACAAATTTTAAAATTAGCCAGGTATAGTGGTGTACGCCTGTGGTTCCAGCTACTTGGGAGACTGAGGTGGATTGAATCTGGGAGGTTGAGGCTGCAATAAGCTATGATGGCACCATGGCATTCCAGCCTGGGTGACAGAGGGAGACGCTGTCTCAAAAAAATACAGCAAAATAATAACAATAATTAAAAAAGAACCTTGGTGACAGATATATGAGTGTTTATTACACTAGTCTCTCCACATTTCTGCCTACAAGTTTCCACAATAATTTCTAACAGCTGTTTAAGATTAGGACTTTATTTAATAAAAGGTTAAGACAACATGGGGTTCAAAATGTACTGTATTATTTAAACAAACACATACTCACATAAACCTAGGTTAGATAAGAGTGTCCAGACCAAAGGAAGTAATAGCCTTTGCTATTAAAATATCTGCAATATCCAGAATTTATCAAATTATTAAAGATACTATTTCCAAATATCCAAAGGAAAGTATGATGGTGTGAGATATAAAAACAGTGAGCTGTGTGAAGAAAATCTTAGGACATTTAGCATAAGAATGGAAAAAGAGTAGTTGTTCTCAAATAACTGAAGAAAAAAGAAAATTGACAGAGTCAATTGAGGTCACAAGAAAGATCTCATGAAGCCACACAAAAAAACCACACACTTACACTGCAAAGTGTTGGGCTCTCCAGAAGATACGTGTCCAAAAAGGGAAGGTAGAGCTAGATAATTAACCAACAGTTAGGAGTGGCACAAAACAAGTCTTCCATTAGATGAAAGATGAGACTAGACTGATGGTTTTTAAGATTCCCATCTAATCCTAAAATCCCAGGAGTCTAACATATTAGATGAACATACATTCTAGACAAACGTAGGAATTACACAGTAAATTTCCATTTTAATTCTAGAATTATTCTGTTAGTTTAGATAAATTATCATCAATTCCGAACTCCCCACTTTCCCTTCAGCATGCATTTGTGTTCAAAGGGACAGTAATGGGAGAGAGTTAGATGCACTAAGGTCTAACAGTTGAAAACCTTGAACTTGTTGGGCAGGATGACATTCTATCATGAGGACATTTTTGTGTCTGGCCCAAGAGCTTATACTTTAGGAGTCAGTCCACAGGGTTGGCATTTTTGTAGTCTAGCCACATGAAGAAAATTTTACCAACAGTTTGCCTGGCCATAAAAAAACCTTGTATCTTCCAAAGAAAAAGACTGTATACTATACCACCCGTAAAACATTAACAAATGCTTAAGTGAAAGCAAAAGTATTTGATGTACAAAAACCATCATTACATTAAGTTAAACAGAAAGTGAAAGTATCTTCATTACATACGTCTACCTACCATCTATGAGACTCAATCAAGATACTCAGTCTGAAGACTGTTAAGCAGGTAGCATTCATGTGAATAATTTTTTATCAAAGTGAATTATGGTTAAAAAAATCTACATTAAGAAAGCTACAAGGTACTGTTTTTTTAATGGAAATTAGTCAACAACTCTGAGGTTGCCGGCATCTACTTACTAAAAAAAAAATAAAATGGGTATTTTTTTGCTTCAGTCCATGAAATTATTTGTAATGGTGTTTAAAAGGTGATGGGGAAAGATTTAAATGATACTGATTTTCTGAATGACTGCTTAAGAAAAGATAAGTTCAATGGTTTACACTCTCATGCAAAAGTTCTGGCCGAAAAAATGAAATATTTTGCAATATAAGAAGATATAATTGAAAACCTAGCTCATCTTAATAATGTTTAAACAGTAGCCTACTTAATATTTTCACTGTTTCGACGAATACCGAAATATATCTATGAAGTAAGAAAACTTAGATGCTGGCTGGGCACGGTGGCTCACGCCTGTAATCTCAGCATTCTGGGAGGTCAAAGTGGGTGGATCATTTGAGGTCAGGAGTTTGAGACCGACCTGGTGAAACCTTACTAAAAATACAAAAATTAGCCAGGCGTGGTGGTGGGCGCCTGTACTCCCAGCTACTGGGAAGGCTGAGGGAAGAGAATTGCTTGAACCCAAGAGGTGGAGGTTGCAGTGAGCAGAGATTGTGCCACTGCACTCCAGCCTGGGTGACAGAGTGAGATTCTGCCTCAACAGTAACAAAACAAAACAAAAAAAAACACTTGGATGCTAAGACAGTAGACATGAATTATAATGGAAGCTACACGACAGTGGACTAGTTCTGAACTGCTCCTGTTCTCATTTGTAAAACACAATACCATTTACCTCTCATGATTGTTTTGAAGAAAAAAAACTCACAAATTTTGATATGCTCTATTAAAGTAATGTATTAGTCAATGCTAACAATAATATTAACTAATATACTATTGTGGATAAAGGAAAAAAGTGTATTTTACTGACTATGACCTTACATTTGGAAATTTAAACTCAAAGATAAGAAATTTGGCATTTGATTCCTTATTATACAAAAGCAAGTTTTATTTTGGATAGACTTCTTAATATTTCAGATAAATTGTCTAAATATACAAGATTTAAGGAAGACAGCATGTCATTTTCTGATTACATAAGAAATACTCAAATAGTCACCTGGCCAGGAGGATCATGAGGTCAAGAGATCGAGACCATCCTGGTTAACACAGTGAAATCCCGTCTCTACTAAAAATACAAAAATTAGCTGGGCGTGGTGGCAAGCGCCTGTAGTGCCAACTACTTGGGAGGCTGAGGCAGGAGAATCACTTGAACCCAGGAGACGGAGGCTGCAGTGAGCTGAGATTGAGTCACTACACTCCAGCCTGGTGACAAAGCTAGACTCTGTCTCAAAAAAAAAAAAAAGAAAAAGAAAAAGAAAATAGTCACCCATAATCCTAACAGTGATAACCGATTTTTCCTATGCTCATATAAGCACATGGTTCTAAGCTCTAAATCCATATATTTATCTGTGCATATGCAACATGATTGGGATCATATGCACACGCTGTCTTACCTAGTCACCAAAGGATTCTATAAAAATCTTGGACAACTTGAGATATGAAAAGCGGCAATACTGAATTAACTGATTTTCCCTGAATACTAATGAGGGTGAACTTTTCAAATACTGTCAGTCATGTGCTGCCTAACAATGTTTTGGTCAATAACAGACCCATATACAACCGTGGTCCATAATATTATAATATTGTATTCTACTACACCTTTTCTATGTTTAGATACCCCAATACTTACCATTATATTACAACTGCCTACAGTACTCAGTAAAGAAACATGCTATATAGGTTCACTGCCTACAAGCAATAGGCTATACCATATTGCCTAGGTGTGTAGATTCTACCATCTGGGTTTATATAAGCATACTCTATGATGTTCATGTGACGACAAAAAACTCACTTCTCAGAACACATCCTTGTCATTAAGTGATGCATGACTATATTACTAACCATTTGTATTTCTTTGTTAGCTGCCTCCTGTCTTCTGTTCATTTTCCTTCTAAGATTTCTTGTGGATTTATGGAAGCTCTAATATGTAAAGAATATTCACCTTTTGCCTGCTTAATCTAATTCATTCTGCTGAAAACAATTTATGCCCACTTCTACATGTGATACACTCCCACTTGTTCGATAGCTCAGCATCACCTTCATTCAATCAATTCTATAACAATGAACTGGAAATCTAAGCATTAAGACCCATACTAGGGGATAGGGACCTGGTAGTGAATAGACTTGGTTCAGGAAACAGCAGATGTTCTCAGCTGAGTTAAGAGTATGAACTGCTCAGGCCTCAAGAAAGAATCAGCATGGCTACGGTGGGAAAAGCGAAAAGGAAAGTGGCATAAGACTAGGTAGAGATGCAGCGAGGGGTCAAATCATGCCTTCTATGCCATGTTCAGAATTTTCATGTTTATCTCAAAAGTAATGGTTAGCTAAAAGAGAAGCAAGACTGACATCACATATTTGCATTATAAAAATCTATCACCACCACTCTGCAATGGGAAGATGGACTGAAAGAGAAGAATGGGTAAGGGGGTCTAGCACAGCAGTCCAGGCAAGATGACAGCAGGAACACAGTGGTAGTACTGTTTAAAAATGCAAAGTAGTAGACAGAAGAGAGAGTTTTTGGAGATAGAGTGAACAGAATTTTGTGATTGATAGGGAGATGGAGAATGACTGCAGGTTTGTGGCCTCTTTACTAAGATAGTAAACACTGGAGAAAGGGCAGGCTTGCAGGGCAGATGAGAAAAGTAGGAGGGGTTAACAATTCTGTTTTGGACATTTTGAACTGAAGGAACTTGGGAGACATCCAAGAGGAGATACGGAGGAGCAGTTAATTAGCTAAAAGTCCATTGCTCAGGACATGTCTAGGTTAAGACTGCAAATGAAAATTTGGAAATCCTAGTACAAAAGGTAATTAAAACCATCATTGGTGAAATTTAAAAAGCAAAGGAACTCAGAAACCTGATCCTCAATACTAACCTAGAGTGTCCCTATTCTGAGTCCCATTTGGTCAATGGTAATGTTACTATACATACTTCTATCACAGCAATTTTCCACACTACAAACTACAGTGAAATCTTTCCTATTTGTAGTCTCCTTGGTAGACAATAAGCTCCTCGGACGCATGATCAAATCTTATTTCTGTACCCCAGCCTAGGCACAGTTCCCAATGCACCATACACATTCAGTAAAATGTCTGCGGAGTTTAATTGTAAGCTTGAGGTTATTAAAAAGCAATGTTTACTCACACACCCACATCACACACACACACACACACACAGGCGCACACACACTCTCTGTATTCTCTTTCTGTCTCCCTCTCAAGTT
Source organism: Trachypithecus francoisi (assembly GCF_009764315.1). Classification (NCBI taxonomy): domain Eukaryota; kingdom Metazoa; phylum Chordata; class Mammalia; order Primates; family Cercopithecidae; genus Trachypithecus; species Trachypithecus francoisi. The sequence goes on from NW_022681460.1 coordinate 83,012,088, forward strand.
GAAGAGCTCAACAGAATGCCTGGGTTAAATCTAGACTCTACCACTTACTAGTCATATGACTGTGGATAAGTTAACACCTTTGTGCCTCAATATCCTCCTCTGTAAAATAAGGCAGATAAACAGAACCCATCACAGTGTTGTGAAAATTAAATTTCATATAAAGTGCTTGGCACAGTACTTGCACATGATAAGCATTCAAATGTAGCTGCTTTATTGTTACTATTATTATATCTCCTTTCTTCATCTTCTATGGACAGAGAAATATTCACAAATAGGAAGGATTTCTAGCTACTCACTGCAGTCCTCAAGCTTTGGAACAGAAAAACAAATCGTATTCCTTCAAGTTTAAAAGCAAGTGGTAAAAATAAAGAATACAACTTCGATGTATCTGTTAAGTGAAATGAGTACTAAAAAAAGCACTAAATTTAACAGTGAATAAAAACACACACACACACACACAAAACTCCAACAATAACAAAACCATCAAATCAAAGCAAATAGCTGTTGATCATGGGGTTCTTTTTTGGTGGTGCTGAGGGGAGTGGGGACAGGGAAGGTGGTGAAGGAAACAGGAAAAGATTGACCAAATCTACTACATGTTATGAAATAGATACTACGCTAAATTTTACTTCATTAGGTACCTGCAAAAAAGCAGGAAAATGAGAAGCATAATGGGTTTGGATATTAAACTGTGATACAAGTTTATGCTGTTCATTTAATTTAAATCGTAAGGTATTTGCTTTCTTCAGCAGGTCTTACGTGTCCCTACTTCCCATATTACGGACTATAATTTCAAAAGCTAAAAAGTTTCATTTCTTTACAGAGAAGTTTGATATTTGTCCTAAGCTACCTATAAGTGACTATAAATCTGTAAGACTAATGTAGCCATTAAATTAATGCTAACAAAACAGCCTAATTTTTAAAAGATTATTTTAATTTGCAAGTGTAAATGTTAATTCACTACGGTAGCTAAACGACTGAATAAATCTTCTCATAAGTTGGCGTCAGAATTGGCAGGCATCAAGATCAAGCTTCTCTATATTCTGATTTATTTCAAGGGTGTGAATGCAGGGCTCAAACTTGAAGCACTGATAACTCATCAAGAATTTAATCAAGAGAAAGCACTGCATGGGGAAAATACACAGGTGAAACTTCCTCTTTTGATAGTTTCAACTGTTTTTACAGGGTTACCCCTTATATAAAATGCTCTAGCATAGACAACCTGTTTAAGGTCTATGTCATACACAAATGCCATTTTAAGAAAAGGAAGGTCAGATTATGAAATTAGCTACTTGGGAAAACAAAACAGAGTTCAGCCTGGCGCGGTGGCTCACGTCTATAATCCCAGCACTTTGGGAGGCCAAGGCGGGCGGATCACGAGGTCAGGAGATCGAGACCATCCTGGCTAACACGGTGAAACCCCATCTCTACTAAAAATACAAAAAATTAGCCAGGAGTGGTGGCGGGCGCCTGCAGTCCCAGCTACTTGGGAGGCTGAGGCGGGAGAATGGCATGAACCCAGGAGACGGAGCTTGCAGTGAGCCGAGATGGTGGTACTGCCCTCCAGCCTGGGCGACAGAGTGAGACTCTGTCTCAAAAAAAAAAAAAAAAAAAACCAGAGTTCAAACATTTCTGGTTTAAAAAACAGTAAAAAATATACTTAAACAAAACAAACATGATTACATAATGAACACTCTTTCCACATGTAAGAACCATTAGGAATTTCTTATTTTACTCAGAACTTGTCAGATCTGAGTAACTGCTTGAAGGGTACGTCACTCAAAAAAGATAAACACAGAGAACTTGGCTAGAGATCAGAAGAAAGCTATACATTTTTAAAACCTGAAATTATGGTCTGTGAGGAAGTCAAGAACACTAGCACAACAGGAGGGTGAGTAATTTAATGGTATATACAAGTAAAAGAATGGGTTCTTACACAGAACACAAGAGTGATAAGGAAGTTTTCTGATTGGAACATTGGTTCTTTTTTTTTTTTTTTTTTCTTGAGACGGAGTCTCGCTCTGTCGCCCAGGCTGGAGTACAGTGGCGCTATCTCGGCTCAGTGCAATCTCCGCCTCCCGGGTTCACGCCATTCTCCTGCCTCAGCCTCCCGAGTAGCTGGGACTACAGACGCCCGCCACCATGTCCGGCTTTTTTTTTTTTTTGTATTTTTAGTAGAGACGAGGTTTCACCATGTTAGCCAGGATGGTCTCGATCTCCTGACCTTGTGATCCACCTGCCTTAGCCTCCCGAAACGCTGGGATTACAGGCGTGAGCCACCACACCCAGCTAGTTCTTAACTATTAAGAAAAAGACAAGGCCAGGCCTGGTGGACTCATGCCTGTAATCCCAGCACTTTGGGAAGCCAAGGTGGGCAGGTTGCTTGAGCCCAGGAGTTAAGAGACCAGACTGAGCAACATGGCTATACTCTGTCTCGGCAAAAAAAACCACAAAAATTAGCCAGATGTGGTGGTGTGTGCCTATAGGCCCAGCTACTCAGGAGGCTGAGGCAAGAGGATTGAGCCTGGGAGGTCAAGGCTGCAGTGAGTTATGATCACACCACTGCACTCCAGTCTGGGCTACAGAGTGAGACTATGCCTTAAACAAATAAATAAAAAGACAAAAAGACAAAACAACAGAAACAAGATAATAACCATGAAGATGCTCAAACTTCACAGATACAGATTTAACTGACCTTGACAGGGCCCTAATTTTGAAAACATTTCCAAGATGTTTCTAATGGGTAGTCGGTTGAGAACCACTGGGTTGAAACACCATCACAGGCAAATAAAATAAAAGAATTTCCCTTTCTGTAAGTCCTTAAAAAGGGCTCTATTCTTCTATCAGTACTGTTTATCAGAGAACATGAAGACTTCTACACTCTGTTTACCATCCCTTGTTTCCCAAACTCCATTTCATGCTCTAAACCAGCATAATCTGTCTTCTGCCTCTACACAGTACAAAATGTTACAAATGAATGGCTCATTGCTGAATTCAATGGCACACTTGAAACTCCCTCCTACTCTAGAGCATAAAGTACTGGGAACCTCTGATTCTTCAACTGCTCCCTTGCTATGTCCTATCCCTGGCTTCTGAGGAAGCTTTATTGAATTCTTTCCCCATCTCAAATACTTCTCTGTCTGTTCCTCAAATCAGAAGTTCTTAACTGAAACCCATGCCAGACCCTGAAAAGCTCAACAATAGGTTCCAGAGGTTAGGAACCCCCTGAAATTGCATACACACTAACCTGTATGTGTACCTGAGCAGGCCATTGTTTTTTTCATATTACCAATGGGGTTAAGATTGCTAAAGGTTATAAACCACTGCCTGAAATCCTTTTCCTCTTTAAACTTTCCAGGCCTCAGTTGCTATCTATGAGCTTATGGCTGGCTCCTACATCAATCCTGACCTATCAGATATCTGAATCCATATTCCCAATCATCTATTAGGCATATCTATTAAAATCAACACATCCAAACAAAACTCATTAAGCACCTTAAAAAATCTTGCTCTATCTCCTTGTAATTTTGTGAATGGAGTGAGTCACAATTAACACTCGCTCACCTGAACCAGAAATTTCAGAATCATCCTTCATCTCTCATTCCTCTCCTCTGCTCAGTTAACTTAATCTAGCTTCTTTTCTGCATCCAAAGCAACAATGTTTTACTTTAGGCCAGCTCACATGTCATTATGGCTACAGGCTTTTAATGGAACTCTCTGCTTGCATTCTCCATGCTGTAATCCATCTACCAAATAGCTACCAGGATTATCTTCCTAATTGTCTCCCTATCTGAAGAAGCATCTCTTGGCTCTCTTAGAATGAAAAACAGAATCTCATCTGCTTGCCTTGGAATGCAGTGGACTTCCCACCCCCGATCTTCCTTATATAACCTAACCTTCCACTTCCAACACACCTTAACATTCTCAGCTTTACACCATTCCTCTTCCAGTAACACACCGTTTCCTGGTTTTATAGCTGCCTAAATTGTCCTTTAGGCACTCCTTCAACTAGGAAACTTTTACGCATAATTGCATATTTCATATGCAACTCACGTGAACCAAGCTCTGCGGGTAGACAATGGGAATATAGCTCAGAACAAAATGGTGAGGCAAGGAACTCTCATGGCAGTTGTATTTCAGTGGAAGAAAAAGACAACAAATAGGTTGACAAAATAATCAAGAGAATGTGATCTGTGTTATAAAGGAAACGAGATAACGAAAGAGCAACTTCAGGAGGAAAGATCCAGGGAAGGTCTTTCAACTTTCTTAAGAGATAAGAAATAATTCTTGGCTGAGTGCGGTGGCTCACACCTGTAACCCCAGCACTTTGGGAGACCAAGGCGCACGCACCACGAGGTCAGGAATTCAAGACCAGCCCGACCAACATGGTGAAACCCATCTCTACTAAACACAAAAATTAGCCGGGCATGGTGGTGTGCACCTGTAATCCCAGCTACCCTCCTGGGGCTTGAACTCTGCAGGCGGAGGTTGCAGTGAGCTGAGATCGCACCACAGCATTCTAGCATGGGTGACACAGTGTGACTCCGTCTCAAAAATAAATAAATTAATTAAATAATCTTAAAAAGAGATCTTAAAGGATAAGAAGGATAAGAAGTAGCCAGTCATATGAAACACTGGGAGAAGAGCAACCCTGCAGAGGGCACAGTAAATGAATGGTACTGTTGGTGTTATAAGTGTTTACTGAACTTGCAGACACCAAGTTCCTTGAAGATAACCGTTTAATTTAAATATGTGTCTTTAGAACTTGGCTCAATTGCTGGCATTTGGTCCTAAACTCAATAAAAACTTGATGAATTAAATGAATACCTTAAGAACAACTGAGAAAATGGTTTCTGGGGTTGGGGGCAGGTAAGTGTAAAGAGTAGGTATCTTTCACTACAGCAGTAAGAATCTGAGTAGCCTCAACCAACTCAAGTTCTCCAACAGTATCCTATTCTTACCTTATTTCACTTTCTGGTATGTTATACTTAGTGCTTCTACACTTAACAAGTTACTAATCATTTTAGGCCAGACCCCCAAATCCTGAAGAGCAACTGTGTTCCAGGAGCTTTTACAAATACAAAATAAATTCCAGATGTAAGAAAAGAATTATTTTAATTGAAACACACCTACTGACCTTCAGCATTTTTTATATTCCCTTTTCTCATCCTCTGAAAGTTACTATCTCCTTTACTTCATATCCCCAAGGATTCTAACTCACCCATGTTCTAGAGCCTATAGGTAATTCCACTACAGCTGCTAATCAGAGAATGTCACTTCCAGGATATCAACCATTCAGTTAAACAAGGTGTGATGATAAAGCCATTTTTCCTCTATTCCCAAAGAGAGAGCAAAAGTATATAACCAAGACAAACAAATTCGGAATATGGTTTCAGGCATTTGAAACTCAGTTCTAATTTTAAGAGGCCAAAACCAAAGGCCTAGAAAGAATAAATTGAGAGGCACATATTCTAAATGTACAGACAAATTAAATAATTATCCAAGTTGTTTTGTACTGCGCACTGAAGTGGAAGTTTCTAGATTACTGGTCACAGCCAAGGAGTAGTGTTGAATTTCTTAAAATTAAAAAAAAAAAAAAAGCTGTCAGCCAAAGGCTTTCTCTGCTATCCTGGGACCTACAGATTCCATTAGCAATATAGCTTTTAATCTGTTGAGCCACTCAGCATCCCTTACTGAAGGCCTCCCCCCACCACCTCCCTACAAAACAAGAGTAAAGAATAGAGTACCTTTGGCCGGGCGCGGTGGCTCAAGCCTGTAATCCCAGCACTTTGGGAGGCCGAGACGGGTGGATCACGAGGTCAGGAGATCGAGACCATCCTGGCTAACACTGTGAAACCCCGTCTCTACTAAAAAAAAATACAAAAAATTAGCCGGGCGAGATGGCGGGCGCCTGTAGTCCCAGCTACTCGGGAGGCTGAGGCGAGAGAATGGCGTAAACCCAGGAGGCGGAGCTTGCAATGAGCTGAGATCCGGCCACTGCACTCCAGCCTGGGCGACAGAGCGAGACTCCGTCTCAAAAAAAAAAAAAAAAAAAAAAAAGAATAGAGTACCTTTAAGATTAGCATGCAAATTTCTGTTGAGGAAGGTCTAATGAATTAGTCATTGTGCCTTCAATATGGTTGTTTGTGATCCCTGCAACCACCCTAATCTGTAACTAGCAAAGATCCTGGAATGTGGTCAACCCACAAGCAATTAAAGTATGCTCATTACAACTTTCCTAGGTTGTACATGCACACAAGTCACTGGAAATGCCCAAGGAACACACTGCAGCCATAAGTAGGTGAGAGGAAAAACACTTGCGGCTCACCAGAAGTATCTGACAAATTAAAAAGGATGGGGTGGTTCTTGTTCCACAAAAGCTTCAAGTTTGTTAACTCAGTTTCAAACAGTAACAGGCTCTATAAATGCTGTTCACAGTCATAAATCAAATCTCCATTTTCATATTTGCACTTTTGGGTTACACATTGACTTTTATTATGTTCATATCTGAAAGACAGCAACATCTGTCCCTGAAAAAGAGTGTGACAGAAAGAACACTAGGTGGTCGGGTGCAGAGGCTCACGCCTGTAATTCCAACATTGCGAGGCTGAGGGACCACGTGAGGTCAGAAGTTCAAGACCAGCCTGGTCAATGTGCTAAAACCCCATCTCTACAAAAAATACAAAAAAAAAAAAAAAAAAAAAAAAAAGGCCAGGTGTGGTGGTGTGTGCCTGTAATCCCAGCTACTCAGGAGGCTGAGGCAGGAGAATCGCTTGAACCCAGAAGATGGAGGTTGCAGTGAGCCGAGATCACGCTACTGCACTCCAGCCTGGGCAACAGAACAAGACTCCATCTCCAAAATAGACAAAACAACAACAAAAACAAAAACAAAAGAAAGAAAGAACATTAGAGAAATATTAACAATGTGTTAGACAGAATTTTGTCTCAAAACAGCAAGTTTTATTGTGGACTACAGTACTGATAACCTTGGCAACTTGTTTTCCTAAAAATTTCCTAACACAGGCCAGACATGGTGGCTTGTGCCCATTGCCCATAATCCCAGTACTCTGGGAGGCCAAGACGGGCAGATCACTGAGGCCAGAAGTTCGAGGCCAGCCTGGTCAATGTGGGGAAACACCACCTCTACTAAAAATATAAAAATTAGCGAGGCGTGGTGGCGCATGCCTGTAATCCCAGCTACTTGGGTGGCTGAGGCACAAGAATCACTTGGACCTTGGAAGTGGAAGTTGCAATGAGCTGAGACGCCACCACTGCACTCCAGTCTGGGTGACAGAGTGAGAGTCTGTCTCAAACGAAAAAAAATTTCCCAGCGGCCGGGCGCGGTGGCTCAAGCCTGTAATCCCAGCACTTTGGGAGGCCGAGACGGGCGGATCATGAGGTCAGGAGATCGAGACCATCCTGGCTAATACGGTGAAACCCTGTCTCTACTTAAAAAAAAAAATACAAAAAACTAGCCGGGCGTCGAGGCGGGCGCCTGTGGTCCCAGCTACTCGGGAGGCTGAGGCAGGAGAATGGCGTAAAACCCGGGAGGCGGAGCTTGCAGTGAGCTGAGATCTGGCCACTGCACTCCAGCCTGGGCGGCAGAGCAAGACTCCGTCTCAGAAAAAAAAAAAAAAAAAAAAAAAATTTCCCAGCACAGTCCTCAGGGTATCTAAAACTAAAGGAAATATATATTTCTATCTATTTGGTGCAACAGTCAAGATCATTTCCTCTCTTAAACAGGAAAACAAAAGTCACACCTCTAAATACAAGCATATTTGCCAACCTCCTTAGTGTGTGGAAGCTTATAAAAACCAGCTGAAACAAATAAAACCAGCACAACGTGGAAGAAGGAATTATAACACTTTACCCTGTACATTTAAAGCAAAATATGCTTTTAATAATATATTTTATATAAACCTCTATAGTATATATTTTATAAAAATAGATTTCAACTAAAAAATCAAGACCTGGATATTAGCCAGAATAGGAAAGAACAGTCTGCAATTCACTTTGTTTAGGCAGACACATTTATTTTTAGTCAGCAGTTTCCAATGTCCACACAACTAAACTAAAACATTTGGTCTTCACTTTTTAAAGTTAGTTATTTCAGCAGCAGCCTAAACAAAACTATAATTATCAAATTATTTTCCTGATTAGGTAGCTTCAGTATTTGTTTTTAGCCTTACCATAAGCAAACAATTTTGCAATCCTACAAAGTCATTCTTGAGCCACTTGAATTACTGCAGCAGAGCAGCAATTTTAGCTACCACTAAAATTACAAAAAAAGCTACTATTAGAACATTTATAGTGGCACAGAAAGCTCACAATACATGGCTTTACACTGATAACAAGTTTCAAATTTACCACCAACTAAGATTATACAAGTAAAAAATGGTGCCTTCTAAAGAAAGCCTAATTCTGTTAAATGAAACCATTGGGGTCTATTCCTTTTATTCAGAAGTATCATACAGCTAACCAAGTCAAGTCCACAGGGAAACAGTATTTCAATAGCTGCAACACGGTGCCAGCCCAGGCTTTGTTGGCCTTCCTTTTCCAAGAAACAGAGATGCCTCTCTTTACTTAGTCCATCTGCCATCGGTGATAACCAGATGCCTGTGTGACAATTCAAAACTTAAAAAAAGTACTTCCCCCTCCTAAAGCCTAATAGCAGAGATGAGTCCAATAGTCAGTGATCAGAAATAAAAAGAATTTCAATGCTCTAGTAGAAAGCCTCTCAACCAAAGAAACAAAGCATCCAAGTGGTCCAACAGTTCACCTTTAATATACTATCCAGTGCCACTGCTACTAGCACCTGCTAACACTTTTTTAAGCTTTTAACTAAAGTTCTAAGTGCTTTACGCTTAATTCTCACAGCAACCCTGTAAGGTAGTAGTAGTAGTACTAACCCCCTAGTACAGAAGAGGAAACTGGGCCTCAGGGCAGTGAGAAAGCTATTTAATATTTAAGGCCATGCCATTAATTAAAAGCACAGCCATGATGCTGAACACAGGCAGCCTGCACCCAGAGTCCGTACTCTTTAAGTGTTGTACCAACCCCAATCTCAAGGAAAAGTAAGTGATTCTAATCAAAACTCGTCTCACAATGAAAATACTTGCAATTTATCAGGAGCCGGAATGTTAACACCTGATTCTTTGGAACCATTTTATTAATAGTAACAAATTTTTTTACTGCTTTTAAGACTTAAGTCCTATCTAGTGAGTTAAAAAACAAAAACATACCGTGGGCCAATGTCTACACACAGATGTCTATCTTGTGCTAAGCGCAATTCAATGCTGAAGTCATCTACGTATGTCCTAGGAAAACTCTGTCCTTAAAACCAGTTCAAAAATCTGGTTTTCAGTATTTTTTTATTAATGGATGGTAAAAGTAACCAACAGCCAATCTTCTGTGCTGTACTTTTTGGTGAAATTTTAAACAGTTTCATTATTGACTCCCACATAAAGGCACATCTGAACTGCCCCAGAAATCACCCTATTGAGTTTGTTTTTTTTTTTTTTTTTAACATTTAATGGGATCCATAGCAGCATGCTTCAACCCACAAAACCAGCCATTTAAACCAAATTCTCAACTTTATCCCCCTTTAGTCATAGATGAGTAGAATTTCTGACGTGACCTGATTCCTTTCCACTAAAGACATACTTGCGGAATCTTGCTTTTTTGCAACTATACAAACACACAAACTCCATCTGTCTTCTAAAGAAAAAGACTGACTGGTTAATAATACAAAAATCAAATCTGTCTACGTAGCCGGGAAAAACCTTAGATATGTATACTGTCTCTCATCCTTTTGAAATTTCCCAAAGTGGTAGCCACGTGACAAGAGCAAATATCGTGTCTACTCAAGTGAAGGTAGTCCATCATTATCTTTATTGTTTGAATTGGTTAGAAGAAGGCTCTAATCATACCTGAGAAAGTGTCATTGCTTATAATTTGCATGCCCACAGCCAGAATACAAAGTTGAAATTTTAGGCATCAAGAATTAGGTTTCAAAAAGGTTCCCTTCATCCACTAGCTAAGCTCTTGAAGTGAAATAAACAAACATGTATCTCCTTCTATTAACAAGGTAATCTTCAAAATACACACACAGGGCAGGAACATACAATATGATGGCAACTCATACTCCTGATCCTCAAGAAACTTCTAATTTAGCAGGTATGATGAAGTCCATTCACCAATAACGACAGTACCAGGCAGTATGTAATAAAGAATTTAAAATTCATATCTGTGTGTGTCACGTTTTGTTACACACATAGGACATTTCTGTGCTATCTACAAGTGCGCAAAAAGCACCTGAAGGGAAATATCTCTTTCATCCAGCTTTGCACACCTGACACGACACCAGGCATACAGAAGGTGCAACAAAATGGATGTAAGTTTCAGGGAATCGTTATTAGTTCGAATGTCACAATACAGCTAAAATTTGAAAACACCAGAGATTTTAACTCAGAGACAATGTGGAAACATTCTACTATAAATTCCTCTAAAAATCAGCTGCAACGTCTGTATTTTATAGCAATAATTTCATCACATGGTCTATGATGAAACAGAAGGAAATCAATCACTTAGGTTATTACTGGTCCCCTTCATCTAAAACCAGTCCTCATGTTCACTCAACTAGATTATACAGTATTTTCTGATTTTTAAATAATGTGCCACGTCCACGAGAAGAACTAACTCTCTCCAAAAACATTCAGCTATACGTTTCATAAGTATTTGTTCTACTTCATAGCAAATTCTGCATTCTATATATGTTCATCCACAAAAATGTTGATGTGACAATTTTCTATGTTAAGAATAACTTGGGGAAATCAGTATAAGTAGTTCCCTCAAATTTGGCAGAATATAATTTCAGTCAAGATTGATTTTAAGAATAATTTTTTTAGAATAAGAATCATGAAAATCTAAGGTTCAATTTAAAACACACAACAGGCTCTGCAATACTTTTTTTAAAAGTGACTGTCTACTGTATTACCATTTGGACTTCTAATGTCTTTCATTCTGCTAAGTTCAAAAATTTTAATATACCGGCCGGGCGCGGTGGCTCACGCCCGTAATCCCAGCACTTTGGGAGGCCGAGGCGGGCGGATCACAAGCTCAGGAGATCGAGACCACAGTGAAACCCCGTCTCTACTAAAAATACAAAAAATTAGCCGGGCGCGGTGGCGGGCGCCTATAGTCCCAGCTACTCAGGAGGCTGAGGCAGGAGAATGGCGTGAACCCAGGAGGCGGAGCTTGCAGTGAGCTGAGATCCGGCCACTGTACTCCAGCCTGGGCGGCAGAGCGAGACTCCGTCTCAAAAAAAAAAAAAAAAAAAAAAAAAAAAAAAATTAATATACCTTATTTTAATATAAGCTCTTGAGTTTCAGCACAGGCTCTTAACCTGTTGTATTCACAACCAACAGTTATTCAGAATGAATACAGAACATCCAACATGACAACTCCAATTTTCCAAATAAAGAGGAGGGGCACAGAATGAAAATGCAACAGATAAAATCCCATTAATGAAACGCATATGCAGGCGAAAGACACGTTGAAAATGCCATAAGAAACAGAAATGATACAGCATAAAAAATCATTTTTGATTGGGACATGATTAAGAAAAGAGAGTAACTAAACCACCACCAAAGTTGGGACTATTGGGGCGTAGGAGGGCAGGGAAAGCAGACACTGGATTGCTCATAAAGGTGGAAGCTAGGGCTTGACCCTCACTCAAACAATGAAGAGACAGACAACGGCAAACAAGGTCTAGGTCAAGTGAGTCTGATGGCAGCCCTAAGGTTGAGGGACACTTTGTCAAGTCTCATATGCACAAAGATAATCGCAGGACTCAACATCCACAGCCTCAAGTATGGTTATCCCAGCGTATCTTTCATAGAACTGCTACAAAGATTAAGCAACAGTCTTTGATTCCTTAATCTATCTTTTTCTTCTTAGAGTCTTAAAATGCAACTTAAGTTTCCCAGTGTTCACACTTTCCATCCTGTCCAATTCTTTACACATGAATGAAATTCCTTTAACAGACACTGGACCTCAATTCCATATTAAAAGCTTAAGATGAAAACGCCTGAGTTAAAACTATATTCTGGCTAGCCCTCATTCAGGAATAAGCCAATCCAATCAAGGGCACACAGCAGTAGGTCACTAGTTTCTTTTTTTATATTTTATATTTTTTATTATTATACTTTAAGTTCTAGGGTACATGTGCATAACGTGCAGGTTTGTTACATATGTATACTTGAGGTCACTAGTTTCTGATACTGATTTTGAGGGCAGAGGGTACGTAAAGAGGAGGCTGGGGAAAGGATGACACCTTTTTGCTTAAGAGAAGTCAGGTTTAACAAAAGGGGTGGGGAACAAACAGAAGCTGTGGTTGACCTAATTGCTCCTATGATTTATCAATTTTATTTTCATCTTTAATCTTCAACTTTACATAAAGAACTTTATATGTATATGTGGCCTTTTCATTGTGCTACAGGAAAACCTCATTTACTCACCTAAAATGATTTTGAAAAGTATAAAACCATTAAGCAGCTTGTGATGTAAGACTAAAGAGATAACATAAACTGGTATTTTACTGGGCATACCAAACTGTGAATAAGCCTTTCAGCCAGATAGTGTTAACAGTCACTTCTCAATTGGAATGAACTGCCATTTTCTCAAAGAGACTGCGAAATGATGCCAGGATGGCTGAATCTTCTTATATGTCTCCTTTTAAATTTTCCCAGAGAATTCACATTGCTTGCACAAACACACACACACACACCACCAAGCTTACTCCCTTTTCTTGAGTCACAGTTTTAAGGCACTGTTCTAAACCCTACATACAGAAGCTCATGCACTTACTGCCAGTGTCGCTTTGGAACTGCAGGTGACAGATGCAGTCAGAGAGCTCACAGATGTGGACTGACTGCAGTTTGAGTCTTATTGCAGTGAGCACATTGACAGAGCCTGCAGATGCACATCTCGGCAGGAGAGATTTTCTTTTTAAGCCCTCATGCCCTATTAGATTTACTTTTAGGGCTTTTATTGGCTATTTTTATCACTTATCCCGACTCTCATCCCTGCTTAGCCCTACCCACAATTCATTTTCTGTTCTTCAGTTCTAGATCCTTCTCCATCAATCCTAATTTTGGTCAAAAATAATAATAAAATAAAGCGGGGCTGCCGGCATTGCCAGAACCAGAAACCCACGAAGCCGCTTTTGGAGAGCTACTAGAGAGGCCGCTGGAAGTTTTCTGAGAAGCAACGGACCCCTAGCATCTTTGCACGGTCCCTCTTCCCCTGGGTGATGACTCCAGAGACTTATGAGGAATCTCCCCTCCCTGTCTTTCCCAGTGGTGGCTTAAACGAAACATAAACCCTCTTTTTTTATCCTACACTAGGTTCGATAACGCTCCCAGGTACGGACGCCCCACCCCCAACCCGTTATCCCTAACAAGATCGCGAAATATCGCCCGGTCCTTTTCAGAACTGAGCCCTCCCTCGGCCACCGGACCGGTTTCCCCCACCTCAGCGGCTGCCCTCCAGTCGCCCGCCCCCAACACATCCCACCCCAAGTCTGGCCCGGGCTCCGCACATGCCCACCCCGCGCCCAAGACGCCCCGCACCCGGTGCTCAGGCCGCTCAGCCGCCCGCGCTCCCCGCGTCCAGGGTCGTCTAGGGGGTTACCGTGGGAAGAGGGAGCGGTGGCTGAGGACGCGGCGGCAGCGCTGCTGCCGGTTGCGTCGGATGCGAAGGAGAAGCTGGAGGACAAGGATGAGGATGAGACGGGCGCGCTCCCCAGTCTCCATGGAACTCCCGCCCCGGCCCGTTGCTAGGAGCCCCCGAGGCTCGGACTCCGTCTTCCTTGCTTTGTTGTTCCGGGTGCGAGGCGGCCGCCGCTTCCCCGCGACAATAAATAGACTAGACGCTGGGTAGCATAGAGACAGCGCGCGTGGGCTAGAGCGCCGCCGGACAGGGCGCTCCTGGGTGCCTCGCTAGCCACTCATTTCCGGCTCTCACTGCTCCCGTCACTTTCCCCGTCCCCCGCCCCCACCCTTCTTTCCTCCTTCCTGGTCCCCAAATCAGGCCCCTCCTGCCCACCGCGCTGGGCGCGGCGTGGGGTGAGAGGTGGGATGGGGGCGGTGCTAATGGGCATCGGACTAGACTTTTTTGTTTAAGAACCGCTTGAAAGGGTTCTGAAAACACCATGAATCCCTTGTATATTTTTAGTTGATATCTGAACATGTGTAGTAATTTCTGGCATACAACCGAATATTTAGGTGGACTTTTTTTGTCAAAACCGTAGAACTTTCTCATTAGCTCATTAAATTTATACAAGAGGTTCTCCCCACCCCCCCGTTATATAATTGGTAAAGCTAGTCCTTACCGACGAGACTTGTCTTCTGCCTGAAAAAAGTCCTTCGCTTTTTCAGTCAAAATGAACCCGTTAATTTATGATGCCGCGATAAATTCCCCTAGTGAGATTCCTCACTAGGCGAACTGGAATCCTGGTCTTAGAGCGACAGGGGATGACAGATGACAGACAGAGGGAAGGAAACGGGGAGAGATGGAGGCACAATGTGTGGCGAGACGGAGGGATAACGCAGAAGCGTATGCCACTTCTGTCGCCTGTTCCTTCCACATTCCTTACTCTACGTGGGTTTGCGGTCGGGACTGTCCCTCGGGAACCGAGAGGCGGATCCAGGAAGGATGGGAGGTGGGAGAGGGCGGATGCTGGCGAGGACTCAGGCCGCCCGGGGTAGGAGGACGTCTAGGAACGGAGACCCTCCGCGGCTGTGCGCCCAGGTAGCGCTGCAGGGGCCGGGGGACCCCGGGGGCGCACACTGGCCCGTTTGAACCGTCGCGCTGGGGCCCGAGTGCGTCCACAGGGTCCCTCGGGGGTGGCCTGAGAGGCGCTGTCCGCGGGAGCGAAAATCGCGTAACGGCCCTGAGAGGTCCACGCACGCCGCGCGGAAGCCTCTGGCTCCCAGCCCCACGCTTCCCACTCTCAGGCCGGCATCGGCCTCTCCACCAGAGCTCGGCTGCAGTCAGAAGCCTCTGGCGTTAGTTGAGGTCAATGGCAGCCCTGATTTAATTATTAAAAGACCACGCCGAGCCGGGTTCATGGGTACCTGGCCTCTGATTGGTGGGAATCAGATGAAAAAATGAAAATGCCACTGCCTTTTTAAAAGAGAAGACGTGGGCTGAATTCTTGGGGTTTTGGCAGTAGGCAACCATTTGGGTATTTTATTATTTACAAGATCTCCAAGGATGCCTCTTGATTTTTTGCTTTCCCCTCTGAGTGTTCAGAAACATCTGAGCATTTGAAAGCTCTGTAGAATGATGGAGTTTGTTTTCATTTCTGTACTACTTTATTTTTCAAGGGATAGTAATTATAGTTGGGTCAGGTTTAATGAAGAAAGTGAACAAGAGGCTGGGTTAGAAAGTAATGGCTGTGTGGTGGTGGGGAGAGGACTTTTAGGAGGTAACGTCTCTGCCAATTTCTAAAAGGGATGGGAGTGGGAAGGATGTATATAAAGTGTTCCAGGCAGAGGGAACAAGATATGCTGAGTACTTGCTGTGCTGGGGTATTAGTGTGGCTAGGGCATCAGGAAACAGAGCAACGGAAGAATGATAGCCATTGAAATTGGAGGGAAATCAAGGTCTTGAACTTTCAGTGCCCTGTAGACCGTGGAAGGAGTTTGGACTTTCTTCCAAGTGCTAGGGAAAGTGGGGTTTTAGGCTGGTAAGTAACATGATTTACCAAGGAAACGGCAGGGGAAACTGTGTATTCCAGCGGCTACTGCCACTGCTGAAAAGTCAACGTTACAGCAATGGCGACCAGTTCTAAGGTCGTTACGAGGCATTCTCCTTCAAGGGGACCAGCCAAATACCTAGAAGCAGGAATGCCAATTACTTTAGACTCCCTTTTGTCATGGATCAGCCAATAGTTTGCTTCCCTACACTAGTTCCTCATTCTGGAATTGGATTTGGTTTTGCTGCAAGCACTATTCCCTATTAATTATAGACCTATTAACTATTCGGGTGATGGTTAACACTAAAAGCCCAGATTTCAACCGCTACGCAATATATCCATGCATCAAAACTGCACTTGTATTTCTAAATTTATACAAAATAATAGACCTATCACATTATCCCGTACACCATTCTTCTAACCAAAGGCCACGGGCTTCACCACTCTTACAATGTGACCCATTATTCCAGTGCCATCTAGGAGACAATGCATTGTAAAGTTAGAATATGCAGTATATGTTCTTATCCAAAACTATTGATCAGTACAGAAATTGATAACCTAGAAATAGGGAATTGTGATTGCTGACCCTTGTATTAAGGTTTTCTAGAGGGACAGAAGTAATAGGATATATCTATTAGGATAGATAGATATATCCTGTTATATATGTATATACTATTTAATAAAATATATATGGGAGTTTATTAAGTAGCAGTTAACTCACATAATCACAAGGTCCTACAATAGGCTGTCTGCAAGCTGAGGAGCAAGGAAGCCAGTCTGAGTCCCAAAGCTGAAGAACCTGTAGTTCGATATTCAAGAAGCATCCAGCATGGGAGAAAGATGTAGGCTGGGAGATGCAGACTATAAGACAGTCTAGCCTTTTTAGGTTTTTCTGCCTGCTTTTTATATCCTGGCCATACTGGCAGCTGATTAGATGGTGCCCACTCAAATTAAAGGTGAGTCTACCTTTCCCATCCCACTGACTCAAATGTTAATCTCCTTTGGCAACACCCTCACAGACACACCCAGGATCGATACTTTGTATCACAATCCAATCGAGTTGACACTCAGTAATGTCCATCACACCCTAAAATGTAGAATTGGCTTAGTAAAGGAGGTGGGGACAGTGAGGAGTCATCCATCCCACGCTTGGAAAGTAGCAAGTTTTATTGGTTTTGTTGGTGCTACTAAAAATGTGATGTACAGACCAAAGCCAATCTGCAAGCTCTACTAGTCAACAATGAAATAGATATAGAAATTGAGAGGAGGATTTGGAAACTTAATAATTTGACATCAGAGGGCTATCTAAGCATGCAGTTTTGTATTTATGAAAATATTTGTCTGCAATGGGTTGATAATCAAAAATCATCCAAAAATTGATTCTTCACCCTAGACACTTTGAAAGACACTGGTAGATTATTTGTTATGCCCAGTAAGGCTCTAACTTTAGGGAAATTGGCAAAAACAAAACAAATAGGCTATTGAAATATGTTGGCTACATTTTGCTTCAGTGCCGTTAGATAAACTAGCTCAGCATGGCCTTTCTGAAAGAAACCATCAATAGTGAGATGTAAATTACAAAGCATTGTTGAGGAGCTCTTTCACTAGAGGTTTAGTTATCCTTAGGAATATATTCCTAAGGATCAGATAATATCTACTCTGCCAAGTGAAATAACGAAATTTTCTGCCGTCCATAAGTCAATACACTAAGTAGGAATTAGCAATGGAGTCATGGATGCCTCATTCCTCAGAATTCTTCCCAAATATCTTCTGCTATGCTTCCTTATCAATAGAAAAAGGTAATTCCTCCCATTATACCAGTTGAGTGGTATACAACTTAAGGGCTGGCATCCAATACAATAACCTAGCTTC
This sequence comes from Trachypithecus francoisi, assembly GCF_009764315.1. Taxonomy (NCBI): domain Eukaryota; kingdom Metazoa; phylum Chordata; class Mammalia; order Primates; family Cercopithecidae; genus Trachypithecus; species Trachypithecus francoisi. The sequence goes on from NW_022681460.1 coordinate 83,029,720, forward strand.
ATAATCCCAGCCTGTTCTCTTTCTCACCCTTGGAGAGCCTATGACAAAAGCCATTATCCAGGGAGTCTTCATGGATCTGCCAGGCTAGTTTTCAAGAGATTAAAACAGGAAGGGCAGGGTCCATATTTGAACTTCAAGTCTTAGTGAAATTTCTGATAACAAGCTAATGGATTTCCCCAAATGGTACTGACTGGCAGCCAAGTGAAGTTCTAAGGTATTGCCAGAAATTCCTCCTCAGCTTGGCAAAAGGTACCTACTGTTGTGCTATCTTAAAGGCAACGTCCCAGTCTCCATTCCTGGTAGAAAGATGGCTACCTAATGGCTGCCAGGATTCCTTTCACTACACCTCTAAGGCAGGATCCTTGAGACAAGGAAAATCTTGACACTTTGCTTGGCCGACAGAGATCTTGATTCTTTGCTGTAGAAGTGAAGTCCTTCTTACTCTTCTTACTTTGTCCAGCAGGATATAGTATATGCTCACAACCATTGTATGTTGCTTTTCCTATTTCTGTTTTCTCATCAGTTTTTGTTATCTAGTGCCCTCCAACCCCCACATCTTTAACATACATTTGTGCTCTGGGGAAAAATTCATTATTCATTATTTAGCCACATCTGGACCTCATCAAGATTGACAGTACTCAAAGATCCTGAATTTGAGGCTGGATTCAATATCGGGATGTGACTGAGTTTTCTCCTCTCACTAGGGAGGGATTGGATATGGAGAAACCAGGGTGTGTGTGTGTGTGTGTGTGTGTGTGTGTGTGTGTGTTCATGCATGAACTGAGCAGTCAAAGGGTGAAGTGTAGGGAACATTTTTGTTAGCCCAGAACTCCTCTCTTCTTTTGGGGAAAGTGCTTCTCCCTCTTAATTTGGGAGAACTACTTTTCTTCTCTGCCTATCCCCAGTCTAATGAGAGACCAAATGGGAGCTGCAATAGCCATGGCGATTGACAGAGAGGTAGTTTTTTGACCTAAGCTAGCCAGCTCTATAGTACCTGTGCTGTAATTTATTAATTGCCTCTCAGTTCCAAATTCACTTTTCATTCTTGCTCTGTATAGATGGATCTGACCCCTTAAAATAGTCTTCTACTACTTCTCTCAGCATTCTCTATGTGGTAGGTAGGTCTACCTACCACAATGGTAAGTTCTCTCCATAGAGAATGCTAGAGAGGCATTGAAATAGGAAAGGGTTTACTTTCTGGTTCCAGCGTGCTTCCCTGACAGGCTCCTGCCGCGTGGAAGGCCTCTCTAGAATCCATCTTCTGCAGCACAGGTTGCTATCCCAGCCCTACTTAGGTGCCCGGAAGGGCAGTGGTGAAGGAAACTCCTCCAGATGGGCATAATTCAAACAATACATTTGTTACCCAGCATGTCTGGAGCAAGAGATGACCAGAATGGGACTGGCTCATGATTTGTATAGATAGTCTGTGACTTGGAAAGAATGACATTGAAAAATAGGCAACAAGGAAGTGTGGGAAACAGATATCTGCAAGGACTTAACTGAATGTATACAAACTATGAAGTATATCTGCTACATTAAATGTATCCGTTGCTGAGGAGACTCCTAATAATCAGGTGGACAAAATGGCACACTCTGTGGATGTCAGTCAGCATCTATTTGTCCAGCCAGCAGGTGCTTGCTCAGTGGGCTTATGCACAAAGTAGCCACAGTGGTAGGGATGGAGACTATGCATGTGCTCAACAACTTGGAATTCCCCTATCCAAAGTTTACCTTGCTAGCACTACTGCCAACTGGTTAATCTTTCAAGAACAGAGAACAACACTGAGTACCTGATATGGCACCATTCCCAGGGGTAATGAACCAGCCATCTGGTGGCAGGTTGATTACATTGGACTTCTTCCATCGTACAGGGAGCAAAGATTCATCTTAATTGGAATAATCACATATTTTGGAAATGAATTTGCCTTTACTGCTTATAATGCTTCTGCCAAAACTACTATCTGTGAACTCACAAAATGCCCTATCTCCCATCAGTGCATTCTACTCATCATTGCGTTTGATTAGGGAACTCATTTCACAGCAAAGGAAGTGCAGCAATGGACCATGCCAATAGAATTAACGAGGCTTACCACATATACAATCACCTGGAAGCAGCTGGCATAACTGAATGGTTGAAATGGCTTACTGAAGACTCAATTATGATCTTAGCTGGAAGACAATACCCTGGAAAATGAGATTCTGTCTTAAATGATATGTTTTGGGTCAGAGACCATTATATGTTGCTGTCTTTCTCATAGCCGAGATAATTTGAATCTAGTTATGGCAGTAAGAGTAGGTCTTTTTATATTACCACCTAGTCTCAGAATTTTTCCTTCCTTACCTGGAAACTCTTGTCTTCTGCTGGTTTAGAGACCTCAGCCTCCAAGAGGAGAGTGCTTCCATCAGGAGATGCAACAATGGTTTTGCCATGATAGACTATGAGACTACCACTTGACCATTTCCTTATACCACTGAAGCAAAAGGCAAAAACAGGAGGTAATCCACTGGCTGGAGTGATGGATCCTGATAACTAAGTGGAAATTGGCTAGCTTCTAGACAATGGGAGCAAGGAGTATGGTCTAGAACCCAGGGGATCCTCTAGGGATCCTCTCAGTCCAATATTAAGATAAATGAAAAACACGGCAACTGAAAATAAAAGGTAGGGTGTTTGAGGACTTAGACTTTTTGGAAATGAAGGTTTGGATCACTCCATCAAGAATTCTGACCAGCTGAGTTTCTGGCTGAGGGCAGAGGAAATACAGAATGAATAGAGGTGGGGGGAAAGTTGTAGATATCAATTACAGCCTTGTGAACAATTATAGAAATGAGGACTACAGTAACTTTACATATTTTCTATTGGCTTATTATATGCATGTGTTGATTTGTATTTTCTAACCATTTTCTTTTTACTGCTTCCCTGTTTTAATTTTTTATACAAACTGTTGGCACTTGTGTTATTTTCCTAGAGCTGCTACAATAGTTACCAAAAACTTGTAGCTTAAAACAGAAATCTATTTTCTTACAGTTCTAGAGGCTAGACGTCTGAAATCAAGGCGTTAGCAGGGTTGGTTTCTTTCGGGAGCTCCGAGGGAGAATGCGTTCCAGGCTTTTTTCCTAGTTCCTGGTGGCTGCCTGGCAATCTTTGGCATCCTTGGGATTTTCATGCATCACTCTGATCTCTGCCTTATTTTCACGTCATTTTCTCCTCTGAGTGTCTCTGTGTCTCATATTCCTCTCTTCTTTCTTTAATGAGGACACCAATATTTTAATTCAGAACCCACTCCAAATCCAGGATGATCTCAAAAGTTTTTTTTGTTTGTTTTTTTTTAAGACAATGTCTGGCTCTATCGCCCGGGCTAGAGTGCAATGGCACGATCTTGGCTCACTGCAACCTCTGCCTCCAGTGCTCAAGCTATCTTCTCACCTCAGCCTCCACAGTAGCTGGGACCACAAGTGCACACCATCATACCTGGCTAACTTTTGTATTTTTTGTAAAGATGGGAGTCTCACTATATTGCCCAGGCTGGTCTCGAACTAGTGAGCTCAAGTGATCCACCCATTGCCTCAGCCTTCCAAAGTTCTGGGATTACAGACATGAGCCACTGTGCCTGGCTGATCTCAAGATTGAATAGCATCTTCCAAGACTGTTTCCAAATAAAGTTCCAGTCCCAGGTACCATCACCAATCATGGTGATGGTCCGGGGAATTTCAAACTTTGAGCTTAGATTAAGGTAGTCTCAGATCTTTTTGAGGCCACAATGCAACTTTCCACAGAAGTTAACTTCACTATTTGTCTTTAGGCAACAATATTTGGTGGAATTGATTACAAGGATTAATTAATATAGCCAGTGATGGATACAATTACTCCCAGGACTATCTTTCCTCATTTTGGGGAAAGCATAAACTTCACTTGTAAGAAGATAGTATTGTTTGTTGGGGAAAGGTGCATAAGGAAGCTGAGTAGTCAGGCGGGTTTCTGAAGTGCATGTGGCTGCTGCAAAGTGAGCAGCTTCTCTGGCATCTGATTCTTGCAACACATGCAGCTCCTCCAGTGCCTAATTCCTGCAACAACACCCCTACCTCTGCCCTGTCAGTTGCCTCCAGTGAACTGCTTTCTTTCCAGCACTCAGAGGGTGGATTTCCGGTCTGTGTAGCATCATAGATTCCAAGGCATTCAGTGAGCCCTGGCCATGCCCTCTCCAATAAGGGCTGGAGCTCAGCCATGACGAGGGGGAAGGGGAGTGGGGGGAAGTTGAAGGGGTGGGAGGACATGACGGGAAGCTCTTTGGGTGCCCCATCTCAGCCCTAGGAGTAGTACGTGCACCTTATACATACTATTTATACATTTAGAGTTTTCTTGCCTTCTTCCTAGATATTTGCTCAATACTCCAATCCCCCGCTATAGTTTAAAATTCTTTATATTATTGTCTCCATTCAAATTATGGTATGGTTTATCTCCCCTGACTGGACTCATTACCCCACCTTCCTGGCCACTGTGATTGGTGGGAAGAAGGTATATGACCAATCCAGACCAAAGAGTGTCCTACCCAGGATTTATTGAAGTGCAGCTAGGAAGAAGAGCAATTTCATTTTCTGGTAGTAAAACTGGGAGGATGTGAACTGAAAGCAATGGGCTGACATATCTTTTGTGAATATGAGGATGATACGCACTAGCAGATAACAAAGCTGACATGCAGAGAGAAGCAGAGACAAAAGGTGAAGAGAAAAGAAAAGCAAGTGTAATACTACTTGCACCAAGCTTGTCCAACTTGAGGCCTGCAGTTCGCATGTGGCCCAGGACAGCTTTGAATGTGGCCCAACAATAATTTGTAAACTTTCTTAAAACACTATGAGACTTTTTTTGTGATTTTTTGTGTTTGTTTGCTCATCAGCTATCACTAGTGGTAGTGTATTTTACATGAGGCTCAAAACAATTATTCCAGTGTGGCCCAGGGAAGCCAAAAGATTGGATACCTCCTGACTTAATGAAAAAACTCAGTAGTATGAAGATATCAGTTCTCCTCAAATTTAATGTTTTTAGTGCTACAAATTTAATGTTATCCCAATCCACAGCCAATGATAATTTTTATAAAATTAATCAGATTCTAAATTTCATCTGGAAAAGAAAGTGCAAGAACAGAACAGAAAATTTTGGAAAAAAAATACATTAAGACTGCCAGGGACCAGGCCCAGTGGCTTATGCCTGTAATCCCAGCACTTTGGGAGGTCAAGATGGTAGAATCACTTGAGGCCAGAAGTTTGAGAAAAGCCTGGGCAACATAGCAAGACTTCATCTCTATAAAATATGAGTAGTCCTAGCTACTTGGAGACTGAGGCAGGAAGATTCCTTGAGCCCAGGAATTCAAGGCTGCAGTGAACTCTGTTGATGCCAGTGCACTGCAGCCTGGGTGACAGAGTAACTGTGTCCTGAGGACAAGAATATACCTGAAATAAACAAATCCTCTTGTTATTGTTTCCATCATGGTGATGGTCCGGGGAATTTCAAGCTTTGAGCTTAAATTTAGGTAATCTCAGACTGATAGTGTCCTTAGGTGCCTAGCAGAAACAAAGAGATCTCTCTATAGGAAGGTAGATTCCTGTTAGGCAAGGATTCCCACAAATACATTTTAAAAAATACATGTCTCAAAAAATAAAACAAAATAAAATGCATTCCACTATGTAGTGGTGAGAAAGTTACCCACTTTATTTCTACTCTAGAAACTTTATCATGCATACTTAACAACTCTATTAAGTTGGTGGAAGAAAGTGGAGGTCAATGCAAGAGGAATGCCCTTAAAACTTGTATTGTTTGAAAGAGGAGTTAATATATGATTAAATTTCAGATCTTGGTGTTAAGTAAGAGTACTAAGACTATTGCTATCACAAGAGAATCAAAATAGAGCATAAAAAAGAGTATATACATTTTCATCTAGTAAAAGGCAAAAATGAAATAAGAAAACAAGTGAGTAAACAAATACTGTGTAAAGAAACTCAAGAGAGGAGAAAAAAGAAACAGAAAAAGTAGAACAAATAGAAAGCACAAAGTAAGAGAGTAGAAGCAAGTTCTAAATGTAGGAACCACAATATGTGTAAATGAATTAAATTTGCCCTCAAAAAGACAGAAATATAATAACAATGGAACAATATAATAATGGATTAAAATAATTCAAGTATACTTTTTGTACAAATACATTGAGCTAAAATAAAGACAGAGATTGTTCTGGTGGGCTAAAAAAAGTAAACAAAAAAACCCCTCTATTGTCTCCACAAGATTCTTTATATTTAAAGAATGGAAAGCTAAAAACTAAAAAGGATTCCGGAAAAATACTAACCAGAAAATCTAGTAGCCATATTAACATCAGACAAATGTTTTGCTGATATTTTGCTTATACAAAAATCACATCTACCAGGAGATAAGCAAAAATTAATAATACACAATTGTTACCAAAGCGCCAAGGGGTTCATCTAGGTCCTGCTGCTTACTGCACAGAAAGCCAATCACTGAGAGGACAAGTGTTCCCAATGAAGAAGGCTTTAATTGGGTGGTGCAGTCAAGAAGATGGGAGCTCCATCTCAAATTCATCTCCCTGACAGACTAAAATTAGGGGTTAATATAGCAGGGAAGAAATGTAACAATGTCTAGAAAAACAGGAACTCAGGAAGCCTAAGAAATCAAACATGATGATTGAAGGGCCTCATGTGTCATTGTCTGGAAGCAAACAATTGCTGAGTTTCAGTTCTTTGATACTCTTTGAGAGGCCTGAGGGTCCTTTCTAGAGGAAGGAACTCAGATAATACAAATTTAAGTTTCAAGCTTTAAGAAGATCAGGAGGATCAATTTCTATGTTTATATAAACACAAAAACAAAAAATCTATCTATGTAACTATTGGGTTGATTTCACAATGAGAAATTGACAAATTCATATTGCAATGAATATGCCAATAATATACCTTTCTGAATAAGGCAGATGAAAGTAGAGATATAGAAGATTTAACTAATACAATGAATAAGCTTGTTATTTGCTTTAAGGAAGAAAGCCTGAAAGCTATCAACCTAAGAGTCTAGAAAGAAAGGCAGAAGAATCTGCAAGAAAGAAAAAATTAATGATGAAGATAAAGACAGAAACTCATGAAATAGAAAAACAGAAAACAGAGATGATTCTATTGATTAAAAAAACACACACACACACATAAAATAACCATCGGGTGAGTCTGGCCAAGAAAAATGAGATAAAGCCCAAATAAAAACAATTAAGAATGAAAAAGGGATTCCTAACTTCAGATATAGTGAAGCCTAAAACAATAAATGGGAGAACTCTATGAACAACTTTATACCAATACATTTGAACATTTTGAAGAAATGGATAACTTCTTTAAAAAAAAAAAAAAGCTTAGCAAATATAACTCAGGAAGAACTAAATGAACCTCTGGATTTTGGTAATTGACCAATCATCCTGAAGAAAACTATTAAAAATGCTGGGGGAAAAAAATCTAAAAACCTTTTTTAAAGGCAAATATGAACAGAGAATAAGAAACTATAAGACCAAAATTAGGAACAATAAAGAACCAAGAGAGATAAATAAGCAGTAGAAGGTGTTTATGCTTTGTGGGGGTAATGACAACTTGAACTTTCATTTTGATGTCCCCACTGAGTGAAAGGTAGGGCAATTGCCCAGGGATTTCACAAAGCAGGAAGCTGAACAGGAAGGAAGTCCTCCTGGCAGTGAGGTAGGGAATGAAAGGGCTGTGTCCTGAGGGCAAGAATATACCTGAAATAAACAAATCCTCTTGTGGTTGTTTCCCTCATGGTGATGGTCCGGGGAATTTCAAGCTTTGAACTTAGATTAAGGTAGTCTCAGACTGATGGTGTCCTTAGGTACCTAGCAGAAACAAAGAGATCTCTCTGTAGGAAGGTAGATTCCTGTTAGGCTAGGATAGTTCCCACAAATACATTTTAAAGCACTATTACCAGAACATGTGTAGTCAAGTTTAAACAGGCACATGAGGAAAGAAGACAACATAAGCAAGAACAAACAGAAATAACAAAGGGCATGGAACCAAGAATACTTAATATTTGGATTTAGCAGGTTATAAAACAGGTAATAAAACAACTATAGTTATTATTTAATGAAATAAAAGATAAATTTGAAATATCTTTGGGAAAAATTACATTATAAATATTGCAAAAAGGACCAAAGAATAAACTGAATTTATATGGTTCAGAAATTCTCCACTGTTTTAGTCTTCTGGTGGCACTCCATACTGGTTTTTAGTGCTGCTAAGAATTAATTTTTTTTGAAAAGGAGTCTCACTCTGTCACCAGGCTGGAGTGAAATGGCACAATTTTGGCTCACTGCAACCTCCACCTCCCGGGTTCAAGCAATTCTCCTGCCTCAGCCTCCCAAGTAGCTGAGATTACAGGCACGGGCCACCACATCTGGCTAATTTTTCTTTTCTTTTCTTTTTTTTTTGTATTTTTAGTAGAGATGGAGTTTCACCATATTGGCTAGGCTGGTCTCGAACTCCTGACCTCAGGTGATCCATCCACCTTGGCCTCCCAAAGTGCTGGGATTCTAGGTATAAGCCACCATGCCTGGCCTGAATTAATTTTTATGTTTTTACATAATTTTTATTTTTACATTTCTTCAATTTAATTGCATTTTGAAAGGGTAAGGAGGTAAATATGCATTTTTACGTTACCTTGAAAGCCAGTTGATGACTTTGACAGCAGACTAAATACAGTTGAAAAGAGAATTGATGAACTAGGAGCTAGGTCAGAAAAACAATAATTTAAAAGTGAAACAGAGACAAAAAGAAAATACAGAATAAGAATTAAGAGAAATAAACAACAGATGAGAATGGATTAATATACATCTCATCAGAATCTAGGAAGGAGAGGAGAGAGAAATGGGGCAAAGGTAATATCTGAAGAGATAATGGCTGAGAATTTTGCGGAAGTGATGAAAGACACTAATGTACAGATTAAGACAACCCAGTGAGTCTCAAGGAAAATAAATAAGAAGAAACTTATCTAAAATTGTCATAATGAAATAGCAGAGGAGTAAAGCTAAAAAAAAAAAAAATAGAAAAAGAAAAGAAAATAGTGAAAACATTCAGTGAAAAGTGATGAATTGCTTTCAAAGGAGTGAATATTAAACTGACATGACTGCTCAGCAGCAGCAAGAGACATCAGAAGACAATGGAAGGGGATCTTCCACTTACTGAGAGAAAATTATTATCTGGTCTTAATGTCTAGTGAAAAATATTTTAATAGTGAGGCTGAAATGCAGAGTTTCAGGCTAATGAAGACTGAGGAGTTTTTCCTAAGCAGAATCATACTAAAGAAATTTATTTAAAAAGTGCTTTAGACAGATAAAAAAAAAAGTACGCTATAAAAAGGAATAAAGAGCAAAGAAAGTGGTGAATAAATAAGTTAATATACACTGAAAGAGTAAAAAGAATAACAATATAGCACTAAAAAAATAGAAAAAATGCAATTAAAAGTATCATGTGTTGAAGAGGGTCAAATGCAATCGAGCAGCTTGTATGAAGGGTAAAGGTTAAGTATGCATGTTGTAATTCTAGGATAATTACTAAAAGAATAGAAACAAATTACACAATCTCCCAGCAGTAAAGGGAAAAAATGTGATGATAAGAAACAATTTGTTGAAAGAAGCAAGAAAAGAGAGAAAAGTATATACTGAATAGGTAAGACAAATAGCACACCATAAGATGGTAAATTAAAACCCAAATATGTAGACAATTACATTAAATGTATATGAACTAAACACTTTGTTAAAAGTCAAGCTTATCAAAACTGATTAAGAAAAACAAAACAGGCCAGGCACAGTGGCTCAGGCCTGTAATCCCAGCACTTTGGGAGGCCGAGGTGGGTGGATCACTTGAGGTCAGGAGGTCAAGACCAGCTTGGCCAACATGGTGAAACCCCATCTCTACTAGAAATACAAAAATTAGCCAGATGTGATGGCACATATCTGTAATCCCAGCTACTTGGGAGGCTGAGGCAGAAGAATCACTTGAACCTGGGAGGTGGAGGTTGCAGTGAGCCCAGATCATGCCAGAGCACTCCAGCTTGGGTGACAGAGTGAGATTCCATTTCAAAAAAAGAAAAAGAAAAACAAACAAACAAACAAAAACCGAAAATCTAACTATAGGCAGCTTACAAGAGAGACACATCTAGGGCATTTTGGGATCATGGTGGACACAAGGCAGGACTAGATTGCAGCTCTGGTCAGAACAGCATGCAGAGGCTTGCATTATGGATTTTAGCTCCAGACTGACTGCAAGAACAAACCAGCAATCCTGAGAGGACCCACAGACCGTCTGAAGGAAGTAGACTGCTCCTGCAGGACCCAGGAGATACCCCAAATACTGTGAGTGCCTCAACTGCAGAAATGGGAAAGGGAGACCCTCCTCTCCTAAACACACACCCCTACTGGAGAAGCTGATGGTCTGTTTGCGGGAGAAGTTTCCAGCTTTACCTGAGCTGATGCAAGTTATAGAGCCGAGCAGAGTGAAATACAGGGGTAGAGGTAGCAGCAGAAAGGCCCTGGGAGCTCGCTGGGTCCCTAAGCAGCCCATTCCTGCCTGGCACCACAGGGATCCATCAGGAGGGTGGCTAGAAGAACAGGGGGTAAAACTCCAGAGGGAAAAGGAATTCTCTAGCTGAACTTTGTAACAATTTGAATGAGGTGAGACGCCTCCTGGCCAGAACTCAGAGAGAGCAAGAATCTGGCTTGCAGACTTCACAGATGGGGAAAGAACTAAAGCCCTTTGTTTCCCTTTTTTTTTTTTTTTTTTTAATTACTATACTTTTAGTTCTGAGACACATGTGCAGAACGTGCAGGTTTGTTACACAGGTATACATGTGCCATGGTGGTTTGCTGCACCCATCAACCCATCATCTACATTAGGTATTTCTCCTAATGCTATCCTTCCCCTAACCCCACACTCCCTGACAGGCCGAGGTGTGTGATGATCCCCTCCCTGCGTCCATGTGTTCTCCTTGTTCAACTCCCACTTATGAGTGAGAACATGCAGTGCTTGGTTTTCTGTTCCTGTGCTAGTTTGCTGAGAATGATGGTTTCCAGCTTCATCCATGTCCCTGCAAAGGACAAGAACTCGTCCTTTTTTTGTGGCTACATAGTATTCTATGGTGTATATGTGCCACATTTTCTTTATCCAGTCTAACATTGATGGGCATTTGGCTGGTTTCCAAGTCTTTGCTATTGTGAACAGTGCTGCAATAAACATATGTGTGCAATGATTTATGATGATTTATAATGACATATAATGTGCAATGATATATGTGTAGAATGATTTATAATCCTTTGGGTATATACCCAGTAATGGGATTGCTGGGTCAAATGGTATTTCTGGTTCTAGATCCTTGGGGAGTTGCCACACTGTCTTCCACAATGGTTGAACTAATTTACACTCCCACCAACAGTGTAAAAGTGTTCCTATTTCTCCACATCATCTCTAGTATCTGTTGTTTCCTGACTTTTTAATGATGGTGATTCTAACTGGCATGAGATGGCATCTCATTGTGGTTTTGATTTGCATTTCTCTAACAACCAGTGATGATGAGTTTTTTTTCCTGTGTGTGTTAGCCACATAAATGTCTTCTTTTAAGAAGTGTCTGTTCATATCCTTTGCCCACTTTTTTATGGGGTTGTTTTTTCTTTGTAGATTTAAGTTCTTTGTAGATTCTAGATATTAGCCCTTTGTCGGATGGATAGATTGCAAAATTTTTCTCCCATTCTGTATGTTGCCTGTTCATGCAGATGACATTTTCTTTTGCTGTGCAGAAGCTATTTAGTTCAATTAGGTCCATTTGTCAATTTTGGCTTTTGTTGCCATTGCTTTTGGTATTTTAGTCATGAAGTCTTTGCTCATGCCTATGTCCTGAATGGTATTGTTTAGGTTTTCTTCTAGAGTTTTTATGGTTTTAGATTTTCCATTTAAGTCTTTAATCCATCTTGAGTTAATTTTTGTATAAGGTATAAGGAAGGGGTTCAGTTTCAGTTTTCTGCATATAGCTATGCAGTTTTCCCAACACCATTTATTAAATAGGGAATCCTTTTCTCACTGCTTGTTTTTGTCAAGTTTGTCAAAGATCAGATGGTTGTAGATGTGTACTGTTATTTCTGAGGCCTCTGTTCTGTCTCATTGGTCTATATATCTGTTTTGGTACCAGTACCATGCTGTTTTGGTTACTGTAGCTTTGTAGTATAGTTTGAAGTCAGGTAGTGTGATGCCTCCAGCTTTGTTCTTTTTGCTTAGGATTGCCTTGGCTATATGGGCTCTTTCTTGGTTCCATATGGAATTTAAAGTAGTTTTTTCTAATTCTGTGAAGAAAGTCAATGGTAGCTTGGTGGGGATAGCATTGAATCTATAAGTTACTTTGGGCAGAATGGCCATTGTCATGATATTGATTCTTCCTATCCATGAGGATGGCATGTTTATCCATTTGTTTGTGTCCTCTGTTATTTCCTTGAGCAGTGGTTTGTAGTTCTCCTTGAAGAAGTCCTTCACATCCTTTGTTTTTTTTTTTGTTTGTTTGTTGTTTTTTTTTTTTTTTTTTTTTTTTTTTTTTTTTTGAGGCGGAGTCTCGCTCTGTTGCCCGGGCTGGAGTGCAGTGGCCGGATCTCAGCTCACTGCAAGCTCCACATCCTTTGTAAGTTGGATTCCTAGGCATTTTATTCTCTTTGTAGCAATTGTGAATGGGAGTTCACTCATGATTTGGCTTTCTGTTTGTCTATTATTGGTATATAGTAATGCCTGTGATTTGTGCACATTGATTTTTGTATCCTGAGACTTTGCTGAAGTTGCTTATCAGGTTAAGGAGATTTGGGGCTGAGATGATGGGGATTTCTAATAGACAATTATGTCATCTGGAAACAGAGACAATTTGGCTTCCTTTCCTCCTATCTGAATATCCTTTATTTATTTTTCCTGCCTGATTGCCCTGGCCAGAACTTCCAATATTATGCTGAATAGGAGTGGTGAGAGAGGGCATCCTTGTGCTGGTTTTCAAAGATAATGCTTCCAGGTTTTGCCCATTTAGTATGATATTGTCTGTGGGTTTGTCATGAATAGCTGTTATTGTTTTGAGATACATTCCATCAATACCTAGTTTATTGAGAGTTTTTAGCCTGAAGGGGTGTTGAATTTTATCAAAGGTCTTTTCTGCATCTATTGAGATAATCATGTGGCTTTTGTCACTGGATCTGTTTATGTGATGAATTACACTTATTGATTTGCATATGTTGAACCAGTCTTGCATCCAAGAGATGAAGCCGACTTGATCGTGCTTAATAAGCTTTTTGATGTGCTGCTGGATTCGGTTTTCCAGTATTTTATTGAAGATTTTCGCATCGATGTTCATCAGGGATATTGGCCTGCAATTTTCTTTTTTTGTTGTGTCTCTGCCAGGTTTTGGTATCAGGATGATGCTGGCCTCATAAAATGAGTTAGGGAGGAGTTCCTCTTTTTCTATTGTTTGGTATAGTTTCAGAAGGAATGGTACCAGCACCTCTTTGTACCTCTGGTAGAATTCAGCTGTGACTCTGTCTGGACTTGGGCTTTTTTTGGTTGGTAGGCTATTAATTACTGCCTCAATTTCAGAACTTGTTATTGGTCTATTCAGGGATTCGACTTCTTCCCGATTTAGTCTTGGGAGGATGTATGTGTCCAGGGATTTACTCATTTCTTCTAGATTTTCAAGTTTATTTGCATAGAGGTGTTTATAGTATTCTCAGATACTAGTGTGTATTTCTGTGGGGTCAGTGGTGATATCCCCTTTACTATTTTTTACTGTGTCTATTTGATTCTTCTCTCTTTTCTTCTTTAGTAGTATGGCTAGCAGTCTATCTATTTTGTTGATCTTTCAAAAAAACCAGCTCCTGGACTCATTGATTTTTTAAAGGGTCTTTTGTGTCTCTATCTCCTTCAGTTCTGCTCTTATCTTAGTTATTTCTTGTCTTCTGCTAGCTTTTGAATTTGTTTACTCTTGCTTCTCTAATTCTTTTAATTGTGATGTTAGGGTGTTGATTTTAGATCTTTACTGCTTTCTCCTGTGGGCATTTAGTGCTATAAATTTCCCTCTAAACACTGCTTTGGTTGTGTCCCGGAGATTCTGGTATGTTGTGTCTTTGTCCTTATTCGTTTCAAAGAACTTATCTGTTTCTGCCTTAATTTCATTATTTACCCAGTAGTCATTCAGGAACAGGTTGTTCAGTTTCCATGTAGTTGTGTGGTTTTGAGTGAGTTTCTTAATCCTGAGTTCTAATTTGATTGCACTGTGGACTGAGAGACTGCGATGATTTCTGTTGTTTTGCATTTACTGGGGAGTGTTTTACTTCTAATTATGTGGTCAGTTTTAGAATAAATGTCATGTGGTGCTGAGAAGAATGTATGTTCTGTTTATTTGGGGTGGAGAGTTCTGTAGATGTCTATTAGTTTTGCTTGGTTCAGAGCTGAGATCAAGTCCTGAATATCCTTGTTAATTTTTTTCTCATTCATCTGTTTAATATTGACAGTGGGGTGTTAAAGTCTCCCACTATTATTGTGTGGGGGTCTAAGTCTCTTTGTAGGTCTCTAAGAACTTGCTTTATGAATCTGGGTGCTCCTTTATTGGGTGCATATATATTTAGGATACTTAACGCTTCTTGTTGCATTGATCCCTTTACCATTATGCAATGCCCTTCTTTGTCTTTTTTGATCTTTGTTGGTTTAAAGTCTGTTTTATCAGAGACTAGGATTGCAAACCCTGCTTTTTCTTGCTTTCCATTTGCTTGGTAAATATTCCTCCATCTGCTTATTTTGAGCCCTCTTGTGTCTTTGCACATGAGATGGGTCTTCTGAATACGGCACAGCGATGGCTCTTGAATCTTATCCAATTTGCCAGTCTGTGTGTTTTAACTGGGGGAATTTAGCCTGTTTACATTTCACGTTAATATTGTTATATGTGAATTTGATCCTGTCATTATGATGCTAGCTGGTTATTTTGCCTGTTAGTTGATGCAGTTTGTTCATAGTGTTGATGGTCTTTACAATTTGGTAAGTTTTTGCAGTAGCTGGTACCGGTTGTTCCTTTCCATGTTTAGTGCTTCCTTCAGGAGCTCTTATAAGGCAGGCCTGGTGGTGACAAAATATCTCAGCATTTGCTTGTCTGTAAAGGATTTTATTTCTCCTTTGCTTATGAAGCTTAGTTTGGCTGGATATTAAATTCTGGGTTGAAAATTATTTTCTTTAAGAATGTTGAATTTTGACTCCCACTCTTTTCTGGCTTGTGGGGTTTCTCCAGAGAGATCCACTGTTATCTGATGGGCTTCCCTTTGTGGGTAACCCGACCTTTCTTTCTGGCTGCCCTTAACATTTTTTCCTTCATTTCAACCTTGGTGAATCTGATGATTATGTGTCTTGGGGTTGCTCTTCTCAAGGAGTATCTTTGTAGTGTTCTCTGTATTTCCTGAATCTGATTGTTGGCCTGTCTTGCTAGATTGGGGAAGTTCTCTTGGATAATAGCCTGAAGTGTGTTTTCCAACTTGTTTCCATTCTCCCCGTCACTTTCAGGTACACCAATCAACGACAGGTTTGGTCTTTCTACATAATCCCATATTTCTTGGAGGCTTTGTTTGTTCCTTTTCATCTTTTTTCTCTAGTCTTTTCTTCTCGCTTTATTTCATTAAGTTGATCTTCAATCTCTGATATCCTTTCTTCCACTTGATTGATTCGGCTATTGATGCTTGTGTATGCTTCATGAAGTTCTCATGCTGTGTTTTTCAGCTTCATCAGGTCATTTATGTTCTTCTCTGAACTGGTTATTCCAGTTAGCAATTCCTATAACTTTTTTTCAAGGTTCTTAGCTTCCTTGCATTGGGTTAGAATGTGTTTCTTTAGCTCATAGGAATTTGTTATTACCCACCTTCTGAAGCCTACTTCTGTCAATTCATCAAACTCATTCTCTGTCCAGTTTTGTTCCCTTGCTCTTGAGGACCTGGGTTCCTTTGAAAGAGAAGAGACACTCTGGATTTTGGAATTTTCAGCCTTTTGGCACTGGTTTCTCCTCATCTTCGTGGATTTATCTACCTTTGGTCTTTGATGTTGGTGAATTTCAGATGGAGTTTCTGTGTGGACATCCTTTTGGCTGATGTTGATGCTATTCCTTTCTGTTTGTTAGTTTTCCTTCTAACAGTCAGGCCCCTCTGCTGCAGGTCTGCTGGAGTTATATATATATATGATGGAATACTACTTAGCCATAAAAAGGAAAGAATTAACAGCATTTGCAGTGATCTGGATGAGACTGGAGACTATTATTTTAAGTGAAGTAACTCAGGGATGGAAAACCAAACATCGTATGTTCTCACTGATATGTGGGAGCTAAGTTATGAAGATGCAAAGGCAAAATAATGATACAAGGGACTTTGGGGACTTGGGGGGAAGAGTGGGAGAGGGGTGAGGGATAAAAGACAACAAATATGGTGCAGTGTATACTACTTGGGTGATGGATGCACCAAAATCTCACAAATCACCACTAAAGAACTTACTCATGTAACCAAATACCACCTGTACCCTAATAACTTAGGGAAAAATAAAATAAAAAAATATAAAAAAGAGACACATCTAACATATGAAGACATAAAAAGATCGAAGCAAAAGTAAACAATATGACATGCAAAAACTAACCAAAAGAACGTTAATGTACCTAGAAAAGATAGTTTTTAAAAGGGAAGACATTACCAAAAACAATGAAAGTCACTTCATAATGGTAAAAGATCAGTTCACCAAGAACATTTAACAATTTTACATTTGTATGTACCTATCAATATAGCCTCAAAATGTATAAAGCCAAAATGAGAAAATTACAACCCATAATACTAATGGGGATGTTTACTAACCTCTCTTGGAGCTCGGTTAAACAAGCATTTAAAACAAATCAATAAATGAAAGATTAACATAGTGCAAAGGAAAATTTCAACCATGCACACATACGCTCACACTCATACACACACAGTTGGAAATAATCCACTCAACATTTTTGGAGCACACATAGAACATATGCAAAAACACTGGGCCATGAAACCAATCTCAAGAAATATAAACGTATTGAAACCATACAAACATGTCCCCTGAACACAACCCAATAAAGTTATAACCCAATAACACAAATATAATATGAAAATTTGTATATATTTCAAAATTTAAAAATTTCCCTTTAAGTAATACATAGATCAATAAGGAAATTATAATAGAAGTTTGGAAATATTTTAAACTGAATTTCATTAAATATGCTATTGGTTAACTTTTGTGATCCAGCTCAAGCAGTGCTTCAAAGAAAATTAGTCTTACATGCATATATGTCAGTAAAAAAGGAAGGCTGAAGTTAATTAATCATCGACAAGAAGTTAAAATAAGTTCAGACAATTTAAAGAGAAAGAATATTAACTATTGGAGTGTAAATTAATAAAATAAAACAGTTATAAATAGGGAAAATTAATAGGGTCAAAAGTTAGTTCTCTGAAATAACTATTATAAATTATGAGTATCTGTGTAACTGAGAAAAAGAGCAGGTAAAAATAATTACTACAGAAATACAAAAGGAAATATTATAGATGCTACAGTGATTAAAAAACAGTAAGGGATTTTGGGAGGCCGAGACATCAGGTGATCCACCTGACATCAGGAGTTTGAGACCAGCCTGGCTAACATGGGGAAATCCCATAACTACTAAAAAAAATACAAAAATTAGCTGGGCGTGGTGGCAGGCACCTCTAATCGCAGCTACGCGGGAGTCTGAGGCAGGAGAATAGCTTGAACCCGGGAGGCAGAGGTTGCAGTGAGCCGAGATCCAGCCACTGCATTCTAGCTTGGGCGATAAGAGAGAAACTCCCTCTCAAAAACAAACCAAAAACCAGTAAGGGATATTATAAACATTCCTACATACCAATGAATTTGAAAGTATAATAGATAAGGACAAATTCCTAGGAAAACATATTTTTCCACAACTAAGAACTCAAATCAGTAGTGAAAACAATTTCCCACAAGGAAAACCTGTTTCAGATGACTTTTGTGGATAGCTCTATCAAACATTCAAGGAAGAAAAGTAGTTCCAATCTTATATAAAGTGTTCTAAATAATATAAAAATAGGAAATGCTCCCATGTTTATTTTATGAAAGTAGAACAACTTGCTACTAGAACATGACAAAGAGAATGTGAGATACCAAAGTTACCAGCCAATCTTTTTTTTTTTTTTTTTTTTTTGAGGCAGAGTCTGCCTGTGTCGCCCAGGTTGGAGTGCCCTGGCGCGATCTCGGCTCACTGCAAGCTCCGCCTGCCAGAATCAATTCTGATTGATTCTCCAGCCTCAGCCTCCGGAGTAGCTGGGATTACAGGCGCCCACCACTACGACTGGCTAATTTTTGCATTTTTAGTGGAGACGGGGTTTCGCCATGCTGGCCAGGCTGGTTTCTAACTCCTGACTTCAGGTAATCCACCCGCTTCCGCCTCCCAAAGTGCGGGGATTACAGGTATGAGCCACCGAGCCCAGCCACCAGCTAGTTTTTATCATAATGCAAAATTCTTGAATAAAACAGTGGAAAAATGATAATCTTCTCAATAATAGCACTGGAATCATTTGGTAGCCACATGCAAAAAAACAAACAAAACTTCAATCCAATCCGTACCTTGTACCATATGTAAAATTAATTCAAAACGGATCCTACACCGAAAACTATGACATTTCTAGAAGACAGGATAGGGAAAAACTTTTATGGCCTCTGGTTAGACAACTATTTCTTATATATGGCATCAAAAGTATATCCATTAAAGAATAGACTAATACACTGAGCTTATTCAAAATTAAAATGTTCTATTCTTCAGAAGGCATTGTGAAGAGAATGAAAAGGTGAGTCACAGACTGTGAAAAAATATTTGCAAATCATATGTCTTAGAAAGAATTCTAAAAACTCAAATATAAGGAAAGACTCAATAATATAACGAGCAAAAGATATTAATACACATTTTGCCAAAGAAGATACACAGAAAGCAAATAAACACATGAAAAGATACTGTCATTAGTCATTAGAGAAATGCAAATACAACCACAATGAGATACTGCTACATAGCTATTCGAATAGATAAAATTTTTTAACGGATCATATCAAGTGTTGACAAGGATAAGGAAGAACTGGATCTCTTATACAATGATGTTGGGAATATGTGACAGGAAAATCACTTTAGAAATCTGTTTGGCAGGCCGGGCGCAGTGGCTCACGCCTGTAATCCCAGCACTTTGGAAGGCCAAGGTGGTTGGATCACCTGAGGTCAGGAGTTCGAGACCAGCCTGACCAACATGGTGAAACCCCCGTCTCTACTAAAAATACAAAATTAGCCGGGCATGATGGCTCACACCTGTAATCCCAGCTATTCGAGAGGCTGAGGCGGGAGAATTGCTTGAACCCGGGAGGCGGAGGTTGCCGTGAGCCAAGATCAGGCCATTGTTCTCCAGCCTGGGCAACAAGAGTGAAACTCTGTCTCAAAAAATGAATAAATAAATAAATTAATTAAATAAAAAGAAATCTATTTGGCAGTATGTTAAATAGTTAAATCTATACCAACCATATGATTCAGTCATTCTACTTCTAGAAATAAATACATATGTTATCTGGATATCCCATAAAAAAGAAAATGCAAGAAAACATGTTTATTCAAAGACTGTACACAAATGTTCAAGAAGCTTTATTTGTAACAGCCAAAATGAAGAAACAATACAAATATCCATCAACAGGTGAATTGCTAAACAAATGGTGGTATCACCATAAAATGGAATACTACTCAAAAATAAGAAGGAATGCACTATTGATGCAGGCAGTAAAAACATAGATGAATCTGTAAATAATTATAATTATGCTGAGCGAAAGAAGGAAGGCAAAACTGAGCACATATTGTATCATTTCATTTATAGGAAATTCCAGGAAATTCAAACCCATATATAGTGACAGAAAGCAGATTAGTGCATCCCTAGGGATAAAAGAGAAGGGTGGGAGAAAGAGATTATAAAGGGGCATAAGGAAGCTTTTTGGAGTGATGAATGTGTTCATTATCTTGCTTGTGATGATGGTTTCATGAGTGTAGACACACATCAAAATTTATCAAATTGCACATTTAAATAATAAACGTGCAGTTTATTATGTTAATTATACCTCAAAAAAGCTCCTAACATATTAGCCAATATATAACAAGTTAATACACCATGACTGAGTGAGTTTATCCCAGGAATGTAAGGTTGCTTTCACATAAGAAATAAATAATTGTAATCTACTAAATGAATAGATTAAAGAAGAAAATCAGATGAATATTTCAATAGATACACAGAAAGCATTTAATGAATTTTAATATGCATCTATAATTTAAAACATAACTCTTATAAAATCAGGAATAAAACCAAACTTTCATAAACTGATAAAGATTATTCTCAAATAACAATAAAAACTTTACTGCAAATATCATACCTAATGGTGAAATACCAAAAACTTTCCTTTTAAGTATGAGATTAAAACAGACACTTGCAAATAAACTTCTATTTTATTTTAACCAGCTCTCTATGGAGTACTAGCTAGTTCAGTATGGCAAGAAAAATAGATTAAAGATACAAAGATTTTAAAAAATAGTCAATGCTAGCAGATGCTGTGGTCATGTACATAGAAAATTCAAAAGAATTATAGGTAAACAATTAAAATTTTAAAAAAGAGGGCTGGTTGTGGTAACACATGCCTGTAATTTTAGCACTTAAAAAAAAAAGGAGTCCAGCAAGGTTGTTACATTTTAAAAAATGAATATATAAATATAAAAATCAGCTGTATTCCTATATATTAGTTAACAACCAGGAAATAGAAACCACTCTAAGTTATTTAAATAGAAAAAGATTTAATAGAGGAGATTAGATGCTTATGAAATCATTAGGAGATCTGGGCTTTTCAGCGTGAATCTCAGGAAAACAGAAATGACCCTTCAAAGAAGACCACAATAAGTAACTCAGAGAATCAGAAGACTGCCACTGTCATTTAGGAATATAACACTGTCTTAGTCTGCTCAGGCTGCCATAAAAAAAATACTACAAACTGCTTATAAACAACAGAAATGTCTGTCTCACAGGCTGGGAAGTCCAAGATCAAGGCTCCAGCAGATCTGGTGCCTGGTGAGGGCCCTGCATTCTCACGTGGTGGAAAAGGCAGGAAAACTCTCTGGTGGCTCTTTTATAATGACATTAATCCCACTTGTGAGGGCTCCGCCCTCATTAACTAATCATCTCCCAAAGACCGCATCTCCTAATACCATCACATTGCTGATTAGGTTTCAACTTACTAATGTAGGGAGGACACAAACATTCAGACCCTAGCAATCACTAAAGCTGCAGTTCAGGACTCTGAAATCAGAAAACCACTTCTTCAGTTTCCTTTCAAACTCAGCACCTGTGAAATATGACTGGATCCTACAACAGAGCTGCAGACAAATTTCATGCCTCAGTGACCTTGTCTATTTGCCAAAACCACCAAAGCAACAAAAAGGTGATTTCTGCCTTACTTTTTTTTTTTTTTTTAAACAGACTCTCACTCTGTTGCCCAGGCTGGAGTGCAGTGGCAATCTTGGCTCACTGCAACCTCCACCTCCTGGGTTCAAGCGATTCTCATGCTTCAGTCTCTCAAGTAGTTGGGATTACAGGTGTGCACCACCATGCCCAGCTAATTTTCTTCTATTTTTAGTAGAGACAGGTTTCACTATGTTGGCCAGGCTGGTCTTGAACTCCTGGCCTCAAATGATCCTCCCACTTCTGCCTCCCAAAGTGCTGGGATTACAAGCGTGAGCCACTGTGCCCACCCGATCTCTGTCTTACTTTTGCCTTCTAAATCTCCCATAAATGTATATAATTGGTGGAACTGTTCATAAAAATAAAACCAACTTCAGGAGAATCTGCAAGATGTAGATTTTAGCTGTCCATCCTCTGCTGGGAATGACAGTGGCAATCAGCTGGTGACTCTAGAAAAGCCTGGTAATAAAACTGAGGGTCAATTAACCGTGTCCACTTCAACTAGCAACAAATAGTTGAGAGAATATAATACCAAAATGGATGATATTGACAGAATGCACAAAATAAAGTACTTAGGAACACATGTAATAAGATAATTATGTTACATTAAAGGAGATTTAGATAAATTCAGAGATATACTATTTCAATAGATAGGAAAACTCAATATTTAAAGAAAAGTAATTTCTTCTCAAATTGATCTATACATTCAGTACAAATTCCAGTCTAGATCCCAACAAGATTTTTAGAGGAACTTGACAAACACTCCCAAACAAGATCAAGGTTGGGAAAAAAGGGTAAGACTTGCCCTTTCAATAAGCAGAATTCATTAAAAGCTATATGACCGCAGGAGGAGCCATGGGTGTAGGGTTAGATAAATTGACTAGTAAAACAGAATCAAGAGCTAAAAATCAGACTCACTTACATATAAAAACTTGATGTATGTCAGAGGTTATATGGTGATTTCAGTGGAGAGAGGGTAGATTATTCCACAAAGTGCTAGGAAAATTGGTTATCTATATAGAAAGTAAAGTAGGACACCTACTTCACATCATATAGAAAAATTAATTTCAGGTGAATTAAAGACTTAAGAAGTGAAAAAATTTAAAACTTTTTAGAGAAAATATGAAAGAATATGATCTCAGGATTGGGAATTATTTCTTATATAAGATACAAAAAGCATCAATCATAAAACAGTTATACAACATTAGTATTCTTAATCCATGAAAAAAAAAATCCGCCTTAGATAAAGTGAACAGACAAGCCACACACTGGAAGAATGTATTTGTAACTTACATAAATGCCAAAGGGTTGGTGTAGTGTCCAGTTTCTATGAAAAACTTCCAAAAATGAATAAGAAAAAGGTAGAAGACCCAGTAGAAAAATGGGCAAAAAACATTAAGAAGCATTACACAGGAGAAACACAATAATATGACAAACATATAAAGAAAAAGTAAGGAAACATGCTCAATTTCATGTCGTTCGAAATAATCAGAATAACTCGTGTTCCAGGAGACAATATACAGAAATGTTCACAGCCACATTGTTAGCAGCAAAAAATATAAGCAATCCAAAAGTCTCTTGAAAGAATGAATAAATTGTGGTGTGTTTATACAAAGGAATATAATATAGCAGTAAAAGTTAATAAACAGATGGCTGGAAGCAATTACATGGATTAATATTAGCAATTTAATATTGAGAGTCATGAGTAACTGGGAAAAACTAGAGTATGATACTAGCTCAAAGACAAGCAAAACTGAACATATATGCAAAAGCTCTTTTGAAGGATTGCATAAAAACTCTCAGAAAAATAAATTTTCAGAAAGTAAGATATAAACACCAAACTCAGGATAGCGCTTTCTTTTGATGTGATGCAGAGGGATGGGATAGGTGAAAAGTGAGACTTTGTGTCATTTGTGCTGTCTTTCCTGTTGTATTATTTGTCAGTGCAGCACATTAGTTAAAGTAAAGCTATGACAAAGATTTCTCTGATCACCATTATTTCTCCTTGTTTGTTCTAGAAGTTCTAGCCAATACAGTAAGAAAAAAAACAAAAAACCTGATAGATTACTAACTAATAAAAGCAGAGTCAAGTGATTTTTATTAGTATGTGATGATATTGTCTGAAAAACCCAATGAAATCAATTAAAAATATCCATCAAAACTAATAAAACTTCAATGAAACAATTGGTCATCGGGATCACTATCTGCCATTTGTCCTATATCTACCATGTGCCAGAAACTGGACTCAGCACTTCATATTCATTGTCTCAGAAGCTACCCTATGGGTTATATTTGTATCCCCACAAAGATGAGGAAAAGTTTTCGGTTGAGTAACTTGGGCAAGTGTCAGGACAACAATTTGAAGTTGCTTTGTCTGATTCTAAAACTTGTGCTCTAAGACATTTGGTTACATTGTCTCCAAATAAATACTGAAGCTAAGATATTTTTTCCATCACAAAAATCATCAGTGATCAGGAAATTCATCCATGGAAAAATACTTGAATATTTTCTGTGGCAAGCATTATCAAACAAGGATAGTATCTTATTTAAAAATACACACATCTCAAATGGACAAAATCTATATGCAAAGTGAACATGACGTTCTCTCCTGAACAATACTGCAGAAGACAAAATTCTTCTCGATCTCCTCTTTTTTAGACATTATGCAGACGGCTACCTTTCTTTTAACTTATTTTTTCTCTAGGGGAGTTAACAATATTGTTATCAGTATTTTTTCCCCCTGAAACTATGCCTTAGTTGGATGGGGGTGGTAATGTATTTCTCCTCTAAGCAGAGTTGCTTACACTAGGAGTTGATGCTAATTTTCTTCTGAGATGGCAGTTTTATGCAAAAGAGTTGGTTTTAGCACATTTTCTAGGGTATGGAAATTAAACACAATCAGTATTTTCTAGCTCATTCATAAATTCCATCATAATCTTTCTTAATTCTTTTTGTCCTGGAGACCTTCATACTTTGAAAGAGTTTTGAGGAGGTCGTTATTTTCATACCTTTCATTTGGAAAATGCTGGAAGCATCCTCAGCCTGCACTTTCTCTTACTATTTTACCACTCTGTGGAGTGTGCCTGCTGAGCTTGCCCATGAAGTTTTTGACCCACCAACTTCTTACGTGTTAGCCCAATCTTAGCAGGTTCAAGTTTACTATCAATTCAGCTTTGAATCATGAATTAAAGCTAGATGGAACTTTAGAAATCATCTAATTCAGTTTTACAAATAAGGAAACGAAAGCCTGCCCACTTCTACTAGTTTCCTCCAGGGCGTGGTTCTGCCTTACTTGGTTTCTGAGGATTTTCCTTTCCTTTCTTTCCTAACTAGATACCTACTCAGCAGCAGTCAAGATCCCTGTTGTGAACACACAGAAGAGGAAATGAGAGACAAGGCTGCCACCGTGTGGTGTAACAGGTGAACAGGAAGGAGAGGTTTATACAGAGAAGCGTGAGAATTGGGAAGCTTAGGAAAGGTGAATGTCCAAGACCAGGCGCAGTGGCTCACGTCTGTAATCCCAGCACTCTGGGAGGCCAAGGCGGGCGGATCACGAGGTCAGGAGATCGAGACTATCCTGGTTAATACGGTAGCCGGGTGTAGTGGTGAGTGCCTGTAGTCCCAGCTACTTGGGAGGCTGAGCCAGGAGAATGGCGTGAACCCGGGAGGCGGAGCTTGCAGTGAACTGAGATCGCGCCACTGCACTCCAACCTCGGCGACAGAGCAAGGCTCTGTCTCAAAAAAAAAAAAAAAAAAAAAAGGAAAGGTGAATGTCCATTCGTTAGAACAGTTTGTAATTGCTGTCATGACTCGGCGAGATCTACAGGTTTCTGAAATCCTCCTTATGGTATATCAGGAACTCCTGGACAGCCGTTAGATCTAACCATGGAGGTACCTTAAAACTTAGGAAGAATTTATAATTGACAGATGCCCATGGATTGAGACGTCTATAGATGTCCATGGATTGAGAGGCCTATAGAAGGCCCTTAGGAATTTTTTTTAATCTGAAAATAGACTTACATATGGATAATTTTAGTTTATAAAATTAAATTAAGTAAAACAATATTATAGGTTATTACCTTATTAACCTTCTATTTTTGTGTTCCAATCTTTTTTTTTTTTTTTTGAGTCTCGCACTGTCACCCAGGCTGGAGTGCAGTGGCGTGATCTCGGCTCACTGCAGCAACCCCTTCGCCTCCCAGGTTGACACCATTCTCCTGCCTCAGCCTCCCAAGTAGCTGGGACTACAGGCACCCACCATCACGCCTGGCTAATTTTTTGTATTTTTAGTAGAGACAGGTTTTCACCATGTTAGCCAGGATGGTCTCGACCTCCTCACCTCGTGATCCGCCCTCCTTGGCCTCCCAAAGTGCTGGGATTACAGGCGTGAGCCACTGCGCCCAGCCGTGTTCCAGTCTTTTTTACCATCAGATAGCTTTGGCACGATAGTCATGTTCTATACATGAGATAATTTAATTAAATCGAATTTAAAAATGCTGAGCGAAGCAAATATTTAAGAAGTCAATATTTAAATAGGTTTTGCTTTCTGTAGTTACATAAGTTGTATTCTAGTTTGAGTGTCACAGAAATGGGCACTGAGATATATTTTTGTTAAACATAAAAGGGAACCTAAAGGCTACTCTGTAGATGTGATGCTTCCAGCAAGCTGACCCAGGGTAAGAAGCAAGGCAATGAAAGATAAATCCACCAAAAATACTATATCTGCTGCTATGCTTGTCCTAGACAATCGCAAATTGCTCATGGCATGTACTCACATCTCTGCACTGCTTCACCCAGAATCAGTGAGAACGGGCAGGGGACACCATATTGGTGGCTCTTACCCTGCTTGTCTAAAAGAATTAGAAATATGCTGCTCCCTATAAAATTGCCTAACATTCTTAAAACAGCCCAATAATCTCAAAGGAGCAATTTGCTTTATTAATTGAAAACAGCTGAAAAATATATTAGCCTCATTTTATATTTTTAAAGCTTAAATATCTAAAGTATTTGAAACAAAGGAAACTGTACATCAGAGGGGAAGCAAAAGGTGACTAGATAGGCCCTGGCCTCATGGCATGGTCAAGATGTTGAGCTGGCCAGGCGCTGTGGCTCACGCCTGTAATCCCAGCACTTTGGGAGGCCCAGGAGGGTGGATCAATTGGGGTCAGGGATTCCAGACCAGCCTGCCCAGCATGGTGAAACCCCGCCTCTACTAAACATACAAAAATTACCCAGGTGTGGTGGCATACGCCTATAATCCCAGCTACTCGGGAGTCTGAGGCAGGAGAATCACTTGA
Source organism: Trachypithecus francoisi (assembly GCF_009764315.1). NCBI lineage: Eukaryota > Metazoa > Chordata > Mammalia > Primates > Cercopithecidae > Trachypithecus > Trachypithecus francoisi. Next base: position 83,056,631 of record NW_022681460.1, read on the forward strand.
ACCCAGGAGGGTGGGTTGCAGTGAGCCAAGATCATGTACTCCAGCCTGGGTGTCAGAGTGAGACCCTGTCTAAACAAAACAAAACAAAACAAAACAATAGTTGAATCCTGGAGTAAGACTTATTTGGACTACAATACCAGTGTCACCACTTAGATAATGACTTTGGTGAAGTTATAGAACCCTTCCTGTTTTCACTTTCCTCAAAATAGCCTGTCTTCTGGGTTGTGGCAAGGATTATACAGCACTTAGCACAGTGCCTAGCATTTACTCAACATTCCATAAATGCTAGGCTAATAGAATCATCCAGCACTAGAAACGTGAATACAGCTAGATTCTGAGCATGCTCACAATGAAGGTTAAAGAGAAAAGCTTAACTTCTATTGCATTTTTTAGACATTTACAAAAAATGTACGTCATCATAAAAGCAGTAGTTGAATGCCTGCAGGATTTCTCAAAGGCAGGACCTTAGTTGAGGCACCACATTTTCAGCTTAGAACTTGGAATTTCTTAGCACATCACACCAGAAAGTTAGTCCCTTGGTGAAAAGTTCATTCTGAGTTAATGAACAGAGCACCAATTTTCTAGTCAAATGATCTTACATTCAGAGTTTTATATTCACCACTTACTAGTTGTGTGTTCTTGAACTTCAGTTTTCTCATATTGTAAAGTAAGAACAAGGGCTGGGCGTGGTGGCTCATGCCTGTAATCCCAGTGCTTTGGGAGGCTGAGGCAGGTGAATCACGAGGTCAGGAGTTCAAGACTAGCTTGGCCAATATGGTGAAACTCTGTCTCTACTAAAAATACAAAAATTAGCTGGGGGTGGTAGTGGACGCCTGTAGTCCCAGCTATTTGGGAGGTTGAGGCAGAAGAGTCGTTTGAACCCGGGAGGCGGAGGTTGCAGTGAGCCAAGATCGCGCTGCTGCACTCCAACCTGAGCCACAGAGTGAGACTCTTTCTTAAAAATAAATAAATAAATAAACAAATAAATAATAAGAGTAGTAGCAAGTACTTATAGACAGCTTACCAAAATTATAGCACTCACTATGTTACCACTGCAGCAGAGAGATAATGTATGTTAACACCTATCCTAGAGCAAGCCTCAGTATTTTTTTTTTTTTTATTATTATTACCTTGGAATTCTTTGATGGTGGTGTCTAGAGAAACCCTGGGATTTAGTAATCTGGGAATGGACTAATGTTGACTGGTGACAGATGAATGGAAAAAGAAGAACACAGGAGGAAATGATCTGGCAGTGTTTCAGTGATCAATTTGTTGTCTCTCAGCTCCAAATCCACTCCTGGTTGCCTGTTCAGCTGGAAACCCACTGTTCTGGAGCCAGTCTCTACCAGCATCTCTCCTTTACAGCTGGCACAATGCTAAACTTTATCAGTAGAGGGCGCTAGAGGGACACTGTAAGGAGAAGTGTTTCCTCTTTGGAATTCATCCACTGTGTCCCTCCTAGCAGGATTCTATTCTATTCTATTCTATTCTATTATTTTTGAGACGGAGTCTGACTCTGTCCCCAGGGCTGGAGTTGTATTCTAGAGAGCAGTGGTGCGATCCCGGCCCCCTCCAACCTCCACCTCCCGGGTTCTAGTGATTCTAGTGTCTCTGCTTCCCGAGTAGCTGAGGCTACAGGCGCCTGCCACCATGCCCAGGTAATTTTTGTATTTTTAATAGAGACAGCGTTTCACCATGTTGGCCAGGCTGGTCTCGAACTCCTGACTGCAAGTGATCTGCTCGCCTTGACCTCCCAAAGTGTGGAATTACAAGCATGAGCCGCTGCCTCACCCACTGTGCTCCTCCTAGCAGGCTTCTGCAGACCATGCTCCTGCAGCAGGTGTGGCCTCCAGCAGCATCTGGTTGCCAGAACACAGCCCCTCCCTTGTTGAGATCTCCATCCATTGTCTCCTCAGGTGGCTTTACAGCGACTTCCTAGGTATGGCACCTCTTGTGGGTGGCTTTCCCCTTAAACCCTAGAGGGCAGATTCCCAGTAATTCCCAGCCATGGTTCCCAGCTTGCCAGCCTCTGCCAGCCTGCACCCTAACAGGGAGTTTCCTGCTTGCTAGCTCTAGCTGAAATTCTAGTGTGTGAGCCTTTGCTCAGACCACCTGTGAGACAGTTACAGCCTCAATCAACCCAGGAGCCTCTCATCTCTCCAATGAACTTCTCCAGTGAGGTCTGAATCCTACCCTTGGGAAGGGGCCCTCTCTTCCAACTTTGTTCCCTTTCTGGGTATATTCACTCATCCCTAGGATTCTCCCTTTATAGTTAATCCTCTGCTGCAGTCAACTGTTCTTTTTTTTTTTTTTTTGTCTGAGATGAAGTCTTGCTCTTTCACCCAGGCTGGAGTGCAGTGGCGCGATCTCGACTCACTGCAACCTCCGCCTCCTGGGTTCAAGCGATTCTCCTGTCTCAGCCTCCTGAGTAGCTGGGATTACAGGCGTGCACCACTATGCCCGGCTAATTTTTTAATGTTCTTAGTAGAGAGAGGGTTTCATCATGTTGGCCAGGCTGATCTCGAACTCCTGACATCAAGTGATCCACCCACTCCAGCCTCCCAAAGTGCTGGGATTACAGGCATGAGCCACCACACCCTGCCAGTAGTCAACTTTTTAAATTAAATTATTTCAAATTACGGTCTGGTTTCTGCCCTCTGATAGGACACTGACTGCAAAGGTGGGTCATTCATCCAACCTCTGTAAAAACCCAATGAACTCTATTCTACCATTAATAGGGTAGAACTCTATTCTACTTTCTTGTGACCAAACTTCCTCTGCCCCTTAGATCTTTCTGGGAAATTTTGAATACATAATGGAGATTTTGGTTCTTTATGTGAGTCATACCACTTTTATTAATCTATCCTTGGCTCAGATGTATAAATTTCACTGAATGGTCAAATCAATATTGATAGGAGCCTGCAAATGTTATGCCTCTTCCAGTTATGAGTTGATTTAATGAACTGATTCTGTACCATCCTAGAATCCATTTCACTCACATGGCAGATTACACCTTCTTTGTAAGGTGACTGGGAGAGCTTTCATGGAGGAAGTGGCATTTGAGTTGGACCTTGGAGGAAGGATGGAATTTTACAAAGCTGAAATATAGCCACAATCATGGGTATATTCCAGGCATAAGGAAAAGATGCGGAGGTGTAAGCATTTATCCAACAAACATATTTGATGGAAAAAAGTAGGAATAACATTGAGATGACGGTAAAGTCAGAGCATGGATGACCTCTAATGCCTGGCAAAGAAACATTGAGGAGTATAATCTTTTCGTGAAGAGTTGGCTTCAGTGTAGAATAGATTGGACTGGGGCGTGATTCTGAGACCTAACCAAATTCACGAATGAGAAAATGATTATAGTAGCTAAGATAAGAGGCAATTTGGACCTACAGAGCCATCAGGATTGGAGAAATGGAAAGGAAGGAATAGCTGTACAAAACAATGTAAAGGAAAAATACATGAGAACATGAATAGGTGGATGTAAGAGAGGAGACTTTGATAACTGGAGAGGTATCCAGTTTGTGGCAACAGAAACAGTGATCATAGGGAAAACAGGTTAGTGCTGATTTTCCAATCTGACAGAAATGTGCTGTGAGGAATGGAAAGTCCCTGTAATAAATATAACTGCTAGGATGATATAATCCCAGCACTTTATTTATCTATTCATTTAGAAACACATCTGGCTAATTTTGTTTTCTGGTAGAGATGGGGGTGGAGGTCTCACTATGTTGCCCAGGTTGGTCTTGAAGTCCCAGGCTCAAGAAATCCTCCCATCTCAGCCTCTCAAAATACTTGGATCACTGCACAGATCATCATGTCCAGTCCTACTTATTTATCTATCTATTCTCCTATAGACTCTTTAAAAAGGGTTCAATGGGGGAAGTTATTATTATTCCCCCAAATGAAAATTTGGCAGGTCCCGTACTTTTTGTGCTAATTCTTAGTAGACAATTCTAAGTGTCACTGAGTTTCAGTCCAGTAATTACGAAGTCCAATTCAAGATATTAACAGAAACTCTGAACTATTTGTGTTAAACCTCAGCTTGCCAGCACAGATTTGCCTGAGGCTGGAAGTGGAAAAAGGGCATGTAGCTGGCTTCATCTTAGTTCCTCTCCCTTTTTGTCTCTTTCTCTACTCCTAACCTTGCCGGTTTCTGACCCCCAAAAGTTGAAACAGGAAGGGATGCGTTTGGAGACTCATAAGGGGAAGGGAAATACCTTACTAGAACAAGGTATCATTATTGTTTGGCTCCACGTGTTCTGGACCTGCAGATGTTTAGAGCCAGACTTTTTCTTATGGGAGTTGTCCCTTGCCCCAGACAGATGCATCTCCACTTTATGTGGCCCCTGTACTCTGTCTGTGGGCTATAACTTTCTGCTCGGGTTCTTCTGCCTCTCCAAGTGGACTGCTTGGACTGGGACTGAACTGACCTCCTGTGGATGACAGCTCTGGGTAAATATAGTCATGCACCACTTAATGATGGGGACACATTCTGAGAAATGTGTTGTTAGGTGATTTTGCCATTGTGTTAACATCATAGGGTGTACTTACACAAACCTAGATGGTATAGCCTACTACATACCTAGGCTATATGATATAGCCTGTTGCTCCCAGGCCACAAACCTGTATGGCCTATTACTGTACTGCATACTGTAGGCAATTGTAACATGATAGTTAGTATTTGTGTATCTAAACATAAAAAAGTTACCGTAAATATATGGCATTATAATCTTAAGGGATCGCTGTTGTATATGTGGTCCATTATGGACTGAAACGTTGCTATTTGGTACATGACCATAGATCCCAGCACAGTTTTCCTCTCCAGGCTCCGCTACAAAGGAATTGATCCTCTGTGGCCTCAGGCAGGAATCATCCCTGGGAAATCTCTCCCACCCCAGGAAATGGCAGGTCTCTCCTTCCCCCTTGAGATAGGAGTGAAATGGGGCTTGCAGCTCAGCACCATACCATATACAATATCTTCTTTCAAAAATATTCTTCTCACAAAAATCTTCTTTCTTTCCACACTTAACTCTCCCTTTTTATTCCTGATTTGGTTGAGGGGTTCAAGGGTCATGAAGTCATTTTTGGACCAGTTTCTTGACGAATTCTTCATAAAGGGTTCTGTCTTGAATCTTACATCTGTTACAGTGTACTATCTCAACAAAAACTTCAGTGTGGGCCGGATGCGGTGGCTCAAGCCTGTAATCCCAGCACTTTGGGAGGCCGAGGTGGGTGGATCACGAGATCAGGAGATTGAGACCATCCTGGCTAACACAGTGAAACCCCGTCTCTACTAAAAATACAAAAAAATTAGCCAGGTGTGGTGGCGGGCGCCTGTAGTCCCAGCTGCTGGGGAGGCTGAGGCAGGAGAATGGCGTGAACCCGGGAGGCGAAGCTTGCAGTGAGCCGAGATCGCACCACTGCACTCCAGTCTGGGAGACACAGCGAGATTCTGTCTCAAAAAAAAAAAAAAAAAAAAATTCAGTGTGAACATTCTCTTACATAAGGGCTAATCCCAGTGGTAATTTTTTTCCTGAATTTCTTTTATAAGGTATAAATTAAGCTAATGTTATAATTTTTGTGTCAAAATGTATATGTTTACATATTTTTATAAATGAAACATTCATGTAAACACAAATTATATATATTAATACATTAAGTTTGTGGGTTTATTTTTTCTCTTTTATTCTAAGAAAATTTTAAGACAGCTTTCATAGAATTGGTATATTAGTTCCATTGCTGCTCTAACCAATTTCCACAAATGTAGTGGCTTAAAATAACAGAAATTTATTATTTTACAGTTTTGGAGGTCAGAGGTTTTAAATTGGTTTCCTTGGGCTAAAATCAGGATACAGCAGGATTGCATTCTTCCTGATAGCTCTAACAAAGAATCTGTTTCCTTGTCTTTTCCACCTCCTAGAGGCTACCAGCATTTTGGCCTGTGGTCTCTATCTTTAAAGACTCTTCTGCCTTCCTCTTCCACAGTGAAAGACCCTTGTGATTGAATTGGGCCCACCTGGGCAATCCATGACAATTGCACTATCTTAAAGTCAGCTACAGCTAATTAGTAGGTTCCATCTGGAGCCTTACTTCCCTTTTCCATCGTATATCAGTCACATTTCAGCCAGAGAAGCAGAACCATTAGGAGAAATATATATTTTAAGAGATTTACTGCGAGGAATCGGCTTATGTGATTGTAGGGGCTGGCTAGGCAAGTCTGAAATGCAGGGTTTCTTGGTCATTCAAGGGACATACACAGAGCAGAGAAAAATTTGAGTCAACTACCTTCAGAATATGACTTCCGCTGAGGTTATTAACAATACAATGCTCTGCTTTCCTGTCTCAGCTTTCATACAGCGGTGACCAGAGGATGCAGCCAGTAGGGGGCAGTGCAATGTAGTGCAAGAAGCTCCAGCTTTAGGGTCAGTCAGATGAGGTTTGAATTCCAACCCTGACAGTGGGGCAGCCTCATGCGAGTTATTTAACACTTCTGAACCCTTGTTTCACTCTTTAAAAAAAAAAACTTTTAATTTTGAGATAGCGTTTTCACTTTTGTAAAATAAGGAAAATAGAATCCAGAAGGATAAATTGTTTTGAGGAGTTAAGATTATAGTCTATGTGAGCTATGCTTACACAAATATGAAATATACAGGAGCACACACCCTAGGAGTAATGGTTCAATATTTGCTAATTCAGTGTTTGCAGCTGCGTTATGGAACATAACTACCACAAATCACGAGAATTGGCTGTACTAAGAGATGGCGCTAGGGTATCTACGGTACATTCTTCTTTACTTTTATGCATAGTAGCAACCCAGTTTCCCCTTGGTAATGAGGACAAATTACTCCAGCCAATACAGCAGACCTTTCTTTGTCTGTGAATGTTATGTAATGGAATCATACATTATGTAAACTTTTGGAATTGGCTTTTGCACTTAGATAATTCTCTATAGCTTCATCCAGATCGTTAGGTGAACGAAGAGCTCATTCCTTTTTACTGCTGAGTAGTAGATGTACCAGAGTTTGTTTAGCGATGAGGTTTGAATTCTAATCCTGTTAGTGAGGCAGCCTCAGATGAATTATTCAATACTTCTGAACCTCCTTTTCACTCTTTAAGAAAACAAACTTTAAATTTTGAGATAGCTGTAGCATTTCCATTTTTGGAGCTATTATGAGTAAAGCTTCCATAAGCATTAATGTGTACGTTTTTGTGTGAACACAAGCCTTCGTTTTCTGAGATACATGACTGGCAGTGCGTGGTAATTGCATATTTAGTTTTTGAGGAAACTACCAAACTTTTCCAGAATGGCCGTGCCATTTTACATTCCCCAGAACAATGTAGGAACGATCCAGTTCTCTGCATATTCACTAGCATTTGATGTTACTATTTTTTAAAATAATGCTTTAGCTATGCTGAGAGGTAGGCAGTGATACCTTATTGTGGTTTTAATTTACATTTCCCAAATGACTAACAATATATCTTTTCTTGTGCTTATTTGCCATCTGTATATCTTCTTTGGTTAAATGTCTCTTCATGTCTGTGTTTGGAATTGAATTGTTTACTATTTAGTTTTGAGAGTTCTTTATAAATCCTAGATAGTAGTCTTTTGTTGGATATGTGGTTTTAAAGTACATTCGTCTCTCAGTATTAGTGGGGATTGGTTCCAGGATCATCCCCAATACCAAAATCCAGGCATACTCAAATCCCCCAGTAGCCCTGCAGAACTTATGTCTTGGATATGAAAAATCAACCCTCCATACCTGAGGATTTGGCATCCTGCAAATACTGTGTTTTTGAACTGTGTTTAGTTGCGGATAAATAACCTGTGGATATGGAGGGCTGATGGTATTTACTGAAAAAAAAAATCTGTGTATGAGTGGACCTGTGTAGTTTAAACCTGTCGTTCAAGGATCAACTATATTTTCTTCCACTCAGTAGCTTGTCTTTTTGTCCTTTTCACAGGGTCATTCAAAAGGCAAAAGTTTTAATTTTGATAAAGCCCAATTTATTAATTTTTCCTTTTATGACTCACGTTTTTGGTGTTATCTTTGTTCAGGTTGCTATAACAAAAATACCACAGACTGGGTAGCTTAACAGAAACTTATTTCTCACAGTTCTTGAAGCTGGAAAGTCAAATTTCAAGTCACTGACAGATTTGGTGTCTGGTGAGGGCTCACTTCCTGGTTTGTAGATGTTGTCTTTTCCCTGAGCTCTCCCATGGTGGAAGGGAAGAGGATGCTGTCTGGGGTTTCTTTTATAAATACACTGATTCTATTCACAAGGGCTCTGCCCTTATGACATAATCACCTTCCAAAGGCCTCACCTCTTAACACTGTTGATTAGGTTTCAAGATAAAAATTTTAAAAAGACATAAACATTCAGTCTATAGTAGATGTAAGTCTAAGAATTCTTTGTCTAGCTTTAGATCACAAAGATTTTCCCTTATTTTATTTTATTTTTTCAAAAAGTTTTATGGTCTTATATTTTACATTTAAGTACATGATCCATTTTGAGTTAAATTTGTATAAGGTGGAAACTTTGGTCTAGATTCTTTTTTTCTTTCTGCCTGTGAATGTTTATTTCTCCAGCATCCTTCATTGAAAAGACTATCTTTCCTCCATTGTCAAAAAACAGTTGAATATGTTTGTGTTAGTATATTTTGGGATTCTCTATTCCAGCTCCACTGATTTATGTGTCTGTCCCTCTGCTAGTACCATGCTGCCTTGATTGCTATAGTTGTAAAGTAGGTTGTAAAATCAGGTAGACTGCTTCCACTCATTTTGTTCATCTATTTCAAAACTACTTTAGCTATTCTAATTCCTGTACCTTTCCATGTAAGTTTTAAAATTATCTTGCCTACATCTATCAAAACCTTGCTGGTATTTTGAGAGTACTTGTTTTAAGCCTATATATTAATTTGAAGAGAATTGACATCTTTACTATCTGATGTTGAATCTTCCAATCCATGAACATGGTATGTCTCATGTCTCTGTATTTATTTAGATTCTTGATTTCTTTAATCAACATTTTGTAATTTTTGGCATATAAGTCCTATACATGTTCTGTTAGTTACACTTAGTTTTTTTTATAAGTAATTGTAAATACTATATCTTTGATTTTAGTGTCCACATGTTTATTGCTAGTAAATGGAAATATAATTGGCTTTTGTGTGTTTATTTTGTGTCCTGTGACCTTGCTGAACTCCCTTATGAGTTCTGTTCTATGAGATTTTGTTTGTTTATAGATTGGGATTTTCTACATAGACAATCGTATCATATGTAAAAAGGGACAGTTTTACTTCTTTTCCAATCCACATTACTTTTATTTCTTTTTCTTGCCTTATTGCACTGGCTAGAACTTTTAGCTCAATATTGAATAAAAGTGATGATGACTACCATTCTTGCCTTGTTTTTGATAATAGGAAGGAAAATATTCAGTCTTTCACCATTTCATCTAAGTTGTCAAATGTATGTGTCTGTAGAGTTGTGTCCAGGATCCCTTTTTATCCCCTTGAGCTCTGCAAGTATAGCTGTATTCTCTATTTAATGTGTCTTCTCTCTTTTTTACTTTGTCAGTTTTGCTAGAAGTTTGTTCATTGTATTTTTTCAAAGAACTAACTCCTTGTTTCATTGATTTTTGCTTATTTTCTGATTTAAATTTTATTGAGTTCTGCTTTTATCTTTATTACTGTCTTCTTTCTGCTTGAAGTCAGTTTACTTTGTTCCTCTTTTCCTAGGTTCTTGAAGAAGAGCTTTGGTTATTGATTTCAGACTATTCCTATTTTCTAAAGTATGAACTTAGTGCACAAATATTCTTCTCACTGTTTTAGCTGTGTTTCACAAATACTCATATGTTGTATTCTTATTTTTATTCAGTTTAATGTATTTTTTATTTTCCTTCCTCTTTGACTTATAGGTTATTTGTAAGTGAGGCATTTATTTTATTTCCAAGTGTTTGATGACTTTCCTGTTATCTTTAATTTATTAATTTCTAGTTTATTCTGTTGTGGTCAAAGAACATAATCTATATAATTTTAATCTTTTAAATATGTTGAGAGACTTGTCATACGATCCAGGATATGGTCTTTCTTGGTGTATGTTTACATGCACTTGTAAAGCACATGTATTCTGCTGTTGTTGAGTAGAGCATTTTATAAATATGGAATACACCCTATTATTGAAGTTCTTCTATATCCTTGCTTATTTTCTGTCTAGTTTTTCTGTCAATTATTGAGTGAGGAGTGTTGAATTCTTTAACTATAATTAAAGATTGCCTATTTGTCCTTTTAACTCTATCAGTTTTTGCTTCACATATTTTTCTAGACCTGCTGTTTAGTTTATACACATTTAAGATTATGTTTTCTGGATGGATTGCCATTTTATCGTTATATAATATCCTTCTCTGTCTCTGGTGAATTTCTTTGCTCTAAAATCTGTTTTTAATATATTAATTATAGTCACTTCTGCTTTTTTGATTAATATTTGCAAGTTATGTCTTTTTTCATCTATTTACTTTTAGCGTTATCTGTATTGTGTTATTTAAATTTTCATGTAGACAGCATATAGTTGGATCATGTTTTCAAATCCACTCTGGCAATCTCTGTCTTTTAATTGATATATTTAGACTATTTACATTAATGTAATTACTGGTATGTAACAAACTTAAGTGTGCCATTTTGTTTTTTAATTTTTAATATTTCTTAGAGATGGGGTCTCACTCTATTGCCCAGGCTGGAGTGCAGTTGTATGAGCATGTCTCACTGAAACCTCCAACCCCTGGGCTCAAGCAATCACTCTGCCTCAGCCTCCCGAATATTATAGCTGGGACTGGAGGCATACACCGCCATGCCCAACTTGTCGTTTTACTTTTTTGTTTATTCTAGTTTTTTGGTTTTGTTTTTTTTCCCACCTTCCTGTAGCTTACATGAACATTTTTAGAATTCTATTTTATTACCTATAGTGCTTTTTGGTGCATCTCTTTGTATCACTTTATTAGTGGTTTCTCTAGGCATTACCTTACATGTTACTGTCTACTGGTGTTATTTCACCAGTTCAAGTAAAGTATAACAATCTCACTGCTCTTTATGTGCATTTCCCCTTTTTCATTTGCAATATGATTGTCAGTCTGAAATATTTCCTCTACATATATTTAGAACTAAATCTGACAGTGTTTTAGAAATTTTTGATTCAACACTCAAACATAACTTAGAAAAGTCGAGAGGAGAATAAAAGTCTATTTGTATTCATCTATATTTTTCCTTATCTTGTTCTTTCTTCCTCCCTGAGTTTCCAAAGTTTCTTCTTTTGTCATTTTTCTTTCTACTTAAAAAAGCTTACTTTACCTTTTTTGTGTGTGTGTGATGGAGTCTCACTCTGTCTCCCAGGTTGGAGTGCAGTGTTGCAATCTCAGCTCACTGCAACCTCCACCTCTCTGGTTCAAGCAATTCCCCTGCCTCATCCTCCTGAGTAGCTGGGAGTACAGGCGCATGGCACCAAGTCCAGCTAATTTTTTTTGTATTTTTAGTAGAGATGGGGTTTCACCATGTTGGCCAGACTGGTCTCGAACTCCTGACCTCAGGCAGTCTGCCTGCCTCAGCCTCCCAAAGTGCTGGGATCATAGGCATGAGCCACCATGACCAGTCCTTTAGCCATTTTTTAAGGGTATGTCTGCTAGAAACTACTAATTAAAACTGAATTTTCCTAGTTTTCCTTCATCTGAGATTGTCTTTATTTTTCCCTTTATTCCTGAAAGAAATGTTTTATGGGTGTAGCATGCTGCCTTGACAATTCTTTCTTGCAGCACCTAGAAATTAACATGTCACTTCTTTCTGGTTTACATTGTTTCTGATGAGAAATACATTGTTATTCAAATTGTTTACCCACATAAGTAAAGCACAGTAAAAAAGAATATTTTTTTTTTGTCTTTTGTTTTCAGAATTTTAATTATAATGTATCTCAGCTTGTATTTCTTTGGGTTTATTCTGTTTTGGGTTCACTCACATTCTTGAATCTGTAGTTTTATGCTTCTTGGAAAATTTAGGAAGTTTTCAGCCATTATATCTTTGAGTACTTTTGTAGTCCTGTCCTCTTTTTCTCTCCTTATAGGACTCTGATGACACGAACATCAGATCCTTTGTTTTAATTCCACAGATTCTTGAGGCTCTAATTGTTTTTTTTCAGTGTACTTTCTCTCTGTTGTTCAGATTAGGTAATTTATATTGTCCTATCTTTTACTTCAGAGATTCTTTTCTCTGTCCCTTCCATTCTGCCATTAAGTCCATCAACTGAGCTTAATATTTTGGTTATTATATGTTTCAGTTCTAAAATTACTATTTAGGGCTGGGTGTGATGGCTCATGCCTTTAATCCCAGCACTTTGGGAGGCTGAGATGGGTGGATCACTGAAGGTCAGAAGTTTGAGACCAGCCTGGCCAACATGGTGAAACCCTGTCTCTACTAAAAATACAAAAAATAGCCAGGTGTGGTGGCAGGCCTGTAATCTCAGCTACTTGGCAGGCTGAGGTAGGAGAATCACTTGAACTCAGGAGGCAGAGGTTGCAATGAGCCAAGATCATGCCACTGCATGCCAGTCTGGGTGACAGAACGAGATTCCATCTCAAAAATAAAATAAAATAATAAAATAAAATTACCATTTAGTTTTTCTTTATATCTTCTTCCCTCTTTCTCCTTCCCCTCCCTTTCTTCCTCCTTCTCCATTCTTCTTCTTCTTGGCTGAGACATTCCATTTCCTTTTTGAGGTTTCACAGTTTTTCTTTTGTTTCAACCATATTTGTAGTTCCTCATTGAAGCATTTTCATCGTGGCTGCTTTCAAATATTTGTTAGACAATTAGAGCAGCTCTGTCATGTCAGTGTTGGCATCTATTGATTCTCTTTTTTCATTCACTTTGAGATCTTCCTGGTTCTTGGGATAATTTTTAATTTTAACCTGAACATTTTTGTATTATGATATGGTGTGTTCTATTTAAAACTTTTGCTTTAGCTAGCTTTCTCAAACACTCCTCTGGCAGGGTCAAGTGGTAGCCACCTTATTACTTCCAGGCAGAGGTAAAAGTCCAAGTGTCCTGCTTGTCCTCCAGTGACACCTGAGGGTGGGGTGGGCAAGGGTAGGAATTCTGGTTTCTGTATCATCTCCACTGACAGTGCAGTGAAGGGGGCCTTGTTACTGTTAGGTGATGGTCTTGACTCTCCCTTAGACCTCCTTTAATACCACCCCAGCCAGGAGAGGAAGGGCCACCTTATTACTGCTGAGTGGGGATAGGAGTTCAGTTTCCTCACTTGGTCTTCACTGACACTGAAATGGAATCATTCCATGTGTTCCTCAGATTCCAAGGTCCCTGTCTGGTTTGAGTCTTATGTTTGCCTAATATATATTATGTCCAAAGTTTTTGGTGGTATTTAGCAGTGCGAATAGAGAAAAATACATCTACTTCAGTTTCCTGGAAGCAGATGCCCTCAGTGAAAATTTTAAAAGTTTGGTAACACTGAATATTGTCAAGAGTGTGAAGAAATCAGTACTGGGAGTATGAACCTTTTCAAATTTGAAAGAGAGCAATGCCCAAAATTCAAAAAGATCAGGAATCCGACTTGTAAGGATCTACTCTATACAAATACTAACATCAGTGATTTAAGAATAAAAATGTTTACTTTAGCATTGTTTGTAACAGGGAAACTAATAAGCAATCTAGCTATAAATAATGTATATAAAGAATATATGTGTATATATTCTCTAAATAGAGAAATGTTTAAATATATATAAAATATATTAATTATGGTATCCATAAAATGAAATTATAGGTGGCCATTATTAAAAAAAAAAGAAGCAACAAAATAGGATATATAGCACTTTCCTTTTTTATTTTGAGACAGTCTTTGTCACCCTGGCTGAAGTGCAGTGGCCTTATCCCTGCTTACTGCAACCTCCCCCTTCCCAGGCTCAAGTGATCCTCCCACCTCAGCTTCCCTAGTAGCTAGGACTACAGGTATGAATCACCACACCCAGCTAATTTTTGTATTTTTTGTAGAGATAGGGTTTTGCCATATTACCCGGGCTGGTCTCGAATTCCTGGGCTCAAGTGATTCACCTGCCTCGGCCTCCCAAAGTGCTGGGATTACAGGTGTGAACCACCACACTGGCCCTTCCCATTTTTTTAAAAAATGAAAATTGTTGAGTAGGGCTTTGCATGTTTCTTAAAATTGATAACTAAGGCTATAAACTGTGGACAGAGAGGCATCAAGTGTCCTATTTTAAGAAAGCTCAAACATTTGTGGGCTGACAACTCTATTAGAGCTTATAAGCAATGAGGCAAATTCGCACTACTACCTCCACTCATTATCCCTGTGCATCCTCCTTCCTCTAGTCTCAACCATTGCCCCAGTGCTCCCTAATAGCCCTATAAGCAGGAGACCTTGGCTAGTGGTAAGGTAGCAAAAAGTATCTGTGGAGTCAGATGTTCTTGGTACACATGAAAACCCTGTTAATTCTCCATTGGCTTCCCATGGAAAAGGGGGAGGGGATGCTTCTCCCTGTACACAAATCAAGTAAGGAAAAGAGGGGCATGATAATTGCTTAAGACATTGAGGGTACCTGAAAAAAAAAAATCTCACACTGGCATCTTGTTCCCTAAAGGAATTTTTTGGATGCTAGCCTAAGTAGTTGCTTCATCAACTGTGCACCTACATGAACAGGTGAAGACAGAATTGGAGACAAATGGCAGACAGATGAGAGTTGGCCATGGGATGAGGACCCTGATGGCAAGAGCACAGAGGCTGACGGGATTGTGAAAGCTGGATTCAAAGATACAGAGACAAACTCCACTCCAGAGAGCTGTGCAGAAGGGTGGCTCCAAGGCATCCTGTCCATTCCCCTCTGGAAAAGGGCCTGCAGAACTTATTGTTGCTCCCACGGGAGAGGAAATATTTAGACTCTCGCTATCTAAAAGTTAGCCAGAGCAAGTGAGAAGTGGCAACAACCAACCAGAGGATGAGGCCAGTGGGCAGTCAATAAAGAAAAATCCTGTCTCATACTCCCTTCAACCCCCAACACCAGAGACATAAGACCTTGAATAAGGTAAAGGAAAAGATAAGTCAGACTCCTGGCCAGGTGCGGTGGGTCACGCCTGTAATCCTAGCACTTTGGGAGGCCGAGGCAGGAGGATCACTTGAGGTCAGGAGTTTCAGACCAGCCTGGGCAACATGGCAAAACCCTGTCTCTACTGAAAATACAAAAATTAGCTGGGTGCAACGGCGGGCACCTATAGTCCCAACTACTTGGAATTGCTTGAACTCGGAAGGTGGAAGTTGCGCTGAGCTGAGATCGCACCACTGCCCTCCAGCCTGGGCAACAGACTGAGACCATCTCAAAAAAAAAAAAAAAGGCTAGACTCCAGGCTCCTTTACCCTCCACTTCAACCAAAGTGAATGATTTGGTGGAGAAGCTGAAGAGCAAACCCACTGCAGGTCCCTGGAGGGATGGCCCACAGTCAGTGGAGGAGATGAAATCTACATCACATATGAGATCTGAGTGGTCAACTGGAAATTATTGAATTTGTCTCTTAATAATAAGGTGTTGGAAAATGCTGTGGCATCAGCCCAAGATATTATTAGGGATCTGTTCCACACTAAGGAAAGGAGATTTGTCACAGCATAGATTATAGAAAAATGAAACTGGTTTATGAATTATTCGTGTGAAGTTGAAGCTGTTAATCAACATGTGATATGCACATGTATGCACTGTACATATGTTTGTACATATCTGTTTGTATATTCTTGTTAGTCTATATGTTTACATTTTCTCTAAGGGAAGAAAACTATTTAGAAGGATCCACACTCCATTATTAACAATAGTCACAACATAGTATCTATAAAGTTGGAATTTATAATAACCAACATGTTTTACATTTGAGAAACAAAAGTATTTCCTTTATAAACAATGGGATGTACAGTTCCAGACAGATAAGAGCATGCCCATAAATTTCATAAAGATGAAAAAGGCTTTATTGATTGATGAGAATAATTGTTCACCTTTGCACACCGCACATCTCAGTGCTCTGAGCACCCACTGGCTTGACTGCCAAGCTGTGGCCTTTTGATTAATGAATTCCTTAGAGAATGACCCTGTCTAGGGTCATTTTAAATGTAAGAATCCCTGAGGAATAAGGGGCAAGGGCTGGGTTGAAGTTTGGAGCTACTCCCTTAAAGTATTCAAAGTGGTGGCTCTGGCTCCATTGGGTCAGTTTTGGCTCCTCTTACCTTCCTGCTTTGTTGAAAGCTTTCAGTCTTCTACTTGAAACAATGTCAGCTTCTTTGGGACAGCTATCTCCCTCCCCTCCTGTGGGTTCCTGCCCCTATCTCTGCTGATCTTCTGGGAAGAGCTTCCTGGTGTTCTTTTCCCGTTAGCTATAGGAAATCTCCTAGTTTTGATTCTGTGACTCACTCTTTAAAAGAGGGTTCTTACAGCACAGCAGTTTGCTTTTCTGGGACACTGTTCTTTCATCTCTCAGTGGATAGTTTACGGGATGGTTGATTCAGTTGCTCACTCTCCCTGGAACAAATGCCCTCTTCATTATCCAGGCCCTGTGAAGCAGCTTGGCCTACTCCACTCCACTCCTTTTCACTCATGGTGGTGTTTTCCTTGAGGCCGTCCCTGTTCTCCTTCCACTCCAGTTTCCTTTGGGGATACACAGGTTATCAGAACTGCACGTCTCTTACCCTTTGTTGTAAACAGAGCTCAAGTTATTTCTCAAAGTACTTCTGAGTCCACGCAAGCCAAGGGGCATGACTGAGCCTTTGCTCTACATGTCTCTCAACATTTCATAATGGTAAAGTTCATCAAGAGGCAAACATGACCAGACCGCATGGTGGGGAGGTGGTGTCTAACTTCTGCTGACCACATAAATCAGCAGTTACTCAACTCAAATGCCACAAAGGGAAGTAACTTGCCTTTCAGAGCAATCCTTGGACAATTCTGGGGGTGGAAACTTTCTTTCTTTTTCTGTCTCCCTTTCTGTCTGTCTTTCTCAGTGCAAGATCTATAAGTAAAGTTCCCAAAACCTGCTTTGAAAACAATCTGGAAAAATGACAATGAAGTCAATGAAATATATTGGACAAAGATTTAAAGAATAATATTCAGTGTTTATAAGGGTTTATTGTAATGGGCATTCTTGTATACTGCTGGTGAGAGTTTGAATGGATACAACCCTTTTGTAAAGCAATTTTGCAATATGTATTCATAAAGAATTACTACTAAGATTCCATTACAAAAAACATAATTTAAAAAACAGAAAAAACTAAAAGAAAAAGAAAAATAATTTGAAAGGTAATCAAAGATTAAGGATGTATGAAGATGTCCAATGCAGAATTACTTATAGAAAAAATGGAAATGGGGGCTCCCAAGATGGCTGAATAGGAACAGCTCCAGCCTCCAGCTCCCAGCATGAGTGACACAGAAGATGGGTGATTTCTGATTTCTGCATTTTCAACTGAGGTACCAGGTTCATCTCACTGGGGCGTGTTGGACAGTCAGTGCTGGTCAGTGGGTGCAGCCCAACCAGCGAGAGCTGAAGCAGGGCGAGGCATTGTCTCACCTGGGAAGCACAAGGGGGAAGGGAATTCCTTTACCTAGCCAAGGGAAACTGAGACACACAACACCTGGAAAATCGGGTAACTCCCACCCTAATACTGCACTTTACCAAGGGTCTTAGCAAACAGCACACCAGGAGATTATATCCCACACCTGGCCTGGAGGGTCCCATGCCCACGGAACCTCCCTCATTGCTAGCACAGCAGTCTGAGATCTAACTGCAAGGCAGCAGCGAGGCTAGGGGAAGGGCACCCACCATTGCTGAGGCTTAAGTAGGTAAACAAAGATGCCAGGAAGCTCAAACTGGGTGTAGCCCACCGCAGATCAAGGAGGCCTCTCTAGACTCCACCTCTGGGGACAGGGCATAGCTAAACAAAAAGCAGCAGAAACCTCTGCAGATGTAAATATTCCTGTCTGACAGCTTTGAAGAGAGCAGTGGTTCTCCCAGCATGGAGGTTGAGATCTGAGAACAGACAGACTGCCTGCTCAAGTGGGTCCCTGACCCCTGAGTAGCCTAACTGTGGGACATCCCCCACTAGGTGCAGACTGACACCTCACACCTCACACGGCCAGGTACACCTCTGAGACAAAGCTTCCAGAGCAAGAATCAGACAGCAACACTCACTGTTCAGCAATATTCTATCTTCTGCAGCCTCGGCTGCTAATACCCAGGCAAACAGGGTCTGGAGTGGACCTCAAGCAAACTCCAACAGACCTGCAGCTGAGGGTCCTGACTGTTAGAAGGAAAACTAACAAACAGAAAGGACACCCACACCAAAACCCCATCAGTACGTCACCATCATCAAAGACCAGAGGCAGATAAAACCACAAAGATGGGGAAAAAGCAGTGCAGAAAAACTGGAAATTCAAAAAATCAGAGCACATCTCCCCATCCAAAAGAATGCAGCTCATCGGCAGCAATGGAACAAATCTGGATGGAGAATGACTTTGATGAGTTGAACAAAGAAGGCTTCAGTTGATCAAACTTCTCAGAGCTAAAGGAGGAACTACGTAACTGGTGCAAAGAAACTAAAAATCTTGAAAAAAGAATGGAAGAATGGATAACTAGAATAACCAATGCAGAGAAGTCCACAAACGAACTGATAGAGATGAAAACCATGACACGAGAACTACGTGGCAAATGCACAAGCTTCAGTAATCGACTTGATCAACTGGAAGAAAGAGTATCAGCGATTGAAGATCAAATGAATGAAATGAAGTGAGAAGAGAATTGTAGAGATAAAAGAGTAAAAAGAAATGAACAAAGCTTCCAAGAAATATGGGATTATGTGAAAAGACCAAATCTGCATCTGATTGGTGTGCCTGAAAGTGACAGGGAAAATGGAACCAAGTTGGAAAACACTCTGCAGGATATCATCCAGGAGAACTTCCCCAACCAAGCAAGGCAGGCCAACATTGAAATCCAGGAAATACAGAGAACACCACAAAGATACTCCTCAAGAAGGGCATCTCCAAGACACATAATGGTCAGATTCACCAAAGTTGAAATAAAGGAAAAAATGTTAAGGGCAGCCAGAGAGAAAGGTCGGGTTACCCACAAAGGGAAGCCCATCAAAGTAACAGCAGATCTTTTGGCAGAAACTCTACAAGCCAGAAGAGAGTGGGGGCCAATATTCAACGTTCTTAAAGAAAAGAATTTTCAACCCAGAATTTCATATGCAGCCAAACTAAGTTTCATAAGTGAAGGAGAAATAAAATCCTTTACAGCTAAGCAAATGCTTAGAGATTTTGTCACCACCAGGCCTGCCCTACAAGAGATACTGAAGGAAGCACTAAACAAGGAAAGGAACAACCAGTATCAGCCATTGCAAAAACATGCCAAAATGTAAAGTCCATCAATGGTAGGAAGAAACTGCATCAACTAATGAGCAAAATAACCAGTTAATATCATAATGACAGGATCAAGTTCACACATAACAATATTAACCTTAAATGTAAATGGACTAACTGGTCCAATTAAAAGACACAGACTGACAAATTGGATAAAGAGTCAAGACCCATCAGTATGCTGTATTCAAGAGACCCATCTCACATGCAGAGACACACATAGGCTCAAAATAAAGGGATGGAGGAAGATCCACCAAGCAAATGGAAAACAAACAAACAAGAAAAAGCAGGGGTTGCAATTCTAGTCTCTGATAAAACAGACTTTAAACCAACACAGATCAAAAGAGACAAAGAAGGCCATTACATAATGATAAAGGAATCAATTCAACAAGAAGATCTAACTATCCTAAATATATATGCACCTAATACAGGAGCACCCAGATTCATAAAGCAAGTCCTTACAGACCTACAAAGAGACTTAGACTCCCATACAACAATAATGGGAGACTTTAACACCCTACTGTCAACATTAGACAGATCAATGAGACAGAAAGTTAACAAGGATATCCAGGAATTGAACTCAACTCTGCACCAAGCAGATCTAATAGACATCTACAGAACTCTCCACCCCAAATCAACAGAATATACATTCTTCTCAGCACCACATTGCACTTATTCCAAAATTGACCACATAGTTGGAAGTAAAGCACTCCTCAGCAAATGTACAAGAACAGAAATTATAACAAACTGTCTCTCAGACCACAGTGCAATCAAACTAGAACTCAGGACTAAGAAACTCAATCAAAACCCCTCAACTACATCGAAACTGAACCACCTGCTCCTGATTGACTACTGGGTACATAACGAAATCAAGGCAGAAATAAAGATGTTCTTTGAATCCAGTAAGAACAAAGATACAACATACCAGAATCTCTGGGACACATTTAAAGCAGTGTGTAGAGGGAAATTTATAGCACCAAATGCTCACAAGAGAAAGCAGGAAAGAGCTAAAATTGACCCCCTAACATCACAATTAAAAGAACTAGAGAAGCAAGAGCAAACACATTCAAAAGCTAGCAGAAGGCAAGAAATAACTAAGATCAGAGCAGAACTGAAGGAGATAGAGACACGAAAAACCCTCCAAATAGTCACTGAATCCAGGAGCTCTTTTTTTGAAAAGATCAACAAAATTGACAGACCGCTAGCAAGACTAATAAAGATGAAAGAGAGAAGAATAAAATAGATGCAATAAAAAATGATAAAGGGGATATCACCACCAACCCCACAGAAATACAAACTACCATCAGAGAATACCATAAACACCTCTACACAAATAAACTAGAAAACCTAGAAGAAATGGATAATTTCCTGGACACTTACACCCTCCCAAGACTAAACCAGGAAGAAGTTGAATCCCTGAATAGACCAATAGCAGGCTCTGAAATTGAGGCAATAATTAATAAACTACCAACCAAAGAAAGCCCAGGACCAGATGGATTCACAGCCGAATTCTACCAAAGGTACAAGGAGGAGCTAGTACCATTCCTCCTGAAACTATTCTAATCAATAGAAAAAGAGGGAATCCTCCCTAACTCATTTTATCAGGCCATCATCATCCTGATACCAAAGCCTGACAGAGACACAACAAAAAAAGAGGATTTTAGACCAATATCCCTGATGAACATAGATACAAAAATCCTCAATAAAATACTGGCAAATCGAATCCGGCAGCACATCAAAAAGCTTATCCACCATGATCAAGTGGGCTTCATCCCTGGGATGCAAGGCTGGTTCAACATACACAAATCAATAAACATAATCCAGCATATACACAGAACCAAAGACAAAAACCACATTATCTCCATAGATGCAGAAAAGGCCTTTGACAAAATTCAACAGCCCTTCATGCTAAAAACTCTCAATAAATTTGGTATTGATGGAATGTATCTCAAAATAACAAGAGCTATTTATAACAAACCCACAGCCAATATCTTACTGAATGGGCAAAACCTGGAAGCATTCTCTTTGAAAACTGGCAAAAGACAGGGATGCCCTCTCTCACCACTCCTATTCAACATAGTGTTGGAAGTTCTGGCTAGGGCAATCAGGCAAGAGAAAGAAATCAAGGGTATTCAGTTAGGAAAAGAAGAAGTCAAATTGTCCCTGTTTGCAGATGACATGATTGTATATTTAGAAAACCCCATTGTCTCAGCCCAAAATCTCCTTAAGCTGATAAGCAACTTCAGCAAAGTCTCAGGATACAAAATCAATGTGCAAAAATCACAAGCATTCTTATACACCGGTAACAGACAAACAGAGAGCCAAATCATGAATGAACTCCCATTCACAACAGTTTCAAAGAGAATAAAGTACCTAGGAATCCAACTTACAAGGGATGTGAAGGACTTCTTCAAGGAGAACTACAAACCACTACTCAGTGAAATAAAAGAGGACACAAACAAATGGAAGAACATACCATGCTCATGGATAGGAAGAATCAATATTGTGAAATTGGCCATACAGCCCAAGGTAATTTATAGATTCAATGCCATCCCCATGAAGCTACCAATGACTTTCTTCACAGAATTGGAAAAAATGGCTCTAAAGTTCATATGGAACCAAAAAAGACCCTACATTGCCAAGACAATCCTAAGCCAAAAGAACAAAGCTGGAGGTCACGCTACCTGACTTCAAACTATACTGCAATGCTACAGTAACCAATACAGCATGGTACTGCTACCAAAACAGAGATATAGACCAATGGAACAGAACAGAGCTCTCAGAAATAACACCACACATCTACAGCCATCTGGTCTTTTTCAAACCTGAGAGAAACAAGAAATGGGGAAAGGATTCCCTATTTAATAAATGGTGCTGGGAAAATTGGCTAGCCATAAGTAGAAAGCTGAAACTGGATCCTTTCCTTACTCCTTATACGAAAATTAATTCAAGATATATTAGAGACTTAAGTGTTAGACCTAAAACCATAAAAACCTTAGAAGAAAACCTAGGCAATACCATCCAGGACATAGGTATGGGCAAGGACTTCATGTCCAAAACACCAAAAGCAATGGCAACAAAAGCCAAAATTGACAAATGGGATCTAATTAAACTAAAGAGCTTCTGCACAGCCAAAGAAACTACCATCAGAGTGAACAGGCAACCTACAGAATGGGAGAAAAGTTTTGCAATCTACTCATCTGACAAAGGGCTAATATCCAGAACCTACAAAGAACTCAAATTTACAAGAAAAAAACAAACAATCCCATCAAAAAGTGGGCAAAGGATATGAACAGACATTTCTCAAAAGAAGACATTCATACAGCCAACAGACACACGAAAAAATGCTCATCATCACTGGCCACTAGAGAAATGCAAATCAAAACCACAATGAGATACCATCTCACACCAGTTAGAATGGCAATCATTAAAAAGTCAGGAAACAACAAGTGCTGGCGAGGATGTGGAGAAATAGGAACACTTTTACACTGTTGGTGGAACTGTAAACTAGTTCAACCGTTGTGGAAAAGAGTGTGGTGATTCCTCAAGGATCTAGAACTAGAAGTACCATTTGACCCAGCCATCCCATTACTGGGTATATACCCAAAGGATTATAAATCATGCTGCTATAAAGACACATGCACACGTATGTTTATTGCAGCACTATTCACAATAGCAAAGACTTGGAGTCAACACAAATGTCCATCAGTGACAGACTGGATTAAGAAAATGTGGTACATATACACCATGGAATGCAGCCATAAAAAAGGAAGAGTTCGTGTCCTTTGTAGGGACATGGATGCAGCTGGAAACCATCATTCTGAGCAAACTATCACAAGAAGAGAAAACCAAACACCGCATGTTCTCACTCATAGATGGGAATTGAACTATGAGATCACTTGGACACAGGAAGGGGAACATCACACACTGGAGCCTATTGTGGGGAGGGTGAAGGGGAGAGGCATAGCATTAGGAGATATATCTAATGTAAATGGTGAGTTAATGGGTACAGCACACCAACATGGCACATGTATACATATGTTACAAACCTGCACGTTGTGTACATATACCCTAGAGCTTAAAGTGTAATTTAAAAGAGATTGAATAAAATATTCCCTGCAAACTGGTCAAAAAAGAAAAGAAAAATTGGAGACATCTTAAATGTTCAAAAATAAATTAGTATTTATGCATTAAATGTGATATTTAAAAAATTTTAGTATAATGTTTTCCAAAACAATCATATGAGGTGGCAATAAGCTATTTCTGTAATAAAAAGTGACAAAAGTAGAATATAAACTGCATATACAATATTAACCTAATTTGTTATGTTTATCCTCTATGTCTCTGGAAGTAAACCCTTTCTTCCCAAGTGCTTTAAAATAATCATAACGATTTTTATGGTTAGAAAATCAAATTAGTTAACAGAATCTGTCTTAATTTGGCAACAGTCTGTTTTGGGGGTTTCTGGTTTTGGGGTAGAAGCCTCTCATGGTGGACTGTGTCTTTAAAGGTTCTTAGAGCTGGACTGGAAAAACAAAAAGTTGGAAGCCAGTTTATTCACTCCCCCATAGAGGTGGTTTTAATTGTTCTCATTGTTTCATGTTCTCCTTCAGTCTTTGCCCAAGAACGTTTTTTAAAAAGTTGAAAATTGATGCAAAAGTGGTCATGGTATGAATTAGTGGAGAGGAAACAATTTCATTCATGTCAGCCAATCATTCTCTTAACCTGCAGAATGGTTAGACTTCCCTCTGTGGCAAGAGAAAAAGAAAGTTAAATTAAAAATTAAGTCCAAGTTGTGAACGAAGCAATTGCTGGTGAGGTATAAAATAAGAAGCAGTTTAGAAATGTGTATCAACATCCTAAAACTGGTCATGATCTTTGGCCCAGAAGTCTACTTCTGGAAGATGGAGACAAGGATCTAAGATGGGCATCCCAGCCTCAAGTGAAACTGCAAAATTAGACACAACCTAAATACCTGGAAATCATGGAATGGTGAGCTAAACTGTAGATGGAACAAATAAAATATGATAAAATATTGAATGTTTTGAAGGTTTAGCAAGTTCTTGGAGTACCATGCTCTCTTCTCAGAGAGGGCTATCATCCTTCTCTTCTCAGCCCCATTTTGCTTATGCAGCCATAAGCAAAGTGGAGATGGCTCCCAGATGTAGTGTGTCTGGAATTGGTGGGTTCTTGGTCTCGCTGACTTCAAGAATGAAACCACAGACCTTCGTGGTGAGTGTTACCATTCTTAAAGATGATAGTCTGGAGTTTGTTCCTTCAGATGTTCAGATGTGTCTGGAGCTTCTTCCTTCTGGTGGGTTCGTGGTCTCACTGACAGGAGAGAAGCTGCAGACCTTCACGGTGAGTGTTACAGCTCTTAAAGGCAGCACGTCTGGAGTTGTTTGTTCTTCCCAGTGGGTTTGTGGTCTCACTGGCTTCAGGAGTGAAGCTGCAGACCTTCATGGTGAGTGTTACAGCTCATAAAGGCAACGTGGACCCAAAGAGTGAGCAGCAGCAAGATTTATTGCAAAGAGTGAAAGAACAAAGCTTCCACCGTGTGGAAGGGGACCAGAGTGGGTTGCTGCTGGTTGGCCCTGGCAGCCTGCTTTTATTCCATTATCTGGCCCCACCCACATCCTGCTGATTGGTCCATTTTACAGAGAGCTGATTGGACTGTTTTGATAGAGTGTTGATTGGTGCCTTTACAATCCTTTAGCTAGACACAGAGTGCTAAACAGAACAGTTCTCCAAGTCCCCACTAGGTTAGCTAGATACAGAGTACCAATTGGTGTATTTACAAACCCTGAGCTAGACACAGAGTGCTGATTGGTGTATTTACAATCCCTTAGCTAGACATAAAGGTTCTCCAAGTCCCCACTAGACTCAGGAGTCCAGCTGGCTGGTTTCACCTAGTGGATCCTGCACTGGGGCTGCAGGTGGAGCTGCCTGCCAGTCCCGAGCCTTGCCTGCACTCCTCAGAGCCTGGGTGGTTGATGGGACCATGGACCAGGGGGCGACGCTCACTGGGGAGGCTCGGGTCATGCAGGAGCCCACCTCGGGGTGGGGGTGTTTGGGCATGGTGGGCTGCAGGTCCTGAGCCCTGCCCTGCAGGGAGACAGCTGAGGCCTGGCGAGAATTTGAGTGCAGCACTGGCAGGCCAGCACTGATGGGGGACCTGGCGCACCCTCTGCAGCTGCTGGCCCGGGTGCTAAGCCCCTCACTGCCTGGGGCCAGTGGCTCTGGCCGGCTGATCCGTGTGTGGGGCCTGCTGAGCCTGTACCCACACCCGCCGGAACTTGCGCTGGCCTGTGAGTGCCATGCTCGGCCCTGGTTCCCACCTGGCCTCTCCCTCCACACCTCCCCGCAGGCAGAGGGAGCCGGCTCCGGCCTCGGCCAGCCCAGAGAGGGGCTCCCCCAGTGCCATTGCGGGCTGAAGGGCTCCTCAAGCACCACCAGAGTGGACACCGAGGCCGAGGAGGCGCCGAGAGTGAGGGCTGCTAGCACATTGTCACCTCTCAATCCCCCTTCTAAACAGGACACCCCAACTGCTATTGGGAATTTGGACAATGACCGCTCTAGCTACTTCCTGCTGAATAGAGGTGATGAAGGGGCCCTGCAGTTGTAGTGTCCTCCAGAGGGGAGTTCTCTATGCCAGTGAAAGTACCAGCAGGTTGATGCAGGGGTCCTCAGTAGAAGTTGTTAGTTGAGCTCATTTGGGGTTCCATTTGTAAGACCATCTGTAGCTTGATGGCCTCAATTCTAGAGGAAACAAATTTGACAAGAAGGTTAAAGATACAGGTCCAAAGGCGAGTAACAGCAAGATGGCTGCCACGGGACATAGAAAGGGGAGAAGCCATGTTGCCCAACTCCAGAGATTGGTATAAGAATTTGAAAGGCGTTGTCTGATTTCAGAAGCCTTTTCCTGTAAATACCGGGCGGCATCTCATACTATCTCTGACTGCTTAGTGTAAAAACAACACTCTTCCCCTAAGAAGGTAGAGTCTTCCTTTCTCAGCAGTGAGGAGGTCTAGGCCACAGTGGTTTTGGAGAGTCACTACTGCCAAAGAGTCTACCTGGGATTATAAAGTAAGGATAGATTTCATTATTTCTTGCAAACTGAGAGGCAGATATCAGTTCAAGTTCCACATAAGAATATGCCTTGGCTGGGTAGACATTTAGAAATTTACCCAGGGGCTTTTAAAGGAATAGGGTGCACTGTTTTTTCTTTACTACTTCTCTTTTTCTTTCTCTTTGACTTCTTCTTTATCTCTCTCTTTCTGACTCTCTGTCTTTCCTTCTTTGACTTTCTGTCTGTCTGTCTCTTCCTCTCTGTCTCCTTTTTCTCTCTCTCTTTCTCTCCCTCTTTGTCTCTCTCTCTTCCTCTCTCTCTCTCTGACTTTCTGTCTTTTTCCATTCTGCTGCCTCTGCCAGCTTCTCATGCTGATGTTCTCCCCTCTCCTTCCCATTTTGATGGCTTTGGCAGTGTAAGACTGCCACCTTCTTGAGTTTTTGCACTGCGTGCAATAACTTTATAATTTCTTTGGGTATTTGATGCGAGTTCCCCCAGAGGTTAGGAACTTCCATTGTTTGCATATTGCAGCATGGTCATGTAGGATTAGATAAGCATACTTACTATCTGTATACACATTTATTCTTTTTCCCTTTCCCAGTTCTAAGGCTCGGGTAAGTGCCACTAGTTCTGCTAACTGGGCACTGGTCCTTGGGGGAAGAGGCTTACTTTCAAGTACGGTTACATCACTAACTATGGCATAACCTGCCCTTCGTATCACATTCTCCACAAATGAACTTCCATCAGTATACAGGTCAAGGTCAGGATTAGCTAAGGGAACTTCTAAGAGATCATCTTGGGTGGCATAAATCTGCACTATAATTTGTTGGCAGTCATGCTCGATTGGTTCCCCATCCTCTGGGAGAAAAGTGGCAGGGTTGAGGACCACACATGTGTGTATTTGAAGCACCGGTCCCTCAAGGAGTAGCACTTGGTATCTAAGTAGGCAGTTGTCTGTTAGCTATAAACTTCCTTTGGCACCTAGTACACCATTTACATCATGAGTAGTCCAGACAGTGAGATCCCTTCCTTGTATTATCTTGATAGCCTCTGACACTAAGACAGCCACCACTGCAACTACCCAAAAACAGTGAGATCAGCATTTTGCTACTACAACAATTTCCTTACTTACATATGCCACTGGTTGTAGGGTTGTCCCACGAGTCTGAGTAAGGACTCCAAGAGCTATACTTGCTCTCTCTGTGACATATAGAGAGAAGTTTTGTCCTGTGTGAAGGCTTAAAGCTGGAGCTTGTACTAGGACCTGCTTTAAAGTTTTGAAAGCTGTTTCTGCCTCTGGTTCCCATTCCACTAGATGAGTATTTGCCCTCTGGGTTTCCTTGATTAAAGTATAGAGGGGCCTGGCTATCTCGCTGTATCTGGGGATCCATAGTCGGCAAAAGCTGGTAATTCCAAGGAACCCCCATAACTGTTTTAATGTCTTAGGGTGAGGATAAGCTAGTATTGGCTGTATTCGTTCCTTGCTGAGGGCCCTGGTCCTCCTGGCTAAGATTAGGCCTAGATATTTGACCTGCTGTAGGCAAAGCTGGGCCTTCGACCTAGACACCTTTTACTCTTGATTAGCTAGAAAGTTCAAGAGATCTAGAGTAGCCTGCTGGCATGAGGCTTCCAAACTGGTAGCCAAAAGTAAATCATCCACATACTGAAGGACCAGAGTGCCTGGACTTGAGAAGTGGCCTAGATCTTGGGCCAGGGCCTGACCAAACAGGTGAAGGCTATCCCTAAACCCATGGGGCAAGACCATCTATGTAAGTTGGGACATGTGGTCTGTCGGATCCTCAAAGGCAAAGAGAAACTGGGAGTCAGAGTGCAGGGGAATACAGAAAAAGGCATCCTTGAGGTCCAGAACAGTGAACCATTCTGCTTCCTCTGGTATTTGAGAGAGCAAGGTATAGGGGTTGGGTACAACTGGATACAGAGGAATTACTGCCTCATTCATGAGCCTAAGATCTTGCACTAGTTTCCACTGACCATTTGGTTTCTATACTCCTAGAATTGGGATGTTGCAGGGACTGCTGCATTTCCTTACTAAACCTCGAGCTTTTAAATGTTTAACAATATTCTGTAATCCTTTATGAGCTTCAGGTCTTAAGGGATATTGCCTTTGGTAAGGAAAAGTGTTGGGATGTTTTAACTTGATTTGGACTGGGCAGGCATTTTTTGCCCTTCCAAATTGTCCTTCCAATACCCAGACTTCAGGGTTGATTCCCTCCTCAAGTAGGGGACAACAAGTGGGTGACTTGCTCCCCATATTCATGTAGATAATAGCTCCAGCCTTGGCTAATATATCCCTCCCTAATAAGGGTGTGGGACTTTCAGGCATAACAAGAAAGGCATGTGAAAAGAGCAAAGTCCCCCAATTACAACTGAGGAAGTGGGAGAAATACCTGGTTACAGGCTGTCCCAGGATTCCTCGGATGGTAAAGGACCTTGAAGACAGTCATCCAGGACAGGAGATTAACACTGAGACGGCCACGCCAATGTCCAGGAGGAAGCCAATTTCCTGGCCCTCAATGGTTAAGCATACCCTAGGTTCAGTGAGTGTAATGACATGAGCTGGTGCTTGCCCCGGGCACCCTCAGTCCTGTTGTTGGATCATCTAGTTGGGGGGCTTCTGATCCAGAGAACCTTCCAGTGATTGCCTCGGCATAGTGGACATGGATGAGGGAGCAGCTTGTTTCTCATTGGACAGTTTTTTTTAAAGTGTCCTGGTAAACTACACTGATAACAAAGCCTACTGGGTGATTGGCCTGCTCCATTTTCTGTCCTCTCTGAACCACAAAGGTTTGTTTGTCTGAGGGCCATGACTAAGGCTGTGGTCTTTCTCTGATATCACTTTTGCTTTTGGGCAAAAGTGTTCCTCTTGGTCCCTATTATAGACCACTAAGGTTGCCAGGTTTAATAATGCCTCCAAATTTTGTTCAGGGCCCAGGGCTTGCTTTTGGAGCTTTCTCCTGATATCTGCAGCTGATTGGGTAATAAACTTATCTTTTAGAATCAATTGACTCTCGAGTGATTTGAGTGACAGGGGAGTATATTTTTTTAAGGCTCAAGGAAGCCTTAAAAAAGGCTTGGTCAGGCCGCTCAAGGAAGGCAGAAGGATTTTCTTCCTTTCCCTGAGTTATGGTGGACATCACTGAATAATTCGTGGGCTTTTTCCTAATTCTCCTTAGTCCTTCTAGAACACAAGTCAACAGATGTTTACGACTCCAGTCCCCATGATCTGAGTCAAGGTCCCAGTGGGGATCCATACTGGGGATGGCTTGCTGACTGGTAGGGAATTTATCCCTTTCTTCGGCTGTCATTCTATCATTTGCTTGACTAAGATACCAGATATCTCCAAACTCTCCAGCTGCAGCCAAAGCCACATTCTTTTCATTAAAGGTCAGGGTTTGATCTAATAGTAGCATGACATCTCTCCAAGTGAGGTTGAAAGTTTGCCCTAGACCCTGTAGGATATCTATGCACCTATCAGGATCATCTGAAAACTTCCCCAGGTCTGCCTTGATCCGCTTTATATCAGAGAGGGAGAAGGGGACATGTACTCAGTTTGGGCCAAATTCCCCTTCCCCTACAGCTTGAAGGGGTCATAACCAATAGCCTGGGGTTTTTTTTTGTGGTCCTTTGGAGATTTCTTTGCTTATTTCTTTCTGGGCAGGGGAGATTAGAGGAGGATTATCATTAATAGGAAGGGGAGCTATAGGGAGGCTAGGATATGGGAGTAAGCTGAGAGGTCCTCCTGTGGGATGTAAATTGTAAGCTTTGCATAGTTGTGTATTCTCCCTCAATGAAAAGAAAGCTTGGACATAAGGTATTTCAGTCCATTTGCCTTCCCTCTTACAGAAAAGGTCAAGCTGCAGGATAGTATTGTAATTTCTACTTCCCTCAGGTGGCCATTTTTCCCCATCAGAGAGAGAACATTGGGGCCAAGTCATAGTGCAGAAAACAATGAGCCACGTCTTTTTCAGGGTTTGTGGGTCAAATTGGTCCCAATGACTTAGGATGCATTTCAAGGGTGAGCCTGTTGATGCCTGCGTGTTTCCCATCTGAAAGACAAAACTACCCACAGTTTTGGTTTGGTTTGTTTCTCCCCCTGCCCAAGAACCCGCAATGGTCCCTGGACCCTGCTGATCAGAATAGTTGTGCTCACTGATGCAGCAGCAGAAACAGCCCCTACCCAAGAACCAGCAACGGTCCCTGGACCCTGCTGACTGCAATAGTTGCGCTCACCAACACAGCAGCAGAAACACTAGTTTTTTCCCCCAGACCACATCGAGGACTGAGGAAGGTAGGATTTAGTGGCCCTAACCGATGCATTCTCAAAAACCTGCACCCTTGCCCGTCCACCCAGACGAGAAAAATCAGATTTAGTGGCTCTTACCAATGCATTCTCAAAAACCTTTTAGAGTCCTAAGCATTCTCCTGTTAGTATTGGGATTTTACCCCTGTCCTATAAAGATGTTATGCCTCAAAAATGAAATGGAGGGCCATGCCCTGAGGGAGGGAAGGGATCTCCAGGGTTGGAAGAGTGACACCTTTTGTCCTCACTTATATGAATACAAAGGATACAATTGCTGAGGATCCCCATATCCTAGCTTCAGGAATAGCTTTTGTTAGGCCTGCTAGTCTAAGGAGGGACCCTAAAATTCCAGGTAGTCCCCTTATGATGGGGCTTCGGGCAAAAATTGTCTTTCTGATTGGTGAGTCCAGGTGCCTAAAGAAGGTAACAAAGTCTTGGAGTTTATACTAGAAGTCATTCTTACAGGAGAAACTAGAAAAGCACCAGAGACAGGGAGTGATTTTTAGAAGTGGGACTAACCTCAGAGAAGAGAGGTGAGAGGAAGTTTGTCTGGCAGTCATTAGGACCCAGGGGGCAAGGGTAAGGGTAGATAGAATAGATGGGTGAGTCTCTCTTGGGCAACATGCCTTCCAGAGTTCCGCTCATGGCCACAGGGTCAACCAACTTGTTGTCAGGACTCCAGAGCTGCATGGCTTTCTTCTCAGTCGACCCTCGGCTCAGCCCAGAAGTACAGGAAAAGCGGAAGCTGATTCTAGGCAAACCAACGCTCCCAACTCCGAAGAGTCGGGGGTTGTTAGAGAGCCCTTTCCCAGAAAGCCTGACAGCCGTGTCTTAAGTCCAGCGGCCATGCTAGTCGCTTTTAACTGGCCGGCAGGTGCCCAGTATTTAGCCCCTGAATTCTAAGGAAAAACAGGACAGAATAGCAAGCAAAAGGGGTCCGTTGGTGCCCACCACTCGACGATAGTCAATGTCCCACTGCTTGGCGATAGGTGAAAGTCTCACTGTGATAGACGAAATTCTCACCGCTTGGCAATAGGCGATAGTCCCATCTGGGTCACCAAAATGTGTCCAGAATTGGTGGGTTCTTGGCCTTGTTGACTTCAAGAATGAAGCTGCGGACCCTCCCAGTGAGTGTTACAGTTCTTAAAGATGGTAGTCCAGAGTTTGTTCTTTCAGATGTTCAGATGTGTCTCAAGCTTCTTCCTTCTGGTGGGTTCATGGTCTCACTGACAGGAGTGAAGCTGCAGACCTTCGTGGTGAGTGTTACCGTTCTTAAAGGTGGCGCATCTGGTACTACTGGGGGACCTGGCGCACCCTCTACAGCTGCTGGCTGGGGTGCTAAGCCCCTCACTGCCCAGGGCCTGCGGAACCAGCTGGCCACTCCGAGTGCAGGGCCTGCCGAGCCCCTGCCTGCGCCTGCCGGAACTCATGCTGGCCTGAGAGTGCCACGCACAGCCCTGGTTCCCACCCGTGCCTCTCCCTCCACACCTCTCTGCAAGCAGAGGGAGCCGGCTCCGGCCTCAGCTAGCCCAGAGAGGGGCTCCCAGAGTGCCGTGGTGGGCTGAAGGGCTCCTCAAGCACCACCAGAGTGGACCCCAAGGCCGAGGAGGTGCCGAGAGTGAGGGCTGCTAGCACATTGTCACCTCTCACTAGGGTCATAACAGTAACTAAACAGATGTGAATGTATAATTCGTTTCAGGATTTTCCCTAAATATTATGTAATGTGGAAAATGAATTCATTCTAATGAGAGAGAGGCAGTCTTAGAAGCAATCTCATGCTCTTTTTGGTATTGGTCCTAACTAGTTTTTAAGACTTCCTGCTGCATACAGTTGAGACTGGGTGGGGTATTTACCAGGTCAAATAATAGTCTGGTTCAAAAACCTTGGGATTTTTCTCTAGAGTTATGACTTTTAAAAAATTGTTTTTAATGTTGGAAGGAACTTTAGAAATCCTACTGGTGAAGAAAACAAGGCACAGAGAGATTAAGTGACAGTCTGGATCATAATACCAAAAGACACATTTTTGAATACCATAATCCTTAATGTTGAAATCCTGAAAGAGCAAAATCCCCAAACTCTAAACTCCTAATATCTAAAATCCCCAAAATCACCACCACAGGAGAGTTGGATCATATTTGACAAGCTCTTTTGAACCATCTCCATGCAAATTGCCCAAATCTATCCCTATATTATACTTTTTTATATGCTGAATTTTCTTTTTAGTTTTTTAATTTTCTTTTCCTTTTTTTAAAAAAATTTTCACTATTTTAAATTGTCAGCATTATTTTTTATAATTCTACATGCTATGTATTTAATCTTCACATCATTTCCAGTATTGGAGGTATAAATTGTATGGAGACTTTTAGAGCATTCTAATTTGTTTTATACATGTTTTGCAAATTTGACTCCCTGAAGGTCCATTATCAGAATGTTGCCTTTGTGTGTAAGCATTGTGCATGTACATAAAAATGTTAAAACTTCTTCAATAAATGAATAGATGTTCTTTTGTACCTCTGCATTTGTGAAAGATAAGATTTCTCAAGATCTCAGCTCTTAGGGTAACTGTATATGTATGTGGTGGTGACACATCAAAGTTTTTAATTGATCGTATCAGAAGATTATGGTTGTTCATCATGG
This sequence comes from Trachypithecus francoisi, assembly GCF_009764315.1. Lineage (NCBI taxonomy): Eukaryota > Metazoa > Chordata > Mammalia > Primates > Cercopithecidae > Trachypithecus > Trachypithecus francoisi. Next base: position 83,090,113 of record NW_022681460.1, read on the forward strand.
TATTTCAGATGACCACAGTTGTGAAGCTGGGTACACTCAACTACCAACCATAGTGATATGCATTGATCCATTTCCTTTTCTGACCTACTTCTTTATGAATACAATTTGTCTGCTCATAACTGTTTTGTCCATGTGACTATTGTTAGTATACCTGAGTGTTTATGCTTGCAGAAATATATACATTATTATGGCCTATTTTATTATGTAAAGTGGCCTATGAAGTCTTCTGTTGCATTTTTATGCTTCTCAAGTAAATCCCCTTTTAAAAGTATAAGTAAATCTTTTAAAAAATTAAATTTTTTTCAGAATTATATTTTTGAGATTTTGATCTTTTGGGATTCCAACATTCAGGTTTATAGCATTTGGGATTGTGTCTTTTGGGATTATGATCAGCTTCCATTAAAGGATTTGCTTGGGGTCAGAGCAGCTAGATGGCAGAGCCTCCATACTCAAGTCTGCCTAAGAGCTTTTGAAAACATCACTTTTTGGTTGGTGTTGTGAGTCATGCCTGTAATTCTAGCACTTTGGGAGGCCAAGGTGGGCTTATCGCTTGAGCTCAGGAGTTTGAGACCAGCCTGGGTAACATGGAGAAACCTTGTCTCTACAAATAATATTAAAAAATTAGCCAGGCAAGGTAGCACACAGTAGTCCCAGCCACTTGGGTGGCTAGGTGTGAGGATCACTTGAGCCTAAGATGTAGAGGCTGCAGTGAGCCAAGATCCTGCCACTGCACTCCAGCGTGGATGACAAAGTGAGGCCTTGTCTCAAAAAAAAAAAAAAAAAAGGAAATATTACTTTTTAAAAACCTTATTCTAATAAATTGAATGTACCTGATATGAAATATTGAGAAAGTGGAATTCAGTATTATATAATTTATGAGTTAATGTATAAGATTTGAAAGAGAAGAAAATGCAAAAGACAGGTTCTGGAGACAAAAAGGTTTGGAAAGTTGATGAACTGTTTGAGGGGATGATCCCTAAGATGATGCAGAGGGCCTTGGTAGGTGGGGAATGAAAAGTAAGCTCAGCTATCACTGAGTTGGCTCTGACTCTGATGGTCTGTTATTCATAGGTTTTGAGTTGATTTTCTAGTAATGGAGGTAAGTTTCTGTGAATACAGCTATCATATTTAAAAAATTTTTCACTTAGGACCAAAAGTACATATTTACAAGATGGCTGCCCATATCCATGTAGCAGAATGATGGCCCACAGTATATAGCTCATCTCCAAATGGCCAGAGTCCAATTTCAGCCTTGGGAAAATAAAATCCTCCAGGACAACTACCTTAGAGACAGAGAGGGATCTTTTGGAATAACTTCTTCAGATACTTGCCCACTGTTGGTTAATTGATTAGTCTGGGATAGAGGCAGGTGGGAGTACTCCATTTTGGGCTAACTGCATGAATGGCAGGCTGAGGTGTCAGTAGCCTAGTGTTAGAGTACAAGATGGACAGCCAGCATGTCCTGGTAGCTGACCCTTTTGGAAACTGGCACAGCTGGCAGTTTTCAGAACACAAGACTGCCCTGTCCTGCCAGGTCCTTGCAGAAAAGTGATCGAGTCTTCTGAGGAAGACCCAAGCTGGAAATCAGGAACATGTCCTCTCATTCAGCTACTTCCAATGTGTAGCACAGGGTCATGCATACAGTGGCCACTCAGTGATGATGCATATAGCCAGTCGGCCACAGATATAAGAGCAAGCCCCAGCAACAAAAGTAGAGCCCAGCTCAGAGTGAAATGGCGTACCATACATCATCATTCTAAGATGCATTTTCTCCCCACATTTTCACTTTTTAAAAACATTTGAGATGGAGTCTCTCTCTGCCACCTAGGCTGGAATGCAGTGGCACAATCTCAGCTCACTGCAGCCTCTGCCTCCTGGGTTCAAGCAATTCTCCTGCCTCAGACTCCGGAGTAGCTGGGATTACAGTCACACACCACCACACCTGGCTAATTTTTGTATTTTTAGTAGAGGTGGGGTTTTACCATGTTGGGCAGGCTGGACTCAAACTCCTGACTTCAAGTGATCCACCCGCCTTGGCCTCCCAAAGTACAGGGATTATAGATGTGAGCTACCACGCCTGGCCCGTTTTCGCATTTCTAAAACCGAGGTGCATCTTAACATTGGTCTCTTTGTTTCAATGATTTGTATTGTTGGACCTATAATGGAATTAACTGCAGTTAAAGAATGTCTTTACAAAGATTATACTCTGATTCCACATTTAAAAAAAAGTTATTTTATGCATAGAAAGTAATGGAAATAGAGAAGTAATGTGTAGTAACAAAGGCATTTGCCATTGGAAGGATATCTGTGATTCCAGATTTTCTCACAAATTAACATCCAAGTGCTTTTTGGGGCATAAGAAAAAAAGTAAACAATAAGTAGATGATCCTGTAATATTTGGTTACTGAGATACATGCAAAGGATTGCCTAACACATGCTGTATTAGTTTCCTGTGGCTGCCTTAATAAATTATCACAAACTTAGTGCCTTCAACTGACAGAAATTTACTCTTCTCTTAGTTCTGGAGGCTGGAAGTTCAACGACAGTTTCGCTGGGTTGAAATCAAGGTGTAGGCACAGAAAAGCTCCCTTGGAGGCTTTACAGGACAATCTCTTCCTTGCCTCTTCTGGCTTCTGGTGGCTGCTACTCTCTCTTTGCTTGTGGCCACATCATTTAAATCTCTACTTCTGTCTTCACATCACAATTTTCTCTTCTGTGCATCAAATCCCCCTCTCCCTTTCTCTTATAAGGACACTTGTGATGGCATTTAGGGCCTACCCAAATAACAAAGGATAATCTCTCCATCTCAAAATCATTAATCATATCTGCAAAGACCCTTTTTCCAATTAAGGTAATATTTATGGTTTCCAGGGATTAGAATCTGGTCTCCTTGAGGTCACCATTTAGCCCACTACACAGGCCAAACAATGCAACTAGTGTCAGGGAAACCTCCAAATTTGTAAGAATAAGTAAGAGAAAGCCTGGTGCGACTAATTTATGTTGATATTTTCATTGTGCTCCCTGCCAAAAATATCAAGAAAGAGTCAATATTAAAACTATAGAATGGGTATCAGCCGGGTGCGGTGGCTCAAGCCTGTAATCCCAGCACTTTGGGAGGCCGAGATGGGCGGATCACAAGGTCAGGAGATCGAGACCATCCTGACTAACACGGTGAAACCCTGTCTCTACTAAAAATACAAAAAAAATTAGCCGGGCGTGGTGGCGGGTGCCTGTAGTCCCAGCTACACGGGAGGCTGAGGCAGGAGAATGGCGTGAACCCGGGAGGCGGAGCTTGCAGCAGTGAGTGGAGATCGCACCACCGCACTCCAGCCTGGGTGACAGAGCGAGACTCCGTCTCAAAAAAAAAAAAAAAAAAAAAAAAAAAGAATGGGTATCAAGTTGCTTGGAAGAAAATTACAGAGATAACAGAGAACTCTTCTAAGAAATGTTCTTAATAAACCAGAAGATAAAAATGGGTGGTAAATCACTAGATATTCACATTTCAAAGTGGAAAATTATTCAGTAGGACCAAAGAATTTTTTTAAAAACTTTTGTATGGTAGATTAATTATAAAAATGGTTCTAAATTTCCATACTTACACAGTCTCCACATTTCTTTTTTTTTTTGAGACGGAGTCTCGCTCTGTCGCCCGGGCTGGAGTGCAGTGGCCGGATCTCAGCTCACTGCAAGCTCCGCCTCCTGGGTTTACCGCCATTCTCCTGCCTCAGCCTCCGAGTAGCTGGGACTACAGGCGCCCGCCACCTCGCCCGGCTAGTTTTTTGTATTTTTTGGTAGAGACGGGGTTTCACAGTGTTAGCCAGGATGGTCTCGATCTCCTGACCTCGTGATCCGCCCGCCTCGGCCTCCCAAAGTGCTGGGATGTCTCCACATTTCTAAGCCAAGTGTGTTTGTAGCTTCTCCCATTGAGAGGTAAAATTTATTTCCCTATCTCTTGAATCTGGGATGCCCTTGTGACTGGCTTTAGCCAATAGAACACAGCAGAAGTGGCACTATGCCTGTTCTAAACCTAGGCCCAAGAGGCCTTATGTCTTTCTGTTCTCTCCCTAGTTGCCACAAGAACACACTAGCCTATGGGATGATTAGAGATGCATGGGGTTAGCTGGGCCCAGTGGCTCACGCCTGTAATCCCAGCACTTTGGGAGGCCAAGGTAGGTGAGTTGCTTGAGGTCAGGAGTTCGAGACCAGCCTGGGCAACATGGTGAAACCCTGTTTCTACTAAAAAAGAAAAAAAGCTGGGTGTGGTGGTATGTGCCTATAGTCCCAGCTACTTGGGAGGCTGAGGTGAGAGGATTGCTTGAGCACGGGAGGTGGAGGTTGCAGTGAGCCAAGATTGTGCCACTACACTCCAGCCTGGGTGACAGAGCCAGACCCTGTCACACACACACAAAAAAAGATGCATGGTTCAGTTTTCCTCATACCCTAGCCAGTAACCGGTCAGCCACAAGGCATGTGAGTGAGGCCATTCTTGACCAGCTAGCCAAATAGACAGCCAGCCAAAAATGTATGGGCAAGCCCCAGCAAGAACAGTAGAGCTCAGCTCAGATCAGCAGACCCTCTTAACTGACTCAAAGACTCCTGAGTAACAACTAAAGCGCATTGCTTTTAAGTCATTGGGTTTGAGAGCGGTTTCTTCTATAACAAAAACTGTTACATAATAAAAAATCACAAGACTTTCATGACTGGGATTGACTAAATGATTCAGAATGAATTAGGCTCTGAATATAAAATAATTTTTGGAATATTTTAACTAGTTTATTTTGCATACATTTTCCTTTTATGTATCCTTAATGGCAATATAGGATTAAAATAAAGTTATAAATAAGTCTAAAAGAGATCCTTAAGAAAGTATAAAATTCAAATTCTAATTTTAAAAAGGCTTAATGTCATGCTTTTCTTGGAAGTATTTCTTTCCTTTGTATGGTTACAGTTTTTAAAATTTCTTTTATTCAGGGGCCCTCCTACATTCAAAGCAGTTTCAACAAAATACAAGAATTCTATACTCAGCTTTCTGCTGCTTTATCACCATATAGCTCTTGGTAACTTATTTTCCATCTCTGAGTTTCAGTTGGCCTATTTAAAAAAGTGAGATAATAATACCTCTGGGTCAGGGTTGTTTTGAAGATGAAATATGATAGCGTCTATACATGTGCTTCGTGAATGCAAATGGATGAAAAAGATTAAGAAAGCTGAGTCTGTCCTGGTATTTCCTTTTCTTTTCTTTTTTCTTTTTTTTTTTTTTTTGAGACGGAGTCTCGCTCTGCCGCCCAGGCTGGAGTGCTGTGGCCGGGTCTCAGCTCACTGCAAGCTCCGCCTCCCGGGTTTACGCCATTCTCCTGCCTCAGCCTCCCGAGTTGCTGGGACTACAGGCGCCCGCCACCTCACCCGGCTGATTTTTTGTATTTTTTTTTTTTTTTTAGTAGAGACGGGGTTTCACCGTGTTAGCCAGGATGGTCTCGATGTCCTGACCTCGTGATCCGCCCGTCTCGGCCTCCCAAAGTGCTGGGATTACAGGCTTGAGCCACCGCGCCCGGCCTGTCCTGGTATTTCTTAAATGTGCCTTATAATAACATTTTACTGGCTAAAAAGTGCTAGTGATTTCCTCAATAAAATTGTTCTAGTCCATAAAGTAGGTCATTTAGGTTATATGAATTTGTTTGGTTGTTGTTATCTCTGCTCCTTCTCCACATCATAGATACAATAAGACCTAAGAACGTGGCCTTTTTCCAAAAACATGTTGCTCTCCATTGGAGGAGCAGAATAAACCCAGGTGGTCCATATGTAGACATCCCAGCCCTTATGGCATTATATTATGTTTGTAGCAAACTGATTTGAGATTCTTGTTGCATTCAAAGCCTACATTGCAAAAAGCTGCCCCAGCCAACAGCCAATCTATCTCCTGCTAACTACAACTGATGGGATAAGAGGCATACAACTGCCTGGAGAATCTAACCAGAGCCTTCTAGAAGAAGTCAATAGTGGTCCCTATCTTGAAAATTCAAATTCAAAAGATGTGGAGATGTAAGCTTTGGATAGTTGAGTTTGCAACTGAATTCAGTTCTTGTAGAATTGGGGCCACAGTCAGCAACTTAATAAACCAAACCTATGTGAAACAGATAGTTCAGAAGCAGTTGAAAGTGAGCCAGCACAGAAAATTAGGTTGCAGAAGATAAAATGCAAAAGACTGACAGCGCAAACAGAGACAAGGGCCCAGAGAGCTCCAGCTCCAGAGAGGAGAGGGTTTCCCTCCTAACTTTTCAGTTTCCCGGGAGATATTCCCTAATTCCCAGTTACAATTTATTTTCTGCCAGGAGATGTCAGCCAGATTCCCTGGACTATCTTTACAATACCTCATTCCCCTTTTTATTTGAGCCAGTTTGAATGGATTTTTATTCCATGTAACTATATGATCCTGTTAGTTTCTAAAAATTCTCCTGGATTTAGAGATGTCTTAGATTTCTTTTATTCCTTGTTGGAGAATATTATTTGATGATATAACGTAAAATATAGATTTGGTCTCTGTCCTGGTTCTTGGCACAAGAGCTTCTAAGACCCTTGGAATCTCCTGAGTGATAAGAATTGTTTTTTTTTTTTTTTTTTTTTTTTTTGCATGCCAGTGAGATGGTTGGTGGCTGGAATCACTGCATGGTCCATAGACAGCTACAGCATAGGGGCTGGTTGCCGGAGGAACAAGCCTTGTGATTGGAGGGTTGGAATTTTCAGCCCCACTTCACCTCCAGAGAGGCAAAAGGGACTGGAAATTTGAGTTCAATCCCTAATGGCCAATTGTTTAATCAATCATGACTATGTAGTGGGATCTCCACAAAACCCCTAAGCAACAAGGCTCAGAGACCTTTTGGGTTGGTGAACACACCCTCTTACTGGGAGGGAGGGACACTCTGCCCCCATGGGAACAGAAGATCTCATGATGAGGACCCTTTCAAACCTTGCTCTATATACCTCTTCATCTGGCTATTCATTTGTATCCTTTGCAATATCCTTTATAATAAACTAGTAACTGTAAATAATAAACTAGTTCATCCGTGTCCTTTGCAATATCCTTTAAAATAAACTAATAACTGTAAATAAGTGTTTGTGAGCTGTTATAGCAAATTAGCGAGGAGTTAGCATCAGAATGGAATTGTAGGACTCCTAGTTGGTGTCCACAGAGAATTGGAGAATCCATTTGTATGGGGGAAAACTCCACACATTTGGTGTCAGAAGTGTTGTGACTGTATAGAAAAGGAGAGTTTTTCTTTTAGGGAGGATAAGTATGATAGTTAAAAAAAAAAAAAAAAAACAAAAAAAAAAAACAGTGGCTCACACCTGTAATTCCAGCACTTTGGGAGGTTGAGGCAGGTGGATCACCTGAGGTCAGGAGTTTGAGACCAGCCTGGCCAACATGGTGAAACCCCGTTTCTACTAAAAATACAAAAATGAGCTGGGTGTGGTGGTGGATGCCTATAATCCCAGCTATTTGGGAGGCTGAGGCAGAAGAATCGCTTGAACCCAGGAGGCGAAGGTTGCAGTGAGCCGAGATCTCATCATTGCACTCCAGCCTGGGCAACAAGAGTGAAACTTGGTCTCAGAAACAAAAGAAAGAAAAAGAAAAGAAATAAAAAGGGAGCCGGGTGTAGTGGCTCCTGCCTGTAATCCCAGCACTTTGGGAGGTCAAGATGGGTGAATCACCTGGGGTCAGTAGTTTGAGACTAGCCTGGCCAACATAATGAAACCCCATCTTCACTAAAAAAATACAAAAATTAGCTGGGTGTGGTGATGTGCACCTGTAGTCCCAGCTACTTGGGAGGCTGAGGCAGGGGAATTGATTGAACCTAGGAGGTGGAGGTTGCAGTGAGCCAAGATTGCACCACTGCTTTCCAGCCTGGGTGACAGAGAAAGACTCTGTCTAAAAAAAAGAAAAAAAAAAATAAGAAAAGAAAAGAAAAAAAATGATAGGGGAAGAAGCTACTGAGTGGGAGATGGATGCCTAAACTTAAGAGATTTGAGGGCAGCAGAAGATGGTGGCATTCACATAAACTATAAAAGATGAATAATGCTAGATGAAATTCATTAGTAAATGATCCTAAGAACCAAGCAGAAAACTTTAGAGGTGACTGTTTCTCAGCAATGGTCAGAATGCTGGTGGAAGACATATTGTTTTGAAGGACACTGTGCTTATTATGGACCCTTGTCTGAGATTTATTGTGAAAAAAAGAATCCATGTGTGATGTCATGCAGACCAATGTTTCATATTAATCCCCCTTCAACAAGATTGATCGTGTTTGTTCCTGTATAGATTTATTTTTACTATGGAATAAGTGTCTGTTAAATGTTTAAGTATTATGGTGTATAACCAAATTCTGAAATTAAAATTAGACAATATATTTAAGCCAGTCTATGGTCCTCGAAGTGCAACATAACCTCACTCAGCAGACACAGGTATCTCTAAGAAGCTTATCATTAAGCTTTGTGCATTCCTCTTTGAGCACTTACCGTGTACCTGAGACTGTGGTAGGTGCTGAGAAAATAAAAGGAACCAAACAGACGTGGTTCTTGCTTTCATGGAGCTAGAAGAGATAGAGAAAAACAGAAATGAAAGAAAATAACAATTACCTATTATCACTAAGTTGATAAGTGCTGAAATACAGAAATAAGGACAGGACCCACAGTAGATAAGGTGGTGAGATCTCACTAAAGAAAGAAGAGATCTGAATGATAATCTGTTTTAATCACACTCAAGGTGATTTGATGCCATTGGATTATAAGAATTCAATGATTGTTTACTATTGTCTAGCCAACTAGGGGAAATGCATATCATCCTTTCAGGCACTTTTGTAACTTAGTGACCAGAAGAAGCGGGGGGGACCAATATTAATTAGTGTATATAAAATCACTAAAAAAATACAAAATAATATCTTGTCCAAGGACTCAGTCAAAAGCTCTTTCCACTACACCAGGGTCTTACCTACATCTGTGAAAAGCAATACGTTACTTCCTCATCACCAACTGGATTAATTTTAAAATAAGATCGTGTGAACTACTTAGTGCCTCAAATCATTTTCATTACAAAAGAAACTTTTAAACTAAAGATTCTAGTCTACAGGCCATGTAAATTAACATTTAGTAATATATTTTACTGGAAAACGGGAGAGCATATTTCTTGAGTGCTGCCAACAATCTACCGCCACCTGATTTCACCCAGTCCCATCATACCTACTTGCTTTAGTCTTTTCTTAAATGTGCACCCAGACTTCAACGTAAGAGGTTCAAGTTCAAGTTCAATTTAACCACAACAGCCCCATTGCCATTTTGCCCCATCTTATCTATATTAAAGCCTCAAAGAGTTAATGATTCATTCATGATTCAACTACATTGAGTGCTGGGTACAAAAGACCGCCTGACATTGTTTTTGAGAAGTCTGTTCTCATCACTCTGGGGCGTTCTAAACGGATGTTCTCTCCTCCCTTTCCCACCCTTTCTCCCCGTTCGGCCCTGGGAGGGGCTCTTAAATAGTCCTTGGAGGTGGTTAATCTTTCCGTGAACTGGTAGGAGGGTGGGCCCGCGCAGCCTGCCCAGACCCAAAGATCAAAGGCGTGTTCCTCTCAGACGCCTGGAGGAAACCCGGCGGACTCTGAAGAATGCTGTTGGCAACCAGCGAGTTTCCAAGGACAGAGCCAGCATTTGGAGCGAAGGATGCAAAGCTAAGAAAGGATGTTGGCAGGACAGCTGTGCCCCGCTAGCACCTGGGTTCCCCGCGGTGTGCGGATGTAACCCAGAACCTGCCCTGCGCCTCATCCCTGAGCCAGCGGATCTGCGGCGAGACACGAGCCCGCTGGCCGGGAGATTGCACCCGGAAAGGGACAGAAAGGAGGCTGTTCGGGCTGGGGCTCAGAACTCTTTCACCGTCTCACCTACTTCCAAAAACTCTTCTCCCAGGCGGGGACGCTTCAGAGGCTGCTTCCCTCCTCCGCCTTTGCGCTCAGCTTCCCGCTGGCCGCGAGCTCCCCAAGCACTCCTGCCCCCCAGCCCTGGCTTCCCTGCAACCCGAACTCCAGGCCGACTTCCCGACGCATACAGTACCGGACCAGAGCAAAGTCAGCCACTCGCACTGGAGTGATGGGGAGATTTTTTCTGGCCTGAGAATGGACAAAGGAACTCTCCTGCAGGGGACGTGATTCCAGGGCCCCCAGATTTCTCTCTCCCTTAGAGGTCGCAACGCAGCCAACAGAAGTCTGGCTTTAATCCACTCAGGACTTAAAAACATCATCTAATGACTGAAATCTGTCTGAGAACACAGGATGAGTGCATCCACGTCCACACACCCGAGTGGAACAAATCTTTTATTTTCTGAAGACAAGTGATTTGAAGTCCAGACTGAATGGCATTTAAGAATTAGGAATCCACTGCGTGCTATCCTGGAGTGAATAGAAAATTAAACTAAATTGGAGTCCAGAATATGCAGCTTCTTTAAGAAAAAATTCCTCTCTGAAATATTCTTTCCCACTGCATTAAGCAGTGTTCCTCATGAGAAATCTGAAAACATTGATTGTTAAAATGTGGTCCTGGGACCAGCAGCATTGGCATCACCTGGGGCCCACTTCAGACTCCTGGACTCAGAATCTCTGGAGGGTAGAGGTGTCTAGGTGATACTGAAGAACCACTGGCTTAAAAGTCTGCTTGGTCAGTGTTTTCCACTAATCAGTAAACATATAGAGCCAGCGGAGCTGGAGCTCTGTATCACTTATCTTTTTAGAATGAAGTCTCTGTTTGACAGTGGGAAAGCCTGCTAGAAGGATCCTGAGTTGCTTGTAAAGTCATGAAAGCAATGAGAGAGAGAGAGAGAGAGAGAGGACTTCGGACTTCCCTGGCTACAGGCCAGATTGGATATCTGTCTGCTTCTGAGAACTTGCAGACTCTCTTACTTGAAACACTTCATTCTCCATTTAGGCGTCTGTAAGATGCTTTGGTTGTTCTCCTGGTTCTTTCTAAAAGCACCTTCTAAGATAGTTTTCATAACCTAGAGGTCACAGGCAGGATACTCCCCACCCTTAGCACCCCCCACTCCCAACTTCCAAACTATACTGACTTGAGGCCAGGGGAGTTCCCCATTCTTTCTGTGAAGCTACTCACCCCCTATTCAAATTGAGACACACCGACTACCTGGGCTGGAGCTGGAGCAGGGTAGGCTGGGAGTTTTACCCTTCTGGGAAGACCAGAGGAGAGAGACCTATGCTGGGTGTGGGTGTGCTGATGATCTGGAATGGGAGAAGGGCCCACTGAGAAGAAGAGATGGTTAGACTGTGGGTGTGTGTTGGAGGCATGTGTGGTGTGGTCGTGTTGTCATGTTCCTGGGCTAGTGGCAGCCACCACCCAGTCATTCTCACCTTGATCCTCACTCCATTCAATGGGCAACCATGGGGACCTGAGTGTGCCCAGGCCTCTCCTTGGCTGAGGCTCCTGATGGGACTGGGCAGCCTCATCACCAGTGTCGACCTACCTGCAGGTGCCAGGCCCTGACTTTCCTCTCTGGATTTCTAGGAAAAAGAAAGTTCTGGACAAATTTAGAGAATATTGGGGAGAGGTGCAAGGCGAGACAGAGACAGAGACAGAGAGAGAGAAAGAGTCAATAGATACCAAAAAGAGGTATTTTCATTAATGGAAAAAAAAAAAGAAAAAAGATCATTGCCTGGACGCTATAAACATACACCCCTTGGAGCTTCCTGCCTGAGACACTTTCAGTTTGGTTCTAGGCACAGATAGTTCACCACCTGCCACTTAGTAAAAGTAACTGACATTTTCATGGAATCTTTCCTTTACCAAGGGATTTTCCAGATACAATCTCATTTGAGCCCCACTAAGGCTCTGTAAGATGAAAGGGGAAGGTCTGCATATAATGATTATTATCATTCTCATCACCTTTATCCCTGCTTGCAGAGATGGGAAAACTGAGGATCCAGGCTCTTTCAAGAAACAGCTAGCTGGATGCAGAACCAGGGTCAAAGCTATGTGTTCCCTATTCATAGCCACATGCCTCCTGCCTAAAGCAAAGGCTTCAAATTATTGATAGGCAACTATAGACAGCCATGAAGACTTTCTAAAAATCCATGTGTAGATTGGCGTTGCAAGGAAGTGAGCAAGAAAAAGTTATTTCTCTGTGGACGGCCTGCCTGGAATCCTCAGAATTTAGCGCATTTGTTTTGTAAAAACGTGAGTGGGAGATTGGAAAATCTGCGATATGTGAAAGGCGAACAATTGAATCACACTAGGGACTCTTTGATTTGAACTCTGGATAGGTTGAGGCATGGACTCTATCCCTCTGGTAGAAAGGACAGAACACATGAATTGGAGGAACGGGACTCTGGCCAGAGCTTGAAATCTGTTCTTGAAAGTCAAGTTGGGGTGGCGGTGGTGGGGTGATGGAAGGGTATCCTGATATCTTGAGAAGTCCTCCATGTGCAAACAGACAGGCGGATGAAGTCACCGAAGTTCTCAGCCCTTGGAGAATGAGGAATTGCGCTTGGTAATGTAGTCACCACCCCTTGGTAATGAGGTCACTATAACTGACAGAGAGCACACCTGGCAGAGCAGCTTCTCCAGTCGGGACCAGCCTAGCGGGATCCTTCCTCTATGGCCAGGCAGGGCTCCACCCGAGGAGCGAGAAGCGGCCTGTGGGGTTGGTGGAAGGGCGGAGAAGCTCTCACTCCAGGTACCAAACTAAGCCGAGAAAAAAGGGTAAAAAATCGAAAAGAAAGAACAAATGAAGCGGAAGTTTCAAGGCTCTCTGCGAGGAATAACAGTATAAATAACCGAAGACGTCTTGTAAACACTGCGGTCATAACCCCGAACATTAAACAGCCCCGGTGGCATCTGGCGCATCGGCCGCCGCGGGCTGCTCAGGGGCAGTGAGAGAGCCGGGTCCCAGGCTTCTCTGCCTTGCTTCTCTGTTTATCTCAACTTAATCTTCCCCTAGGAGCTGTTCCGTAGCCTGGAAAATGTTTAAATTAAAACCCAGTCCGCCGGAAGTCGTGGTGGGAGCTAAACGCGCCCGCTAACCGCAACCAAAAGGCAGGCATGCAGGTTTGTTGTTAGAATTAATTAGTGGATTATTAATATGAAATGTAGATAATGTATGCTGCAGAACTCTGAAAATCCTGAAACACACCCTAAGGGTTATGGAATTTACATCTTCCATAGCTTCTATTATTTCTTCACTAGTTTGCAGCCATACCCACACCTGGAAGGTGACGAAAGGTGGAGTTTACTTTCTCGCCCCTGTCAGCAGTCAGACTGTGGAATCCATGAAAGCTGGATTTCCTTTTTCTGGTGCGTTTTTACTCTTGAACTGTGTAACTGTGGATAACTTTAATACTGCCCATTCTTTGTTTACAGTTACATAATTTCTATTGTCCTTAAAAGTAACCGACATATTTCCTTTTTAAGGTTTCAGTAAAAAACGTAACCTGCATCTTCATTATGAAACTCATATGCAATTTTCTTCTATCTCTAGAATTTAGATTGATGTTTAAAAGAATCATTTTCATTATCAAGCTTCCCCATAGTTTCCCACTTTTCTATTCCAAATATTTTTAAAAATCACACAAAAATGTCAGAGCTTTTAGCAATATAAAGAAAGATTTATTTTCAAAAGTAGCAAAACTTGTTTGAAAAAAATATATATCTTTAAGTGAATTACTTTATAAATGTGACTGTCAAAGTCAGCTATCCTATGATCTACATTTTACAACATATTGTACAAAAGATACATTGATAGGTTCTTATCTATTTATACATTTATAATTACATATTGCACTTGGACCAGCAAGGCTTGCAGAGTCATTCACGGTAGAAGTTAATAAAGTTAAATAGATGGGAATCTTTGCAAGTACAATTGATCTCCTCTGGTTTGGAAACGAATCTCCTCGTCGTTGTAAAGTGTTCTCGCGGGGTGGGACAGAGAGAGGAGCATTGCGAGGGGGAAGCAGAGACAGAGAGCACGGAGGGCAGGGGTCGCCTTCCCGGGGCCCGCTCCCCCCGGGAGCGCGCCTTTCCCAGACTCGCACCTCCAAGGTCAGGACGCGGTGGTTCCACATAAGCGGCTCGCGGTCACCACTTCTTTCAGGTCACTCTCGGGTTTCCCGGCCACCAAGAAGGGCCACGTCTGCGGGAAAGAAGAAGGTGGAGGAGGTAAGTAGCCGTGGCGGAGGGGTGGGGTAGGCTCCGGGCCAGAGATGAAAGGAGTGGGGGCGGTGGGGGCAGGCAGTGCACTGGAGAGACCGATTGATTATCTCTGCAATTTACTCGCGGTCCTAGCGCACCCCGCGGCTGCATAAAGCAAAAAGCTGCCTTGGCGCCAAGTCACAGCTCGACGTAGTGGTGGTGCTGATGGTGGTCTTTTAGAACGAGAGCCAAAAGGGCTCATACTGGGCTCCTTGTGAGACCCAATGCAGGAAGCCCTGGGCAAGCCGAGAGTGGGTGGTGCTGTGGCACTGCCTGGAAGCAGACGCTCTGGCAGCCTGAGCGGGGAAGCCCAGAATGACCTTGTGCCTGCTGGGCACCGAGTTCGGGGCGAAGCTCCCTTCTGGCCTCTCTTCTGAGGTGGTGGTCGGGTTTCAGGGCCCTGTCGCTTCCATCGTCTTTCATCACCATCTATTTCCCTAGCCCCGACTTTCGTTTCTTCCATCGCAAACAGCGGCTTTGACTACAACTTCTAAATTAATCACCACCTCTTAAGGAAAAAAAGAAAAAAGCTAAAAAAACGACATTGACTTTTAATTTTAAAAGATCGTCTTCGTGCTGGACTGAGAAAGCATGCTTTCTCTTCCTTTCTCCGGGCTGTTTTATAATAAACTTCATTTAAGTTTCTTATTCAAAGATGAAGAGAGTAACAGTTGTAAATATTCGAGGCAACACTTTCATTTTAGGTGAAGATTTTAAAAAGCTATTTACTCATTGAAAAAAAAAAAAAAAACCCAAACTTTCAGTTGGAGGGAAAACTATTTTTCATGGCAAAATGTAGTTTTGCATCTTCTTCTCCCTCAGTTCCAGAAACCAATTCGGTGAGAAGACAATTCAGACCTCTCTCACTACTGCTCTAGTGCTGGCTGATAAGACTTGCCTTTTAAGAGGAAAAATCTCTCATTCTTATCATATACAAACAGAGGTCCTAGTAAGTTGTTATTATTGTTTTTCTTTAGATCCTAGAAGTTTTAAAATAAAATCAAATAAAAAAATTAAAATGTATTTCTTAAACAGTAAAATGCATTTGAGAAGAAAGTAGACTCGATGATTATCAGTTTTTTTGTATTAAAAAAGTTAGGCTCAATGGGCATTACTTTTTAAGATAAAAGGTAACTTTTCTTAAACCTTGGATGAGAGTGACCTATTTTAATATTTATTAAACTCATACTAGTGAGGATTTACTGATTTTGCTGATAATAACTGGAACTTCTAGGATTTAAAAATACTAATCCACTTATAGGAGAAGCACAGAATATTTAAGCGGTTGGGGGCTTACACTGACAATTTAGGGGGCCATAGATGTGTCCTTATCTAATGGTCCTAAATATGCTTGTGAAAGAAACGGAGGTGGGTGTTTTTATTTACAAGGAAAGGAAAATCAAAATCCACTCTCAGCTAAAAGAAGAAAAAAGGATTAATAAAATGCCTCCTCTGCGTGAGGTCTTGTCAGTGTTCTCAGTTCCGCAACAGCCACTCCACCCCAGGGAGGATGGCTTTGGAGCGGGCGCGAGGGATCCCTCCTCTGTGCCAGCTCAATACACTTGCAAACCTTTAATTGGGCTGCCACGTCAAACCCTTGCATAAATCACTCCCGCTCCGGGGGCTGGTAGGGCAGAGAGCGAGGGCCGCGTCTAGACCGCCCGCCTCTGGTCCCTGGAGGCTCTAGGCCCGCGGTGGCCGAGGTGTGTAAGTCACCGCCACGCCCGCACCCCCACTCCCAGCCCCGCGCGCACTCGCGCCCACCGCTGGCGGGACTGCGGGCGCGCCTGGACTGCAGGATAGCCTGGACTGCAGCGGCAGCCCCGGGGGCACTCACCAGGTTGACCGGGTGAATGTACCCGTTCTCGTATTTGTCGTTAGCCAGGATCTGCCTCAAGTGGGCGATGTAGCTGGACGCCAGCCTGAGCGTGTCCAGCTTGGAGAGCTTGGTGTCCGGGGGCACCCAGGGCAGGGTGGTCTTGAGTCTGGAGAAGGCCTTGCTCAGCACTCGCATGCGGGCCCGCTCTCGCGCGTTGGCGGCGTTGCGCTGGACCTGCTTCCCCTCCTGGCTGACCCCGCTCAAGGGGCTCTTCTTGGTGGGCGCCTTCCTCCTCTTGCCCAGGCCGCCGCGGCCCTTCTGGGGAGACCCATTCTCACAGTTGGAGCTCTCCTCGGTGCTCTCGTTGGAAGTCACAAATTCCTTGTTCGAGTCCATTTTCAGCCCGTCACATTCCAACATCTCCACCTCTTGAAGGTCCTCCACATCGCTGAGGGAGCCGGTGGACATGTTTGGGGGAGTGGACGAGAGAGAGAGGGAGAGAGAGAGAAAGAGAGAGAGAGAGAGAGAGAGAGACAGAGAGAGAGAGAGACCCTGAAACCAAGGGGCCTCCCGAGTGTGGCGCAGCCACCTCCTGTTGGGAGCTGGAGTTGGGGTCTGGTTGGGTTTCACAACCCTTTCCCCTTCGCAGAGTTGTGAGAAGGAACCTAGGGGACTTCTGCAGCAGAGGAACCGGCTCTCTGTTTCCCCACTCCCAGAGTCGTGGCCGTAGAGGAGTGTGAGCGAGCGCTGAGGAATTTGGTGGACACTAGGAATTTATCTGGGGAATAGAGGGGCGGATCTTTGCAGCCAGGGGAGGGGCCTGCCAGGCCCCAGCAAAGCGCTTAGACCCCTTTCACAACCGGAGGGAAACTCACTGCACAGACCCTAATTTGCAACTTGTAATGTAAATCAACTCAACCGCATCATGTACTTACCAGCCACCTTCTCCCAACTGTGGCCGGCTGAGGAGAATCATGTCCTGTCCATCTCTAAAAGGCCTTCTTTCCCTCTTAAGACGTCACAGCTGGTTGTTACTGAGAACTTTAGAAAAATGACTAGATCCTTTGGCCCTTTCTGGGCCTTCCACCTAGGAATCTCACAAGCACTCCATGCCCTCTCTCCTCCCAAGAAAACACGAGTTAAGATACAGGGAGTATCAACTGCATCCTGCCAACATCTCATAAAACTCCAAGGCTTTACCAAGATCTCCTTCCACCTTCCCCAGGATAAATGAAGACAAGTGCTTCCTAGAATCTTTATGGTGATGGAAAAGTAAGTATAAAAAATTTCACATACACCTGATCATTTTCAAGACATCAAAGGACTGCTTATGTGTACACAAACATACTTGATTTGCACGCTCAAACCCAACACACACAGCTTAGTGGGAGTGGGTAGGGAATGAGATAGGGCAGTATGAGTGTGTGGAAAATATTATGTTAGTTGATCATCTTTTCCTAATAAGTGGAAACTTTCCCCTCTTTTTTTTTCTAGAAATGCATTTAATATTGCCTTGAGAGTCTTAGTTGCTCTCAGACATCACCTTGTCTGGCACTTTTTGTGATGCACCATCCCTTTCAATGCTGCTGTCTTTGTCCTCTTCCAGCCTCTTTGGTGCCAGTGTTCCTCACATGAAGCTGACACTACAAAACACAAAGCAAGATTATCCTTTTGAGAAAGGTTCTTTTCCATCTTTAACCCCAGCTGGAGCCATCTTTCCTAGAGAATAAGAAAGTCTCTTGGGAAGTAGGTAGAAAATCACAGGGAAGCAGAACCTAGGGATTGGATGAAATTGATGCAATGAAACCAGGGAGACCGAAGGTGTAAATCTCTCTTCAATTTCTTTGCCAGGTTTTCTTCCCTTGCAGGTAGGCATTGAAGTTGGGCTGGAGCAAAATGTGAGAGTGATTTCTGAGTGGTTGTCTTAGGGTCTAAAGGCTTCTCCTACATTAAGATATCATATCTCTAATCCTAGGCTCAGCTGGGAATTCACTAACCTCTAACGTTTTGTTTTGCTAGCAGGGTCTTGTTTGCTTTCCCCCTATGTTGTAAACTAAACAGGTTGTCAGCAAATCAGTCTTTATTAATGAATTAGTGACCCCTCTTCCATAATATCTTCTCTGAGGATCCAAAATTTGTTAATCACCAGTGTAGAGATTTATGAGCTCTCTTATTTTCTGTTGTTTGTGCAGGTGGAGATTTAAATGACCACATCCAGTCTAAGATTTATTGTGAGAATGATTGATGTTATAAACCAGGAAAGGACTCTTCCCACAGCAGGGTTGACAGAAATATCAAGTTGAAGTTGCCTTTGTCTTCACGTACAAATGACCCGGTACTACAACACAGAAAGTATAATAATTTCATCTGAAGTTCAAGACAGCAGTAAGAGAACACCCAGCAGGCCTGTTAAAATTTTCTTTACTAATTCCCCAACTAGTTTCCTTTGATTTGCTCTCCCTTCTCTCAGTCTTGGTAAAACATGAAAGTTAAAGTTATTTTTAGAGTAAAGAGCTCTGTGAAAATGGGCATTGGCCAATACTTTGTGAAATGTGTGTGTGTGTGCGTAGCTACTAAGATATCTGCAAAATAACTACAAATAATTAATTTGGGCTCTGGAATGTGATAATTATTATAAAAATCCAAACTATGGCCTTACTGCATACCAGGCTATTAAGCTGTGATTTTTCTTGTTGGAGCCATTTTTTTTTTTTTTGGCTCTGGTTCTCTGTTACACCTTAGTTAATGGACTGCTCAGGCTGTCTAGGGGGATAACAATCATAGTACTACATACCACTGAAAAGATTTCTGTTGTCTGTATGTTTTTCAATGTTGGAAACTTAAAAGCACCAATTTCTGGAAGCGTGTAAAACTAGCCTCATGTCATAGGCTGGTTTTTATGCTTAGCAATTATTTTTCTTTATAGCCATATAAGAAATAATTAAGTCTCATGTCCATTTATCTTGCAGTGAGACGTTTAGGCTGAGAAAGGCTAGTGGGCTGATAATACATTTTGGAGTGTTTCTAAAATTCTGTAAAAGATGGCTTCCAGTTTGGGAGTAAGATTTGAAGAATGCTTGCTTATGTATCTTGATTTGAAGTCTTGGAGAAAGAATATTCACATGGAAAATACTTTTTTCTTTTAACATTTTGTGTCTATCCCTGCTAATAAACACTTAGGGACAAATGGGTGGGGCAAATGACTTCTTGTTGGATTCTACTGAGCAAATCAGTTAAGCTGTAACTTAAGCTGTGCCAAATTCTCCCAAAATGTAAACTGTATTCTGTGAGAAGAGAAGCACTTTTGAGAAGCTGTGTTAACCCTTTTGGTATGTTGACTAGTTCTGTTCCAAAGCATGACACAGAAAACTAGTGATTTGAAAGTATGAGATCATTTCTAAAAGTTCTTACCTGACTTTTAAGAAGCAGTTATGCCCCAGAGGCATCTGGCCAATTTGCTGCTCACTTCTAACAATTTGTTTTGCAAGAACGACTGTCTTTGAAAGATTTTAGTGCTAAGGAAATTTTATCTCCGAAAGCTGTAAAATGAAGATTAGGCATGGAATGTACCCTTGAACTTAAATCCTGGTTTATCAACGGATACATTTACAGGAAGTTCAAATTTGATTCAGTTGCACTTGGATGGAATAATTTGCTTCTTTTTTTTATGAGAAGGAAAACATCATAGGCTTCCTTTGAACTGACTTCACATGCCATTACATAATCTTTCTCAGGGGAAAAATATGCCTTTAAATTTAAATTTTAATCCTTTTCTCTTTCTACTCATCATTTGGTCAGGAGAAACATAGGCTGGCAAATCGGCAAAACTGCCCATTCTCTTTTTTCTTCATTTCTAATTAGCACCTCCAGATGTTTTATTGATTTTGTTTGATGGTAACTACCACCACTTCAAACATTTGCCAACTTTCTATGCAAGTTGATGCCTTTTCTTTTTTTGACGGAGTCTGTCTTGCTCTGTCGCCCAAGCTGGAGTGCATTGGCACGATCTAGGCTCACTGCAACCTCCATCTCCCAGGTTGAAGAGATTCTTATGCCTCAGCCTCCCGAGTAGCTGGGATTACAGGTGCCTGCCCCTACGCCTGTCTAATTTTTGTATTTTTAGTAGAGGTGGGGTTTCACCATATTGGCCAGGCTGATTTCATACTCCTGACCTCAGGTGATCTACCCACCTCAGCCTCCCAAAGTGCTGGGATTACAGGCATGAGCCACCGTGCCCAGTCAGGAGCCTCTTTTTTGATTTTACATAATTATCTCCATACCCTTTGTTGGCTGCTGATTGATTATTGTCTATCTCCCACTTATATGCTTATCAAAATCTGACTTTGTTTCATTAAATTTTAACTTTATTTCATAAAGTGAGCATTACCTCTCTTTGCTCATTCTAAATTATAGTGGTGCTGGCCTGTTACATTTTGGCAGCTAAAGTGAATATAGCACTAGTGAGCTTAGTGGCTAGCTAAGAAGGTCAATAATAGTGATGCTGGGTGTTGCTGCTACCTTTACCTGGCACCAGCTGGGAGATGGTATAAATCCTGGATGGTATAAATCCATTCAGTAATCAGAAGTCTTCTGCATGCTCAGTGTACCCTAACCCCCTCTTTTCACATTTAATTCAGTGAATTGTAGATAAGATGCCACAGTGCTAAGATTTAAAACTGGCAAATAACAACAATAAAGTCTAGAGAAAGATTCTGCATGGTTCTTTGAATCCAAGAGTTAATCTTGCATTTCATATGTTCCATTATACAGCTTTAAAAGCAGCCAAGCCTATGTGCTTGAAAGTCAGAGTTTACCCTAAGGTGTAAGTGGGCCAGAGAAAACTCAGGCAGACCAAGAGAGTTAAAAATTTTGCAAAGCCAGTTTAATGTCCTCCTAAGTTGTCTAATACTAGAATAATTTTATTAGACTCTGTCAGTGTTAGGAAAGAGAGAGAAAAGGACTGAACGACTCCTGAGTCAGGTACCATGCAAGGACCTTTGTCTCCATTCTCTTGTTTCATGTATTTTCTCTCCTTTCTGTTGGCACTGCTAAAGAAAGGGCTGCCACATGAAATGAATATTGTATTAGAAATGTATGCCAGAGACTTTCCCCTGTAATAAAGTTTTAGAAAAACTGGCTTGAGTGATGACTAGTCTGTATCTTAAAATAAAGCTTGAAAGCAAAACCTCCCAAGTTTTCCCAAAAAGAATAAATCTTCTAGGTTGTATGGGAGACCCCTTTAATGCACTTATATGTTACGTATAGTTTATTGATGGGCATAAAAAAATACAGGCCAACTTGCTGTCAGCCTCCTTCCTGTATGGAGGCACTGGAATCAAAGGCTCCTTTGGGTGATTATCTCTTTGGGATTATTTCCTTGTAGCAGGTGCTTTCAGCTTTGAGGAACCAAGAGTTGCAGGAAAGTACTGAGTGTGAATCCTGACTTTAGGAAGATGAAATATTTCCAGGCGATGAAGCATTTTAAAATAGAGACACAAAGTAATAGTTTGTCAGAATTGGATGGGGCTGAGGACCAAGGAGGCCATAAATAATCACAAACTCTGTTCCAATGAGATGTCAGGGACAGTACTGCCCACCTAACCCTGTGTCCTGATTTGCCTCGTATAATTCCTTCTGCTAAGTCACATTGCCATGAATGGTTTTTGCTGTTTGAATAATTATAGTAAATGTGAGAAAGTTTCTATTCTGTTATTCCCTATTTAGAATATGTAACCATTGATCCCTAAATTATACAAAATGAGATAGACTTGAGCTGTCCTGGGATATAATGCTTAGAACCCTGTCTAAGATGGGTTAAGTAACGTAATCGCCAGAAGGACTTTGTTAAAATAAAAATCTCCTCTCTATCATAGAAAACTGATGGGCCATCTGAGGGCCACTCATTCAACTAACATATCCCCAAATCTGCCCTCTTTTCACCATCTCCTCTGCTAAATACTGGATCAAGTCACTCATGTCACTTAAATGATAACAGTCTCTTAAAGGGTCTTTTTGTTTCCATTCTTGTCCTCTTAAAATCTATTGCCAATAAAGTGTTTCAAGTCATTCCCCTGCTTAAAATCTCTTAAAGCTTCTCGTTGTGTTTAATATAAAATCCACACTTCCGATTGTGACTTGCGTGAGTCTGGTTTGCTTGCTACCCTTTAACCACGCCGGCCATGTCTGTGCTCCTCCAAGACACCACACCCGTGCCTCCCTCAGCACCCTTGCCTTGCTGATTTTCCTGTTTGGATGTTTTTGTCTGGCTCTCTGCATGGCTGAGCCCTTAGATTTCAGATCTAAGCTCAACTGTCATTTTCATGTGAGAACTTTCCTGAGCATCCAATGAAGAATATTTTTGTTCCATGATTCTACTTTATTTATTAATAATAAAAAACAGTAGCTAACATTTACTATTTACTACATACCAGGCACTGTTATAAAGCCCTTTCAAGTTTAACAAATTTAGCCCTAGTAACAATTTTATAAGGTAGGAAACTTATAGATGAGAAAACTGAAACATAGAGAAATTAAGAAACTTCTTTAATTCATAAAATTAGTGTCCTAGTCATCTATTGCTGTGTAATACCCAAATTAGTGACTTAAGTTATTATTATTTCTCTTGGTTCTATGGGTTGACTGGACAGCTGGGTGGTTCCCACATGGGGACTGTCACAGTGTTGCAGCCAGAAGGCATCTTACATGGTTAGTCATGTAAAGGCTGGACTAAGCTGAAATCAAAGAGGATTTCTTCATTCACACATCCAGGCCTCAGCTGGGATGGCAGGGGCAGCTAGTTCTGGGCTGGCATCTCTCTCCAGACAGCCTCTCCATGTGGCTTCCTCAACCTGACAATCTTAGGTGGCTGAAGTTCTAACACAGTAGCCAGCTTCCTTCAGAGTGGGCATTCCCCAAGACTCAGATGGAAGATGGAAGTCTTCTTATGACCTAGCCTTGGAAGTTACACAACGTCACTTCTGCTTCACTCTGCTGGTCAAAAGCGAGTTCTGGGGCCATCCCAGATTCAAAAGCAGGGCTTGTATAAGAGCATGAATACCAGGAGATATGGTTCAGTGGGGGCAGTGAGGGGTTGGGTGGCGGTCATCCTTGGAAGTTGGTTACCACAGTGCATAAATGCCAGAGTCTGGACTAATACACAGACAACCTGACTCTTGAGCCTTCACTTTAAACTACCATGCTCTAAAATTATTATTTTTAAAAATTTTGTTGATTTTGTTATTATCTTTCTGCCAACCCCTCTCTAATTATAATCAAAGCTTCATGACTATAGGGACATGATGTGTCTTGCTCAGTTGGGCACTGAGAACCTAAAGCAGGGCTAATATATAATATGTACTTTATAGTTGTTGAATGAATGAATGAATGAATATCTTATCTTTTTAAAAAATTACTCAGCCCCCAATGTCAGGTATTTTAGATTTTCACATTTGGAAGGTACACTGTAAACTGTAAAGTATAATAATTATTTAGGGTACTAACAAACCTTCAAAACACGGTGGCTCAGATAAGCCACAGATTTACTTTTCTTTTTCATATCAGTGCAGACCTAGGCAAGTGGGTGACTCTGCTCCGCAAGGACACCCAGGGATCCAAGTTTTTTCTACCTTGTTAGTCTCTCATCCTTTGGGGGTGACATATCTGAGTGAAGCCAGCTTACCTTCACCAGCCCTGAGGAGGTGGGAAAAGAGGATGGGAGGCAAAGAGATTCCTTGTAATAATGGGATCTGAAAGTTATACATATAAGTTCCACCCCCATCCACTGGCCTCTTTAGCTGCAGGGGAATTTGGAAATATGGTTTCTAAATATGCTGTGCTAAAACTTAGGGTTAGGGGGAATCTATTAGAAAAAAGAAGAGGAGCCTGTTCATAGAATCTGCCAGTGTATTTATAGCATAAATGATAAAGTTAACTATAATGTAAAGACCTGAATCTTTTGTTTGACCCTGATGTAAAGTTTACTTTCTGTATAAGCTAGCTTTATTGTTTTTATGCAGATGACAGTTCTCTGTGAAATTATAATTAGTCAAAATCTAGTGCTAATGGGCTTCAGGTCTCATTTGGAGCTCAGAATCAGTTGAAAAACATTTAACAGCTCACCTCTGGCTACATGTTTGAGGTCACACACCAATGTGAGGCATTCCAACGAATGTTGTCATTAACTTACCTTCAAAATAACAGCTTTATAAAATTACTGCTTTTGAGGCTGGACCAGTAGAAATGTATAGGTTATATTTACTAACAATCATTGGTACTCACTAAAGCCCTCCAAGTTGTTTTACAAGAGTTGAGAGCAGCTCTTCAAAAAAATTGCTTTGTCACTCAGGCTGGAGTGCAGTGGCACAATCTTGGCTCATTACAACCTCAGCCTCCCGGGCTCAAGCGATCCTCACACCTCCTCTTCCCAAGTAGCTGAGACTACAGGTGTGTGCCACTATGCGTGGCTAACTTTTAAATTTCTTGTAGCGATGAGGTCTCATTATGTTTCCCAGGCTGGGCTCAAACTCCTGGACTCAAGCAATCCTCCTGCTTTGACCTTCCAAAGTGCTGGGATTACAGGCAGGAGCCACCACACCTGGCCTGACATATTTTCAAGGTTTGATAGTAGGGTGCTGTTCTAGTCACCTTAGGCTGCCATAACAAAATACCGTGTGGCTTAAACAACAGAAATCTATTTTCTCACAGTTCTGGATGTTGAAAGTCCAAGATCAGGGTGCCAGCATGATTAGGTTGTGGTGGGGGCTGTCTTCCTAGCTTTAACTTTAACTTCATTTAACAGCCTCCTTCTCACTGTGTCCTTACGTGGCCTTTCCTCTGAGTGCATACAGAAAGACAGGCAGAGAGAGACAGAGAGAGAGAGGAAGAGAGAAATCTCTTCCTCTTAAAACATCACTGGCCCTATTGAATTAGGAACCCCCTTTAAGACCTCATTTAAGTGTAATCATCTCCTAAAAGTCCTATCACCAAATACAGTTACACCGGGGGATGGGACTTCAACATGAATTTTGGAGATTCACAATTCAACCCATAAAATTCACTATTAGAAATTATAACCAAACAATGTTTTTGTTTTATTATTATTCCCAACTTTCCGCCTATTCAGGATTAAGAGAAGATACGCTTAGGACTCTTCTCTCATTTGAATATTTACTGTAGATTTTATACCATTGGCAATAATGGCAACAACAATAATCCTCAAGTATTGGTTGTCTTGATTTTCCTTTTTGAGGAATCATTAGGATGAACTGTACGTCTAGATTCATGATCTGTGATGGGGGCGGGGAGGTCATCTGATTCTCGTTCCTAAAATTTGCAGAGAAAGGAGGACTATTCTTTAGTTAGAAGCTCTAAATCAATTTTAAAGAACCATTAGTAGAAGATTTTAGGAATTCTTTATCTAGTGCATTTAAGTACACCACACTGCTCCCACACAGCAATAGACATGGGTTAGATCAATTTACTAATAACATTTGCCAAATGATTTTGGTGGGTTACTCCATAGACAAAACAAACAGTTGATGGACTGCACTGGGGTCTTTTCAACTGGTCACTCTGACATATTTTAGATAAAGCCAATATTATTTTAAGGTAGAATGTTAAGCAGATACTACACTTCTTCCTCTCACATGAATAAGTGAATTCTTTTTCCTCTCAATCTAATTGCAAAGCCATCTACAGTGAAATAACTTGCCCAGGAAGGATAGGATTCACACTTCTCAAATGAATTTGAGTGGAAGAGTAAACTAAATGTTGGATGGAAAGTATAAAGCTTACATCTTATCAAATTTTAAAACATGAAAGTCCTTAATAGAATTATGATTTTCTGTTCATTTTATATTTTTCTCTTAAATTATTGCCATGGGAAAATACTCCTGGACTGTGAACCAAAGGACCAGGTCCAAGTTCTGCTTATACATGTAACTAGCTGCATGAACTTGGATGAGCTCTCTAACTTCACTGGGTCTCAGTGTCCTCTTTAATGTCCTGACAGCAGGGATGGGTTCCATAGGGTTAATTGAGATGATGCATACAAAGGGATTTTGTTTAGTGCTTAACATGTAGTAAACATTTATAAATACTGGTGGTTGCTGTAATGGTAGTTGTTGCCATCTCTTAGGCCCTTTTTAACAGTAACATTCCATTTTTTTCCATTTCCATTTTTGGCTAGGGGTAAGGTTTTATAGACAATAACAGGGGTAAGATTTCATAGAATTTAAGACTTTCAGCAATAACAAGATAATAATAATAACTCAAAATGAGTAAAAGATGATAGTCATATGTTTGCATCATGAAAAAACATAGACTTGCATTGGATCTTTTATGGAAAATGGAGACAAATTTGCTATTGCTGATGAGGGAAGCCCTCAATCAACAAACCCACCAAATAAACAAAAATGTCTTTTAAAATGATGCTGTTGACACTTTGGGAGGCTGAAGTGGGAGGGTCACTTGAGGCCAGAAGTTTGAGACCAGTCTGGGCAACAAAGTGAGATTCTGTCTCTGTGAAAAATAAAAAAATTATCTGGGTGTGGTGGCATGTGCTTATAATCTCAGGTACTCAGGAGGGTGAGGCAGGAGGATGACTTCAGCCCAGGAGTTTGAGGCTGCCGTGAGCTCTGATTACACCACTGAACTCCAGTCTGGGTGGGAGAGCAAAACGCTCTCCAAATAAGAAAAATGATGCTATTGAATAAAAACTTCAAACTTTTAGAAAGAAGGAATAAATAATCCATGCCTGTCTAATAAGAATATTTACATATGATTTCCCATTAAATGGGGGCAGATAATAGAATCATTAAGCCTCCATTTCAGTCTCACTTAAATATATACATTTTATTTTAATTTTCATATATGCATTCATATTCATATATATTTTCAAGTATTAAAAATCACCTGAGAACTGAACCAGTTATGGCATGTATTGTTTATCATTTTGTCTTTAAGAAGAAATTTAAAAAATTATAGTATATTGTTATGTCATAAAAAACATTGAAAGGCTTAAATGTTTCACCTTCAATTTTTCTATTTCTACCAAGTGACTCTACTTGATTCCAATTATTTTGCATCCTTTTCTCCCCCTTTAATTATCTTTTACAAGGTGTTCAAAGTCTGTGTCTTAATGATGAATAATCTTAGAATAACTGTAGTTTATCTCCTCATGCCTTGTGGACATTTATCCACTAGATCAAAAGCTTCATGGACTTCCCAAGCAATAAACAATTAGCCTTAGAAATTTTACATAAACCGTTTAGGTTAGGCAGCATTTCCATTTTCCCCCCTTATTTTTAAATAACTTTTCTCACTGTGGAAGAGACTCTTGATCCGACAGATGTCTTTTCTTTTTCCCTTGGACTCTTTCAGTTTGTGTTGTAAATTTTAAAAAAATCCTTAAAAGACAACATGAATATAATATGCTTGGTAAGACGTGTTCTTTTTTTTCTACAAAAATTAAACATTGACATATAAAAACAACTCACATTGTAAGGGGCTTCCATCTTTCATACTGAAAGTGTTACTGACACATACCAGGTGAAACGAGTTAAAGAGTAATTTTATCTCAAAACGTCTGCAGATTTTTTTTGTCCTTCACCTATACAAAATGACAAATAGGAATAAAACATTCTTTATCACATCCTAGAATACTCATGAATTTTTATATCAAGTGACTGATGTCTATTTTTCAAAAAATATTGTTTTCGTGACATGAAAGAAAAATGTAGTATACACTGGGCTGATGGCTGTTTGTAAGATGGCAGCATACTTTGTCATCCCACAAATTTTTCGACAGGAAAAATGTTGAGAGGGACGATATCTTTTTTGACTGCTTGTTTCTGAAATGTTAAATAAGCTACATTAACATGCTTCACTTACATTAATTCCAAATATGCAAAACCATCAGAGGAATTTTCATCATTAGGATAATCCATGCCAATTTCTTTTCTCCAAAAATATAAAGATAACAGAGAAACTGGTATTTTGGGAAAGAGCTTAAATTATCTAAACAATTGCCTTCCTTCCTCCCTCTGCTTCACAATCATTGTAAGTTCTTAAATATTCTAAAATATTTTAGCTTTCTTTTCTCATATTTTAATGTTTGGTCTGGGCCAGATTGAGGTAAACATGCTGTTTCACTTACAATTACATCCAAAAGAGTGGGATCACTTTGTCTAAATCATCTTTTTATTTCTAGTTTCTATAGTTGATTTCCTTTGACGGCATGCACAATGTTAACTTCAGTTAACAGCTACCATTCCACAACCAAACTCGACTGAGAGTTGTAAACTTGTGGAAACAAAAAAACTTAAATGCCTCTGACAAAAGGGAAAAGGATTTTTAAAAAGGTGGGCAAGACAAAAGTTATCATGAGGGCTGTGGGTAACTCTATAGTGTAAGTAGCTATTGACCTGTCTACCAAGTTACTGAAACCTCTCCCCAAGCTCCAGGAAGGAAAATAAAGTGTTAGTAGAAGTTTCCTGTAATCCTTCCTCATTGTGACATAAGATCCCTTGGGAAATCTGCTGCTGTTGTTGGATTTCTCTGCTTCTATGTGGAATAGTGGTTATCTTTCCAATGCCATATTCTAGGCCCCTTAGCGAGTGGTCCAATTCATTCTTACTCAGATACCATCTTCATCAGCAGGTCTTCTCAAATTGCTGTGTTTTTAAAATTCTACTTTCACTTCAATATGGGCACATAAACAGTGTGTAAAGGTTACAGTTTAGCACACTGGAGCTCTTTCTTCAAAATGGCAAACAGCATATAGATTGCATTAATTGACTGAAAAGAAAAAATTAACCAGACTTAGTATTTTAGGGATATTATGACAGAATTTCACTTTTTAGCAGCTTTTTGGAAGTATAATTTGCATACCATAAAATTATCTCTTACAATTCAATGATCTTAGTAAGTTTTTAGAATTGTGAACCATCACTACAGTACAATTTTAGACCATTTCCATTACCCCAAAAGTTCTCTCCTGCCCATTTGCAGTTAATCCTCACTTACCTAGCCCCAGGCAATCATTGATCTGTTTTCTGTGTCTAAACATTTGCCTTTTCTAGACATACTATAGAAATTATAAAGTACATGAATCAGAGTATGTAATCATTTGTGTCTTCCTTCTTTCACTTAACATGTTTTTGGGGTTCATCTATATTATGGCATATATGTATGTGCATTTTGTTCCTTTTAATTGTTGCATGGTATTCTTGCATTTCAATTTTTAACCAGATATTTGGCATATTATGGAAACACAGATCCAGCTAAAGGACAGCATTTTTGACTTTAGTATTAAGAACTATATATTAAGTGTTTTAAAGAGAAACAAAATAAGTACTCTCCTTTCACTTCTGAAAACCACAGTGGAGTGTGATGACTACTTCTTCCAGTTCTTACAACACTGTAATTTGTTGTGGGAAGGTTATAATAGATAGACCAACTTTTTCTTTCTATCAGTAATTCCTGAGAAAGAAACTATGTTACTACCATGATCTTTTCATGCAGACACTGGCTTGGATATATTATTTCTGCTTCTATTCTGGGATTATATTAGGTATGAAGAAGGAGGAAAAAACTGAACAACAATACAAGATAGAAAGCAAAAGCTTAATATTATGCACCAGGAATATTGAGACAAACTACAGCCATATTCAACATAATGGATGAATCATAGAAGCGTGCTTAATCATATGAATATTGAATGAAAAATCAAGCCATAGACTACATACAATATGATTGTATATTGTATGTGATAAAACTACATAGAAACATAAGGGATTGTTGAAAACCAAATTCAGAATGTGATTTTATCTAGGGATTTTAGGGGTATGTGCCTGGTGGAGCACAAAAATAGATTTATAGGTGTTGGCAATGTAGTTTTTGTGTTGAATGGTGGTTCTGGGTGTTTTAAATGAATGGTGACGAAGGTGTTTGTGTGGATCAAATATTATGTAATTTTGTACTTGTATGATATAAAACCATGAAACTCAATATAACCTCATAAGTTTTATAAAATCATTAATTATACCTTCTGGAATAATGTAGAAATGGATTTGTATTTATGATGATGATAGCCATTCTTTCATAGTACTGAATTATTTCCATTGTTAACATTCAAAAGAAAATCTACAGTCCATTCTCCAGCCATATGCCAGGAAGAATAAGCTGTTGAAAGTGATAACCACAGACCAAACACTTTTTTTACCCACTTGACTGAATACATTTGGGGTTTACCACTTTAGCCTTTGGGACTGAGTGTTAAGTTATTTTTTCCATTCACCTTTTGGGATTTTTCACTACTCATTAAGCACCTCCATTAGAGAAGAGGGAAAGGGAAGGAGAGGAGGTGAAATTCAAAACGCTCAATGTTATTTCAGTGTTGGTTAGCAAGTTGTACTGGTGAGAGTTACGGGACAGACACTGAAATTAATAGCCATACCAAATACTTTGGATTATCTGTGAAACTCACTATCTATTGAAAGGTGTTCTTTAAATAGAGTTACAAACAAAAATAGGCCTTTTGGATGGGTTCTGCATCAAGTGACAGAAAACCCATTTTGACTTAAGAAAGAAGTGGGGAATTTATTGGCCCGTATAGGTCAAAATTCCAAGGATATAGTTGCCAACTATAGAGCTTAAATTATTAGAAATCAGTCCACATTTCTCTCTGCCTTCTTTTTAATTTTTATTTAATTTTTATTTTTTGAGAGAGACTCTCACCTGCTGCCCAGGCTGGAGTGCAGTGGCACCACCACAGCTCACTGCAGCTGCCCAGGCTGAAGAGCAGTGGTGTGATATCAGCTCACTGTAGCCTCAACCTCCCACACTTAAGCGATCCTCCCACCTCAGCCTCCCAAATAGATGGGACTACAGGTGCACGCCACTATGCCTGGCTAATTTTTATATTTTTTGTAGAGATGGGGTTTGGCCATATCAGCCAGACTGGTCTCAAACTCCTGGGTTCAAGTGATCTTCCCGCCTTGGCCTCTCAAAGTGCTGGAATTACAGGTGCCTAGTCTTTATTCCTAAAGTGCTGGAATTACTGTGCCTGGTCTTCTCTGCCTTCTGCTGGTTGACTTCTGTGTCAGACCGCAAATGGCATTAGAGTCACTGCCTGATGGTCCAGACCTCTTCCTAGGCATAGCCTTGGTGGGAAGAAGAGGGAATGCTCTCCTCTTTCAGCTCCAGCAAAAGGTTTGCAGCTGTGAAAGGCCCACTGGACAGCACAGACTTAAACCTGAACAAATCTGTAGGTTACTTGTTCTCTCTAGTCTTTCCCCCAGGCACAGATGAATGTTTTGAGTATGTCATATCTTTGACCCCCACTTTCACCTATACTAACTCTTGTGATCAGAATTCTTTCTTTCCCAATATTCTGAACTTGCTTTCGTAAGGCCACTGTCACATTTCTAATGAAAAATAGCAATGGCCTTTTTCTTGGTTTTCATCCTCTTTGTTTTTTTCATACAGCATTGGTAGCTGGCTTATTATTGGTTTATTGTAAACATTTTATAGTGTTTACCACCAGTTTACACAAAGAGTGCATAAGTATATTTTTTATGGTAAAGCTTCAAATAAAGCAGAATCAAAATGAGAAAGTTCCACTTCACACTGCTATTCTACGCCTCCTTTTCTCTCCATGTGGTGGTCAAGCTTAAAGTCCACCAAATACTTATAGTCTATGAATATCTATCATCTATCAATTAGATATATAGACATGTGCGTGAGTATATATTTTACATATATTTTATAATGTTTTAAATTTTCTTCTTACATGTTTGGAAACTTAACCACACATATATTATTCTGTGATTTAATAATAGGGCTTGGAAATCCTTCCATGGTAGCAAGCATAGATCTACCTTTCCCAATGGTTGTGTAATATCCTGTGGTATTACATCATTATTTAATCATTTCCTGATTGATAGGCATTTAGGTAAACTTTTAAAAATGTTATTTCAAATAATGCTATATCACTTTCCAAGTCTTTAATTAGTAGTTGTACATGTATGGTTGTCCAATTAGGTTTTCCTCTGGATTTAAATCCTGCAGTTCAGAAATGAATCTTCAAATGCTTTCTGGTCATTTCCTTATGCATTTATCTCACAGGCAGCATGCTCCAAGCTAAGCTCTTTACTTTCTCTTTCAAACTAACTCCTCCATGTCAACATTGATCATTGATGAGAAGGAAGCCTTGGCTATTTGATAAGAAGAAATAATTGGGATTTCAATGAAATATTTGAGAGAATTTTGATTGAATTAATTTGAAATCATTACTGAATGTTAGATAATGTTTTGTTAAATTACAAATTTTGATTTATTTGTTGTATAAGTAGGGTTTGCATTAATAAAACCATAATATCAATAAATTGATCAATATAAAAAGTACAAACAATAGGAATTATTCCTGTCCAAGCAGGACTCTCCTTAAATATATAAAATAATGCTATCAATACCCATAACAACTCATGCTTATTGCCTGCCCCTCAAGCTCCTTTTTCATTTAGCAAATATTTATTAGTACCTTCCATGTATCAAGTAATGTACAAGATTCTGTGGACTTTTATGGTTTGCATGTCTCTTGTTCATCTCCATCTCCATCTTATTCTTTGGGTTGAAATACAAGGCACAGCATCTTGTTTCGGCCAGCAGGCTGTACTTGCAAGCTGCAAATCAACAGATGAAATGCTGAATGGGCATTTATTTTCTCCTTTCATTTAACACACATTTTGAACTGTCACATTTTCCTGTTTTAGTCTGTTTTATCAATTTAGATTTGTGCCTTAAATAAAACAATTGAGTTTTTTTGGCTGCAAAATAGCCAGATCTGAAGCCAAAGGGGATCCTTAGTTTATAGTGACCTTTCTCTTCTTTCAGTGAACTAGCTGCTGGAGGGAAATGAGTAACTATGAGAGGCAGAATAGTACAGCTAGGTTTGGTGCCAGATGAATGGATCATTCTCCTCCTTTCTGGCTGCATGAGCTTGGGCATAATTAACCTATGTAGCTTCATATGCTTGTTTTGAGAATGATGTGAAATTGTACAAATACACACACACACACAAATTAGCACATCTTAAGTACTCGATAAGTATTAACTCATTATTACATGCTCTATTCGTGCTTCCTGTACATTCCAGGTTAGAGGTCTTTTTCTGCCATTTTTTTAAGTAAAATATATTATTTCACTTATTTAGATGTATACCTTAATTTAAACTTTCTAGAGAAATCATCATTCTCTGTATAATGTGAACTTTTAATGAATTGTCAGCTACCAATCCCAATTCTATGTGCTTGGGCAAACAAAGTTACCATGGAAATCTCTGTATAACAAAAAGATTATAAAACCCATATAATTTATGTGTTTTAATAAACAATGACTAAAATGTGAATTTCAAGGCAATCAAAATATTTGAGATTTTAAAATACTTGAATTTTTGCCATAAAAGAATTAGATCCACAGTGTTGTCATAATTTTGATAAAACTACTGAGCTGTGTTATACATGTGATAGATATAAAAACACCATTCTACATTTAAAGAAGTTCAAAGCAAAGAAATATATTTGAAAAATCTGGATCCCATGCCTCTTTAATGGACATATTTCACTTTGATAATATTATATTTTACAGTTCTTCAACACATTTGGTAATTTCATACAAATATAAATTTTATATGATCCTTTGTAACAATACTTTCTGCATCGGGTGTTAAGTATTTACAAGCGTACAAACTCATTTCTCAATATTAACCTCCAAAAGTATTATTTTCATTTAAAAGGTGGTAAAATAATTTGTACCAAGGTGCACAGGATTAGCTGTTTTACATTCACTAATTACTTGCTTATTAAAAGCAAATTTAGCAATTCAAAAAACCCTCTAATTTGAAGGAAAAGATTTACTGTGTACCAGGTGGGTTGAGGGCTTTACATGCATCATCATATTCAATCTCATAATAATATTTCTAAGTAGATAATATCTCCCTTTACACACATAAAACCAGTACTTAGTAAGATTATTTACTCAAGTTCACTCTTTCAAAGCAGGAAGAAGCTGATGAAATCCAAGTCTTTCTGAGTGATATTTCTCCATTGCCTCACATCACTTCCTAATTATCTGCTTGTGGTAGAAATATTTCTTAGTAGAGAAACTTCCAAATGCCTTTATTTGTTAGGTGGACTGATGTTCTCTCAGAGATGGATTCTTGGATCTTTATAGAATTGTTCAAACTATTTCTTTTCTTTAATTTTACTTATTTATCAACAAAATTTTAAATATTTATATATTTATTTTTTAGAGACAGGGTTTCACTCTGTCACCTAGGCTGGAGTGCATATTGCAGCCTTTAACTCCTGGGCTAAAGTGATCCTCCCGCCTCAGCCTCGTGAGTAGCTAGGACTATAGGCACACACCACGACATCTAGCTAATTTTGAAACTGTTTGTAGAGACGGTGTCTTGCTGTGTTGCCCAGGTTAGTCTTGAATTTCAGTCCTCAAGTGACCCTCCTGCCTCAGCTTCCCAAAGTGCTGGGATGCCCAAACTATTTTAGGGACTTGGCTTAGTATCTTTGTAATATGTGTAGATAGCTACTAATTGCATAAATATGTATATTAACTTATTAATTATGTCTCTATTTACTTGAGTTTAAAAATTGAGATACTCCTGTTCCCAGGGGTACAGACCATGGACATAGAGCAAGCAAGCTTCATTCTTCTCGAGCAACACCTACTATAGGAGACAGAAACCCAGGATGGATTCTTGATACTTCTTCCTGTCTCATTTTCCACATTAGATAATCCATCACCAATTTCTCTTAACTCTACCATCTAAAAATCATTGGAATACATCCATTTCTTTCATCGTTCTAGCTAACACTAAAGCTGAAGCTACCATTATACTTCACCCTGATAACTGCAACTGAGTTAGTACAAAGAAGTCTCTCCATATCCTTTCTTGCCCACCTGTATTTATTCTCTGCGATGCAGTCAAAATAATCTTTGGAAACACAATTCTAATTAGCTCAGTCTTCTGTTTAAAACTCTTTCCTTTCCATTGCATTTAAGTTGAAAACTGTCTTAGTCCGTCCAGGCTACTATAACAAAATGCCCCAGACTGGGTAATTTAGAACCAATAGAAATTTATTGCTGACAGTTCTGGAGGTTGGAAAGTCCCAGATCAAAGCATCAGCAGATTTGGTGTCTTTTCCTCATAGATGGCACTTTCTGTGTCCTCATGAGGCAGAAGAGGCAAGGAGGCTCCCTTTGGCTACTTTTATTAGGGAACAAATCCCATCCATTAAGGCAGAGCTCTCATAACCTAACCACCTTCTAAAGGCCCCCTCTTAATACTATTGCATTGGAGATTAGGTTTCAACATATGAATTCTGGGGAGACACAAACATTAAAACTATAGCAAAAACCAATACTGGTTTTTGGTGGGAGATAGACTGAGTGTGGCACATATACTTATTTATGGACTAATACAATAAATTGGTTCTGATAGAGTGGAGTGCTGCTATAAGGATACCTGGAAATGTAGAAGTGACTTTGGAACTGGGTAATAGGCAGAGGTTGGAACAGTTTGGAGAACTCAGAAGTAGACAGGACTATGTGGGAAAATTTGGAACTTCCTGGAGGCTTGTTGAATGGCTTTGACCAAAATGCTGATAGTGATATGGACAATGAAGTCTAGGCTGAGTTGGCCTCAGATGGAGATAAGGAACTTGTTGGGAATGGGAGCAAAGGTGACTCTTATTATACTTTAGCAAAGAGACTGGCAGCATTTTGCCCCTGTCCTAGACATCTGTGGAACTTTGAACTTTAGAGAGGTGGTTTAGGGTATCTGGCCCCGATGCCTTTGCTGTTCCAGCCTTTGGGCTTTGGAGTGTCTGAACCGACTCAGGGCAGAAGGGATTCCCCAGCACAGCACAGCCGTTGTAGCAAACATGGCCAGACTGCTGCTTTAAGTAGGTGCCCAATCCCATTCCTCCTCACTGGACTGGACCTCCCAACCAGGACCTCCAGCCGCCCCTGCCCAAGCTCTCCAGCCAAAACAGATCTGAATTCCCCTGGGACAGTGTGTCCAGAGGGAGGGGCGGGCCACCATCTTTGCTGTTTAGGCAACTTAGTTGTTCTAGCCTTTGGGCTTTGGAGAATCTGAGCCGACCTGGGGTGGAAGGAATCCCCAGCACAGCACAGCTGCTCTACCAAAATGGGACCAGACTGCTGCATTAAGTGGGTGCCTCACCCTGTTGCTACTTACTGGGTGGGACCTTCCAAACAGGGCCTCCAGACACTCCTGCCTGAGTTCTCCTGCTGAGAGACATCTGAATTCCTCCTGGAACAGCTCTCCCAGAGGGAGAGGTGGGCCACCATCTTTGCTGTTTGGGCTACTTAGTCATATCAGCCTTTCGGTTTCAGAGTGTCTGAGGTGACCGGAGGCTGAAGTGGACCCCCAGCATAGCATAGATGCTGTAGCAAAACATGGCCAGACTGCTTTTTAAAGCAGGTCCTGATCCCAGTCTTCCTCATTGGGTGGGACCTCCCATCCAGGATCTCCAGCCACTTCCTACAGGTGTCTTTGGGCCAGCAACAGGTCTGTAACTCCCTGCGACAAAGCTTCCAGAGGGAGGGGCAGATTGCCATCTTTACGTTTTTGCAGTCTTCACTGGTGACACCTTTAGGTTCTGGAAAATCCAAGGTGACTAGAGACTGGAGTGGGCTCCAACCATACCACAGCAGCCCTACAGAAAAGTGGCCAGACTGTTACATGAGTGGCTATTCCCATATCTCTTTACCAGGCAGGTCCTTCAGGCCTGGGCCCCCAGCCACCTCCTGCCAAAGCTATTGAGCCAATACCAACTCAGCAACTATCTGGACGGAGCCTCCAGGGGCAATTGAAAGCCTCTTGGCCACTTCCCCTGCAGTGGAACTGTCCTTGCCACCTCAGACTAACGAAAGAGCAAAGACCCTAAGTGCCTTATCCATACCTCCAACAAGTTGTAGTCAGCCTAAGGAGAGGAGGCCAGTCCATTTCCCATAAGTCCCACACACTTCCCATGGCTCATCACTAGACAGGGAACCCCTGGGTTGAACTCACAGCACAAACCCTCCATCTTGCTGACTGAACTGCGTGATTGCTGACCTGCATCTCTCTGGGATGGAGCCCTCAAGAGACAACCAAATGGCCCATGGCCACAGCCACTACTAAGATCTCTTCCTCTGCTGTCTCTAAGCTGGGGAAGGAACATAAACACTGAGATTGTCCAGAGCTACAGTGGGCAGCCCAGGAGTGCCAAGTTGTGAGCTACAGGCAGCACTCAAGGGGGAGAGGAATCCACATTTTCAGATAACTGAGAGGGAACATGGCTGCAACTGTGAGGAAATATAGGGGAGCCACACAACTGAGCAAGAGTCTACTAACTGAACAATACACCTCGGTGTCACCCACTGGATCACATCCAAGGCTTCAACACCAAAAATACCTCACTGACATACCTCTGAAGCCAGAGGCAAGAAGTCAGCTTCAAATAGAGACCCTACACAAAGCCCTGTTTCAGTGAAAACATCCAAAAAAGAAGTCTATTGACCGTACTCAGTGTACACTGGAGTTAAAGGAACACCCACACACAAAGAACTCCAGTAACTCAAATGGCCAGAGTGTCATATGTCCTCCAAACAACTACACCAGTTCTCGAAAAAGAGTTCTTAACCAGGCTGAACTGGCTGGAATGACAGAAATAGAATTCAGAATATGAATATGAACAAAGATCATCAAGATTCAGGAGGATGGCAAAACCAATCCAAGGAAAATAAGAATCAAGATAAAGTAACATATTTGCTGAAGGATGTATAAAAAAGAAACCAATGGTTCTGACAGAGTTGAATAACAAAATATAAGAATTTCACAATGTAATCACAAGTATTAATAGCAGGATAAAACAATTTGAGGAAAGAATCTCAGAACTTGAAGACTGGTTCTCTGAAATAAGACAGTCAGACAAAAATAAAGAAAAAAAATAAAAAGGAATGAACAAAACCTCTGAAAAGTATGGGATTAGGTAAAGAGGGCAAATCTATGAATCAGTGAATCTATGAATCACTGAAAGGGAGGGGGAGAAAGCAAACAACTTGGAAAATATATTTCAGGATATAATCCATGAAAACTTCCCAAACCTTGTTAGGGAGGCCAACAGTCAAATTCAGGAAATATGGAGAACTCCTTCAATATCCTACACAGGAAGATTATCCCCAAGACACATAATTGTCAGATTTTCTGAGGTTGAAATGAAAGAAAGAATGTTAAATGCAGCTAGAGAGACAGGGCATGTCACCTACAAAGGGATCCCCATAAGGCTCCCTGTCACCTACAAAGCGATCCCCATAAGGCTAACAGTAGACCTCTCAG
The DNA here is from genome assembly GCF_009764315.1 of Trachypithecus francoisi. NCBI lineage: Eukaryota > Metazoa > Chordata > Mammalia > Primates > Cercopithecidae > Trachypithecus > Trachypithecus francoisi. The sequence continues at coordinate 83,128,587 of NW_022681460.1, forward strand.
CTGAAACCCTACAAGCCAGAAGAAAATAGGAGCCAATACTCAACATTCTTAAAGAAAAAAATCTTCAACCAAGAATTTCATATTCAGCCAAACTAAGCTACCTAAGTGAAGGAGAACTAAGATCCTTTGGAGATAAGCAAATGTTGAAAGAGTTCATTACTACCAGACCTGCCTTACAAGAGAGCCTGAAAGAGGCACTAAATATAAAAAGGAAAGACTGCTACCAGCTAATACAAAAACACACTTAGACACACAGACCAGTGTCACTGTAAAGCAACCATACAAACAAGTCAACATAATAGCCAGCTAACAGCACAATGACAAGATCAAATCCACACATATCAATACTAACCTTGAATGTAAACAGGCATAAATGAGCCACTTAAAAGGAACAGAATGGCAAGCTGGACAAAAAAGCAAGACCCAATGGTATGCTGTCTGCAAGAGACACATCTCACACATAATGACACTTACAGGATTAAAATGAAGGGATGGAGAAAAATCTACCAAGCAAATGGAAAATGCAGGGGCTTCAATTCCAATATCAGAAAAAACAAATTTCAAATCAACAAAGATAAAAAAGAACAAGGAAGGGTATTACATATGGTAAAGGGTTCAATGTATCATGAAGACCTAACTATCCTAAATATATATGCACCCAACTCAGGATAATGAGTTCTTCTTGATGAATTGAGCACCCAGATTTATGAAGCAAGTCTTAAGAGACATACAAAGAGACATAGACTACCACACAGTAATAGTGGGTGACTTCCACACTCCACTGACAATATTAGATAAGGCAGAAAATTAACAAAGATGTTCAGGACCTAACCTTAGGGTTGAGCCAAATGAATGTGATAGACGTTTACAGACGTCTCCACCCCCAAAAAACAGAATATACATTTTTTTCATCACCACATGGCACATACTCTAAAATCAACCACATAATTGGAAATTAAAAAGTCCTCAACAAACGTAAAAGAGGCAAAATTATACCAGACACACCCTTGGACCACAGTGAAATGAAAATAGAAGTCAACATAATGAATATTGCTCAAAACTATGCCATTACATGAAAATTAAACAACATGCGCCTCAATGACTTTTAGGTAAATAATAAAATTAACGCAGAAATCAAGAAGTTCTTTGAAAATAATGAGAACAAAGATACAACATACCAGAATCTCTGGGACACAGTTATGGCAGTGTTAAGAGGGAAATTCATAGCACTAAATGCCCACATGAAAAAGTTAGAAAGATCTTAAATTAATAACCCAACTTCACAACGGAAAGAATTAGAGAAGCAAGAAAAAATCAACCCCAAAGCTAGCAGAGGATGAGAAACAACAAAAATCAGAGCTGAACTGAAGGAAATTGAGACAGGAAAAACCATTCAAAAGATAAATGAATCCAGGAGTTGGGTTTTTGAAAAGAATAATAAATAAATAGGCCACTAGCTAGGCTAAAAAAGGAGAACAGAGAGAAGATCTAAATAAATACAATTAGAAATGATGAAGGCAATGCTACTACTCACCCCACAGAAATAAAAGCAACCATCAGAAACTACTAAGAACACCTCTGACCACACCAGCAAGAAAGCCTAGAAGAGATGGATAAATTCCTGGTCACATACACCCTCCTAAGACTGAGCCAGGAAGAAATTGATTCCTTGAATAGACCAAGAAATTGATTCCTTGAATAGACCAATAATGAGCTCTGAAATTGAATCAGTAATAAATAACCTACCAACAGAAAAAAGCTCAGGACCTGCTGGATTCACAGCTGAATTCTACCAGATGTACAACGAAGCACTGGTACCATTCCTATAGAAACTATTCCAAAAAACTGAGAAGAAGGGACTTCTCCCCAACTCATTCTATGAGGCCAGCATCATCTTGATACCAAAACCAGGTAGAGACATGACAAAGAAAGCAAACTTTGGGCAAATATCCTTGATGAGCATTGATGCAAAAATCCTCAACAAAATAATTGCAAACCAAATCCAGGAGGACATCAAGAAGCTAATCCACCATGATCAAGTAGGCTTCATCCCATGATGCAAGATTGGTTCAACATATAAAAATCAATAAATGTAATTCATCGCATAAACAGAGCTAAAGACAAAAACCACATGGTTATCTCAATAGACGCAGAAAAGGCATCTGATAAAATTCAACATCTCTTCATGTTAAAAGCTCTCAATAAACTAGATATTGAAGGATCATATCTCAAAATAATAAGAGCCATCTATGCAAACTCACAGACAACATTATACTGAATGGGCAAAAGCTGGAAGCATTCCCTTTAAAAACTAGCACAAGACAAAGATCCCTTCTCTCATCACTTCTATTCAAGATAGTATTGGAACTCCTAGTCAGAGCAATCAGGCAAGAGAAAGAAAGGGCATCCAAATAGGAAGAGAGGAAGTCAGACTCTCTTTGTTTACAAATGACATGATTCTATATCTAGAAAACTCCATAGTCTTGGTCCAAGAGCTCCTTCAACTAATAAACAACTTCAGTAAAGTTTTAGGATACAAAGTCAATGTACAAAAATCACTAGCATTACTATACACCAACCACAACCAAACTGAGAGCCAAATCAGAAAGGCATTCCCATTCACAATTGCCACACACACACACACACACACACACAAATAGCTAGGAATACAGTTCATCAGGGAGGTGAAAGGTCTCTACAATGAGAATTACAAAACACTGCTCAAAGCAATCAGAGAAGACACAAACAAATGGAAAAATATCTCATGCTCATGCATAGAATAATCAATATCATTAAAATGGCTGCACTGCCCAAAGCAAGTTACAGATTTAATGCTATTCCAATCAAACTACCAATGACATTCTTCATAGAACTAGAAGCAATTATTTTAAAAAGTATATGAAACCAAAAAGAGTCCAAATAGCCAAGGCAATTCTAAGCAAAAAGAACAAAGCTGGAGGAATCGTGTTATCCAACTTCAGACTATACTACAAGGCTACAGTGACCAAAACAGCATGGTACTGGCATAAAAACAGGCACATAGACCACTGGAATAGAATATAGAGCGTAGAAATAAAGCCGTATGTCTAAGACCATCTGATCTTTGAGAAAGCTCACAAAAAGAAGCAATGAGGAAAAGAGTTCCTATTCAATAAATGGTGCTGGGATAACTGGCTAGCCATATGCAGAAGATTGAAGCTGGATGCCGTCCTTATACCATATACAAAAATTAACTCAAAATGGATTAAAGACTTAAATTTAAAACCCAAAACTATAACGACCCTGGAAGACAAACTAGGCAATATCATTCTGGACATAGGAATGGGCAAGGACAAAGACACCAAAAGCAATTGCAACAAAAGCAAAAATTGACAAATGGGATCTAATTAAACTTAAAATTTTCTGTACAGCAAAAGAAACTATCAACAGAATAAACAGGCAGCCTAAAGAATGGGAGAAAATATTTGTAAACTACGCATCTGACGAAGATCTAATATCTAGCTTCTATAAGGAACTTAAACACATTTGCAAGAGAAAAACAGCCCCATCCAAAAGTGGGCAAAAGACATGAACAGACACTCCTCAAAAGATGACATACGGGCTGGGCATGGTGGCTCATGCCTATAATCCCAGCACTTTGGGAGGCCAAGGCAGGCAGATCACAAGGTCATGAGATCAAGACAATCCTGGTCAACATGGTAAAACCACATCTCTACTAAAAATACAAAAATTAGCTGGGTGTAGTGGCTTGTGCCTGTAGTCCCAACTACTCAGGAGGCTGAGACAGGAGAATCACTTGAACCCGGGAGACGGAGGTTGCAGTGAACTGGGATTGTGCCACTGCACTCCAGCCTGGTGACAGAGTGAGATGCTGTCTCAAAAAAAAAAAAAAAAAAAAAAAAAAGAAGAAGAAGACATACATCTGACCAACAAGCATATTAAATAAAGAAAGCTCAATATCATTGATCATTGAAGTAATGCAAATCAAAACCACAATGAGATAACATCTCACACCAGTCAGAATGGCTATTATTAAAAAGTTAAAAAAAAAAAAAAAAAAAACAAGAAACAGATACTGGCAAGGTTGCAATGAAAAGGGAACCCTTACACACTGTTGGTGGGAGCGTAAATTAGTTCAACCATTATGGAAAGCAGTATGGCGATTCCTCAAAGAGCTAAAAGCAAAACTACCATTTAACCCAGCAATCCCATTACTGGGTATATACCCACAGAAATATAGAGCATTCTATCATAAAGACACATGCACATGAATGTTCACTGCAGCACTGTTCACAATAGCAAAGACATGGACTTAATCTAAATGCCCATCAATGACAAACTGAATAAAGAAAATGTGGAACATATACACCATGGAATATTATGCAGGCATTAAAAAGAACAAGATCATGTCTTTTGCAGGAACATGGATGGAGGTGGAGGCTATCATTCTTAGGAAACTAATACAGGAACAGAAAACCAAATACCACATATTCTCACTTGTAGGTCTGAGCTAAATGATAAGAACTAATGAACACAAAGGGGGAAACAACAGACATGGGTCTACTTGAAGGTAGAGGGTGGGAGGAGGGAGAGGAGCAGAAAAGATAACTATTGGGTACTGTGCTTAATACCTGTGTAATGTTGTAATATGTACAAGAAACCCATGTGACATGTGTTTATCTATGTAACAAAACTTCACATGTACCCCAAAACCAAAAATAATAATTAAAAAAATAAAAGTATTGTTATAACTAAATAGAAATGTTAGTAATATCACAAAAACATATGATGAAGCACTAGACACAGTCTCACTGAAGTCAGAGACAAAAGATATATTATCTCTACTATTGTTTATTATGGTTCTGGAAGTCTTAGCCAAGGCAAGTAAATAAGAGGAAGAAATTGAATCAGTAAACTGCATAGGACAGTTTATTATTGTTTTCAGATCATAAACCTGTATACCTGGATAATTGAAGAGAATCAGTTGAAAAGCTATGGAAAGGATAAGAATAATAAAACAATAAAACAAAGGAAACAATATTTAGAAAAAAACTCAAAAAGCAATGCTCAGGACCTAATAATAATTAAGAAATACTTTTTGAGCATTTACTATTGCCAAACATTGTTTAAGTGCTTTGAATGGAACTTTAAATTCTTTTAATTCATTTCATTCTTATTACCACTCTCTGAGGCAGGTGCTATTGTTGTTTCTATTTTGTTTGTGAGAAAATGGAGGTACAAAGTGTTTATGCAACTTACTCAAGGTCTCATAAACGTGAGTCTATGCTCTTAATCAGTATAATATACTTCTTCCTGTACAATCTAAATCTCACAAAGGAGCATTTTTATAACTTGGGAGAAAACCTTCTGCCATAAAACCATAGTTGCTCTGGGGTAAGAAGATTCAATATTTTGAAGACACCAATTCTCCCTATCTAATTAATCAATTCAGTGCAATCTCAATCATAATATATGTACATTTTTTAAAGCTAGGTACACTTGTTCTTATATTGCCAGAAACATTAAAGAAAAGAATAAGTAATAAAGTAATGAGGGAGGAATGTTATATATGTATTAGTATATATACACACTAATATATATTAGTATAATTAGTATATATACTAATATATATTAGTATATATAAACAATATATATACTAATTTAAATAATTATGTGTTGACACCTGAGTAAACAGATACATTATTCAATCAATGTGAAGAGCCTAGAAACTCAAATATAAATAAAAATTTAATTTATGGGATAGCTGATATTTTAGATCAGTGGAAAAATATATTCCATAAATTGTGTTAGGACGAATAAACTATATCCTTACTTCACTGTTTGAACCCAAATAATTTCTAAATGGACTGAAGATGTAAAAGTAAAAAATGAAGGCTATAAAAGTACTAGAAGAAAAGTGAGAAAAGTTTTTAAAAATGTAATTTTATCGTGTGTGTGTATAGGCAGGGGAGGGAGCTTTCTTAGCAAATGTAAAACCTAAAAACCACGAAAGAAGATTGATAAATGTGTTTACATATATGTGTAAAAATAAAATAAAAAGACACATTTCAAGTAGAAAAACATTTGGAAATATATGATAGAAAGACAGCTCATTTCCTTAATCTATCAATAAATTTTCAAACCAGTAAGAAAAAAGCCAACAACTTAAATTGCAACATGGATAAAGGAAAAATACTTCTATCATATAATCATTTTGTATTTTAAAATTATATACATGTAAAACTTTTGAACAAAAAAGTAGAACATCATTATCCTGTGATAAACCACCTCTCTATATATCTTCTCAGATCTTTTTTATGATTTTATTTTTCACAAAAAATGAATTATATTTTATGATAATCCATTTTGTGATCTAACATCATAAACATCTTTGAATGTCATAAAATTTTCTTCTACGACATAATTGATGACAAAATGATTTTTCATGTTGTATATATTTATTCCTAGTTTTTTATTACTGTGAATATTCTCTAAGTAAAATCTTTGTGTCTGTCCTTATTTTTTATCAAATAAACTCCCTGAAACAGAATTGCTAAATTTAAAGGGTATATGCGTTGTAAAGTCTTTTACTAATGCCTTTGGACATTCCTAGGTTGTTCTAATTTACACATTCTCAAACAGTATTTGGGAGTGGCTCTTTCATTGAATTCTTGTCAATATTGGGTGTTACATACTAGGAAATTTTGACTAATTAGACCACTCGAAAGATAATACTATTATTATTTTAATATTACATAAATGATTATAATTGAGATTGAATTTTAATATATATGCATATTGGGTTTTTTTTCTTTTGTTAGTTTAGGCATCTATTTAGAAGAAATTAATGCTGTGCCTATTTGACTAAAATAATTATCTGGACTGATCATTTTGCTTTCCATAATCATTAAGTAGATAGCCTTGCAATCAGTTTAACAACAGTGCCACAAATAGTATCTTGACTAATCTCTTAAATAGCTGCTTTTGTCGGGAACCTATATATGCAGATTCACCAAGCAGTCATATAAGAAGGAAAGCCTGATGAATTATCACAAAATTTAGATGGTTCTCCAGTGTTCATGCAGACCGTAGAGTTTTTACAATTGCTTCCTCTACTTTTTTTCTTATAATTTCTTTACATAATAAACCCGATAATTAGAACTCTCCCTTCAACCGGATTGGTTTCATTTCCAACAGTCAAGGGAAGACACAAACAGCTCGGTGTTACATTGTCAATTAAACCAAGGTGGAGGAGGGGGAGGGTGGGCACAGTGATAAATGAGCAGTCATTTCAATGTTTTCTTTCCAGGCGAAATCAGAGCCAGATTACACTTTATCTCACCCTGACTTTTAGCAAGATAGATAGCCACGCAAAATTTTCAGGTTCAAATAGTCTCCATCAAAAGGGCTAAAACCCTCATCTTCTGGCCACATTGAACTTTCATCTTTTTAACTCTAGGTATCTGATTCCTTTTACTGAATAAGAAAGAATTTTATTCAATTTATTCTCCCAGTCTTAGGTCTTTAACCAAAATAAAGGCAAACAATTAAACAAATTAACCTCACTGCTTCATGCACAGCTTTTTAGATATTGTCCTATCTAAAAAGTGCTGTTTAAGATCCTGAAAGCAAAGTGATTAGGTTTACTTGTTATCAACAGGGGAGTTCTTGTTCAGAACTACGTATTTTAGATATCTAAGGCTGCATATTCTGATAAAACAGCGTTGGCCTTAAAGCTGAGGCAGCAATAAATTACATTAAAAGTAATAGACTTCTGGAAAAATAATTCCTTTTGATTGCATTGCAGTTAGAAATTTACCTATTTATGTTTGTGCGTAGATATTTAATACAAATATCTTAGTTTTTAAAGGATTTTAATGTAGCACCTAATATACTAACAACAGAAATAAAGTTCAGAAATACAGAACGAATGAATTTGGCAGTGGTTTGTTCTTTTCACATTAGGAGCAAGGCTTGCAGGGTTTTGGAGCGGATCTGCTGCAGAGTCACTGACACCAAGGGTTATCTGCTGTTAGGAACCAGTATATTTTAGTTACCTTTAATATTAAGTGGAATTAAATTTCACGTTGAAATCACTTGTCAGCGCAAAACAAAACAAAACAAAACAAACAAACAAAAAAAAGACTTCTAAACCACCTCTCAGATCTATGACCCGGATGCTGCCAGACCAAATGCCTTTTATCCAGGTGAACCCTTCGCGGGTACTGGTCACCTGCAGGGTAACTGGGCAGGAGCTCAGATTTGGTGATCGTCTCAGAAGCTGGGGAGAAGGTGCCGACGGAGAGTTAGCGGAAATCTCCCTTGGAGGCCTGGAGGCAGCAGTCCGAACCCTTCAAGCCCCTCAAGCCGGAGGGGGCACCCTGGCTGGCTGGGGCCGGCAGCGCTGCAGCCGCGCGTCCGCAGGTGAAGATGCGCTCCCGCGGGGCATGCACGCCCCCTGGGTTCAGCAGCAGGTGGGAGGATCCTACCTTCCGCCCCAGCACCGCCTGAGGTCAGAGGGACTGTCCTCTCTTGCACTGCCCAATTTGTCAAGGTCCCGTATCGAATAAATAGCTGTCTCCCCAGACCTTTATAGTGACTAATCCAAATAAATCGCAGTCACTTTTACTGTGCGTTTCAGCGGGCAGCCTGGCTTTAATGGCTCTGCCTCCTAGACCTCCGGGGAAGACTCGCCGCGGCCTCTCCGCGATCCTCAGCTCCCCTGTCTGGCCTCAGAGCCTCAGCCTCCCCTCCGGGTTTCGTGGGGTCACAGGGAGCGGTCGCAGCCCATCACCTGCACGCTGGCACTATCTGCTGACTGGAGTTGCCCTCTGGGGTCCCCAAGGTTAAAAGCGAGGGTAAAGCCTCCCATCTTCCATGTGAGCCTGTCTAACATGGGCTCTCCTCTGAGATCTTGTTTACTCCCTACCTTTCCACCCTCTTCCCCCTGCTCCTCTAAACCTCAGAAATTCGAATTATCTTCCACATTCCACTTAAACCCCTTCGGCCAATCAATCCGGATGTTACCGATTTCCGCTGGGATCTTTAAAGCTTTGATCCGCAGGTTTACAGCTCCATCTTACGCACTCCCATCTTTCCCCTCTGGGATCCCTCTAGCTGCCTGCTCAAAATACCTGCTGGCGCCAGAGGAAATTCACATGTAACAGATACCCAGCGGGTGTGAAACCAGCACTCTGCTTCCAGGGTCGTTTTCCTCCTCACCTTCCCCATCAAATTGTCGATTAGTGAGTGCTAACACTAGGCATTATTGTGAATCATGAGTGCGGGGCTGGAAGATATGGAACCGCTTTAATAGAGCCGATGATTGCTAACTTACACGTGGCATCAAGCACTCCTCCCTCCCCTACTCGGGGCAACCCTGGGTGCCCGACGTCTGTAAAATTAATATGAGCCCCAGGATTGGTCCGCAGGTAGCTTTTGTAAAGTGGTCCAGAATGACTTCAAGCAAACTTCAAGATATCTAAAGTAAAAGATAATTATCTTTTAATTAGAAGCAGTTTTGCTTCTAAAACTGTTACTGAAGTAGAAAAAAATCAGAAGAAAGCAGTAAATCTCACTCATTTTATTTTGGTGAAAATAAACTACTAGGAAGATATTACTTCTCGTATATGAACTACTACTAGATGTTACTAGGTAACATCAATTTTGCAATGAATTTATTCCAGATGTCTTTTACATTTCATATATAAGGTAAATTATCCATGAAAATAACCACATTATATGAATGCAGATGGCCAGGATGTTGAAACAAATGAAATTGGCTTCAGAGAGAAACAGTAAATAAAAGGGAGACACACTTTCCCTCCCTAAACATTTGCAAGAGTGTCAAGGAGGTTTTATTTGAACCAATAACCTTATTATAATATTTCTTTTCAAAAAAGCAAAAACTGGTGGTCCATTAATAAAATTTTTTTTACTGTTGTATTTTTCTCATTCAATTTATTATTTAATATCTGATCTTTTTCAAATTTTACACTTTACAAATCATTTGGCATACATTGATTATCATCAAAACTGTTGAGCTTTATAAAATACTAAAAAAAAGTATGTGTTGTGTTTCTATTCCTAACATTTGAATTTCTTGGGGAGATAGTGGATAATCCCCAGTGATTTTACTTGAACATCTCACCTGACAATTGTCTTTCAGAGGAGGTGTGGCTCTGGAGTTGTTTCTGCCTGGCTCTGTCTTTGTGCTGCTGAGCAGAGTTCTTGGCTCTCAGGAGAAGCTCACAGAATTCCTTTTGATTGATGGCGAGGGGTGATGGCCTATGCAAAGGTCTCTACTTCCAGCTTCCCTGTCTGCTATGGCAGCTTCAGATTAGCTCGGTGGGTGTGGGGTGGAATTTTCAGTCAAGATGCATAATGCCTCATGGTTTACTTTCTACTGTAGCATCACTCTTACGGTTAAGAACTAATGGAACACTGTTGAGCAGTTGCCTCATTATCGATTTTGGAGATCTTGGCCTATTTGTTATTTAGAGATGGATTTTAAACAGTGATAAAGATAAGGTACAGATCTACACTGAGAATTAGTAAGATCTTCCTTTGGAAAAAGATCTACCACATTTCAGAGATTTGGAACTGTTAGTGGAGACAAGAATGACATATAATTTTTGTTACTTGAGGTCTTTCTCATTTATCCAGTTTTCCAGTTTACTTTTCTGCCAAACAGAAATGGCAGAAAACATCAGCATATGAAAATTTTAACTAGAAGACAATATCGTCTAGGTTCTGGGAAAGCTAGAATGATTTTAAGGAGAATACCAGGGAGAGCATAAGAAATATTTTACAAATTACATTTAGATGTCAGTGTTACAATTGTTGTTTCTTGAACCTTTTAGAGAACATGAGGGATTAGGATTATCAAATTAGATTTCTAAGTTGTCCATCATAAATTTTTTATTTATTTGTTTGTTTGAGACAGGGGCTCGCTCTGTCACCCAGACTAAAGTGCAGCAGTGCAATCACAGCTCACTGCAGCCTCAACTTCCTGGCCTCAAGGATTCTCCCACCTTAGTCTTCCCAGGTGCACGCTACCATGCTTGGCTAATTTTTGTATTTTTAGAAAAGATAGGATTTCACCATGTTGCCTAGGCTGGTCTTGAAGTCCTGGGCTCACGTAATCCACCTGCCTCGACCTCCCAAAGTGCTGGGATTACAGGCATGAGCCACCAAGCCCGCATATGGAATTTATTTGATGGTTAAATTGTGCAAGGTCAGTTAAACTGATTGGATTTTCTCACTCCAGAATTTGGTAGGTGGCAGAGCATAACACTGTTGCTTGAGATATTAACTTATCCTAAAAATAAGTCATTTTTGATAACACCTAAGGTAAAATTATTAGCTTCAGGTTAATAAAGCATGAAAACAAAGTTTCATTTTGTTAAAGTTGAGGTAAGTTATTATAACATTAGAACAGACAAAAAACAACAACAAATGAATGGAGAATAAAATATTAAGATCAAAACAATAATTTAATGCCAATTGTGATAATTGTATCACTTTTGATTATCTTCTTTTGAAAGTAAAATTTACAAAAGTCTATTGTACTTTTAACTGTCTCAGTATTTTTTTTAAAGGGAGAGATTAAGAAAAGCCTTAAAAACAGTTTAGAAATACAGGAATTACATTATCAAGAAAGTACAGCCAACAGTAGTTTTCTAGTGAATTTGAATTGTGAAGGAAATTAAGTAGGTAACGGTGCCTCCAAATAACAAATCTAATCTCAGATAATTATTCAAACCTCTTCTCCACGTTTTCACCAGAAACCTCTTGCTCATTGGCAGTCACTCCTATTCTCCTCTCCCAACCCCAGCCCTATGCAACAACCAATCTATTTTGTCTTTATAGATTTGCCTACTTCAGAATTTCATATAAATTGACTAATACAATTTGTGGTCCTTGATGGCTGGCTTCTTTCACTTAGCATATGTTTTTGAAGTTTATCCATGTTGTAGCATGTATCAGTAATTTATCCTTTTTAATGGCTGAATAATATTCCATTGAATGGATGCACCACATTTTGTTTATTCATGCCTCAGTTGGTGGGCATTTTGGTTGTTTCCATTTTTTGACTATTATCAATGATGCTGCTGTGAACATTCATGTCCAAGTTTTTATGTTCTCTGCCTTGATTGTGTAGATAGCACCAAGCCTGACTTGGTCTGTATGTCCATGTGATATTATGGAAATTTGCTCCCTACCTTGAAGAAGTAGAATTCTAACCCAAGTTTTTCCTATTCATTTACCAGGTTGAGAGTTGTTTTCTCTGATACATGCATGTGATTTATCTCTAAGAAGTACCATAGGAATGAAGAGTTGTCTATTTATTTGAACCAGTTGGAAACAAGGGATCTAGAAAACAGAAAAATATTTGTTTTGTTTGCATCTAGGCAAATTAATATAATTAACCAAATTAAGTTACTTTCAAGTGTTAGGAACTAGCTATATTTGCTTATGGACTTTCCATCTGGTACAATTTGGATGATTATTTTTTATTCTGCTAATCCCCAATTCTTTTTTCTTTTTTTTTTTTTTGAGACGGAGTCTCGCTCAGTTGAGCCCAGGCTGGAGTGCAGTGGCGCGATCTTGGCTCACTACAATCTCCGCCTCCCAGGTTTATCTCCTGCCTCAGCCTCCTGAGTAGCTGGGACTACAGGCGTCCACCACCAAGCACGGCAAATTTTTGGTATTTTTAGTAGAGACGGGGTTTCACCATGTTAGCCAGGATGGCCTAGATCTCCTGACCTCGTGATCCGCCCACCTCGGCCTCCCAAAGTGCTGGGATTACAGGTGTGATACACTGTGCTCAGCCTACTAATACCCATTCCTTGAATGCTTGCTATTGTACTTCCTATGCAGAAGGCCCCCGATTTACAAAGGTTTAACTTAACAATTTTTCAATTTTACAACGGTGTGAAAGCAATATACATTCGGTAGAAACCACACTTTGAATTTCAAATTTTGATCTTTTCCTGGCCTAGGGATATGTACCATACCCTCTTCTGGTGCTGGGCAGTGCAGCTCCCAGGTAGCCACACCATCCCAATAGTAAACAACAGATACTACACAGTGCACTGTAGTCAATAAATTACATGAGATATTCAACACTGTATTATAAAATAGGCTTTGCATTAGATAATTTTGCCCAACTGTAGGCTAATGTCAGTGTCTGAGCACACTTAAGGTAGACTAGGCTAAACTATACTGTTTGGTATATTAGGTGTTTTAAGTGCATTTTCAACTTATGATAGTTTCAGCTTACAATGGGTTCATCAAGAGGTAACTCCCATCGTAAGTCAAGGAGCATCTATATTCCCATAGAATATGCATCTTACACTTTATGTAATATTCTATTCCATTTGGTAAGCATAGCTTCTTTAACCTTTTTTTGGTTTGATCCTATCTAGGAATATTTGATTTCTATGGCAGCAGGCTTATTTGTTTTTGTTTGTGTGTGTGTGTGTGTGTGTGTGTGTGTGTGTTGAGGAGGTTTAACAGAATACTTCTGGTATTCTGTCTTGCAATGGTGATGAATCTGCCTCCACCATGTATTTTAAAACAACGTTTCCAAAGTAGAACTCCAGGGACATAACATGGTATGATATTGGATTTTATGAATGGCTGTTAGCACTTATACATGTTCTCTGTATAAAGGGGTTATACATTCATTCAACAGATATTTATTGATTTCCAACTATAGCTATTAAAATCTCTCTGCTTTAGGATATTATAAAAGTGTTATTTATTATACAGATTCACCTAGCACCTCTTAGACTATCTGAGACCTTTTCGGAACTCAAAAGTTAAATGGAACATGATCTGTAGCGCACAGCAGTTTACTGTCTTTGAAATAACGAATGTAACTCCAACTGAATTAAGGTTTACATTGCACAGAGTGAATTATAGAGCTAGTGGTTATTACTATATAGTTAATACACATTAATAATTGCAGATAATTCAGAAAACTTACTTTGGTGGTATCAGCAACGCTTTTGCAAAAATCTCAATGTATATGATTTTTTTTGTTTAGTTTTGTTTGTTTTTTGATTTTTTTTTTTTTGGTTTTTTTTTTTTTTTTTTGAGACGGAGTCTCGCTCTGTCGCCCAGGCTGGAGTACAGTGGCCGGATCTCAGCTCACTGCAAGCTCCGCCTCCGGGTTCACGCCATTCTCCTGCCTCAGCCTCCCAAGTAGCTGGGACTACAGGCGCCCGCCACCTCACCCGGCTAGTTTTTGTATTTTTAGTAGAGACGGGGTTTCACCGTGTTAGCCAGGATGGTCTCGATCTCCTGACCTCGTGATCCGCCCGTCTCGGCCTCCCAAAGTGCTGGGATTACAGGCTTGAGCCACCGCGCCTGGCCTGTTTTTTGATTTTTTTTGAGACGAGTCTCAGACTCTGTCACCTAGTCTGGAGTGCAGTGACATGATCTCAGCTCACTGCAACTTCTGCCTCTTTGGTTCAAGTGATTCTTCTGCTTCAGCCTCCAGAGAGCTGGGACTACAGGCGTGTGCCACTACACCCAACTAATTTTTGTATTTTTAGTAGAGATGGGGTTTTGCCAGGTTGGCCAGGCTGGGCTTGAACCCCTGACCTCAGGTGATCTGCCTGCCTCGGCCTCCCAAAGTGCTGGGATTACAGGCGTGAGCCACTGTGCTTGGCCAAAAATCTCAACATATATAATGTTTCAAATGAAATAAAGTAGATCTCTTTCAATTAGCAAGAAAGAATCTTAGATTCTAGTTATTCAGGCAACTATGGCATCAGGGTTAAAATAATAACCCCTGAAAAAGATGTCATTGACTCTTTTATAATCTCAGCAGTCCAGATCCAGTATTATATTTTGTTTGAAAGAGAACATGGGCTTTCCTGGACTGTGTGAGCTGTAGAGTTAATGCAATGAGATTCAACAGGATTTTAGAGCTTTCCAGTTCCCTTTCTCTCATGTGTGATCTTGATTAAATGCATCTGTGTTCTAAACCTTGGTGCAAGCTAATCCCTTACCTTGAAGTCCCTTTTTAAAAACCTGTATAGGCAAGAAGCGTGTTTTGGAATTGGCTACAGCTATTTGTCTGAGAACAGAATTTTAAATATGGTAGCATGGTTCTTGTGGTATGGAGTTCAGGTGAGGATATTTCACTCAGTTGGTATCTTATTGGCTAAAGCTTTTTACTGTTTTGTCCTGACTAGCACTTCAAAAGATACTCTACACAGCAAACATTCCCTTGAGTGTTGGAAGGCTTGGTTCCAAGTGTGCTTCTACATGGAATCAAGGATATTTGGGTGTTGAATACTGTAGGAAGGTGCTTTGGTGCAATGAAGAATGTCGGAACTGTTTGACAAGGTACTTGGGCACACCAGACATAAGCTTCTTCATTGCACAACTATTCTCTCGTAATTTTCTTTGCAAGAAAAGAGACCTGACTTCCTTTCATGAATATAAATAAACTTAATATTTCTTATAGCTGTGTATATTTATCTTCTTAATGACACAGAAATTTATAACATAAATATGTTACATATCACAGGACAAGTAGCAATTTATAACATAAATATGTTATTTACATATCACAGGACAAGTTGCATCTTGACAAACTGTCCTCAGAATAGAATACAGTAATTAATGTTTGTGTGTGTATGTGTGTGAAACCAAACACTTTTTTTTTTTTTTTTGAGATGGAATCTCACTCTGTCGCCCAGGCTGGAGCGCATGGCTCAATCACTGCAAGCTCTGCCTCCCGGGTGCACCCCATTCTCCTGCCTCAGCCTCTTGAGTACCTGGGACTACAGGTGCCTGCCACCATGCCTGGCTAATTTTTTATATTTTCAGTAGAGATGGGGTTCCACTGTGTTAGCCAGGATGGTCTCGATCTCCTGACCTCGTGATCCGCCCGCCTCGGCCTCCCAAAGTGCTGGGATTACAGGCATGAGCTACCGTGCCCGGCCTAACAAACATTTCTTTAATAATGACTTTTGAAAAAAAATGATGAAAAGTTATAAATGAACCATCAGTGTTCAAATGAGGTTTCTGTGATTTTTATAAAGGCATAGCATCTTACAAATACTATAAATTAGTTGGTGGATATTTAATACGATAGAAACTATTCCATCTGAATTTTCTAGGGAGGTCAAAGTTAGTTTGGTATTGTGACTCTTTTTTTTTTTTTTTTTGAGACGGAGTCTCGCTCTGTCGCCCGGGCTGGAGTGCAGTGGCCGGATCTCAGCTCACTGCAAGCTCCGCCTCCGGGTGTACGCCATTCTCCTGCCTCAGCCTCCCGAGTAGCTGGGACTGCAGGCGCCCGCCACCTCGCCCGGCTAGTTTTTTGTATTTTTTAGTAGAGACGGGGTTTCACCGTGTTAGCCAGGATGGTCTCGATCTCCTGACCTCGTGATCCGCCCGTCTCGGCCTCCCAAAGTGCTGGGATTACAGGCTTGAGCCACCGCGCCCGGCCGGTATTGTGACTCTTTTAAGCCAAATTAATTGGGTTATGTTTTCTTTTCTTTTTTCTTTCAACTTTTATTTTAGGTTCAGGGGATACATGTGCAGATTTATTACATGGGCAAATTTCATGTCACTGGGATTTGTTGCATAAATGATTTTGTCACCCAGATAGTGAGCACAGTACCCAAAAGGTAGTTTTTTGAATTTCTCCCTCCTCCCCCACTCCACCTTCAAGTAGGCCCCAGTGTTTATTGTTTCCCTGTTTGCACTCAGTGTTTACCCCCCATTTATAAGTGAGAACATGTGGTATTTGGTTATTTGTTCCTGCATTAATTCACTTAGGATAATGGCCTCCAGCTGTGTCCGTGTTGCTGCAAAGGTCATTTCATTCTTTGTTATGGCTGCATAGTATTCCATGGTGTATATGTGCCACCTTTTCTTTAGCTAGTCCACCATTGATGGGCATCTAGATTGATTCCATGTCTTTGCTATTATGAATAATGTTGTGATGAACATACATGTGCATATGTCTTTTTAAACTACAGATATTTTGACATAAGTAGCATGCAAATCACTTTCTAAAACCATTATATAGACCGTCTAATAGTTTCCAGTTAAACTTAAAAGACACAAAGATAAGTGAATAAATAAGAGAATGAATGATGGAATAAATATACTATAAAATCCAGATATCTGCTTTCTTTGTAGGAGGGAAGAACAAATTTATCACGGACTTTTGAATCTAATTCAGAAATTTGCATTCTATCATCTTCTCTCTTGTCTCCTTGCACTATGAGAATACAAGTTACTATTATTACTACCTGGACAGTTAAACAGTTTGGGCTATTTTACTACACAGGCTTTCAAGGCTTATATTCTAGGGAAGAGGGAATGAATATTTGGAAGATAAGCATGTATCTCATTAGGAATTTAAAATGTTTTAGTTTAATTCTTTTGTAGATTCTGTGTTAATGGGTGGGGCTGGATCTTGATGAAAATACAGAGGACAAAGGAACTGTGGTAAACATTGATCTTCCCACTTTAGGAACCTGAGCTCTATTATTGTCTAACACCATGAGTGCCCCGTAAATGTCCAATGATTGCTTGAATAATTACTATGTGTTCAGATATACAACTCTGTGCTTTTGTGTGTGTGCACATGTGTGTGAAAAAAGAAGGAGATTTAAAAGAACTTGAACTTGCCACTCTGTAGTAACTAACAAAATTAGGTACATAGTGCTCAAAATAAAATTTCATATTTAGGATTGTTAGAAGAATAAACAGAGAAAATTATTAAATTTTAAATTTTGTAATAGGAGACAGAATAAACTCAGTTTTCACTATAGTACAGTATTTTTTTTAGCAGCAATCCTTACAAAATACAACTGAAAATCAATTACATAATTTTGCCTTCAAGGAAAGAACTCTGGTTTCTATTACTCCTGTGTTTTTAATGTCTGTGTGTATTTAAAAGATGGGTTAGGAGATCAATAGACAAGTCCTTGGAACATTAAAAACTATTATCCTAATTTCCTTCTTTTAAAAATATGCATATTTAATCTATTTTGGAACAATCTGAAAATTCAGGAAGCATAAAGTAACAGATAATTATAACCATGACTCAATTCTGATTAAATCTCATAATACGACTATCTTTCTTTTTTTAATGGTTGCCTATTGAATTGCTAAGTAATTAACACCTTCTATATATTACACATGCAACAGAAAGATTACAGGATCTCATTGTGCAAAATTGGTGTAAATGAATGTCTCTTAAGGCTTCTGTCATTTTGCATGGATAAACAGAAATAATAACAAGTATAACAAATACACCAACATTTGCTTCTTTTATTTTGAAATTAAGGGAATACGTCCAGCCGGTGGTAAGAGCTACACATGATTTTATTTCAGAGGAAATGGACCTTTGAAGAATTATCTGTGTTCCTTTTGGTTGTAAAACTTTCAAAATATGTACTAAAACAAGAAATAATAAATTAGTGTTGTATACAACTCTTTTTTTCCCAGGAAAGAACAGTGGAAAACTGAGAAATTATTTATTCAGTCCAATTGAATCACTCTTATGAAATAAAAAATACCGCCCTAAGAAACTGTGACTTCTTTTATTTCAGATAACCCAAACCTGTCAGGGTAAGCCCAATCTATACCATCACTTAAAGCTGACAGGAAAATAAATGTATACTATAACTTTTAGTTTAAAATAAATACCACTATGCATGTTTTTATAAATTATTCAAGTCAATTAAAAAATTATGTAGCATTCAATATGAACTGAACAATTCAGAATAGCAGGTTCTTGTAATTAATATTTGCACAAACTTCTAATAATTATTAAAATGGCCTTTATTTGTTTTTTCTTGCCACTGACCTATAGGATATAGTAAAAGAAGACAGATCAGTCTCTCTCCTGATAAGAGTCACTAAGAGGAACATCTGTAATAACTAGGTTGTGAGGAATTTCTTTTTTAAATGTACATAAAAATATGTTAATGTACACTGCCTTGGGTAGATGAAATGTGTTATTTCTTTAATAAGTTTGAAAACATTTACAGAAAAACAGTTAACATAGGTACTTGTTTCTTTATTTTTTATAAAGGAATTAGTAAAAATGGAAGTTCCAGAAAATGCTAATTTCTTAGAATAAGATCTGTTTAAATTTTTCCAGTGCATAACAAAACACTTAAAACATTTTTTAAAACATTAAATTTAACATACTATGTTTTAGAAACTATATGAAAGCAACCTGGATTTAGAGGGTTTAGACCAAGGCTTTGAAGTATCTTAAATCTCCTTGAGACCTAAAAGACTTGTTTATAACTAACAGTTGCTTTGTAAAAACAACATTATGAGATGTTTGAAAATTTTCTTGTTAAATTTTTATAAGAATATTTTGGTTGGGGAAGGAAGCATCTGTATCGCAAGATGATTTTTATTATTGATTTATTTAATCTCAGGAATGGAGAACAGGATGCCTTGCAGGGAAGTTTATCTGTGGCTTGTAAACATGAAGCGACTGAAAATATGGCAAGTTCTATCATCTTTGGATGGGCCTAATAATTTCTCATTATGAGTATAAGACTAGTGATATGACATCTTTAGTAGATTTTTGTGTGTCCTTTTTCTGTAAGACTACTGGAATTTAATCCTGGTTCACCCAAGTTTGAGAGTACACTGTGAGACTATTGAACAGATCAAAGCCACTAACAAGTAATTTTCTCCCAAGTTTTGCTTTTAAAGTGATCAGAATTTATTTAAAACAGATTGACATAAGAAACTTATTTGGAAATAAAGTCTGCATTAGTATTTGGAACTATTGATAGGGAGAGAATTTTTTTCTAAGAAAAACCTTTCACTGTCTTGCTGTATAATAGAAGAGCATTTTTCACATTTGCTCTGTGCCTCACTCACTCTTGGCTATGTACTTTTGTAACATTGTCAGACTTTGCAAGAGAAGGTCAAGAAATAGAGGGAGATTCGACAAAGATACCACATTCGAAAATGCCAAGTTTTTATTTCTCTACTATGAATTGGTCTTCTAGTCATTTATTTCACTAATTAAGTCCTCCAGGAAAATGTGAACTTAAATTTGTACCACTGTTGAATCCTAAAGCAATAAAACAGTTAGGTTTTAATTAAGAGATTTAGTAGAGGGTTCAATATACTTTGCATTTTACTTCTATATTGCATTTTAGTATATATTAATACTAATATATTTAATAAATATATTTAATAAATTTAATAAACATAAATATATTTAATATTAATATATATCTAAATCTATTTAATGTATATTAATATATTATCTAAATATATAGATACAGATGAAGTGTACTTATTTTTTCTCTTTTCGATCACATATGCATTCTAGAATTTTCAGAATTGGTTGCAGTGACCCCAACAGTTTTCCTCCTATTTTCTCTAGATTCATTATTCAGACTATTAACAACTTATAGTCTCCAATACTTTGTCCTTACATCTCAATAATAAATGTATTTTGGTCTATTTTTTTCTTTAGATTTTGAGGGCTTTATTATTACAGGGTAATAGTCCTAGATTTCTTAGTATTTTGGAAATTCTATCATTAAATTACTGAGTGATTTGGGGAAAGCTGTTTTTTTGGGAAGAATTGCTTTGCACTTGATGTTTAGTTTTATGTTTTTAATCCTAAACTCTATACTATTGACAAAGCGGACATATTTGTGTTTATGTTGAAAAAAATGATTTGAGATTAATCTTTTTCTTTTTTAAACGATCTTGCTCTGTCCCAGGCTGGAATGCAGTGGCACGATCTTGGCTCACTGCAACCTTTGCCTCCCTGGTTCAAGTGATTCTTCTGCCTCAGTCTCCTGAGGCAGAAGTAACTGGGATTGTAGGTGTGCGCCACCATGCCTGGCTAATTTTTTGTATTTTTAGTAGAGACAAAGTTTCACCATGTTGGCCAGGCTGGTCTCAAACTCCTGACTTCAAGGTGATCCATCTGCCTCAGCCTCCCATAGTGTTGGGATTATAGGCGTTAGCCACTGTGCCCAGCCCGAATTGAAATTAATCTTATAAGAATTATATTTCTACTTCTCTAAAGAATCAGTGTTTATTGAGTAAATATATTCATTAAAAAGGGCAGGCTATAAAAAATGCATTAGATATGATGTCATTTTTCTAAAAACAATATACACATAGGAAAAGATTTAAAAGGATTTACGTCAAGGTACTTGGTGGGTTTTAAGGAGATTTCCCTTTGTATATCTGTATTTAGTAATTTTTCTACAGTGAATCTTAATTGATTTTATAAGTACAATAAATTTTAAAAATCATTCATGTTTTGGAATTGAGTATAGAAAGCTAGCCACACTGGATCTTGATAGATTGAGGTACACTTTATACTTTGTCAGCAGTTAGGTCAGAAGTCACATCCTCATCTGAGAGCTGAAATTGGGTGTGGGGAGGATGATTATAACTCAAGAATTGTTGAGTGCTCACCTTGTAAAGAACTCCAGAGCTGCTGTTAGGGCAGTCTTCTCCTCCATCCTGCGGATGAAGTCACTGTAGCCCTAGCTATGAGGTCATGAGTCCAAGTTCACATGGCTACATGGCTGAACCTGGTTTCAAGAAGTTATTTTCTTAGAGGTCACAGATTTGTGAAACATTTGCTGCTATGTCAGGTCTGCAGGCCTATGAATATTTAAGAATTTGGGATTCGTGTCTGCATTTAACAATCAGGAGTATTCATATAAAAATCCAGATGTCTAAGTTATCTTGAGAAAAATCTTGAAAAGCCATACTTCATGTTCTTTTCCTAAGGTAACAGGTGGAATGGGACACGGATTGCCCATTTATGAGGGGCACAAACTTTTGTTCTCCATTGATCTCACAAGAACCACCTGGCCCCATAGGCCTTGGAATTAGCAACTTCTGTATACTGGCCCCAAACAATGAAACAGTGAGAGCGTGACTCTTCATTGATAGTAATTAGGATCACCAAACACCATTTCTCAGAATGTCTTCTCAGAATGCTTCTTTTCCTCCTATACTATGTCATCTGGGAATCATTACTGAAGAGTGAAAAAAACTCATTACTGAGCTATTACTCAGTAATAATGAAGTTCTTATTAGAGTGAGAGGGTGATTCCTAAACAACAGCTTCGAGCACTTAGTGTCATACTAAGTTAGGAAACACAGTTTAAGAATGTGGATTTGTCAATCCTATGATACCTGGATAGTCAGAAAAGAGAAAGCAGCAGAAGAGATGGCTCTGGCTCATTGGGCTTTCCTGAGACCAGTTTTAGACAGCAGGAGGTAACACTGCCTTCTAAGTATCTTTTTTCCCTTGACTCATAAACCTTCCACTTATATTCATTTATATAGTAATTAATACTTGATTTTTAACTCTGACAGCACCCTGAAGGAAAGCACATGTTTAATCCACAATGTGAAAAATGCATTGCGAAGTCTTGACTTGAGTTCAAAGTCAAGAGGATGTCTTAGCTGTGATGTCATTTCTAGAGCATCCTCTCTGAAGGCAAATTATCAAGATTTGTTAGAGATACCTATTCATGTACATCTTACTAACCCTTTTCCAAGATGGAAGCGGATTCTGAGATGGATGTTAGCATGACAATTAAGGGCAAATGGCAGGACATTTTACTCAAGAGGCAAAGAAAAGCCATATATGGTTTGAATGGGATGCCAAGTAAGGTACTTGCTTTTCCCATACTTTATAATGCTGACACTTACATCTTGAAGACATTGTAAGTTTGGATTTGTTTGGAGGTTCCATTATACACTGTCATACATGCAAAAAATTTTATACATGCTATAGTTAGAGATTCCAAAGTACTTTTGGTTATTTTATACTTTTCTAGAATAACTCTCATATCTTGGCTCTGAATGACCAGATGACTTGCTTACTGTAGATTCATCTTTATAGCTGCATTATTGAACTTGACCAGTTTTATTTGAAGGAAAATATTAATCTAAGCAGAAGCATTCAGAACATGTGTGTGAATCATTTCTCCCAGTACACATTTGTTTTGTTGACTTTAGTTCTCAGTGTCTCACCAAGCTGCCTCTAGCACCATTTTCTTGTTAATCTAAATAGAGAAGTCTTCTTCAGTCCTTCACGACTGTTTACAATTTTGCATGACTGTTGATCAATTTTGTTTGATTTTTAAAAGTTTTAAAATTTTAAATAAATTTTGTTTGATTTTTGTTTGATTTTTAAAAGTTGTTATTAAACCTAAAGAGAATACTTAATATTTAAAGCATACCACTTTAAACATCTTTTTCCTGGTTTTATTCCTAATTTAATAATTAGGACATGAGAAACTGATTCCTAAATAGTTTTTGGCTTAAAATCACACACGGTTTTTTTTTTTTTTTTTTTTAATACAATGCTTAGCTATGGCTTTTGGCCAGCGTTTATTCCTTGCATGTCATTTGTGAATGCCTTCAAATAAAAAATGTGCAGAGTTGAATTTATATTTTTGGCTTCAGAGACAGCATAAAAACTGTTTCCATTTTAATTTTAAGCTACTTCTGTAAAGAGATATAATGCTACTTAAATTTTAAACACATCAAGAATCTCAAACGAGGCTGTGTTATGTTATCACATCTGGTCGTTCTTTGCATTAGGATTATTCCTAACGTTTTGCAATGTTCACTACTTGGGCATCCAAAATCTCAATAACAAACCAAGACCCTAAACGGTCCCTATTCGAGAGATACTATCAAGAGTAAAGAATAGTATTGAAATACACTTTTGTCTTTAAGACCAGTTTTTAAAGTTTTGGGTTCACGGGTTTCTCTGAGAATCTAATGAAAGCTGTATAGCCTTCTCCAGAAAAAGGCACACACAATGGAAAAATCTGAATATTCAGTAAAGCTCTCATCATGTCTCTAAGTTTATAGATCACAGGTTAGAGAGCCCTGTGACAAACTGATATAGATACATGTTCATAGATATGTATGTATGCACTGTATATGCTATATGCTATAGGATATACATGTATTTAATTTTTTTAAAACTTCCTTTAAAATCTCCTCAAGTCGTTGAAAGCTCAAGAATCTTGGTTGCTTCTATCTAAGGATTGTTTACTTCCATAGAAGGCAGGTAGATGTACTGAGTTTTAGAAATCAATATATTAATGAAATAAGAATGTGTCTAAAACAAGCAACTGACCTAAAGGTAGGTCATCTAACTACAGCTGTATGACACCATCATACCCTCATCCCTTCAACAGTTTTTGACTTCTAGCACTCATGACACACCAGTTTTCCAGATATGTTTATAAAAACAGATACGACATTCATTGTCTTCAGTCACATTCAGATCAACATGTTTCTAATTTTACTTCTGATATATTCTTTGGATACAGGACAAATTGAGAAGTTTGTTGTATAATTCCAAAGTTCTTAGAAATGTCTTATTAGGTTTTTTCATAATTTTCAAGTATTTTGGGTTTTTATATATTTCTTTTTGTTTGTGTTTTCTGTTTTCTTTCTGTTATTGTCAGAAAACATACTGTGCATGATTTCAATCCTGTGGAATTGATTGTAATTTGGTTTTTATTTAGCCTTTTTAGTTGAATGTTTTGGATGCACTTAAAAAGACTGTTCTGCCACTGTTGGTTATAGTGTTCTGCATATGTCAATTAGATCAAGTTGGTTGATATATCTTTACTGATTTTTGTCTATTTTCTCGATTACTGAAACTGGAGTGTTAAAATCTCCAAATATAATTGTTGTACTCGGTTGAGTGGTATTCCTCCAAAATCTATGTCTACCCAGACCTGTGCATGTAACCTTGTTTAAAAATAAAGTCTTTGCAGGTATAAGCAGGTTAAAGTGAAGTGGGGCTGGATTAGGGCGGGCCATAATTCAATGGTTGATGTCCTTACATACCTAGAGATCTGGACACACAAGTAGAGGGTAGAAGGCTATGTGAAGAAGGAGGCATAGATTGAAGTTATGGTCAAGGAATGGCAAGGACTGACAGCAAACACCAGTAGCCTGAAGAAGGAAGGAAGGATCCTTCCCTAGGGCCTTTAAGAGATCATGTCCCTGCTGATACCTTGATTTCAGACTTGTGGTCTCTATAACTGTAAGACAATAAATTTCTGATGTTTTAGGCATCCCTCCCCCCAAAAAATAAAAGGTGTTAGGATGCAATAATTATTTTGACAGATTTCTCTGGAAAGCTTTAAATTTTTTAGAAAGCAGAAATACCCCATCACTATCCTGATAGCAATCAACATGTAGTCAGATGCTTTAGCTAGCATAGTCTTACTAACATTTGTATCAATGAGTAGGGTTGTAGTATTAAGATTTTCAACATGGGAGCAAATATTTGTCCCCTGCACTTCCAATTATAAGGTCAAATTCAAATAAAAGTAAGGACACAAAGATGAGAACCCTCATCCAAATTTTGATGTAGATTATTATTTATCAATCATCAATAGTGCCAAGCACTGGGCTGGGTGGTGTACCTTTTGAGGATTCAAAGGTAGAGTACAAGCAGTCCTGTCCTCAGGGTGCACTGGACACTGTGCGGGGGAAGACATACAACCAGTGACACCGTAATATGGGCCATCAGTACTCTAATAACGCTGACAGGGGTGATGCTTCAAAAATACTTCTCAGTTGGTGTTTCCTTATTGGCTAGCTATGCTTTCTCTCCCCGTTCCTTGCCGATCTTAAGGAATCCAAGAAAGGGGCAGACCACAGCTACTCAGGAGAGAAGAGTGGTCTTGGTGAGACTGCAGCAAGAAGGGGAAGTTTGGTGGGCGTGGTGGCGAGTGCCTGTAATCCCAGCTACTCTGGAGGCTGATGCAGGAGAATCGCTTGAACCCGGGAAGTGGAGGTAACAGCGAGCCGAGATGGAGCCACTGCACTCCAGCCTGGGCAACAGAGCGAGACTCCGTTTCAAAAACAAAAACAAAAACAAAACAAACAAAAAGGCCGGGAGTGGTGGCTCATGCCTGTAATCCCAGCACTTTGGGAGGCCGAGGCAGGTGGATCACCTGAGGTCAGGAGTCCGAGACCAGCCTGACCAACATGGTGAAACCCGTCCCTACTAAAGATACAAAAATTAGTCAGACGGGGTGGCACATGCCTGTAATCCCAGCTACTAGGGAGACTGAGGCAGGAGAATAACTTGAACCCAGGAGGCGGAGGATGCAGTGAGCTGAGATCGCACCACTGCCCTCCAGCCTGGGCAACAAGAGCGAAACCCCATCTCAAAAAACAAAACAAAACAAAACAAACAGACAAAAAATCTGCACTAGAATAAGTGCTAGTTCTCTCTTTTCTTTAAAGACAGGCAAGATGCAATGTTTTAATTCTCATTTTACCTAATAATAAAGGATGTACCGTTAAAATCAAGTAGGAATTTATCCTTGTCTTATTGTCATTTTTTAAAAAATTGTGCTATTCTGCACAGGACCAGTTTCTCTAGAATGTTTCCTTGCTGACTTTTCCTCTAGTAGTATCAGTTATACTGAAAATCACTTCTATTCTTTTGCTTTTTTTTTTTTTTTTTTTTTTTTTTTGAGGCGGAGTCTCGCTCTGTCGCCCAGGCTGGAGTGCAGTGGCCGGATCTCAGCTCACTGCAAGCTCCGCCTCCCGGGTTCACGCCATTCTCCTGCCTCAGCCTCCCAAGTAGCTGGGACTACAGGCGCCCGCTACCTCGCCCGGCTAGTTTTTTGTATTTTTAGTAGAGACGGGGTTTCACCATGTTAGCCAGGATGTTCTCGATCTCCTGACCTCGTGATCCGCCCGTCTCGGCCTCCCAAAGTGCTGGGATTACAGGCTTGAGCCACCGCGCCCGGCCTCTTTTGCTTTATTTTACTGGGCACCATCAAACTAACAAAAGTGGAGAGTAACAGAGAGTAGGAGAAGATGGAGGATGCAAGGGAATAGGACACCTGTGTCCTAACCGCCTCCTGGGTATAGATCCCAGGTTGGGGAACTCTTTCCACAAGCCCGGAGAGAACTGGTAACAAGAGGGCGGGGCGCGTGCGAGTTTCGATCCAGGCAGGGCCTCCTGGTGGAGCGCCTGGGATCTCACGGGCACCTGGCCCCCAGGGAGCAGGCGCGGGAGGAGCCCCGATTGATTCTGCATGGGATGGGCCAGGGCTCACGGGGCCAAAGGCGGCGCCCAGTTACGGGGCGCGGATCCAACACAGCTCCTTCCCGGCCCAAACCGAATAAAACTCCCAGCAGCCCACAATGAGACCCAGTGGAAAAGGCGCCCTCTGCCGGAGAGGCGCAGAGGGGCGGAACTGGAAGAGACAAAACCCAAAACACCTGAACATTTATTCCAGCGACTAGAATACTTCAAGTAGGAGGCAGGGGGAAGCCGTGCCTTGTCAAGTTAAAGCGGACAACTTGTTCCTTCTCAGCACACCTCACTCCCAACTATCCTGCAGGATGGAGGTGTATCAGGAAAAAGAGAGCAGCCGGATCCCTTACCTGAGATCTAAAGAGGCCACAGTTTCTTCGCAAGTGTTCTTAAGTCAACTGGGAGGACAAAGATTGCCTGAGTGCTTGGCTTATATGGTTTCATTTCTGTTTTCCAGTTGTTCCTGTAGGCATGATCAATCTCTGCATAAACAAAAAGAAGAGGTTTAGGAGTAAAGTATCCCTGAAATTAAGATTCTAACTGTTCCCTTTCTAAGTGTATTTTAAAAGGTCACACCCAATTTCTTGATGTTTTGAATTTATTATTATTATTATTATTATTATTATTAAAGACAGGGTCTCACTCTGTCGCCCAGGTGACAATGGTCCGATCATAGCACACTGCAGGCTTGAACTCCTGGACTCAAGCGATCCTCCAGCCTCAGCCTCTCAAAATGCTGGGATTACAGGAGTTAGCAATTTCTCCCGGCTGCATTTTGTTATTCTAATTGCGCAGCTTTGTCTAGTAAATGATGGAGGACTCAAGGGAATAGGACACCTGTGTTCTAACCTCCTCCTTTTGGGTAGAGATCCCAGGTCGGGGGCCTAGTCCACCTGCCGGAACAGAGAGGTGCGGCTGCGCGTTTTGGTCAGGAAGAGGCCTTGTATCAGGGGTAGTTCTCCCTGCCTTTGTACACCTCTTCTGTTAGTTTGATGGTGCCCAGTAAAATAAAGTAAGAGTACGACTGATTTTCAGTATAACTGATACTACTAGAGAAAAAGTCAGCAAGGGAACATTCTAGAGAAACTGGTCCTGTGCAGAATAGCACAATTTTTAAAAAGTGACAGTAAGACAAGGATAATTTCCTACTCGATTTTTAATGGTACATCCTTTCTTTATTATTAGGTAAAATGAGAATTAAAACATTGCATTTTGTCTGTCTTTAAAGAAAATAAAGAACTAGGACTTATTCTAGTGCAGGTTTTTTTTTGTTTTTTGTTTTGTTTTTTTTGGATGGAATCTTGCTCTGTCGCCCAGGCTGGAGTGCAGTGGTGCGATCTCATCCCACTGCAACCTCTGCCTCCCAGTTTCAAGCCATTCTCCTGTCTCAGCCTCCGGAGGAGCTGGGATTACAGGCATCCGCCACCATGCCCACCTAATTTTTGTATTTTTAATAGAGACAGGGTTTCACCATGTTAGCCAGGCTGGTCTAGAACTCCTGACTGCAAGTGATCCACCTGCCTTGGCCTCCTAAAGTGCCGGGATTACAGGCCTGAGCCACCGTACTCAGCCTTTAGTGCAGGTTTCTACATTAATCTTTCTCTCCTTTGTTCTTGTGAGCTGACTATCAAGACCAGATTAGGATATGTGGTTGTTTCCTAAGAGACCTATGCTTGGGGGACGTGTGTTTGTTTTGGGAGTATGTCAGTATGTATGTGTGTGTGAGTACTGTGGGCAAGGGAAAGAAAGATGAGATCTACCCTGTCAGTTTAAGGTAGCCTGGGTCTCAGGAAAGAAATGAGGTATGAGCTGCATAACATTTGGGTAATGAAGCAGGGCTGTGAAGAACCAGTAGGCCTCCAGTGTCTCCACCAATGGCCATAGGCATGGAATCAATGAAATGGATGAGAGTAGGTTCCAGGTCAGGATCATGACCAGGGAGTTGAGAATTCACTTTTCTTTCTTTCAGAAGACCAATTTTAATTTTTCCACCCAACAGGGGTCAGCAACACACAGAAACTTGTCTTAACTCTTTCCCCTTCTTTAAAATATTATGTATATATAGATAATTTCCCCTGCTTTAAAAATCATCTATAAAATTCTCTCTCTACATAAATTGATAATTTTTAAAGGGGAAGATATATACATAAAGATATATATGTTTACTATATAATTATGTATGTATAACTTTTATTTTATATATTTGATAAAACAAAAGGGAAAGAGAGAGACAGTATGCATGTGTACTCTCTTTTTTACCCAAATACATATGACTTTCTAGTGCTTTGCAGAGTACTTTGATTAAGAAGGTTCAGAGACATCTGAACATTATCTGTGAACTTTTGCTATTCTGATTCTTTTAAGGTGGTAAATTATAAAATTTTTAAATGTACAAAGTTGCTTTAAAACAGCCAGTGGGTTAGTCGTTGGTAATGCTAGTAGCTAATAGTAGATGACATGTAAGTGCTCACTATGCCACTATGCTGGGCAACACAAGCAAATACCGCACATACATTATAGGACATGAATTCTCTCCAGCCTGATAATACCAGTGTGTCTCAGGCTTTCTATGTGGTATCCACTGCACTAAACACTTCAGTAATGCACTGTTTGATTTATTTTTTCTTAACCTTACAAAATGGGAACTGCTATCAATTCCACCTTAAAAATGAGAACACTTTTGATTACCTCTGTAGAAAAGGAAAAAAAAGGAAAAAATGAGAAAATCAAGGCTTAGGAAGGTTAATTAGCTTAAAGTCACACTGGTAGTAAGTGGTGGCACTGAGGTTTGAGGAGGCAGACTGGTCTTCGCCACTCTATTTATTATACATTTTACACTATTTTACAGAGGAGTTAGTTGAGATTCTTTAGAGGTAAATCAAATCATGTTACTCTTATTCAGTATCCTTTAGTGATTTCCCATTTCTATCAAAGTAAAATCCACATTCTCTATTATCATGTACAAGGCCCTCTGAGTTCTAGTTCCCTGTTACTCTGACATCACCTGCTACTGCTTTCTTGTTCTCTGCCAGCCATAGCTGCCTCTTTGCTCAACATGCCAGGCAACACTCTTCTGTCTCAGGGCCTTTGCACTTGCTGTTTCCTCTTTTGGGAATGCTTTTTTCTCAGCTATCTGCATGACCTCAGGCCTGGTGAAGAATCACATCAGGAAGTTAGGGACTACTCTATTCCAAGTTGCTACCTTCCTTTCTACTCCTAATCTTGACATTCCCTATCCTTCTCTCATTCCTTATATTTTTTCTTAAATGTCTGTGTTTTTAAATCCATCTATTAACAGTTATTCTTCCTCTTTAAGATATAAACATCACAGAGGGCAGGTAATTTTGCTTCCCTGTTTAAATTGCAGCATCAGCATTTACAATAGGATGTAGCATGGTAACAGGCACTCAATAAGTATTCGAATGAATGACAAGAGCTTAGGAAACTCACCCAAGTTCACACAGTTAGCAATAGGTGAAGTGAACTTTGTTACAAATCCAGTACTGGATTTATCCACATATCAAACACATAAACCATCTTCCTGAACTCTTCTTAGAATTCCCCTGGTCTTTAATTATAATAGACTGGGTAAGCATGAATAAACAAACCAAACAGGAAAAAGGCAGCATTTGTTACTGTCTCTTAAAGTGGGATACTTTAAAGTGAGATCAAATCAGAGGCCAGGTCAGGGAAAGGGGACACTGGTCTTTAACAGAAAGGGAGTTGACAAGTGATGAAGTCAGGAATGTGCTGATGTTTCTGGGCTGCGTGAAGGGGCAAAGTGTGGGAAGGTCCTGGATGAAGCTGGTGTTGGGTTAATTAATTAGGGTGGGATGCCTGTGCATTAAGGGGAGGAAGGAACCAAGGGGATTGATTTGGAGTAGACTGGAGTCTCAAGTAGCATTTACAAAGGATCCTGGAGGCACAGGAAGGATGGGAGAAGTGTTGGGTACAGCTCAATTTGGCAAGTGGCCAAAGAAACATGTCAGATATTAGTGAAAACAGGCCACAGCTGCTGCACTTTACAAGCTAAATGGCAGGCCTTTCCTTAGCCCTCCCCCACCCCAGCCCATCTTATGTCTTGTAATAGTTATTTTCTTCCTGAGACAGCCAGCTATAACCCAGTTCTCACTCCAGGGCACAGAAGAAGCAAAGGGATGCCGAGGCTTCATTGCTAAGGGAAGAGGGTTCAGAGCATGAATGAAAACTCAATTTATCCCGAAGCTGAGAATTTAAATGTTAGTGTATTGAAGACCCACCTCTTTCATTCCCAGGATCATTTTAAAAAAATCATGGTTATTTCTCTTTAATCTCATGATATCTAAACTTGTCATTTCTAAGATTTCTAGAATACTTAAAAGTCTTTTAAAACTGTTTTCCTCTTCCAAATGTATTTGTACATTTTGTATATTTGTATATTTCTCCTTTCTAGAAAAAAGATCCTAGATGGTTCAGAGTAAAATAAATGTGTGTGTATATTTTTATACACACACACACACACACACACACACACAAACACTGAAAGAGAACACATGTTGTTACTGAATAATACAATTTGGTTAAGCTGCTTGGTAGCATCTCTTCCCCCGTCTTTCTTACCCTTTCCCATCCTTACCTTACAAAACTTTGCAATTAGATGTATGGACTCTGGAACTCATAGCTGCATTTCAACCCAGGCTCTGCCACCTTCTGGTTGTGTCATAGTGCCCACATTATTTAGCTTTTATTTTCCTTAATTTTCCTCATTTGTAAAATGAGGCCAAAAATAATTAACTTAAAGGACATTCATAATAAAATAGTATTAAATGTTAAATATTACTATTATTTGCAGACATTATAATTTTTTTTTAAGTTCAGGGGTATATGTGCAGGCTTGTTACATAGGTAAACACGTGTCATGGGGGTTTGTTGTCCAGGTTATTTCATCACCCGGGTATTAAGCCTAGTACCCATTAGTTACTTTTCCTGATCCTCTCCCTCCTCCCACCCTCCACCCTCGATAGGCCCCAGTGTGTGTTGTTCTCCTCTATGTGTCCATGTGTTCTCATCATTTAGCTTCCACGTAAAAGTGAGAATATACGGTGTTTGCTTTTCTGTTCCTGTGATAGTTTGTTAAGGATAGTGGCTTCCAGCGCCATCCATGTTCCTTCAAAGGACATGATCTCATTTTTTTATGGCTGCATAGTATTCCATGGTGTATAAGCACCACATTTTCTTTATCCAGTCTATCATTGATGGGCATTTAGGTTCACTCCATGTCTCTGCTACTGTGACTAGTGCTGCAATGAGCATAGGCGTGCATGTGTCTTCATAATAGAATGGTTTATATTCCTTTGTGTATGTATATATCCTTTGTGTATATTTATATTCTTTTGTGTATATATATACATATATATAGAGAGAGAGATTGCTGGGTTGAATGATCTTTCTGTCTTTAGGTCTTTGAGAAATCACCATGCCGTCTTCCACAATGATTGAATTAATTTACACTCCTACTAAAAGTGTATAAGCATTCCTTTTCCTCTACAACCTTGCCAGCATCTGTTATTTTTTGACATTTTGATAGTGGCCATTCTGACTGGTGTTAGATGGTATCTCATTGTGGTTTTGATTTGCATTTCTCTAATGGTCAGTGATGATGAGCTTTTGTTTCATATGATTGTTGGCCACATGTTTCTTTTTTTGAGAAGCGTCTGTTCATGTCCTTTGCCCACTTTTTAATGAGGCTGTTTATTATCTCTTGTAAATTTGCTTAAGTTCCTTATAGATGCTGGATATTAGACCTTTGTCAGATGCATAGTCTGCAAAAATTTTCTCCCATTCTGTAAGTTGTCTGTTTACTCTGTAAATTCTTAAATAATTTTTATATATATTTGGAACTTCATATTGGCTCTTCATTGTTTAAAGTCTAAAGGGGGTGGGAAACTGGTTTCTTAACCGGTTTTATACAGCACTTAGGAAAACTACTTCAACACTTTTATCATGTTGAGGAAAAGAAAATATAATTACAGTTCTAGCCAAATGATGCTTCTTATTCTTGATGAAAATATAAATGTATATGGCATATGAAAACTCTTCTATTTGGTGAAATAAAAGTTAATATAAAATTAAGAGCAGGTTCAACATTTAGGAAGTGAATTTATTAAGTTTTCTTAGTATCAATTTTTCTTTCTGACATTATCTAAATGTTGTGTGAAGGTTTTTTAATTATTTATTTATTTATTTTGGTAATAACACTCATTATTGTTATTACCTGAGATGGTGTAAGGTCCATAACCCCAGGAACTACCTGCTGTTTAGGATGAGGAAAGTAGTGGTTTATCAAGCACATCTGATAAGAATGAAGATTTTACTGAAATTTCTTCCTTGATTTCTTCTAACATGAATTGATACCTATGAGGGCATTGTAAAGTGTGGATAAAGCTTGTGAAAAGCATTGAAGCCAAACTAAATCCTATGTAAGTTATCAACGAATAGATTTACCTCAAATTGCTAATTTTAAGTGCGTTATTGGTTAATCAGTTGTTCTGTGGTCAGTTGATTAAACTAAATGAATTACTGATTTTTAAAAATCAGGTGCTGAACCTTGTTAAAGGGGCTAGGTATAAAAAGTCGCATAAGACAAGTCCTGCCCTCAATAGAAGTCATTTTGTATTAGAAGAGATAGCAGTGATCATCTTTTAACTGTAATGCACATGGTAATGCTATGACAATATAGGATCAGGAGGATGCTAAAAAGACAAGGACTAATTCTTCTAGAAGTAAGGGGTGTGGGTGATCTTGAAGGATGAACAGAGGTAACACAGTGTCAACTCAAAGAGCAGCCAGAGAATACTCGGTGTTTCTGGTACATGCAAATAGTCTGTTGAAGCAGGAGTGTAGGTTGCGTGGTGGAGACTGTCATGATATGTGACTGGAAAAAGGATAAAGCTGAAAACAAGGCAATGATGATGAAAATGGAGAGGAAAGTATTTACTTGATAAACATTTTGAGGTATGATAGACAAGACATGGTGACTAATGGCTGTGAAGGTCTAGGGAGCTAGAAATTGGGGATAAAGTGGCTTGAATTTGTAATATTATCTGAGATAGGAAACACAGCACAAGTTTATTTTTGTTTTATGCTTTGCTTTTACTTGGCAAGGATGTGCGTATTGCTAATTCAGATTAAAGTATTTTGAGTTTAAATATTTTGTCACCATGCAACCAAAACTACCAAAACTACCTTTGCCTCACTGTCTCTGGCATTAAGAGGATGCTAGTCACAGCATCCTCTTAACTTGTATTTGCATTGTGTCACGCATCTCATGGCTGGTCTCGTTCATTTTTCATCTCTTATGGAATGTTGTGTGCCTTTTTCAGGGCTCTTAGTTTTTAATGCTAGCGACAAGCAATATAACTGGCTAGTACCAACTAAAATAAAACAAAGAAAGCTCTTTCTATGATTCAAATAGGACACATACCCAAACAATGTAACCCATTCCCCTGAGCACAGTATTCCAGGTGACTGTTTTGGGCCTTAGAAACTTCTAGATCCCCAACCAGACATGAGAGTTAGCAAAGGAAGTAAACAGTTCATTTGAGTGCACCAGGAAACTTCTCTCCACTCACAGATACATTCCTATTCCTGAGAGTTATGCACAAGTCAATAAATATTAACTAAACAGTTGCAAATACAACTAAATAAAAGCGGAGAGTTTTAAAATCACTCAAGAATATACACATTGTAAGCCATTTCATAGGAAACCGCTGCGTGTTTGGTTTTGCTCTATTTCTTAACATGGTTTCTTAAAAAATCAGCTTTGGGCCCAGGTGCGGTGGCTCACACCTGTAATCCCAGCACTTTGGGAGGCCGAGGAGGGCGGATCATGAGGTCAGGAGATCGAGACCACCCTGGCTAACACAGTGAAACCCGTCTCTACTCAAAACACAAAAAGCTGGCCATGGTGGCAGGCTCTTTTAGTGCCAGCTACTTGGGAGGCTGAGGCAGGCAGATCACGAGGTCAGGAGATTGAGACCATCCTGGCTAACACGGTGAAACACAGCTACTTGGGAGGCTGAGGCGGGAAAATGGCGTGAACCCGGGAGGCGGAGCTTGCAGTTAGCCGAGATGGCACCACTGCACTCCAGCCTGGGCTACAGGGCAAGATTCCGTCTCAAAAAAAAAAAAAAAAAAAAAAAAATCAGCTTTGGCAGAAGAATGGAAGATCCTCCGTAAATGGGTACTTGAGAACTTGGGCTGTATTCATAATTTTCTTCTTAAACTGAAAGCCTTAATTCACACTACTGATGGATGAGCCATATATTTTCTCCCTTTAAAACTGATTTCTAACTGTAGTATAAAATGTAAACACAGGCTGGGGTGCGGTGCCTCACGCCTGTAATCCCAGCACTTTGGAAGGTGAAGGTGAAGGCCAGGAGTTCGAGACCAACTTGGCCAACATGTGAAACCCCATCTCTACCAAAAATACAAAAAAATTAGCTGGGCATTGTGGCGTGCACCTGTAAACCCAGCTACTTGGGAGACAGAGGCAATGGAATCGTTTGAACCTGGGAGGTGGAGGTTGCAGTGAGGCGAGATCAGGCCACTGCACTCCAGCCTGGGTAGAAGAGCTAGACTTCATCTAAAAGAAAAAAAAAAAGTAAACATATAAAAGTGACATGTATTAAACAAAAGCATATTTTAAGAGTTTTTAAAACAGATGAAGGCAAATATTCTTTTGGTTTATTAATTTTATTTAGATGTTAGTCTAAGAGTACTTTAAAGTACATATAATTGTGACTAGTATTTTAGAGAACAGTTATCCAATTTGTGGACTCAAAGATACATGAAGTTTTAAAAAATGTCATTAACTTTTTACTTTTGGTCTTGTTGTAATTAATTTGTGTATTTTTTCAGGATGAGGATAGAAAAATGAAGCAAATCAATTCTGCTCCTTGAATATAGCTCTAGAACAAATTCAGGTGGAATTGAGAAGATTTAAATTACTCTGGAAACTGGAATAAAGTTTCTAATGATGTGTGCATTTAGATTTATTTACACCAGTTCTTCCAGTTACAATGTAGAATTGAAAAATGGATTTAAATTATAGGAACCATACATCTTTCAATGCTAGAATGTCTTCATTGGAGAGAAAGAAATACAGAGTCAATAATTTCATAGCATATTTTATTTTTTTCTTGTAATTTGTACAAATGTATGGGCTACATATGCAATTTTGTTACATGCATAGATTCTGTAGTGGTCAAGTTAGGGCTTTTAGGGTATTCATCACCCAAATAACGTACATTGTACCTATTAACTAATTCCAAATCATCCTTCTCCCTCACACCCCTTCACCCTTCCAAGAGTCTATTATCTATCATTCTACTCTCTACATCCATGTTAAGACATTTTTTTGTTTGTTTTTAGCACCAACTTATGAGTGACAACATGAGATATTTGTCTTTCTGCTCCTGGAGTGTTTAGCTTAAGATAATGACCTCCATTTCCATCCATGTTGCTGCAGAGGACATGATTTCATTCTTTTTTAAATGGCTGAATAGTATTCCATTGTGTATATATTCCACATTTCCTTTATCCATTCTTCCGTTGATGGACACTTAGATTGATTCTCTATCTTTGTTATTGTGAATGGTGCTGCAATAGACATAAGAGTGCAGGTATCTTTTTGATATATTATTTCTTTCCATTTGGATAGATACCCGGTAGTGGGATTGCTGGATTGAATGGTAGTTCTATTTGAGTTGTTTGAGAAACCTCCATACGGTTTTTCCATAGAGGTTGTACTAACTTACATTCCCATCAATAGTGTGTAACGGTTCCTTTTTCTCTGCATCCTCACCAACATCTGTTATTTTTTGTCTTTTTAATAAGCATCATTCTTGCTGGTGTGAGGTGGTATCTCATTGTGGTTTTAATTTGCATTTCTGTGACGTTGATAATATACTTTCTTTATAAAGAGTTAAAAGTTGATTTATTTAAAATCTTCAAATGCTTTAAATATCTAATAACTCTTATTTGTGGTTTCCAGAAGAAGAATTGAGCCAGTACTGCTGGTTGTTCTGCTCAGAGTTAAGGGCTCCTCTCTGGCATAATCAGTTATTTTACTCATTTCATTTTTTAACATTAAGTTTGAGAATGTAACAGTTGCTAGAAAAGGAAAACAAAAGTTTTTTAGACATAAAAGGCTTAAGAAGATATTTTTAAAAAGTTTTAATACTTGAGTTCATTTAAAAGATTTCAAAAGTATTTCAGATTTGACTAACGTACTTATGTCAGAGTTCCTATCAGTTTTGAATAATTTCATTTTCAATTCATTTAAACTTGAAATGTTAGTACAGACTATAAAAATAATAAAATTAGTTATTTAATATTGATTAAAAGCTATCGTATTAGTTTTAATTGATCATTTCAGTTTTATTTTTTCCTCAGTTGAGGTTACTAGCAGAGCCATTTCTAAATACATTGTTGACATGCAGAATTTTCCCTCAGAAAGTAATCCCCTCCTTCTTACCATGAAGCCAGAAACCTCATGTATTTCCTTAAACAAGATTACCTACTGTAGAGACTCCATTTCATGTTCTAGAATTTTCTTTCATTTTCTCTGTTAAAACTTCTTTCGTCTTTCCTCTTGGTTTTGAGCTCTGTTCCTAGACCATCATTAAAGCATTAATGGCCGATAGGCCTTAATAATAAGGTATGCCTTCTAGGCAACATCTTTCTATAGTTCTAAGACAAAGTAATTTTAAGGAAAAAAAAATCAGGAGTGCTGTATTCGAAAGGGAGCCTTTTCATTGTTTCCCCACATCATACTTCTAGAATCTGCTTGCCTAGTTTGGTGCAATAATTTCTAATAATCCCACAGAGCATTTTATGGGTCACAACTTGAAACCATATGGGAGTGCTGACTTGATGGGCATTGTCATACTCTGGGGCAGTGGTTCTGAGAAGAAGATGATGTCCCTTTCCCTCCTCCACCCCAAAGATATTTGGTAATGTTTGTAAACATTTTTTATTGTCACGACTGGGGAAGTGCTACTGGCATCTAGTGGGTAGAGGCCAGGTATGTTGTTCAACATTCTATAATGCGAACAGTATCCTCCTACAAGGACTACTTAGCTCACAAATGTGAATAGTGCTGAGGTTGAGATATCCTGCACTAAGACAATACCAGCCTAGGATGCAGATAATTAATCTAGCCAAAAGGCTTTCCTTTTAGTCTGGAATCAGAAGTAAAGTAAGTTTTGATTTACCACCTAGAGTGGCACAGCTATTTATGAGATAGTCTACTACTTTCTTGCTTTGGCAGAGATAAATAGTTAAAATATATATACTGTCAAATTGGAATTTAATTTAAGCATTCTGTAATAAATGAAATAGGAAACTTTAGAGTTTTGCCTTGGTCATTAATACTATAGTTTTAGAAATAACACTTTTAGTGCTTTTTCTTAGTGTTATTTCCCCACTCATATTCTTTTCATTTTCTCTAGTTTGGGACAGATAACCCAGCAAGCTTCTTGGGTTTGTATGAATGCACAGTATTTATTAATATTTACTGTATTTTCTTCTGTTTCTTTAAGTTACAACTTTCTATGTTTGAGTTCCTCAAAGCTTTCTGTAGTTTGAATCATTCACGAATTTATTCATTAAATAAATGTTTATTGTCTATTGATCCAGATAAGTATGTTAGGGCTACAATGATGAATAAAATGGTCAAAAATCCATACAGTCAAGGAGTTTATATTCTAGTAGAACAGAGAGACAATAAGTGAAAATACACCAGAAAATTGCATAGGGATGAGTGCTATGGAAACAAGAAAGGAAGAGAAGGGAGAGTTTCAGGGTGAGGGATAGGGGTAAAATTTTAAATTGATTGACAGGTAAAGACTAACTGAAAAGGTGGCATCTGAGTAAATACCTGAAGAGGATTGGAGAGTGAGCTGTGTGGAATTCTGGGAGAAGTACATTCCAGGAAGGGGAAACTACAAGTGTGAATGTCCTGAGGCTGGAATGGAACGTGCTTGGTCTGTTTGAGGATAACAGAGCAGTCTGCATAGCTGGAAGACAGCGAACTGGAGATGAAAAAGCAGCAATGGAGTGAGGGAGGTGATGGATGAAAGGATCATGTCAGAATTTATAAGGTTGTTGGAGACATGCTGGCTTTTACCCTGAGTGAGAGGGGGAGCCATTTGAGACTTTTGAGCAGAAGCATAACAGAATCTGACTTGTGTTTTAAAATGATCACTTTTGACACTTGCTCATACACTGTTGGTGGGAATGTAAATGAGTTCAGTCACTGTGGAAAGAAGTTTGGAGATTTCTCAAAGAGCTAAGAACTACTATTGGACCCAGCAATCGGATTACTGTATATATACCCACAGATTCTACCAAAAACATGCACCCATATGTTCATTGCAGCACTATTTACAACAGAAAAGACATGGAATCAACCCAGGTGCCCATCAATGGTGGATTGAATAAAGAAAATGTGGTACATGTACAACATGGACTACTATGCAGCCGTAAAGAATTAAATCATATCCTTTGTGGCAACATGGATGCAGTTGGAAACCATTATCCTAAGCAAACTAACACAGAAACAGAAAGCCAAATACTACATGTTCTCACTTATAAGTGGGAACTAAATATTGGGTACTCGTGGACTTAAAGATGGGAACAATAGATACTGGGGAATACAAGTGGGAGGAGGGAAGAAGAGGGGCAAGGAGTGAAAAACCACCTATTGTCTACTATGCTCAGTACCTGGGTGACGGATTCATTTGTACTCCAAATCTCAGATCATACCTTTATAACAAAGGTATGATTAGACCTGCACATATATCCCTGATTCTAAAATAAAAGTTGAAAAAAATTATCAAATAATGTTGTAGAATTCCAAAAGAAGATAATTTATTAAACTAAAATTTTAATAATTAAAATAAATAAAACGTTCACTTTTGCCCACTATCTGGAGAATAGGCTAGTGGAGAAAGGGTAGAAACAGGAAGACAGGATAGAAACCTGTACATGGTGTCTGGACCAGGGCGCTCGAGGAGTGGTAGATCTATTGATGGATTTGATTTGAGAACAAGAGAGGAGCCAAGAGTTTTAGCCAGAGCAACTGGGGGACCAGTGTGGTAGATTGTTTTACTGTTTACCAAATATTTTAGTTTTACTCCATGTAGGCTCCCTTCCTATGAGGGGACAATACACCTCTGCCCTGTGGGAAATGGGAAGCCATTTGACTTGCTTGACCAATGGAAGTGGTCAGAAGCTTTAAGAGCCAGCACTTGGTTCATGTGTCATTTTTCCTTTTGCCACAAACCCAGCAATTTTCCAGATAAAAATTGCTCTGTCAATCTGGCTCCTGGAGTAAAGCTGATGTGGATGGCAACTACAGGGACAGGTAGCAAGAAATAAACCTTCGCTTTTGGAAACTGGTACAGTGTTCAGTTCATTTATTGCTGCAGCAGAACCCAGCTGAGCCTGACCAATACAGATAGGGTGGGCATTAACTGAGATGGAGATGTCTGCTGGAAGAGCAGGTGTTGGATGTGTATGGAGAGACCAGGAGTCTCAGTTTAGGTAAGTGAGATTTGAGATGCCTATTAGACATCCAAGTGGAGCTGTCAAGTAGCTGGTTGTCTATAAAGAGCTGGAGTTCAAGGAAGAGGTCGTGGGTAAGGATCTACATTTGAGAGTCATCAGCCTGAGACTGAACAAAATTACCAAGGGAGTGTGTAGATGTATAAGAAGCCCAGAAACTGGGCTTGGGAGTATTCCAACAATGAATAAATGAGACTGAGAAGGAGCAGCAGTAAAAGAGGAGGAAGACTAGGAGAGCATATTATCCTTTAAGCAAAGTGAAAAAAGTATCTCAAGAATGATCAACTTGTCATACGGTACTGATACATCAAGTGAGGTTAAGAGTGAGAATTGACTTTGTGATGCAGCAATGTGGAGGTCACCAATGACCATGACAGGAGCAGCTTAGACAAAGTGTCTGTAGGAAAGCCTGAATGAAATGGGTTCAAGAGGGAATGGTAGGAAAAGAGTGAGACAGCAAATATAGATAACACTTCCAAGGAGCTTTCCTGTAATATGGAGCAGAGAGTGATAGCTGGGTGATATGGTCTGACTCTGTGTCCCCACTCAAATCTCATCTTGTAGCTCCCATAATTCCCATGTGTTGTGGGAGGCACCCAGTGGGAAGGACCCAGTGGGAGGTGAGTGAATCATGGGGACAGGTCTTTCCCGTGCTGTTCTTGTGATAGTGAATGGGTCTCATGAGGTCTGATGGTTTTAAATATGGGAGTTTCTCTGCACAAGCTCTCTCTTTGTCTGCCACCATCTATGTAAGATGTGACTTGCACCTCTTTGCCTTCTGACATGATAGTGAGGCCTCCCTAGCCATGTGGAGATGTAACACCATTAAAATCTCTTTTTCTTCCTAGTCTCTGGTATGTCTTTATCAACAGCATGAAAACAGACTAATGTACTAAGGAAGGAAATGGGGCAAAAAGGTGTTTGTGTTTTGCTTTTTTTTTTTCTTTTTGGTGAGATGGGTAAAGTGAAAACTTACTGATTTGCTAATGAAATGATCCAAGAGAGGAAAAATAATTGATGACGCAGATGAGGGAGGGAAAATTGCTGGAGACATGTCATTTAATAGGCCAGAAGAGATGGGATGTGGTACACAAATGGAGATGAAGGACCACATACAGTCCATTTACACGAAGAGGATGGGAAGGAAAGTATGTGGATATAGATGGGTGTGGGGTGAGAGCTTGTAGAACTTCTGGTTGCTTCTGTTATTCTCATTAAAAATGGAAGCCAGGTCATCCACTGAGAGTGAGGATGGGGAAAGAGCCGCTAAAGATTTGACATAG
Organism: Trachypithecus francoisi; assembly: GCF_009764315.1. Taxonomy (NCBI): domain Eukaryota; kingdom Metazoa; phylum Chordata; class Mammalia; order Primates; family Cercopithecidae; genus Trachypithecus; species Trachypithecus francoisi. Next base: position 83,170,572 of record NW_022681460.1, read on the forward strand.
TTGTGTGTTTTTCTCCATCTATGTTCAGTTGGATATAATGTAGGTGTGGAGAGATGGAAAGATGCATATAACCATGGTTGGAGGTTTTCCTAGCAAATTCAGCAAGGCAAAGGAGGATGAAGTGTTTGTGGGTATATTCAGGGGAGCAATTACAGTTAACAACCATGGAATTTTAGTTGGGTAAGGAGAGATGTGAGGAAATGGGGGCACTGAGAGACAGTGAGAAGACGGTACTGTAAATGGATTGGAGAAGTTGGAGAAGTAGAAGGAATACATTGCAAAAACAGAAGCTGTTGGTCAGAGAATGGGCTGCTTAAAGTTGAGATTCTAGAAAGGCTGCAATTGGTAATGGCAAAGGCTAGGGTATGTCAGTGGAAATGAGTAGGGTGTAGAACAAGATCCTGGAAGTCTTTTACTCTGAAGTTGTTCTATTTAATTCATTTTTTTTCTTAAGCATTTTCTTTCATTGAAATTCTTCAATTAAACTCATATTCCTTGTGAGTTCCATCCATACGGATTTCAAATCTAATGAAAATGGACAAAGCCAAACTGAATAAGGAAGGAGTTTGTTGAGTATTATTTCAATAATTAAGATGTGTTTATATCAAAGATGACCTAATCAGTCATTAAAGTCCCTAAATATATTAGACAGTTAAAAATTGGTTATTTATTTTTTAATATTTGGCTTCATGCTACCTTTATAAATTATTATCTTTAATATCACTCTTCTTACCATCATCTATTGAACTATTTATATTCTTAGATATTGTTTAGTGTTGGGCAGTCACTCATTATTATGTTGTGAAAATCAGATAGGAGATACCTAATTATTCAAAAAGGTGAATGTATTGTTTATCTTAAACAATGGAAAAAGTCCTGTTTTATACTTGTGAAATCACAGAAATATAAGTTAACTTTGAAGCATCAGTGCTGCAGGCCAATTTTGGATGCTTAGAAAAACTTGATGGTAATCATTGAATTTATACAAAAAAATAATTACAAACAATTTAAAGTCTGAGATTAAGAATGAGACTTATTGCTAAGGAGAAGATAAGGTTATTGATACTAACCTGACTGATTTTATGTCAGTCTTTTACATTGACATTTGATTGATATAAATCTCATACAACCCCAAATTTTGGATTAGTTTTTTTCCCAATGATTTCCAATGAATGCAAATTCATATGTATTTCTAATTTACAGATATGTTATATAAATTTAATTTTATGACTGATTCTGAGGTTGTTAAAGGTCTCTAAGGCAGAAACTGTTATCTCCCAATTATCCTTCTCCTTTCTTTAATATAAATACCTGATTTTGTCATAGCATTTTGCAGCTTAAAGACTGCATTTTCCAGGCTTGAAAGCAGCCCAGTGAGCTTTGGGACTAGGTTGGGGAATTTTAGGTGGTTCTTCTTAGAAGTCTTCTTTAAAGTGAGCATGCATGCCCTTCTTTTCTCCCTCTGTCTAGTTTCCTGGAACTCAGATATACACGTGATGTCTGGAGCTCTGGCAGCCATGTTGGATGATGAGATGAAGGAGTTACCAGCACTAAAATTGGCAAAGAAGACCTGGAAGGTGTCTGGGTTGCTGAAGAGCTCATGAGGCCACTGCATCAGGCTGGACTGCTGAATATCAGTTTTCTTGACAAAACAAAATCTTATTTGTGTAAATCACTATTATCCAGGTCTCTCTTAGTTGCAGCAAAATTCATTTTCTACAGATAAAGTAAGAATCATTTGTTCTCATCCCACCCATATGTCTTTAAAAGAAATTTTTCTTTTATTGACTAATCTTCTGATACCTCCTATTTCTCTATAACTTCCTAGGGAAAGACAAACTTTGGGTGGGCCACTGTTTTCATGTACGAGATTTCTAGCCATTTGTCTTAGTGTTCCACATCTATGACAGCAGTTTGATCTCATTATGAAGTAACAGCTCAAACAGTAGTTCTACATGAGGATGAGGGTGGGGGAGTTGTAGAATCATTTTGGAGAGTTTTTCCAAACTACACATTCCTAGCTCCATTATCTCTGCAGAGATTCTGATATTCTTTATCAGCTCACATTTGAGACTTACTTATCTGTAGCACATCCGCAAGTTTTTACTTGCTTCCAACTGGCAAAATGTAACATTAAAAACAAACTAGGAATTCTGTGAAGTGAAAAACTGCTTAGAGCATTACAAGATAGTAGAAAAAAGGTATACATTTTTTAATATTTTGAAATCCAGTTAGAGGCTCACAAACTTTTAATTTAAATGGGTCTTGGATCTTAGTTTGAAAAGCCTCAGTCAAATATAAGTGGCCTAATGTAAATGACCATATATTTTTTCTCCACTAGTTTCTTCCTAGAATTGCTCCTTCAGAAATGTGGGGAGAAAGTTTGGAGGAAGACACTGGGCTATATGTCTGTCAAACCACTATTTTTCTTTTTTTTTTTTTTTTTTTTTTTTTGAGACGGAGTCTCGCTCTGTCGCCCAGGCTGGAGTGCAGTGGCCGGCTCTCAGCTCACTGCAAGCTCCGCCTCCTGGGTTCACGCCATTCTCCTGCCTCAGCCTCCTGAGTAGCTGGGACTACAGGCGCCCGCCACCTCGCCCGGCTAGTTTTTGTACTTTTTAGTAGAGACGGGGTTTCACCGTGTTAGCCAGGATGGTCTCGATCTCCTGACCTCGTGATCCCCCCCGTCTCGGCCTCCCAAAGTGCTGGGATTACAGGCTTGAGCCACCGCGCCCGGCCAAACCACTATTTTTCTTGTCATTATCACACTTTCAGTAATATATATTAAACACTAAAGCATATGTGTTGCTGTGCTAGGTACTATATGCATTTGCCCATGGCAAAACACAATTATCTCCTGTTTCCATCAAAAGCTCTTCCAGGTCTCTGTGGGAGGACTCAGGGTCTTTTTACTCTCTTGGTGGGTGGCCTGTTGATTTGGGCTTACACGGCTCAGCATGTACTCATTTGGCTAAGCAGTAATTAGACCAAGACTGTTGTGGCATTTCTTGCTTTGTCTACAAGACGTGGTGATAGAAGAGACAAAGATTGAATTATATATATACTTGGTATATTTGATGAAGAAGTAGTGTGTTCGGGACAGGGGAACTCTATAAATAAAAATAATCAAAAACAGAAGCAAAAAGTGAAAAGAGAGTAGGATTACATATAACAAGGAAATAACCTTAGCTCAGATGTGTGGCAGCAGCATTGCCGATTTTAAAATTGAAAAAGAAATCGTAGACTGCCTTCAATGATTAGTTCCACAATTAGAGAGAAACTATTAGGATGCAAATACTGTACTTGTGTGTACTCAGAGCATTGCAGAACACAAGGTCTTGTGCAAATCGTATGTTCAGGGAATGTGTATTATTGACTACTTTTTTTAAAGTAGTAATTTTATGCTTTGGGTGATACTGAAAGTTCATTTCAATTTGAGTATGCTTTTGATTTAAAAATTTTATTTGTGCAACTTTAATTGTACAGTCTTATATTCTTTGCTAGTTTATATAAGTTGTGTGAAGTCAGGGATTTATTATGGCATTCAGCACAAGCTTTTAATAAATAATGGGTGGACTCAGTAAGTACAAGAGTAAAACCTCAGCATTTTTCTGAGATTTGACTTTTTACCTTATTAATTTTCTTTTTACCTTATTGACTAAGACATAAGCCTTATGTACTGGATTTGAGAGAATGGCTCTGGTCATCAGCTATCTACCTGAGTCCAGTCTCCTCTGCTTTAGTGAAGGGAATATTGCCAGGCAAATGCTAAGACTTCCTTGGCTTTTGAGTGAAAGTGACTTGTGTCAGATCTGGGCTGGCTGAAGCTTTTTATAAGTGCACCTGTGTGGTTGTCCATGCTCTTCTCCAGTTTCTGTCCACTGGATACAGATGATGATGCATCACTAGAAGATAGGAGAGCCACACGGTATGTTGTGGAGAGAGGCCCACTAGTATGAATACCAGCCCTCTGCTCCTACATATGTGAGAAATAAACTGCTATTGCTTTAACTCACTAAAATGTCCAGGTCTACTGATTACATAAGTTTAGTTTATTTTAACCAGGACAGATTTTAACTTATTTATTTTACATGAAAATTAATTATTCAGTCATTAAAATACTAATTAAAGTAGAAACAGATATATGCTATGTACTACAAAAGTCTGAAAAAGTAGCTGAATTAATGACCACTTTCAAAGATGGGAAAGATTTTAGAAAAATGAGATTTCTGGGAGCAAACTCGTAGGATGGAGACTGTATGTTGAGTAAAGATCTTGATTTTTGGTGCCTTAACATGACTGGAGTTCTATTCCTTGTTTTGCTGCTTAAGTAGTTGTGATCCCAGGAGGCTGGGCTATGGTTTTCTCATCAGTTGAAAGAGGTTAACCTACTGCTACTTCCAAAAAGGCTAAAATTGGGGAAGATACTCTATTTTTGATGAGTTGCTATAGTTTTTTGGGCAATTTGAGATTATCATTGAGTTTTTATTAACTCTGTCCTTTCACAGCTTGCTTCTGTTGCTGTACACAGTGTTCATGCTTTGTGAATTATAAGTAAAATGTCATCAGATTTTCTAAAAATATTACTTAGCTTTCTTTCAGCCTCTTGCTTTAGTATATTTTTCAATTTATAAAACTAATAGTGCATGGAATAAATGTATTGACTTACACATTTAATTGTATGCTAAATAAATCTATTTATTTCTGTTCAGTAGCATATTTAATACTGATGTGGTTTAGGCTGTGCCCCACCCAAATCTCATCTCGAGTTGTAATCCTCATAATCCCCACGTGGTAGGAGGTGGTTAGATCATGGGACCTGTTTCCCCCATGCTGTCTTCATGATAGTGAGTGAGTTCTCACGAGATCTGGTGGTTTTATAAATGGCAGTTTCCCCTGGACTTTTCTCTCTCTCTCTCCTGTGGCCTTGCGAAGAAGTTGCTGGCTGCCCCTTCTGCCATGATTGTACGTTTCCTGAGGCCACTCCAGCCATGTGGAACTGTGAGTCAATGAAACTCTTTCCTTTATAAATTACTCAGTGTCAGGGACATTCTTTATAGCAGTGTGAAAATGGACTAATACAAATACATTTAATAATATTTGGCACCATATTGAATAAATGCATTTTCCTCATGTCTGTGTTTAGGTCATAATGAATGAGCTGGATTATTTGCTGTAAGGTTCTTTTCTAAAAACTGAGATGTATTTTTACAGGAGGAAGTTTGCCCAAATGCTGTAAAGGGGAAGTATTAAGCAAAGAAGAGGCAGACTGTCCAGTCGACTCCAAGACAGACACAAGCTGGGAGTCTTTGCTTTCACGGGATAATTCCTTTTAATCCAGTACATAGCAACAATTTTTGGATTTCTTCTTCACTCTCAGTTCTCCCCTCTGCAACTGTTCTGTTCTACTGCACCATGCTGGCACTGTGGTTCTAGGAAATACCCTGACTCTAGGGCCCAGGTCCTGGCATTTTTTTTTTTTTTTTTTTGACACAGTGTCACTCTGTCGCCCTGGCCAGATCACAGTGGGGGAATCTCGGCTCACTTCAACCTGTGTCTTCCAGGCTCAAGCTATCCTTCCGCCTCAGCCTCCGGGGTAGCTGCGACTTCAGACACACACCACTGACATGCGACAATTTTTTTTTTTAATACTTTATGTTCTAGGGTACATGTGCACAACATGCAGATTTGTTACGTATGTACACATGTGCCATGTTGGTGTGCTGCACGCATTAACTCATCATTTACATTAGGTATATCTCCTGATGCTATCCCTCCCCCCTTCCCCCACTCCACAACAGGCCCTGGTGTGTGATGTTCCCCTTCCTGTGTCCAAGTGTACTTCTTCAGGTAGATAGGTATTGCCCAGGCCCAACAGGCTGCGTGTGCAGAGCCTCACTTGTCCAGTAGGGGCGCCGGCCACACTATGTTTGGTTTAAACTCTAAATTCCCTTTGGGTCTGGGGTGCATATTGTGTAACGTTCTTTCTCTCTGCAATCACTCTTGAAACACATTTTTATCTTATTTTAAATCTGTAATTTATTTTATCTACTTATTTAAAATCTTTATAACACTTTTATATTAGTTAGCAGATTGCATAGGAACAAAATAGTACTTGAGGCTCCGACTTTTAATTATGGAGTAAAACATTTGATTAAGATATAGATGTTCAGAATAAGGCTCCTAATTCTTAAGAGCTGGAATCATCTTTGCCTAAAAATTTGCTGTTGTCCTGAGCAATTGTTTGGTCTGACTCTGCCAGCACCTATCTATTTTTAAAAAGGGTATTTTGGCCGGGCATGGTGGCTTACAGTTGTGATCCCAGCACTTTAGGAAGCTGAAGCTGGAAGATCGCTTGAAAATAGAAGTTCAAGATTAGCTTGGGCAACATAGGGAAACCCTGTCTCTACAAAAATAAAAACGATCAAACAAACAAAAATGGTATTTGTGTTTAATGTGTCATGAATGAAACATTTTCCTTCTCCTTCCATTTGCAACTGAGAGAGAAATCCTGACATTACAACAGCATTGTCCATTATACAAGCAGCATCTGCAGGCCTGTTCTTCCTCTCCCACTGCCAACTCATTATGGATATATTGGGATGCATAGGTATCCAAGGCTCATTAAATACACAGTAAAAAGTTGGACAGGAGAAAAAGGGGTCAAACTCTATGCAGAACTCTCCCAGAGAAGCTAAAAGGCAAGAAGGTCAAAGTTTCCTTGTGTGTGTTTCAAATTTTTTTAAGTGAAAGAAGATACTGTTTTTACGTTCTGTGTGTCCAAGTGTTAACAGAATGAGAAATACTTTTTGTTCACATTCCCTTGTAACCTTGAACTAACTGAGAATGTTGAAGTTTTTGTCTTTCTTTTTTATTGCATCCCACAAAAAGGTTATTCCAAATTCACTTGGCAATATTCAGACAAGCTATTTCCTAATTCTCAAAATAGCTTTTGTTTTGAGTGTTTCCCGAAAGTCTTAAAATATGTTCATGTTCATGAACTGTATATATGCTTCATTACTAAACTTTTGGATTGAAAATCCTTAAAGGAAGAAATGAAACTTGAAGAGCAAAGATTTTTAAATATTGTAAATCTAGATAAGCAGAAAAGCACATTAAAATATCATCTTTTTACTAATAAATAGAAAGTAGCTTAAAGTTACATACTCAGAAAAGAACCTCATTAACACTGGAAAGTTAAATTTTTGTTGTTCTTATTGCGAATCATACTAATTTATTGATTTTTCAACCACAGAAATTTTTTTACTTAACATAAAATTACTCATGGAGTAACAAAGTAATATTATGAAATCATTCAAAATTGAACGTCCTTTCGAAGCATTCCACGTAGTGTGGATTTTCTCCTAAGGAAACACATTCTATTTTCTGAAATTGTAAACTCATTCATTTACTCATTCAACAAATACTCACCGAGGTCCAGCTGGCACTGTACTGGTACTGATAATACAACAGTGGAGGAATTAGACAGTAATGAAATAATCACACACAACTCTATAATCACAGATTGGGATCTGTATGATGAGGGAAATAAGTTGGGAGTCTTGGGAGACCTGATTGAGGCTGAAAAATTGGGAAGAACCTTGTGAAGAAGTAACCCTTGAGATGTGATGTGAAGGATGAGTAGGAATCAACCAGGCACACAGCGAATCAGGACAGCATGTACCATGGTCCTGGCATAAGAAGGAGCACGGCATCTGTGAGGACCTGAAGGAAGGTGAATGTACCCAGGGCACAGAAGGTGAGGGAGGATGTGTCCCCTGGGTTCAGCCAGGTCTGTATCCTGTTGGATCTGAAACTGTGCTAAACATTTTGATTTTATGTTAAGCCCAAAGTAAGTTTTTAAGGTATTTTAAGAAAAAATGGAGAAAGACCATATGAGCATTTAAAAAATTGCTCTGGCTGTATCATGGAGGATAAATTAGAGAGGGAAATAGGTGTGGATGAGAGAAAGCCAGATAAGGAGCAGTGTTAGTCCATTCTCATGCTGTTATGAAGACATACCTGAGACTGGGTAATTTATAAAGAAAAGAGGTTTAACTGACTCACAATTCCACATGGCTGGGGAGGGTTCAGGAAACTTACAATCATGGCAGAAGGCACCTCTTCAGAGGATGGCAGGAGAGAGAATGAATGCGAGCAAGCAGAGGAAATGCCAGATGCTTATGAAACCATCAGATCTTTTAATAACTCACTCACTATCACAATAACAGGATGGGGGAAGTCGCCCCCATGATTCAATTACCTCCCACAAAGTCCCTCCCATGACACTTGGGGATTATGGAGATTATAATTCAAGATGAGATTTGGATCTGGTACAGCTAAACCATATTAGGGGCTATTAAAATGGTGGAGGGGGCCGGGCGCGGTGGCTCAAGCCTGTAATCCCAGCACTTTGGGAGGCCGAGACGGGCGGATCACGAGGTCAGGAGATCGAGACCATCCTGGCCTACACGGTGAAACCCGTCTCTATTAAAAAATACAAAAAACTAGCCGGGCGAGATGGCGGGCGCCTGTAGTCCCAGCTACTCGGGAGGCTGAGGCAGGAGAATGGCGTAAACCCGGGAGGCGGAGCTTGCAGTGAGCCGAGATCGCGCCACTGCACTTCAGCCTGGGCGTCAGAGGGAGACTCCGTCTCAAAATAAATAAATAAATAAATACAATAAAATAAAATAATAAATAAATAAAAATAAAATGGTGCAGGGGAGAGTTGTCAATAGTAGCAGTGGAGAGAAAGTGATAAGTAGAGAGGTTCAAGAGATTTTTAGAAGATAAAATCAACAGGAAACTTTCTAGAGTTCTCACATAGTGAACCTTAGAAGTGAGGGCAAAAGCCTAATTTGATGAGGCACCCATCTTCCTCATTGTTGAAAGGTACACGGCATTTATGTCACATCAGCAGAGACGGCTGCTGAAGAAGGTAGACAAGTAATAGGCTATTGCATGCCAGAAGTTTCAATCAGAAACAGAAGAGCCAAAGTTAAGGCAAGATAGTGGCCGAGCTAAGGCCAGCAGCAACAGCTGGGATCTCTCTTAGGAAGGCTCCTTGAATGAAGCAACTAAGTTGACATTCAGTGCAGGCTCTATATGGGGTGGCTTGTGATTCTCAGGCAGATCTGCTTCTTCACCAAAGTAACCCTAGAAAGCTAAACCTGCCAAGCCACCTGACTTATCTCTGCAACTGTTTGATGTGTTCTCTCTCTTTCCAGGTTGCAACACAGTACTCAGGGTTCCTCATCCCTCCCTCACTGAAGAGAAGTTGATGTTCTAGAAAGATTTTGGAATAGGGAGTCAAAAGGTTGGGAGCTAAACGCTAGCCCTAAATGTTTTTAGTAGTGTAAATTTTAGAGACACAGTTTCCCTCCTATTTAAACTATGGGTAATAAGATCTACAACCTTGCAGTGTGGTTGTGAAGATTAAGTAACAGGTACTCTGCAAATGGTAGCAACAGCAATAATAATAATAAGTAATAATTTTTTATTGTTGAATATACTTTTCTTTCACATCTTTTTTAAATAGTTATTATTGAGATCACTTTTTTTTCACAGTTATAGCTTCAGCTATATCTTTATTTGGCAAATGTTGCATACTAGTTAGGTGCCAGACACCACAGAAGGTGATGAAGTTAAAGTGCAGGAGACAAATATATTCTCTGTCCTCACAGACTTTTTATTTTAAATTTTCACTTTATATGTATATTTTTTGAGACAGAGTCTTGCTCTGTTTCCCAAACTGGAGTGCAGTGGCATGATCTTGGCTCACCGCAATCCTCTAGTGCTTCATGCAGGGGCAATGGTGATCACCTGCTAACTTATAACATTCCCAGCAGCCTCCCTCACTTTCAGTCTGTGCTGCCAGCCCCTGTTACATTAGCCTCCTGAAGCGTTGGTGTTATTACTTTCTGCTTAAGTTCAGTGCTTCTCCTTATCTATCAAAGTGAACTCTTTAGCCTTGTATTCAAAGTTTACTGTAACCTAGTCTCATTTTATGTCTCTAGCTTTTTCTCCTATTATTCTTACCCATGATTCTTTTTTTTTTTTTTTTACCCATGATTCTTAATGCAAACAATATTGGCCTTTGGGAAGGAATATTATTTGTTGAGCCATAACTTCCCAGGAATTATAGAGCATTTAGCCACATTGAGCCCAATCACTAAATGCCAGGAGAACTCTCTGGGCATTATAAAATAATAAACATGTCCATAAATTTTGGAGAAGGGAGCAGAAGACTGTCCCTGGTTGAGAACGCGTATGACTACACTGTTAACAAAAGACAATATGTATTTATTGAGTCTGCACCACTCTGTTATTTCCTTATTTAATCCACATAACAACTGCCTGAGCTAGGTGTTATTTTTATAAATATAGATATGTGAAGAAAAGTTGGCTCAGGAAAGTGAAAGAGTTACATAGCTATTGAGAGAAAGAGAGCTGGCTCAAAATGTTCACTTGTATACTTCATCCAGATTGGGCCAACATGCTCTATTTTGTACTGATTCTCTTCATTCTGCTTATTCTGCCTGATATGGTTTGGATATTTGTACCCTCCAAATCTCATTTTAAAATGTGATCTTCAGTGTTGGAGGTGGCCTAGTCGGAGGTGTTTGGGTCGTGGGGGCAGATCCCTCATGAGGGCTTGCTGCCACCCTTGTGGTAATGTGTGAGTTCTTGCTTTATTAGTTCACATGAGATCTGGTTGTTAAAGGAGCCTGGAATCTCCTCTTCTCTCTCTCTTGCTCTCTTTTGCCATGTGACACGCCTGCTCCCTCTTCATTTTCTGCCACGAGTAAAAGCTTCCTGAGGTCTCACTAGAAGCTGAGAAGCTGAGTAGAAGCTGAGTCTCACTAGAAGATTTTAGGCCACTAGAAGTGCCATGCTTGTACAGCCTGCAGAACCATGAGCCAAAGGAACCTCTTTTCCCTAGAAACTACTCAGTCTCAGACATTCCTTTATAGGAAAAAAGGAATACATTGCCTAAATACCCCTAATTTCTTCCTCTCTCTTTCTCTCCTTCTTTCCTCCCTCCCTCTCTCTCTCTTTCTCTTTCCTTCCTTCCTTCTCTCCCTCCCTCCTTCCTTTCTTTCCTTCCTTCCTTCCTTCCTCCCTCCCTCCCTCCCTCCCTCCCCCCTCCCTCCCTCCTTTCTTTCTTTCTTCTTTCTTCTTTCTTTTTCTTTCTTTCTTTTCTTTCTTTCTTTCTTTCTTTTTTCTTTCTCTCTCTTTCTCTCTCTCTCTCTCTCTCTCTCTCTTTCTTTCTTCTTTCTTCTTTCTGTTTTGCTCTTGTTGCCCAGGCTGGAGTGAAATGGCACGATCTCAGCTCACTGCAACCTCCGTCTCCTGGGTTCAAGTGATTCTCCTGTTTCAGCCTCCTGAATAGATGGGATTACAGGCACACACCACCACACCCAGCTAATTTTTGTATGTTTTCATAGAGATGGGATTTCGTCATGATGGCCAGGCTGGTCTCAAATTCCTGACCTTGGGTGATCTGCCCACCTCGGTCTCCTAAAGTGCTGGGATTAGAGGTGTGAGCCACTGCACCTGGCCACCCCTTGCTCTGTCTTCAAGCACGAGTTTCTATACCATTCCCTTTAGGAAATCTTCCTTGATCACATTAACCAGGGACCTTTAAGGAGCCCTGTGATGCTTTCTTCTGCTGCTCAGCCTTTTCTACGGCTTGTATTGGACCATCCTCTGTGCATCCTCTTCTCCTCCCATGTTGGGGCATACACTCCTTAAGGGCAGGACTAATAATATTGAAGCCATTGGGTTGCCATGAGAAGTAAATAAGAATGTATAACATATTCAGTAAATTAATGGGAACTATTGGAAGTAATAATGAAAATAATTACATATCAGGGCTTTAAAAAAATCAAAACAAATGTTTTTCACTGCTGACTTGGGCATTTTTCTGAAAGTCCAGGACTGAATTATCTCTTTACGGGCATGTCTGGGACTGGTGTCCATGATGTGATTTTGGTTTCAATGCTCACTTTTCTTACACTATTCAGGTTGGTTCTGAACCTGGGAAAGCACAGAACTAAAGGGCAGGCTTCCCCTAATACCCCCTAGTAAGCTCCTCTATAAACCTGGCTATAAAGGTAAAAGAGGAGAGCTCTTATTCTGATTGTCACAGGAATTTCACTGGGACATTGTACATCTAACTTTACAAGATGGTGATATGAAACCAACCATTCATCTATGTATCCACCTATCCATCCTTTCTTCCTTCCAGCCATTCATCCATAGGCCACATGGCATTTTTAAATGCCACCTATGTATCTGTATTATGCTAGTAACTAGAGCTGTAATGAGTAAGAAGACATAGTTTCTATCTTCAAGAACATTACGGTCAAGAAGGTCAGAGAGAAATGTAACAAATACAATGAACACAGTTATCAAGTCAATTGTAGAAGCATGCATAAAATGCAAAGTCTTCTGGATCTCTAGACTGCCAATAGACTTGAGGACTATTCTTAGACTTTAAAAGAAGTGATAGAAAACAGCTTGCTTTGTCTAGGAAAGTAGGGTCATCCATTGTGTAAGTTAACTGTGAAGTTAGAGGGATCAGAGCATACAAGGCCGCCCTCATTTCTGATACCAGTTGCAAATTCAGCAGATTCCCAAAACGACTTCAGATTTGATAACTTGTGAAAAGGGCTCACAAAACTCACTAAAAGCTGTCATGCTGACAGTTATGGTTTTTGGAAGGGAAAAGAAACAGGTTAAAATCAGCCAAAGGAAGAGACACATAGGAAATGTACAGGAGTACATCAAAGAGGGAGCTTCCAGTTGTCCCTTGTGGTTGACTCAGGACAACATTACTTCACTAGTGTCACGGAGTGACAATATGCATGGAATACTGCCAATCAGGGATGTTTACTTGATGTCCAGAGTTTTTATTGGGGCTTCATCCTATAGGCATGATTGATTGCTCATATAGCTGATTTCAGTCTCCCGTCTCTCCAGAGGTCAACCGATACCACATGACCTAAAGTCCCCACCCTAATGACATTGTTATTATTAACTTAATCAGTAGCCTAATAAAACTACCTGGTGTTTCCAGCTCCCACTCTAAATCAAATTGTTAGGCTATCCAGTATGACTCAAGTCTGCCAGACAAACAAAGACACTCCTATTGAGCATGACATTCCAGGAGCTCAGAGATTCCTTCCAAGTAGCCATGGGCAAGGCCAGACCTCTCTTTGGGCAAGGCTAAATTCTTTACCACAAATTCATCTATAGTATTTTCAATTTAAAAATTCTCACAGTTTATAGTAACTGAATTTTTATTATCTGCTCATAATCATCTACCTAAATGAATTTTGGAAGTTCTGCTCAAGGGTTGAGGATGAAGTGATTAAGATGACTAGATGAGTTTGGTGGATTATCAGATACATTATTTGGGATTTTAGTTACAAATAATAAAATCTTTGCAGCTCTGGTATGAGAAAAAAAGTGGGATTTATTAGGAGGGTAAGTTCATGAAATTCACATATGTGCTTCTTTCTTCCTATAGTCCAGAAGGAGGAACTTGGTCACTCCGTGGTTCAGGATATATATGATTTAGGTTAAGTAAAGGAGACACTGATTATTTCTTTTATAGTACCAATTCCAAATTCCAGTTAGAAGTATTTTGATGGGCTCAACGTGAAGAAGCTATTTACCTCTGGGTCAGTAAGCTAGGACCAGTGGAATAGGGCTACCAGGTGTAAACGTGTGGCAGAGAGCCAGAGAAATATGACAGGGAAGCTGTCCTATTAGATGTTGACTATAGAGATCCAGATCCACTGCAAGGGTTGATCACCCATGAAATGTCATATAGCAAAAGGACTCATTGGCAGCTTAAAATCAAGGTAGGCTAGACGACTGGGTAAACCCTGGGATTACAAGAAGGATGCTTATGTTCTCCTTTTAATTTTGCCACACATTTACAGCATTATTTTATGTCAGACTATGCATTAACATAAGAAAGATGTGGCATCTGGATACAAATAAACCACATTTAGCCTCTTACTAATATCTATATTAATTATCTTCTTGGAGCCTTTGTTAACTTTTTTGTGAAATACGGAAATTCCCAACTCATGAGGTTGTTGTGAATAACAAATGAGATCATGTATGTGAAAGCACTTCCTAAAATACTGAGCACACATTAACAATTATCTTTTGGAAGTAATTTATTGACTTAATCCAAAGATTTTCTAATTTGTGTACTGAAGAAAATGTATACATTTAATTAGTCTATTAAGTATTTTGAACTCAAAATTATATGCAGATCTAAGCATAAAGATTCATTTTGGGCCGGGCGCGGTGGCTCAAGCCTGTAATCCCAGCACTTTGGGAGGCCGAGACGGGCGGATCACGAGGTCAGGAGATCGAGACCATCCTGGCTAACACTGTGAAACCCCGTCTCTACTAAAAATACAAAAAAACTAGCCGGGCGAGCTGGCGGGCGCCTGTAGTCCCAGCTACTCCGGAGGCTGAGCCAGGAGAATGGCGTAAACCCGGGAGGCGGAGCTTGCAGTGAGCTGAGATCCGGCCACTGCACTCCAGCCCGGGCGACAGAGCAAGACTCTGTCTCAAAAAAAAAAAAAAAAAGATTCATTTTGATGCAAAAAAATGTTTCTTAAGGAACTATAGGACTTATTCAACAATATCCTCGTTAAACTTGATGATTGATTGTTTTACAGCTGACGAGATGGTTAGTTAGTTAGGAATAATGCAACATGTTTCAACAATTCTTTAAAATCTCAGAATACTTCAGTTAAAAAAATGTTGAGTGGTCATGATGTGCAAAGAATTGTTTTTCCTTAAAAGGAAAGAGGGAAATCTAATTAATATCATGATTCAGAAGGTTGGTGCTACTTCTTTAATCCTCTTTTTTGATGTATTACAAAATCTAGATAGAATCTATTTATTAGACCCTTACTGAATTAACTATAATAAAGGAATTTATTTTCCCTGTGTTTCTAAGTTAGCAGATATAACTGATATCTCTTATTTCACCTTGGGGTATATAGTATTTAGATTAAATGACTGAGCATGTGGTCTATGAATAAGAAAATGTCTTACTTCTTTCCCAGAGATCTTCTTCCAACAATAACTTCGAGATCCTCCCTGAAATTTTTGTATAGTCCAATGAGTCTGTCCTACTTCCTGTTTCCTGTTGTCCCAGTGAGAGAACAGGAGAGCTTAGGAGTCTCACTGTGACTGTCACTGAAACACAGATGTTGTGTTCTTTCTAGTGGTATCTTCATTTTTGCCTACTAAAATAAAAAAGTCCTTCAATGGTAGGGTCTCCACTACCATGGCTAGCTGACTTATGGTTTCTCCAGTATGGTTTCCCTGTGCTGCTTTCACCTGCCTTAATTGCATGCTCATACCATCATTTTCTCTCTGGCAGACCTGAAGGCCAAGGGAGTTGGGTCTGTGGGGTTTCCAGCCTACGTGACTGTATTAGTCCATTTTCATACTGCTTTAAAGACATTCTGGAGACTGGGTAATTTATAAAGAAAAGAGGTTTAACTGAGTCACAGTTCAGCAGGGCTGGGGAGGCCTCAGGAAACTTACAATGATGGTGGAAATGGAAAAGACACTTCTTACATGGCAGCAGGCAAGACAGAATGAAGAGCAAGGAGGGAAGAGCACCTTATAAAACCATCAGATCTCATGAGAACTAACTCATATCATGAGAACAGCATGAAGTAAACTGTCCCTATGATTTAATTAACTCCATTTGGTTTCTCCCTAGACACGTGTGATTATAGGGATTACAATTCAAGATGAGATTTGGGTGGGGGCACAAAGCCTAACCATGTCGGTAACATACTATGCCAGCCTTCTCCCAAACCTTCACATCCCAGCATCAGAATGTGACATTCAGTGCAGGGGAAAAACTCCATCTTGTTATACAGAGAAAATGTACTTCCTAAAGGCAATTCAGAAGACGTATTTTAAGTAATATGTAGTGTGATTTAAAGCTAAAATAACTGCTTCATTTTGTTTACAATTAACAAAACCTTGTGCTATGCAAACTACTATTCCTCATTATTATGCATATGCTTAATTTCTCTTTGTAGTTGTGGCCATAGAATGCTTGGGACAGCTTGGTTACATAAAGAAGATAACAAATTCAATGAAGAAACTCAGAAACGGAAAACTGACAAATAGAATAAACAAGTTTATCATATTTCCAAAGGGAAAACATAAAGGGTTTGCCAAGGGGATTGTAAGATTTGCTAAACTTCAATGTGTATGAATGTATAATGTAGTTTCTAGGAATTTTGGCCATTTCCCTCATATAACACTGCTAAGTTACAGAGAAATCAGACAAGTAAACAAAATATTTACAAACATCTCAGAGGACATTTATGGGCCTTTGGCTTTACACACTCTCTTTGTGTTTGTTTCTTACCTCAAGTTGTTCTTCGTTTCCCAACAGAAAGATATCATGTCTGTTTATTATTTAAGTCAGGCAGATTTCCTCTAAAAACTACATTCTCACATATCTCCATAGAAATAATGGACACTGGTTTATTTCAAATCTTCCAAATATAACCAGAAGTAAAAAATGTGAAAGGCATTAATCATATTATTCCCTATCTTTTAGACTTATTTGGCTGGATGACTCTATGTGTAAAAATTTATTTTGATTCTAACTAAAAATTTGATACAGTAACTGCTGCATTTCAATTATTTGGGGGCCCCCAAAAGCTGACAAAACATAGTACTGGGGTTTAATCTGCTTTTTATGGAGTTCCCTAAATTGTTTCAAATGCATTTTCATTTTAACCCTAATGTCAACAGCTGGAAATCGAATCATGACATGCCTCATTAGTTAAATGAAAAATATGAAAAATAAAAATTTGATACACTAGTGTTAATATAAAGGTTACTTTTCTTTTGTTCACTTCACATCTCTAGTCAATTTCACTCAGGAAGAGAAGGATACTCCTCCTGCAGAAAGGGTATTTGGCTGATCCCACCTTTGTCTTGGACATACAGAAGATGATTCTCCTCTCAAAGGATTTCCTACTCATTACTCATATGATCAGTGTGCCTTTTCATCAACTAGGAAGAAGCAAGTTTTCTATGCACGTGGCAATGAGTAAATTGAGGCTTATGGTTTCTCAAAGCCCATCTCAGTTCTGAACGATGATTCTTTAGATTTTCTAAAACAATCATGTTTTTGTGGAAATGGGCAGTCTGTTCAGGATTGGCAATGAGCCGTGAAAGGAATCAGGGAAAGTGATCTCTGTGAGCCCTACTCCATTTCCCTGGTGTACTTGCTTTCCTCATCTCTGAGAAGGCAAACTGATGTCATCTCCTCTGTCATCAAACTTTCAACTTCACTTTCCCATTCTTCACTATCAGCTGGTGACCTCATTTGTTATTTCACTGAGAAAACAGAAGCATTCAGAAGAAAATGATCTCATCCTTGCATCACCAAATTGACCAACCTTTACATGTTCTTGTATATCAATTTTTCTCTTGTTAAAATGAGGAGTCCTGTGCTCTTCTAAGGTCACTGGTCCCATCCATCCTTCCACAACTATCATCTCTCTCTTGCATCATTATTTTATCTAACTAAATTATTCCCATGAGGCTTCAAGTATAAGGCCTTTTGTCTTAAATAAAAACAAACCCTCTGTTGACCACATACCCATGTTTAGCCCACTTCTTTGCTCTTCTTTAGTAACATTCCTACCATGACTGGGTATACTCAATATATTCTTAATATATTGAACCTACTGTAATCAGCTTTTCACCCTCACTATTTCACAGAAACTGCTCTTGTTCATAAAACCACTCACCTCCCCATTTGACAAGCCAAAGGTCAGTTCTCTGTCACCTCCTGGCTTGTGCCCTGTGTAATATTTGGCACTGTCAACCACTCTCGCCTTTTTGAATGCTTCTTTCTTTGAGCATCAGAGATGACACCACTCTCTTGGGATTTGTTACCTCACTGATTGCTCCTTCCCCTGACTAGCTTATTTCCCAACCCTGACCTCTCAATGTTGGCACACCTCAGGTTTCAGGCCTCAGCTCTCCTTTTTCTTCCATTTGTACACTTTTCCTAGCTGACCTTATTCTGTGTAATTTTTTTTGTGATGGAGTTTTGCTCAGTCACCCAGGCTGGAATGCGGTGGTGCAATCTCAGCTTACTGCAACCTCTGCCTCCCAGGTTCAAGTGATTCTTCTGCCTCAGCCTCCTGAGTAGCTGGGATTACCGGCATCTGCCACCATGCCTGGCTAATTGTTGTATTTTTAGTAGAGACGATGTTTCACCATGTTGGCCAGGCTGGTCTCAAACTCCTGACCTCAAGTGATCCACCTGCCTCGGCCTCCCAAAGTGCTGGGATTACAGGCATGACCCACGGCGCTCAGCCCTGTGTAATGATTTTAAACACCTTCAGTATGCTAAAATTTATATTCTTCAGTCACGACTTCCCTCCTGAGATTCAGATTTGTGGGTGTAACTGGTTATTTTAAGTTTCTGCTTGAATGTCTACTTGAGATCTCAAATGTTAACGTGTCCAAAACATAATTCTTTATATTCTTACCCAAAACATATGATTCCCTAAGCTTCTCTAACTGAATAAGTAGCATTATATTTTGTTCTGGTCCTCAAACTAGGAAGCATAGTGGATTTCTCTCTTTTCTTTACCTTCCATACCCAATCCGTTAACCAGCGCTGTTGGTTCTGCTTTTCTAATACATCCTGAATCTGATCACCCCTCACTGTTGTCACTGCTCCCATCCATCCTGGAACAGTTGACTGTCATGCTAGGCCTGGCCTCCCAACATAGCCTTTTCACTGGGCTTCATGTTTCTTTTGTGCCATTTCTGCGATCAGCTTCTCATTGGTTCCCATTGCATTTGGAATAAAGCCCGTTACTCTGCATTATCTAGTGTGGTCAAACTCTCCTATTACTTTCTCCTTGACTCCCTCCGCTTGTGCTGTACTTACTGTTTCGACATTCTTCGAACCATCTGTGCTCCTTCCTGCCTTAGAGCCTTTCCACACCTCTTCCCTTAATGCTGATGCTCTTCTCCTACTTCTTGATATAATTCAGATCTTTGCTCAGACATCACCTTTTCAAAGAGGCCTTCCCTAATTGCATGATTAAATGCATTGCTGTCCTCCTCCTTTTTTTGCCATTTTCTCTCCCCATCCCTGTTTCATTTTCTTCATATCCCTTATCACCATTTGACCCTAATTATTCATTCAATTTTAGTGTTTTTTAAAATCTCTTTTAATAAAATTTCTATTCATTGATATATTTACATTACTCTCTGATAAAAACACCTCTATTTCTTGGCATCTGGGACACCACTTTCTTGGTATTGTTTATCTCTTTCCTAACCTGACTTCAAACTTCCTGTTGCATAACTCAAACAGAATGGTATGGGGCCAAGGAATAGGGAACTGCTAGGCTGGAAAAATTGGGAAATATTTAGGCTGCTCAGGGAAGGTCAGAGGGGCTATCAGAAAATTTCAAGGTCTAGACAGCTTGTCTGGAGCCAACCTCCCTAGGTTGCCCTCCCTAGAGTTGCCCCTGGGAATTCTCCTACAGAAACAACAAAACTGAACATTAGTGGTGGTTTTAAAATGGAGTGGCTCAGGCTTTCCCAGTCATGTTCTGGAGCAATCTTTCTCCATCTTAAAGATAACAAGCTCTGGTGGGTGGATGAGGTTTTCATGTAAAGCTTTTACTTTTATTTTCCACCTCTTTTGTCATCTCTCTTCCTGTTGTCATCTTCTCTCCTTCTGTTGTCTGCCTTTGCACTTCGTAAGGTTTAATTTTAACAAGTTAGTAGAAGTAACTCTTAAGAGGATAGAATATATATAGTAAGATGTTTTATGCAAGAATCTGAAGGTAAAATGGTGAGCAAAAGAGGCTTTTCTGAGTTTTATTGAATGCTTTTTCAGCATCTATTGAAAAAATTATATGGTTTTTGTTTTTGATTCTATTAACAATGTACCTCAAAATGATAAAGGCTATATATAATAATCACACAGTTAATATACTGTGCTGGTTTCACCATTTTTATTCAACATAGTATTAGAAGTTGTAACCCGAGAAATTAGGCAAGAAAAAGAAATAAACAGGCATTCAACTTTGAAAAAAAGAAGTTAAATTATTATTGTTTGCAGATGACATACTCTTATATTTAGAAAAACCAGACTCCATTAAAAAAACTCATAGAACTGATACACAAATTTAGTAAAGTTGTAGGATACAAAATCAACATACAAAAATCAGCAGCATTTCTGTACACTTAACAGCAATAAATCTGAAAAAGAAATCAAGAAAGCAATCTCATTTAGAATGGCTACAAAAAATAAAATACTTAGGAATAAATTTAACCAAAGAATTGGGTAACTACATTAAGAAGAATGAAACTAGAACCTTACCTCTCATTATACACAAAAATCAAATAAAAGTGGATTAAAGAGTTGAATCTAAGACCTAAAACTATGAAACTAATTGAAGAAGAAGCATTGGGGAAACACTGTAAAACATTGATTTGGGCAAAGATTTTTTGTTTAAGAACTCAAACACACAAGCAACAAAAGCAAAAACAGACAAGTGAGATTATAGCAAGCTAAAAAGCTTCTGCAAAGCAAAGGAAACAATCAACAAAGAGACAGCCCACAGAATGGGGGTTTTGCAAAGTATTCATCTGACCAGGGATTAATAACTAGAATATATATGCAACTCAAACAACTCAATAGCAAAAAAACAAATAATTCAATGTAAAAAAGGGCAAAAGATCTGAACAGACATTTATCCAAAGAAGACATACAAATGGCCAATAGGTATATGACAAAATGCTCAACATCAGTAATCATCAGAGAAATGCAAATCAAAACCATAATGTGATATCATCTTACCCCAGCTAAAATGGTTTGTATCAAAAAGAGATGGTGAGAATGTGGAGAAAAAAGAACCCTCATACACTGTTGAAAAAAATGTAAGGTAGTACAGTCACCGTAAAGAACAGTATGGAGATTTCTCAAAAAACTAAAAATAGAACCACAGTGTGATCTAGCAATTCTATTACTAGTTATCTATTCAAAAGAAAAGAAATCAGTATATCAAAGAGATACCTACACTCCTATGTTTATTGCAGCACTATTCGTTAATAGTCAAAATATGAAAACAACCTAAGTGTCCATCAATGGATGAAATGGATAATGTCATATATATACACAATGAAATATTATTCAGTCATAAAAAGGGATAGAATCCTTTTTATTTCTTATATGGTTCTTATATGGTTTTAACTAGAGTGATTATGTTAAGTAAAATAAGCCAAGCACAGAAAGACAAATACTGCATGTTCTCACTCATATGTGGAAGCTAAAAATGTGGATCTCATGAAGACAAGACTAGATTGGTGGTTATCAGAGTCCTGGAAAAAGGGACAGGAGGGAAATTAAGAAAATATAAATGTATTTATTACCACTGAACTGTACACTAAAAATGTTAAAGATGTAAATTACATATTTATATGCTACCTCAATAAAAATAAATTAAAGAAGTGAAAGATCTCTACAAGGAAAACTATGAAATATCAATGAAAGAAATATAAGAGGACACAAGACATGGAAAGATATCCCATGCTCATGGATTGGAATAATTAATATTGTTAAAATGTTTCTACTACCCAAAGCAATGTACAGATTCAATGCAATGAAAATACCACTGACATTCTTCACAGAAGTAGAAAAAACAATCCTAAAATTTGTATGGAACTACAAAAGACTCCAAATACCTAAAGTAATTCTGAGCAAAAAGAACAAAGCTGGAGGCATCACACTACCTGATTTCAAATTATACTACAAAACTATGGTAACCAAAACAGCATGATACTGGTATAAAAACACATATATAGACCAAAGGAACAAAATAGAGAACCAAGAAATAAATACACATACTTACTAGCCAACTCACTTTCAACAAAGGCACCAAGAACATACGCTGGATAAAGGACAGTCTCTTTAATCAGTGATGCTGGAAAAATTGGATATCCATATGCAGTAGAATGAAACTAGATCCCCATCTGTCACCATATTCAAAAGTCAACTCAAAATGGATTACAGGCTTAAATGTAAGACCTACAACTATGAAACTACTATAGGGAAACTCTGGAGAAATGCTTCAGGACATTGGTCTGGGCAAAGATATTTTGTTTAAGACTTCAAAAGCACAGGTAACAAAAGCAAACATAGACAATTGGGATTATATCAAGCTAAAAGCTTTGGCAGAGCAGAGAAAATGTTTTCAAACTGTTAATCTGACAAGAGATTAATAAGTAGAATATATAAGGAACTCAGACAACTCAATAGCAACAAAACAAATAATCTGATTTTAAAATGGGCAAAACAGTAGGGCATAGTGGCTTGCACCTGTATTCTCAACTGCTGAGGAGGCTGAGGTGGAAGGATCACTTGAGTCCAGGAGTTTGAGACCAGCCTGGGAAACATAGTGAGACCTTACGTCTAAAAAATTTTAAAGAATTAGCTGGGTGTGGTGACCTGTACCTGTAGTCTCAGCTACTCAGGGAGGTTGAGGCAGGAAGATCACTTGAACCCAGAGTTCAAGGATGCAATATAAGGTCACGCCATTAGACTCCAGCCTAGGTGACAGAAGGAGACCTCATCTTTTAAAAAATAAATAAGAACCTGGCCAAGATGGTCAACTACAAGCAGCTAATGTGTACCGCTCTCACAGAGAGAAATAGAAAGTGTAAGTCAATAAAGCATTTTGAACTGAAACGTCTAGGCACACACATTAGGATTCGTCAAGAAAACAACTCAACTCTTAGAAAATGGAGAAAAGCAAGGCAGGACGACTGCTTACCCAGGAGCAACATGGGGCCAGGGGAGCTAGGGAAGCAGTGAGTGACTCTGGGATCCATGCTTCTCCCATGGATTTTTGTAACCCTGGGGTCAGGAGACCCCCTTGTGAACCCATTCCACCAGGGCCTGCTGTCTGACATGAAGAGCTATGTGGAGTCTCAGCAGAGCAGCTGCTTAGGCACACTTGGATCCCTGGGAGCTTTAGATATCTGAGCTTCCCAGCAAAAGTGGCTGCAACCGTGGCAAAGCAGGAGGATAGCCCCTTTTAAATACTCCTAGGAAAGGGGCTGAATTCAGGGGGCTGAGCAGCAATGATCTTCAGGCCCCACTTCCATGGCACCTTGCAGGATAAGACCCACTGACTTGGAACTCCAGCCAATCACCAGTAGCAGTGTTACACCTTCCTGAGATGGAGCTCCCAGAGGGAGCGGCAGGCCACCATGTTTGCTGTTTCTCAGCTTTAGCCCTCATTGCCTTCAGTAAAGCTTCTGTAGGAAAAGCAGCCAGATTGCTTTTCTCATATGGATCCCTGACCTTGCTTCTTCTCACTGGGTAGGACCTTCCAACTGGGGTCACCAGCCACCCCCACAAGTGTTTTCCAGCTGGCAGTGCTTCTGAACCTCCCTGGGATGGAGCTCCCAGGGAGAAGAATGGGCTGCCATCTTTGCTGTTTCACAGCCTAATCCATTGTTGCCTTCAAGCTCTAGGGAGTCTGAGGTGACTAGGGACTGGAGTAGTCCCCCAGCACAGTGCAACAGTTCTACAGAGGAGTAGCCACACTGCTTTTTCACGGGGGTCCCAGATCCTGTTTCTCTTCACTGAGTGGAATCTCCTGACTGAGGACTACAACCACCCCTACTGGTGTGTTTAGGCTGGCAACAGGTCTATACCTTCCTGAGACGGAGCTCCCGAGAAAGGGGAAGGCTGGCATATTTGCTGTTTTGCAGCCTTCACTGTTAATACTTTCAGGTGCTGGAGACTCTAATGTGACCAGGGACTGGAGTGGAACCCCACCATGCAGATTTTTTGTTACATGGGCCCCGAATCTTGTATCTCCTCACTGGGAGGGTCCTGGGTCTCCAGGCACACTCTGCTGGGGCCTTTGGGACAGTAGCAGCTCTGCAATTCCCAGTGGGAGGGGTGGATTGCAATCTTTGCTTTTTCACAGTCCTTGCCCTTGTTGTTGACAGTCTCTGGAGAGTCCACAGGGACCAGGAGCTGGTCTGGACCCCCAGCACAGAGTATTCACTTCATGGAAAAGAGGCCGACAGTTCTCCTTGCAGGTTCTGGTCCTCACTGGTTAGGGTCATCTCACCTTGGACTTCAGTACAACCACCCTGACCCCACCTGACCACTTCAATCAGAGGCAGCCCAGCAGTTAAAGGAACACCCACATGCAGAGATAAAAAAGAACCAACACAGTAACTACAGCAATTCAAATGAACAGAATGTATTATGTCCTCCAAACAATTGCACTAGTTCTCCAACAAATGTCTTATGTCCTCCAAAACAACTGCACTAGTTCTCAAACAAGTGTTCTTAACCAGGCTGAGTTGGTTGAAATTACAGAAATAGAATTCAGTATATGCATAGAAACAAAGAGCATCGAGATTCAGGAGAATGGCAAAACCCAATCTAAAAAAAGTAAGAATCACGATAAAACAATACAGAAGATAACAGATGAAATAGCCACTATAAAAAAGAACCTAACTGATCTGATAGAGCTGAAAAACACACTACAAGAATTTCATGATACAACCACAAGTATTAACAGCAGAATAGATTAAGCTAAGGAAAGAATTTTGGAGCTTGAACACTGGCTCTCTGAAATTAGACAGATAAAAATAAAGAAAAAAGAAAGAAAAGGAATGGACAAAACCTCCCTAAAATATGAGAGTATGTAAAGAGGCCAAATTTAGCAACTATTGGCATCCCTGAAAAGAATGGGAAAAAAGTAAACAACTTGGAAAATATATTTCACGATATCATCCATGGAAACATCCCCAACTTCACTAGAGAGAACAACAGTTAAATTCAGGAAATATAGAGAACCTCTGCAAGATTCTACATAGGAAGATCATCCTCAAGACATATAATCATCAGATTTTTCAATGTTGAAATGAAAGAAAGAATGTTAAAGGCAGCTGGAAAGAAAAGCAGGTCACCTACAAATGGAACCCTATCAGGCTAACAGTGGACCTCTTGGCTGAAACCCTACAAGCCAGAAGAGATTTAGGACCTATATTCAACATTCTTAAAAAAAAATCTTCAACCAAGAATTTCATATCCATCCAAACTAAGCTTCCTCAGTGAGGGAGAAATGATACTTTTCAGGTAAGCAAACTCTGAGGGAGTTTGTTGCCACCAGATCAGCTTTACAAGAGATCTTGAAAGGAACACTAAATATGGAAAGTCTAATACCAGGCAATACAAAAATACACTTAAGTACACAGACTAGTGACTCTGTAAAGCAACCACGCAAAAAAGTCAGCATAATAACCAGCTAACAAGACAATGACAGGTTCAAATCCACACATATTAATACTAATATTGAAAGTAAACAGGCTAAATGTCTCATTTAAAAGGCACAGAGTGACAAGCTGGACAAAAAAGCAAGACTCATTGGTATGCTGTGTTCAAGAGACCCATCTCACATGCAGTGACATCCATAGGCTCAAAATAAAGGGATTGGCCAGGCACAGTGGCTCATGTCTGTAATCCAAGCACTTTGGGAGGCAGAGGTGGGTGGAACACAAGATCAGGAGTTTGAGACCAGCCTGACCAACATGGTGAAACCCCGTCTCTACTAAAAGTACAAAAATTAGCTGGGTGTGGTGGCATGCACCTGTAATCCCAGCTACTCAGGAGGCTGAGGCAGGAGAATCACTAGAACCTGGGAGGTGGAGGTTGCAGTGAGCTGAGATTGTGCCACTGCACTCCAGCCTGGGTGACAGAGTGAGACTCCATCTCAAAAAAATAAAAATAAAAATAAAAATAAAGAGATGGAGGAAAATCTACCAAGCAAATGGAAATAATAAATAACAGGGGTTGCAATCCTAGTTTCAGTCAAAACAGACTTTAAACCAACAAAGATTTAAAAAGACAAAGAAAGGCATTACATAATGGTAAAGGGTCCAAATCAACAAGAAGACTTAAGTATACTAAATACATATGCACCTAACACAAGATCACCCAGATTCAAAAAGCAAGTTCTTAGAAACCTACAAAGAGAGTTAGACTCCCACATAATAATAGTGGGAGACTTCAACATTTCACTGTCAGTATTAGACAGATCTTCAAGGCAGAAAATTAGCAAAAATTCAGGACTTGAACTCAACATTGGACCACATGGATCTGATAAAGCTCTGCAAAACTCTCCACCCCTAAAACAACAGAATAGACATTCTTCTCATTGCCACACAGCACATACTCTGAAATTGACCACACAATCAGACATAAGACAATCCTCAGCAAATGCAAAAGAATTGAAATCACACCAAACACTCTCCTGAGCCACAATGTAATAAAAATAGAAATCAAGACTAAGAAAATTGCTCAAAACCATACAGTTACATGGGAATTAAACAACCTCTTTCTGAATGACTTTTGGGTAAATAATGCAATTAAGGCAAAGATCAAGAAGTTCTTTGAAACTAATAAGAACAAAGATACAGCGTACCAGAATTTCCAGGATACTCCTAAGGTAGTGTTAAGAGGGAATTTACAGCACTAAATGCCCACGTCAAAAAGTTAGAAAGATCTCAAATTAACAACCTAAAATCGGAACTAGAGGAACTAGAGAAGCAAGAACAAATCAGCTCCAAAGCTAGCAAAAGACAAGAAATAACCCAAATCAGAGCTGAACTGAAGCAGATCAAGACAAAAGAAACCATTACAAAGATCAATGAAGCCAGGAGTTGGTTTTTTGAAGAAAATAATAAGCTATGCTGTTAGTTAAACTAATAAAGAAGACTAGAGAGAAGTTCCAAATAAACACAATTATAAATAACAAAGTGGATGTTACCATTGACCCCACAGAAATACGAATAACCATTAGAGACTACTATGAACACCTCTATGCAAAATACTAGAAAACGTTGAAAAGATGGATAAATTCTTGGACACATACACTGTCCCAAGACTGAACCAGAAAGAAATTAATTCCCTGAGCAGACCAATAACAGGGCTTTGAAATTGAATCAATAATAAATAGCCTTCCAACTAAAAAAAGCCCAGGACCAGATGATTTACAGCCAAATTCTACCACATGTACAAAGAAGAGCTGGTATCATTTCTGGTGAAACTATTTCAAAAAACTGAGAAGAGATACTTCCCCAATTCATTCGATGAGGCCAGCATCATCCTGATACCAAAACCTGCAGAGACACAACAAACAAAGAAAACTTTAGGCCAGTATCCTTGATGAACATTGATGAAAAAATCTTCAACAAAATACTAGCAAACCAAGTTCAGCAGCAAATCAAAAAGACCAATCCACCCTGATCAAGTAGGTTATCCCTGGGATGCAAGGTTGGTTCAACATACACAAATCAATAAATATGATTTCATCACATAAACAGAACTAAAGACAAAAACCAAGTGATCATCTCAGTAGATGCAGAATAGGCTTTTGATAAAATTCAACATCCCTTCATGTTAAAAACTCTCAATAAACTAGGTATTAAAGGAACATATCTCAAAATAATAAGAACCATCTATGACAAGCCCACAGTCAACATCATATTGAATGGGCAAAAGTTGGAAGCATTCCTTTTGAAAACCAGAACAAGACAAAAATTCCCCCTCTCACTACTCCTGTTCAACACAGTATTGGAAGTCCTGGCCGAAGCAATTAGGCAAGAGAAGGAAATAAAAGGCACCCAAGTAGGGAGAGAGGGAGTTAAACTATTCTTGCTTGCAAATGACATGATTCTATAGTCTATAGAATCAACCTAAAAGCTCTCTCAGCTGATCAACAACTTCAGCAAAGTTTCAGGATACAAAATTGACATACAAAAATTACTAGCATTCCTATACATCAACAACAGCCAAGTCAAGTGTCAAGAACACAATCCCATTTACAACTGCCCCAAAAAGAATAAAATACCTAAGAATACAGCTAACTAGGGAGATGAAACATCTCTACAATGAGATTTATAAAAGACTGCCCAAAGCAATCAGAGATTATACAAACAAATCAAAAAACATCCCATGCTCATGAATAGGCTAGAGTCAATTCCATTAAAATGGCCATACTGACCAAGGCAATGTACAGATTAAATGCTATTCCTATCAAGCTACCAATGACATTCTTCATAGAACTAGAAAAAACTATTTAAAAATTTATATGAAATAGAAAAAGAGCCCAAATAGCCAAGGCAATCCTAAGCAAAAAGAACAAAGCTGGAGGCATGGTGTTACCTTACGTGATTCAAACTATACTATAGGGTCACAGTAACAAAAACAGCATGGTACTAGTACAAAAACAGACACATGGACCAATGGAACAGAAAGGAGAACCCAGAAATAAGGCCACACATCTACAACCATCTTTGATAAAGCTGACAATAACAAGCAAGAGAGAAAGGACTCCCTATTCAATTGACGGTGCTAGGATAATTGGCTGGCCATATGCAGAAGTTTGAAACTAGACTCCTTCCTTACACCATATACAAAAATCAACTCAGGATGGACTAAAGACTTAAATGTAAAACTTCAAACTATAATAACCCTGAAAGACAATCTAGGCAATACCATTCTAAATATAGGAACTGGCAAAGATTTCATGATGAAGATACCAAAACAATTGCAACAAAAGCAAAAATTGACAAATAAACTAAATAACTTCTGAACAGCAAAAGAAACCATTAACAAAGTAAACAGACAACTGACAGAAAGGCAGAAAAATATTTGTAAACTATGCATCTAACAAAAGGCCTAAAATCTAGCATCTTTAAGGAACTTAGATTGCAAGTAGAAAACAAACAACTCAGTTAAAACGTGGGCAAAGGACACAGACACTTCTCAAAGGAATACATACATGTTGCCGGCCAGGTGCGGTGGCTCACATCTGTATTCTTTGGGAGGCCAAGGTGGGCAGATCATGAGGTCAGGAGTTTGAGACCAGCTTGGCCAACATCATGAAATCCCGCCTCTACTAAAACTACAAAAATTAGCCGGGTGTGATGGCTTGCACCTGTAGTCCCAGTTACTCAGGAGGCTGAGGCAGGAGAATCGCTTGAACCCAGGGGGAGGAGGTTGGGGTGAGCTAAGATGGTGCTACTGCACTCCAGCCTGGGCAACAGAGCCAGATTCCGTCTTAAAAAAAAAAAAAAAAAAAAGACATACACGATGCCAACAAGCATATGAAGAAAAGCTCAATGCCACTGATCATTGAAGTTGTGCAAATCAAAACCACAATGAGATACCATGTCACACCAGTCAGAATGGCTATTATTAAAGAGTTAAAAAATAACAGATACTAGCAAGATTGTGATGAAAAGGAACCCTTATACACTGTTGAGAATGTAACTTAGTTCAGCCGTTGTGAAAGCACTGTGGCAATTCCTCAAAGAGCTAAAAACAGAACTATCATTTGGCCGAGCAATCCCATTATGGTATATTCCCAAGTGAATATAAATTGTTCTACCAAAAAGACACATGTGCAAATATGTTCACTGCAGCACTACTTATAATAGCAAAGACATGGAATCAACCTAAATGTCCATCAATGACAGACTGAATAAAGAACATGTGCTTCTTATACACCATGGAATACTATGAAGCCATAAAAAAGAATAAGATCATGTCTTTGCAGGAACATAGACGGAGCTGGAGGCCATAATCCTTAGCAAACTAATACTGGAACAGAAAACTAAATACCACATATTCTCACTTATAGGTGGGCGCTAAATCATGAGAACACATAGACACAAAAAGGGGAACAACAGACACAGGGAGAAATTGAGGGTGGAGGGTAGGAGGATGAAGAACATCAGAAAAAAATAACTATTGGGTAGTAGGCTTTGTATGTGGGTGATGTAATAATTAATACAACAAATCCCCATGACATGATTTTACCTATATAACAAACCTTCACATGTACCCCTGAACCTAAAAGTTTAAAATAAGCAAAGAAATAAATAATAAAAATAAAAATAGGCAAAAGACTTGAATAGACATTTCTCAAAATAGAGATACAAATGCCAACAGGTATATGAAAAAATGTTCAACATCATTAATCACCAGGGAAATGAAAAACAATACCACAATAAGATATCTCACCCCAGTTAGAATGATTATTATCAAAAAGACAAAACATAACAAATGCTGGTGGGGATATGGAGAAAAGGGAATACTTGCACATTATTGGAAGAAATGTAAAATAGTGCAGCCAAAATGAAAAATGATATGGAGGTTCCTCATAAAACTAAAAATAGAACTAACATATCATCCTGGAATTCCACTGCTGGATATCTATCTATAAGCAAGGAAATAGGTATATCAAAGGGCTACCTGTTTACTGCAGCACTATTCAAAATATGAAGTGTTTAACAAATGATGGAATATTATTCAGCCACAAGAAAGATTAAAATATTGTCATTTGCAGTAACAAGCATGGAACTGGAGATGATTATGCTAAGTGACATAAGCCAGGCACAGAAATACAAACATCACATGTTGTCACTCATATGCAGGAGCTAAAAATGTAGATCTCATGGACCTCAAAAGTAGAATGGTGACTACCAGAGGCTAGGAAGGAAAATAAGGAGGAATAAAGAGAAGTTAGTTAATGGGTACAAAAGTACAGTTAGATAGAAGGAATATGCTCTAGCATTAGATAACATGGTAGGGACATTACAGTTAACAATAATTTATTGTATTATTTCAAATTAACTAGAAGAAAAAGATTATGTTTCCTACACAAAGAAAAGATAAATGTTTGAGGTGATGGGTATCTCAATTACCCTGATTTAATAATTGGACATTGTATCAAAATATGACATGTACCTTCAAAATATGTACAATTACGACATATCACTTTTAAAAATATAAAAAAGACTTTCCTGGGGCTTAAAGCTTAGTAGGAGAGACATACATGATCACAACCATGCATGCATGTGAACATACACACATACACACACACACATACACACACATAATTTTCAACTGAGGGGAGTAAAGGAAATCACTCATCAGCCTGAGTCAGAAGTGACTTCCCTAGAGTTCAGATTGGAAGGTTGACTAGGAGTTAATAACTGCTTTGGCAATCTGGGCCACATCACTCCCCATTTACAAGTTAATACTCCTTTCTGTGCAGAACACAGGGTGTTTCTCTCTTCAACTGTTTCTTAACATTTACCAGTATAAGTGATAACTGTGTGCCCAAGGTCAAGTCTGGCAAAGCAGCAGAAGTGAGGCTGAGAAGGGTGGAGGCTCTGGAGCTTAGTTTATGGAATCAATAAAAAATCATTATGAGGTTAGGTTGTGGTTTTCACAGAGACAATATAACCATGTTGGAATTCATATTTTGTGTGGCACAGGCTCAGGCCAGCTATTCTCCCAGATGACCCACAATAGGAGTCTGAAATACACAATACCTTCATGAGATCATGGTAGACATTATTATTACTAGCCCTGTTTTCTGCTGAGCCAGCCTGGCTCAGAATCCTTCTGAGGAATGTCTTCTAGGTGTCCTCCACCAATTGGCTACAGTCAGCATGAGAAGAATTCTATTTGCCAATGTGAGCATAGGTAGTGTATATGCTGATAGTAGTATCTATTAATAAATTCAGTAATGGTTACTGGTGAAGTTATGTAGTCCCCATCAGTGAAAAAAGGAGCTGTGATATCTTAGAGCTGTAACTTTCAAACCTTAAAACAAAGTTTAATCCCTTCTTTCTCTAATATAATTTTGAAAAACTGACATTGAATCATAACTGCAGTCTATAAACCTAATAACAAAAGAATTAATGTGCTTGCAGCTGGAAGTGGATTCCCCCCATCTTGGTCCTAATATTTTTATGTTTTTCACCCATACAGAAAATCCCAAACCATCCATGGAATCCTAACCACTATTGACACATTCTGAAAACCACTGTCCCAGATGATTGTCCTAACATGACTTTTGACTATGGTTCATAGTTTGGGGGCTCATGAATTATAAAATTCAAGTTTGATTGGCACCCGCTGGCCAGGGTCTTCTAAGACTACAAGAATGGCAGTGGTCTAAATGTCTTCATAGTTCACATCTTGTTCACAATTCAACTGAGATTTAAAACATTTTTGGATCAGGGACACTGATATGGTTTGGCTGTGCCCTCTCCCAAATCTCATCTTGAATTATAATTCCCATATCCCCACGTGTGGTGGGAGGGACCCAGTGAGAGGTAATTGAATCATGGGGGTGATTCCCCTATGCTATTCTTGTGATAGTAATTTCTCATGAGATCTGATGGTTTTATAAGGGGCCTCCCCCTTGGCTCAATTCTCATTATTCTTTCTCCTCCTGCCTTGTGAAGAAGGATATGTGTTCTTCCCCTTCCACCTCCCCAGCCCTGTGGACCTCCCCAGCCCTGTGGAACTATGAGTCAATCAAACCTCTTTCCTTTACAAAATACCCAGTCTCATACGTGTCCTTATAGCTGTGTGAGAATAGACTAAAACAGTAAATTGTTACCACAGAGAGTGGGGTGCTGCTATAAGGATACCTGAAAATGTGAAAGCAACTTTGGAACTGGGTGATAGGCAGAGGTTGGAATGGTTTGGAGGACTCAGAACAAAATAGGAAAATGTGGGAAAGTTTGCAACTTTGAACTTGGGAGAGATGATTTAGAGTATGTGGTGGAAGAAATTTCCAAGTGGCAAAGTGTTCAAGAGGAAACAGAACATAAAAGTTTGAAAAATTTGCAGGATGATAATGCAGTAGAAAAGCAAAACTCATTTTCTGGGGAGAAATTCAAGCCCTCTGCAGAAATTTGCATGAGTAACCAGGAGTCAAATGTTAGTTACCAAGACAATGGGGAAAATGTCTCCAGGGCATGTCAGATACCTTTGCAGCAGCCCCTCTCATCACAGACCCAGAAGCCTAGGAGGAAAACATTGTTTCGTGGGTCAGGGCCCAGGGCCTCCCTCCTGTGTGCAGCCTAGAGACTTGGTGCCCTGTATTCCAGCCACTCCAGATGTGGCTAAAAGGGGCCAAGGTACAGCTCAGGCCATAGCTTCAGAGAGTGCAGGCCCTAAGCCTTAACAGCTTCCACATGGCATTGAGACTGTGGGTGCACACAAGTCAGGAATTGAGGTTTGGGAACCTCCAGGTGGATTTCAGAGGATGTATGGAAGTGCCTGGATGTCCAGGCAGAAGTTTGATGCAGGAGTGGAGCTCTCGTGGAAAACTTCTGCTAGGGCAGTGCAGTTGGGAAATGTGGGGTTGAAGCCCCCGCACAGAGTCTCAACTGGGGCACTGTCTTTAGTGGAGCTGTGAGAAGAGGGGCACCATCCTCCAGATCCCAGAATGGTAGATCCACCTACAGCTTATACCCATGTGCCTGGAAAAGCTTCAGGAACTCAACACCAGTCTATGAAACAGCCTGGAGGGGGCTGTACCCTGGAAAACCACAGGGGTAGAGCTGCCAAAGGCCATGGGAGACCCCCCCCTTGCATCAGCATGACCTGGATGTGAGATATGGAGACTAAGGAGATTATTTTGGAGCTTTAAGATTTAATAAATGCCTTGTTGGATTTTGGGCTTGCATGGGGCCTGTAGCCCCTTTGTTTTGGCCAATTTCTCCTATATGGATTGGGAGTATTTACCTAATGCCTATACTTCCATTGTATATAGGAAGTAACTAACTTGTTTTTGATTTTACAGGCTCGTAGGCTGAAGGAACTTGCCTTGTCTCAGATGAGACTTTGGACTTGGACTTTTTGGTTAATGCTGGAATGAGCTAAGACTTTGAGGGATGTTAGAAAGGCATGACTGTGTTTTGAAATGTATGGACACAAGAGTTGAGAAGGACTAGGACTGGAATGATATGGTTTGACTGTACCAAATCTCACCTTTAATTGTAGTTCCCACAATCCCTGTGTATGGTGGGAGGGACCCAGTAGGAGGTAATTGAATCATGGGGGTGGTTTTCCCCATGCTATTCTCATGATAGTGAGTAAGTTCTCATGAGATCTGATGGTGTTTTAATGGGCTTCCCCTTTGGCTCAGCTCTCATTCTTCTCTCTCCTCCCATGTGGTGAAGAAAGATGTGTGTGCTTCCTCTTCTGCCATGATTATAAGTTTCCTGAGGCCCTCTCAGCCCTGCAGAACTGTGAGTCAATTAAATCTCTTTCCTTTATAAATCAGCCAGTCTGCAGTATGTACTTGTAGCTACATGAGAATGAACAAATATAGACACCCTTTAAAATCTAATGAAATCTATTGCACTTCTTCCTTTAAAAAATTCTTAAGCAAACATGGAAACATTATTTGACATACAATTCCAAGGACTTTAAGGATCTTTAGAAGCTCTTGATTTAATGATAGAGGCAGCCTGGAAGATGGAGCTCCTGGATGTTTATAGTTAAAGAAAGAAAAAAATGAGCTGACCCTGGACAGGACCATGGGTATTGGGCAGGAACATGAGTTTTCCGTACAGTAGTATTGAGAATTTCTTTTCTTTTAAAAGACCAGTGCTTATTAGAGAAGGCCCTGGTATAATGTTCACATCCAAAATATAAATAAATGGTAATTTGCCTTCATCATTGTTCCTTCTCTTCTCTGTCAGCCATTCCCATCTGCACCTCTAGGAAATTGTGTGTCAGATCCAAAGGCAGTGGTGGATCAGCAAGGACATGACCCTACCCACCTGGGTTCACAAAGGCTGTCCTGGTCCGGTTTGCCAAGTAGGCTTTGTCCCAATGAGGTAGCATCCTCTAAGCATGAGGCAACTTGCACAACTTCCTCATAAGGATTTTGAACACTTTTCAATGGTTTTTATCCATCAAGAAGAGCTCTGGTCCTGCAACCTGTTAGAAAGATCATAAGTTTAGAAATAAATCAGAATTGAAAAGCTGTGCTTTGGAGCTTTGATTTATTTTGATGGGGAGAGGTCATACCCCTCTTCTGGGGCCCAGAGGGTACCCATGAAGTGGGTGCACACTAGTATTGTGCTCCAACTTGCACAATGCTAGTGTTATGCAAGTTGCCTGTAGTTGAATTAGGTGCTGTAGACTGGGGTTTGGTGAATAGATTTGGGGGCAAGATCAAGTAACTGGCTGTCGGGTGCTGCTGGTGAAGGGTACACAGGTGTATTTTACAGATGACAGGAGGCTGGATTAGGCACTCCAGGTTAAGCTTGGTGAGTAGAATTAAGAGCAAGATCAAGAAATCCCTAATTGACTAGGAGTGATGGAAAGAGGGAGGTCATTGCTCATGAATAACCAATAATGGGAATAAAATTGTCCCTTTGCTGGATAAACAGCCCCCTCTGGAGAAACTTAAGAGATACACGGCATGGCAGATAGACAGGAAATAAGCTCCTAAAACATGAAACTGTGGTCACATATTGGTGAAGCCATACAAGCAGTGAGGCAAGACTGAGACACGGTCAAGAACAATAGTTGGTATTTCTTGTTGGTGGTCAAGTTGTCTCAGCATAGCCTGCTTCAGTATCAGAGTTTATTGTTTAACCAAGTGGCTCAGCATTTCCCAGGCAACTTCTTAGCTATCTCAGCATTTGGTGTTAAATGGGCTACTTCTTGGGGACTTGAGGTTTTCTGCTGACACCTCAACACTTGAGAGACTTCTGTAAATTTACATGAGGGAAGATTAGAGCACTCTAGAGAAAGAAAAACTCTTGGGCATAGACTTAAGAGGTTGAACAACAGACAGGCTGAGAACATCAACTAGAAGCTACTGGAACTTCCTCTAAAGCAAGCTAGAAGTCTTTAGGTATTGTAGGTAGTGAGAGGAGGGGAAGAACATAAGTTTGAAATGGAAAGACTGAAGAATAGAAATTTATAATTATAAGGGTTAGGGAATAAGTTGCTTATATGCAATTCTTCAAATTGTGATATAAAATACATTTTGCAATAAAATAGTTAATATTTATTCTTAACATTTTAGTAAAATCACATTTGTATCAAGACAGTTTAATTTAGTTGAAAAGAAGTAACTCTCCGTGTTAGTTATGAAAAAGTCTAACCGGAGCAAAAGACACCTAGGCACCACCATCCACTGGGTGATAATATGTCTTAATTGAGAAAGTAAACCTGGGAATGGTGTTTCTCAACTGGAAATATACATACATGCCCTTTCTGTCAAAGTAATATCTCCTGTCCCCACGGCTGGCTACATAAATTGTTGACTATAAAAGAAAAATGCTAGGGTCCTTATTCAAAATGCAGGAAAAAAGCATTTTCCTTTTTTCTGTTGTCTCTATCAACCTGTTATAGCATTCTTTGTTATTTAACATCAAACTTCTGTACCCTCGCTGGCATCCAAGGGTCACATACCATGACTTGGTGTGCAGACAGCTGCAGCCCCTACTGGGAAGGTAGCAAAGAGGTGAGAAGCAGGTGCTTCTGAGCAGAGGCTCCAAGCCCCTGCTCATGCTCTATCACCCCATCGGACTTCACTTACAAACACAGATTCGAAGATAAAAATAAGAACATCAAAACTGCAGAGTACTGAGCCTCATGTGCAGGATGGGGAGGGAAAGGAGCCCTTCTGAGAGCTCCTAGTCAAACCCTCATTAAGCTGGCCCTGCTCCCATGCCATGAAAAATTCTGACATATTGTCCTTAGTCATGACAAAGCCACTTTGACATAAACTAGTGTGTTCTTCAATGTGTTGCTCATCAAAATCGTCTCCAGAACTTTACACACAGATTCCTGGGTCACACTAAAGAGATTTCTGTTGGATTACAGAAATCCAACAGGAATGTTGGAAGAAATTATTCCCTCATCACTTCACATATTTACTGAGCACCTACCAGGTTCTAGGCCCTGGGGTAAGCTTTATGCACAGAATGAAGGCAATAACAGTCAACATCTCTGTCTTCGTGGGCCACATAGTCCACTGAGGAAGACTGTCCAAAAACAAACAAACAAAAATCTAACCATATTTTGTGGAAAGAGTGGTGAAGAAAATACACCAAAGGTAACTGGGAAAGGTTTAGCTTAGAGTAGAGGATGGATGATATTTAAAGCCTACAGTGAGTCACCACTATTTATAAGAACCTTCTCAAATAATCCTGATTATTTACCAGTTTAGAGTTTTAACTAAAAGTCCGACTACTATCTTCATCATGCAAGAGGAATTTGGCAAATCCACCCTCTTTAGTTTGTACTATGAAAGCAATATGAAATCACCAAATCCTATCATAATAATGAATATGCTTTTCATATGATAAGTGCTCTGTAGAGATTTCTCCATCCCACCTCTTGGTTGTGAATCTGCAAATCTATTAATCTTCCAAATACAGTGATGACATGTTTCACAGGCACCGAGAAGGTATACTATGGGCCAAGGCAAGGTTGTAGCATATGACAGAAATGTGGCCTAAAAAACCACATCTCTTAATTCCCAGTCTGTGAGAGACCACAGCTGTCGTCACATGTCCATAACACTTAATATCGAACATGAAGCTTCCTTGTTGCCTTCATAGAATCACTTGTATCTGTCACAGTGTAATTAATGATGGCTGTGGCAAATGGGTCAGTGTGAGGGTAGGGATCTTTTTGTTTTTAACACAGAAAAGCTGTAAGAGACACTGTAGTTCCTCAAAATGCCTAACAAACCTTAAATGCATATCTCAATTGATCTTTTCTTCTGTTTTATGACTTTTCTCATTACAGTGCTGCAACTGAACTAGGACATGAATAAACAGGCCTAAAAACCTTCACTCATGAAAGTTGGGGATGGTAGACTTGCCCTTCCACATTTCAGGACATCCAGTAATAGAGAATGGTGGAAAGGTGATGTCCAAGCAGAACTTTCTGAACCAATGAAAAATGTGGATCATTGGGAAATCTCCAATAGGATACATTTTAAAAATATCATCACCTAGATACATTGTGTTGGAGCACTGGAGTAAAACAACAAAACTTAATTAGACCAAAAGAAAGAAGAGAGAAAACTATTGCAAAATCAGGGGATGCAGCACAAAACAAAATTGTAGAAATAAATTCAGATCTATTAGTAATAGCAATTACTAGAAATTCAATAGACTTGACAGTTAAAAGTTATAGATCATTAAGGGGAATGAAAGAAACATCTGAATTATGACTACAGAGAAAGGTCAAAAGTAAAGGGGAAAAGATATACTATACCCCAATCCACTGACGTCACGGTGAAGAGATAGGCCAGTCAAAATAGTCTTCAAGGTAAAATGTCATTAAGCATAAAGAGTATTGCTATATGATGATAAACATTTAATTGCAAACTGTAAACTTTTTAGCATAGCCTCAAAAAATGTATAAGGCCATAAATCTACAATAACAGTGTAAGAATTTACAAATTCCTCTGAGCAACTGATGAATCAAGCAGCAAAACATTTTTATGACTGTATTAAAAGTTTAGATAACATCATTAGCAAGCTTGAGATGAAGAAAAATGACCCCCAATGAAAGAACAAACCGTACTCTCAATTACACAAGGAGCAGTTGTCAAAATCAACCTTACCCAATAAACCATATTCTCAATTATATAAGGGAGAGTTGTCAAAATCAACCCTATCTACAATTTTGTAGAATTTTTATCATCTAGACCATTTTTCCATGTCAGAAATCAATAATAAATCGTTACATAGGGAAAATTTATATCTTTGAAAATTAATTTTAGAAAGCATTTCTAAATAACTCATAGCCAAAAGTGAGTAATAACAAATACATGCCCAAATTGCAAGATACAATTGAAGCATGCTTTCCGGTGAATTTACAGCTCTAAATGCTTATACTAGAAAAGAAGAAAGCTGAAAATAAATGAGCTTAGCAACTTAAGAAGTTAGAAGAACAACAAAATAAACACAGAGAAAGCAGAAGGAAGGAAACTATAAAGATAAGGGGAAATTAATTAAATGAAAAACAAATATACAGTAGAGAGAATCAACTAAGGCAAAAGTTCATTTTTTGAAAAAACTAATAAAATACACATTTTTGGGTTCTCAGAAAATATGAAACAGCACTAATAAACAATACTAGAAATGAAAAAGAAAACAGTTATAGATAATATTGACTAAAAAGTAAAACTATGAAATTAACTTTTGACAAACACAAAAACTTGGACAAAGTGAGAATTTCTTAGAAAAGCTACAGCTTAAGAGTGGATTCAAGATGAAATAAAATGCATGAATCTTCTTCTCCTCATTATATAAGTTTAATTAAGATTGGAAATGTACTCACACAAAAGCTAGTTCCACATGGTTTCAGAGGTAATTTAAATCAAACAGTCAAAAAACCCTAATTTTTCCTTGAGAATCAGAAAGAGGGACATCTTCTAATGGTTTTACATGAAACTAGTATAACCTTGCTACCTAAATTGGATAAAGAAAATATTAGAAATGAAAATTATGGGCTAATCTCGCTTATGATCATAGATGTAAAATGCTAAATAAAACATTATCAATAAAATAAAAAATTAGGCCAAGTTTAAGCTGGGTTTTCCCAGGAATAAGAGGATTATTGAAAATAAAAGAATCAAAAGAATAAAAGAGGAATTAGTTTAATTCTTCAAATAAGGGATGAAGGATCATCTCAAAAGATGCAGAAATATTAAAATATTAAATACTTCTTTATGATTAATGATGTAAAAGATCTCTCAATGCACTGGTAGTGGAAAGCATCCTAGTTTGGCTTCCCCTAACAGCAGACGCTGAGGCAGGGAAGCCAGTGCCTCTAGTATTTGGGAGATGATTCAAGAAATATGGATGAATCTCACAGATACAGGTTCAGTGAGACAAACTTTACAAATAGGCAAAACAGCACTATACATTGCTCAGGAAAATCTATGTACATAATGGCAGTATAAAGCAATGCAAAGGAATGATGCACACAAAATTCAGAAGAGTACCTCACTCTGGTGTTGGTGCCTAGATTTCTTTGAGGAAGAGCAAGCAAGGGTTTGAATTCTTTTAGTAAGGTTTACTTTCCTCAGCTAGGCAGTGATGTAAGTGGTTAATGTGACCATTCTTTACATTTTCGTTAAAAAAGTAAACAAGAAAGAAAAAATATAGAAAAGATACATGTAAATATCAGGGATATAGAGAACACAACTATAAGTAAACAATAGAATACTGGCCGGGCATGGTGGCTCAGGCCTGTAATCCCAGCGCTTTGGGAGGCCAAGGCGGGCGGATCACGAGGTCAGAAAATCGAGACCATCCTGGCTAACGTGGTGAAACCCCATCTCTACTAAAAATACCAAATAATAAATAAATAAATAATAAATGAAAAAAATAAAAAAAAAAAATTAGGCGGGCGGGGTGGTGAGCCCTTGTAGTCCCGGTTTCTGGGGAGGCTGAGGCAGGACAATGGCGTGAACCCAGGAGGTGGAGGTTGCAGTGAGCTGAGATCATGCCACTGCACTCCAGCCTGGGTGACAGAGCGAGCCTCTGTCTCAAAAATAAACAAAACAAAAAACCAAAAACGATAGAGTGCTATAACCAATACATTACTAACATATGCAAAGCATTGATCAGAGTGATTTGGGAGAGAGAGACAAAAAGAAAGAGAAAGAGAGAGAGGATATGTTATTACATATAGAATAAATAACTACAAATGAAACATGAAAATATAGTAAAAGTATTTATAAAGATATGTGAACAAATTTGAAAAATTACAGAAATATAAATTGCCAAAATTGACACTAGAAGAAATAAAAAAAAACCTTGAGTACATTAATAACCATTAAAAAAATCAAAGTAGAAGAAAAATATCCCACTCACTCCCAATTATAAGCCTCAGGGCCAGAACATTTCTAGATGAGGTTTACCAAATTCCTTGACTTCTTCCAGAAAATAGAAAAATAGCTGTTTGGCTTTTCAAATGCGGTTAGTAAAAACTGACTTTAAAACTGGATCAGAATAGTGCAGAAAAGGAAAATTATAGGCAATCAATATTTAAGAATGTAGATGTAAAGCTGCTAACTATAATACTGAGTAACCAAAATGGAGGACAGATACAGACAGATACAGAACATTCCATCCAACAGCAGCAGAATGTACACTCTTCTCAAGTGCACATGGAACATCCTACAGGATAATTCAGATGTTAGGCCACAGAATAAGTCCTAACGATTTTAAGAAGATTGAAATCATATCAAGTACATTTTCTGGTCTGAATGGAATGAAACTAGAAATCAGTAACAGGTGGAATTTTGGAAAATTCACAAATTCAGCAGGCCTTTCCTATCTGTGGGCTCCACATGGATTCAACCAACTGTGGATCAAAAATATATGGAGAAAAATATACAAAAAGGTATAATGATAAAAGTAATACAAATAAAAAATACAGCATAACAACTGTTTGCATCATGTTTACATTGAATTAGGTATTGTAAGTAATCTATAGATGATTTGAAGTATCTGAGAGGGTTTGCGGAGGTTATATGCAAATACTATGCCATTTTGTATCAGGGACTTGAGTTCTGTAAATTTCAGTATCCATGGGGATCCTGCAACCAATCCCCAACAGATACTGAAGCGCTTCTGTGTGTGGAAATTAAAAGCATGTTCCTGAACAACCAATGAGAAAGAAGAAATCAAAAGGAAAATTAGGCAGAGTGCGGTGGCTCACGCCTATAATCCCAGAACTTTGGGAGCCTCAGGCAAGTGGATCACCTGAGGTTAGGAGTTCGAGACCAGACTGGCCAACATGGGGAAACCCCGTCTTTACTAAAAATACAAAATTAGTCCGGTGTGATAGTGCATGCCTGTAATCCAGCTACCTGGGAGGCTGAGGCAGGAGACTCACTTGAACCTGAGAGGCAGAGGTTTCAATGAGCCGACTCCAGCCTGGGCAACAAGAGTGAAACTCTGTCTCAGAAAAAAAAAAAAAAGGAAAATTAAAAAATATTTTGAGACAAATGAAAATGAAAACACAACATGCCAAAACTTATGGGATGCAGAAAAGCAGTTCTAAGAGGGAAGTTTTTAGCAATAAACACCTACACTAAAAAAGAAGAAAGATCTCTAACAACTTAAAGTAACACCTCAAGGAAGATGGAAAGGAAGTACAAATTAACCCCAAAGTCAGTACAAGGAAGGAGACAATAATAGAGCAGAAATAAGTGAAACAGAGACTAGAAAAACAATAGAAAAGATAAATGAAACTGAGTTGTTTTTTGAAAATATAAAATTGACAAATCTTTAGCCATACTAAGAAAAAAAGAGAGAAAATTCAAATAAATAAAATCAGAAATGAAAAGGGAGACATTACAACCGATACCACAGAAATATAAAGGATCATAAGAGACTACTATGAACAATTATACGTCTACAAATTGGAAAACCTAGAAGAAATAAATTCCTGGACACATACAACCTACAAAAATATAACTCAAATCACGATGCAGAATGACAAAGTGACTCATCAAATGATACCGCGTATGTGATTAGTGTGATGGACTAAATCTCAAACATAAAACTTCAGAGTGGACTAGAATGATACACATCAGACTCATGAAAGGGAATACTTTCTGTCAGGGGAGACTGGGAGGTGGGATTCCAAGTGTGGTCAAAGTCGTCTTTAATTTTATCTAAAATTCTTCAACATTCTTTCTCTTCGTCTTTTACCCCTACACTCTTCCCTTTCTTCTTTCCTCTTCCTTTCCCTTACTGCTTTCTTCTTTCTTATCTTTCTTCTTTCTCTTTTTCTTTCTTCATCCCCCTCAACTTCTCCTTCACTCTCTCCCTTCATTTTTCTTTCCCTTACTTTCTTCTGATATAGACTTATGTTATGCACATAGTATTCCAAAAATATACACATAAAACATTCCTGCAGTAAATCTAACAGTACAAATATGTACTTTCTAACTCTTAAATTTTATTTTTTAAGATAAAAAATTAAATGAAGCCTAAATTTTGAAATAAGTCCACGTTCTTTGTGAACTACTTTATTCTAATTTCAAGAATTAGTCTAAATTTAGGCATCACTGCTACTTTAAAAAGTGTTTTATTGTGATTATCTATAATTTTCAATCATCTCATAGAAGCACTGACTTACTTAGCATGGTATTCAGTTATTGTAAAAGAAAGACAAACCAGACAAGAAAATATGTAGTTTCATGTGGAAAGTTTCACTTCTTTTAAATACCAGAAATGAGTTCACATTCTCAGGGATGAAAGGAATGAATCCAGAATCCTTAAAAGGAATCTTTAACTTGCCTTGAAATAATGTGTATACATCAGTTCTCTCATAAGAATTAATTTCCCCAGAACTGACAACCTTTC
Organism: Trachypithecus francoisi; assembly: GCF_009764315.1. NCBI lineage: Eukaryota > Metazoa > Chordata > Mammalia > Primates > Cercopithecidae > Trachypithecus > Trachypithecus francoisi. Next base: position 83,213,895 of record NW_022681460.1, read on the forward strand.
CCACAGTCATGGACAACCTTGCTTATATTCATTGCCTGGAAGATTTCCTCATGGCCTGGATCAGAGTGGAAAACATTTCCACCAGGATAATATCTTGAAGAAACAAGTGACAACACCATTGTCTTTGGAAGAGAGGCAGCAGCTGTCATGTGTAGTATTGCCTATCATTGAAAAGTATATTCCTGATGTGATGCTATCTGACAAGTGGTCAACATTAAAACTGGTTTTATTTTTCCTAAGAAACACAAAATGCCCATCTGACTCTGATTTCCAAAGTGGCTTGGCACTGTTCATTCAATGACCGTTGGAAAAAAAATTGAGTTCATTTGGATACTTTCTTGTGGTACACCTGCGACCAGAGTAAAAGTACTGATGAGATTCTAAATGTTTTGAGGCCTTGCAAACCGGAGATGGACATAAAATAGATATGGTTGTGTAATAGCTCAACTAATGCATGGAGCTCAGACTTTCGACCTAGAAGGCAATCTGCACTGATTTTCTGGCTGTGCCAGAACACAGATAATTATAAACTCTCCCAAGGTGCTTGTTGATGAGACGATTAATGAAATGATGACTATAAAGTGCTAATTGTTATTATGAGGTGTTACTTGGATCAGTAAGTTAATCATATTGTGTCAGTCTTGCTGTTGTTTCTCTTCCCCTTTTACTATTGTCTATTCTTTCCATTTGGAACTTATGGCATTTTTACCTTGTATAATTTCTTACCTGTATTATAAACATGGCTCTATTACTAACTTTCCCTCTCTCAAATCCTTTGGAGAATATGGAATATAAACACTTTATATTTATTAATAGCTAAATTTTTCTAGATCTTAGATCCTTTGTGAGCAAGATTGAGTATAAGCAGATTAAACTAAGTAGTTCAATTTATCATGAATCTATGTGCCACTTTGTCAAACAGATGTAGAAGTTTGGAAATAATCTTATCTTTTATGCCTTATCATTTTTCAGAGTGCACATAGTAATGTCAGTACTTTGTAAATTCTGACATTCAGCAACCATAGACAAATTCTATTTAATTTCTTTAATAATAAACATATTGGCCTCAAATCTGTTTCTTGCTTCATAAAATAATGTGTGTATATTTGTAAACATTTCTACCTGGCATTGCTTAACTTTCTTTTTCTTCTAGGTTTTTAACTTGTATTTTTATCTCTGACAAAGTCTTTTATTATTTTGAACTCAGGCTTTAAGACACTATACACAGACACACATACACACACACAAACACACCCCATATATGGAACATATATACTGCAGGTAAAAAGTACACAAGAATTAAAGATTATAGTTATGTTTTACTATAGCCCTGCATTTGAATTAGGAAAGCAATGTCAAAAACCCAAATGATGTTTTTTATTGCTCAGTTTAAGTGGTATTGTTGGAACACTTAACTGTATAAATATGTGGTTGATGCTGCTACAAATACTAGTCAGTTCTAATATAGATATTGTTTTCATGCAGTTGAATAATGTTCTTTATCTGGCTTCATTTCACTCCATATTGGTGGAAGATGAATTCTGAAGAATCTCTGGGTCAAATATATAAATCTGTTTTAGTTTAAAAGAGTAAAAATGTAACTTTTATATAAACCAATTTAATAGTTAAAAAGTGTAGTTTTATATTGAGTATGAGCTTAGAAATCTTGTACATGCTATATTTTTAAGTCAAGTGTGAATCATTAGGATTTGCCAAGATCAAAAATGTAGAGTTGTGTAAGGCCCTGGACATTTGGACAGTTTTCTCTCCCCATATGAGTCATGCTAGGTCACATGTCCAAGTTTGAAATCACTTTGAATTACTGATTTTTTCCCACTCTTTTTCAGACTTTAGTTGAGTCCAAACTGGCTTGAAACCAAACTCAGTGAAGTTGAAAAATAGGCTTAAAAATAAACCCTTCAGAGACAAAAAATATTTTCCACCTTCAATAATTTTTCAAGCATCTGGAATTTCAAGTTTGAGCTGTGACGTTTTTTGAAATTTGAATTTTGGATTTGGATTCCCTAATTTTGACATGAACTTCTGAATATGTTCTTCACTAAAAAAAAATTTAAACCTACAGCAAATGTCAACAAATTTCCAATTGAAAAAAATGACTTAAATTTTCCATCATAAAAAATGCATCCTGACCAGGTGTGGTGGTTCATCCTAGCACTTTGAGAGGCTGAGAAGGGCTGACCACTTGAGGCCTGGAGTTCGAGACCAGCCTGGCTAACGTGGCAAAACCTCATCTCTACTAAAAATACAAAAATTAACTGGGTGTGGTGGTGGGTGCCTACAATCCCAGCCACTTAGGAGACCAAGGTAGGAGAATCGCTTGAATTTGGGGGGCGGAGGTGGCAGTGAGCCGAGATTGGGCCACTGCACTCCAGCCTGGGTGATAGAGTGAGACTGTCTAAAAAAAAAATTAAATAAAATGCATTGTAAGAGAGTTTGAGAGGAAGGAAAACATTACCCTATGAATGTTAGGGTAAGAGAAAAAGACTTGTGACATGTGATTTCAACATACATTTAAAGTGTATATGAAGAATTGTCATTTTGATGAATGATATGCCTTAATGGCAAGACCTCTTGTTGCAAAGTAAAAATATCAAGTAGTGGCAATCCCATCATTGAATATTTCCTGAATTATAAAGGCTATTAGTATCATACTGTATAATATACAATTTGCTGGAAACAATTTAAAAAATTTGTTGTTTACGAGAAAGCAGGGTATTGTAGTTACACCATTGACAATATTATTTCTTATAAGATTGTTTTATTTTTTAAATTATTAAAATTTTTTAATACAACAATAACAGAGGCTTTTCATTAAAATTTAAAAATTCAGAATGAAATAAACAATAAGAATTCCAATTCCGTTACCTCTCTTCCTGTTTTCTAGGGGAGGCTTTATTAACATTTTGGCATGTGTCTCATTGTTTTTGAATCCAATAACACAAAATACAAAAATATGTGAAAATATGATCTTTCTCTTATGGACTAGGAGAAATGAGAATAACTCATTTCTCATGTCAGAATAACTAGTTATTTTCTGCCTGGCCTAGTTGTATTTCTGTTTGTATGAAATTTGTTAAAATGATTTGGAGACAGTTTCCGTAAACAGTTTTGCCTGTCATTTTATTCCACTAAGTTTTGCAGTTTTCTCTAGCATAGAGAGGCAGTTCTGAAATATTTTTTTTGGATGATGTATATGATAGACACATTTGGAAACAGAATTTTCTTTTTACTAATGCAAGCTTTATTATACTTACAATTTCCACCTGAAGAACTTAGTAAATTGACATATGGACCCAGAAGTTTTTATTGGAGTGTTTGTGATTCCAAAATGGATCAAATGGTAAGTGTAAATGTACACTGTTATTTATCTGTAGAGAAAGAAATTTGAACTTCCTAGAAATGAGTGAATATGACTTAAACTAACTGTTTGACAAAAGTCAGTATGAAATTTCAAGGGAAAGTAGTAATGACTCTTCTTGCTGTCAAATTTATGGGTAGATAGGCAGAACCCAGCACTTGCCTCTGGAAAACACATTTCAGAGCTCTTCTGAAGGGTTTCCACACCTTGGAAAATGCTGCTTATTTCCATAGTAAGCTGCTTCACACTAGTAGCCTTTGAATTTCTAGTTGTCACTAATTAGACACATTTATCCTATGTAACACTGCCGGTCCCCAAGTAATCCACAAATAACATTATCTGTAAGTTCCTTGGCCAAGATAAGACATGGTGTCAGTTATTAAGGTCTTTTGTGGCGGGTGGTCCCTAGCATTTTCTTCTCTGACTTCTTACTTGCTCTGTGAATCTTGTCTCTGCCTCAGTACTTAGCCCTATTTTTTCTATTGTTTCAGATTTTCTTATTCCTGACTCTCCTACTTTTGCCCAATATTCTTATCCTGTTCTTCAGTATCTCTTTTCTTTTGACTCCAATTACTTTTAATATTTACTTTGACCTGTATCTATGTGTTCCTCAATTAGTCACCATTACATTAATGTTTGTTGCTTGGATTGAGCTAGTTTCACACTGTGCCTCTGTGCTTTGTTTTGCTATGACTATCTTGGTCCCCTATTTCCCTCTTTATTCTTGCTGACACCAGTAATAATACTTTTATCTGTAATCTATACTCTGTGTCCCCATAGGCACACACACACACATATCTGAATAATTTAACTTTTGTAAACATATATATATGTATACATAGTGTATAAATTCATAAATGTTTGACCACATTCTGTTATTTTTCTTTTTGTTTGACTCCCTTTCCCCCTTCCCTTTCTGACTACCAAACCTTTTGCCTCTCAACTGTGGGGTAGCCATATTGGCAATCTAGTTTGTATACTACCATATTTTTAACTGTGCTTAAAAATCATATGCATACATACATCTGGAATATACACTTGTACATACAGAATGCATACATATAAAATAATATGTATGTACACACACATACCACACACACAGAAATACACACTCAAATGTATATGTACACACATATATGAGGGGAGATATTTAACATCCTTTATTGTTTTATTTTTCCCATTTAACATTACCCATAAAAATCCTTCCAAATCTAATAATATGACCCCACATTTTCAACAATAGTTGCAAAATATTCTATATGGTAAACATACCATTATTTATGCATCCTCCCATTAACTAAACCTTCACTTTGTCCAGCTTTTATTTCTGACTTCCATTTGGCCTCTTGGTCTTATGATTTATGTTATATATTTGATCTTTCTCTCTGACCTAACCCAAAGAAAGACTTTTAATCCTAAAAAGACACATTTATCATTGAAAAATATTTATAGGTATTTCACTTAGAACTGCTGAATAACAAATTACCCCCCAAACTCAGTGGCTTAAAATATTCATTTTATTTTGCTCCATATTTTGAGGGTGAAAATTCAGGAGTTATTCATGAGGTTGCAATCAGATATTGGCTGAGGCTGTCAATATCTAAAGGCTTGACTTGGTTCAATGTTCAAGATAACTTACTCTCATGACTGGCATTTGCTATTGGTGGTGTTGACTGGAGTACCTGTGGGTGAGTTCTCCAGCACGACAGGCTCAGCGTAATTGGACATCTTTCATGGTGGTTGGCTTCCCCTAGGGTGAGAAGTCCAAGAACATCAGACAGAAGTTGCATGATATTTTCTTACCTAGACTCAGAAGTTACATGGCATCACTTCTTTCATACTGTTGGTTGAAATAGTCATAAATACACCCACATAGATCCTGTCTCTGGATAGAAGGAATGTCAAAAAGTTTTGGATCCATTTTGAACAACCAATGTCTATGCTCTGGTCACAAATTATTTTAATTTCTCCTACATGCAAAATACAGTCACCCCCTCTCAAGATTCCCCTTCTTCTCTTTATCCCCCTAAGCATGTATCATCCCATTTCAGCATCAGGCTTGGAGATTCAGACTCTTCTTAACTAAACCAACGCTAGGAAGGAGTCTCTTCAGATACTGTTCCCTGGGTTCATCTCTGTAAGTACCATTCTTTCTGATCTGAAGATCTGTGACATAAGAAGCACATTATCTACCCCCACACTCCCAGTAGAAATTGGTGGAATAGACATTAGATAACTTAGAGATACTCTCATTTAAAAAGGGGGGAATGAAAGTGATAATCGCCACTGATTTATAGCGTGTCTGGAATAAGCTGGGCACAAATTGCCAGTTTTAAATGAGGGATCAACACTGTTGTCTGGGACTAATTGTCTGTAGATTTTGGTTTGCCCTCAGAATCTTGCTTCTATCTCTCTGATTCATCTTTCCTTTCCACAAGAAATGACCAGTGTGGCACCTGAGTCATTCTTTTTAGTCTGCTTCCTGCTCAAAGGCATCCCTCCATTTTGTACAGTCTATGTTCATTTCAGTTCAAGCTCATACAATTCCTTTAAAAACTCTGTAAGCTTCTTGTGTACCAATTTAAAATCCACTCCATTAGATAAAATCCACATGCACAGATCTCTCCCAGGTAAGTCCTTCTGTACCTCGGGCTCCCTATAAGGTGGTTATGAGACCACACTCTCAGTAGTCTTAGAAGTCTTATTATTTAACAGAAAGGCTAACCGGGCAATCATTAAGATACTTAAATGGCCTTTTTTTTTTATTTGAAAATGTCTCTGAGGCACCATCTAAAATGATTCTGAAGTTTTAAAAATTGCAGTCACAGCATAGTCTTCGTATTGACCATGAGATCACATTTTTCTAGATTCAATATTTATCCTAAGATGTTTTCTTACATTTAGAATTTTTTTTCTGGGAGAGATTGGAAACAGAGTTGTATTCAAGTCCATTAAGCCTTGGCTTCTTTCTATTTTCTCCACATAATCTTGGAAACTGAACATTTTCTTCTTTGGCTCATCTTGCTCTATCTATGCCTTATAAATATAATATATGGTTAAAAGAAATCAATGGACCTTTTCATTCTGCCTAGTGATCTCCTTAGCCAAATCCATCACTTCCTGAGGCACATTTTCTATTTTCTGTTACTGCAGGAATGGTTTAGCTAAATTTTCCCTCTATAGAACAAGAATTCCCTTTCCTCCAGCTTCTAATAACATTTTTCTCAATTACCTTGAAGCTCTCACTGAGCATTTTCTAGGGCCATTAGACTTCTGACAGTAGTCTCCTTAATCCTTCCAGCTTTTTCTCAGCACCCAAATTCAGTGTTCAGCACTCAGTCTCAAAGTCAATGCACATTTTTTGGGTTTTGTTGTTGTTATTTTTGTTTTCAACAGTAACCCACTTCTAGGTAACTAATTCTGTTTTGATTACTATTGCTGTGTAACAAATTACTCTGAAACTTAGCAACTTAATCTTTGTTTTGCTCACAATTTTATGGGCTAGGAATTTGGAAAGGGCTTGGAGGAGTGATTCTTGCTTGAAATCTCTTCTGCAGTTATAGGCAGATATCAGCTGGAGATATGGTAGCCTGAGGATACAGTAGTTAAGTTGGGGATACAGTAGCTCAGTTGGGCTTGATGTTCAAGATGCCTCCCTCACATTACTGGGAATTTATGTTGGCTGTTCAACAGGAGCTCACCTGGGCTTTTACTGAATGCCTACACATGGCCTTTCCAGCATGGTGGTTGCAGGATAGTTGGACTTATTTCATGGTGCTTGGCTTCTTCTAGAGAGCGTTCCAAGAGGATCAGACTGAAACTGTATCGCCTTTTCTGACTTAGCCTTGGAAACCACATCACTTACACTATATTCTATTGGCTAAAGCAATCCTAAGTTTTTCTGGTTTCAAGGGGATAGGACATAGATCCTTTGATCTACCTTTTGATATGAGTGTCAAGAAATTTTTGATCCATATGTTAAATTCACCACACTAGGGTAAGCATATCAACAAATGGCCTTGATAATCTGTTTGTTTACTAATTTGAGAGTAGAGCAAACTACTCACTTGAACAATATCCTTTATGCCATGTTGGTTAAATTATTCCTGCAGCTGGTCCAAATGTGGTATCTCTAGCAGTCCATCTTTTTTCTTTAATCACAGGACTGCTGAAAAAGCTGGCTGTAAAATACTAGACTCAGCATGTTGGCAAAAGAAAACAGGGCCCTCAACAAGGCATATCTGGTGACAAAAACAATTTTCAGAACTTTATCTTTCAATTTAGACATCTAGTTTACCCAGTCTTCTCTCTTAGCTTATTAAATAACTGCAAGGGGCACACCTAGACTTTGCCAGCTTTTTTTTTTTTTTTTCTAATACAGTGATGATGGGGTTTCAGGCAGCTCCTGCAGGATAATGTCTTGGCTGGACTAGTAAGTAACACGTCTATATGTGTTTTACAAAGATAAACAGCTAAATCAAAAGAATGCAGATGCAGGTTTTCCTTGTTGGGAAAATGACTGGAGTCTACTGTAAACAGACATCCATGTAGCATATCAAGACTGTCATTAAATCCAGAGGTGACACTTGAGAAGCTCACAGGGGAACTAGTGGCTTTCAACTTGAATGGGAAAAGCGTTTGGAATTTTGGACCCACTTGACAGTGCTTTCTCATTATGGAGGCTGGCATCCCTGTTGCCTGGATCAGCATAGCAGCTTCAAATACAAGGAAAGAATTGAAAAACAGCCAGAGTATTAAATTATTAGTTAATGTAATATCAGATAGGTAATCAAAGGGCTAAGAATTATTTCACTTAAGACAAAGATAAAAAGAATCAGAATTACCTCTTGATTAATCCTGTTATGCTCTATCTTTATCCAGGATAGTCTTGTCCCTTCTTGGTGGTCTGGTGACCTCTCTCTCCTCCACCCACTGGCTCTCCTCTCAAACACGTCCATTGCAATACTGGATCTTTAATTTTCCCCCAGATTGTTAAACTTTCTATAGAGAGCTCCTTTTGCCTTCTCAACTTAACCAAAACACGAATTTGCTCTGACGGCACTCCCTTCCTCAAACCCAGCTGGAGGGGAGGCTGTCCATTCTCCCTCTCCCCAGGTCCTGGGGTTAGAAGATTAAACCAGCTTTCTCCTAGCTTTCTTACTTGACCACTCTGTGATATTGGCACAAATCTTTAAATCCTCCATCTGAAAACTCTCTGCTCTCTTGGTTTCCAATATGTTATTCTCTGTAATTATAACCTTTCTTCGTAGACTTTTTGTATTGGTTCCTTCCCTTTGCCCTGCCCTCTTAGGATTGGTATTCTCTTGGTGTTTTCCCTGTCTAAAATCATGTTCATAATCTCCAGCTTTCTCCAAATCCTCGTCCTCTGCTTCCCCAATATATTTATTCTTTTTCTGTAGTTCTTATTTTAGTTAATGGTATATTCATCTGGTTGACCACCAAACTGAAAACCTCAGGGTCAACCCTTATCCCAAGGTATAGTCAGTGACCGCATATGGTAGATGCTGCCTCTAAATTATTTCTCAATTCAATCTCTATCATTCAGTAACTGTCATTGTCTTAATTCAGACATCATCGTCTCTAATCTGATCTTGGGAATCTCTTACGTGATTTCACTCCCTTTGGGCTCTTACCCTACAAACCCATTCTCCATAGTGATCTTTCCATTACACAAGTGGAAACATATTATTTTCTTTTATCAAAGTCCCTTGTGGTTCTTTGTTTTCTGCAGGATTAAATTCATTAAATCAGCTCAGCTTTCCAGGTTCATGTCCTGCTTGTTCTTCCTAGCTTTATGGGGCAGCTTTCTACTTCTTTAAAACAGCATGTAATATGCTCTTTCATGTACAGACTGGATACACTTAGTATCTGGAATGTTTTCCTTTCTTGTTCCTTCTTCCTTTGAAAATCAACCCTTTTCAAGACATGGCTCAAATATTACCTCCGTGGTTGAGTTTCTTCTATTACAGCACCTAAGAAAGAAAATGGAATAAACAATATTTACTGAAAGTTAGGTGTTTTGCCAAGTGCTTAAAAGTTGTAATTTCATTTGATTTTCATAACAGCTCATGCAGTAATTATTATTACCCTATTTTATAGATCAAGAAACTGGGCTTTAGAGAGGAGGGATAATTTCTTGAGAATGTCAATTTACTGAGGGCAAGGATTGTGTCTACTTAGCTCTATGCCCCCTCAGCACCTAATTCACTAGCTAGCAATAGTAAGCATCCAATAAATATTTATTGAAGGAAGACTAATGAAAGGCTATTCCATTAAAGCTGGAGCTACAAAGAGGTAAAAATCTGTAACAGAAATTCTCAAAATAGTGGGGGTTACATGGGATAGAAACATGGGATAGAAAATAGGAGGAGAGGCAAAGGAGAGAAAATGGGGAAAATGTTTTTTTAAAAAAGGAAATGTAAGACTTGATTGATCTCAAAACAGTAACACTTTAATGTTGATATTCATAGGAATACATGGACATAAAGATGAGGAAAGGGTTTCTCTCTTCATATAATATTTGTGGATTGTTCCAAATCAATAAATCTTGGTAGATAATAATGTACCAAATAAAAGGTAGGAAAAATGAATACAATAGGACACCGAACAGTTTATGTATTTTTAAGTTGACATTTCCCAATGTGTTAAAAAATCGTATGATTTTGGTTTTTGCCTCTTCAGTCTATCTTACCACATTATGAATGTTTTACAATTCAGCTAAATTTCTAAAAGTTAAAAAATTAAAAGTAATTTCAAAGCTCTTTAAGGCTTTTATGTTTTTAAAATAAGAATGTTTGCTTAACTAATATTTGAGATTTATATAATTTTGCCTTGCATTAAATGATAATGTTATAAAGTTTCAGGTGGATCAACATTTAAAAAATTAAACTATGAAAATATTAAAGTGCAAGTGGATATTTTTTAAAAAGAAATGCAAAATAAACATGAAACTTCATGTTTATTTGCCATGGAGGATAAATTTTACGTATTTTTTTCATAAGGTACCTCTAAAATAGACCAAGAACTCCTGGAATTTTAGGGGGTGGTTTTGAGAATGTTCTAGGAGCCCAAACACCTAGTTGTAAATTGAACAAAGTGAGGCAAGAAAGTAAGTGGGATTAATTAAGGGTCATACATAAAGTAAGATTAGAGCCAGTGACCATCACCCAAAACATTTCCAAGTCTTTGATTTCTTTTTATTTTCACAGTTACTATAAACTAAAATAAGTGCTTTATTATCAATAGAGGAACAAAGCCATCTAATTGATGACATCAGTACATTGGCAGCTTCTGTGGTTTATTAAGGAAGGGGGGATTCACTTAGGTTGTCTTTCTGTCGCCTTCCCTCGGATGGGCCCCGTGAGGGCGAACACTGCAGAGTCAGAGGCATAAAATGCGATAAATACCCTCAAAATATGGTTTGAGCCTCTAACTTCAGGAGTTACAAGAAACATAACTTAGAAAGAGGCAATTAGGAAGGATGTGCTTATCTTAGGTTTTCCCAGATTAAATATAACCTTGCATTTGAGTATAAAACTGCCAGAGCTAGTAATACTTTGGTTTATTTTAGGGGGGAAGGGAGGGCAGATATTCACACAAGTCAATTAAAAAAGAAATTCTTGCTTAAGAATTATCTTTATGGCTCACAACTGTAAACTGTTCTATATTCTCTATTTATTAAATAAAAATTATTATTCATGGCCTCTTCACTCCTTTTCATGCTCTAGTCTTAAGTTTTACTCAGAAGTGTAGAAGGATCTGCTTTTACTCAGAAGGGTTTTGAAGATTTCCAGAACCAGGGTCCTTGCGTTTCTCCCACTAGTACTTATCCGAAGCTGAGGGATCCGCTTGGGGCTCTCTGAGAGCAAGCCTTTTGATTGTCCTGCTTTTGGCCAGCTGCCAGCTTTGCTGCATGATGATTAAGTGTGCTTTTACCCAAAAAAGTTCAGAAAAGCTTTAATTATTCTTGAAAAACAGAAAGTGTTATCAGACTTTGTACACAATTGGAAGCCAGATGATGTCCAGCTTTTCTTACCTCTAGACAGATGCTGCTACAAAGAGACCAATCAACAACTGCTCAGCAGAGATACAGATCTGAAGCACAGAAGTGCAATAGACATTCCTCATGCCTTCGCCAGGTACCACTGCACTCCTCTATCTCATGTCATTTCCTGCCCACTCCTCCGGCTTTTCCAAATATCCAGGTATTTATTGGAATTTTTATTACGCCACATGCACAGCCTTATATTTTATATATGGAGGGTAGGTCGCTATAGTTCATTTGGCCTTGCCTGCCACTTTATTCAAACCAGTGCAAGGACTCTGAAAAACATCAAGAAAGATTTTCACAGTGAAAGAATGAAATAAGGTTTAGGTGCAAAGTAGAGGGAAGGGGAAAAGAGCCTATTTACATTTAGGAGGTGATAAAAGTAAGTTCTTGCATTATTTGAAGCAGGTAATACATATTATTTTATGGAACAAATTGTAATTTAACAAGTAATTGTAATTTAAATATAGGACATCTTGTTATAAGCAGTACAATAAGTTGTTATCTACAGTACTGTTTATAACAAGATGTCCCATATTTTAGGTATTTTCTTACAGTAGAGAACTAAAAATCAATTTCTGATATTTCTCCAATCTGCCAAATAAGATCATTTTCTTACCCCACCTTGACTCAAGCCTCATGTTCCAGCTTTTTTATTTGTATAACTCTCACCTTCTGGACCCAAGGTGGGAAGAGAACCATTTTCAGCCCTGAATAGACACTCAGTCTTTTGGCTTTCACTAAACTACACAGTCAGATCCAGGTAGGCAAGACAAGTTGGTCTCATTTTGCTTGGAACCTGCTTAGTCAATGCTGATTAAACCTGAATTGCCTTTGTGGTTTGGTCACAGAGTTGGTAACTGAACCTCATTTGATTCAGTCACTGTTGTTTACCAAACTTTCATCCTCCTTCAGTATTGGCCCAGAGTAGGATTCATTCAGTCATATACTTTCTAGTTTAATATGCACCAGCCGCTAAGGGAGATAAAATAAATGAGACGGATATAGCCCTGAATTTGGGAACTTAAGGTCTATTTGGGAATACAGATCACTAAGCAGGCAATTACACATCTCTTAAGTGCTGGGAAAGAGAAAGAACACTGTGTTATGTAGTCACCAAGGGAGGATGCATAATCCTGTCCTAAACATCCGGGAAAGCTTCCTGGAAAAGATGGCATGTAAGTTGAGGCCCACAGGATGAGTTGGAGTTAGCCAAGTGACACTTGGAGAAAAGAGTGCTTCAGATGCAGAAGAGAGTGCTTTGGGGTAAGTAGAAGTCTGGAGAAGAGAAGGCATGGCATATCTGAGGAAAGGAAAGGAATTCCACATTAGTAGATCATAGTGTATGGGTTTAGTAGGCGAGGGTGAGACTAGGAGGTGGGGCGGGGGACAGAATAAGTAATGGCTTCACTGGGCTTTGTGAACCACATGGCTCAGATTGAACTTTACCTTGAGGGTTTTCGGAAGTGCCTGGAAGAGTAATGTGGTGGAATTTGTGTCTCTAAAATGATCATGCTGTCTAAAGGAAGGAGAATGGACTGGTGCGACACAGTTAGGGAGCTGCTGCATTAGCCCGGCCAAGAGGCCTGTTCTAGTTTGGTAGCATTGAGCCCGCAGTGAAGCCAGTGGACAGGAGATAGCTTTAGGAGGTGGAATTGATACACTCAGTGATTGATGAGATTTAGGGAATCACAGAGTGGAAGGAGGCGTCCATGATACCTCTGTTTCTAGTTGAATAACTGTATAAATTATGGCTTTTTCCCTGAGGTAGACAAGGAAAAGCATGGGTTTTTCCTAGTTTCCTGTGATCTGCCATACTTTCTTAACAATTCTTCTCACACTCACTGGTCTTGTCTTTCCCTCATTTCCCTGTTTTCTCTAAGGTTGTTTAGGCATTCAGTAAATACCTGAACAACTCTAGCCTTGCTCTCTTGACCTGGAAATATGGGAGAGACTGTTCAATCTCTCTAGTTATGTTTACAAAGAGCCATGAGCCTCTGGAGGGAGAGAATAAGGTCAAGAATGAATATTTCCCATTAGTGCCAAGCTTACCTGAAAGAGCTCCTGGCTTTGTCCCATTTTAGAGGGGCTTAACTTTTCTCATTTGGAAAACCTTGTTTCATTATGTTCATGCATTTGTACCTACTTTCTTCTCTGTTACAAATGTTTTCTACCACTTATTTTTCAGGCAAAGTTTTGCCAATCTGCTTAGGCCCAGATCAGCTATGACCTCTTCAGTGAAGCTATTCCCAGCTCCCACAGGGAGAACTTTGTGGCTCCATCCCTGTTCTTCTACATCCCTTTGTCTGTATCTCAATCACAGGACTTACTACCCATTGTATTGTCTGTCTCCTTCCTCCTCACCTTCTGACCATCCCATCACCTCACACTGGATTACATCAGCTCCTTGAAGGCAGGGATTCTATCTGTTTTATTTCTGTTTCTGTCATCATAAAGGGTTGGACTTACACATACTGGGTGTCCAAGAAGGGTTTAATGAGAAACTATGAATAAATTCCTCATAGACTTTCTTTACAAATTGGTTTAAATGTCCACCTCCCTCCAAATAGTTGTTTTAGTTAAGTTTATTCCTTAGCCAATTTACTAATACATATTTGAGTTTTTCTTATAATAATTGTCCTTTTATGTAAGTAATTAAGCCAACCCTTTGACACTCCTGAGTTTGTTATGAAATGCTAAGCTTCCTAAGGACAGACAAGTGTTGTTTCTGTACAACACTGACCACCCCAATTCTCTAATATAATGTACAGTGTTTCAAAAATATGGGGTTAGTTGTGACACCTTAGGTAAATTACTTAAACCTTTCTAATAAACCTAAGTCAGATATAAAAGATAATTATTTCTATCCCATTAATATGCTACAAGAATTAGTTGAGAAAAACGCATTTAGAGCATTTAGGACAGTACCTGGAGCACAGTAAAAATGCTCAATAAACTCCATCTTTGCTTAATCTCTGCTTTCTACATATTTAAAATTCATATATATTTGTGATTTTTTTTCAACTTTATCTTAACGGACTGGTGATTGCATGTGTGTATGTGTGTGTATTCATTTAACAGATGTTGATAAATCAACTATTTATTAATTTTATTTTTCATTTTCATATTTTAGATTTAGGGGATGCATGTGTAGGTGTATTACATGGGTAATAAATCACAATATGTGTGACATTGACACTTGGGCTTCTCATTTTTCCATTGCCCAAGTCATCAACATAGTACCTGATAGGTAGTTTTTCAACTCTTATTTATTTGGATTTATTTTTACCAGAGTACATACTCATAATTCCATGATTAATGGTTAAAGAAAGCAGTGTGTATTAAATACATCACGTTGGTCAGAAGAGCACTCCACATTTGCTTTTGGCAACAACTTTATTAAATCTCATGTTTTGCTGTTAATTTATCATTTAACGTTTGCTTATATATTTCTTCTTGCTCCAGTGGGAACTGTATCTTTTATTTCTTTGGATCCCTATAGTGCTAAGTACTAGGCTTTGCGCTTATTAGGCATTCAGTAAATATCTGAACAACTCTAGCCTTGCTCTCTTGACCTAGAAATATGAGAGAAACTGTTCAAACTCCCTAGTTGTGTCTACAAAGAGCCATGAGCCTCTGGAGGGAGAGGAAAAGAGGTCAAGAATGAATATTTCCCATTAGCACAGAAGACTTTGAGAGCCCTCTCATCTTTTTCTCTGAAGTTGTAGGGAGTTCTGTTTCCTTTTACCAGTGCTCCATGTTGCAGGACCCAAAGTGAATTTTGGGGGAACTCAGGGAAGATGAGAGCTGATCCAAGATTCTGCACTAACATCCATAGCCACAGTATTCAGAAATCAAGCATCTGGGTTCAGAAATGATGACGTGCTTTAGTGAAGCATGTGGTTAAAGGGCCAGTAAGTCTTCTAATTATGCAATCCCCAGCCTTCTATGAATACCAATGATAAATGAGCAAAGCATCCCTCCCCCCTCCCTCTCTCCCTCCCTCCCTCCCTTCCTCCCTCCCTCTCTCCCTTCCTCCCTCCCTCTCTCCCTCTCTTTCTTTCTCCCTGCCTTCCTTTCTTTTTTCTCTTTAGAAATGTTTTTACTGTTTTCGTAAAAATGATACATGCCTATTACAAAACAATCTGAGCAGTGTAGTCATAGTATATTTAATCTCTTCTAGATTGCCTTCTTGAATTTCATCAGGATCACCCTTTTAGGGTTAAAATGAGTTCTCATTTTTGTGGTTCCTGCAAACAATGTAAAGTGACAGCACTTCTGATAGGGTGGCCCAGGCTAGCTTCAGAGGCTTCCCCATGCCACAGGCTGGCCTGAGCTGGATCTTCCAAATGTTCTGCTTAGATTTTGACGGCAAGGTTTTTCTATCTCAAGATCTCTCTTCCTACACTGGAAAAAATTTACTTAAATGTAAGAACATGCAGCTATGACAACTATTGACACTCTGGGTTGAACCAGCTGTTCTTGTTCTTTATCTTCCTTCACTCCATGTGTGTCCCCTAAGTCTGTGTGCTGGTAAGATCTTCACAGGGAAAGTACTAGTTGACATTCCAGGGTATAAGAGTGGATGCGGTTCCCCTGATCAAATTCTTAAGCCATTTTGGAAAAGTTAGGAAAGCACTAAGAGTTGTATGTACCTGTATACAATTACTAATTGTAATTACACAAGATACCCATGGGATCCTTACACTTTGGATCTCAAAGTATCGTTCAGCTTTTCTTAGTATGGATTATATCTTACTAAGTGTCATTAAACAGGCATTCTGGGGAAGATTTTGAGTTTTTCATTGCATTAGGTTTATGAATGTGATATCCACCTGGAAGAGGGAGAAATGTACTACATCACTGCATATAGTAGGCAGACAATAGATATTGTTGCTGGACATAGGAGCCAGGCCAGCACTTGAGTTTTTTAAAAAATTGGGTGCCTTGGTTAGCTTCCTCCTTTACAGACTCCTTTAGTATCAGAAAATGTAAAGATCAGGGTTTTGTGAAGCTTTTGGTAACCTCTGGTAGTTTACTTTGCAGAGAAGGCAGTATCACTGGTAGTTTGGAAATGTTTTGGGCTGGCTTACTCTCCAGTGCTGCTCCCTTAGGGAAATTTTCTCCTAACTTTACTTTCCCATTTGAATATTTTCCGTATAAATTTTGCCTTCTTTCTGCTCATCTTTTTTTTTTTTTTCCCCACTGTAACATCTGCTTGACTGTGATGTCACATTCCCCACCCTCCCCCAGCAAGGAGACAATGAGAAATGACTGTTCATTGATTGCTGAGTATGTGGTATACTGCAGTTATGGGTCTTGACGTTGAAAATGATGTTGAGAAGAGGGTGTGGGAGGAGTGGATCAAATGGGATAGTGTGTTGAGAAAGCTTCGTCAAAGTTCATCACCATTTTTGCACACTTCTTGTAGAACAGGTGCTATGCTAAGCATAAAGATATGGGATGAACAAGACAGACTTGGTCCCTGCACTCATAGCTCTGACAGTTTAATGGGGGAAGAGAGACCTGTTTTAAAAGGAAGGCTTTGAGCAAGGATAACTGAGGGACATAACATAGTTTCCAGGGTCTGTGAAAGACTTCTTGGGGTTCTAACTCAAGCAAAAAAGTCTTCTTCGAAACTCAGTTGTCGTCCTTTTGTTGTTACTCTTGTTGGAGGGCTCAAGATCTATCCTTGACATACATTAACCATCAACCGGGCATGCGCATGTCCAATGTAAGGTACTTGTGTCTTCAGAAAAAGGTCACACTGCAATAAAAGTGCAAATGTTATTTGAAAGACAGCAAAGTTCGGTGAATACCAGTATTAATAAAATTATCAGAGGATTAATCTAGGAACATTAAGCTATAAACCCCTGAGTTAACATAGTTTACACATTTACTAGTCCAATCCGATTGTCAGGAAACTGAGGAAATGGAACTCAGGAAAAGTCTGTCACAGAGCTAAACATTTGATGAACAAATAAGTAAATGGTTGAATGGATTGGCAAATAAGTAAATGGTTGAATGGATTGGCACTAGTCTACATATACCTTTTAAGATATCTGTCAATTTATTCTAAGATTTCCTACATATTTTTCTCAGTGATTCTTTTAGTTTCAGAAGTTAGATTAGAATGTGAGTACTTCTGGAGAAAGTTACAGTAACCACTACATTTTATTAATATGATTATTCTTATTATTTCATAACACCTAATGAGCAATGTCATTTAATTCTATGGGAGTGAAAGTCAAGCAAGCATATTTTAAAATCATTAAGTATAAAGCACTAATATTTTAAGAGCTTTTTGTTTTCTGCCAAAAATGGACATTAAAAGAAGTTTTTTTTTAATTTAATGATTCACCCATTTCACAGATTTAAAAAATGAAGTTTCGACACTTCTCTAGGTTTCACATGGAAAATCAGTGGCAGATGAAAGAAACTCAGGAATTTATTTTTTCAACTTGTGCTTAACCAATTGGAGACAGGCTGTCTCCAGGCTATATTTTATTTCTAATAGCTATAAAGTGAATGAACTCAAAGAACAGTCCAGTGTCCTGCTGCAATTGATATGAAAAAGGACAGGGGAAGAAAAGATTCCTCATTAATGGATTTATATTCTAGTGATAGGGTTAGGGGGGAGAAAGGTCATTTTGAAAAGAAAAGTGAAATATAGAGCATGCAGAAAAATTATCTTGTTATCTGACTCAGAGACATGAGGCTGCATGTTATCCTCTGTTCGTTTATTTTTTCTCCAGTTTTCCTTTTATTTTTAGATAAATGTGAGTCAGACAGATGAGACAAGAGTAATTTTTAGAAACTCTCTTCTCTTGCAAGCTTTTGGGAGCGGAGTTTTTCTCTTTTTATATGGTCTAATTGGAAGTGCCATTTAATTGTAAAGGAAGAAAATTGGGCAGGTAAATTAGTAAGAACAAATAAATGTCTTATGAAAAGTTGAGCTTACCTTCTTATTAAGTATATTAGCTCACAGTCAGAAAAAATTTAAAGCTTAATTGAAAAACTGAAATTGAAGTTCTCTCTAGGTTTTTTTTTTTTTTTAGGGGAAAGGCATTATAACTCTGAAAAGATTTTTTAGTTTAGTAAAGAGCATGGGATTAGAAAGTAACTAACTATTTTGGTGGTTTTATGTTTAGTGACAAGTTTCTTACACATAAACAACTTAATTTAATTTTCAACAGTTACTTCACCAGGGATGTTTTTATTTATTTTTTTCAAAGTGCAGACAAGGAACTTTAAGCCTTGAGAGTGTAAATGTATTGGCGTAGTATCCTGGGTTCAAATCCAGCTTTGTCTGGCTCTGACCCTCTGCTCCTTCCCCACCCAAAATTTCTCCTGAGGTATCTACTAGCTTCTGGTATTGGGGATGTGGCTGAGTGAAGCACACTGTGTCCCACTGACTTCACATCCAGACACACACAAGTGAGTGAGATACAGCCTGTGACTGAGGGCATAATGGAGTATGTACCAGGCACTGTTGTGGCACGAAGGGGGAACGATCAACTCTGCTTGGACTGAGTGGAGCAGGTCAGCCAAGATTTTATGGAGGAGGAGAAAAGCCATTTGAGCTAGGTCTTCCTTGTTGAGAAGGCACAGTAGGTCACCCGAGATGGAAGGAAAAGTCTGTCCAGAATGGCTTGAAACAGTGGCATGGAGGATATGATTGCAAAATTGTGAGATAAAATGCAGGACACACAGTTAAAGTTGAACTTCCCATTAAACCACAAATAATGGCTTAGTATATCCTATGCAATAACTGGAACATATATGAACCTGTTATTTGTGGGTTATTGGAAATTCAAATTTAACTGAGCATTCTGTGATTCAGTTTGTTAAATCTGGTCATGCTATGCATTCAGGCTTTGTTGGAGCGTATCATGTAAGGCTGGGGGCACCAGGAGAGTTGCTGAGAGAGTTAGGTTGAGGCTTACACTTGGGGAAACTGGTCTTTGCTATACATGGCAAATAGGATTAAAAGTAGCTTTACTCTACACAATGGATGTCTGTTCATCCTATGGCTTAGTAGGTGATATATGCCACTTATCAGTTAAAAACACAGTTTGAATAAAGCATTGTCTCTAACGAAAAGTACTTTTTTGCTCAAGGAGTCACGTAATAAAATTACCTATAACAGATTTTCAAATTAATTCCTAATGTCTGATTATTCTTTTCTCCATAAGAGAAATGTATGAGAAAGGGAAGAAATGCTTCAGAGGGAGGAGAAAGTTAAATAAAACCAGCGAGAGAAAAAACAGATACATTTATATGGCATATATGTGCTTCCTGTTTAATTTTTAAGTGGGACAAAAAAGACAGATGAAATTGCATTATCCCTGTGCAAATCCCGTCTAAACTAAAGCAAAGATATTTTACTCTGACTCAGGAACGTGGAATTCTTCCCAGAGTCACAGAAGACGGCACAGCCTGGGGACAATCGGGAATCACCTGGAGGATGGCAGGTAGCACTGTTACATTTACTTAAAAATTTGGCCAGGCATGGTGGTTCACCCCTGTAATCCAGCACTTTGGGCGGCCAAGATGGGAGGATAGCTTGAAGCCTGGAGTTTGAGACCAGCCTGGGCAACAAAATGAGACCTTATCTCTAAAAAGATTTAACATTTTTAAAAAATTTTTAAAATTTGAGGATCACAGATTGTTTAAAAAGGTATTTTATTTTTGTGTTTTTTTCTTATGATGTCCCATGTATCTCTGACATTGGTTCATTTTGCATGTCTCCTACATTTGTGGTATTGGTTGAAAGGCTTCATCTAAACATTTCGATATAACATTTAGAAAGTAAAATGGCTTGTGAGAGCAGTGACTGCATACCAATTTAGATTTTTCTCTCCCTCCTCATTAAATATGTGACTATGTCTTTTGTTTACTTTTCTCCTTACTCCAGAGAGGATTTAAGGCAGCTCATAAATATGTGCGAGACCTATCACTCCTACGCATGTGGCCATTCAAGCGTTTTGATGATTGTACATTTTAAAGCTAAATGCAAAGACCTCTTTATAATTAGTTTGTGTGTGCTTCTGAGGGAAGTTATGGTAATCATTACTTTTGTTGTTATTATTTCATTGTATCTAATGAACAATGGTAATAAATCCCGTGGGAACCAACCATAGTATAATATAATATATTTTGAAAACCATTAGATATAAAAATTCTAATTGACTTGGAGAAGTTTCATTCATTTCATTTTTATTTAGTAGGATATTCATTGTCCTTTGCTTAAGCCTTTCTTTGCTTTAGATGAGGTTAAGGAAAGACAAAAATCTAACTGTGATAAACACAGTCTGAATTTCATTATTAACACTTTCATATAAAGACAGATTAATAGCCAAAGTAGATGCTGGTCATAATGAATGACTTTTGATTCACTGTTTTCCTGAATTATTTTTACTTTGGTAGGCATGTTATTTCTGCTTAAAAATAAAGTGCTATTAGTAATCAAGGATGTGAGTTCATAATGAGTAAGTTAAATTTTAAACCATGGTTTATTTGAGATTTTGCTTTGTCTGGGAAAGGATTTAAACCTCAGTAAGAATGATTTAGGGGTTAGAAAAACAAATCTTTGATAGGGAGAGTGTAACATGTTGGAATGGGTTGTCTTCTCAACATTTTTTAATGATTTGGCAGGCATCTTGTCAAATGAGCTGGGGTTTTATTGGATCTGATAATGGTAATATTAGGCTCCAAATGAGTTTGACAGGGTGCCCAAATGGCTGGATCTCACAGGATAAAGTTTAATAGGAATAAGCGATAAACACATAGCCCATTACCTGGATTGAGAAAAGCAACTGGAAAAATACTTTACATTGAAAAACAATGAAAAACAGTGGGCTAGGGCTTTTAGATAACAGCAAGTTCGATATAAGTCAAGAGAGTGGTGGGATGCTATAAGTCTAATAGGATTTAGAATCAATTTTAGAGCAAGCTTGCCAGACTGAGGAAGATATAACCCCAAATCTACATTCCATAGTGGGCAAAACTATTTTTAAAAAAATACTGACTTTATATCTAGATGTCACACCTTAAAAGCATACTTTAAAAAAAAAATGTACTTGATGAGAAGATATAAAACCATGTCAAAAACGAAAAAGGAAGGAAAACTACAGGAATAGAAGATGTTTTACCCAGAGAAAAGAAGAGCTTCATTGTTAAAGAGGAAAAGGTTTGTTCTCTCTAATGTTGAATTTCTTTTTTTTTTTTTAAATTATTATACTTTAAGTTCTAGGGTACATGTGCATAATGTGCAGGTTTGTTACATATGTATACTTGTGCCATGTTGATGTGCCACACTCATCAACTCGTCAGCACCCATCAACTCGTCATTTACATCAGGTATAATTCCCAAAGCAATCCCTCCCCGCTTCCCCCCCGTAATAGGCCCCAGTGTGTGATGTTCCCCTTCCTGAGTCCAAGTGATCTCATTGTTCAGTTCCCACCTATGAGTGAGAACATGCGGTGTTTGGTTTTCTGTTCTTGCGATAGTTTGCTGAGAATGAGGGTTTCCAGTTGCATCCATGTCCCTACAAAGGACATAAACTCATCCTTTTTTATGGCTGCATAGTATTCCATGGTGTATATGTGGCACATTCTCTTAATCCAGTCTGTCACTGATGGACATTTGAGTTGATTCCAAGTCTTTGCTATTGTGAATAGTGCTGCAATGAACATAACGTGTGCATGTGTCTTTATAGCAGCATGATTTATAATCTTTTGGGTATATATCCAGTAATGGGATGGCTGGGTCATATGGTATTTCTAGTTCTAGATCCTTGAGGAGTTGCCATACTGTTTTCCATAATGATTGAGCTAGTTTACAATCCCACCAACAGTGTAAAAGTGTTCCTATTTCTCCACATCCTCTCCAGCACCTGTTGTTTCCTGACTTTTGAATGATTGCCATTCTAACTGGTGTGAGATGGTATCTCATTGTGGTTTTGATTTGCATTTCTCTGATGGCCAGTGACGATGAGTATTTTTTCATGTGTCTGTTGGCTGTATGAATGTCTTCTTTTGAGAAATGTCTGTTCATATCCCTTGCCCACTTTTTGATGGAGTTGTTTGTTTTTTTCTTGTAAATTTGTTTGAGTTATTTGTAGGTTCTGGATATCAGTCCTTTGTCAGATAAGTAGATTGCAAAAATTTTCTCCCATTCCGTAGGTTGCCTGTTCACTCTGATGGTAGTTTCTTTTGCTGTGCAGAAGCTCTTTAGTTTAATTAGATCCCATTCATCAATTTTGGCTTTTGTTGCCATTGCTTTTGGTATTTTAGACATGAAGTTCTTGTCCATGCCTATGTCCTGGATGGTATTACCTAGGTTTTCTTCTAGGGTTTTTATGGTTTTAGGTCTAACATTTAAGTCTCTAATCCATCTTGAATTAATTTTCATGTAAGGAGTAAGGAAAAGATCCAGTTTCAGCTTTCTACTTATGGCTAGCCAATTTTCCCAGCACCATTTATTAAATAGGGAATCCTTTCCCCATTTCTTGTTTTTGTCAGGTTTGTCAAAGATCAGATGGCTGTAGATGTGTGGTATTATTTCTGAGGACTCTGTTCTGTTCCATTGGTCTATAGCTCTGTTTTTGTACCAGTACCATGCTGTTTTGGTTACTGTAGCCTTGTAGTATAGTTTGAAGTCAGGTAGCGTGATGTCTCCAGCTTTGTTCTTTTGACTTAGGATTGTCTTGGCAAGGCGGGCTCTGTTTCATTCCGTATGAACGTTAAAGCAGTTTTTTCCAATTCTGTGAAGAAACTCATTGGTAGCTTGATGGGGATGGCATTGAATCTACAAATTACCTTGGGCAGTATGGCCATTTTCATGATATTGATTCTTCCTATCCATGAGCATGGTATGTTCTTCCATTTGTTTGTGTCCTCTTTGATTTCACTGAGCAGTGGTTTGTAGTTCTCCTTGAAGAGGTCCTTTACATCCCTTGTAAGTTGGATTCCTAGGTATTTTATTCTCTTTGAAGCAATTGTGAATGGAAGTTCATTCATGGTTTGGCTCTCTGTTTGTCTGTTACTGGTGTGTAAGAATGCTTGTGATTTGTGCACGTTAATTTTGTATCCTGAGACTTTGCTGAAGTTGCTTATCAGCTTAAGGAGATTTTGGGCTGAGACGATGGGGTTTTCTAACTATACAATCATGTCATTTGCAAACAGGGACAACTTGACTTCTTCTTTTCCTAACTGAATACCCTTGATTTCTTTCTCTTTCCTGATTGCCCTAGCCAGAACTTCCAACACTATATTGAATAGGAGTGGTGAGAGAGGGCATCCCTCTCTTTTGCCACTTTTCAAAGGGAATGCTTCCAGTTTTTGCCCATTCAGTATGATATTGGCTGTGGGTTTGCCATAAATAGTTCTTATTATTTTGAGATACGTTCCATCAGTACCGAGTTTATTGAGAGTTTTTAGCATGAAGGGCTGTTGAATTTTGTCAAAGGCCTTTTCTGCATCTATGGAGATAATCATGTGGTTTTTGTCTTTGGTTCTGTTTATATGCTGGATTACGTTTATTGATTTGCATATGTTGAACCAGCCTTGTGTCCCAGGGATGAAGCCCACTTGATCATGGTGGATAAGCTTTTTGATGTGCTGCTGGATTCGATTTGCCATTACTTTATTGAGGATTTTTGCATTGATGTTCATCAGGGATATTGGTCTAAATTTCTCTTTTTTTGTTATGTCTCTGCCAGGCTTTGGTATCAGGATGATGTTGGCCTCATAAAATGAATTAGAGAGGATTCCCTCTTTTTCTGTTGATTGGAATAGTTTCAGAAGGAATGGTACCAGCTCCTCCTTGTACCTCCGGTAGAATTCAGCTGTGAATCCATCTGGTCCTGGACTCTCTTTGGTTGGTAGGCTACTAATTATTGCCTCAATTTCAGAGCCTGCTATTGGTCTATTCAGGGATTCAACTTCTTCCTGGTTTAGTCTTGGAAGAGTGTAAGTGTCCAGGAAATTATCCATTTCTTCTAGATTTTCTAGTTTATCTGCATAGAGGTGTTTATAGTATTCTCTGATGGTAGTTTGTATTTCTGTGGGGTTGGTGGTGATATTCCCTTTATCATTTTTTATTGTGTCTATTTGATTATTCTCTCTTTTCTTCTTTATTAGTCTTGCTAGTGGTCTATCAATTCTGTTGATCTTTTCAAAAAACCAACTCCTGGATTCATTGATTTTTTGGAGGGTTTTTTGTGTCTCTATCTCTTTCAGTTCTGATCTGATCTTAGTTATTTCTTGCTTTCTGCCAGCTTTTGAATGTGTTTGCTCTTGCTTCTCTAGTTCTTTTAATTGTGAAGTTAGAGTGTCAGTTTTAGATCTTTCCAGCTTTCTCTTGTGGGCATTTAGTGCTATAAATTTCCCTCTCCACATTGCCTTAAATGTGTCTCAGAGATTCTGGTATGTTGTATCTTTGTTCGCATTGGTTTCAAAGAACATCTTTATTTCTGCCTTCACTTCGTTATGTCCTCAGTAGTCAATCAGGAGCAGGTGGTTCAGTTTCGATGTAGTTGAGTGGTTTTGCTTGAGTTTCTTAGTCCTGAGTTCTAGTTTGATTGCACTGTGGTCTGAGAGACAGTTTGTTATAATTTCTGTTCTTTTACTTTTGCTGAGGAGTGCTTTACTTCCAATTATGTGGTCAATTTTGGAATAAGCACGACGTGGTGCTGAGAAGAATGTATATTCTGTTGATTTGGGGTGGAGAGTTCTGTAGATGTCTATTAGGTCCGCTTGGTGCAGAGATGAGTTCAAATCCTGGATATCCTTGTTAACTTTCTGTCTCATTTATCTGTCTAATGTTGACAGTAGGGTGTTAAAGTCTCACATTATTATTGTATGGCAGTATAAATCTCTTTGTAAGTCTCTAAGGACTTGCTTTATGAATCTGGGTGCTCCTGTATTGGGTGCATGTATATTTAGGATAGTTAGCTCTTCCTGATGAATTGATCCCTTTACCATTATATAATGGCCTTCTTTGTCTCTTTTGATCTTTGATGGTTTAAAGTCTGTTTTATCAGAGACTAGGATTGCAACCCCTGCCTTTTTTGTTCTCCATTTGCTTGGTAGATCTTCCTCCATCCCTTTATTTTGAGCCTATGTGTGTCTCTGCATGTGAGATGGGTCTCATGAATACAGCAAATTGATGGGTCTTGACTCTTTATCCAGTTTGCCAGTCTGTGTCTTTTAATTGGACCATTTAGTCCATTTACATTTAAGGTTAATATTGTTATGTGTGAACTTGATCCTGCCATTATGATATTAACTGGTTATTTTGCTCGTTAGTTGATGCAGTTTCTTCCTAGCATCGATGGACTTTACATTTTGGCATGTTTTTGCAATGGCTGGTACCTGTTGTTCCTTTCCATGTTTAGGGCTTCCTTCAGGGTCTCTTGTAAGGCAGGCCTGGTGGTGACAAAATCTCTAAGCATTTGCTTAGCTGTAAAGGATTTTATTTCTCCTTCACTTATGAAATTTAGTTTGACTGGATATGAAATTCTGGGTTGAAAATTCTTTTCTTTAAGAACGTTGAATATTGGCCCCCACTCTCTTCTGGCTTGTAGAGTTTCTGCCGAGAGATCTGCTGTTAGTCGGATGGGCTTCCCTTTGTGGATAACCTGACCTTTCTCTCTGGCTGCCCTTAAGATTTTTTCCTTCATTTCAACTTTGGTGAATCTGACCATTATGTGTCTTGGAGTTGCTCTTCTCGAGGAGTATCTTTGTGGCATTCTCTGTATTTCCTGACTTTGAATGTTGGCCTGCCTTACTAGGTTGAGGAAGTTCTCCTGGATGATATCCTGAAAGTGTTTTCCAACTTAGTTCCATTTTCCCTCTCACTTTCAGGCACCCCAATCAGATGTAGATTTGGTCTTTTCACATAATCCCATACTTCTTGAAGGCTTTGTTAATTTCTTTTGCCTCTTTTTTCTTTAGACTTCTCTTCTTGCTTCATTTCATTCATTTGATCCTCAATCGCTGATACTCTTTCTTCCAGTTGATCGCGTCAGTTACTGAAGCTTGTGCTTTTGTCACGTATTTCTTGTGTCATGGTTTTTATCTCTGTCAGTTCATTTATGGCCTTCTCTGTATTGATTATTCTAGTTATTCATTCTTCCATTCTTTTTTCAAGATTTTTCGTTTCTTTGCACTGGGTACGTAATTCCTCCCTTAGCTCTGAGAAGTTTGATGGACTGAAGCCTTCTTCTCTCAACTC
Source organism: Trachypithecus francoisi (assembly GCF_009764315.1). Lineage (NCBI taxonomy): Eukaryota > Metazoa > Chordata > Mammalia > Primates > Cercopithecidae > Trachypithecus > Trachypithecus francoisi. The sequence continues at coordinate 83,240,583 of NW_022681460.1, forward strand.
ATCAAAGTCATTCTCCGTCCAGCTTTGATCCGTTGCTGGTGATGAGCTGCATTCCTTTGGAGGGGGAGATGCGCTCTTATTTTGTGAATTTCCAGCTTTTCTGCCCTGCTTTTTCCCCATCTTTGTGGTTTTATCTGCCTTTGGTCTTTGATGATGGTGACGGACTGATGGGGTTTTCTTGTGGTGTCCTTCCTGTTTGTTAGTTTTCCTTCTAACAGTCAGGACCCTCAGCTGTAGATCTGTTGGAGATTTCTTGAGGTCCACTCCAGACCCTGTTTGCCGGGGTATCAGCAGCGGAGACTGCAGAAGATAGAATATTGCTGAACAGCGAGTGTACCTGTCTGATTCTTGCTTTGGAAGCTTCGTCTCAGTGGTGTACCCCGCTGTGTGAGATGTGGGGTGTCGGTCTGCCCCTAGTGGGGTATGTCTCCCAGTTATGCTACTCAGGGGTCAGGGACCCACTTGAGCAGGCAGTCTGTCCATTCTCAGATCTCAGCCTCCATGTTGGGAGATCCACTGCTCTCTTCAAAGCTGTCAGACAGGGTCGTTTGCATCTGCAGAGGTTTCTGTTGCTTTTTTTGTTGTTGTTGTTTAGCTGTGCCCTGTCCCCAGAGGTGGAACTACAGACACAGGCAGGCCTCCTTGAGCTGCTGTGGGCTCCACCCAGTTCGAGCTTCCCAGTGGCTTTGTTTACCTACTTAAGCCTCAGCAATGGCGGGCGCCCCTCCCCCAGCCTCGCTGCTGCCTTGCCCTTAGATCACAGACTGCTGTACTAGCAATGAGGGAGGCTCCGTGGGCATGGGACCCTCCCGTCCAGGTGTGGGATATAATCTCCTGGTGTGCTGTTTACTAAGACTCTTGGTAAAGCGCAGTATTGGGGTGGGAGTTACCCGATTTTCCAGGTGTTGTGGGTCTCAGTTTCCCTGACTAGGAAAAGGGATTCCCTTCCCCCTTGCACTTCCCAGATGAGGTGATGCCTCGCCCTGCTTCAGCTCTTGGTGGTCGGGCTGCAGTAGCTGACCAGCACCGATTGTCCAGCACTCCCTAGTGAGATGAACCTGGTACCTCAGTTGAAAATGCAGAAATCACCCATCTTCTGTGTCACTCGCGCTGAGAGCTGGAGACTGGAGCTGTTCCTATTCGGCCATCTTGCACCGAGGTCCTGATGTTGAATTTCTACAAGGATCAATATGTAGAAGTTTCTGTATAAGAATGAACTTACTTGCAATCAACACTTTGTAGATAGAATGGGCTGCCATTGTATGGATATGGACATCAGCATTCCTCACCTGTTGGGGAGGCTGGAGAGAGGTGATTTACACATTGGATCTACATTTAGAACTTTGTGGTCTCTTCCAAATCTGCTATTCTGTGATTCTAAGTATGTTTAGGACAGTTAGATATATTTTTGGTGTACATAACTGCTAAAACAGTCAATTATCTCAGGAAATTTCATGCGCCAATCTACCCTTTGTTATCACATAGACAAAGCATCTGGTTGATTGACTGGAAGCTTCAATTTTGCTGGGTAGGTATCTAGGAGATGTAGCTTGTTTTGTGCTTATTGGATCATCTTGCCCACACACAGTCCTTTTCAATGTAACACTCCATATAAAAAGGCAAAATGAGTTGCAAAAAGTACACACAAAACCCTGATCAAAGCAGTTCTTAGAATATATTAGCTTTAAAATTTCATTGCAATCAGAATTTTTTGTTCCTTGCACTTATGTATTATTGTCTCTTTCCAGCCTTTTAATATACAATGAAAAACCTCTAGATAACAAATACTTGTCAAGCCCCAGTCAATTGTTCACTTGTTTTCAGGAATATTTGATACTATAAAATATCCATATGACAAAATAAGAAAGTCAGTTCCTTGGAGTTTGTTTTAATACGATTAATACAATCAATTCTATGATTCTTTTTTTTCCTATCAACACCCCCTCTATTTCATTCTTGCTAGTCACCAGCTGGCTTTTTTTTCCCAGCACAAATTGACTCTAAACTGCAAGATAATTCTACAAAAAGAAACTTGTTCCAAAAGTTACATGGAGCCAACTATGTCAGCAATGGAAAGAACTAGTACATTTTGTTTTGAAAATAAAAAAAAATCGAAATGTGAAAATTTGTCTACTTAACCCCAAAATACTCAACTCCGGAATTCCACATGAAGAAATTTGCCTTTACTTTGTCATTTATTTCTAAAACTATGAAGGTAAAATTTTGGGGACATCTTTAAATAGCATCCCTTGTAAAGTATTGTAAAATGTTCAATTATAGTACAACAGTGTATGTACTAGTTAGCTAAATTAGATGGTTAAATGGTTAGAATGCAATGTGTGTACTGAACTTTTTATGGTTAGGATTCAAAATAATGATATGAGTTTTGATATATTCCTTAGTTTAAACTCTTGGCATTAAATTTCATTAGTATCTTTCTTTCCTTTCTTGATATCTTAATATTATTACACTGTATATTTAGTCCCAGAATTTAGAAATCAATTACAAAAATCTGAAACAAGACTTGTCCTGGCAGGGTCATCTCAAATTGTCATCAGGGATTCAGTGTTTAGGTAGAAAAGCAGACAACATATTGCCTTGAGTCTTATTTTTTCAGTACATACAAGGCAGTTCAATTAACTGCTTTTCAGGTAAAATACCTAGCAACAGCTCAATATCTGGAGACATGCTGCACTAACCTTGTTCCTCATGATATAAACTCCCAGGGGAATGGTAAAATGCTTAAAGGTTAGACAATCATATTGAAAGAACTTTATATCTTCAGTTTTCCGGGAGACTAAAATAGAGGCTGCCCTCTTATCCCTTGTTCTAGCAAACTCTTACCGTTATGTAAGGCCCACTCTAAAGCATTTCAAGGCACCCTATGTTGTCTAATTGAAGAGTAAATCTGTACATTCACAGCATACTTTTTTTTGTCTAAAAAAAAAGCACTGTTCAAATATGAGGTCTTGTGGTTGCATATCATTTTAATAGGGCTACACACTATGTACCATAATTTTTAATTCATGAAAGAGCTTAGAGCTTGCATGTGGCAAAGGATTAAGTTCTGTCCTAATTACTTTCTCAGAAAAGCTAGTGGAAAATTAGATGCGCTCCACCAGGCAATAAATATATGACACTAAACAACATTTAAACTAAAGAACAATCAACCCCTTTTCTTTGTTGTTTCAAAGGAGAAGCGGATTAGACCTTTTAAGAAAGAGATCAAGAGCATTTTATGGGAAATTCAGAAAAAAAAAAGCTATTTGGACTGAAATCAAAATGTTATGAATAGTACTTTCTAAGTAATGACACATATCAGCAGTATTTGTAACCATAAGAACAATGTGATAAATTTTAATCACTTGGGACTCCAGCTCTGTGGGAAGTGCTTACTACACAGACATCATTTATAGGTTTCCAGTTATGACCTATGTCTAAAAGACATTTTAATGATAACTGGAGAAAGTAGATAGATTGTCTTCCTAGAGTGTTGAAGTTCCTGCTTGTTGTCATCCTCAGCTCTATTAAAGTGCAGAGGCTTTCAAAGGTACACTTCAGCCTAGCAGTCAGGGTGCAAGACCAAAGGGATGAAACTATCTAAGATAAAATATGCCAGAAACGTACGCTCCTCAGGATTTCCTGTGGGAGTCTGTCCCAAATAAAGCAATATTAATAAATATAAACTCTGGAACACAATTATCAACAAAGACAGAGTCTTGAAATGTACCCTTGAAATTCTTCTAGCTTCCTCAGGCAGGTCAACTATTGCAACGTAACTGTGCAAAATGTTAGACCTCCCTACAGGGACAATCGCTTTAAATTATATTAAGGACTCAAAGACTCTAACATACATGCCAAAGGAAGGAGTTTAATTTGTTGGATGCTCTAAATCTTTGAGTTCACTCAGGGTCCTTTGGCCCCCGACCTTGAAAACATTTCTGGGGGAAGAAAAATGTAGTTTCAAAGCCTCTGAACGTTAAAAAATATGCAATTGGTCAATTTGCTTTTTATCTTTCCCCTCCTCTGTACTGCATTTTTGGAGAGAAAGGAAGTTCAGGTAATGCAGATGGAATACAAAAAAGATGAAAGAAACAACAAAGGGAGAGAAGACTTGTGTTCCTAAGCTATAAAGAATTGTCATGCTCTTCAGATTTCATCCCAATAGCTTGAAAACCCACCCTTTGAATGTAGCTCAAAGTTAAAGACAATTTCTGGACCCTAACTTTCTTATGAGAAGGTTTTGCGAGATTTGAGTGTTTGGTGTCTTATGGCTTCCATACCATCCCAAGCAAGCGAATCATTTCTTACAGCCAGGAAGATACTTGCTTTAACTACTATTTTTCCTTTCATCATCATTTCCTTTCTGATGTGGGGGAATGAAACAACTTCTGCCTCTTTTCTTTCTCGTTGCATTCTGGTTTCAAAATATTTCTTACTCCACAGAATGTAATATTCCTTAGTATAATTAAGGGAATCATGATGTATAATACCCCACTCAAATCTAGCCATTTGTAATCAATTTGGAGTAAAATCTTATTTTTATAAGGTTATTTTTCCAATAGGACTAATGATGAAAGTGCTTGATTTTTCCAGCTTTACGTAAACTCAGTAGTGTAAGAACATCAGAAAGAACTAAGAATGAGAGACAGGACAGTAATCATTACTCTTCCCTTAAACAGTCAATAAATACACATAAATTTAAAGAATCTTTTGTTTGCTCGTTGATAATTCTAAAGTGTGTTTTTTTGAAAAGTAACTTATTTAAAGGTAAGAATGATCAGAGTGGTAGCATATCAAAAATAATAATAGAATCATCAAACTTGTCACTAGATCCATATTTTAAACCTCCAAGTTTTCTCAATATTACTGTCCTTTTTACTGCTTCTATATTAAAATGTAAGACTTGGTGTTAAAATAACAAAATAAAGAACTCAGAATCAAGGTTTGTTATTGGACACACAGAAAGCACCAGGATTCATGATATTTGTTATTTCTAAAGATGAGGCTCAAGTCCAGCTGTTTTGACTATCCAATGCCTGGCCCTGGCTCCGCTCACTAGACAACTGCTCTCCAGAAAACATGGCCCTTCTTCAACCAGGCTCAGCCCCAAGCACCGTCAGTAACTTGGCCCAAGATGAAGGGGCTCAAGTCAATGTAAAATGTTTAAGTCATAGAATGTTCTAGTTTTAAATGGCCTTAACAACCTAGACCCTTTGCTATTCCTCCCATTCCACCGAGGAATGGTTCAATGTCCTGCCTAGTCTTCCAAGCCAGATCTCCAAATCAATGGCTTACTTGTTTTCTTTTGCTGCTAGAAACACACAACCATAATAGGTTTTTGTCATTGTTATTGTTTCTTTCTTTATCTGTTCTTTTTTTTTGCTTTTAATTTTTTAATAAAGAACTCTTTAACATAATACAAAGTCATGTCAGTGGATATGTTTTTCCAAATGCTTTTTATTTTCTCCCAAGCTACTCTTTCAAGAATGCTTATCTTATGAGAAAGGACCCTATCATGAACTGAGTGTGTGTGAAGCTGTTGAAAATACTGAATGATTACAATACAGCAGAAGAATGATACTCAACATCAACTTCCTGGTTAGGTTAACTGATTATACTTTCTGTGATTAATAAGCAACCCTGCAGATTAGCAGTGAGAACTAGTTATTCAACCATAGCTGCAGCCCAGCAGAGTTGTGATAGGCTATCTACCCAAGAAGTCTTTTGAACTATAGAATACTTTCCATTTTTTTGCTTTCAACTAAAACATGGTTCTAACCCTTTCTCCATTTCCTATTTTATGGCCATGGATAAAGTTTAGACAAAGGAGCCACCTCAGTTATGTGTTTAATTCAAAGTCTCTGTGAATGAGGAAAATTCTAGTGCATAACAAATTGTGTTGCTATTTCAGTTCATAATACTTTTATTGCAGATTCTGGGGTTCTGGTTAACAAAAATGTAACGACAGTCATCTATCAAACAGAACAAGAATAAATGAGTAGAAGGAAGAAGGTACATTATAGTTGATGGATGAATGATATCTCATAAATGACAGAGGTCTGTATCTAATGCTTAGGACTAGCATATTTATCGATTGCTTTTGACTTTTTCATTCACAAGGGATGTTTATTATTGAATAGTCAATCCAAACTGCATTGGACTTTTGAACTTCCCATTCTAATGGGAAGGCCTTGTCAGAGAGAAATCTGAATTTGCACAGATTTGAGAAGTGATGTAAGATAACATATACTGTGTTTTATAGCCTTTGAAGTTCAGATCCTCCCTGCATATAACACACACAGCATTCCAACACTCACAAAGCTTAGCTGTGATGAACAACTCCATTGAGACTGATATTATTCAACCGATGTCCCATCCCCTTCCTCACCAAAAACCTCCTCCATGAACAGGCCCTTTTGAAGGCCTCTGTGCCCAGGAGAGAGATGTGGCTACATCAGGGTCAGGAGTCAATCTAACTCTAATTATCCACATTATTATTGCCTGGGAACCGGATCCACAAGCCTCTCTAACTCGGGCAGGGCAAGTAATCAGGTTTCACAACACTCATCCTTAATTGAGGAGCATCTTTGCTTCAGTTTTCTTCATATTGCATCCATGTTAAAATATCATCTGACTTGGTTAGGGGTTTTTATTTTTTTTCCTCTAAATCATAAATTCCCAGGTGAAACAAAATTTTAATTATTAGAAAATAGAAAGCATTCCTAAAATTTCTATCCCCAAATTCTTCTTTCAATTGGTTGAGTCTGTCAAAAACGAAGCACGGCTTAACCTAGGGTCAACAGGATTTTGCTTTGGAAATAACATTTTTGCTTCTTTAATATAAGGATATCTTACACTTTCTGTTACTATCCTCAAAATGCAAGAACTCGCTAACTGATGCACAATATCAGTTTTAAAAGAATATAATAGAATGTGAAAGACCTTTCAGAGTGAAAAGATTGCTATATTCAAAGCACACAATTTCATTTTCAAGTGACAGAGTTTCAGCCGTCTGCTATGAATGACTGGAATTTTAAAAACAACAAGACCACTCAGATATTTTTCCAAGACTCACAATCTGGAGCCTCCCCATTTTGCCAAACCTCCCACTAGACAAGTAGGAAAGATAAACAAAGCAACAGACCCCTGGGTTGTACACACTGACAAGACCGCAGGCCCTAGGATTAAAATGTTTCATCCCCGTATCCAATGTCTCCCAGAAGGACATCTAGTAGGAGGAAGAAGGAAGTATGAGGTTAGAAACTTACAAAGATTAGGCAGATAGTCAAAGCACTGGATAGATGAGGCAGCCTGTAACTCATTATTAGCAGAACATCTCCGGGGGCCCCTGAAAGCATCCTACATCTAGCAAAAAAGCAGAAGTCTTGTGACAGTTATGGCTTTGCGTTATGCCTGTACCCACTGCAGGCCCACAGGTGTTGGGGAGAGTTCAGGACGTGCTGAAAGTGTAAAGCCTTAAATCAATGTTTGCTGAACTGAAGACATGGTGAAAAATGTCATTGCCAGGACTGCTTTCATGCAAGAGGCAGAGTGAGAATGGGAAGGGAAGAAAATACGTATTGTGACATTTCAAATATCATTTAAAAATGATCAGATGAGTAAGTGGCTGTGTAGGAGGCACAGGGTACCAGAAGCATATTTCGGAAAAGTAAAGGAAAACGCCTTTTATTTTGGGCGAGGAATTTACTAAAAAATCCTCAAGGATTTCGTGTTTACATTTATCCCAATGGTAAATATCCTTAGGATAAATATAATTCTGTTAGTGAAAGATAGATTCTTTTTGGCATTGCTCTTTCAGTTCATCAAGGAATCATTTACTAATCTATGGCTGTATTTGTTTAAAAACGTAGTACACAAAGCATCTGAGAGTGCACTGGACTCTCTCACATCAGCAGGATAGAATCTAGAAGACCACAGTGATCACTCACCCATTAATTCTCAATCCTGGCAAACATCGTGCCTCTTTTAATTACATATATTTTGTACTGCCCTCTTTAAAATCTGAAATAAAACTCATAGTTTTTCCATGTACACAGATCATTTAAAAAATTTAAACAAATTTCCTAACTATAATAATAAGAAGAAATAAAAGAAAAGTAATTTAAAAGGAAGCAACATGCTTTTTTAAAAATTTTACTTTAAGTTCTGGGATACATGTGCAGAACCTGCAGGTTTGTTACATAGGTATACATGTGCCATGGTGGTTTGCTGCACCTATCAATACGTCATCTAAGTTTTAAGCCTTGTATGCATTAGGTATTTGTCCTAATGGTCTCCATCCCCTTGTCCCCCACTCCCCTGCAACAGGCCCCGGTGTATGATGTTCCCCTCCCTGTGTCCATGTGTTCTCATTGTTCAATTCCCACTTATGACTGAGAACATGTGATGTTTTGTTTTCTGTTCCTGTGTTAGTTTGCTGAGAATGATGGCTTCCAGCTTCATCCATGTCCCTGCAAAGGACATGAACTCGTTCTTTTTTATGGCTTCATAGGATTCCATGGTGTATATGTACCATATCTTCTTTATCCAGTCTATCACTGATAGGCATTTGGGTTGGTTCCAAGTCTTTGTTATTGTAAATAATGCTGCAATAAACATATGTGTGCATGTGTCTTTATAGTAGAATGATTTATACTTGGCTATATACCCAGTAATGGGATTGCTGGGTTAAATGATATTTCTGGTTATAGATCAGCAACATGCTTTTCAAAATGTGAAAACATAGGTGCAACTATATTAAAAGAAACTATGAAGTAGTCTGAGGCTTGCACCTACCTACAGTACAAACGTTTGTATTTAAATGAAGACAATATTCAAATTCATGCTGTAAATACCTTCTTCTATGTTGGCATTTTGGAATATGGTCTAAATAATTATATTCTTACAGATACTTAGATTCACCATGAATGTGATAATGTAAAATGCAGAGATATGGATGTATTTCACTAGCAACTCAAACACAAGAAGAAGCTTTACATTTCTAGGAAAAGTTTTATATTAACATTTGATTGAATACTTTATATTTTAATGCAAAACAGAATTGACTTCTAGGCTCAGATAATAATAAATAGTTTTTCCCCTGCACAAGGGGAACATTTGAAAGCTGTGTGTACATTTTCAGGTTGGAACTGTTCTGTACATAACAGGATATCAACTGTCCCTGGTCGGGTCCATTAGATGCCAGCATCACTTTTCTGTCTCAAATTTTTGTGGGAGCCATAGTTGTTCCTTTACAATTTTCCAAACATTTCTGTACTCAAATGTCTGGAACTGCTTTTCTATTCTTGCCTTCTTAATTTACAGATTTAAGTCGTGTCCTTGAGAGGTTAAATCCTTTCTTCAGTATCACAGTTGTTGATGTTGAACACAGTAGCCAGAATCAGGATTAGGTACATGGATTTATTGATCCTTTACTTAATTAGTTTTAAAGCCTTTATAAAACCTCTATAATGGCTTAAACCCTTATATCCAGGCTTCATCCACTTTGTTTTCTTATATCCTGTAGTCTTTCTTTAAGGCCAAACCTGCATACTCGCCATCTCCAAAACATATCAATTTGCTACTACTTGGTATTGGTTTTCACAGTTTCTGTGCTGAAAGCATCCACTTTGATTATCTTTTTTCACATATACTCTCTTCTATGAAAGATTTCTTTACACCCAAACCTGAAATGATCTCTCCATCTGGGGAGGAGACCCCAACCCTGGGGCTGTCCATGGCCTGTTCGGAACTGGGGGGCACAGCAGGAAGTGAGTGGCAGGTAAGCCTGGGAAGCTTCATCTGTATTTACAGCCACTTCCCGTCACTGGCACTACTGCCTGAGTTCCACCTCCTGTCAGATCAGCAGCAGCATTAGATTCCCATAGGAGCACAAACCCTATTGTGAACTGCGCATGCGAGGGATCTAGGTTGCAAGCTCCTTATGAGAATCCAATGCCTGATGATCTGTCACTGTCTCCCATCATCTCCAGATGGGACTGTCTAGTTACAGGAAAACAAGTTCATGGTCACCACTGATTCTGTTATGGTCAGTTGTATAATTATTTCATTATATACTACAATGTAAAAGTAATAGAAATAAAGTGCCCAATAAATGTAATGCACTTGAATCATCCTGAAATCATCCCCCTCCTCAGTCTACGGGAAAACTGTCTTCCATGAAACCAGTCTCTGGTGCCAAAAACGTTGGAGACCACTGCTCTAGGTAACTTCCATAGGAGTTTTTGACAAGCAGCTTGCCCTGTCACTCATTGGCCTTCACTATTTGGGGAATGTGTCCACCTTATAAGCACCTCAATGGCAGAAACGAGACCTCATCCTTCACTGTGTTCTGCTTACCACTAATTACCACTATATAATGCATAGTAGGTACTTAGGATTAGTTCTCAATTTTTACTGCTAAATCCCTGCAGTGCCTACGATCTTCAACAAGAGGGAAACTGATAATTGAAGTTAATTTATCTTACTCATCTCAGACAGAGGCAAAGCACGGCTTCAAGCAACATGGCCATGCTGGGGAACATCTGGGAAAGAGCAACAGAGACAACGGTCTGGCTTGCAGCAGTCAGGAAATGAAGTGGTTCATTCCTAGCAACGGACCATTTTGTGTTTTGGAGGCGGAGATATAAACAATGACAAGCTCTGTTAAAAGCAGCTGCAGTCACAAATCTCCCAACAAGCTTCATATGTGCAAACTACAGGAAGGACTCCTGGTACCATATTGGGCTTCTCAGTCACACACAGAGAGTGGAGCAATCACTGTCAGTAGTGTCATCTTTGAATACAATGGAGAACAAAGTGTTCATGTTCCACTTGCCATGTGAGTGAAGGTGGAAGAGAAATGGGGTAGGGTCACTGACACCAGTTGGTCATTTTTTCAGGCCGTTTTATTAACTCTCTGCAAAATCTGAGCAAAAATTTTATCCTTAAACACAACTTTTAAAATTTTAAGTAGAAAACAGCCTTCGAATTAAATCTACACCCATTTTATAGATAATCTCTACCTTTGGATTTTATTTTTTCTGAGTGTTCACTGATTGGTTGTCAGGTTGTTTTGGTTATCGCCTTCTCATCTGAACGTTTTATTGTGAAAGTGCAACATGTGAAATCTAACATGATGTATTAGACCTATAAGTAATCAGGGAAGAATTTAGTTAAGCTGATGGATTCTTTGGAAATATGCATAAATATTTACAAATTATAGAGTTAAATCCAACTTTTTTTTGCTAAATGAAATATATCCCATTTTTTGTAAATGAGAAACATCAAACTCTGGAAAGCAGTAAGAAAGCAAAGAATAGAACACTGGGAAAATTGATTCATAATCCCAGTTACAAGGTAATTGCATATCATTTTCATAACTCCCTCTAACAGTTTTATAGATTTACATGTCTCAAATGTGTGTGTGTGTGTTTTTTACAGTTGTAAGTAATTTTGGTAGGAATTTTGATGATTAGCTGTGAATCTGGACAAGGAGATTTAAAGTCAATTCTTTCTTAAATGTTAAAGACACTATTCATCGTATTTCTGGCTCTTTGCATTTGTGATTCATGGCTCATAATACAAAATTTTCAAATAGTTGAATTCATAACTTATTTTCTTTCTCATCCTAGAGTTTGCCTCAATACAAAGAAATGCAATCAGAGTCTATATGTTGGGAGTATGAGCAGTGACTAATCAGTAGAAGTGACCACCTTTAGACTAGTCCACAGACCAGAACATTTTCATTATTCAGTGCTCATGTGGTTTGGTTAAACAGCAATTTCTACTTGGAAGAGATACTTTTAATTTAGAAGAGATTATTTCAAATAATTATCTTGGTTTATTATATAAGCCTTAGCTAGTGTTTTACATTCACTGACCAAGCATCAAAACACTAGAGAAAATGACACAAAAGATGAGTCAGCTAAATTTGGAGAATGTTGGAAGAAGAAACATTATTTCAAGAGTATGGAGGATGACCTAAAGAAATAATAAAAAATCGCTCCACTGCACTCCAGCCTGGCGACAGAGCCAGACCCCTTCTCAAACAAAACAAAACCACCAACAACAAAAATACAAATAATTTTTTTGACCTGAAATAACTAGTTATTTTAGTTAATATAGGCAAACTATGAGCATATTTAGATGAAGACTCAGAACTGGGAGGGTGGGTTTTTCTTTGTGTGTTTTTGTTTGTTTGTTTGTTTTGTTTTTTTGAAACGGAGTCTCACTCTGTCGCCCACACTGGAGTGCAGTGGCGCAATCTCGGCTCACTGCAAGCTCCGCCTCCTGGCTTCTCGCCATTCTCCTGCCTCAGCCTCTCCAGTAGGTGGGACTACGGGCGCCCGCCACCATGCCCAGCTAATTTTTTTGTATTTTTAGTGGAGACGGGGTTTCAACGTGTTAGCCAGGATGGTCTCCATCTCCTGACCTCGTGATCTGCCCGCCTTGGCCTCCCAAAGTTGTTGGGCTTACAGGTGTGAGCCACTGTGCCCGGCAACAATTTCATTTTCATTTAAAAAAAAAAAAAAAATCACCTGAGTCAATCTCCGTGACCATACAATGCATGGAACTCTCCCAAGAATCCCAGGCTCAGAGCCCTTTAAGGGGCTCCAGCAAAGACACAATTCCCAGACCGTGCTCCAGGTGAGTCACCAATGTGGAACGACGAAGTATCCTATGGAGAAATTCAGTCTCCTCATTAGGATGGAGAAGCCTACCTGCGGTTTTAACCCCAGCTACCTTTCAGCTTCATGTCTAACACACAATTCAATACCTGCCTCTCAAACTGAATTCATCTCTTGTTCTCCCACACACTCTGGGGTTTCCTGCCTTCCCCTACCCTTCCATTCAAAATGTACTCATCCTTTAAGACTTATCTCAAATGATTCCTCTTACAGGAAGGGTTCCTCCATCGATTCCAGCTAAATTCATCTTTATCTTTTAAACATTTTCACACTTCACACACGGATTAAGTGTGCAGACATTTCAGGGAAGGAAGGAGGAGGAAAGAAAGTTTTATCAAATATTCGAGACTTTTAACAGTACTTAAAAATAACATTTATTGCTTCTTTGTACTAGGTTAGTAATGCATATTTAATGAAAATAAAAACAGTACTTCTATGAATACTTTGGCAAATATCTTTCCATTACTTTTATTTATTGTAGGACAGTGAGTATGTATGTGTAGATACATAACACCTGAAAAAAATGAAATCATATGATAAATTGTTTTTAAATGGTTTATTATTTATTTATTTATTTATGGGATATATAGTTCCACACTTTTAATCAAAATTTTCCAATGGCTACTCAGTAATTCATTGTACAGAGATAACAGTCTATTTCACTAATGCCTTATCCTGGGACATTTCAGTTGTTTTACAGTTTTTGCTATTATAAACATTCTTATTACAAAAGTATTTTTATACATCTGTTCAAAAATATGTATTAGGCCACTGTTTTTTTCCTCAGCATATGTGATAGGCATTCCATTGTTGTTTTCTCTGGATAAATTAATACAATTTTAAAAATCTGGGTCAAAATGTATGAATACATGGAAGTATTGATTTTTCCAATGTCCTCTTCAAATTAGAATATATATTTATTTTCACACCTTTGCCAATGTGTTGGGGGAAACCATTTGCTTTTATTTGATTTTCAATGGGATTTTATACTTATAAAGTGTGTTTTGGCCATTTTACTTCTTTTTTATTCTTCTTTTGTGAATTAACAGTCCTTATCCTTTGTATATTTAAAATATAAGGCCAGGCACAGAGCCTCGTGTCTGTCATCCCAGCACATTGGGAGAACGAGGATCGCTTGAGCCCAGGAGTTGGAGACTAGCCTGGGCAAGATGGTAAGATCTCATTCTCTGAAAATAATTTCAAAATTTATTTTAAATTTAGGGAACTTGTAGTCCTAGCTACTGGGGAACTGAAGCAGGAGGATTCCTTGAGGCCAGAAGTTTGAGGCCACAGTGAGCTACGATCACGACACTGCACTGCAGCCTGTGGAAGAAAGCGAGGCCCTATCGCCTAAAAAATAAATACAATAAAGTATTAGGTGTTCTTCTGTTTCTTTCTGATTTGGAAAGCTTTACAAATATTAAATAGACTATTTGCCTATTACCGTATTGAAAATATTACCCTCAATGTTTTTCTTCTTGTTCGCTTTCTTCTTTTGTTAACAGATTTAAAAAATAACTTTTATGAAGTCAAATCTGTCAGTCATTCCTTTCTATCTTTCGCCTTTGGTGTCACACATGAAAAATTATTCTATACACTCACAGCTCTATACACTGATATTTTTGAAAAATTTGTACCTTTATGATTGCGGTGATTTTTCATTGTGTCAGCTTAGCTCCTTGCAAGTACATTTAATAGAATTCCATCCCCTGCATGGTTCGAAGTTTGCATGAACCAGAAGAGACATTTTGTGTGAGATTTGGAAGATGAAAGTAAAGGAGGGATATTTGCCTGTGTGCCCAAAAGTTTGGTTCAGTGTCAGCAGGCACTGTTGCAGCTTAGACATGTTGGCACCTACCTCCTACTCCACCTGGTTGGTCCTGCCAGGTCCTCCTCCATCTTCTTGAACTCGGGGGCCAGGTGGGTGTTTAGATCTATCAGATGAGAATTGGCTTCTCCTGAAGGACCCCTGCACCATTGCGTTTGGAGGCCTGGGGTTAAGTTGAAATTCAAAAATTAATTACAGGAGAATAAATGTCTTTAACATAATGTTTATAATTAGTAACATAAGATATTGTTTCATTTATTCTTCTTTGACATATCATTTTCTTAATATAATTCCTTCATATTAAAAAAAGAATACAAGTAATTTATATGTTTTGTTGTTATCTAGTGGAATCTTCCTTCTACTAACATATATGTACGTATATGGTTATGTATGTGTGTGTGTTTACATATATATACTTCTACTAACATATATATGTACCTGTGTGTGTGTGTGTGTGTGTACTGAGGGAAAAAGTTGTCCTTCAGTATCCATGGGGGATTTATTTCAGAACTCCTGAAGATACTGAAGATACCAAAATCTGTGGATACTCAAGTTCTTTATATTTGTTTATAACTTAATGCACATCCTTCTGTACACTTTAAATAATCTCTGATTACTTATAATACATAATACAGTGTAAACTCTTTATAAATAGTTGTTATATTTTTATCTATCTAATTATCTTCTGTATAAATAGTTGTTATATTTTTATCTATCTGATTATCTTTTATTGTTGTATTATTTTGAGTGTGTGCGTGTGATTTTTTGGAATATTTTGGATCCCTAGTTGGTTGAATCTACGGATGCTAAACCCTCAGATGCAGAAGGCTGAATGTGTACATATTTCAATTACTTCCATAGGTATAGAAGAGCACTAACATATTTTTCTTGGTATATTTAGCTCATAGCCACTTTTCTGAAATTTATTTGTTCTAGTAGCTTTTGAGAGTTTTTTTTGATAGAGAGGTAGAAATAATAATACTTTGCATTTTCTTTTTTTGTCAATGTCTTTATTTATTTATTATTATTATTTTTTGGGAGAGAGTCTCGCTCTGTCGCCCAGGCTGGTGTGCAGTGGCACGATCTCGGCTCACTGCAACCTCTGCCTCCTGGGTTCAAGCGATTATCCTGCCTCAGCCTCCTGAGTAGCTGAGACTACAGGCAAGTGCTACCATGCCCAGCTAATTTTTTGTATTTTTGGTAGAGATGGGGTTTTACCATGTTGGCCAGGGTGATCTCTATCTCCTGGCCTTGTTATCTGCCAACCTTGGCCTCCCAAAGTGCTGGGATTACAGGCGTGAGCCACCGTGCCCAGCCCAATGTCTTTATTTTTTACACTTTCGTTACAATTTAAAATATCCAAGTAATGCTAATCTGTTTGAAATTTTTCTTTCTTTCTTTTTTTTTTTTTTTTTTTTTTTGAGGTGGAGTCTTGCTCTGTCACCTAGGCTGGAGTGCAGTGGCGTGATCTCAGCTTACTACAACCTCCGCCTCCTGGGTTCAGGTGATTCTCCTGCCTCAGTCTCCCAGTAGCTGGGACTACAGGCATGTGCCACCATGCCCAGCTAATTTTTTGTATTTTTATTAGAGATAAGGTTTCACCATGTTAGCCAGGATGGTCTCGATCTCCTGACCTTGTGATCCGCCAACATCAGCCTCCCAAAGTGCTGGAATTACAGGCATGAGCCAGCACGCCTGGCCTGTTTGAGTTTTTTAGTAGTGCTTTTTTACTTAATTAGCTGGTATGGACGAGATAATAAGCATTACTTTCTGGTGAAGTAGAATTGATGGCAAGTAATGTTTTTCTAGGAGACTCAACTAATTAGTAGTTGCAATTAAAGCTAAATACAGTTATATAATACTTGAATTTTCTAATCCTTTGCATTTAAAAATATGTGCACACAGGTGCACATGTGTGTACACACACACACACACACACAGTTGAATCTCCAGAAACCCTAAATAAGTTTCTCCCCTGCCTCTCACCCTCAGCACGGCTAGGTCACCTTCTTCTTCTCCTGCATCAAAACCTGGTTCCAAGACCCCAAGAACCAGGGGCCAGGTTCTTCTCTCATCTGAGAGTAAAAGCCAGCATTTGCAAATGATTAAAAAAATTAAAATATTACATAATTAGATAATTAACAACATAACAACTGTTTACACAGAGTTTATATGGTATTAGGCACAATGAAATCTATGCCATGTAACAGGCATCATGAAGCAATGATGGAAAAGAAATAGAAGCAAATGAAATCTTAGCTGACTTTCTCTTGGGTAAAGAAAGAATCTGGTGCCCTGGTCCTTGGGGTCTTGGAACCAGGTTTTTATGCAGAAGAAGGTGACCTACCCTCTCTAAGGGTGAAAGGCAGGGGAGAAACTGACTTCAGGTTTCTGAAGATTCGGCTGTGTGTGTGCATTTGTGCGCAGATGTTGACAGTGGACAGGAGTGAGCCTCCAGTTAATTGCAAAATAATAGATCGTGTTACATGTCTCTCCCTCCCCTTCCCTTTGCTTTCTCCATGTCACCTTGTAGTCAGCATAGGAATGGCTTGGGTAGTAATTAGGCCGTCTCTGCCCACATTAGGAGTTGCTGCAGGGGGGCCTAGCTATTTTATAACCCTTGTTTAGATTTCTCCACTGTGGGATTTCTGGCTGAAGCCTTCTAATGAACAAGCAATGAACTCTCTTGGGAAGAGATCTTTTTCCTGCCACTACCACAGCGGAGGTGTGGTTTTCATTCTGTTCTCCAGAAATGACTGTCACTCAAACAACCTCTGCATTCAAAGCCAGAGCTCACCAGCCTAGGCCTTTTTCATAAAAAGGATGGACAATTTTCACTGAAACACTTTTTTTTTTTTTACACCCAAAATCATTGACTCCTGTCAGGTTATAGTGTCATCCTCAGCCCCTCTTAGCCCCAGAGGACCTGGGAATGAGCAGGATATGATTTTTTTGCATTTTCTGGTCCAAAATGTTGAATAATAAGTGTGTTAGAAGAGACTTTTGCTAGGTGATTAAATTCCCTTACATGCTTTGCCTGTATTCATTGGTTTGGGAAAAAAATGGTAGAATTGTTTTTAAATACTTTGAAAAATAGATTGGAAAATTACACAAGAAAATTCTCCTGTGGCTTTATTTTGTATAAATTGTGAACAACTGCATCTGACTCTGAGTGTCATTGTGTATTGGGCACAGATTTTCTTGAAGTTGCTCAAGAATTTGGTGGCAAGAATCAGTCCAGATATTCATATGGCATAGAGTTTAGTTCTTCCAACACCAGTTCAGATGGATGTTTCTTCACCTGTGTTCTTCTCACCTCTAAGTTCTCAGTTTTATAGAAACCCTTAGCTTCTTTTTTTTTTTTTTTTTTTTTTTTGAGACGGAGTCTCGCTCTGTCGCCCAGGCTAGAGTGCTGTGGCCGGATCTCAGCTCACTGCAAGCTCCGCCTCCCGGGTTCACGCCATTCTCCTGCCTCAGCCTCCCGAGTAGCTGGGACTACAGGCGCCCGCCACCTCGCCCGGCTAATTTTTTATATTTTTTAGTAGAGACGGGGTTTCACCGTGTTAGCCAGGATGGTCTCGATCTCCTGACCTCGTGATCCGCCCGTCTCGGCCTCCCAAAGTGCTGGGATTACAGGCTTGAGCCACTGCGCCCGGCGAAGCTTCTTATGATAAAGCAAAGGAACAGAAAAAGTGACAAAGACAGTGATGCTAATCCAGAGGAATGGGTGACTGGCAAATGTTAATGCTTCAGACATTAGGGAGAGTTCAGGGAGAAGCATATTAGGGACAGGGGCTTTCTTGGGCCACTAAATCGGACAGCGTGGATTGGTGCCCATACGTGGAGCCTGCCTTGTGTGCAGAAGCAACGGAAAGGAAGGCATTTTCCCTAATGATCATTGCACAAAATTCATGTTGAGTTTTGACTTTTGATGTACTCTAGCAGTCAGTTTTTTATTATTGTTGTTTTCATTGTAACTGACATCATTGATTAGGCTCTGCTCCTTTGAATTGAGCTGGGCACAGGGATCATATCTTATAGGAAAAGCACCATGTGCTGTTGGTAGATAATAGGCTTTGGCTCTGTGTCCACACCCAAATCTTATCTCGAATTGTAATCAGCACTTGTTGAGAAAGAGACCTGGTGGGAGGTGATTGGCTCATGGGGGAGGTTTCCCCTCTGCTGTTCTCATGATACCGAGGGAGTTTTCACAAGATTTGATGGTTTAAAAGTGGCAGTTTCCCCTGTGACTCTCTCTTTCCTGCCCTAATGTAAGAGGTGCCTTTCTTCCGTTTTGCCTTCCGCCATGATTGTAAGTTTCCTGAGGCCTTCCTAGTCATGTGGAACTGTGAGTCGATTAAATTTCTTTCCTTTATAAATTGCCCAGTGTCAGGTAGTATCTTTATAGCAGTGTGAGAACAGACTAATGTGGTAGATATGGAGTCAGTGCACACACCCTCCCTCATACCTGCTCGTGCTCACATATCCTCACCTGCTTCCGAAAGCCTCAATCCAGAAAGATTTCAGGAAGAACCTGGAAAATGGCCTTCACTTGAGAGGGCTGGGAGAACCCCAACCTAAAAGCACAAAACATCATATCTTTTAAAAAGATGATTTTGAAATCCTTAAAACCTTGACAGACACCCTTAAGCTGCTTTTCTAATGATGTCTTCACAGGGAAGTAAAGTTCTTTAGAAAAGACAAAACTCAACATTTTGTTTTGTTTACATGTAGCAGGATGAGCCACAGACAAAACTCCTCAGACACCAAGGTAAAGAAGGAAGGGGTTTATTCGGCTGGAAGCATTGGCAAGACTCCTAAGAGCCGAGCTCCCGAGTGAGCAATTCCTGTCCCTTTTAAGGGCTCACAACTCTAAGGGGATCTGCGTGAGAGGGTCGTGCTCAATTGAACAAGCAGGAGGTATGTGACGGGGGAGCTGCATGTGCCGGTAATCAGAACGGAACAGAACAGGACAGGGATTTTTACAGTGCTTTTCCTACAATGTCTGGAATCTAGAGATAACATAACCGGTTAGGTCAGGGGTCAATCTTTAACTACCAGGCTCAGGGCCTGGTGCTGGGCAGGCATGGCGCTGGGCTGTCTGCCTGTGGATTTCATTTCTGCCTTTTAGTTTTTACTTCTTCTTTCTTTGGAGGCAGAAATTGGGCATAAGATAATATGAGGGGTAGTCTCCTCCCTTATTCCCCTGCTTTGAGACTCTCACTCATTTTATTAGTGGGAGTTCTCACCTTTATCTTCACTACCTATGTCTTCTTGCATGACAGATTGATAGTGATTCATGTAGTACACTTGTGCTGAAGCATTCTGGTGAATTAAATTAGTGATGAAACCTTTTACCTTTTGTTTACATGGGTAGTAAACAAGAGAACAGTAAGCAGGTTCCTATCACTACTATAATTTTTATTATAAGAGTTTTAAATCCTCTTAGTGCTGGAAATCATTTTTAAACATGGCCTCAGGGTTAAATCTGTGCCACACTTGTATAGGCACACGTGCCAGTTTCGCCATGTCTTTATATTTTTGACTACTTGCCTCTGATCATCTATGTGCAGGCAGCAATTTGTAAGATTAAATTTTCTCTTCTCTTTCAGCTGCTAGCAAGTAGTCGAGAGTCAATCTATTTTGATAGATAGCATTTCTCATCTGAGTTTCTTGCCAGGCCAGAATAGTCAAAGCTCCGCTGGTCTTATTAGTGATTATTTCTAAGACAACTTGTAACTGTATGATTCAGTTGAGCATGTAAATGGGGGTCTGGTATCCTTATGAGCCGTCTTCTGCCTAAGGGGCAGGCCCATAGTATTGTATAAGTTTTTCAGGAGGCCATTTATCACCTTTTTAATTATCTGTGGCTATGCTTCGCTTTTTGCAGGAAGCATAGACATGGAAGCCCAGGAGCGCGCCAGTTTTTATGGGCAATAGGAAGAAAGATGGTTTAATACTGCTAATAACCAAACTACCTATCCACCAGTCAGGTAGCTTAGTGTAGGCTCTATGTCAACATATCCAGTATAACCTAGTGGAGGTCGTCCAGTCCTGGTGGGATTCTGGGTAGGTCCACATGGTTTGCAACTTTGAGAATTTGCTAAATGGATTTTTCTTAATATGGTTTGAACTCCACTAGGTGTCTGTTTTTGTAGTACTATTATATGGTTTTTGCCTAAAGCAGCTGAGTCTTACTACAGGAAGGGTGAAGTCCTTCCTCACTCTTGCTATACAGTATTGTCTAATGATTGAGCCTTTAGGACCTAGAAGTTATCAGGGTGATTTTTTTTTTTTTTCTTGAACCTGGAATTCATCAGGAACTCAGTCTGTAGGTACTAATTCTTGGGCTTCCTATGGCCATAGATCTCCTATTACAGTTCCTCTACATACATAAAAATGAAGTGACATTGAGAGACTGGGCTATATGCTCAGCTAATTGCAAAAACAAATTTCTTGTTTTTCCTGGAATTTTTGGTACTGGCACATTCAGTTCATCATAGAAGGTTTGAAATACTGGCTCAGGAGAGCGTTTATAAACTTCTCTTTAAACCACGATATTTACTTGAAGATCCAGTCCAGCCCTATCAATTTCTAGGGTTACATGTTCTCCTTTTTTCTAGTGAGGATTAAGGGGGTTGGTTATTACTAGTTCTAAGGAGTTACACTGACCACTGGTACAGGAATGGCCACTTTTCCAAACTTTCTGAAAGTCGACAGGATTTTTTTTCATTTTTTATTCAAGTAGCCTAAATGACATAAGACCAGTATTCACCCTTATTTTCACAATCCTAATTTATGATAAACATACTTATTTTTTGCCATATAGCCTTTTTCCTAATTAAGAGAACCACATCCTATTTTTAACTTATTACTATTAATGACAGCACAGGCATCAAATTTTAAGATGACTAGTTTGGGCACCTCTTTTTTTTCTGTTTTGGATAACAGTTTACTTGAATCGTTTATGAGCCCCCACCAGTCTTTAGTTCTTAATCTTATTTTAAAAGCTGTGGTCATGGGAGGCTCAGGTGGGTCATAACACACATCAGGTTGGTCATTTCCTGGGCTACATAGCTTGTAGAGAATAGCATTATACAAACAAGTTCTTTTTAAAGTTCTAGTACACTTATAATAACTGTAAAATAATAGGACCACAGCAACCTTTTGTCCTACCTCATTGACTTGATGTATGCACTGGGAACAGCCCTGTCTGAGGAAGATCAGTTGAAGTCCTTACTATACAAGTCCAAATTTTAAGAAAAATGAGTCCTGCAATGAGTTTCCTCATGCTTCAGTCATGAATGGACCAGTCAGCTTCCGGGTGTGACTGGAGCAGGGCTTGCCATGTTCTTCAGAGTCACTTTGCAGGGGTTGACGAAGCTGCTCCCATCCACGTACTGCTCCTATCCATGTACAGCTCCCAGTCTACTGATGTTTAAGGATGGTCTTGGAGGTTGGGCCCACTAGAATAAACTGAGTCCAATACCTCTACATGGTTATGTTCAACTGTGCTCTCTGATACCAGGAGCAAGGTGGTGGGGTTTAGGGTGTTGCAAACTTCAATGGTTATGCGGGGATTTTCGCAGAGCAAGCTTTGGTATCTAGTTAGTCTAGCATTCATTAGCTAATTATGTCCTTTGGTATTTATTAAAGTCACCACAGCATGAGGGGACCTTATGTTTCGGTTTTGCCTAGGAGTTAGCTTATCTGCTTCTTGAGTTAACAGGGCCATTGCTACTAGGGCCCTTAGACATGGGGGCCAGCCTTTGGAAAACCCTGTCTAGTTGTTTTGAGAGATAGGCTGCTGGCCTTGGCCAGGGTCCCCTCAGTCCTGGGTTAAAACTCCACCTGACATTATTTTTCTTTCTGACACACAGAATGTAAAAGTTTTGTCAGGTGAGGTAGCCCCAGGGCTGGGGCCAACCTGAGTTTTTCTTTTAACTCATGAAAAGCTCATTGCTGTTGGTTGTAACAGATGTAGTTTATCTAATCTACATTTTTATTAACTGTCACCTACTAAAATATTGACTTAAATCCTTTAGCTATTTGATTTCAAGCTTTAAATTGATCTGGTATTCCTTGCGGGGCTCCTATTGCATCTAAATAGATGTGAAAGTTGAAAGGCCCATGAGGGGCTTATCTTGCTTTATGATGTCTTATTTTTTCTCCCTCTGGTTGATGAAATGCCAGGGTGAGAGGGATAGCCAAATGAACTAAAGCACAAGTGTCATGTAACTCCAGTTATTCGGCAGAGTGCCCAGTAAAGGTCCATCACAATACCACCACACATCTGCTCGGGGATGAACAGGGCTGATTGATTGATAAACTCTTGAAAATTCTCAAGCTCATTGCATCCCTTCAGGTCTCCAAAGAATGCTAAGTTTCTCCAAAGAATGCTAAGTTGTCGTGAGAGACATGAAGTGAACTTAGTGTTGGGAGACGGAAGCTGGATGGCCCTCGGGGGCTGACCCGCAGGGTGCCAGACTTCAGGATATAGCAGAGAGAGCTTGGCATGACTTATTACTCCAGGCTGTAGAATCCTGGAAAAGAGCTACCATGCAGCCTACACCTGGTCGACTGGAGGACCACCTTAGTGGAAGGGGGACAATCTGGGCCTCTGGCCTGCCATGTGCACAAGCATAACAATTGCTTTTATTTAATGTGCAGATGGAATATTTGATCCATTTTAACCAGGCATTTGCATCTTGGTATCCTGTCTTAATTGCTAAAGTTTGTTTTAAGTCTTTAACTTATATGATCCTCTAGTAAAATGACTGTATGATTTTTATACCAGATAAGCTGAATTTTACTTTTATATTAGTGTGTTATTAATGTTAAATTTAGTTTTAATAAAACTTTGTATACATATTTATTCAACTTTTAATGTCAGACCATAAGGCAAGATTTTTATAGACTCTTTTTAACCTTTTAAATCTTTGTTAAAGAGCAGGTTAGTGCTTTAAGAAAAACCCGTTGTGTTTTTACTTTAATGTCTAGTTCACAGAAAAACTGGATGATACTGCTTTAACTTTAGCTAATATGTTTACACACAGACTTTTCTTTACAATTAACTTTTTAAAACTTGCTTAAACCTTCAAAACAATAATTTTTTTAACCTTTTAATGTAGGTAAAAATTTACATTCTTATGCCTCCTTATAATCCTTTTACCAAAGGTATATTTTACTTTCCTCATACACCTTGCACATAAACTGTTTTTTTTTTTCAATAGTTTTACATTCTGGAGGTCTAGTTACTTTTAAATTATACAACATTTCTTGCATAAATTCTTTCTTATAAATTTTTTTTCTTTCACGACTTTCATGGGCAATTCTTCGACATGCCTTGACTTTCTGACTTATTACAAACATTCCTTTCTTTAAACAACCAGTTAATTTATTTCAGGACAAGAATTTACCATATAATACACTTTTTACATAAATTCTTCCCCCCCTTTCTTCCCCCCCCTTTTTTTTTTAAGATAATAACCATTCTTCTTCAAAGCAAACTTCCTTTATGTCTGTGGACTAGACTGTCTAAGGCCACAAGAATAGAAGTTAGTATAATACATGTTACACTGCTAACTTTTAGCAAACTTTACTTTTGTTGAAAACCTGAAAACCTTATAAGTTTGGGATTTTAATTATCCTTTGCTGTTAATAAGACTTTGTTTTGTCCAAATTAACTTAGAATTGGTATAGATGGCTTTTCTTTTCTTTTTTTTTTTTCTTTTTTTTTTTAAGGATACTTCTGAATGCATTTGGGCCATCCGTGGGTTACTGGGTTAAGGATTTTTGATAGGAAGGCCTCAGTGCTTTAGGGATACACCCTTGTTTACACTGACAACTAAGTGGTATTGGAGTGTTATAGGGTTATGGACAATACTTTCAATTATCAATTGTAGGTTTTAAATTTACGTTGCCTTTTAAAGGAATAGGGTACATTGTTTTTTTCTTAACTACTTGTATATCTCTTTCTTTCTCTTTTTGACTTTGTGTCTCTCTCTTTGACTTTCCTTTTACCTCTGTCTCTTTCTCTCTCTCTGCCTCTTTCTTTCTCTTTCTCTCTCTTGCCTTGACTCCCTCTTTGTCTGTCTCTTCCTCTCTGTCTCTTCCTATCTTTGCCTCTTTTCCTCTCTGTCTCTTTCCTTTCTCTCTTTGCTGGCCTTTCCTTGCCTCTGCCAGCTGCTTATGCTGCTGTTCTCTCAACCACTGTGTGTTGGGGATGGGAGGTCTAAAACCAGCTGTAACTAAGTGTCTGTGTATGGGAACTGGTCTGGGTTCCCTGGCTTACAGGTTACCTTTGTGCCATACCTTTGAAACAAGGGATCTGTCTGGGCTTCCTTCTGATGGTCAACTTACCTCTAATGCTGGCCAGTCTATCTTACACAAAATTTTAAGTTTTCCTGGTGTCGTAGTACTCCATAGTCTCCCTTAAATCTTTTTTTGAAAAATTTTAACATAGTTCCTAGTAGGGTGGTCTTACGTGTGCCTGACCCATGTTTCTTTGAGACAAAACACCATGCTTACACCACATGCATACCACAAAACAAAGAATGGGTAAAAAGGGCACACACACACTTTTGCAGTCTACACCAAACCAAAATCAAAACCAAAATCAGAGTATCCAGAAATCCAAGCCAGGTCAAAACCAAAACCAAAATATCAAGCAATCCAAGTCAAGTCAAAAACAAAACCAAATTGCCAGTACAGGCACACCGTGGGTGATCAGACCACACTTCCACTCAAAGGGAATGGGCAAGTTCCAAAGACTAGTCTTACCAAGTTTCAGATGTCTGGACTCCAAGTACCAGTTCCTTCCTGGTGCTCAGCCACTGCGTTGGTCCTCCATGGTAGCCTGCCACACTCTGCTCTGGTGAGGTGTCCCACTGGGGCAAATTCCTACCTGGGAGCTCTCTCAGGATCCCCATCAGTTGGACTGGTTGGAGTCCCCTGCAGGGATGTTCCACAGGGCAGGCTTAAGCCGCCTAGGGAGCTGCCTCAACCATCCATCAATCACCTTGCTTCCTGGTCAGGGAACCAAGAAATGTAGCAGGACAAGCTGGAGACAAAACTCCTCAAACACCAAGTTAAAGAAGGAAGGGGTTTATTTGGCCAGGAGCATTGGCAAGACTCCTGTCTCAAGAGCCGAGCTCCCCAAGTGAGCAATTCCTGTCCCTTAAAGACTCACAGCTCTAAGGGGGTCTGTGTGAGAGGGTCATGCTTGATTGAGTAAGCAGGGGGTACGTGACTGGGGGCTGCATGTACTGATAATCAGAATGGAACAAAACAGGACAGGGATTTTTACAATGTTTTTCCATACAATGTCTGGAATTTATAGATAACATAGTTGGTTAGGTCAGGGGTTGATCTTTAACTTCCAGGCCCAGGGTGCAGCACCAGACTGTCTACCTGCGGAGTTCATTTCTGCCTTTTAGTTTTTACTCCTTCTTTCTTTGGAGGCAGAAATTGGGCATAAGACAATATGAGGGGTGGTCTCCTCCCTTATACAGAGCAAGCATATAAGTTAATCAGATTTATGAAGTAGAATGAAAGACTCCTGCAAATGTTAGTGGGAAAGCATCAGGGATACTGTGCTTACTTCTTTCCCTTCTTCCTACTTGTCTTACTTATGATTTGGATATTTCATAATATGTAATATCTAAGATCTAAACATTTTAATGCCTACTGATTGAGTCTTAACACTCTAAATCAGACAAATTAGACAAAATAGTCTAATAAAAGTGATTTTTGCTCAAGTATACATTAAGATATCACTTTATTAGGCATAGAAATGAGAAGCCCCTTCTTGGCTTGTTTTCCACAGCAAGGAAAGTGTTCAACACGCAGTGCTGGTCATGTGTTACTCATTCACTCTATGCTACCAAGGTTGATTTCTCAGGTCAGGCAGGTTTAGAGGCATTAAACTTAGCAACCAACTTTCAATAATAATAGTAACTACAATCAGTAACTTACGTACCTCTCATTTAGAGCCAGGAGCTGTTCCAAGCATTTTTACATATATCAACCCATCTAATCCTTGCAACTAACCTATGAGGTCGATGTGACAATTATTATGTCTATTCTATAGAGTGGGAAAGTCAGGCACAGAGAGGTTGCATGATTGCTTTGAGATCACACAGCTAGAAAGTTGGGGAGCTAGACTTTAAACCTAGGCATTCTGGTTCCAGGGTATACATTTTTAACTGCTGTTCTATCCTGCCTCAAAAGTAGAAAGAGCTTTGAATCACACCTAAATAACAATAAATTCAGAATGTTAGTCAAAATGCAAATTGTGCTTCATTTCAGAAATCAATTTATAGCCTTGATTATAGTTTTCATATTCTTTTTATTCTTTCAGCAAATATTTACTGATGCTATCATATGCCAAGAGTCTTCCAAAAGTGCTGGGAATAGAAGTTTCTTCTCATGGAAACTGCATTATCATGTAAAACATGAGACAAAGCCAGATTAGGTGTGAAATATATTTAAGATAAAACTGAATTTTCAGCACAATGTTTTCACAAGCACAAAATATTTTTCCCTTAAAAATAGTCACCTAAATAAATTATTTTTACTCTTAAGTGGATGAAAAGTATTATTAAGATAGAATAATTCCTAATTTTTAAAATTGATGAATAAAAATCATATTTATTTATACATACACATGATGTTTTGATGTGTGTAACCCTTGTTAAATGATTAAATCAAGCTAATTAACATATCCATCACCTCATGGGCTTACCTTTTTTATTTTTATAGTGAGAACATGTAAAATCTACCTTCTTAACAATTTTCAAATATATGTTATTACTAACTGTAGTCACAATAGTTATTATAAGATTATTTATTAATTATAAATAAATTAATGTTTAGAACTTAGTCATCCTACCAAAACTCTGTACCCTTTGGCCAACATCTCTCAATTTCCCATCTCTCCTACAGCCCTTGGTAGCCACCATTCTCCTCTCTGCTTCTATGATGAGATTTTTAGATTCCATATATAAGTGAGATTATACAGTTGATATTTGTCTTTCTGTGTCTGGCTTATTTCACTTAGTAAAAATGGAATAATTCTAAATCTTCATGTGAAGCCATTTTGATTCAAGGTAGAAATACTTGCAGTAGTGTTTTATGTGGATGGAGCAGAGTTTAGCTTCTCAGGGACATTTAGGCAGAAGCATGTGGTTCTAATACCAGATTCTAGAATATTTTAGGTTAGTTACAGTAAAGCATAAGAATATCAATTCCCTTAAGGGAGAATGCAAACATTAATAATTATCTAATGTTTTTATAAAGAACAGAATCAAAAGAAAGTGTCCTGGAAAAGGAGAAAAAGGGAGGAGGCTGAGTAGAGATATAGTGCAAGGATAGATAAGGACAACCAGATGCAAGATGCATTCTCATTCTAAGATCCTGAAAGACAGTAAAAAAGGATTTGAACAGGGGAAGTGAGGTGGTAAACGAGGAGGACAAAGGAAGCTGCAGAGAAGTCTATCCACTAAAAATCTCAGTTCAGTCAAATTAGTGACTTTTATGACACATTTTAAAAAGTTATAGTCACTTCTTAAGTGGGTGAAAAATAATTCAGGCATCTGAGAAGCAGGAATTGACAAAGAGCTGAAGACATTATGTAAAATAAAAAATATTGATGTATTTGTTCATTTTACCTGGCTTGTTTGAAAATGAGGATTAGAAAAAATCAGAAATATAAAAATTGGCAAATCACATATGTACTACTTATTAACCAAAAAGAAATTCTATTCTTTTTGCAGTTGACATCCTTAGAATTTAAGAAAATAATAAAAAATGTAAAAAAGATCTTGGCTAATAAGCATTAATATACATTTAGATTATTCATGGAGTTACTAATTACGTGCTGTTCATTCTAACATGGATAGCTATCAGATTCTACGGATGCCTAAGAGAGTCTATTAGGTAAACATGTTAAGATTAATTTTTCTGATTAGTAACAAACAAAAAAGATGTAAGAGGAAACAAATTATAGTTTAAATTAACTGTATAAAGAAAACAATCTACATATAATGAAAATAATTCAAAGATCCTATGAATTAAATATTTGTCTAGATATGGAGAGATGTTCAGTTTTATTTCATAGCTTCTGAGGCCCATGTGACTAGCAAGAATTAGTATGGACTGAAAATTTAATAATTGGCACGAGAGAAAAATTATAAATATAAAGAGATTATTATTCATTTTACTACTCACTTGCAGAGACTATGAAAACATTTCTTTGAATTAAGAAGTTAAGTGAAGAAACATAGCACTAACTAAAAGCACTTAATACAAGTATACCTCAATTTAAGGAAAACTTCAAAATATAAAAATATGTGAACAATTGCTTTATAAGGAAATTTTTCTTACAGTAAAATTATTCATCATAAAATTTCTTAAAATATCAAAATATCTTCTAAACTAAATACACATTAAATTTTAAAAAAATAACACTAATTTTCAACATAACAACTGCAATTAAGAAAAAAAGGTAGGGTCAAAATACTAAGGAAAACAGAACATTCATTGAGCACTGAGCAGTCAGGAACTGCCACATAAATTATTTTATTTAGTTCTCTAAACAGACCTGCAGCATAGGTATTATTGATACATTTTACAGTTGAGGAATCAAAAATTAGTGAGCTTTACCTAACATAACCCAAGTCTACTTAGCTAGTAAGTGGCAGAGTTCCATTCAAACATTGATCTTGCTGACTCTATTAGACTACATTCATTAAACTATAATCCACTAGACTATATTTTCTACAACTACAATAGACAGGTACACAAAGGAGTCAATAGTATCTCTTCCACACCTGATATTTCCTGTTTAATGTGTATTTCTTGGAAGCTCCAAAATTGAGGAGATTGAAAAACAATTAAGTGGCATACAATTTAGCTAGTTTAATAAATAATGAGTGAGCAAAGACAATGACTAGTATCCTAATATAAAGGATGCATTCAAACTGAAAAAGAGCCTGAAACAAGAACTTTGGTGGTTAGTTATCTTAATAATAAAAGTATTCTGATTAAAGTACTACATATTTATTCATAACACTTGGCCTTATGGCTGATCCCATTGCCTTAGCTGTCTTTGTAGATCATGCTTATTGATTCAGTTTAAGTGATGAGCTGTAACACTGTCTACATGAATTGATTTGCCATGCTGAAATCTACTTGCTTCATTAATTTAAACAGGGCAGAAATACTATAAGCATTTGTGATGTAAAAAGTAATTGAAATAGATGGATTAGATGATAAATTTCCCTTTCTTATGTGGAAGTTATTTTTCTCAATAATGTCAATTTATTCATTCATGTAATTATTGCAAGCCTGCCAATGTGTTGTGCATTCTTCAAGGTGCTGTGTATATCACAAAACAGTATAAAGTCCCTGTCTTAATGGAATCTACATTTCAATAGAAAGACAATAAAAATTAAACAAAGAAACACATACTTTAATGTCAGGTAGTACTTGAAGTGTTATGAAGACAAAGTAGAGAAAGGGGAATAGTAACTGAAAAGGGAATATTTTAGAGAGCGTGTCTGCGGAAGTTCTCTCTGTGGTGCAAATTGAGGCAAGATTTAACAAAGGAGGACAAATTGAATTAAAAAGTGTGTTGTTATTTCAAGATTTGTATTATCTTACAGGCATATTGCTGTTCTTACCTTCTGGTAGGAGAAATTGTTTTTAAATTGTGGTGTGTGTGTATATATATATATAGTTATATATATAATATAGATTGATAAAATTTACCAACTTAACCATTTTAAGTGTACAATTCAGGAGTATTAAGTATATTCACTTTGTTGTACATTAGATCTGCAGAACTTTTTCATCTTGCAAAACTGAAAGTCTATACCCATTAAATACCAACTCCCCCTTTTCTCTCATCCCAGATCCTGGTAACTACCACTCTACTTCTGTTTCTATGAATTTTGACTACCTAAGATACATCATATAAGAGGAATTTTACAGTAGTTTTCTTTTAGTGATTGGCTTGCTTCATTTAGCATAATGCTCACAAGGTTCAATCTATGTTGTAGCATGTGACTGGTTTAAGGCTGAATAATATTCCACTGTTTGTACACATTTTGTTTATCCCTCATTCATTGATGGGTGTTTAGGTTTGCCTTTGGCTCTTGGCTATCATGGCTAATATTGCAGTGAACATGGGTGTGCAAACATCTCTTTGAGACCCTGCATTCAATTCTTTTAGGTGTATAACCAGAATTGTGATTGCTGGATCATATGGTAGTTCTATTTTTAATTTTTTGGAGGAAACACCATACTGTTTTTCACAATAATTGCACCATTTTACAATCCCACCAGCAGTGCAGAAAGTGTTCCAATTTCTCCTTCACCAACATTTTTGTCACCAATAACTTTTGTTATGTTCTGTTTTTTTTTTTCAGTAATAGACATCCAGCTGGATGTAAGGTGGTATCTCATTGCAGTTTTGACTTGCATTTTTCTAATGATTGATGTGGGGAATCTTTTCACATGCTTGTTGATCCATTTGTATGTTATATTCAAATCCTTTGCCCATTAAAGAAAAGATTATTTTTAGAGCAATTTTTGATTCACAACAAAATTGAAAAGAAGGTACAGAGGTGTCCATGTACTCCCTGGTCTCATACAAGTATTGGCTTCCCCGTTATCAACCTCTCCTGCTAGAGCAGTACATTTGTTACAGTTGATGAACTTGCATTGACACATCGTTATCATCCAGAGTTCACAGTTTACATTAAGGTTCAGTATTGGCGTTGTATGTTCTATGGGTTTAGACACATTTATAATATAAGTGATCCACCTCTATAGTCTCACTACCCTGAAAATCCCCTATGCTCTTCTCACTCATTCCTTTCTTCTCTCAGCCCTTGGCAACCACTGATCTTTTTTACTATCTCCATAGTTTTGAGTTGTCCAGAAAGTCATGCAGTGCGAATCATATGGAAGCCTTTGTTAGACTGGCTTCTTTTGTTTGGTAATATTCATTTATGTTTCCTCCATGTATTTTCATGGCTTGATGGCTCATTTGTTTCTAGTGCTGCCTTCGTCCATTTTTAAATGGGTTATTTATTATTTTATCATTGAGTTGTAGGAGTTCTTTATATCTTCTGGATATCAACCCATTATCAGATACGTGATTTGCAAGTATTTTCTCCTATTTTGTATGTTACCTTTCACTTTGCTGATTGTGTTCATTGATACAAAAAAATTTTGTTTGTTATAGTCTCATTTGTCAATGTTTGCTTTTGTTGCCTGTGCTTTTGGTGTTGTATTACAGCCAATAAATTATTGCTGAATATGATGTTGTGAAGCTTTCCCCCATGTTTTCATTTAGGAATTTTATAATTTTAGGTCTTATGTTTATGTCTTTAATTCATTTGAATTAGCTTTTGTATAAGGTGTTAAGAGAAGGTCCAACTTCATTTCCTCTGCATGTGGATATTTGGTTTTCCCAAAGCTGTTTGTTGGGACTGTCCTTTCCCTGTTGTGCGGTCTTGGCATCTTTGCTGAAAATAATTTATTTCTGGGCTCTCTATTCTATTACATTGATCTATTCTGTCTTTATGCCATTATCACATTGTTTTGATTCCTGTAGCTCTGTAGTACATTTTTAAATTAGGAAGTATAAGTCCTCTAACTTTGTTCTTTTTCAAAATTGTTTTGGCTATCCGGGGTCTTTTGAGATTCCATATGAATTTTAGAATCCTTTTTTCTATTTCTGCAAAAAGTACCATTGGGATTTTGATAGGAATTGCATTGAATGTGTAGAATGCTTTGGTTAGTGTTGATATCTTAACAATATTTAGTCTTCCAATTAATGAACATGGAATGTCTTTCCATTTCTTTGTGCTTTTTTTTCATTTCTTGTGTAGTTTTCAGTGAACAAGTTTTTCACCTTCTTAAGTTTATTCCCAAGTATTTTATTCTTTTGGATGCTGTTGTAAATGGAATTATTTTGTTAATTTCCTTTTCAAGTTGTTCGTTCTTAGTGTGTAGAAACAAGTGTTTTTTGCATGCTGATTTTGTATTTTTCAATTTTGTTGAATTTACTTCCTGGTTCTAACAGGTTTTTGTGTATGGAATCTTTAAGGTTTTCTACATATAAGATCATGTATTTTGCAAACAGGTAATTTTACTTCTTTCTTTTAAATTTGGATCCTTTTATTTCTTTTACTTGCCTAATTGCTCTGGTTAGGACTTTAAATACTATATTGAATAAAAGTGGTGAGAGTAGCATCTTTGCCTTGTCATTAATCATAAAAATGAAATGTTCTCAGTTTTCCACCATTGAGTCTGATAGCTGTGGGCTCTTCATATACAGCCTTTATTATGTTGAGTTAGTTTTCTTCTATTACTAATTGTTGGGTGTTTTTATCAGGAAAAAGTGTTAAATCTTATAAAATATTTTTCAGCATCAAATGAGATGATTACTTAGTTTTTGTCCTTCATTTTGTTAATGTGGTGCATTACATTGATTGATTTTTGTATACTGAACCATCCTTACATCCCAGGGATAAATCTCACTTGGTTGTGGTATAATATGGTATGTAGTATAATCTTTCTAATATGCTGTTGAATTCTGGTTTCTAATATTTTGTTCAGGCCTTTTGCATCTGTTCAGCAGGGTTACTGGCTTGTAGTTTTCTTTTCTCATCTGGCTTTTGTACTGGGGTAATTCTGGCCCAATAGAATAAATTTGGAAGTATTCCCTGTCTTCAATTTTTTGGAAGGTTGGTGTTAATTCCTCTTTAAGTATTTGATAGAATTCTCCAGTGAAGCCATCTGGTTTTGTGTTTTTTGTTTTGTTTTGTTTTTTAGTTGGAAGGTTTTTGACTGCTGATTCAATCTGATTATTAGTAATTGGTATATTCAAAAGTAATTTTAAAAGTAAACTTTAGAAAGATATAATTTACATGAAAGAATATGCACCCAAAGCTCAAAGAGTTTCCTGACACTAGTGTTCTAAGAGCTCACTATGGTACTTTTGAAATATTTGCTTTATATTTAAAGTATCTTATTACATATCACTTCACTAAGAGTCAAATAACAAAATGAATATAACCTAATGATTTAAGCCACAAAATAAGTTAAATCCTTATATAAGGCCTCTGATGGAGATAATTTATTTCATAAATTGAAAAATTTATAATACTTTCTAATCTTTGTAAAGAACTGAGAACCAAAGGAACACTGATAAGCTTTTAAATCAACTCATTTAAATAAATTCAAATTTGACAACTATATGTAAAGTAGTCACCATGTCCAAGGCATAATGTTAGGTGCTGGTAGGATCCAAGTACAAGAAACTTCCTATTCTGAAGAAGCCTAAATACAGAGTGGGAAGCAAGCAAGTACAGAGTCACTTATGATGGAAGAGACAATATTCACCTAAGAGGACATATTAGGCAGTAGGCAATAGGATGTAAGAAAACTGTGTGTGTGCTTGTGTGTGTGTGTGTGTGTGTGTGTGTGTATAAGGAGGTGAGGATTGGTCTCCTCCTGATATCTCTTTCAATGATAAGCTGTTACCTATGGTTAAGTCTTTCTCGTTGTAGCAAACCTTAGGGTGGTAATTCTTGCAATATAAAAGCAAGGCCCACAGCATACACTTTTAGAATAGTACAAAAGATGAGTTGCAGAAAATAGGAGCGGTGTTCAAATATTGGTCTTTTTTTCTTGATGCTGATGAATTATTCTGATTTTGAGGCTTTGCTTTTCCAAACCTGTACATATAAGACTCCTTAGTACTGAATCCTCATTGAAAAGCAAGAGAATCAGAGGAAGAGGAAAAGAAGATAAAACAGTTGACAAAAGGAGGGATTTCTTTATTTGCTTTTTTGTAGTCATTGGTGGGATTGGTGCAAATGCCGGATGCTGAGAGGGTGCACATACACTCCAGCGTTTGTTAACGTGTCTGAGGGGCAAGCACACTGAGAACTGGAGTTTCTGAGCAGACTGAACAATTCCAGACAACTGGCAGGTCACAGCGAGTCATTAAAAACAGCTTACTTCCTCTCTATAAAGGAGGAATCCACTGGTCTGCAACACAGGGCAGTTATTATTTGTGTAAATGTCAGTAAATTTAATGGATACTTTATAGTCTCCATTTTATTTGTCCTCTCTCAGTGTTTTTGAACACGTCCACGTTCCCACAAGACTCTCCTTGGCTCCCATGATACCACACTATCCTGATTTTCTTTCTCTCTAGATGTTTCTTCTCAGTCTTCTTTGCCAGGTCATTGCCCTCTTTGCATCTCTGAAATGTAATTTCTTCCCAACTCTGAAATGTAGTTTCATACCAGTATCTGTTTCTGGCTCTTTTCTTTCTCATGCCATATATTTTCCCTGGTAGATGTCCTCTAATCCCATAGCTTCACCTCTCTCTCTCTCTCTCAGCCATCATTCTATATTCTGTCTTCATAATCTTCACTTGCATGTCCCACAGAAGCCTCAAGTGAGCATGCCTAAAAATGGTCTTCTTATTTCTAGTTCTCTGTTCTAAACCTGACCCTCTTTTTTGGTTTTCTTATTTAATAACCGGTGCATTGTTCATCTTATGACCCAAAACAGTGTTTTCAGTAGTATTCTTCATGTATCTCTTCTGAACTCCCAACATTTCATTAATCACCGGATTTTGGTGGTTCTGTGTCCTTGGTACCTCTTAAATCTTTCCACTTTCCTGCATCCTCACTGCTGTTACCCTTGACAAACCCACCAGCCTCTCTCCATGGCTTATTGCAATAATTCTCTAGGCACCTTGTCTCAAGCCTTGCCCCACTCCCCTATCTATTCTTCACACTGTGATCTTCTTACTGTGCAAATCTGATCATGCTTCCTCTGCTCCCTACTGTTCTCAAGGTAAAGACCAGCCTCCCCAGCATAGTGTAGTGTACACATAGTGTACATATGTACATAGTGTACATAGCTCACTGACTGAGCTTTGCACTCTCTCCAGCCTCAGCTCTTGCCCCATTATCCTCATATCTATGCTGTAGGCTCCAGTTCTTTTGCATTCTTCTCTGTGTTTCTAAAACATATTCTATTAAGCCTATTTTGGTCAAGTGTTCTTTCAATATCCTTCTCAGCTTAGGTTAACTGTTCTCCCTATGTGTTTCCATGGAGCAAGGCAGTTCGCCTCTACCTGCCCATCATATGGTGTTGAAATTTTGCTTTTGCTTGCCTGTATCTACTACAGAAATCTAAACTTCTAGAAGGCTGAGCCCTTTCGTAGACTATTGTTTTCTGACATATCACATAATAAGTGCTCAATATAAATCTATTCACTCAATCAATAAATTGCAATGCATTCTAGGAAGGTTAAAAAAATGTTCTGTCTAAAAAGGCCATGGCTGTCAAGCACACAAATATTTTCTTACGCAATTCTTTCTTATATCCCCTTTCTAATATCTCTTTCTTATATCTCCAAGATCTCTTAGTAGTTTCAAATAATGACGGAATACCTAAGCCTCTTTGACATTCCATCTCTTTCTCTACAGCTCTAGCATGTTTTTGCTTCCGGTTACATTTATTCTTTCTTTATTTGTTAAAGCAAAGAAAATGGTGTAGGGATTCCTGCTTCTCATACATTATTTCCAGAATAATTTCACCCGCCTTCCCTTTTCAATGCATCATTATTTCTGGAATGATTTCACTTGCCTTCCTTCTTTTCAATGCATTTTTATAAAAGCAGCAGATTACACATACAACTATATAATCATAATTTTATAATTCAAAATTACCATTTGACTGCTAAGCCATAATGTTGAGATATTTTACTTTTTTCCAAATTTGTAAGGTTTTAGAGTTTTCAGCTATTTGTACTATTACATCTTTGTGCTGCTATGTAATAATAAGCTGCCTTGACTTGTCTGAGGGTCCTAGAACTGTTTAGATTTCTAAGGTAGTAAGTTCAAGGAAAACTTACCCGAGGTCTTTACACTCGAACCACTCTGCTTCAATGTTTATACTTTACAGTAAACATGTCTATAAGACTATACATTTTATACTTTTACATTTTTACGAGGTCATGATGACAAGGAATGCCACATCTGTACATCTGAAAGTGGCATTTACTTCCTCACATGTAAGATAAGTAGACTTTTTATGATATCTTTATATGTTTAATTAGTTCTTGCACATCAAAATTCACCTTCCTTAATTGAACATGTAAATATTTGGAGACTGTGGGTCTGATAGTGATATAACTTCTAATATTTTAATAATAAAACCTTTCCAACAGGAATAAACGGATGTCAAATTCAGTTTATAGACCAGGTAAATGTTAATTGCTAAAGGTCTGTAATGATTCAAAGCTTTATAGCTGTGTTGGAAAGAGCAATACTGCATATTGCATATTAATTTAAATTTGTGGTCCTCCACATTGGCATTAGCTTTTTTTCCCTTTTAATCTTATTGCCATGTAATTTAAGTAGAGATTACTTCAATATTTCCTGTTTTATGAATAAAATAGTTCAGCTCATCTACAAGGATACAGCTCCCTTCCTTTGCTTGTACGACCTGAACTAAAATAGAGTAAGTTCCATGTGGGCTTATTGTCAGAAGTGGGTCCTTGTTAAGGAGTTCACTAGTTAATATAAGGAATTTATTGAGACACTGCCTCCCAAAATCTCAGGACCAGACCCTTTAAGCTTTTCTCATGGATAGACCCTTTAGGTCCATTCTCCTTGTCATCTGTCATGCCATCAGCCTCTTGCAAATTTCTTCTTTACTATACAGAACTGTCCGGTACAGGTGGTCAATACTGATACCAACACGGAAGCTTCATGTGGTGGGGAATATGGTGCTTCTCTTTAGTACTTTATAGCACATCATCTCAGATTTCCACTTATAGTATGGTTGAGTAAGCTCCTATTGGACCATGTCTTTTCACAGATAATAACTGTAAACTCTGAAAGAAATACATATTTAACAACAACAACGGCAACAACCTGCAGGCACTGATGAGTGAACAAAAGCAAACAGATGCTGGAAGGGAGTCAGCACTGGGAAGACGGGAGCCACATGGGTGAGCTGCCCGTTTTATGTGGCCTTTAGCCTGAGGGCAGACCAATGATAGTGCTGTACTGGGTGGCTAAAACCACAATAGAAAACCCACAATATTTCTGGATTTAAGAATCAGAAGGCAAAGTCTAGGGCAACCACAGGTATTGGAAAATAAAAAAATGAGGAGAAAATCCTGGAAAGAAGAGAGCCAGAGAGTACACCTAATTCTGCGTATAAATTCTTCCCAAATCTCTGACTGACTCCTGGACTATGTATGTATGAGACAGACTCAAAGATGCTCAACTAAGGATGAAATAACTGAATAGGGTTTTGAGCTGTCATTTGCAGTTTGGATTCAACCAAGCTAATTACCTGTTACACAAACAAAAAAATCCTCTTTAGAGGATTTTTGACATAACCTTGAATCTTTGCAATATAACATTATCCATGCCCAGGATAAAATCCAAAATTACTCACCACACAAGGAATCAGAAAAATGTGACTCAATCTCAAGAGAAAAGACAAGCAGTGGAGATAAACCCTGAGGTTTAGTTCAACCATGTTTTGAAATTTGGTGACAAGGATTTTAAAAGAGTTATTTTCAATTCTTTGTCAGGCAACTATAAATCTGTATTTCTTTAGGGTAGGTTTTTTTGAATTTTACTTTGTTCCTTTAATTGGGCTATCTTTACTTGTTTCTTTGTCTTTTTGTAATCTTTTGTTGAAATCGGGGCATTTGAAAAAACAAACACCTCTCCCAGTCATTATGGGATGACTTTATGCAGGGGAAGACCTTCACCTTTTAGCCCTGCTAGAGGTTCTAGGACCTCTGAAACATTTTCCAGAGATGTGTCTTCTCTGAGCTGTGCTTGTGCTTTTAGCTGTCTTAAATTCCCTAAACAACTTGCCCCTGCTTCTTTTCAGAAGGCTGTAATCTCTTGCTCCCCAGCATATGCCTACAAAACTGTAGCTGTAACATGCTGCAGCACTCACCTGTGTTGTCAGTGGCTTCCAAACTATGCTGCCAGTCCCATCAGCACTTCAAGTCAGGCTGTCCCTTTGCAGCTCCCAGATGAGCAAGAACACTGGATGCACAGTCCATTCTTTTGTTTCTGTCCTTAGGGAGGAGCCCTAGTATGAAAGATTTCTTCCAGTTTCACCTCTATGCTGGGTAGGGGAAAGTCAAATATAGGTACATAAAAGTCAATGAATTTTGCTACCTCTTTCACTGGGATCGCTTCTTGATTTGATGTTGGCTTGAGTATTGTAGCTTTTCAACTGGTCCCTAGAGTTCTCACAAAGGTATTCTTGTGCACATATTGTTATAGTTATGTCAGTGTCTCTGTGGGGAACTGAAGCTTACTAGTCTGTCATCTTGGTGACATCACCCTCTGACAAGGATTTTAAAGTAGCTATTATAACTATGCTCAAGGACATAAACAAAAGTGTGTTCACAATGAGTGAAAAGATAAGAATTTTCAGTGGATAATTAGACTATTAAGGAACCACATGGAAATTGTAGAGCTAAGGATACAATAACTGAAGGAAAAAATTACTAACTGAGCTTAACAACAGATTCAAAGCAATACAGGAAAGATCCAGTAAATTTTAAGGTAGATCAATAACAATTATCCAAATGTGAAGAAAAGAGAGATAAACATTGACTAGTTTCTCAGGAACATTTGCAACAATGTTAAAGGTCTAGCATATGTGTAATTGGAGTTACAGAAGGATATAGAGAGAAAGAATGAGGGCAAAAATATATAATAGCTGAAAAACATCCCAAATTTACACATTTAAGAAGTTCAGCACAATGCACACAAAATAAAAAGCACATCATCCCTGGGCACATCATACACAGCTCAACACTACGTAAAAGTAGAAAAAACTGAAATAGCCAGGGAAAAATAACATATTATGTATAGGAAGATACTGAGTCCAATGACTGCCAAAGTATTTTCCCTATGTTTTCTTCTAATAGTTTTGTAGTTTCAGGTCTTACATTTTAAATCTTTAATCCACTTTGAATTGGTTTTTGTTAATGGTGAGAGACAGGGGTCCAGTTTCATTCTTCTGTGTATGAATATTCAGTTTTCTCAGCACAATTTATTAAAGAGGTGGTCCTTTCTCCCATGTATGTTCCTGATGCCATTGTCAAAAATCAGTTGACTGTAAATACATGAATTTATTTCTGAGTTCTCTATTCTGTTCCATTGGTCTATGTGTCTGTTTTTATCTTAGCACCATGCTGTTTTGGTTACTATTGCTTTGTAGTATATTTTGAAGTTAGGTAGTGTGATGATGCTAGCTTTGTTCTTTTTGCTCAGAATTGCTTTAGCTATTTAGGGTCTTTTGTGGTTCCATATGGATTTTTAAGATTTTTTTTTCTATTCCTGTGAAGAATGACATTGGTACTTTGATAAGGATTGCATTAAATCTGTAGATTCCTTTGGGTAGTATGACCATTTTAAAAGTATTAATTCATCCAATCCATTAGTATATGAGGTCTTTCCATTTCTATGTATGTCTTGGGCAAAGATTGTGTGCTTCTATATTGACCTATTCTTAGGATGACATCAAAGAGAATTTTCTTTACCTTGAGGGGAAGTTCAACTCTAATTCTTGAAGCATGCATGGCCCTATGAACCTGACAGAATAGTCACATAATGGCTTCACAACAGTATATTCCCTAAAGTCATGCTTATTTGGGCTTGAATAGCCCTACACTTGTTTATCAACATTCAGCCAAGATTAGTTTACTTGAATTTGAGCCTAGTTTCTTTTCAGTCTTTCCTCATCGAATATTGAAAAACTTTTGTGCCAAGGTTCACTCAGGGTTAACCTGTAACAAACATTAAAAAAAAATGTCTAATTGTACTCACAATTGAATATCTGTTTATTTACACTTTACAAAAAGCATATTCATTTAGATAAACTCGTCATATATAAATTTATGTAGGTGGTTGTTTATACCTAAAAGGGAAGCCTGGTGTGGCTCTCAAGCAGTCTTTGATACATAGCCAGCTCCTTAGCAAGTTGCTGGGCCTCTCAGGGCAAACAAGTGATCACCCACACTACCACGAACATGGATTGTGAATCTTTATTCTGTATTTATCCTTTGTCATACATTTGGTATGAATGCATGGGTCTTATTCAAGTTCCATGGTATATGTCAGCCCCAAATAACTGTGTATTCTTAAAAAGAAGGAAATATTTCACACATTCCTTGAAATCCTTCACCATGAGGGAGATGCCTCATCTTCTTAAATGTACTGCAACTTAACAGAGTCACCCTCATCCATTCATCTTTGTATCCTTGGAGAACTGCAAAAAAAGTACACTCATTGGGAGTACTTCATTAATTTTTTTATTTCAGTTCTCAGAGAGTAGATAATTGCATTAACCATCTTTCTCAGTTCATGGCACACTCTCATCCTCAGTCCATAAGGGTTTCTATGTTGTTTTATTTTCTATTTCCTTAGACCAGCATGTAGTGCATGATCTATATCTTTGGATACATATGTACATTTTTAATAATTTAATTTAATATTTAGTCAATAGAAAATAATTGTATATATTTATGGGGTGCAACATGCTGTTATGATAGATGTATACATTTTAGATTTGTGTATTCTCACTATATATATATATATTACTTTGGTATATATGGGTTTTATATTTACAGTAGCATTGTGTTATAGAACTTGCTAATTCTTGGGCTGGGCACAATGATTCAAGCCTGTAATCCCAACACTGTGGAAGGCCGAGGTGGGTGGATCACCTGAAGTCAGGAGTTCGAGACCAGCCTGGCCAACATGGTGAAACACCCGTCTCTACTAAAAATACAAAACTTCACCAGGCCTAGTGGCGCAAGCCTGTAATCTCAGCTACGTGGGAGGGTGAGGCAAGAGAGTCACTTGAACCTTGGAGGCAGAGGTTGACTCCGAGATCACGCCACTGCACTCCAGCCTGGGTGACAGAGCGAGACTCTCTCCAAAAACAAAAACAAGGC
Organism: Trachypithecus francoisi; assembly: GCF_009764315.1. Taxonomy (NCBI): domain Eukaryota; kingdom Metazoa; phylum Chordata; class Mammalia; order Primates; family Cercopithecidae; genus Trachypithecus; species Trachypithecus francoisi. Next base: position 83,282,146 of record NW_022681460.1, read on the forward strand.
CAGGTGCCGTGTCTCACGCCTGTAATCCCAGCACTTTGAGAGGCCAAGGTGGGCAGATCATGAGGTCAGGAGTTCGAGATCAGGCTGGCCACCATGGTGGAACTCTGCATACTAAAAATACAAAAATTAGCGGGGGTCTGGTGGCAGGCACCTGTAATCCCAGCTACTCAGGGGACTGAGGCAGGAGAATTGCTTGAACCCGGGAGGCAGAGGTTGCAGTGAGCTGAGATTGCACCACTGCACTCCAGCCTGGGTGACAGAGCAAGACTCCATCTCAAACAAAAACAAAAACACCCAAACTTGCTTATTTTTTTTTTCAGAATAATCAACATAATGCTTTTTAAGAACTATCATGTTTTGTATACATTTACTGGTTTTATTTCTAATTGGTACATAACACTACAAGGTATACATCTACCAAATATCCTTCCACATTTCCTGGTTATGAACACTTAAGATGCTCCCAATTAGTGCCATAATGCATATCCTTGTTCAGTTCTTTCAGATGTATACCCTTGAGTGGGAATCCTGGGTCATTAGATGGACAGAAATTGCCCTGTAGGCAGGCTCCCATCTGCAGTGCATGTAATTTCTGTTTCCACCTTCCTAAATCTTACAATCTCTTGGCATAAAGTGGTCTCTCATTATTATTTTACTTTTATCTGATGTTTATTGAGGTTAATATCTCTACATATTGAATGCCTTTACTGCCAATTTATATCATTTGTTTGTTTTCTTTTTCATTTCTTGCTTTTTATTCTTCATTTGCAGGAGTTTCTTATATATTCTGGATACTAATCCTTTATCAGCTTTAGATATTTGCAAATATATTCTACTAATCTGTCATTCACATATTAACCTTGTATGTAGTATGTTTTGTTGAACTGAAAAATGTAATTGCAATCAATTAATAAATATTCGTCTTTTTTTTCAAGAGTTCATGCTTTTAGCATCTTAAGTTCTAAAGGTTTCAAAGGCATTATTCTTCTTTTTAAACTTTACAGATTTACCTTTCACATTAAAGTATGTAATTTATCTCAAATTCATATTTGCCATATGTTTTAAGATTGAAATCCAACATTTTTTTTCCAAAAAATAAGCCCCAATTTTCCCAACCCCTCAACTATGCAATTCATTTTTCTCAATGATTTATAGTATAGTATTTAGCATGTAGAACATCTCCATAAATACATTGGCCTGTTGACAAGCATTCTATTCTGTTTCACTGATCTATTTGTCAATTCCTCTACTGATATTATACTGTTTTTATTATTATGGTTTTGTAGTGCATCTTAACATCTCATAGGCTAGGCTTGAGTCCCTCCTATTTGTTCTTCCTTATCAAAATTGACTCAGCTCTTTTTTGAATAGTTATTTACACAGTTATTGGTATACATATATCAGGGTCTTTAAAATATTCATTCTGAATTTTGATTGGGAGTTGATATGGTTTGGTTCTTGTTCCCACCCAAATCTCATATTAAATTGTGATCTTCAGTGTTGAAGGATATACCTGATGTGAGATAATTGGAGCATGGGGGCACATTTCTCCCTTGCTGTTCTCATGATAGTGAGTGAGTTCTCATGAGATCTGGTTGTTTAAAAGTGTGTAGCACTTTCCCCTTTGCTCTCTTCCCCATTCTGACATGTGAAGTCGTGCTTGCTTACCCTTTGCCTTTCTGCCATGGCTGTAAGTTTCCTGAGGCCTCCACCCATGCTGCCTGTACAGCCTGAGGAATTGTTAGTCAGTTAAACCTCTTTTCTTCATAAATTATCCAGTCTCAGTTAGTTATTTATAGCAATGTGAGAATGGGCTAATACAGGAGTGTAAAGAATTTGTAGATAAATTTGGAGCAAGATCATTATCTTTATTAGGTTAAGTCACTCCATCCATGAACATAGTAATCTTTTCTTAATTTATTGAAATTTTATTTTATTTTTTTACTTTATGTTCTAAAATTAAATTTTAACATTTATCTATGAAGTCCTTGTGCATTCTTTTTAGATTCATTCTTAAATTCCATTTGTTTCTTTGCTTTTGTTAGTATAATGAATGGCATCTGTAGTACTTTTCACTGTGTCAGCTTGGTCAAATTGGAACTATGTTTCTCAGAATTCCTTTCCCTGTATGTTTCCATATTGTCCAGAATTGGTCAAAAGAGGAGTTTGTGTGAGATTTGGAAAGCTGAAGTGAGGAGTGGTCATTATGATCTGACAGTTACTGTGCTTAGTTGCAGTGACAAAGAGACAGAGAAGTGGCTTCGGGTTCCAGCTTCGGGTTCCAGTCTTGTCTGCTTCACGTCCAGCTCTTCCCAACTGCTGACCCTATTGACTAATAGCAATCCCAGATCCATCACCAGATTCCTGGGAGCAAAACCATAGAGGTGTTAGCAACATGAAAGGACAGCTTCTCATAGACCTTTTCAGGAGTCTTCCCCTTCCAGTCTGATTTAGATGGCAAAATATGCTAGGATTCTCAGACTGATTGAATGGGGGCTCCTCTGGTCTCCAAATTTTCTTCTTGGAAATTTGCTTCCCCACTTCCTCCTACAATGAGGTTTAATTTCTATAATAAATCATCATTCTATAACTCAGTGTGTTTCCGCATCCTGTATTGAATCTTTACTCATACATTGTTTTTTTACATAATTTTTCTGATTTATTTTTTACTGTTAGTGTTTTTTATTTAATTTTTATTGTACTATGATTAGAGAACTTAGTTTCTTTGAGTTTGAATTCCTGAGATTATTTGTGTCCCAGAGCATGACATTTTTATAAATATTTCAGGAAATCTTTTTATTACTATGAGCTTTGTAATCATGGTACTCATATTTAGATTTTCATTTATTTTTTTCTTGCTTTAAAAATCAAGATAAATATTCATTAATATTGGTGACTCTATTGTTGTTCTGCCTATATCTCTCCATAGTTATTTCAGTTTTTCCTTTTCATATTTTGAAGTTACATGGTTACATGCAATTTATTCAGGATAATTAAAACTTTTTGATCAGTTACTTATTTTACTTGTAAGAGTATCCATCTCAGTGCTTTATAATGTTTTCCATCTTAAGCTGAAGCCAAGTTTTCTTTTGGTGCATATTTTTATGGTATATCTTTTTTATTCCTTTACTTTAAGTATTCTATATAAGTTAGTTTTTAGTGTGTGTTTGTTGAAAATATCCCTGAATCTTTTAAATTCCAATTTTGATTGTCTCTGCTTTTAGGCAAGGTGATTCATATATTCAGTAAATACTTACTGAATGCTTACTGTGTGTCAGACATTGATCACAGATAAGAATCCTTGCTCTGTGGAATGTGTGTGCTAGGTGGGGCACAAAGACCCACCAAAATCTTTAAGTAAAATAGATAGTATATAAGATAAATGTTGTAAAGAAAAATAAAGTAGGAAAGTGAAAGTAGTGAGAGGAGGACACTGACCGGAGATTGCCTCTTTGATAAAGTGGGATTTGAGCAAAGACCTGAAAGAGGTAATAAAGTGAGTCAGGGTCCTGTTGAGGAAAGAGAATTTTAGGAAGAAGAAAAAACTATTGCCAAAACCCAGATGTGAACTAGAGGAACACAGAAGCGGCCAGTGTGCCTGGAATTGAAAACTGAATGATGAGTGGTAAGAGATAAATGCAGACAAGGCAGGGGGAGACCAGAATGCATATGGTCTTGTACAATTAAGTAAGGACTTTACTGTGATTCGAAGCCAGTGTAGAATTTAGAGCAGAAGATTGATGTGATCCCACTTACATTTTAACAGATTATTTCTAACTTTTGTTGTTGTGAATGCTAGAGGGTAGAAGTAGGGAAGATTGATAAAATAATAATACAAATGAGGAGAGGTGATGGCTTGGACTAGAGTGCTCGCATGAAGGTGCTGAGAGGTGATGAAATTCTGAATATATTTTGAAGGTAGAGCTGCAAGCTGGATTGGATGATGGATTGGATGTGTTGTGAGAGGAAGTGGAGACAAAGATGACTTCAAGGATTTTAGCTTTCCTAAGCAACAGGAGAAAGTTGCCAATATCAGCAAGAGACAGCAAGAAGAGTGGGTCTGAGAGGAGGATAGAGGTCAGGTTTTGGTTTTGCTCAGTATGTGCTAAGTTTGAGATTCTAATTTGACAATCAGAAGGAACTACTGAGCAGGCAGTTTAGACATACAAGTTGAGCGTACAATGGAAAATTGCTGAAGATGTATATTTAAGAGTTGTTAGCTTGTAGATGGTATTTAAAGCCTTGGGGTAGAATGATATCAAAAAATGTATGAGTGCACTGAAGAGGAAAGGCTCAAGGTTTGAGATCTGGAGTACTAGACTATTCAGAAAAAACCATGGAGATGAGGTGAAATCGGTACAAGTGATTAAGGACAGGTTAATGAAGTAGAAGAAGAACTGGAAGATTGCAGAATCCTAGAAGGAACTGATTCAACTCTATCAAATTTTCCTGATAAGCCAAGTGAGTTTTGATAAACTCACTTATCATACTGTAGAAATTTATTTCTGTAATTTCATTACGCAATTTTTATTTACCATACTTTCTTTTCTGTATTTTCTTTTCTTTTTCTTTCAGAAACAGAGTTTTGTTCTGTCACCCAGGCTGGAGCACAGTGGCGTGCTCACAGTTCACTGTAACCTTGAACTCCTGGGCTTAAGTGATCCTCCCACCTCAGCCCAGCAGCTGGAAATAGCCTGCACCTGGCTAACTAAAAAAACACATTTTTTAGAGATGCGATCTCACTATATTGCTCAGATTGGTCTCGAGCTCCTGAACTTAAGCGGTACTCCCATCTCAGCCTCCAAAGAAGCTGGGATGACAGGTGTGCACCACTGTGCTCAAATTTATTTTCTGTATTTTCACTGTCTCCGTTTCTTTGGCTAAGTAAAATTTTCTTCTACTGATTTGAAAGATATTTATTTTCCTAGTTATTACAATGACTTATGACATATATCTTTATTTCTTGATTATCTTCATTAAGATATAATTTATATAGGAAAAGAGGCACATATTTTATTGTACATTTTGATGAGTTTTGACTGATTCGAGCAATTGTGTGACTATCACACAAAATGAAGCCATTGCATCACTCCCGAAACTTCCCTTGTGCTCTTTGTGCCTTGATCTCACCTCTGTCTCTCACTCCCACCCTCACTCCCCAACCCAGATAACCATGACTCTGCTTTGCCTCACCTTAGTTAGATTGCTTTTCTTGCGGGGAAATAGGGGTCAATATAATTAATATAATATGACTCTTTTGTGTTTGGCTTTTTTGGCACAGCATATTTTTGAGATTTATTCACATTGTTGTGTACATGAGTAGTAGTTTCTTTTTGTGGTATTCAATTGTATCAATATATCACAATTTGTTTATCCACTTATCCATTGATGGACATTTAGGTTGTTTTTAGTTTTTGACATTTAAGAGTAAAGTTGCTGTAAACATCTGTCTACTAGTCTTTGTGAATACATATATTTTCATTTCTCTTGGGTAAATTCTTAGGAGTGAAATTATGAAGCCGTATGACTAGTATAAGTTTAACTTTATAAGAGACTGGCAAACTGTTTCTCAAAGTGGTTTTAGAACTTTTAATCTCCCCCACTAACAACATCTAAGCATATCCTTGACTTCATATTCCCTGCCCTATTTCTGTTGGATTGCTTGTCTTCTAATCATATCAAGAGTTCTTTATATATTTGGAATACACATTGTTTGTAAGCAGGATTGCCGAGAAAGTACAGGACAACCAGTTCCCTTTGACTTTCAGATAAACAACGAATAATGTGTCAGTAAATATATGGTCCAAATATTACATGGGACAAACTTAGGCTCAAAAAGTCATTTGTTCTGTATCCAAAATGTGAATGGAACAAACCTGCACTCGCACCCCTGGATGTGTGGATGTTCTTTGTTTTTATTTGTTAAACCTGATGTCTTGGCTGTGTGACACATTTATTGGAAATGTTTTTTCCCTATTCTGTGTCTTGTATTTTATTTTCTTGTGTTCTCCAAAGAGCAAATATTTTAAATTTTTATATAAATCCAATTTGTCAACATTTTTAAAGGGTTCATGCTTTTTGTATCCTATTTCAGAAAACTTTGGCTACTTCAAGGTCACAAAGATTTTGGATTTGTTTTCGTCTAGAAGTTTTATAGTTTTGACTTTTACATATAAGTCTGATTCATTTTGAGTTAATTTTTGTGTACAGTGTCAAGTAAGGGTCTAGGTTCATTTATTTCCTTATGAATATCCAGTGGTTCCAACAGCATTTACTGAAAAGATATTCCTTTTCACATTTCGCATGTCCTGGATCCTTTGTTGAAAATTAAGTATATATGTATACATATACACACTTTATATATATGTGTAAACACATATATAATATGTAGAAGTTAATGGAAAAGAATAGAGTCCAAAATAGAATATATATAGTTGAAAAATGATAATTTATAACAAGTAAATACTTTTTTTTAACTTTTAAGTTCAGGGGTACAAGTGCAGGTTTGTTACATAGGCAAACTTATGTCATGGAGGTTTTTTATACAGATTATTTTGTCACCCAGGTATTAAGGCTAGTACTCATTAGTTATTTTTTCTGATTCTGTCCTTCCCCCACCCTCCACCCTCCAAAAGCCCCCAGTGTGTGTTGTTCTCCTATATTTTTCCATGTGTTCTCATCATTTAGTTCCCACTTATAAATGAGAACAAGCAGTATTTGGTTTTCTGTTGCTGTGTTAGTTTGCTAAGGATAATGGCCTCCAGCTCCATCCATGTCTCTGCAAAGGACATGATCTTATTCTTTTTTATAGCTGTATAGTATTCCATGGTATAAATACTTAATTTTCAATTATATATGTATATTTTATTCTGAAATCTTCTTTTCAAATTTGTATGCCTGTTCTTTATGTATGCCCTTAAACCACTACCATACTTTATTGATTATTAGAGCTTTATATTAATACTAAATCTAATATTAACACTAGAGCTTTATATTTGTAACATGTCTTAAAATCTGATAGTTTAAGTCCTCCAACTCTATTCTTCTTTTTAAAAATTGCTTTGGCTATTCTAGGTAATTTACATGCTTTTATGAAGGGTAGTTTAGACTTCATCTGTAATGAACTTGGTAATCTCCAGTAGCTAAAATCACATGAATTTGGTAAGGTTTTTAATTCAGTCAAAGGGTAAAAAATTCTTTAGGTCATTAAGAATGAACCACCAAAATAGGCATTTAGAGATATAAACTATTTAATTTCTGATTTTATATTTAGTATTTCCTTCCTACTACTTACTTTGAGTTTAATTTCCCCCCATTTTATTGTTCTTTAGGTGAAATGTAGATTATTGATTTTTAGATCTTTCTTTTGTGAAAATTAATTATAAATCTTATGTTATTCTTGTCATACTGAACTAAATCAGAGTTAAGGGCCAGGAGGAAAAATCACTCAGGGAATGTAGCACTAGTTCCAAGAATTATCTGCAAGCCTAACTGCTGAAACAGTCTGCTATAACCCTAGTACCAGTTTACCTAGTAGCTGCTAAATAACATGCCATGCCTCTAAGACTGGTTTTACCTACTGCCATCATTCACCAATCAGAGCTTGCCAGCCCCCCAAAACTTTGCTAGTACCGAACTTTCTGGGCACTATCCTTCTTTCAAAAACAATATGTAACATTTCTCTTTCTAATAAAACTCTCAACCTTTTCTTCCTTGAATATACCAAAGACTACCCTGGTCTGTGTGTATGACCCGAATTGCAATTCTGTTTTTATATATGTGCATTCCCAGAAAAAATGTTTTGCCTCGAGATTTGTGTCTGTATTTTTATTTGACTTTGACACTTTTAATGTAATATAAACATTTAATGCAGTAGTTTAGTAACATCCCAAAACTTTTTGGATGTTGTTTCGTTTTCTTTAGTTAAAAATATGTTTAAATATTCCTTGTGACTTATTTTTTGATCTTGGAATGATTTAGCACTATATAACTTTTGGAGGATTTTTTCAGATATGTTTCTCATATTGATTTCTGCTTTTATTTCTCTCTTGTCAGAAAAGATAGTTTGTATATTTCAAATTTTAAAAAAGATATTGAGACTAGGTTTATGGGCCAGAATGTGGTCTATTTAAATAAATGTTTCATGTACACTTAAAAAGAACGTCTATTCTGCTTGCAGGAGGCTGAATGATGGCCCCAAAGATATCAGGTCCTAATCCCTGAGACCTGCAAATGTTACCTTATTTGGAAGATGGGTCTTTGCAAATGTGCTTAAGTTAAGGATCTTGAGATGCAGAGATTATCCTAGGTTGTCTGAGTAGGCCTGATGTTATCACAGTTGTTCTTGTACTCCTTTATAAGGACTATAAAAGGGAGGCAGGAGAGTCAGAGATGTCCATGGTAGTAGAAATTAGAAAAATACGATTGCTGGTTTTAAGGATGGTAGGGGGCCATAAGCCCAAGAATATGGACAGCCTCTAGAAGCTGGAAAAGCAAAGACTCTTCCCTAGAGCCTCCAGAAGCAATGCAGTCCTGCCAGCACCATCATTTCAGCTTAGTGAGAATTCTGACTTCCTGTCTTGTAAGGTAGTAAATTTATATTTGTATTTGTGGTTTGTGGTATTTGTTCTCTGAATCTGTTGTACTTTTCAGAGAACAATAGCAATAGGAAATTAATACAAATGCTCCATGTGGTTGTTTTTTAGAAAGCAGTAATTATGTTTCTTTCCGAATTACTCTAGACAAGCTAATTATTATGTATCTTACAGGATAGTTTTCTGAATTACGGAAAATACTGAGTAAAGAAGAACACAACTCAATTCCTTCTATGAAGTAAATGTTCTGCAAATGTTGATCTCGTTTGCTCTGCTCACATGTTAGGAAGTACAGCATAGTTACAGAGCTGTAATCAGAATGAATCCAATAATTGAAACAATGCTTTACAGAGATATATCTTGCAGCAGTTGCAGACGCGTGAGCAACAGGGGCTACTGCAATGATCTAGGTATTGGGTGATAATGTACTGGGCTGGAGTGAAGACAAAGGTAATAGAAAGGAAAGGAAAAGTCAAAGAGATATTTCAGAAGAGTTGTTGAAATACTGAACGTAAGGAACAAAAAGGAGAAAAGAGCCAAAGATGACTTTTAGCAAATATTTTTCTGCCAGGGTTAAGTTGAAAAGCATCATCTAAACCCTTAAAACCTAGGAAGTACATGAGCACCAGTCAAGGCCATTGTTATCTCTGACCCTGAGCTAATGTGAGAAGCCTCTATTGCTAGCGCTCCAGACCATCATCTTCTAAGTTGCTCATCTTCTATGATAAATTCTTGACAGCAGCCATAACAAATTATGGTCTGGGACAGTGTTTTTCAAACTCTAGTCCATGACCAATTAAGTGTCATGAAATTGGTGGTACGAAAACAGCATTTAAGAAAATGTAATAGAATATGATAAAAGAATAGAGAAAATATGTATATGTCAATTGTAGTAATAGTAGGAATTATTTTATTTTTATTGTGTGTATGTTTGTGTGCATGTGTCCACACTGGATTGCAATGCAAAACATATTTCTTGTAGATTGCTGTCAAAAGCGTTTGAAAAACCTCATGTAGGAAGCATCAGCCCATGCATACTCTGTTTATATTATGGGGGACTGAGGAGTAGAAGATGAGGTCAGCCTCCAGGGCAATGCAGAATCACAAGTTCCTTTCATTCTCCGCTGTCAGAGATTAATCTCAGGCCAGCAGAAGCATAATAATCATCTTCATTCTCTATTAATTGACATTTATAAGGCAAATCTATTAAGCCTACATGTTTGTGGGGTTAACCTTTTGATAATGTAGCCTTCACTTTGTACATAATAACCATTCATTTAATATCCATTTGAGAGATGCATGCTTTCACAGATAATTTGGTTAGTTCATGCCTTATGGTATTCCAATTTTCACGTACATTTAAAAATCTGTATAATTCCTATATTAACTAATTATATCAACATCCATGCTTCAGACACGGATTTATAATGAGTATCTGGTCTTCATTTATAATGAACTATGGTAAAGATCAGTCGCCAAAATCACATAGATTTTGGTAAGGTATTTTAATTCATCGAAAGGCTAAAAAAATTTCTTTAGGTCATTGGGAATGGATCTTCCAAATAGGCACTTAGAAATATAAAATATTTGTAAAATGTCCTGAACTTCAGAGTGCCTACTATCTTTTCATGAATCTTTGCTTTATGGAAAGGTGGAAAGTTGTTTGAAATCAACAGCTCAGTATACTAATTGCAATTAATTAAGATAAATTAATGGTAGCATAAAGATTTCTTTTATAGAGGTGAAATAATATAATAAAGTTGAAATGGAAATGAATACATGATAAAATTCTATCTGAATAAGGATTGGAACACCTTGCACCTTGGGGACTTTGACAAGCAAAATGATTGATGAAGTGTCCAATTCAGTTTTTAAAGCACAAGATAAATCTTAATGAGATAAATTAAGATCTCAATGTTAAAGTTAGTCAGTACTTATTCAAATGAATTAGACACTAAAGCAATGCTAGGTGATCCCCTGATCAGCTCTTATTTGTTTTACAATTATATTTTTTAAAAAAGATGCAGGAGATAATTTACTTCAAAAATTATGTTTTCCTTATACTTAGAAAGAAGCTTCCTATGGAAGACACTGCTGTGACTCTTAGTCATACATGTTGTAGGATTTTTTTTTCATTTCCTATGAAAGACACTGCTGTGATTCTTGGTCATACATGTTGTAGGATTTTTTTTCATTTCATGGAATTTAGTGTTACCAGTCTCTAACATTCTAGTTTTGAACAGATTTCAAAACAAATCCACAGACACATTTGGACATTGGTTATTTTGGGCAAGTGTTGGATAAGTGAATATTCTAGAAGTTTCTGACATTGTGCCAAATGTGTTTAAGTCTAAGCCATAGAGTCATGTTTTTAATGAAACTTTGAGGTTTGCCAAGAGGTACATTTTTTATATGTTACCCTACTACATTCAAAGGACTTGTCTAACGAGAGGTTGATAGAGGGCAATCAAGTCTTTTGCACTGCATAAGTTATGTCACTAGGTGTCTGCATATGGATTGACTTGTTCTGAAGACCTAAAAACTAAACACTGCTGAGAGCTAAATCCTGTGACAAATGAAAGTTCTGTGCAAAGATCACAAACAGCATATAACAAATGGAATTTCTAAAAATTGCACCATAATATATACCTGATAAATGGTCATCTAAAACTGTAATCTGGGGGAGAAAAAGAATTTAATGTTGCTGCTTCAGGACAGCAATAATTACTTAAAAATGTAACATATACATTGGAAGCAGAAAAGATTAATGAATTCAATTTAGTGTTCAATGTGAAGAAACTAGGAGGAGGTGAATTAATGATGAAACCAGAATAAAGTTAGTGCATTAGGCTGTTCCCTATGAGATTCTTGTTGAAAAAAACTTTTTGAGAAGGCAGCCTATCAATTGGGAGAAAATATTTGTAAACTATATATCTGATAAAAGGTTAATATCCAAAATATATAAGAAACTCATACAGTTCAATAGCAAAAACAAAAACTAACAGCTGATGAAAAGATATGCAAAAGACCTAAAAATATATTTTTCCAAAGAAGATATGGAAATAGCCAACAGGTGTATGAAAAGGTGTTCAACATCACTAATTATCAAGGAGTACAAATCAAAATCAAAATGAGATATCACCTCACACCTGTTTGAATATATTTTATCAAAAAGACAAGAGATAAGTGTTGACTAGGATGTGGAGAAAAGGGAAATCTAGTACACTGCTGGTGGGAATGCAGATTGGTGTGGCCATTGTGGAAAATGGTGTGGAGGTACCTAAAGAAACTAAAAATAGAGCTACCATATTACCTACACTCCCTTTTCTGGGAGATGAAATCACCACCTTGTGAAGACATCTGTACTCCCATGTTCATTGCAGCATTATTCATAATAGCCAAGATATGGAAACAATTTGAATAGCCATGAAAGAATGAATGAATAAAGACAATGTTATATATATATATATATAGTATATATGCATATATATGTGATCTATATACTCACACAATTGTTATAGCATATATATATATATAATATATATATATATATATATATATAATATGCTTTTAAGACTGAAGAATATTCCATTATATAGTAGAATATTATGGGCAGGAATATAATGGCAGGATTGGAGATGCTGCCATTTGCCACAACATGGATGGACCTGGAGGACATTATGCTGAGTGAAATGTCCTCAGGCACAGAAAGAAAGATACTGTATGTTCTTGCTTATGTGTGGAATCTAAAAAAAAATCAAATACATAGAAACAGAGAGTAGAATGGTGGTTACTAGGGATGGGAGCTGAGGGGGGAAATGGGGAGATGCAGGCTGAAAGGGAGAAACTTGTAGTTATATAGGATGGATAAGTCTAGAGATTTAATGTATAACATGAAGACTATAGTTAATGCATTGTATAATGGACATTTACCAAGAGAATAGATTTTACATACTTTACCACAAAAAGAAGAAAGGTACTATATGAGATGGTGGTGATGTTAATTTCCTTGACTGTAATAATCACTTCACGATGTGTATGCATATCAAAACATCATGTTGCACTCTTTAACTATATAAAATAAAACTAAAATAAAGTAAGAAAAAAGAAAAGGAAAAATCTTTTGTATTATCTGAGGTAGCATATTTAATGCTGTCTTTAAGGAAAGACCAAATGGCTATAGATGAAATAAGAGAAAGTCCAACTGCACTTTCCCCTCAGCTCCACATATACAAAAAAGGTTCTTGCAATTATATTTTTAAAATAATTTATCATTATTAATAACAACATATTTTATTGAATAATAATTCATATTACACAAGTATTAAGTAAGACCTTTTTTGCAAGTAGTTATTTAAATCAGTCACGTGGGTCAAATTTTAGAGTTACTAAAATGACTAATGATATGGTTTGGCTCTGTCCCCACCCAAATCTCACCTTGAATTGTAATAATCCCCATGTGTCAAGGGTGGGACTGAGTGGGAGGTAATTGAATCATGGGGCAGTTTCCCCCATGCTATTCTTGTGATAGTAAGTTCTCACGAGATTTGATGGTTTTATAAGGGGCTTCCCCTTTTGCTTGGCTCTCATTCTTTTCCTCCCTGCCGCCATATGAAGAAGGATGTGCTTGCTTCCCCTTCCACCATGACTGTAAGTTTCCTGAGGCCTCCCCAGCTATGCCAAACTGTGAGTCAAGTAAACCATTTTTCTTTATAAATTACCTAGTCTTGGGTATGTCTTTATTAGCAGCATGAAAATGGACTAATACAACTAATATCTGAAAAATCGATATCAAATCATTTATCCAGCTGAATTGATATCCGTACTAAGCAGTTCATAGTCCATTTGACTATATTTCTTTCTCAGATTTTTTCATTCCTTGGGCATGGCTACTTTCACTGATGGAGAAAACAATTAATTAGGAATCATAATATAAAATGACAGGGATTAATGGCCAAATGGTACTCAGAATTTGAATTATATTTTAAATAATCAAATAAGACTCAGTCTATGTAAGTGAAACTTAGTGCACATTTATGCCTGCTCTATATTGATAGATTTATTCAATATTTATTTATTTTTATTGTGTATCAGACTTTGTGTAACTCATTGCATGTACAATAAGGAACAAGAATGACAAGTCCCTTCTCTCTTCCTCCATTCAACCATTTTGAATTATCTTACTCCCCTTCCAGAGTATAGACTCTTTAAACAGGCTCTATGGATCTTTAAAACAATTTTTATCATAGTACTTACTACAAACATTTTGCAAAAAAAAAGTTGCAATAGTAGATGTGCAATAAATATGTAAATAAAAAGAAAATTTACAACTGGAAGTAACTTAGACACAATATAGTCTAATATGCAGAAGATTGAAACTGGACCCCTTTCTTATACCATGTACAAAAATCAACTCAAGCTGAATTAAACACTTAAATGTAAAACCCCAATTATAAAATCCCTGGAAGATAACACAGGCAATATCTTTCTGAACATAAGAACGGGCAAAGATTTCGTGACAAATATGTCAAAAGCAATTGAAAAAAAGCAAAAATTGACAAGCGGGATCTAATTAAAGTAAAAATCTTCTGCACAGCAAAAGAAACTATCAATAGAGTAAACAGACAACCTACAAAATATTTGCAAACTGTGCATCCAACAAAGGTCTATTATCCAGCATCTGTAAGGAACTTAAACAAATTTGCAAGCAAAAAACAAACAATCCTGTTAAAAAGTAGCAAAGGACCTGAACGGACACTTTTCAAAAGAAAACATACATGTGACCACCAAGCATATGAAAAAGCTCAATATCACTGATCGTTAGAGAAATGCAAATCAAAACCACAATGAGATACCATCTCACACCATTCAGAATGGCTACTATTAAAAAATCAAAATATAACAGATTCTGGTGAGGTTGCAGAGAAAAGGGAATGCTTATACACTGCTGGTGGGAGTGTGAATTAGTTCAACCATTGTGGAAAGCAGTATGCCAATCCTCAAAGAGTTAAAAGCAGAACCATCATATGACTTAGCAATCCCATTACTGGGTATATACCCAAAGAAATATAAATCATTCTACCATAAAGACATGCATGTGAATGTTCATTGAAGCACTATTCACAATAATAAAGACATGATGTCAACCTAAATACCCATCAATGACAGACTGAATGAAGAAAATGTGGTACATATACACCAGGGAATACTATGCAGTTATAATAAATAAAAAGATAGTGTCTTTTTCAGGAACATGGATGGAGCTGGAGGGCATTGTCATTAATAAACTAACACAGGAACAGGAAACCAAATACATTTCACATACAAGTGGGAATGATAACTCATGAACACAAAGAGAGGAACAATAGACATTGGGGTCTACTTGAGGATGGAGGGTGGGAGGAGGGAGAGCATCAGAAAAAAATAACTATTGAGTACTAAGCTTAGTACCTGGGTGCTAAAATATTCTGTACATCAACCCTCTGTGACACGAGTTTACCTATATAACCAGCCTGTACATATATCCCTGAACCTAAAATAAAAGTTAAAAAAAAGAAAAAAGAAAGAAATGATATGGTCTAATGACATAACTTCTATAGATAACAAAGCAGTTAGGCAACTTACCCAAGGTCCATAGTTAATGACACAGGCAGAACTAGGATTCAGGTTTCTTAACTTAGGTTTAGGGCTTGTTATTGTCATGCTCTTCTACTTCTAGGAAGATGATTTTCATAGAAACTTTCAAGGATAAAATAAAACCAGTGTGTTATATCAGAATATTATATTAAAAACTATATTATGTTAAAATATGTACATTTCACATAATTAATTAGAAATGAATGTAGTGAACAGATACAGTGGGGGTGAATTAGGGAAAGTAGGATGATGTTGAAGATGATGAATGAGTCTGACTTATGTATAAAATATCATCAAAGATGAAGGCAATTACTATGAACTTTATAGAAAGGAAAAAATCTAGTACAGAAATTTGAGAAAATCATTAATAAATAAATGATTAATAAATGAATTATATGCCTCCAATAAATATAGAATAATGGAGAAGAGAGAAGCATTTGAGAATAGACTTTCTGAATTTTGTATTTACATTGTGAGATTTAAAGTAGAAGCTTGAGAATATGGTAAAATTTTGTTATAAACAAACATGCCATATACTTAAGTCTACAGAATTTTGATTACTATATGTTACATGTAATTGAGTTTTATTAATTCAAGTGATATTAAAGATGCACATTAATTTTTTCAGGGGATTGATTGAGTTAGTCTAGGCTGTTACTATAATAATTAAACTGAAGGAAAACAAGAGAGAGATTCTAAACTTACAAACGTGGTAGGTCAATATGACAACACTTTTGAGTTTCCAGTCTTCACAATATTTTCCTCAATGTTACGGTTTTAATCTTCATGTAAGCTCAATGAATTAAGTGAGAATTTTCTAAGTATCTACATCTGACAAATAGGAAAACACATGCGTGGAATTACATTTTTGACTTATGCTTATATGATTGCAGATTTGTATATAAAACCAGGTTGCCTTATTTTGAGTTCATTGTTAATTTTCTTGGTTCATCCCTACTTGATGAGTCATCTTGAAGTAACATCATTCAAATATTTTATTAAGCATTTTAAGTCATAGACGGCTCAGCAATACAGAAACAATTTTAAGTATTACCAGCAGTAATAAACAGAATATGCAGAATTTGTTGCTGAGGAAACCCACAGTAGCTTTCAGAAATCACAGGAAACCACAGTCAAGATTTCAGCTGCCCACACCATCAGTGAGTGATTTGGAGGAAATTGCTCACATCACAACAGAACTGCACATTTGCCATCTGTCAAAGCCACTTGCTAGAGGGGTAGTAATGGCTCTGTCTTCCCTCAGCCTTTCGCACTCCATGTAAATGCCCCTTGTTCTCAGGCTCTGAACCAGAATGCTGCTGGCAAGGGATTCTGGAAGAAGTGCTCCTTGATTCCAGTTCCAGCGTGGGATACAGGGGAATAGGCAAAGCATGCTTGTTGCCCCTGATAAAAATATATCCAGCTCATTTAGGAAGTATGCTAATTGTCCTCTCTATGCTTATGTGTCACTGTCATAGACTGAGGAGGATTCAAGGGTGACTAATTCAGAGTCCACACCCAGAGCCCTCAGGTCCGTACACGCTAGGTGACACAAAAGGCTAGTACCAGCTGGTAAGTGCCATGATGTTAAGGTATGCTTATGCTCTTTAACAGTCACATGACTAATAAATGCTGTGCACGATCATCTCCTCATAAGAAAGCTCATTCTAAAACACAAGTCTTTTCTAAAAGAAAAGTGACTTGAGTATATTAATCTCCTTCAAATTTCACTCTAACTAGATTTTCTTGTTCAGTTACTGCATTAACTGTCTTCAGGAAAGTCTCTTCTGAAACTGTCTTAAATATTAGCATAAGTATTATGAATAATTCTAAACATGGTCATATCATTTTATTACCTATACCAGCCATTAGCCTAACTCAATGAAAATTAGGCTACTTCAAAGAATAAAAATCACAGCCCACTTTAATCTTCAAACATAATTACTGAATTTATATGTGACTTGATGCTCATTTAGATTTGTTAGAACAACTATAGTTCCAAAAATTCTCCTTTGACATCACAAGATTATATGTATAAACATGTCTACTTTTTCATCCTGCAGAAACTCATTTAAAAAATATCCACAAGACTCCCTTATTTTAATATGATTATTCTATTATTAGAATAATAAATCAAATTAGAGAATGGCTTTAATAACTTAATTTTCATGGGACACTGTGATTTTCTCATCTTCCCTTCACTAGAAAAAGGCACAAAAGAACCATATTGTTAAATTATAGTATTTATACAACTGAGTATTGATCGGCAGTTTGATAGATCTTAACAGACTGTTAATAATGGTCAATATTATGTTTTTTGTTTTGTTTCAATGTGGAAACAGATAAATAATTGATTCAACAAACACCTTTTTTTTTTTTTTTTGACAGAGTCTCGCACTGTCACCCAAGCTGGAGTGCAGTGGCCCGATCTCGGCTCACTGCAACCTCCATCTCTTGGGTTAAAGAGATTTTCCTGCCTCAGCCTCCTGAGTAGCTGGGAGTACAGGCACCCACCACCACGCCCAGCTAATTTTTTGTATTTTTAGTAGAGATGGCGTTTCACCATGTTGACCAGGCTGGTCTTGAACTCCTGACCTCATGATTCACCTGCCTCAGCCTCCCAAAGTCCTGGGATTATAGGCGTGAGCCACCGCACCCAGCCAACAAACGCTTTCTTAACATACACTATATGCCAAGAATTATAGCCAAGACTAGGAACATTTCAACTGTATTTTTATGCAAACATTTACTGTACTTCCTGTCCATATGCTCATAAAAAAGAATTTAAATAATTATTATCATAAGGTTAAAAAGTATCATATAAAATTATAAGTAAAAGAGAGAATGACACAAATTTTAGGAATTTGCTGTAATAAACAGAAACTAAATTTTCAAATTGTATCTATTGCTAAAATTAATTTTAAGAGAATATGCCTTTATGTATAATAGAATCCTAATCAATATTAAGTATTCTTCTATGTGTATATATATATATATATATATGTGAGATTCTGAAGAAATGTTATCTCAAGAACAGTAAATTGAATATTACATTTCACAGCACACAGCTTAGCAGGTCCAATTTTTCCCAGGATCAGAATTTTTGTTGATAATTTTAAATTGTGGAGTCTTAAGAAATTATGACTCTCACTTTCCACAATTAACACATTGTCCTTCTACATATAGCTTATAAAATTTCTTAAGAACAAGCTATTTGTTTCTAAATTGTTGTATATTTGAGACCTAGATGTTTTCTATGGATAGTGCGTACTAAACATATGTTCATTGCTGCTGCTGACAAGAGCATTATGGTTTTCTGTAACTTGCTTCAGTGTCATATTGTTTTTAAATGCGCTCCGAGAAAAATTGTCAAATCTGCTGTATCCTTACTTTAAAATGAGTCTTTTATTAAATCATCAGTAATAACAATGAATTAGTAATAGTGGCAATAAAAGTAATGTGAAAACACTTACTGAGTTTATAGCATATTTCCAGTGTGGTGCTTAGGGTCCTTTACATCTCTTATTCCAAATCTTACCACAATTCTGCTAGGGAGATATTTCACATTCCACTTCATAGATGAAGAAGCAAATATGAAGAAATAGTAAGTACTTTCCCAAGATCACACTTATTCGAACATAAGTCTGCCTGACTTCAAACATGTTTTTCTTACTACATTTGTGAATTTAGTTTATGTGAACACAAGTAAATACAGCATATCTATACATTACTGTAAATACATTACATCGTTCAATTTTCAATTTGTTCCCATAGTAGAAAATCAGAAGAGAAATTACTTTTCTCTTCTTTTTAGTATTTTAAGTTAACTCTTTGTGAAAGCACTAACAGAAACTGTGACAGAATGTGAAATTGCATTTAATATAAATATGGTTCTCAAACTTTAAGAAGGTCCATAAGGTCAATTACAAAACAGCTGTCTCCTAAAATGTGATTTTCCAGCAAAACAAAAACATCCATAGAGGATCTTCTTTGTCTGTTTTCTGCTACTGCAACAGAATACCACAAATCAGGTAATTTATAAAGGAAAGAGATTTATTTGGTTTAAGGTTCTACAGGCTGGGAAGTCCAAGATTGAGGATCTGCATGTAGTGAGGGCCTTCTTGCTGCATCATAACATGGCAGAAGGGCAAGTGAGTATACACGACAGAGAGCAAATAGGGGAGGAGCCCACTCCCACAATCACAGTCTTAATCCATTCATGAGGGCAGGGCTCTCATGACCTAATCATTTCGTAAGGGCCCTCCTTAATATTACTACAGTGAGAATTAAATTCCAGCATGAGTTTAGGAGAGGACAAACATTCTAGCCATAGCAGTCTTCCTTTAGTGCTTTGTTTTGAAAAGCAGTGGCAATGAGAAACATCTAGAATACCCTTGCCTCTCGAGATTGGTGTCTCCTGTCTTTCATGTTTTTTTCTCCTGCCATTCTACTTTTCCATTTTTCTTCTTTTCCAAAGCATGTTCATTTAGAGTCAGCCAGGGTAACTTGGCAAGCTGTCTGTGTAACAACTGCTTCCAACACTGTCACTACAGGCCTTCTGGATGTTCATTTCATTCCAATTGTCTGACTAAGTTGTATCAACAATCTCCATATTATTCTGAGAAAATTCCAATAGGTGCAGCTAAACTCCACACAGTTAAAGTATGGTATAATAACCTTATGAGACCACTGTCGTATGTGCGGTCTGTCATGAACTGAAATGTTATGTGGTATATGACTGTACCAGAATTTATTTGGTGGAGGAAATGAAAAATAACAGTAATGTATAAAAGAATAGTTCTCAAACTCTGATCTCAGAACTCCTTTAAACATTTTTATAATACTGAGGATCCCAAAGAGCTTTTTTTATTTGTGTGATATTGATCAATATTTACTGTATCAGACAAAAGCATAAATGCACATAATCCCATGCAATTTTGCATTCTACTTCAAAGGGCCCCTTGATTCCCTTGTGGTGCATCCATAGATTATAGGTCAAAGAACTAATATACTGGAATTTAAGCTTAGAATACACATCTGATTTTGCCAGAACAACTTGGATCGGTTCTAAAAAAAAACTTCACAATTTTGGTTTTCTATTGCTGAGCTAAAATATTCTATGGTATAAATCATGCTGCTGGGCTAGATGGTCTTTAAAATCCCTCCAAACCTAGGATTATATTGCAGTATGATTCATCCTTATTGGCTAGTTAGACTGTTCTGATTTCACTGCTCTATTGCACCACCGTTACTTCACTCAGGTCACATCCAATTGGCCTCAAGTTTATTCCCCAGAAACTGTAGTCATGAATTTATCTTCCAATTTCTTTTGCTTAATTTGGAAAACATTTAGTGAATTTAAAAGTCGGGGAATAAAAAGCATGGCAAATAGCTTATTTATTACACAAGTACATACTTCTCATGACAAGGACCAAGAGAGGAAGTATCTTTTGGCCATAGCATTTGATTTTCACAATTCACAATCTTCTTTGGCCTGTCAATTCCATTGTTTCCTTCTTTTCTACACTTTTTCAACAGAAAAATATTTCCATTTTTACAAAGGACATCTTTATCCAAGTGTGCATACCCAATGAGCAAGATCTCTTTTGCTTGAGAAGGGCTACTGTGCCATAAATTAGCAGATATTTTCAGAAATCCCAAGAGCAAATTGTGACCTTGAACACATCACGTATTTTCAAGGACTTTTGAAAAACTTTAGAGGCAGAAAACTCACTAAACATTAAAGTTTGTGTTTGTGTAATATGAATCAGCCAGTTGGTTACTAGAAATTGCAGCTCTAAATGTGGATTTTCCAAATATAGAAATGTTTGATATTTGAAAGAAAAAGTTCAGACTTTAAATTAAGTGCATGTAAGTGAATCAGCAAATCTGAGTCTGCCTAAATTTTCTCAAAATGAGATTTGATTTAGCCTCAAGTGTGAGTCAACTAACTGGCTACTTCCTAACTGGTGTTATGACCTTTCCAGTTGCCTTTCTGCCTTGTCCTCTTTCCTGCCTAGCTTTAAATTTTCACTATACAA
Source organism: Trachypithecus francoisi (assembly GCF_009764315.1). Lineage (NCBI taxonomy): Eukaryota > Metazoa > Chordata > Mammalia > Primates > Cercopithecidae > Trachypithecus > Trachypithecus francoisi. The sequence goes on from NW_022681460.1 coordinate 83,303,417, forward strand.
AATTCCTACATGTAACCTAGACTAGGCTCTCACTAGTACAGAGCAGACCAGGGCATTACTGAGTTGATGCCTTGCTTCTGAGGGTAACACATGTACTTTAATGCCAGTAAAAGGAGAAAATTGAAGCCCATATTCTCAAATACACACACACACACACACACACACACACACACATACACACACTCCTTCCTGAGAAAAGCATATCGGAGTGTTCTGAATGACGGAACAAGCTTAGGGATATCAGCACAGAGCTATCATCAGCATCAGAGCAGTGGAGATATCTAGAAAACACATCACCTGCTTTATGTTTTTTCTATCATCAGTGCAAGGGTCAGGGATCCCTAAAATTATCTTTCTTCCAGGATGGGGAGTTCTGGAATGGTCTATGAAAGAAGTATATCTGTGTTTTCTCTCCAACTGAGTCATTCATGTGTTACTTTCTGGCATGTCCCACACCTAAGCAATCACTGAATTGACAAGTGTGAATAACGCATCTTAAGGCCAGGCATGGTAGCTCATGCCTATAATCCCAGCACTTTAGGGGGCCGAGGTGGGAAGATCGCTTGAGGCCAGGAATTAGAGACCAGCCCAAGCAACACAGGGAGACCCACATCTCCACAAAAAGTAAAAAATTAGCTGGGTGTGGGCCTGGTGCAGTGGCTCATGCCTGTAATCCCAGCACTTTGGGAGGTCTAGGAGGGCGGATCACAAGGTCAGGAGATCGAGCCTATTCTGGCTAACACAGTGAAACCCCATCTCTACTTAAAAAATACAAAAAATTAGCCTGGTGTGGTGGTGGGCGCCTGTAGTCCCAGCTACACTGGAGGCTGAGGCAGGAGGATGGTGTGAACCTGGGAGGCGGAGCTTGCAGTGAGAGGCGATGTGCTACTGCACTCCAGCCTGGGCAACAGAGCGAGACTCCATCTCAAAAATAAATAAATAAATAAATAAATAAATAAATAAATAAATTAGCTGGGTGTGGTGGCACATGCCTGTAGTTCCAACTACTTGGGAGACTGAGGCAGGAGGATCACTTGAGCCTAGGAGGTCCAGGCTGTTGTGAGTCATGATTGCCCCACTCCACTCCAGTGTGAGCAATAGAGTGAGATCCTGTCTCTAAAATAAATACTTTTTTAAAAATGCATATTAAAACAAAAAGGAGTCATGCATCTCAAAGTGCAAGCCTGGTAGCTGGTAGCAGCTTTCTCAACCTGAGTGGCATTAGCTAGTTCATTTGCTTGCATTAGAGAAAATTTCTTCCCTTTCACTAAACAAATCTTCTGAGTAATCGAATATACCAAATATTGAGAAAACATGGATCAATGGGACCTCATACTTGCTGGTAAAGGGGAACAATTGCTTTGGAAAAGCAATTTGGTGCTATCTTGTAAAGCAAAACATGCCAATAACCAGTAAGTCCATTCTTAGGTGGACATAGAGTAGCCCAAGTGCACCAGGAGCCAAGGACAAGAATGTTTAGAGCAACTAATATGGTTAGGCTCTGTGTCCCCCTGCAAATCTCATCTTGAATTGTAATCCCCATAATCCCCTTGAGTTGTGGGTGAAACCTGGTGGGAGGTGATTGGATCCTGGGGCAGTTTCCCCCATGATGTTCTTGGAATAGTGAGTGTGTTCTCATGAGATCTGGTTGTTTGATAAGTGTGGGGCTTTTCCTCCTTCATGCACTTCTCTCTCTCATCTGTTGCCATGTAAGAGGTGCCTCTTCCCCTTTTGCCATGATTGTACATTTCCTGGGGCCTCCCCAGCAATGCAGAACTGCGAGTCAATTAAACTTCTTTTCTTTAAATTATCCTCTTTGGTATGTCTTTACAGCACTGTGAAAACAGAATAATACAGCAACTCTGTTCAGACTTCTAAAAAGTGAGAAAGTACCCACATGTCAACAGGGATACAAATAAGTAAACCTGGTCTAGTCACACAAAGGCCTAGTATACAACAGGGAAAGTGAATGACCCCAGAACAGCATGCATAAAACTTAGAACAAAATGTTAAGTGATGAAAAGGCAAGTCCGGAATACTATAGATAGTATGATATCACTTTTAGAACACTCAGAAACTAAACACTATGTTGTTAAGATATAGACATATGCGATAGAATCATTTTTGAAAGTAAGCAAATTAAAAACACAAAACTTTGCATCCTGGTCAACCTGGGTTGGGGGAGGCAGAGAGGCAGGGCTAGGAAAGAATACCCAGTGGAGGCTAATTTTTGGTGATGTCGTAATTTTTGGATTGTGGACACTTTATGACTCATAAAGAGGTCACACATATTCTTTTGTATATATCAAATATCATATTAAGGACATTAAGGAGAAAGGAAAAAGTTAAGGGTTATCTTCTTTCATTTCTTTCTACTCCTCATCAAGGAGAAATAAATAACTGAGAGGCTCAGAGAAAGTCCGATTGTTAGAGAAACTGCGGTCATGTCTCTCAAACATTTTGCTGCCTTCAACACAATGCTTTCTTCACAGGAAGTGTCCATGCAAAATCTCATTATCAACTCCAAACATGACGCTCATGTCCAACAGGACATGGGAAGCTTTCAGTTGCCATACGTTGCCCCCAGAGAATCCACTCATTTTGTGTGCTTGTCGACTGTCATAGCTCAACTTGAGTGTCCACACGATAAGCTCTTCAAGGCAGAACATTTCCAGCTGTTGTGGTCAGACAGCAGCAGGTTCTTATCTGAGGACAGCAGGGCCATGTGGCACACTGCAGCCGGGGCAGTGTCAGGGGAAGCATGTGGTCTCTGTACACAGTAGCAGGGTCCAATAGACAGCAATTAGCACCAGGAGAATGAAGATGAACGGGACATATACATAACCTTCATAAAAATGTCACAGGGAAAAAGACTCACAAACCATATGGATCCATGCTGGGGCTTTCCCAGGCATGGCCTTTTATATTACACTAGTCCCAGGGATGGATTTTTAAGAGATGCCTTTTCTCTGCTATGTCTTCCTGGCCAGTCCTACAAAGGGAAGTAAAGTAATAGGCTGCCTAGGTGATGTTGGATCAAATGTAAAGGACATTTGAATCTCCACATGTTGTGACTTTCTCCACTCTGAGTTTTCTTGATATGTTGTCTCATCAGCATCATATGTTGGTTGTTAATTAGATGGACCACCTCCTCTTGTAATATTTTCTCTTTCAGTTTTAGTCATATTTTTCTGAACCTATGAATATTTCAGAAATTTCCTAATCCATTTTCAAAAGACCAATACTTGGGTGTTCTTAGTTCTTAGTTATTAGTTAAAGAAGCAGAAATCCTCACTGGCTGACTTAAAAGGAAAAATAATTATTCAAAAGGATTTTGTCTCACTTACAAGATCACTGAGATGGCTGCAGAATCAGTCCCAGGAAACTATCTGTGCCTGACCCCATTCTAGGTACTCGAGAAATCTCTGAAGGAAATAAAAAATGCCTCCACCCTCTTGAAACTTATACTCTAGGTTAGGGTGGGGGAGAGTTAGGTATTGGGAGACAGACCATACCAATGGATACCATAAAGAAGCAAATTAGGTAAGTCAATTGTAAGTGATAAATGTTTCAGGAAAAAAAGGAGAGCAGAGTAAGGGGAATGTTTTAGAGTTCTTCAGAAAAACAGTCAGGTTGACACATAAAATTAACCATTATAGGAGATAAGCAGGGTAGAGGGGCTTACATGTGCAATTTTTAAATGGTGTGGTCAGGAAAGTATCATGAAAAGGCTAACATTGAAGCAAAAGATTTGCAGAAGCATAGGAATGAGAGATCTTGTTGTGGCCATTGCAAAGCATACAATATGGCATGTGGACCATTTCAGAAGGCACAAGGAAAAGATTTCTGGGATTGGGGAGGGTGGGAGGGAGGAAAGAATGAGGGATGTGCTAAGCCTTATGGGGAATAAAGAGATAAGGGGCTTAACTGGGAGCATGGGGCTTTTTTTTTTTTTTTTCTAATTGATATAAACAGAAAAAGGGCTAAATGAGAGTATTCTTGGATGGATTCAAGGCAGAGAATGTGGACTAGAGGAAAATAAATTTGGGGTAGCTGTGTCTTAGGCTCAATTTGCATGTCCTTTTCGGCCCCTGAAAATGGTGGCAAAGGCCCAGGGAGAGAGTGGTCTCAGACTCAGTGCACTTATTGGAAGAGATGCCTGCTTATTTTGGGTTTTTAGGGTCTGTCTTAATATGTTAATAGAGTTGAGATTTTTTGGAGAAGCTGGTGGTTATTCCCAGTGTGCAGACCTCTCTTGACACTTGACAGCAAGGTAGAAAGTCTAGGTGATTTTGGTGGAGTCATCTGACCAGCTGCATCTAGGTCATGGTCCCATCTCTATTCCCAAAGGAGATTGGTAAATAGAATATCTGACTCATGATGCAAAGTCCTCAAACATTACACAGGGATTTGGATGCTGGACCATTGAAAAAGAAGGAAGATATTTAATGTATTTTTTATTCTAGCCTTTTTAAAATGTAATGATTTTGGGGTCCTTCATAATACAAACTCCTCTTCTATCATTTTCTTTACAGTTTATTTGTTGAAGAATCTGGGCCATGTGCTCTGTAGTTTCTACCATCTGGACCAGCTAAATGCATACTCATGATGCTGTTCAACATATTTCTCTGTCCTCTGCATTTTCTGCAAACTGGCAGATGAATTCAGTCTTTTTTTTTTTTTTTTTTTTTGAGATAGAGTCTTCCTCTGTTGCCCATGCTGGATTTTGGTGGTGTGATCAGGACTGATGGCAGCCTCAAACTCTCAAACTCCTGGCCTCAAGGGATCCTTCCAGCTCAGTCTCCTGAGTAGCTGGGACTACAGGCACACGCTAATATGCCTGGATAATTTTAATTTTTTTTTTTTTTTTTGTAGAGATAGGCTCTCATCATGTTGCCCAAGCTGGTCTGAACTGTTGGGCTCAAGTGATATCCTTCCACCTCAGCCTCCCAAAGTGCTGGGATTACAGCTGTGAGCCACTGTGGCTGGCTTGAATTCAAAGTTTTTATCTGACTTAAATGAAACCTTTTTTTTTTGCAAGATATACGAAGTGTTATTTCATTAGGAAGCAAATAATTCCGGGTTATCTTTTTTGGAGAAGTATTTTTAGCTACCATTGATGCCATATGCCTAGATCAATTAGTTTTAGGTTACAAAAGGATCGTTTTTAAAATTCCGCATACTATTTTTAATTTACTATATTTCAACTCTAAATAAACTTTATTTTTTAGAATAGTTTTAGATTTACAGAAAAAGTGAGCTGATAGTACAGTGTGCTTTTATTCCCTTCTCTCCATATAACCAGTTTCCGCTATTACTATCTTATGATAGTATAGTATGATTGTTATAATTAATGAACCAATATTGATGTAAGATTATTAACTATACCTAATGCCCTTTTTATGTGACAAGAGCCCATCTTAGTCTGCTTGGACCACCGTAATACTCTTACCAAAACATTAGGGGTTTGGTCTAGGTCCTGCTGCTTGCTGCACGGAAAGCCAATCACTGAGACAAGTATTGCCAAGCAAGAAGGCTTTAATCAGATGCTGCAGCTGAGGAGATAGGAGATGAGAGTTCAGTCTCAAATCCATTTCCCTGACTGACTTAAGCTAGGAGTTTATATAACAGAGGAGAACTGTAACGATGTGTAAGAAAACAAGAACTAGGGAGGGGCAAGGAAGCAATCATGGTAAGTGAGGGGTCCCACATCGGGTGCGGTGATCTGGTGAGTTTCAGTTCTTTAATACTTTATTTAGAGTCCTGAAGGTCCTGTCCTGAGGAAGGAACTCAGATAGAACAAATGTAAGTTTCAAGCTTTAAGACCAGAAGAGTCAATTTCTCTGTTTATCAAAAGATCAGCCTATAGGACTAGTGGGTTGGTTTCTTCCAGTTCTGGAAGCTGGGAAGTTCAAGATCAAGGTGTTAGCTGATTCAATTCCTGGTGAGGGCCCTCTTCCTAGATTGCATGCAGCTGCCTTTTTCCCATGTCCTCACATGGCAAAGAGAGAGGACAAGCTCTCTGGTGTCTCTTTTAAGGGCATTAATCCCATCATGGGGGCGCCACCTGCATGATCTCATCTGACTCTTATTATCACTCAAAGGCCCCATATCCAAATACTATCACATTGGGGGTTAGGGATTCAACATACATGAATTTAGGAAGAACACACATATTCCATCCATAACAACCATAGTACATTTAGTCATTATTTCTATTAGGCTCTTCTTGACTGTGACAGTTTCTGAGAATCCTTGTTTTTGATAACCTTGAGAGTTTTTAGTAATACTGGTCAGGTATTTTGTAGAATGTTCCTGCATTGGGGTTAGTCTGATATTTTTCTCATGTCGACTGGGGTTATGAGTTTTGGGGAGGAGATCACTTTTCCCTTCCCCCTGCCAGAACCTGGAGGGAATCTTTCTCACATCTTCACTGGTAGAACATGGTGCAGTTCCTGGACATAAGACCCATGAAAGACTGTGGCCCCTAGGACTTTCTAACTCTCATACTAGTCCATAGTCAGTCTCCTGAAGTCTGTCAAAATTACCATGTAAGTGTTTTTACCAGTTTGTAGCTCCAGAGGCATCTGCTCCCAGTGAGATCTTGACTGTGACTCTCTGTATCCATCTGTCTCTCCAGATTTCAGGGTGTCAAATTGCCATTCAGCTTTAGTCCTCTGAGTGTTGAAGGAAAGCCAATGATTTTCAGTTTGTTCAGTTTTTTTCTTGTTGTAAATACATGAGTGATGATTTCCAAGCTTCTTACATGCCCAGGCTGAAATCAGAAGGCTCAGTCAATTCCTACTTATTAATTTTGCTTTTTAAGGAGAGACTCTTTAAAAAATCACCCATTAGATTACCCTGGGATACAGTTATTAAAAAGGAAATATAAATTCCTGAATCTTTCCCTGTCTTTATCTTTATTCTGGCTAATGAATTGGTTTCCTATTTCCCTTAAAAGTGACCAATTAGCTCATGTATATCATTATCAACTCATGGATTTAAATATATTTAATAAGCTTCAATCCACTGTAATTTTTATCTTTAAGCTCAAGCTGTTCCATCTTTGAACAATAAGATCCTTTCAAGTTAGGTCCTCAGTCTTTTGGACATGACTCTAGTGCTTTGACAGCTTCCTAGCTATCTAGCTGTCAATCAGATATGACAAGATGGTTCAGTCTCATCTTGAACATTTCCTGAATTACTTTAAGTATTTTAAGAACATAATCTATATGGGTACTAGAGATTCTGATTCCTAACTGCATTAATCAATGATTCTAAGACTCAATGTACAGAGAAATACATGTAGACATGCATATACTTATGTGTACACACATAAATATGATACCTTATAAATTTATACTAATATTTCCAATTTAAATTTAGTATTATAAATATTTTATTTAGCCAATTAATAATATACCCATATCTTCTTTCTTCCATACCAAGTATCCTGGTTCTTAAGCTGTACTTCAAATATCAAGGCTGTAGAAAAACAGCTTTTTATTTGTTTGTTTTTGAGATGGAATTTTGCTCTTATTGACCAGGCTGGAGTGCAATGGTGAAAAACAGTTTTAACTTATAAGAATCTAGGAAATTCTGGACTAATTAGCTCTTTTTGAGGAATCTACCACTGTAATGACTGGGAAAATGTCAGCAAAATTTGAGGGTGAGCATTTTAAAACATAATAATGTACATTGAAGACTTAATGGCAGGAATGATGGTGGAAGACTAATGTACAAATGTTACATACTGCGCCACAGATGATTCACCAAAAAACTGCATGAGAATGGCCCTAAAACATATAAAAAATGTTCAGCCTAATTAAAGAGAAATGGAACATTGAGCTGCTATTTCTCATCTATCATATTGGCAAAGATTTAAGACTTAATGACACTTTCTTTGGTTAGGCTAGGAAAAGCAGGCAGTCTCATACATTGTTGGTGGGAAATACAGAAGATATAACAATAGTTGCAAAATACTGGAAATAAATAAAATACCCAAACTTAAAAAAGTGGGTGAATAAATCTGATATACCCACATAATGAAGTACTATGCAGCTATGATAAAGAAAACAAATAATTAGGAAGAGCTCTCTATGAACCAATTGGAGTGATTTCCAGGTTATACTGACAAGTGACAAAAACAAAGTACAAAAGAGTGTCTATATTGTGCCACTCTTTTGTTAAAAAAAAAAAAAGGATTTAAGAAAACACACAGGTATCTGCTCATTTGTGGAAAAGAGATTAAAAATAGTAAACCAGAAGCTAAAGATATGGGTTACCTACAGGTGGCGATGAGAAAGGGGTGGAAAGAAAGGAGGAAAGAGAATGTATTACCATGGATGAGAAGGGAGAAGCACTTCTCCAAATATATCTTTTTGTATATCTTTGCCTCTTAGGAACATAGTGACAGTTTTTACATATCCTCCCTCACTCAAGTAAATAAATAATTTGAATCAACTGAGTTATAAGGAGATCCAACATGGAATATTAACACTAACAAATGAACTTAGCCATCTTAAAAATTAACAAAATAATCACACCAAAAGGGGATGCAAAAGAATTCACATAAGTAACCTTGGCAAAACAGTAGTTTTACTGGCTACTGTAAAGCTAAAGACAAAAATAATTATACAAACACACTGTACTCTGTTTAGTAAATCTGTTTCTCATAGGAGTTTGGATTAGCAATTTTGTAGTTCTTTTATGTGTATACTATGATTGAATAAATAAGTCAATATATTGTAAATAGATAATGAGAGCCAGATTCTCACTATTGGAGAAAGAATATGAAAATAAAGAAAAAGGGAAATCTAGAATGAATGTTCCGGTGTTAAGTTGAAATCAGAGCTATCCATATGAATTCAGGGTTTCATACAGAGAGTTAAACATAGAAATAAATATGGATGTGTGTGCATGAATGTGTCAGGAGTAATAACATCCCAGTAGCAATGAGCACATGTTGCACCCAGTTATTGGTTTCTAAACACCATTCTCCAATAAAATAAATGAGTAATTCTTGGAAAAGTGGTTAATTCCAGATGTGAGCAGCAAAAATACAAGATAAACTTGGTGCCAGGAAATAATGAGGAACTCACAAAAGATGTGGCATGCCAAAGGCCACAGGAAGAAGCACTCAATGGCCAAATGTGGAACAATTTGAGCAATAAAATAAATAATGTTTGTATTGTCTTATAGCCTATAGAATAAAATAACTAATTTGTGAGTTCATACTTATATAAATGAATAATTGATCAAATAAATAAATGGAGGAGAAGCAACAGCTCCACCTTACAGTATTAATTTAATTAATAAATGTTAATGGAAGAGTAAAAAGTAAACATAAAAGTAGGCAAATACCACAATAATAATTGTTGCAGGTAAAATGCACTGATGGATTAGTGGGGAAATGTTTGAGGAGAAAAAAGATATTTAAATAGTGTCAAAGTATCTTTCCCAAGATACTTATCAATTAAAAAGGGAGAGATAATAACTACAGTGGAGAATCTTGGTAGACAACACCTTTATCAAGTGTTCAAGGTTAACATCACCAGTAATATGACACACTGACCTCATGTACTCCCTACGTGTATGTTACATTAAGAACTAAACATAACTTTTATGGTATTCTTGCCAGAAAATGCAAAATCTCAATATAACTATCAGAAAATATCAAACAAACCAAATTAAGAGATATTCTACAAAAACTGATCAGTACTCATAAAAACTGTCAAGGTCATGAAAGACAAGGAAAGAATGAGGAACTGCCACAGTTTGGAGGAGACTCAGGAGACATAACTGCCAAATACAACGTGGTACCTGAGATTACATCTTGAAATAAACAAATAAAAAATGACATTAGAAGAAAAATTGATGAAATTAGAATAACATAAACAGTTTGGTTAGTAGTATTGTATCAATGTTAATTTCCTGGCATTGTTGATTGTACTACAATTATGTAAATGGTTAACATAAGGAGAAACTGCATAAGATTTCTCTATACTATTTTTTGCAAATATTCTATGAGTTTAAAATTATTTCCAAATAAGAAGTTGAAAATACATAGTGAAAAGACATGCCATAGCATGAGAGAAAATAATTGCAACACATATATAAATATGAAAAGACTCATATGCAGAGTACACTATAGATCAAATAGAAAAAGACAAACAGCATTGTAGGAAAATAGGCAAGAGACTTGTGTAGGTACTTCATAAGAGAAGATATCAAAAATTCCAATACATCCATCAAAAGGTGCTCAATTTTATGAATCATCAAAGCATTGCAAATTCATACCACAATGAATACCATATTCACCAGAATGGCTAATGTAAGAGATGAACAAGATTGTGATAGGTCAAGATGCAGAGCAGCTGGTACTTTCATACACTGCTGGCCAGAGTATAAATAGGTACAATCACTTAAAAACTATCTGGCATTATGTACTAGAGTGTTTTTAATATATATATAATATCTATAATCTATAACTCATATATATTATGTATATAATATATAACTCATATATATTATATGTATATATAATTTGACCTAATAATTCTACTTCTGGGTATGTATCCTATTAGAAATGGGAACATATGTTCACCAAAAGATGTGCCATAGCTGAAAACTGGAATATACTCAAATGACTGTCAATAGTAGAATGGATAAATAAAGTATGGTAATCATACAATGGAGTACTATACAACCATGAAAATCAATGGTACACAGTACAATGTGAGTGACTCTCACAATCATAAAATTGAGCTAGAGAAGCCAGACATACATAAAATATGCTGTGAAATTATTGACATGAAAGTCAAAGAAAGGCAAAACTGGTCTATGGTTTTAAAACTTATGATGGTGATTACGTTGGGAGAGGAGGCAGGAATAGGGTGGGAACTTCTGGGGGTCTGGTAATCATCTCTTCATTGATCTGGGTGATCTTATGGGCACGTTCCACTTTGTGATAATTTATGGAGCTGTACTCTTAGGATTTTTGCACTTTGACATATGTATGGTAGACTTCAATATAAACACTTTCTTTAAAACTGTTTTTTCTTTAATAAAAACAATTGTTAGCTGCTTACGAATGCAGGTAAGGTGATACCCAGATATCAGCTGGAGTCACCCTTTCCTGGATTCCATCCCCACCATCCTTTTTGTGTGGGATGGGATAATAAACATTTCCCCCCCGTATCTACATACTTCTATCTCTGATTTTCTACTTCTGAGAAATTCTCTCTTTTATTTCCCTTTTTTTTTTTTTCTATTTTCTTTTGTTTACCTTCAGTTGATCCTGATGGGGAAGACGTGCCCCTGCCTTAATTTCTTCTCAAAACACTCACAAAAAGCCAATGTAGGTCATAAACCTTTACTGATGATTTAGAGCAAATGGGGCAAGGCAAGAGGCTTATGCAGATTATTTAACTTAACTATAAAGTTCTGAACTTCAAACTCTTTTCCATTATCCTTATCCTCTCTTCCCGCAACAATCTTCTGCTGGAAATTTTTCAGTTTATCTCCTCTTGTTGAATTGCCATTCCCCATCATGTTTCTTTTCTTCATCAGTCTTGTGTTTTTCCTTCTCCTCCCTAGCTAGCTTATTGAAATCTCCCAAACATATTTTTAAAATTACCTTATCTCATGCATCAGCTTTATGACCTTACCCTGGAAGCTAACTCCCCATACCAAACATGTCTCATCAATTTGGCTAAACCAAAACAGTCTTCTTCCCAGGACATGGATAAACTACCGCTTCCCAGGCAGACTTACGCCAATGGACCTTAAGCTGACAACCTCTTTTCACTTTCCTCGATCCTTAAACTATGCGTGTGTGTGTGTGTGTGTGTGTGTGTGTGTGTGTGTGTGTGTTTGCTTTTTTAGAGACAGGGTCTCACTCCGTCGCCCAGGTATGATTATAATTCATTGCAGCCTCAAACTCCTGGGTTCAAGTGATCCTTTTGCCTCAACCTCCTGAGTAGCTGTGACTACAGGCATGTGCCACCACCCTCAACTAATTATTATTTTATTTTTGTGGAGACAGGGTCTCTCTAATTTGCCCAACCTGGTCTCAAACTCCTGTCCTCAAGCCATCCTCTCACTTCAGCCTCCATAAGTGCTGGGATTATAGGCATAAACTTCTGTGACTCACCTCTTAAGCTGTATTTATTCACACTTATTATCCAAACATGTAGATCCCAGTGCACTGTCTTCAGTTTAATTTTAAAAGAATTAAAAATCATCCTTTAATTAAAAAATGGAGACAGCATAAAGGCATGCAACAGCTTAAAAGGACAGAGTTGGTTTACTGTTCTTTTGTGTCTTTTTCTTCTGAGGACGAATTCATTCCTAGATAACCTTATCACCTTACAATCTGTTGCCAAATTAATATTGTATTAATCTGTTTCCTTGCTGCTAATAAAGACACACCTGAGACTGGGCAATTTACAAAGAAAGAGGCTTAATGGGCTTACAGTTCCACATGGCGGGGAGGCTCACAATCATGGTGGAAGGCAAGGAGGGGCAGGTCACATCTTACATGGCAGCAGGCAAAGAGAGAGAGCTCATGCAGGGAAACTCCCCTTTTTAAATATATCAGATCTCATGAGACTTATTCACTATCATGAGAACAGCACAGGGAAGACTTGCCCCCATGATTCAGTTACCTCCCACTGGGTCCCTCCCACAACATGTGGGAATTCAAGATGAGATTTGGGTAGGGACACAGCCAAACCATATCAACTGTCTTCATTCATATTCCTCTGTCTTATATTTTACTTCACAAGAATTACATTTGTAGTTGCTGGATGGATGTTATTCCACAAAAGTCTGTTGTTAACAACCATTTTACCATATCTAAAACCCAATTACCCAATCAATGTTTTCTGCTTGTCCACAACACTGGTCCAAAACAGAATTACATCATACTAACTGTACAGGATAAACAGATAGTGGAAAGTACTTTGGATAGTTAGTAAAATAACAGCAGAGGACATAAAATAAACACTGATTTATTTTAGAGGCTTGTCACATTAATAAGGTTTTTTTTTTTTTTTTTTTTTGAGACAGACTCTGGCTGTGTCACCCAGGCTGGAGTGCAGTGGTGCAATCTCGGCTCACTGCAAGCTCTGCCTCCCAGGTTCACACCATTCTCCTTCCTCAGCCTCCCGAGTAGCTGGGACTACGGGCGCCTGCCACAACGCCTGGCTAATTTTTTACATTTTTAGCAGAGACGGGGTTTCACCGTGTTAACCAGGATGGTTTTGATCTCCTGACCTCATGATCTGCCTGCCTCAGCCTCCCAAAGTGATGGGATTACAGGCGTGAGCCACTGCGCCCAGCCAATAAGGTTTTTATGAATCCAGTGGTTTTGTGCAAAATGGAACATCCTTTCTAAGATAAGGGAAAACTTGCTGTTTCTTGCAGCCATTCTCATTACAAAAGAAGTGTGATACTTTTCAGCCCACACTGGATTTTGAGGCAGCTTCTACTGCATGTGGGAATACTGCTCTGGCTCACGTGTCACATGGCTCAGAAGGCTACCAGTTTGGAGAAGGATCCAGAATGACGGAGAATTGTGTACCAGATCCAGACTTGGTGAAAGTTGCTGTGAGCCTTGAGCCATTTGTATCAGCAGATCTGAGAGTCCTAGAGGTATCCACGGTGGATGAGGATGCAGGCGGAAGTTCTAGCAAGCTCCCTCAGGGGAGTCACAGTTAAGACACCTAGCATTCCAGAGCTAGGACATACCTGCTGTAGCAGAGAATCAACAACTTGCTGTTGACAAGCAGTTCCCAGTGTGTTCTTGAGCCTTTATAGAGTCTGAGTGTCTGCTGTTAGGACCTCAGTGACTATGATGCAGAGAAGAGCTGGTTGGAAACCTGAACGTGGCACAATCCTTTGAGGTACCAGACATCTGTTTCAGACCCCAGAGGGGGCATTGGTGTATACTGACTAGAAATAACACCCACACTGAATGTGAGTTTGCTTTTCTTACCTGCAGTGCCTCAGCCAGCACCATCATGCAAGGAATTACAAAATGCCAATCATTGCTATGGTATCCCAACTAGCAATGGCTGAGATGGAGGTGCTTATTTTATGACAAGGGACATCTGGTACCAGACTATAAGTCTTATTGCTCAGAAGCAGCTCAACTGAGGCACCAGCAAGGTGGGCTGTCATTATCTAGAATGTGGTATGTTTGCTCATCCAGTACCTGATGTTTGGTGCAGAGTCATTAGAGTAATTGGGTCTGGAAACCAAAGCACAGAAGAAATACAGGATACTGTTGACGTAGGAGGTGGGACTTGACTCCAGAGGCAGGACTGTGACACTGGACCAGATTAAGGACTAGCTAAAACAGGGCCAAGGTGGAAGGAGCTTTCAATCAGATACACCCATTAGCGTGCTATGCCAATTTACCATTGCCATGGCAACACTCAGGAGTTATCACCCCTTTCCGTGACAATGACCCAGTGGCCCCAAAGTTACTACTGCTTCCCTAGAATTCTCTGTATAAACTTCCCCTTAATTGGATGCAATTAAAAGTGGGTATAAATATGTCTGCAATACTGCCATGAGCTGCTACTCTCTGCCTACAGGGCAGCCCTAATCTGCAGGAGTAGTCACAGACTTGTAACACTGTCAGAGCTGTGTAACACAGTTTTCCATAGAGCTGTTTTCTTCTACCTCTGGCTTGCCCTTGAAATCCTTCCTGGGAAAAGCCAAGAACCCTCATGAACTAAGTTCCACTTTGGGGGTCACCTGCCCCCCATCACCCTCGCCATCATGGTGACCCTCTTTTGGAATTTGTGTTTCCCATTTCTGCTCTGCCAGATCAAGTGTCCCAGTTCTCAGGGAAGGGAACACTTCCACTAGAGCACATAGTAAAGAGTACTCTGAATTTAGAGTTCCAATTAGCACCTGGCCACTTTGGGCTTCCCATGTCTGCAAGAAAAGGAGTAACTTAAAGTAATCGACTCGAATTGCACTGAGGATGGAGGTTTGCTGTTACATGATGAGAACAGAGAGAGGTGTATCTCAACTGCTGGGTATTTCTGGGATGTCTCTTGGTGTTTCTGTGCTCAGTGACAATGGTGAATGGATATGTAGCAACCATAGTTTGAAAAGGGAAAGTTATTAAGGGCATAGACTCTTTAAGGAAGAATTAGGTCACCACACTACACAAGCTAAGGTGTTGTCAAAGGATGAAAGATTTCTAGAATGAGTAGTGGAGGAGTGAGATGAGAAATATCATCTTCAGTCTCAGAGCCAACTGCAGTAGCTTGTCACAATAAGCCACGTGTATAAAGTCCTTATGGATACTGCTGCTGGTTTTGACCTAGAAGGGAACCGTATGATGGGCTTGACTTAATGGATCATAACTGCATCTAAAAAACACAAAGGATGGACTACATCATAGCTTTCTTGTGTGTCACTTCATATCTTCCATGTACATATCCACCAGCTTTCCTCAGGAGCTTCTTGAAAACACCTCACTCAGACCTGCTATCACTTTTTCCCCAGAACATCTCTGATGCTGCAACACAGGGTGTTTGCATGAACCCACCTAGTTTTCATGAATGTACAAACCAGAACTGCAGAGACAACAGATCTGTAGGAGCTTTCTTTACTAATGGGGGAAATGGGGCCACGTCATAAATGCTTTTCTCTTTTTTTGTTCCCTGGTTGGACAATTCTGAGACATGTTCCATGAGATTCCTGAGAAGTTTCTGGCTACATGGTGCATCAGCCCTCCATAGTGATGGCCAATTCAACATGCACCCTTGGATTATTTCCCTTCCTCCTGTCTCGATCCTCATGCCCCCTCCGTTTCTCACTTGTATCACTCCCCAAATAAACTATCTGTTGGTACAGCTTTGTGTTAGGGGTTCTCTTTAGAGACATCTAGACTAAAAAAAATTGGAGAAGAGATTAGAGCTGGAGAATGAAATTGATCACAATTTCATTCCAGTCCCTTCAAAACTGACTGTAATTAATTAGTTTGGCAGGCTTGGCTATCATGCACTTATGTGAACTCTTAGTTATGAAGGTAAAGCTTTAGCTGCCTGAAACAGATGGGGCCATTATTATTCTCCAGATTACTCAGGATCCAGTAAAGTTCCAGTGGGCTGCCTCAGCTCAGTCTACCTTCAGAGAACCCTCAAGAAATTGTTTTTGTAATTGCATTGCATAATAAACTGTATCTATAACCAAACTAAATTCTATGCTCACCTTACCAACATTATAAGCTGGTTCCTCCTGTACTTGACAAGTATAATATCAATAAATCAATTTTAGTGTTTTAACATTAAAACCTTGCCTCTTTTTATTATCAGGTCTGAAAGTGATAGTGTATCATTTATAATGCACTCTGAACCAAGAATGCCCTCATATAAAAGTCCTCAGTTTGTTTTTCCTCTGTAGAACAATATCCCTATAAACTGCAGAGAATCCATTGTTAAAACATGGAAGCTGTCTTTGATGATTTTAACTATACTAAGAAATGAAGTCATTTTGGTCCAAATGCAAGAGAAAAGCCTCTACCTTCCTTTTATTTCTGTGTGTCTCATTAAAGAAAGGGCTAAGTGTTAATTTGGGAAATCACCAACTTTAAATAATGAAGGAGACGAGTTTTTTTCAGGACCAATAATTTAAAAGTCTATCTTGAATATTTCAGCATTGGATAAGAAGAATGATGAAGCTATTAATAATTCTGCCTTAGTGTTACCAAAAATTGTTTTAATGAAAGACAGTGTGTCTGGGTTTAATGTAAATCAGGCTAAGAGAAAGATAGTGCCTTAAAAATAATTAGACATCCAGTTGAAAAATCTTGCTTCTATAATCTTTCTACCCCACATCTTAGCCTGCTCTCCAAAGTAAAACTATAAAGGGTTCTCTCTGGTTCCCTCTCTGTCCCCCATGTTCACCTAGAAAAGATGTGAAGAGCAAAACTATGCAAGACCTCTGTTTCATTAAACAAACTCAAGTCCAATAAGTTGTTTCACTTAAAAATTCAGCTAGCCTAAGTGTGATAAGTTCTATTGGTATTTTTCTTCAGTCATGAAAATGTTATTCAAATTTTCCACCTGAACTTCCAACTGATAATTTAAAATGATACATTAATTAAAAATAGTTGGAAACATTTCTAGATGAACAGAAAAGAAGTTTTGAAATTATGGGAGGGTGAAAAACATGGAAAATTACATACTCTATGTGAGTACTATTGAATAAATGCTAATATATTGTCTAAGACTTTGTATGGTCTACAATATTTGAATAAATAAAATACATGACAACTAATAGACCAAAAGGTGGGAAAAGAGTATATGCATTGTTGGGGACATAGCAAAAATAATAAATTCTATTAAAAAGTAATACATCAAAAATGTATGTTTTAATCTTTAGGGTAATCAATAAAAGAATAGTAAAATGAATTATAAAGTAATAGAGTGTATGGAATAGTACTTGGTTAATACTTGACTAAAATTGAGGAAAAAGAAAAAAATTAATCTGTTCTCACACTGTTAATAAAGACAAAGCCAAGACTGAGTAATATATAAAGGAAGGAGGTTTAATTGATTTACAGTTCCGCATAGCTAGGGAGGTCTCACAATTATAGTGGAAGGTGAATAAGGAGCAAAGTCACATCTTACATGCCAGTAGGCAAGAAAGCTTATTCAGGGGAACTCCCATTTATAAAACCATCAGATCTCATGAGACTTATTCACTATCACTTGAAGAGTATGGGAGAAACTTCCCCCATGATTCAATTATCTCCACTTGGCCTTGCCCTTGACATGTGGGGATAATTACAATTCAAGATGAGATTTGGATGGGGACATGGCCAAACCATATAAGAACAAAAAGCAAGTAAATAGTAGGGCAGTCAATTTAAACACAAATATAAGAAAGTTTTAATTAAATGTAAGCAGTCTGAATACTGTGATTAAAAGATTTGTCAGTTTCTTTTTTTAAAGCCAGACATTTATGACATACATGAGATGCATTTTAAATGTAAGGCTGTAGAAATGTTGAAAGCAAATTTAAAAGAGAAAAACTTAATAAAAAAAGATATATACACAAATATTAACCAAAAGAAAGTTGATATAGTTATATAACATTAGAAAAAGTGGGCTTTTATGAAAGAATCACTGCCTATATATGTTTCAGTTCATTAATTCTCTTTTTAGCAGTGTTCGGTCCTCTGTTAAATCAATCCCTTCAGTTCTTAACTTTGGCTATTCTATTTTCTAAGTAGAATTTCTATCTGATTTTTTCTTTATTCTATTTCTTGGCTGAAATAGTCATGTATTTTTCTTGAACATATTAATCACAATGTTTTAAAGTCTGTGTCTGATAACTAATATTTTGATCTCCTATGGATCTACTTCTATTATCCCAAGTTTTTCTCCTTGTTTTCAGTGATTTGATTCTGTGTCCGGTATGACTGATAATTTTTACTGGATGTCAGACACTGTATATGAAAAGATTTAAAGATAACGTGAGGCTCCTGATGTTGCAGATTTTCTACGTGGAGGACAAACTTTTGCTTCTGGCAGATAGCCAATTAGAAGAGAAATAGGTAAACTTAATTGATCTTATACTGAACTGATTTAAAGTTATTATTTTTTATTTTTTATTTTTTTATTATACTTTAAGTTCTAGGGTACATGTGCATAACGTGCAGGTTTGTTACATATGTATACTTGTGCCATGTTGGTGTGCTGCACCCATCAACTCGTCAGCACCCATCAAGTCATCATTTATATCATGTATAACTCCCCAATGCAATCACTCCCCCCTCCCCCCCTCCCCATGATAGGCCCCATTGTGTGATGTTCCTCTTCCCGAGTCCAAGTTTCATAATTGTTCAGTTCCCACCTATGAGTGAGAACATGTGGTGTTTTGTTTTCTCTTCTTGTGATAGTTTGCTAAGAATGATGGTTTCCAGCTGCACCCATGTCCCTACAAAGGAGGCAAACTCATCCTTTTTTATGGCTGCATAGTATTCCATGGTGTATATGTGCCACATTTTCTTAATCCAGTCTGTCACAGATGAACATTTGGGTTGATTCCAAGTCTTTGCTATTGTGAATAGCGCCGCAATAAACATACGTGTGCATGTGTCTTTGTAGTAGAATAATTTATAATCCTTTGGGTATATACCCAGTAGTGGGATGGCTGGGTCATATGGTATATCTAGTTCTAGATCCTTGAGGAATTGCCATACTGTTTTCCATAATGGTTGAACTAGTTTACAATCCCACCAACAGTGTAAAAGTGTTCCTATTTCTCCACATCCTCTCCAACACCTGTTGTTTCCTGACTTCTTAATGATTGCCATTCTAACTGGTGTGAGATGGTATCTCATTGTGGTTTTGATTTGCATTTCTCTGATGGCGAGTGATGATGAGCATTTTTTCATGTGTCTGTTGGCTGTATGAATGTCTTCTTTTGAGAAATGTCTGTTCATATCCTTTGCTCACTTTTTGATGGGGTTGTTTGTTTTTTTCTTGTGTATTTGTTTGAGTTCTTTGTAGATTCTGGATATTAGCCCTTTGTCAGATGAGTAGGTTGCAAAAATTTTCTCCCATTCTGTAGGTTGCCTGTTCACTCTGATGGTAGTTTCTTTTGCTGTGCAGAAGCTCTTTAGTTTAATTAGATCCCATTTGTCAATTTTGGCTTTTGCTGCCGTTGCTTTTGGTGTTTTAGACATGAAGTCCTTGCCCATGCCTATGTCCTGAATGGTACTACTTTGATTTTCTTCTAGGGTTTTTATGGTATTAGGTCTAACATTTAAGTCTCTAATCCATCTTGAAGTAATCTTCGTATAAGGAGTAAGGAAAGGATCCAGTTTCAGCTTTCTACTTATGGCTAGCCAATTTTCCCAGCACCATTTATTAACTAGGGAATCCTTTCCCCATTTCTTGTTTCTCTCAGGTTTGTCAAAGATCAGATGGCTGTAGATGTGTGGTATTATTTCCGAGGACTCTGTTCTGTTCCACTGGTCTATATCTCTGTTGTGGTACCAGTACCATGCTGTTTTGGTTACTGTAGCCTTGTAGTATAGTTTGAAGTCAGGTAGCGTGAGGCCTCCAGCTTTGTCCTTTTGACTTAGGATTGTCTTGGCAATGCGGGCTCTTTTTTGGTTCCATATGAACTTTAGAGCCATTTTTTCCAATTCTATGAAGAAAGTCATTGGTAGCTTGATGGGGATGGCATTGAATCTGTAAATAACCTTGGGCAGTATGGCCATTTTAATGATATTGATTCTTCCTATCCATGAGCATGGTATGTTCTTCCATTTGTTTGTGTCTTCTTTGATTTCACTGAGCAGTGGTTGTAGTTCTCCTTGAAGAGATCCTTTACATCCCTTGTAAGTTGGATTCCTAGGTATTTTATTCTCTTTGAAGCAATTGTGAACGGAAGTTCATTCCTGATTTGGCTCTCTGCTTGTCTGTTACTGGTGTATAAGAATGCTTGTGATTTTTGCACATTAATTTTGTATCCTGAGACTTTGCTGAAGTTGCTTATCAGCTTAAGGAGATTTTGGGCTGAGACGATGGGGTTTTCTAAATATACAATCATGTCATCTGCAAACAGGACAATTTGACTTCTTCTTTTCCTAACTGATACCCTTGATTTCTTTCTCTTGCCTGATTGCCCTAGCCAGAACTTCCAACACTATGTTGAATAGGAGTGGTGAAAGAGGGCATCCCTGTCTTGTGCCAGTTTTCAAAGGGAATTTTTCCAGTTTTTGCCCATTCAGTATGATATTGGCTGTGGGTTTGTCATAAATAGCTCTTATTATTTTGAGGTACGTTCCATCAATACCGAATTTATTGAGCGTTTTTAGCATGAAGGGCTGTTGAATTTTGTCAAAAGCCTTTTCTGCATCTATTGAGATAATCATGTGGTTCTTGTCTTTGGTTCTGTTTATATGCTGGATTACGTTTATTGATTTGCGAATGTTGAACCAGCCTTACATCCCAGGGATGAAGCCCACTTGATCATGGTGGATAAGCTTTTTGATGTGCTGCTGAATCCGGTTTGCCAGTATTTTATTGAGGATTTTTGCATCGATGTTCATCAGGGATATTGGTCTAAAATTCTCTTTTTTGTTGTGTCTCTGCCAGGCTTTGGTATCAGGATGATGTTGGCCTCATAAAATGAGTTAGGGAGGATTCCCTCTTTTTCTATTGATTGGAATAGTATCAGAAGGAATGGTACCAGCTCTTCCTTGTACCTCTGGTAGAATTCAGCTGTGAATCCATCTGGTCCTGGACTTTTTTTGGTGGGTAGGCTATTAATTATTGCCTCAATTTCAGAGCCTGCTATTGGTCTATTCAGGGATTCAACTTCTTCCTGGTTTAGTCTTGGGAGAGTGTAAGTGTCCAGGAAATTATCCATTTCTTCTAGATTTTCTAGTTGATTTGCGTAGAGGCGTTTATAGTATTCTCTGATGGTAGTTTGTATTTCTGTGGGGTCGGTGGTGATATCCCCTTTATCATTTTTTATTGCGTCTATTTGATTCCTCTCTCTTTTCTTCTTTATTAGTCTTGCTAGCGGTCATAGGCTCAAAATAAAGGGATGGAGGAAGATCTACCAAGCAAATGGAGAACAAAAAAAAGCAGGTGTTGCAATCCTAGTCTCTGATAAAACAGACTTTAAACCATCAAAGATCAAAAGAGACAAAGAAGGCCATTACATAATGGTAAAGGGATCAATTCAACAGGAAGAGCTAACTCTCCTAAATATATGCACCCAATACAAGAGCACCCAGATTCATAAAGCAAGTCCTTAGAGACCTACAAGAGACTTAGACTCCCATACAATAATAATGGGAGACTTCAACACTCCACTGTCAACATTAGACAGATCAACGAGACAGAAAGTTAACAAGGATATCCAGGAATTGAACTCATCTCTGCACCAAGCGGACCTAACAGACATCTATAGAACTCTCCACCCCAAATCAACAGAATATACATTCTTCTCAGCACCACATCGCACTTATTCCAAAATTGACCACATAATTGGAAGTAAAGCACTCCTCAGCAAATGTAAAAGAACAGAAATTATAACAAACTGTCTCTCAGACCACAGTGCAATCAAACTAGAACTCAGGACTAAGAAACTCAATCAAAACCGCTCAACTACATGGAAACTGAACAACCTGCTCCTGAATGACTACTGGGTACATAACGAAATGAAAGCAGAAATAAAGATGTTCTTTGAAACCAATGAGAACAAAGATACAACATACCAGAATCTCTGGGACACATTTAAGCAGTGTGTAGAGGGAAATTTATAGCACTAAATGCCCACAAGAGAAAGCAGGAAAGATCTAAAATTGACACTCTAACATCACAATTAAAAGAACTAGAGAGGCAAGAGCAAACACATTCAAAAGCTAGCAGAAGGCAAGAAATAACTAAGATCAGAGCAGAACTGAAGGAGATAGAGACACAAAAAACCCTCCAAAAAATCAATGAATCCAGGAGTTGGTTTTTTGAAATGATTTAAAGTTATTTTGGTTTTTTTTTGTTTGTTTGTTTTAATAATAGTGAGAAGTACTCTATTTCCATTTTCCTTAGCCCAAGAGTATAGCCTTTCTGGGTTTTAAAGGGAACGTCTGGAGTGTTTTACCAGAGTCTTCTATGATGAAGCTTGAACTCCAGTATTATTCTCCCCAGCTTTTGAGACTGTCAAAATTCTCCACTGTTTTTCATTCTAGTTACCAGTTTGTGTTAGACCTCTAGCCTCTTGGCCAAAAGTTATGGATTGGCAAATATTTCAATGGTCCAGGCAACAGTAAATGTTGATCTTATATCACTGTTCTTCTGTTCTCCTTGCAATATTGGTTCCTAATATCCTAACTATTTTGATTGTTCTCTGACGTCTTAAAACTGATTTTTAAAAAATTTCCAGATATTTTTGTTGTCTTACATTAAAATATTTAGTTTTATGCAAGTTAGTCAGCTATCATTAAAAGCAAAAACCCTCTGATTGTTATTTTGTTTGCATATCCATTTATTGTAGAGAGGTTGAGTGTAGTTTTATATATTTACTGTTCATTGTGTTTTCTTCTCTGTGAACTCCTTGCCCACTATTTATTGGGTTGTCTTTTGGTTTATAATACATGAGGAACTCCAGATACTATTTGAGAGAAAGGAGATTTTAATATGCCTGCAAATATCTTTTAGTCTGTAACTTGTCTTAATTTTTTTATGTTGTCATTTGTCACACAGAAATTTTAAAATTTTGATAGTTAAATTTCAAACATCTTTTCCTGTGTAGTTTGTGGATTTGGGATTTGATTCAACAAATTATTCTCTATCCTGATGTCACAAAGATATCCTTCTAATTTTTCTCCTAAAATTTTTGCAGTCTTAATTTTTATATTTAGGTTTTTAATTTACCAGGTTTGTTTATCTGTGTTGCCTTACTAGGAATAGCCAGCTGTTCTACAACATGTGTCAAAGTGCCAATAATTTCCCAACCATTTGGTAATGACACAGTTTTTTAAAATTACTTATATTATTTTAAAATTTATTAATAGTATTAATTTCTTCACGTTCACATGAATTTCTTAAAGACAGTGATTGTATCCTGTGGTTCTGTGAATCTCCCAAACTCCTCAAATTTCATGAATACTAAATATAAGAAAATATTTATGAATGAATGTATTGATCTAGATTGATTGATAATATGTATTTATAAATAGCATAACATTTTCTACCTGTCACAACATTTATACTCATGATTTCTAGCCAAAATTTTTCAACCTATGCAACAAAATATTGACTTTTGGTGCCTCTAAAATAAAGCTCTAAGCAAGTGGTAACAGTGCTAGCTATCACTCATTGATTACTGATTGTAAGCCTGGCAATGATCTAAGAACTTTATATGTTTTAACTCATTTTTAAGGAAACTATGAGTCAGGTGAATAGCATTATCTTTCATTTTTCAGATGAGATAATAGACCACATTGTAGTGAATTTTTACTTAAGTTTATGAAGATAGTCAATGCAGAGTCACTTTATCTAAATGTGCTTTATTTTAATTTATAATATAAATGAAGTATTGCTACTACACAACTTTCAGGCAAACACTGAATGTGAATATATCTCTAAATACAGCCATAATCATTTCTGTGTGGTATGTTCACATTTATATTTCTATACACAAATGCTGTTATCATTATCCTTAATAATTCATTAGAAGCTTAGCAGATTTGTGGTGTTAGACAAGGTGTTAAAATTAACTAATTTGTTTGAATCTACATACAAAATTTGGTATATCTGAGTTTCACAATTCTTTCCTTGATCATGGCTGCATTTCAAGGGAGAATGCACTTTATGTGCTGCTCTGGTGGTAAAAACAAATTTCACATAAATGGAGTAAAGAGCATTTAATGAACTGAGTTACATGCATGTGAAAGCCAACAGCAATATTAGAAATGGTGTTTATTTTATAGCCCAGAAACTGCATTTTAAATGCTAGTATATGTTTATATGACAGTTCTATTAAATATAAAAGAGTCCCATTACAAGGGAAATCCTTTGCATGGGCTTTTTATATGGTCTAAATAGCATACCCAGCTCTGCAACTACTCATGTGAGACATTTTTAGAACCTTATTTATGTTAAAGCCATAACAAACTAGCAACTAGAAAACTATAATGGGCACAAGCGGCTAATAAAAATGAGATTGTTGAAAATACTTCTCAATAGCAACTTAGGAAGTATCCTGATGAAACGAAGTGAAGGCTTGGTGTCTCTGGAAGCCTGCCACTGCAGTAATCACAGACATTTGGCCACAGGTGCTCCCCTTTTCCATCTTTGCTTTTCTGGCTGAAAACTAAACAGGCAATGCAGTTTAAGGTTGGTATTTGCCCCATTTTTCATTGTAATGCCTACTGAACCAGAGATGCTCTAGAAAAAAATCCTAGGATCATTCTTCCTCCCTGCACTGATTATTCGCTGAGTGATGCCTCTGCAGAAGGGCAGATGCTCCCAAGCTGATTAGAGGAGGAAGAATGCCAGGATGCGTTCTGGCTCCATTTGTGCATGTGTGTGTACATGAGCCGCTTATGTGTGCAAATGTGTGCGATCTATGTAAGTCCTCAACAGTTGAAATCTGGATCGCTTCTCTACTAAACTGCCATGTTTAGACAAGCTGGCTAAAATGAACAGGTCAACCATTTATTTATGGAGTGAAAACTATTTGATCTGGGGTAGATAGCTCCACAGGCATACGTGTTGAGCCAAAGTCATTTTTATTGCTGCATCTTGCAGAATTCCAAAATAGTTCACGTGGCCCTTCATGTGAGCAAAAGAAAAATTCCCACAGAAGGGTGGGCTGGTCAAGGGTGAAATGTAGCTTGAATCACCCCCAAATCAATATATGTTTATATAAGCAAGAGTGTAAAAGAATGGAGAAAGAATACCTGTGAGTTTTAAACTAATGCTAACCTCCTAATGAATTTTGTTCATCCATTCCCTGGTGGTACTCTGCTAGGGCAGAACTGAGGCAAAAAACAGAATACATAATGCTATCTTTTTGCACACAGGGATGTTGGAACACTGTTAAATAGAGTTTGAAAACTACTCTCCTATTGTAATTATGCCATGATGACTGGTCCAAAAGCCATCTATTTTTGGCATGGGATCACCTTCCAGGTCAGCGACATTCTCACTCACACATTGTGGAATTTCCTCCACAACACCCCCGATGATGGTCCTCCAGTCTATTTTTGAACTCTTCATGTTGGGAAGCACACAACCTTAAAACTTGTCTAGTGGGCTGGGCTCGGTGGCTCAAACTTTGGGAGGTCAAGGGTGGTGGATCACCTGAGGTCAGGAGTTCGAGACCAGCGTGGCCAACATGGTGAAACCCCATATCTACTAAAAATACAAAAATTAGCTGGGCATGGTGGCACGTGCGTGTAATCCCAGCTACTCCGGAGGCTTAGACAGGAGAATCACTTGAACCTGGGAGGCAGAGGTTGCAATGAGCTGAGATCATGCCATTGCACTCCAGCCTGGGCAACAAGAACGAAACTCCATCTCAAAAAAAAAAAAAAAAAAAAAATTTGTCTAGCTTCATTTGTAAGGAAGTTCTTTACAAAACAGTTGTCATACCATATATGTTGAATTTATGTTAGCATGTCACTTAAGTGAAAATGGCCACCCAAGAACAGCTGGCTCATCTTATAAGCTTCCCACAGCCATTCGGGGAATTTCTCTCTGGAACAGAGAAAAGTATTAATGTATAGTTATGAATATTAACGTCTTTTTCAGCCTATGTTGTCCTGCTGAGGTTCTGAGCCTTTGTTGTGCTAAGGGAAGAAGAGAACTGGAAGGCAGGAGGCTATAGACTGGTTTACATGAGAAAGACAAGGAGCCCTTTGCAGAGAGCCAGAAAAGGCCTAGAAAGCAGAATACTGAGGGAAGAGTTTGAGCTCACATAAGCAGTTTGTGGGGTGAGTTTTATGAAAAGAGAAAGATATGAGGAAATTGCCTGGGGTTGCAGACTCTGAGAGACACAAGTGCAGGGGATTTCGGGAATGTTGACATAGGTTATACTCTATTACTCTCTTTCTGGTTTGTTTTTGAGACATCAGTGAAGATCAATTGCTTTTCATGGTATTTGAAGTTTGATTTCTGGATGAAACAGCTTATTTGTTCTATGCCTCTCTCAGGCCACTTAAGATGTGATCCTGTTCTAGATTTCCACCTCATTAGCATCTTTGTAACTGGGTAGTTGCTGTTAAGGGCACATGGAGACACTATTATCAATATTTTGTCATTTTGGAAAACATGAGTTAGTCTATCTGAGTCTGATTAACTCCAAAATGCAAACAGTAAGTTTTTGGACCTGCAAAACTGAGGGTCTGCCTTTAAGATATGTGGGAGGTAGGGGGAGAGGAACTGGTGCTGTAGACTGGGGGCTGCCTAGACATCACCTCATACTGTGCTGTGATCTTAGAAAACGAGGCTGGGAGCAGTGGCTTACACCTGTAATCCCAACATTTTGGGAGGCCGAGGCGGGAGGATTGCTTGAGCCCAGGAATTTGAGGCCAGCCTGGGCAACATGGTGAACTCCTGTCTCTAGCAAAAAGACAAAAAATTAGCTGGGCATGGTGGCACCTGTCTGTAGTCCTAGCTACTGGGGAGGCTGAGGCGGGAGGATCACCTGAGCCTAGGGAGGCCAAAGCTGCTGTGAATCATGATCATGCCACTGCACTCCAGCCTGGGCGACAGAGTGAGACCCTGTTTCAAAAAAGCGTTTTAAAAAGTCACTAAGGCTTAGAGATCGGTGCTCAGTTTCACAGATTCAAAAATTTGTTGCTATTTGAGCCTTGAAGTTGATCAGATTCTGAGAGACTGACTCATATTTTTCAAATTCATGAGATATTGACGTGCAAATTAAAATATCAAATATCCTAGTATATAATATCAGTTGGCTTTTCACCCAGTAGGAAAGCATATGGAAAAACCACTTAGCATTTAGGATATTTTTAAGTGTGGGATTAGAGCAAGTAGAAGGGGCTAGGATGCACTTGTCTTAAAAATTCACTTCTACAGGAGACATAGACTTGCTGAGAGTAAGCTGGGAGCTTAATTGAGCTGAGCTTCTATTGCCTAAGTTTGGCTCAATAAACACCATCATTCTGTGGTCCTTTGCCAATCACTAATCCAACCTCCACTCCTATTGATACAACTTTTCTTTTGCTATGTTATTATTTATCACTGATATGTATATAGTCAAATGCACCATTCTAATTTCAGTCCGGGAGACATGTTGTCTATTTCTTACTGTGCTTTCCAATATTTTCTTCTGTTCAATTTTCAAAGCATTTGTTTGACTTTGTAATGATTCCAAAGAACAAATATTTTTGTTTTCACTCTGTAGTTGGTATTATGTAGTATGCTAGACAGAAAACAGATCTAAGAAGAATGCCATTTACAATCTCACACCTCCCTCCATCTTTTTCCAAACCCACCTCCAGTAGATGACTAATGTACCACTCCTCTGCATTCACACAAACATATATAAACAGATGTAAACATGTTGTAAAATGAGAGCATATTTATTCATGAATCTGTAACCTGTCTTTTTCTGCTTAATGTATTATAGACAACTCTCTGGATATCCCTCCAACTCATTTGTTAACAATGCCCAATATTCTATCTTATTAATTTTCTATAATTTATTTAATTAGCTTGTATTTGTAAACATTCTAATTATTTCCAATATTTTGCCCCTATAAACAATGCTTCAATAAACTCAAACTTTGTATAATAATCTTTTTTCTTTCCCCTGTAGGAGAAAATCTCAAATGTGGGATCACTGGGTCAAAGGCTACATTATATTTTAATAATATTTCTAGACTCCTTTCTTGAAATATTTCCTAAACCAGTGCATGAGAGTACTAACTTGTTCTCATTCTCATTTGTACTGGGTATTATCAGTCTTTTAAATTTTTGTCATCCTGATACTTTGAGTTGCATTTCTCTCATTAATGGTAAATTTGAGTTTTTCTTAAAAAATCTATTTGCTGGCTGGGCACGGTGGCTCACGCCTGTAATCCCAGCACTTTGGGAGGCCGAGGCGTGTGGATCACGAGGTCAGGAGATGGAGACCATCCTGGCTAACACGGTGAAACCCTGTCTCTATTAAAAATACAAAAAATTAGCCGGGCATGGTGGTGGGCGCCTGTAGTCCCAGCTACTCGGGAGGCTGAGGCAGGAGAATGGTGTGAACCCGGGAGGCGGAGCTTGCAGTGAGCCGTGATCGCACCACTGCACTCCAGCCTGGGCGACAGAGCAAGACTCCGTCTCAAAAAAAAAAAAAAAAAAAAAAAATCTATTTGCTCATATACACCTCTTTGGCAGTGCTTGCCTATTAATATTATTTGCCTGTTTCTCTGTTGGGTAATTTTAATTTTTTCAATCAATTTGTAAATGTTCCTTCTTTCACCTCTATCATTTTCTTCTGCTTGCCCTTCTTCCCTTCTTCCTTCCAACTCTGTCTTCATCTCTGTTTCCTCCCTCCTTCCCTCCCGCTCCTCCTCCTTTCTCTCCCTCTACCCTTTCTCTTATTTTCTGTCCCTCCTTCTCTCTCTTCCCTCTTATCTGTGTCTCTCTTTTTCTTTTTATCTAAACACCAGTCAGACTTTTTTCCATTAGAGTTTCTTTATGGTGTCTTTTGCTGTACATCTCAAGTTTTTACATGACAAAGCAAATGTGTCTGCCTTCCTCACAGATTTTTTGAGTCACCATCTTGTTTATTAAAGTCTTCTCCACTTTATTACTATTACATATTTCAATAGGCAGATGTTCTGAGTTCCAGTATTCTACCATACACTGGTGTGATTTATGTCAGAATAAGGATATACAGCAGAAAGCCTGCTGGGTTCCCTTTGGTTTATTATTACTCTAGCACAACATGAGCAGAAAGTAATTTTTTAAAAGCACACAATTAAAAAAATTTAAAATACAAAGAATTATTTAATGTTACATCGTAGAATATTTGCAGCAATTGTCTAATTGTTCTAGCCTATGGTGTCATTCTCTTCCTGTAAAGTAAGAGTTTCGGCTAATCTCTGTTGTTCTAGTTTCTTCTTAAAACGTAAACAATTTTTAAGCTGTATTACCAGTGCCTTAAAGATAACATCTCAGGGCCCTGAGTATAGTGACTTTGGAATTGGAATATGAATAAAGATAATCAAATGTGCTCTCATTTTCTTATTTTCCATCTTAAGTTTTAACTCCCTCTAATCCAAGTTGGTTCTTCCTGTGTGGAGACTATTCTCCCTAACAGAACTCTCCTAATAATACAGCTTCTGGGTGTGGCGTAACAAGACTGCTAAATGGATAACATAAATTTCTGTGCATCTAGTTATACCTAAATTCAATCGCTGATTAAAGGTGCTAGCATCATAAGAATTGGGAGGAAATGTGAGGTTTTAACTTTTGTAGGTTTTAAGAACTCCAAGTCTAATAGAATGGTTAAAACAGCTTTGAAAACAAAATATAGAGTTAGAGCACAAATACCATATTATTTTAAGATTTATTATAAAGCAATAGTAATTAAGGTAGTGTGGTATTGGCACAAAGATAGAGAATAGAACAATGAAATCAAATAGTCTAGAAAATGACAATTGATTTTTCAACCAAGGTGGTAATTCAACAGTGAAAGGACAGCCTTTTCAATAGAAAGTGCTGAGGAAATTGGATATCCATGTGCAATAAATAAACAAAACCCCTTTAATCTGTATGTTACACTGTATGCAAAAATTAACTCAAAATGGGTCATGAATCCAAATGTGAAACCTGTAACTCTACAACTTCTAGAATATAACATAAAAGAAACCTTTGTAATTTTGGATTAGGAAAAGATTTCTTAGATGCAACACCAAAAGCATAATTCATAGAAGAACAAATAAATAACGCAGACATCGTAAAAATTTTAAAAATTATTTGAAAATCATTGTTAAATAATGAAAAGACAAACCAAGACTGAGAGCAAGTCTTTGCCTAGCATACATTTGATAAAAGACTAGTATCTAGAACACATAAAGAACTCTCAAACGTCAATAATAAGAAAAAAGTACCCATTTTTTCCAATGGTCAAAAGTTTTAAACCAACACCGCATCTAAGAAGATACATAAATGGCAAATAAGCACAAGAAATATATTTAATATATTTAAGGAAATACAAGTAAATCTACAATGAGATGGACCAGAGGTTCTTCTCAGAGGTCAGAGTGTCTTCCTACTTTAAAAGTGCTTCATGGAACCTGGTCCTCCTCTCAATTCATTCCCCACCTAGATGGCTGGCTGCTTAGAACCTTCTCATGGATCCCTTGGACAGCGCCAAGTTCCCTGTCACCTGCCATGATGCACAAGCAGGTGCACAAGAACTACCACCAGAACTTGGAGGTCACTGTCAATCACCAGATCAACCTTGAGTTCAACTGTATCAAGTCTTTTTACTTTAACTGCGATTATGTGGCTTTGAAAAACTGACAATTTCTTCACCAATCTCATGCTGAGAAACCGTTGAAGCTGCAGAACCAACAAAGTGGCCAAATCTTCCTTCAGGATATCAAGAAACCAGGCCATGGCCACTGGGAGAGTGGGCTGAATGCAGCGGAATATGTGGTACACTTGAATAAAAGCACGAATCAGTTAGAAATGATCACTGAAATAAACAGACCCCATTTGTGTGGCTTCATTGATATTCATTACCTGAATGAGTAGGTAAAATCCAGTAAAGATGAGTGACCACTGAAACCAGCTTGCATGAGATGGGGGCCCTGGAATCTGACACGGCCAAGTATGTCTTCAAGTTCACCCTGAGAGACAGTGATGCTGACATCTTAACCTTAGGTTGGTTCCCTCATAGCCAAGGGAGTGACTTCCACCAGAGCAGTGCATACATTTGGGTTTATCTTCATCTTTTTCTATAAGTTGTACCAAGACATCCATTTAAGTTATTTCATGTGTGCTTTATTTTCAAATAAAGTAATTTGGTAACCCTCCTCCCCAATAGGATGCCACTGAGACCTATTAAATGGCTAAAATTTTAAAAGCTGACCATGCCACATGTTGGCAGCAAAGTGGATCTCTTACCCTCTGCTAGTGGAAATGTAAAATAGCACAACCACTTTGGAAACCAGTCTGTTTTGTAAAAAGTTACACGTATAACTATCACATGATCTATCCCTTCCCTTAGTTACTTACCCAAGAGAAAATGAAAGCACAAGTCCTTATAAAGATTTGCACACAAATGCACATTCAAGCTTTATTTATAATAGACAAAATGTGGAACCGACTCCAATTGCCATCAACAGATGAATGCATAAACTAATTGTGGTGTATGGTATATCTATTCAATGGAAAGCGACTCATCAATAAATATGAACTACAGATATATTCTACAATATGGATGAATCTAAGTAATTAGGCTGAGTGAAAGAAGTCAGCAGAAAAAGAGAGATTAAATCCCATATAATTCCAATTTTATGAAGTTCTAAGAAATGCAAGCACGTATAAACTGAGAGAAAACAGATAAGCAGTTACCAGAAGAGGGGTGAGGAGGTATTGGAGGAAGGGATTATGAAGTGGTGCAAAGAAACCTTTGGGAGTGATGACTATGTTTCTTATTTTGTAAGAATATTTCATATTCTACACTTTGAATATGTGCATTTTATGTATGTCAATGACATCTCAATAGAGCTGTTTTGAAAAATCTCTAAATGGTGTAAACTTATATCAGCTTCATCTTTAAATGTATCGTTTCAATGTGGCTTTAATGTGGAAGGCCCAGCACAGGGGCATGCAAGCAGGAAGGAGCAGAGATTGCTCACCTCACCGGTGGCTCCACTGATCCTTCCTCCAGCATCTCCCTGCTTTCCCTAGCTTGTAGGTGTGTGATTGTGCGCGGTGGCTATTGCTTTTGTGGCTTGCTTCTTTTTCTTCCATTTTTTCTGCTCTTTTTCTCTCTGACATATTTTTCTCAGGGCTTAATGTTCTCAATGAAATTATTTAAGAAAAGGTACATATAAAACCAGTAAACATCCTTCTTCCTTCATTTCCTCCTTTAAAAACCATACCGGTTCTTAAAGTAAATAGCATTGATTTTTGTGCTTTTTTCAAAGAAAAATATTAACATCAGCTTTACATTTGACATTTTAGAAACAAGGGCATGAACAGAGTATGTGAGCCTTCTTTCTCATGGAAATTGGTGCAAGCGGATAGACTTTATTCATCTGGTCAAACAAACAAGACGTTGGGAGAGCTGGCCCATGAATCCCATCTGGTTCTTGACTGAAGTTCAGCCCACGGTCCAGGAGCCCCAAGTGACAAGGCTCTCTGCTGCTTCTGTGGAAAGCAAGCACTAACTTCATGGGTTTCAAGGATCAAAAATTCAGAGACCACAGGTCACAGATGGAGGTCCTTCTCTGTGAAAATCTGCCCTGCTTTTCTCCTTTCTATGTTAATGGCTGTGTGTCTCTTCCTCCACAGGGCCTCTCTCTTTATCTCCCCTATGTGATTGTGTGTGGTCTCCTTGCGTGTCTATTTGTCCTCCCTCTTCTTTGAGTCTCTTAACTCTATCTTGAAGTTAAAATTTGTTTTTATTATTTTATTTAATGAAATGGATGTTTGAATTGCCTTCCTTTAAAGCAGATGGGTGGCATATTTTATTCCTTTCTAAACCACTCCAATTCCAATGACTTTACAATGCTTTTTGCTTTTTATTTACATGGCTTTCAGTTTGCTTTATTTCGGCCGTAGCGGCACTTCCCTCTCCTCTCCTGCCAGCGATTGTAAAGTAGCCAACAATTCAGTGCATTCTTGTAGCTTACAGACCTGTTTGTGGGTGTTGTCAAAAAGTGCATTACCATAGAGTTGGCAGTGCATTTAAGTATTTGTTGTTTTTATCTTTCGAATTTTTTTCTATTTTGATTTTCAATAAAAATGTGATGATTAAGATGAAACTAGCACATGTAATTTGTAAAGTTTGCTTATTTAACAAAATTGTGGTAATCTTCAAAAATGACAGCAAAATTAAGATTCTGAAATCAGTAGCAGTCAACACAAAACATGAAGTTTCTAATATCGGCTCTGGCCACTTTTCTTATTTTGGAGGAGAGGGCAATTGTGACTGCACGATTTGCACTGAGGGATCATAGAGGACACTTGTGTCAGGAATTCAGTTTCATACGTGTAGAGCCTTGAACTTCAGAGAAAGTTTACTGCATAAACTGTTAACAGTCATCTGTGAGGCTGTTGTTCTACCTAATAAAACATGAGGCCAGGGTTAATGGACCTTGTAGCAATTACAGCACAGAATGAAAGAATAATAAAGCAAAAGACAAATGAGAGAAAAATTACAAAAAGAGTTTTGGAAGCTTTAAGCAAAAATATTCTAAAACGATTTAGTCAATTCTTTAAGGAGATTAGAAAAAAAAAAATACTACTTGAAATCCTGTGCCTCTGATTCTCTATTACATTTTATTATTTTAGTTATCAAAAATAAACAATACAAGGGATGTTCTTTTGACATACAAGTTGGAGAGAACTTCTTTTGCAGTTCCTTTATTATATCATCGTCTCTTTCCAACTCTGCTCTTACCCTGTTACTTCCTTATAAAAAGAAGTTATAAAATTTCCAGAATTATACCCACCTGCAGGAGTAAGATTTAGAGATGGGAGGATTTCCAGAAGGAGAGTTCAGCCACATTGCTACTGACCTCTGGAGATATAAAACAACCCCTTAGTGACAAGGCCCCTTCAATAATAGCCAACCATGCCTGCATCCCATCTCTAACCTGTGGCTTTTCCTGCCCACATGAAAAAAAATGATATTCGAGCAATTAATACTACCACATCAACAGACCAAGTGGATGACGGAATGTTACATCAAATTTGGATTAAGAGGCAACCAGTAGGAGGGGCAGAAATCTCAAGAGCAACTCTACTTAGAACAGACTTCAGCCTTGGTTTTTCCAGCAGGCATGGCATACTTTACTCACAGTAGCTGAAGGGTCTTCAAGCAAGACCTAAATTCCTCACACCTTCCTGGGGAGAGAATCTGGAGGCTGCCAGCTTCTCTGGGATTCTTCAAAGACAATCCTTGGCAGCAGAGGCTAATGGTGTCTCCTCTGCTGCTGCCTGAAGTCAGCACTAGGCTGAGGAGGCTGAGACTGAGGCACCCAGGCTTTGGACTCTTGGATTGAGACTCTGCTCCAGAATTCCTTACTGTGTAGTCTCCTTTGTCTTTCTAAAGTGAAAAGAGTAGCCCCCACCCACACTACTACCATCTGTGCTGCCCCAAACTTCAGTATGGGCACTAATCAATTGCAAGGCAGGGACTATCCTCACCAATCCCATCCCCTGAGTCTTATCTGAACCTAAAGACAATTGCCATGTCAAATGGGCACCCATCTTGGAAGACGCAGGGTTCAGACGGCCTAGAAGGAGGAGCTGGTGTGACTATTAGCAATTAAGTCTTAATTTCTGCCAGGTAAGGCTCAAGATGGCTGCAGTTGGGCTGAGACAAGCATGGCATCATTAGGTGATGTGAATTCATCAGAACATGTGCAGGTTAACAGTATCATTCAGGATTAAAGAAGGAAGGAGGACTCAAAACTAGAGGCTTTTCATGTTAGAAACAGTTACCAATTGAGGGCTTTCTATGTTCCATATATTTTACCTGTATTTTCTCTAATCCTTATTACAATTATACCAGGTAACCATCCATTCATTCTCAACAAATATGAATAGAAACTTACACTGTGCCGAGTTAAATGCTTAATTATAAGGAGATAGCTGAGAACAAATCAGCTTGCCTTTCTGGAGCCTACATAACCTCTAAAATCCCTTTATGTTACAGATGGGGAAGCTGGGGCTCAGGAAGGTTACGTAACTTATCAAGGATCCATAACCTGTAAATGTGGAATTGGGATGGATTCAAACCCAGATTCCCTGACTGAAGTGTTTTTCTTTTAAGCTCAATACTAACAATTTTAAACATTTTTTCTTATTATAACATATATCATATTTGGGGTCCACTGTGTAATATGCCATCATAGGCTGGCCTGTGTCATTGATAAACCATACTTCAGTATTGCTCTCCCATTCACGTTTAGGAAAATGCACCTAGGAGAAAGTCAGTGTTGTAGGGATGATGAAGCATCTTCTCTATTTTATGTCAAAGAAATCTTTCAAAGACATCATTATTTTAATTATCACTGTTACAAGCCCATATTTGCATGTTAGGCATCAGTTAGTCTACAGTAGATGAGCCATTTGCTAAACCATGTGTCTGCTAGACTATCCTATGCTCTGTCTAGAAGAGATCAGGCATGGGGCATAGTGGTGAAGGCACAACTGCTGACAGAGACGAGGGCTCTGCATTCAACATTGTAGTTATCTGGCAGTGTGGACAACCTCTCTCCTTCCACCTCTGGAGTCTTACAGAGCCAGGTTTGCCAGAACACATGTGGCTAGTCTGTCATTGCAGAGCCCGGAAAAATGCGACACTTCCTGACTGAGGAGAAACTTCAGCGTGGAAGGTCCAGTTGTGACCCATCCTTGTCAGTTTCTACCTGACTTTAAGGCCTTGATATCATTTTTATATGTGTCCTTACCCAAATATCATGTTGAATTGTAATCCCCAGGGATGGAGTTGGGGCCTGGTGGGAGGTGATTGGATCATGGGGATGGTTCTCATGAATGGTTTATCATCATCCCCTTGCTGCTGTCCTCGTGATGGTGAGAGAGCTCTTGGAGATCTGGCTGATTAAAAGCATGTGGCACATCCCCCTTGCTTTCTCTCTCTCTCACTCCTGCTTTTGCCATGTGATGTGCCTATGCCCTCTTTTCCATCTGTCATGATTGGAGGCTTCCTGAGGCCTCCCCAGAGACAGATGCTGCTATGCTTCCTGTACAGCCTGCAGAACCCTGAACCAGTTAAACCTCTTTTCTTATAAATTACCCAGTCTCCGGTATTTCTATACAGCAGTGCAAGAATGGTCTAATACAGCCCTCATCCACTGGACACAGCTGTCTTGGAAGCAAGGTGACAGGTGTAAGATCTCAGGGTTCTTATCTCTAGTGATAGGACTGGATGTTTTGAGTTTGGTTGCATTTTCTTAATGTTAAGTATTTGGAATTAATTATTTGCAAACGATTAAAATTAATATTATTTGGATGATATCAAATAAATTTTTGTGGCCTCCAGCTTCCCCAGGAAAGAGACTGAAGCAGAAATTTGTGTGAAAGCAGTTAGTGGTGAGTGCTCTCTGGAGAAGAGATCTCTAGGCTCGTCTTTATTCTAGAGCCATAGCCCTCACTTATCTCAGCAGGCCTTTTCTTTTTTTTTTCTTTTTCAGAAAAATATATTGAAATCTCCCCCAAAAAGTGATTTGATGGAGAGGAAATACCTTCTTACATTACAAAGGAAGAAGAATGAATTGTCACATGTGCACTTATTTATTCATTTGTGTTAAGAGAAGTAGTCATGGTTTAAGTAAAACCAGGCTGACTTTTTTTTTTAGGTAGGAAGATGTATTGGTCAGGTTTTGGTAAAAGATCAAGAAACTAGTGTAAGCAGTTCAAGTGCATGGGGTTTAACATAGGGAATCTGGTGTTTATAAAGCCAGTGGAACGGCTAGAGGAGCCGAAGTCGGGTCACAACTGGACATTTGTTTTCAAGTTGCACCACTGCAGCTTCAATCCATTGGTCAGGAGACAGCTGTCTGCTCAACCCACACCCAGGAGGATGGAGATAGACAGAGGAACACGGAGTCTGGCCCTCAAAGAGCTCCTGATCAGCCTGCATGGGCGCTTCCCACCCTTCCACCTCTTAAATCTCATGACAGCGCTTCTCATCGGCAGCACTCAAATCACACCCAGGGGGCAAAATCATCTCTCCAGTTGCAAGGGAGTTTCAGAAACACAGTGTTTAGTCCTACAAACCTGAAATAAAAGGAAGGAGGAGGAGGGATTGCTGTAGACGTTCAGTAGATAGTTTAGTACAATCTGTTATTATGTTAGACTAAACCCAAAATATTACTGTGTTACTTTCCACGAGCACAGTATTCCTGTCAAAGCTAATGCATTGTCAACCCAATGAATACTCCAATGGCCAGAAACTACAGTCCACATTTACAAACGAAACTACATTATATAAAAATAAATTTGTTATTTTTGGTAATTCATCTCTGCTCTCATAAGAAATGATATGATTATACCATTGTAAAATCTTACATCTATGATGCTTATGGATTAAATATTATGATCTGTCTTTTCATATAAGTAGCTTAAAAGTTATAAGCAAAATGAACCATTAAACCAAATAATTTAAATCCCATCAATAAAAAATCATAGGCTGGGCATGGTGGCTCATGCCTGTAATCTCAACACTTTGGGAGGCCAAGGTGGGCAGATCACTAGGTCAGGAGTTCAAGACCAGGCTGACCAACATGGTGAAACCCCTGTCTCTACTAAAAATACAAAAATTAGCCAAGCATGGTGGCAGGCACCTGTAATCCCAGCTACTCAGGAGGCTGAGGCAGGAGACTCGCTTGAACCCGGGGGACGGAGGTTGCAGTGAGCCAAGATCATGCCATTGCACTATAGCCTGGGCAACAGAGTGAGACTCCATCTCAAAAAAATATATATACATACATATATATATATACACACACGCACACACACATATATATAAAAATAAATCATAAACTTAATTTATAAGTGGTGTAATATAGCTGTTTGTAATGGTTAGTTATGCTTGTGTAGATTAATTTTTACTTTTTGTGACAAAATGAATAATGCCAATAAAGCTGATCAATTCAGTCAATTAAATTATACTGTGGTTCAAATTCCTATTCCTTCTTCTGAGACTAGATTTGGTATCTACCATGTATCAGAGTGTTATTTTCAACTATGAAACACAAATAAGACTAAAATATTAAGTAATATTATTTGGATATCAAAGACATTTTTGTGATCTCCAACTTCAAATGAAGCAGAAATTTGTGTGCAAGCAGTTAATGGTGAGTGTTCTTGAGAGAAATGTCTGTGAAGAGTGAGGGATGCAAGACTGGGCAAAGCAGGGAATTAAACTACGATTCAGTTTTAATGGAGGCCTCAAAGGATCCTCTGGAGTTGAGATAACCCTTCAGTGTTGTCCTGAATCTAGGCAAGTATGCCAATCCTTTTTATGCCTGTCTTTACTACACTGGATATGGACTGTGCCTAGAGAATGGGGTAACCTTGGCTAAGGCAGGTCATGTCTACAAAGAGCAACGTCCAGAGAGGAACTCAACTGTGAGCTGTTAGCAGCCAACACCCTGATATCTGGAAGAATGAGGGCCTCAGCCCTGAAGGGGAGATCTGTCGGGCAAACCACAGCACTTTGGGAGGCCAAGGCAGGCAGATCGCTTGAGCCCAGGAATTTGAAACCAGCTGGCCAACATGGCAAAACCCTGTCTCTACTAAAAATACAAACATTAGCTGGGCTGGTGGCACGTGCCTGTAGTCTCAGCTACTTGGGAGGCTGAATCACAAGAATTGCTTGAACCCAGGAGATGGAAGTTGCTGTGAGCCGAACTCACACCAGTGCACTCCAGCCTGGGCAACAGAGCAAGACTCTGTCCCATAAATAAATAAATAAATAAATAAATAAATAAATAAGACACAGATCAGAAGGACGTACATTTCGGTGAGCAAATGAGCAGCAGAACCTGAGAAGTAGAATCCATGTAGAAAAGTCAGTTATGATTGAAGATAAACCAGATTATGACAAATATACTAACTACCCTAAGAATGACAACTATTTTCTGGAGAGTATTAACAACCTAGTATTTTCTAGTGTTCATTATACTTTGCCGCTTTTGCCAACTTTATTTTCTTGTGCTATAACTTTGCTCCAAAGAAATTGCTATTACGAATCTTTCTTTTCTTTTCAATTTTTATTTTAGGTTCAGGGAATACATGTGCAGGCTTGTTACATGGGTGAATTGCGTGTCACTGGGGTTTGTTGTACAAATGATTCCATCACCCAGGTAGTGAGCATAGTAACCGATAGGTAGTTTTTTGACCCTCCTCCTCCTCTCACCATCACCCCTCAAGTAAAGCCTCAGAGTCTATTGTTCTCATATTGGAAAAGCTCATGGGAAGTAGTTTTCTTCTTTCTTCAAGTTGCATTTAAATTTTTCTTAGTTTTTTTTTCTGATCTGACATATGTTGGGCTGCTGAATGAACAGGCCCAAGGCCCAACAGTCTGAGACTGTAACGTTGATTCACTTGTACTAAGATGCTTAAGAAATGCTTATGTTTTAGCTGAAAGTCAAGAATCCAACATTTGAACAGCCATGATTTTTTTTTAATCTGGAAGGTATGTTACCCAAAATGTCCCCTATAATAACAACTCAAAAAACAAGAATACTGGAAGCACCTTGGAAAATTAGATTTGGGAGTCAGGAGAACATCCACTATGGAAATCAATTATATGTATCTTGGGCTTTTCACTGGTGGTCAGTTGTTCTTCAGGTGACCCAGTGGGACTCACTGCCTAGAACCAAGTCATTGCCATAATGGTATGTAATGAGGTTACAATGAAGAAGCTGCTTATCACCAAGGAAAGCTACTTCCTAATGCCTTTACCCGTGATTTCTTCAGGGTGACCATTTGGTAGAGTAAGGCTGCTATGCTAAATGTTTCCCAGCACACCATGGGCCTCTGGTTCCCACACCATATCGGCATCCCCATGGCCAACCTCTGAGTTTAGTGCAGCTGCACTGCACAGTTGCAGACAACCTCAGGCTCACCTCACCTGACAGTGTCCTACCTCAAGGGCACATGCCCTCTGTTCTATTATCCTCCTTCATTCAAGTGCAGCCCACATGTAGGAGTGGGGGAGTTTTAATGTCTGGAGACCCTCTTTAACCAATGAGGGGTAGTAACTGGTAGCTATGCTCCCTCTTTCATTCTTTAGGGGAAAAATTGTGAGAGGCATTCTGCTCATGTCTCAAGCAGTCCCAGAGAAATTGATTGCATTGCCCAAAGCAGCAACCTCAATGAAGCATCTTTAGGATGACTTTTCCTTCTTTCCCATCTTACTTTCCCCTTACTTCTCCCAGATGCCAATGCCCAAATAAACTTCCCACAGCCAGCTTCTTGTCTCTGCTCTCCCTTTTGGGGACACCCAAAATAACACACTTCTGATTATCATCATTATTATTAACATCATCATGCTGTTTCATCATCTCAAATACTCCCCGCTAAAATTTTGCGAATTTTAAGCATTTGTGTGCATTTGGGTCTATTTTTGTACTATGTTGTTCTACTGATTTTTTTTTTTAATTTTCTGCTTTAAAAAAATATTTTATTTTAGATTCAGGGAGTATGTGTGCAGGTTTGTTACATGGATATATTGTGTGATGCTAAGGTTTGGTCTTCTATTGAACCTGTCACCCAGATAGTGAGCATAGTATCCAACAGGTCATTTTTCAAGCCTTGCTCTCCTCCCTCCCTCCCCGCTTTTGGAGTCCCCAGTGTTCCCAGCATTATGTTCATGTGGTCCAAGGTTTAGCTCCCACTTAAAAATGAGAACACGTGGTATTTGTTTTTCTGTTTCTGAGTTAATTCACTTAGGATAGTGGCCTCTAGCTGCATCTGTGTTGCTGAAGAGGATGTGATTTCATTCTTTTTATGGCTGCATAGTATTCCGTGGTGTGTATGTATCACATTTTCTTTAATCCACCATTGATGGGCACCTGGGTTGATTCCATGTCTTTGTTATTGTACATAGTGCTGCAGTAAGCATGCAAGTGCAAGTGTCTTTTTGGTAGAATGATTTCTTTTCCTTTGGTTAGACACCAAGTAATGAGATTGATGGGTCAAATGGTAATTCTATTTTTAGTTCTTTGAGAAATCTCCAAACTGTTCTCCACAGTGGCTGTGGAATTTACATTCCTGCAAGCAGTGTATAAGCATTCCATTTTCTCCTCAACCTTGCAAGCATCTGTTATTTTTTGATTTTTTAATAATAGCCGTTCTGACTGGTATGAAATGATAATCTCACTGTGATTTTGATTTACATTTCTCTGATGATAAGTGATGTTAAGCAGTTTTTTTGTTGGCCACACGTATGTTTTCTTTTGAGAAGTGTCTGTTCATGTCCTTTGCCTACTTCTTTTTTTTTAATTTTTTTTATTTTTTTTATTTTTTTTTATTTTTTATTTTTTATTATACTTTAAGTTCTAGGGTACATGTGCATAACGTTTATATCATGTATAACTCCCCAATGCAATCCCTCCCTCCTCCCCCCTCCCCATGATAGGCCCCAGTGTGTGATGTTCCCCTTCCCGAGTCCAAGTGATCTCATTGTTCAGTTCCCACCTATGAGTGAGAACATGCGGTGTTTGGTTTTCTCTTCTTGTGATAGTTTGCTAAGAATGATGGATTCCAGCTGCATCCATGTCCCTACAAAGGACGCAAACTCATCCTTTTTGATGGCTGCATAGTATTCCATGGTGTATATGTGCCACATTTTCTTAATCCAGT
Organism: Trachypithecus francoisi; assembly: GCF_009764315.1. Taxonomy (NCBI): domain Eukaryota; kingdom Metazoa; phylum Chordata; class Mammalia; order Primates; family Cercopithecidae; genus Trachypithecus; species Trachypithecus francoisi. Next base: position 83,345,512 of record NW_022681460.1, read on the forward strand.
CTGTCACAGATGGACATTTGGGTTGATTCCAAGTCTTTGCTATTGTGAATAGTGCCGCAATAAACATACGTGTGCATGTGTCTTTGTAGTAGAGTAATTTATAATCCTTTGGGTATATACCCAGTAGTGGGATGGCTGTTCTTGCTGATGTGTTGAAGTTGCTTATAGATTCTGAATATTAGTCTTTTGTTGGATGCATAGTTTGCAAATGTTTTCTCCCATTCTGTAAGTTGTCTGTTTACTCCATTGATAATTTCTTTTACTGTTAGTTTTTAGTTTAATTAAGTCCTTATTGTCAATTTTTGTTTTTGTTACATTTACTTTTGAGGACTTAATCATAAATTATTTGCCAAGGCCAATGTACGGTGGTAGAGTATTTCATAGGTTTTATTCTAGGATTCTTATAGGTTGAGGTCTTACATTTAAATCATTAATCTACCTTGAGTTTATTTTTGTATATGGTGAAAAGTAGGGATCCGGTTTCAACCTTCTGCATATGGCTAGTCAGCTATTTCAGCACTATTTATTGAATAGGGAGTCCTTTCCCCATTTTTGATTTTTGTCAACTTTGTCAAAGATCAGATGGCTGTGGGTTCATGACTTTATTTCTTGGTTTTCTATTCTGTTCCATTGGTCCATGTGTCTGTTTTGTACCAGTATCATGCTATTTTGATTACTGTAGCCTTATAGCATAGTTTGAAGTTGGGGATTGTGATGCCTCTGGCTTTGTTATTTTTGCTTAGTATTGCTTTGTCTCTCCAGGCTCTTTTTTGTTCTATATGAATTTTAGAATAGTATTGTCTAATTCTGTGAGGAATGATATTGGTAATTTGATGGGAATTGACTTGAATCTGTGGACTGCTTTAAACAGCATGGTATTTTGACAATATTGATTCTTCCAGTCCATGAGCATAGAATGTTTTTGCATTTGTTTGTATCATCTATGATTTCTTTCACCAATGCTTTATAGTTCTCCTTGTAGAGCTCTTTCACCTCCTTGGCTAGATGTATTCCTAGATATATATATATATATATTTTTGGATTCCACTGATATATATATATATGTATATTTTGGAATTATATTTGCCTTATAACACAGTAATATATGTTAAGTATGTTTACCTTTCAATTTTCCTCTTTTTCAAGATATTTGTGTCTCTTCTCAGTGATTTATTTATAAAAATTCTAAATTAATTTTGTCTAGTTACAAAATATACCAGATTGTGATTACAATAAATTATTGCTGGTTTTGGATTAAATTTACATATTAATTATTACTGGAAGAATTGCACTTTAAAAATAATGTTGTTTCATTCAGAGACAAGATATATTTTCCTAAGTGTTCAGGTATTACTATTATTTAATTTTCCTTATCTAGGTTCTGTGTTTTTCTTATATAATATATTCCTAGGTATCATTTTTATTTTTGTTGCTATTACTAATTAATATTTTTTTCAATTTGGATTTTTAACTGATTGCTAATATAAAGAAAATCTGTTTTTGTGATTTTTTTCTTTTATCTGGCTTCTTTGTTAAATTTTTATACAGTTGTTTTTTTTTTTTTTTTTTTTTTGACTTTTTTATTATTTATTTATTTATTTATTTATTTATTTATTTATTATACTTTAAGTTCTAGGGTACATGTGCATGACTTTTATATCATGTATAACTCCCCAATGCAATCCCTCCCTCCTCCCCCCTCCCCATGATAGGCCCCAGTGTGTGATGTTCCTCTTCCCGAGTCCAAGTGATCTCATTGTTCAGTTCCCACCTATGAGTGAGAACATGCGGTGTTTGGTTTTCTCTTCTTGTGATAGTTTGCTAAGAATGATGGTTTCCAGCTGCATCCATGTCCCTACAAAGGATGCAAACTCATCCTTTTTTATGGCTGCATAGTATTCCATGGTGTATATGTGCCACATTTTCTTAATCCAGTCTGTCACAGATGGACATTTGGGTTGATTCCAAGTCTTTGCTATTGTGAATAGTGCCGCAATAAACATACGTGTGCATGTGTCTTTGTAGTAGAGTAATTTATAATCCTTTGGGTATATACCCAGTAGTGGGATGGCTGGGTCATATGGTACATCTAGTTCTAGATCCTTGAGGAATCGCCATACTGTTTTCCATAATGGTTGAACTAGTTTACAATCCCACCAACAGTGTAAAAGTGTTCCTATTTCTCCACATCCTCTCCAACACCTGTTGTTTCCTGACTTCTTAATGATTGCCATTCTAACTGGTGTGAGATGGTATCTCATTGTAGTTTTGATTTGCATTCTCTGATGACGAGTGATGATGAGCATTTTTTCATGTGTCTGTTGGCTGTATGGAACATACCATGCTCATGGATAGGAAGAATCAATATCGTGAAAATGGCCATACTGCCCAAGGTGATTTATAGATTCAATGCCATCCCCATCAAGCTACCAATGACTTTCTTCACAGAATTGGAAAAAACTGCTTTAAAGTTCATATGGAACCAAAAAAGAGCCCGCATTGCCAAGACAATCCTAAGTCAAAAGGACAAAGCTGGAGGCGTCACGCTACCTGACTTCAAACTATACTACAAGGCTACAGTAACCAAAACAGCATGGTACTGGTACCACAACAGAGATATAGACCAATGGAACAGAACAGAGTCCTCAGAAATAATACCACACATCTACAGCCATCTGATCTTTGACAAACCTGAGAGAAACAAGAAATGGGGAAAGGATTCCCTATTTAATAAATGGTGCTGGGAAAATTGGCTAGCCATAAGTAGAAAGCTGAAACTGGATCCTTTCCTTACCCCTTATACGAAAATTAATTCAAGATGGATTAGAGACTTAAATGTTAGACCTAATACCATAAAAACCCTAGAAGAAAATCTAGGTAGTACCATTCAGGACATAGGCATGGGCAAGGACTTCATGTCTAAAACACCAAAAGCAACGGCAGCAAAAGCAAAATTGACACATGGGATCTAATTAAACTAAAGAGCTTTTGCACAGCTAAAGAAACTACCATCAGAGTGAACAGGCAACCTACAGAATGGGAAAAATTTTTGCAACCTACTCATCTGACAAAGGGCTAATATCCAGAATCTACAAAGAACTCAAACAAATATACAAGAAAAAAACAAACAACCCCATCAAAAAGTGGGGAAAGGATAGGAACAGACATTTCTCAAAAGAAGACATCTATACAGTTGTTATATTCATCTGTTTTTATGCTGCTTGTAAAGATACACCTGAGACTGGGAAGAAAAAGAGGTTTAATGGACTTACAATTCCACAAGGCTGGGGAGGCCTCACAATTATGACAGTGGGCAAGGAGGAGCAAGTCACATCTTACATGGATGGCAGCAGGAAAAGAAAGAGAGAGAGAGCTTGTGCAGGACAAATCCTATTTATAAAACCATCAGATCTCGTGAGACTTATTCACTATTAGGAGAACAGCGCAGAAAGACCCACCCCCATAATTCAATTACCTTCCACTGGGTCCCTCCCATGACACGTGGGAACTGTGGGAGTTACAATTCAAGATGAGATTTGGGTGGGGACACAGCCAAACCATACCAGTTGTATTAGCCCATTTTCACACTGCTATAAAGAATTGAGACTGGGTAATTTATAAAGGAAAGAAGTTTAATTAACTCATGGTTCCATGTGGCTGGGGAGGCCTCAGGAAAATGACAGTCATAACAGGAAGCAAAGGAAAAGCAAGTACCCTTTTCACAAGGCAGCAGGAGAGAGAGAGAGGAAGACAGCGAGGAATTCCATGAGCATGAGCCCACTGCAACATTTCTTTAGCCATAAAATGAGTGCCTTTATCAGAGGCAATGCTGTGTGGAATATCATGACAGTGGATAAGGCATTCCATGCATCCACGGATGGTAGTCTTGGCAGAGGCATTGCATGCAGAAGAGGCAAACCCATATCCAGAGTAAGTGTCTATTCCATTGAGGACAAATCTCTGCCCTTTCTGTGATGGAAGAGGTCCAATACAATCAACTTGCCACCAGGTAGCTGGCTGACCACCCCGAGGAATGGTGTCACATCGAGGGCTCAGTGTTGGTGTCTGCTTCTGGTAAACTGAGCACTCAGCAGTGACCATAACCAGGTCACCCTTGGTGAGTGGAAGTTCATGTTGCTGAGCCCATGCATAGCCTCCATCCCTGCCACCATGGTCTTTTGGTTCATGGGCCCACTGGGCAATGACAGGAGTGGCTGGGGAAAGAGGCTGAGTAGTGACCATAAAATGGGTCATCTTATCCACTTATTATTGAAATCCTCCTCTGTTGAGGTCACCTATTGGTGAGCACTCACACGGGATACAAATATCATCACAGTTTTTGATAACTCAAAGAGGTCCATCCACATACCTCTTCCCCAAATTTATTCGCCACCAATTTTCTAATCATGCTTCTTCCAAGTCCCTGAGCATCCAGCCAAACCATTGGCTACCACTCATGAGTCAGTATATAATCGCACATCAGGCAATTTCTCCTTCCATTCAAAGTGCACAAACAGGTGCACTGCTCGAAGTTCTGCCCACTGGGAAGATTTCTCTTCACCGCTGTCCTTCAGGAATGTCCTAGAAAGGGGCTATAGTGCTGCAGCTGTCCACTTTTGGATGGTGCCTGCATATCGTGCAGACCCATCTGTGAACCAGGCCCTAGACTTCCCTTCCTCTGTTAACTGGTCATAGGAAACTCCCCATGAGGCCATCGGTGCAGGCTAGGTAAGAGAAGGCAGGGTGGCAGGAGTGGAGACCATGGGTATTTGAGACATTTTCTCATGTAACTTACTCGTGCCTTCAGGACCTGTTCGAGCCCAATCACGTATATACTACTTACATTTGATGATAGAATGCTGCTGTGCATGATCCACTTCATGGATAGATGGGTCAGAAAGCACCTAGTTGATGATAGGCAGTTCATATCACATGGTGACTTGATGACCCATAGTCAAACGTTCAGTTTCAACCAAAGCCCAGTGACAGGCCAAGAACTTTCTCTCAAAAGGAGCATAGTTATCTCAAAAGGAGCGTAGTTACCTGCAGAAGATGGGAGGGTCTTGCTCCAAAATCCTAGAGGTCTCTGCTGTGATTCTTCTTTGCGGGCCTGCCTAAGGCTCCAAACAGCATCCCTATATGCCACTGATACCTCAAGCACCATTGGATCTACTGGGTCATATGGCCCAAGTGGCAGAGCAGTTTGCACAGCAGCCTGGACCTGTTGCAGAGTCTTCTCCTGTTCTGGACCCCACTCAAAACTGGCCACCTTTCAGGTGACTTGATAAATGGGCCAGAGTAACACACCCAAATGAGGAGTGTTTTGCCTCCAAAATCCAAAAATACCCACTAGGTGTTGTACCTATTTCTTAGTTGTAGGAAGGGCCAAAGGCAACAACTTATTCTTCACCTTAGAAGGAGTATCTCAACAGGTCCCATACCACTGGACCCCCAGAAATTTTACTGAGGTAGAAAGTCCGTGAATTTTAGTCGGATTTGTTTTCCATCCTCTGGTATGCAAATGTCTCACCAATAGGTCCACTGTGTTTGCTACTTCTTGCTCACTGGATCCAATCAGCATAATGTCATCAGTGTAATGGACCAGTGTGACTTCTTGCAGGAGTGAAAAGCCATCAAGGTTTCTCCGAATAAGATTATGGCACAAAGCAGGAGAGATGATATACCCCTGAGGTAGAACAGTAAAGGTACATTGCTGGCCTTGCCAGCTGAAGGCAAATTGCTTCTGGTGGGCCTTATGGACAGCAATGGAGAAAAAGACATTTGTCAAATCAACAGGTGCATACCAGGTACCAGGAAATGTGTTAATTTGCTCAAGCAATGAAGCCACATCTGGTACAGTGGCTGCAATTAGAGTCACCACTTGTTTAAGTTTACAATAATCCACTATCATTCTCCAAGATCGATCTGTCTTCTGCACTGGCCAAATGGGAGATTTGAGAACAGGGATGTGGTGGGAATCACCACCCCTGCATCTTTCAAGTCCTTGATGGTGGCACTAATTTTGGAAATCCCTCCAGGGATGTAATATTGTATTTTATTTACTGTTTTTCTGGATAGAGGCAGCTCTAGTGGCTTCCACTTGGCCTTTCTCACCATAATAGCCCTCACCCTACCAGTCAGGGAACCAATGTCAGGTTCTGCCAGCTGCTAACTATCTCTATGCCAATTATGCATTCTGGCACTAGGGAAATGACCACAGGATGAGTCCGGGGACCCACTGGACCCACTGAAAGTCAGACTTGAGCTCAAACTCCATTAATTAACTGACCACCATAAGCCCCTACTTTAACTGGAGGACCTCAATGACATTTTGGGTCCCTTGGAATCAATGTTAGCTCAGAGCCAGTGTCCAGTAGTCCCCAAAATGTCTGATCATTTCCTTTTCCCAGTGCACAATTACCCTGGTAAAAGGCCAGAGGTCTTCTTGGGAAAGAATGGGAGAAAGATTCACTGCATAAATTGTCGGTAATATAGTGGGGTCCGTCCTCACGGGGACCTGGCCTCTCCTTCATTCAAGGGGTTCTAGGTCTGTGAACTGGATCAAATCTGGAAATTGGTTGAGGGACCATGACTCTCTGTTTTTATAATTCAAATTAGTATTTTGTCCATTCTACCTAGAAGTTTTCTGCGTGTAAAAATTAAGTAGGAATGCAGTAGGCGTCTATCAGTTTCACTTTTGGGAGCACCATTATTAATTAGCCAATGCCAGAGTTTTACACATGTCATACTATTCTGATTTCTTCTTTGCCTCTGCTGTCCAATATGGTAGCTACATCCACCTTGCCTTTGATGGTTGAGTTATGCCACTTGGTTCCTGCCACCCTGAGATCCAATTATTACCACTGTGTTTAAATGTTATAGTCAAGTGACTGCAGTTCCCACTGTTAGATCTGGCATACAGATAAGAGCAATTACAGGTTCTTTTCAAAGATGCAGGTGCTTCCTTCAGAAATCTATTTCACAAGGCATTGGTCAAGGGTATATCTTCTGGACTCTCCCAGCTGGGATGAGTAGGTCTGAAGTGACAAATCCATTCCACCATCCCAATCTCCCTACGCCTTTGGATCCTTTCTCTACATTAAACCAAGGGAGATCAGGCATTTCCAGCTCAGTCACAGTGGGCCATCTTTTAATCTATATTTCAGCTAACCAAACTACTAGAACTTTTTTTAACTTCCTGAGCTGCAACATTAAATGCAGAATTCCTACTTAGTGGGCCCAAATCAGTAAATTCAGCCTAATCCAACTCTTATGTTCCTTCCATCATTATCCCACAACTTAATATCCATTCCCATGCCAGTTCTCCAGATTTCTGTTTATATGAATTAGAAAACCCAAGCAGTTCTTTCTGAATATAGCACACGTCCTCGAGGGTTACACTCTCAACTTCACCTCTAGGGGTCCATGGGATTTTAGTTTTAGGTCTAGAAGCAAAAAGGTGTGTTGGGGATGTCTTGTGAGGAGAATCAACATTATCTTGCCTGGCAGCTGCCTCAGGGGAGGCCATCACTGTTGCCTCAAGCAGCACGGGGTTATCTCCTCAGACAAAGGTGGAAAGGCTGATGGCAGCATGGGTTTTGGAAGGGATGTTGCCACTACTGGGGTTGGCGAAGCTGTACCTTCTGGCAAAAAAGGTTCATCAGAGTTTACAAACTCAGTGTCCCCAGCTTCATCAGCGTCCTCCCACACGTCCCCAATCCAAGTTGCAGGGTCCCATTTTTTTTCCAACCAATGCCCTCACTTTAACAGTAGACATCTGGTGAGGCTGTGCATCACCTTTTGTTGCAGGTTAGCCACTTGCATGATAAGAGCCGGTGTCTGTTTTTCCCCAATTTCAGTTCTTTCTCTACAGGAGATAAGACTCTCACTCAGGGCAATCAGTAGACTGAGGCTCAGTATCTGCTTCTGAAGCCTGGAGATAGAATCCCTGAGTTCATCATTTTATTTTGTCACTTTGTCCACTGAACTTAGGAGCAACCAACCAGCTTCATAATGTTCGTTGGTTCTCATATGGTCAAAGGTGTTATATATAGAGTCACTCAACTCCTTGCTTCTCATGAGCGATGAATCAGGAGTATCAAATGCATTTATTTTGCATAACTCTCTAAACAGTTCATGCCAAGGACTATCAACGTTCTCCATATTATTAGAAGTAGAGTCCTTAACTTTTTTGGTCTAATCATATTAAGCAGCCAACTCCAGAAACCCCAAAATCCACAAAAAACCTCCATCCTTAATATTCAGTTTCTTTAGAATCAGTCCTGGTACCAAAATCTGTATTAGTCAGGGTTCTCTAGGGGGATAGATCTAATGGAATATATATATATATATATATATATATATGTGTGTGTGTGTGTGTATAAATATATATATATATTTATATACACATATGGGGGAGTTTATTAAGTATTAACTCACAAGATCCCCAGGTCCCACAATCAGCTGTCTGCAGGATGAGGAGCAAGAAGAGCCATTCCGAGTTCAAAAGTTGAAGATTGGAGTCCAATGTTTGAAGGCAGTAAGCATCCAGCATGGGAGAAAGACGTAGGCTGGGAGGCTAGGCCAGTCTCTCTTTTCACAGATTTCTGCCTGCTTATATTCTAGCCCCACTGGCAGCTGATTAGATTGTGCTCACCCAGATTAAGGGTGGGTCTGTCTTTCCCAGCCCAGTGACTCAAATGTCAATCTCTTTTGGCAAAACCCTTACAGACACACCCAGGATCAATACTCTGTATCCTTCAATCCAATCAAGTTGACAGTATCAACCATCACAGACTCCAATTGTGTGGGTGGCTGGTTATGTCCAGTATTCCTTAGCACTGTATTTTGTGATGTTTACATAGCGTGCCCAGTAAAGCCCAGTGCACCCTCCATCTTCCTTCTCATGGATAGTCCAGGGACCTTACACTTGCTAGCCCTTGCTGGAGATTTTCTGTTACATGGTTCTACCTGGGTTTTGTGTCCACCTTCTTTTTGCAGATGAGCCACTTGGTAACTAAATGTGTCCCCACCTCCCCCTCTTCTGGATGCATCTCTACAGAGATCAAAAGCTCTGCTCTGACTCCAGACTCTGGTCGGGGAACTGTAGGCACCCAAGTTCAGTCCTCTGTGACTTGGCGACAAGACTCTTTGCAACTCATTTATCTTCAGCCTCTACCGAATGAGTGTGTGGTTCTCTATGTATTCACATGCCTTGTGAAATGACACAAAACTTCCCAAGGCAAATTATATTGTTCACTGATTACAGATAAGGGGACTGAGACTCAGACAGGAAAAGACAAAGAAACCAACATTTCCTGTATGTACTTTGTGCCCAGCACTGTGCCAAGCATTTGAAAAATATCGTCTCATTTAATTCTCACCACATACTTGAAAATTAGATGCTCGAAGAGTCAGGAGTCATAGCACGTATTTCACAGATAAAGACACAAATTCAGAAAAGTTGAGTAACTTATCCAATCATCTTTAGCTAATGAGTAGGGGGAGAATAATTCAAATCAGGTCTTTGTAGTTCTAAAGACCATGTTTGTCCCACTCCACAATGGCTCTGCATGGAGGGCAGTTAGATTACTCAGTTTTACCTAGTTGGGAAATGCGGGATATAGGGTAAGTCTGAATCCAAAGCCCACTAAAAATAGCATTTAATGGAGCTGATTAGACCATTCACAGAACATTGATGTCTATGGCAGGTCCAAAGAAACATCACAGCTGTCATCATAAATAAATTCTTATAACTTGTGTGTATGTGTATGTGATTTGGGGAACGAACTTAGCAGGTTGCCTTCAGAAAGATGCTACGAGACCTTGAAGTGTGATCTAACTTGCTCCTTCCCCAGTGCTTGGTTCTTGAAGTACATTAAGTAAGCCTGGGCATTTGAATGTAACTACTTTAGTCATATATCTATGGGGATTATGTTGATGCCATCCTTCTAATGATAGAAGTCATGCAACTAGAGCACAGAGAAAATCCTACTGGATTTCATAAGAAGCAGAACTCATTGTCAAGATATACAGAGATCACATCAGATGCTTTTTTTTTAGAAGATGGGGTATGGGATAGATGTGAGTCTTTTGATGGTAGAGACTTGGCTTCTAGTTTGAGTTTTGGGACTAGCACACTAGGGGACGTTGAGCAAACTGCTTAACTTTTCTGGGTGATTTGTTTCTTCATATGGATGGAGACTGGGGAAGCCATCTATCTAAGTTAAAATACCTCCAGCATTCTGTGATATTATGACAGTGATATTTTCAGCATTCTGCAAAGTCACGTGTAGTGTACCTACAGTGATGATGGGATTCCTACAGAAAGCAGGCCAGGGTAGTCATGGGAAAAATGGTATAGCAGGCAAGGTTGACCTTAGAGAGTCTTACTTCTCTTATCTCAAGCCCCCAACAGCAGCATACATTTTGCCTGGATCTACCCCTTTGGAGACAGCTTTCCACCTCAGACTTTCCAGTGGGCCCTTATTTGCTTCTTATGCTCTCTCCAAAACCATCTGTTCTGAGCCTCATCCAGTGCCTCACACAGAAGCAGTACAAACAGTAAGTATAGTCCTGGGCTAAGATTACTTTGGTTTATATCTTGGCCATATCACCTCTCAGTTGTATGGTACTGGGGAAATTGCGTCCCATTTCTGTACTCCTGTTTTTGTTTGTAAAATTGGGAGATGATGGTGTTTACCTCATAAGTATGTTGTATGCATCAAATGCATTAATATAGACAAACTTAGCACAGTTCCTGGTACATAGTAAATGGTCAAGATATATTAAATAAAATATAGAATTAAGACTCTTTGGAATGACTAGTGTAACCTGTTAATTAGCACTAATTACTCATGAATGTCTGCGGCTATACATTTTTCTTAACTCTGAACACAGATGTGCATTTTCCCATTTTAGTATTAAAGAAATGAGTGGTTTCCTGGGAGTTCCCAGCACCCTGGCTTACTACTGAGGCAGATGTATTGGGTGGGCATCCGTTCTGCAGCCCTCAATCACACCCCAGAAGTCCCCTTTGCATCCCAAGCTGGCCCTCTGCATAGGCAGTGTGACAACCCTGGGAAGTCAGCACCCCTGACAAGACTGATTAAGAATTACTACAAATTACTACATTACCATACCACCACAGCCACATCTTATCACATGCTTTAAATGGTGTTGGGGTGGCAACTAGCTGTGTTTTCATGTACACCTTAGTAGAGTCCTTTTTGGGCCCCTGAAGGAGATGTGAAAGCACAGAAGGACATCTATAATACAAGAATTTCCCTCTGCATCAGTCTTTAATATTTCTCTCTGTTGATCTCTATACTGCATTTTATGCTTCTATTGACCTGAAATGATGGGTAAAACTAAGGCTTTGGATTGGTGTACTTTTTTGTTTTGAAGTAATATTCTACATATCAGAAGCTGATTATATAACTGTTCAAAGAAACTGCTGTCCAAGTGTTGCATGGAAAGCCTGGATTTCTTTTTCAACTGTCATGTACTTCCTTTTAATGAAATTGTAGGATAATGTTCTTTTTTTCTGGTTAGACTCAGACAATCATAGGGAATACAAACAAAACAAAACAAAAAAACAAGAATCAATCTTCTACCAGGGTCCTGCTTTGCCCCCTCTAGTGGGTCTGACAGTCAGGAATTTGTAAAAGGTTTGGCATTATGTGTACAAGAATTTTTTCACATGACAGGCATTTTCTACTGAGTCCACTCGGCATCTTTAAACATCACTATTGAGCCAGTGCCAAGTGTCCGTGGAAATGGTCAAACTCAGGCATCTGAATGGTTTGGTTCAATAACCCACAAGGCTTTTCTTATAAAACTCCAGCCTGGTCAATAATTGGTTTCAAAAGAAATCATGTACTTGATTAACTAGGACTTTTTAAAATAAAGAAGTTACAGTAAATATTTTAGAAAGCAAAATAAGAGATAGGCACATGGAACATTTCTGTCTGGACCGGAGTAAGATTCAGAATCCAGAGTGCAGCTCAAAAAGCCAATATCTTACTGAAGTTACCAAGAACAGCTGCACTGTGTAGCAGATTTGGACTAATAATGAGCACTATCTGGTATTGCTTTTCCTTGTAAGATTGGTATATTTGTTTTCTATTCTTATTGAGGGCAGAGTGTCCTGGCTATTAAAGATTGCTTTTTGTATCAAATGAATAACTAGAATAATTTCTAAGAACCTCCAGTGAGTTACTAACCGTGCACACGGCCACGTGTCTTCTATAGGAAAAAGCTCTTTCTGCTATTTGCACATATTCATGAAATATTTCTCCATTCTATTTTCTCTGACTTTTTTCTGTATCTTTTATTTACTTACAATAAGAAACATGTCTTTCATTTAAGAACAATTAAACAACATTAGACAAAAAAAAAAATACAAGTACAAGGTAAGATATCTGTGTGTGAAAGAGACATTAAAATATCCACTTCAAACAGCACGGGGGAGAAAACAGTATGTTTCCCATTTCTTTTCCAAAACAAAGGAAGTAAGAAATTCTTTCATGGTTTTTATTTGTTTTTCAAATCACACTGTCCTCAACTTTTAGAATAATAATCTTCCTTGACAGTCATTTAATAATTGTGAGTGATCTATGACTTTATTATAAAGTACTCATCTAATGGTCTATTTCCTTTACCCCAGGGGCCAAGTACAAAGCTAGAGAATTATCTTGGTGATACTTTTAATAACTTCCTGTGGGATTGCAAGCTCTAACTGCAGCAGACTCTGCAAAGGAGTTAATCATGTAATTTCACAGATTAGACACCACAGGGTTACTAATGAGAAACTTCGGTTTAGTGATAAACTTTTTTTTCCAGGAATATTTTGAGAGGCCTGTAACCTTTGGCTGACACCCAGCAAGGCTATTAGTTTAACCATGGGATGCACTACCAAATGCACGAGAGTCAGCAGAACCTCTTTTCTGGAAAGTTGACTGTAAGAATAGTTTTGTTAAAGAGACTTCAGAAACAGATGGGATGGACAAAAGGGAGGGAAAAAAAAGGCAAGCATAAAAAAAAAGAAACTTATCAACTTCCGTTGGTTGGCATAACTTCAGCTTCCAGTGTCTTTTCAACCATATGCTCATGATGGAAACCGCAGTTCACATTTAAATGTCATGCTGCCCTCTGTTCCATAAACATGTATCATCCATCACTAAATATTTAGATCTGAATTGTTGGAGCTGAGCTCTGTGCCAGGGGTAGGGGGATTAATTCCTTTCAAGGCACTCACATGATGGATCTTCCACTGAAGTAAACATCCGAGAAGAGCTCACACTAAAGCCATAAACTATATAAATAAAGTTTAAAGTTTAATTAAGTTAACATTATTTAAAGTGGTTGTCATATTTTACGGCAAACTTTTGTGTTTATTTTGTATGACTCCTAATAAATAGCCCCTCCTAATCAGACAAAAGGCACAGCTAGGTTAAAGTCAAGGGCTTCAAACTTAGGGCCGGAAGAACATGACTGAGTTGGGGGTAACGCAACATTTTCTCATTATGCTTTTTTTCCCCCAAAAAACTGGTATGTTAGCTGGACACTGAGTCAATACTCTGTACAGGCAGAATGTTTCAAAATCCTTTAAGGGTTTATCAACTGGACTGTGGGGAGACAATATACTCATATAGATAAGAACACAGGAAGGCAAATAAAAGTGAACAACAATTTTCATTTTATTTTACTATTTTTAGTTCTCATAATAATAAAAATTGTAAGGATAATAGCTAATTCAAATAAGTTCATATTGGCTTATGAGCATCTTACAATTATTTATTTATTTATTTATTTTTTAAGGTAGGATCTCCCCTGTCACCAAGGCTGGAGTGCAGTAGCGTCATCATGGCTCACTGCAGCCTCGAACTCCCAGGCTTAAGTGATTCTCCCATCTCAGCCTTCTGAGTAGCTGGGACTACAGGCATGCACAACCATGCCTGGCTAATTTTTTATTTTTTCTAGAAAGAGGGTCTTATCATGTTGCCCAGGCTGGTCTCGAACTCCTGGACTCAAGTTCAAGCTATCCTCCCCACCTGGCCTCCCAAAGTGCTAGGATTACAGGCTTGAGCCATAGTGCCTGGCCTTGAAATAACTTTTTAACAGATAAATCACTTAATTGTACATAACTCCTACTCCTCAAAAGTCAGTATTCTAGAGCACCCGATTTTTGTCCATTAATATTAAATAGGGAAGTTGTTAATAATACACTTTCATGTGTGATGAATACGATGTTTAAGGAGAAAGAGCAAGTAAAAACAAGAGGATTTCCTATGGCGAAGAGTCAAAGCACAGCTGCCTCTCAGTAAGAACTTTTTCCTGTGCAAGAGCTTCCTCAACACGACATTGAGAGCCCCATTTCTTCCCATAGAAAGAAATCCCTATTCAAAGAAATATTTAAAGCTAGAAGAAAAAGTTTAGAGTTAGGTAAACCTTTAGCTTAACCCTGGCATTTTGTAAGAAGAAAACTGAAGCTGAGAGAAACTAATTGTCCAAGTTCACATAGTTAACTGGTAGCAAAATAGGCCTAGAACATGTCTCCTAATGCCCACGTTACTGCTTTCATACCCATAATACTCACCAAATAATGCAGATCTTTGCAGAGGAAGTTCATGGTAGGTATTATTGGCAGTCTTTGAGAAGATAAATTGAGAAAGCTGTGAAGATTGTAATAATATATTTGATGGTTCTTAGGATACATATATTTGGAGACTGGATTACTTGGAGCAAGGTACTTAATCACTGAGTTTCAATTTCTGCAAGTGTAAAATGCAGGTACTGTGAAGATTAGGGGCAGCATTCACAAAGTGCATCCAGCATATACACAGCAGACACCAGTGGCACCAGTGATCATGGGCATCACATCCACACTTTAGAAGCTACATATGAAGGACAAAGTGTCTTTCCAAATTATTAAGTTGCTGCCATGCTGAGGATTATTTCACTTATTTTGCTAAATTGTGGCTCACATTTATTTTTTGATATTCCACAATCTTTTTTTATATACAGAAACAAAAAGTCTAAATAAATTTGTTTTTTGGAGTAAAAATATGTGTTATATCAAATGAGAAAATACATGGTATCAAAATGTTTATTATCACTAGGACTAGAGTTTGAAATTTTAATGAACTGACAAAAATTTTTAAAACACACTGCTTTGGCCGGGCGTGGTGGCTCACGCCTGTAATCCCAGCACTTTGGGAGGCTGAGGTGGATGGACCACGAGGTCAGGAGATCGAGACCATCCTGCCTATTGTGAAACCCGGTCTCTACTAAAAAAAAAAAAAAAATACAAAAAATTAGCCGGGCGAGGTGGTGGGCGCCTGTAGTCCCAGCTACTCAGGAGGCTGAAGCAGGAGAATGGCGTGAACCCGGAAGGCAGAGCTTGCAGTGAGCAGAGATGAAGCCACGCACTCCAGCCTGGGCCACAGAGCGGGACTCCACCTCAAAACAACAACAACGACAACAACAACAAAAAACACTTTTAAGCAAAACACAAAGTTCATTTCATTCTTTTCTGTAGAGAAAATGTCTCTTTTTTTTAGCATTTGGCATATTTAAATGTGGTGATTAATCATACAGCAAATGAATTAGGAAATTAAAAATCTTCAATTATAGTATACATATATTTTAGACAATTGGTAAAAGAAGACTAAAAGAAAAAACTTACTGATAGCAATATAAAAACTAAAACTATTTCAAGGACCTAAATTACTACATACAAACTCTCTCCTTTTAAAATTTTTATTTAGTTTCTTTCAAGTTCATACATTATTCTGAATGTGAATTTTCACTTCTCTCCATATTTCTACATAGTTCTCTTCATCAAAAACAATGAAACTATTGCACTTTTTACATGAATATATCACAGTCTGCTGAATCACTCCTCTGGAGATTACATGCTTTGTGAAATAAACATGCGATTAAAGGGAAAATCAATGTACTTCTACACTAAAAGAAAATTTAATGAAAACATTACGCCAAGGCAGATGATCTTATGAAAACTTGCATGCAAAATAATAACTCTAGTCGAATTATTCACTATTTCAACATCTAGTAGATCTATTATGAGATCTATTTGAGGATATATTCAAAATTCACTAAAACAAACATGGTAAAGCATAACTCTACTCACCTGATGGGTGCTATGGTGTTTATCTTTTATAAAAAGTATTTCACTGGATAATTCTAATGTTTAACATTCTTTATTAATTTGCATCTTCTAAAATTATCTTTATTTTTCTGCTGTCTTTGAGTCATATACATTTATAAATACATATACATTTATACCTACAAATAGCTAGACTGAGGAAATTAACACTATTTGTTACCTTCTTAGGGGTAGGAAAAAAATCAATTCAAATAAGGTAATTTGTTTATATTTAGTATTTTCCTTTATTTATTTATTTTTTTGGAGGTAGGGTCTCAGTTGCCCAGACTGGAGTACAGTGGAGCAATCATGGCTTACTGCAGCCTTGACTTCCCTAGCTCCAGTGATCCTCCCACTTCAGCCTCCCTAGTAGCTGGGACCACAGAAACATACACCACCATGCCTGGCTAATTATTTTTATTTTTGTTTTTATTTATTTAATTTTTCAAGACCAGGTCTTGCTCTGTCATCCAAGCTAGAGTGCAGTGGTGCAACCACAGTTCACTGCAGCCTATATTTACTATTTTCAATAAATGGATGACCAAACTGTCCATAGAGAAATTTTAACAAATATGTAAAAAAAAAAAAAAAAAAAAAAAGCATCCACAAAACTCCGCTTTTTTTCCCACTGTGCTGCTTAGTTAAAAAAAAAACAAAACAAAACAAAACAAAAAACCTTTCATTGATTCATACCTAACCTCATCCAACTAGGCTTTGAGAAGTGTGGTTTCCAATGCTCATAAATTGGTGACCTAGAAGGCACACTGGAGTGTGAGTTAATTTCATTAATGTACTCTGAAGGAAAGCGCATGTGCAGCTAGTATTTCCAAACCACTTATTTGTCTAAACAATTCCCCTCACTGAGTTATTTATACATTATGTGGTGGAACTAGAGTGGGTGTGAAAGGTAGAGTCAGATGAGAACCTTTCGAGATGTAACTCACAGGTAGTAAATCCTAGGCTTTTATCAAGGACAGTCTTCAGCAAGCAGAATATCCATGCAGAATCAAAGGCTTTCAGAACAGAACAAGTTGGATAGTGAAGACTTACACTCTTAACCCTTAGCTATTTTCCAAAACATTTATTACTAATACATCAATTTATTCCACAAATATTTGTTGACTAACTCCTGTGCAGTTAATGAGATCTAGTGAAAAGTAGACTTTCTCTATCTTCTAGCTGGGATGAAAAAGTCTTTTAGGATTCCTTGTGAATCTTACATCAACACACACACACACACACACACACAGAAACAATGCATGCATTTTAAAAATGTGTGTGTAAATGTATATGCATATGTTTGGTCTTAATAAAAGATTCATATTAATTGGTCTTTAAGTAAATTGCATATGTATTTGCAATCTACGTAAACACGTATCATTCCATGTCTTTTGGCTTTATTGTATCTCATGACAGAAAAGACGGGTGAATGAGATTAAATCGGTAAAACAATCAATCCAGAAATATCACCAACTCTTCAGTTTATCAGTTCTAACTAAAAAATATGGTTTTCATTTTAGATAAGGGCTGAATGAACGAGGATAATAGGAAATGACTTTGCTTTTTTTAGCCAGAATGCCTCACAAAGAAAGTTCAAGGAAGAGTCTGTAAATTAGTACAAATAAGGATGTTATTTCATCTACATCACAAAGCCACTGACTTAATAGCCCACTTTCAAGTGTAGACATAGTCATTTCACGATATTCTATCCAAACTATAAGCCATAACGTTTCTAACTCATTAAAATGTAAATATCAATGGAAAGTCACTATGCTTCCCTGATAAAATAGTTCTTAACTTAGTTGTGTTTTGAAATTATTTTCATATTCAGTATATAACTTCTATGTAACTGTATTATTAATAAACTCATAACCCAGGTGATAACAAAGTCCAAGACCTTTATCTATGTAGCTTGTTGAAAGCTTGGCATTGTCATAGGGCTACATATTGTTTAAATATAAAACTAGCAAGTGTGCTTTGGTAAGGTACAGGTTGGGAATATGAAGGTGGAAACTGTCCTTTGAGGATCTTGAAACAGCAGGCCATCATTTATAATATAAAGCCATAGATTTAAATTTTTTTTTTTTTTTTTTTTTTTTTTGAGACGGAGTCTCACTGCGTCGCCCAGGCTGGAGTGCAGTGGTGCGATCTCGGCTCACTGCAAGCTCCGCCTCCCGGGTTCCCGCCATTCTCCCACCTCAGCCTCCGAGTAGCTGGGACTACAGGCGCCCGCCACCGCGCCCGGCTAGTTTTTTGTATTTTTAGTAGAGACGGGGTTTCAGCGTGTTAGACAGGAGGGTCTCGATCTCCTGACCTCGTGATCCGCCCGCCTCGGCCTCCCAAAGTGCTGGGATTACAGGCTTGAGCCACCGCGCCCGGCCAGATTTAAATAATTATAAAAATAATTTTATGTAACAAGTCATTAATATCATAAAAGTTAAAAAGCATAAAGCTGAAACAAGGAATTTAGTCGAAAAAAGCACACGCATTCAACTTGAGCCAGCATGATCATTTTACACTGTTATCATTAGCTCCAAAACTGAGAGGAAAAAAAAATCTCTAGACTGTAGTCAGAGATAAGAATTAGAGAAACAAAATTTCAAATTTTAGTAGTAAATATGACATTGTCAGTATGATTGGTTTCATTTGATTAGAAAACAACCCAATAGAGATACATTGATTCTTGAAAAACACCTCCATTCCACTTCAACACTGGCTGCACATTGGCAGTAGGAGAAGTAATGTCACCAGAACATGTAATCATTAAGTATACACAATTGAGAAAAGCACCTGAGTGACAGAAATGAAGCTAACTGGCGGAGAGCTATGTCCATAGTTATTTGTTGATTATATTTTAATTAGCAATTTGTCAGATGTAATCATCATTATCCCAACAGTAAGAAACATTAGAAACCTACCAGTGCTTGGTAGAACATATACCTCTCTCTTGTTCCCCAACAACTCTGAGTGAGAGGTTTATTATCTCTGTTTCACAGATGAAGAAAACGATGCCCAGAGTGAGTATGCAACTTTCCAAGGTCGTAGTAAGTGACAAAGGTGTGACACTAACTCAGACTGATACGATATACAGTCAGGTTTGTTCCATCACACTATGCCATAAACACTATAAATATGATATAAAATGTGGTTTTACAAATTTTTAGGAGAAAAACAACCCCATTAAAGAATGGGCAAAGGACATGAACAGACACTTTTCAAAAGAAGACACACGTGCAGCCCACAAGCATATGAAAAAAAGTTCAGTATCACTCATCATCAGAGAAATGCAAATCAAATTCACAATGAGAGACAATCTGTATTAGTCTAGTCTCACACTGCTACGAAGAACACCAGAGACTGGGTAATTTATAAAGGGAAGAAGTTTCATTAACTCACAGTTCTGTATTGCTGGGGAGGCCTCTGGAAACTTACAATCATGGCAGAAGGCAAAGGAGAAGCAGGCACATTCTTCACAGGGTGGCAGGACAGAGTGAGTGCAAGCAGGGTAAATGCTAGATGCTTATAAAACTATCAGATCTTGAGAGAATTCACTCACTATTATTAGAAGAGCATGGAGAAAACCACCCCCATGATTCAATTACCTCCACCTGGTCCTGTCCTTGACATGTGGGGATTATGGGGATTGTAATTCAAGATGAGATTTGGGTGGGAACACAAAGCCAAATCATCACCATCTCACACCAGTCAAAATGGCTACTACTAAAAAATAATAAAAAAATCACAGATGCTGGTAAGGTTGCAGAGAAAAGGAAACACTCATACACTGTTGGTGGGTGTATTAGTCCGTTCTTATGTTGCTATGAAGAACTACCTGAGACTGGGTAATTTATGAAGTAAAGAGGTACGACTGACTAACAGTACCACATGCTGTTCAGGAAGCATGGTTGGGGAGGCCTCAGGAAACTTACAATCATGGTACAAGGCAAAGGGGAAGCACACACATCTTTGTATGGTGCCGAGAGAGCAAGTGAGCGAAGGGGGAAGTGCTACACACCATTAAAGAACCAGATCTTGAAAGAACTTCATCATAAGAACAGCAAGAGGGAAGTCTGCCTCCATGATTCCATCACTTCCCACCAGGCCCCTCCTTCAACACATGGAGATTACAATTCTACATGAGATTTGAGTGGGCACACAGAGCTAAACCATATCAGTGGGAGTGTAAATTAGTTCAACCATTGTGGAAAGCAGTATGGCAATAGCTCAAAGAGCTAAAAACAGAACTACCGTTGGACTCAGCAATCCCATTACTGGGTATATAACCAAAGGCATATAAGTCATTCTACCATAAGGACACATGCACATGAGTGTTCATTGTAGCACTCTTCACAATAGCAAAGATTATTGTGAATAGTGAATAGGAATCAACCTACATGTCCATCGGTGACATATTGGATAAAGAAAATGTGGTACATACACAAGATGGAATACTATGCAGCCATAAAAAAGAGCAAGGTCATGTCTTTTGGGGGAACGTGGATGGAGCCGAAGTCCTATCTATGTTCCATCCATTATCCTTAGAAAACTAACACAGGAATAGAAAACCAAACACTGCATGTTCTCACTTACAAGTGGGAGCTAAATGATAAGAACTTATGCACACAAAGAAGGGAACAACAGTCACTGGGGCCTACTTGAGGGTGGAGAGTGGAAGGAGGGAGAGGAGCAGAAAACATAACCATTGGGTACAAGGCTTAGAACCAGGGTGGTGAAATAACCTTTACAACAAACCCCCGTGACGAACTTATCTATATACAAAACCTGCACATGTACCCCCAAAACTAAAATATAAGTTAAAAAAATAAAGAAAAATAGAAACTTGCCCAAGATCATTCACCCTTAAGTGGTGGAACTGAGGTTTTAAACCCAGGAATCTTGTTCCCATGGCACTGTGCTATGTTGCCTGGTTGGAGAAGTTTAATAAACTTCTTTGAGTGAAAAAAGTAAATAAAATAAAATGTGGTTTTAAAGGAAATACTGAACTTGTTTCAATTGCATCTCCATTTTTATTTCCCAGGAACCAAGCTAAGTTTTAGCTTAAACTGTAAAACAGTTGAACTGAAATAAAAACTCAAAAGGGGGCTTACTTGGCAGAAGTGTTGATAGGAGAATTTTGAGGGAAGAGTTGTGGTAGATGATTCAAAAAATGGCCACCGATTCTTCCCATCCCTGCATTCATGCTCCTTGCAAAGTGACTTTGTAACTACACCTATCAAGAGATGAAGTCTGTTTCTCCATCCGTTGAATCTAATCTTGACAGTGTGACCTACTTTGGCCACAGACATGGAAAACGTGACACAAGCAGAGGTTTGCCCTCTTGCTACTGGAGACATTTCCACTGCAGCATGAGGAAGCCCAGACTAGCCTGAAGCAGGGGCTACACGGGGGAGGACTCAGGCACCCTGATGGGCAGAGAGCCTGCCCACTGCCAGCCTATGAGTGACAGCGCCTGCCACAGCCAAGGTGCCAACTGACTGCAATGAGCCCAGGTGAGAGCGGCAGAACTGCCCCACTGAAAGCCAGATTTCTGAACCGGAGAATCATGAGCTAATTCAATGTTTTTATCCAAATCAAAGTTTCACGGTAGTTAGTTAAAATAGCAAATTCTATAACAAGTTAATTTAAACAAGTACGGAATCCTTAATCAAATTTTCCCGTAGAGACAATAAATTTGAATTGAGCAATGTAAAATTTTTCATGTTTGATCTCACTTCATGATCAAGCACTGTATTTGGTACATGGCTTGGTTGCTATGGAATAATTTTCCTCTGAAGAAAGTTAACTGACTTCTTTAGTAATGAAACATCAGATTCTAGTTTCACAAGCATCCTGCTTCTGGACTGGAGAGACTTGGCTCAGATACTATTTTCAAAACGGTCTCTGCAGCCAACTAAATGGTGTATAGTCATCAGGCCACATTATAACTTTCAGGAGCCCTAGTCCCTTTGCCTGTACAGGCAACTTCCTTCATAAAAAATACTGATAGTTATGGTTTATGACTGCTTTGGTATAAAGATGAATATACTCGTATTACATATTAAAGCCTTTTTTTTTCAACTTAAAAGTTTGGTTTTGTTTTCTTCTGACTTTAAAAGAAAATAAAATATTTTTCATTGTTTCCTAAAAAGATTGTGGGTCCTGGGCACTGGGCTTATTGTGTCTAATGAATAAGTTAACTTAGCCAAATATTATAAAGATCAGCTGATTTACTTCTTCTTCCTTCCAGATCTTCAGAGCTGCTGTTTTATAACCATGGTTGAAAAGGTGTGTATATGTGTGTGTGTGTGTACGTGTGTTTTGACAGTGGCCTCCTTTTATGACTGAAGTAAGTAAGCCACCCCTCTAGTTTCTCCCACATCCATGTTTTACAACATAGGGGGCACCCTGCATAAAGGCAACTATATAGAGATTGCAGAGGACGTAACCATTCATATCCTACAATGGCCACAAAAAAAAAAAAAAAAAAAACTAGGGAATCTTTAGTATAAACATTAATAGTTTCCCACATCTTTGTTTAGAGAATAGCCCAAGGATTTCTAAACTTGTAGATCTTATTCATTCCAGAACTGTTTCACTTATGGCCACATAAATCTTGATTCTTTAGAAGTTCCAAGATTAAGACTCTTTGGAAACTAGAATTGCAGAGAACTCACAGGTGATCCATGTAAAGCAAATCTGCTTTGGCCTATTCAGGAGACATACCATTTGCTGAGATAGTTTTAGTCTAGCTCTCACATCAGTTATAAAGAATAGAGACTTGGGGCTGGGCGTGGTGACTCACACCTGTAATGCCAGCACTTTGGGAGGCTGAGGCAGGCAGATCATGAGGTCAGGAGATAGAGACCATCCTGGCCAACATGGTGAAATCCTGTCTCTACTAAAAATACAAAAATTAGCTGGGTGTGGTGACATTCACCTGTAATCCCAGCTACTTGGGAGACTGAGGCAGGAAAATTAGTTGAACCAGGAGGTTGGAGGTTGCAGTGAGCTGAGATCATGCCACTGCACTCCAGCCTAGCCATAGAACAAGACTCTGTCTCAAAAAAAAAAAAAAAAAAAAAAAAGAATAGAGACTTGCTTAAGAAACAAGGAGAGTTTGGTGGTAACAATTATAGTATTCTTGTTGTTTAATGAGGTTGCATTGTTTTCTTGTGTTTACAAAGAAAAGACATATTCAATGTAGAAAATTTAAATAATTGTTCTTTTGTAAAATAAAAAATGAAGACTAAGAAAAGTTGCATACAGGGCTGACAGCCTAGATGTGTCTGAAAGTGTAAGGTTTTATGTAATTTTTTCTCTACCTACAAGCACATTTAGGTGGCATTTTATTTTTTTAATGTATTTCATTTTAAATCTGGTTATATAAAAAGCTCAACCCTCCAACATGTTCCAAAGTGAAAAAGTAACCATTTTAAAGAAAGTTTCCATGAGAACTACAAGAGACTATGGCTTACATTTCCTTATAAGTTTTAGATTTCCATATAGTCTCACATTTTGCCTGGCGTATAAATTAAAAAATAGCCCGCTATTCACAACTGTCCTCCTCTGTTCATGCCCGCCTTTAAAATTAAAAGACTATAAAACAATAACCATACATCTCCCATGATGTAAAAGAACCCAGAAATTCATCTCAGTCATACCTCACAGGTCTCCAGTTTATCAGGATCTTCAATTTATTGACCTCTGTGTTTTGTCACCATCTATTGACCCATCTGACTTACCTTCTGTTCCCCAGAGCCTGGTGTCCAGGTTACATCATTTTCATTGGCAGTAATCATAACCTTGTCTTTGCTCAGACACTGGTTCCTCGGGGTCGCATGCTCTGACATGCAAAGCCCAGAGGTTGAAATGAGAATGGAATGCAGGGAGCACATTTTGCAATCTTCCTCCTTTCTCTTCTCCTCTCTCTAGGAGTACTTGAGAAAGCCCTATATAAACACAACATTAAAACAAGTCTAGTTTTATATATTGCCTCTTATTGCCCCTAGAAGCTACTGAAATGCCTTAGAAACTAAAATATGCTCACATAAAAACTGTCCTCAAGGCTCCCTTTCCCTCTTAGAAGTGTCTCAAATCTGCAAATTCAGGTTTGGAAGGTATCATGGAAGTCTATGGCACAGTGAGTCATGTGGTACCCAGAAGCAGAGAAATTCTCATCACCTGTTATGGAAGCACCTTCCAGCTGCCACAGCCAAACTAGTAATAGAAAGGTGGGCATCATCTCAATGCACACGCTCAGAGACCACTTATTCATTGCATTGTCTTCACATCTTACAAGTTCTTGTGCATAGGTCATCCCAAGGTCTATAAGGCATCTTCATGTTCTGGGCAGGTGCAGATGCTTTGGTGACATGAACTTAGACAAGTTAAACAGCAAAGAAAGTGCAGCTTGTGTCTGTGGCTCTCAGTTCAGGATGATGCTGTGGACCATGGGTTCTGAGGTCAGTAACAGAAATCAGTGGTGTTCCCTCCCTCACCAACCCACCTCAATTCAGTCAGTCCCTAACTCCCTGGGTCCTCAGCACTCCACAGCCGGTTGGAACAGATTGATCAGACCCATTTATTTGTTGATTTTGTGATTTTTGAGTCCTTTCTCCAACTACATTATAAACTCTGAGGCCTGTCCCTGGATGGCCTTATCTCCTCTCCCACAGGACTTCAGTTTTCACATGTGGCCATTCTCGTATATTTGCCCAAATGCATGTCAGTCATCAGCACATGGATGTCCCACATGGCCCTCAAATGCAATGTCCAAAACAGAACTTACCATTGTTTCTAATCTTCAGGCCCTGACTCTACTCCCCCATTTGCTATCTTAGGGAACAGCATTCAGACCAGAAATGTGGTTGTCATGTTGACTCCTCTGACTCACTCCCCATTGCCATAAGTCATTGACACTCTTATTGCTTTAATAATTCTTCACTCAGTGCCTTTCTTTCTACTCATATTGACAGGACTGAGGAACTCATCATCTCTTGTCTGAGTTGCTGCAGCAGCCTCCCAGCCACTTCTTACATCCTTGTCTTGATTTCCCAAACCAAGCAACACGTTGTTGGTGGGCTATTTTTCTAAAACAGAAATCTGATTATGCAGCACTCCTACTTAAGATAATTCAATGATTTCTTCTTCACCTATAGCCATCATTCACAGATAAGAAGCTCCAGGAGGACCATGGTGCATCTTCTTAAAGATTAATTTATTTGAAGGTAAATAATTCAAAGTCTACTGAAATTGATATAATATAGAGTAAGTTACAAAATTCACATTCGTTTTAAAACCCAAAAGCTCCAGAAATTTTAACATGAGCAACAACCATTTCAGGTGATGGTCCTCTATCTTCAGAGGATAAATACTTGCTCACATTTGCTGTTAGGAGTAATATGATTTAAAAAGGGATAATTAATGGATAAGATCCAAATTCCTTAACATGGTTTATAAAGTTTATTTTGATCTAGCCCTCCTTGTCTTCTCAGCTTCGTAAGTGTCTTCTTAGGCCTCACCCAAGCACTTATCTGACTAACTCCTAGTTGTCATTACCTCTCAGGCATAGCTTCATCAGAAAATCTTCCTTCTTTCCTCCTTACCCAATCCAGTTTTAGACTTCCCTTCTCTACAATCCACCAGTAACCTGGGCCTACTTCTATCATAGCCCCTTCCACATTGCTTTGATGTTGTGGTTTTCTTATGTGATTCTTCCATTAGACTGTAAGCATCCTAAAGGTAAGGGTCATACAACTTTGAAAGGTCAGTGCCTAAGATAGTATAGAGTACACAGTAGGTGCTCAGTGAAGCTTGTGATTACTTGAATAATCACCCTCCACAGAGCACAACACAGGCAATCAATAGATGTTTAATTTAACAATTGATAATCAGAAAATAGACATTTCTAATTAATTCTTTCCCTTTCCTTTTGAACATTCATAATGTTCCACCACTAATTCTTAAAACCCAAGTTCCCACCCTCTAATCACAACCTCCTGTTGCAAGGGGGGATTGCTGAGGGGAGTCAGATAAGGCACAGATCAGTGCCTCTGCAAACTGATCCTTCTCAGTCCCAAGTGGGACTTCTTCATCATCTGGCAACCTTTTAAACTGTCTTTTTCCCTCAGTGGATATTTCAAATATTCACCACTCTCATTGATTCCACCAACATTTCAGTATGCAAGTTCACTCTCTAATTCATAGTTTATCCTCAACTTCTGCTCTCCCTTTAAAGCACTGACAGATTCATCTTTATCTTGTGTGTTCTCCTGTTTTCTTTTCCTTTTATGGGAAAAGTTATCCTCTTCTCTTCAAGAGCCTGCCCTCCAGGCTCTAGGTCCCAATAATCACCTGATAGCAAATTCCATGAATGCTTCGCCTTATGTATTCCGCGTGGCCATCTGTTGCATTTGACATCATTACTGATCTTTTGCCATTGGAAGTCCCCTTGGTTTGAGTGATCGATTATCTTACGCTTCAACTCTTTGTCCTTTGTGCACTGTTTTCTAGAGTTCCATCCTTTGCTGTTCTTTCTTTACCCATATTCTCTCAATAATCCTACTCTGAAGGATTTAATTGCAAGTGATAAACTAATATTGGCCAGATTTGTATATCTGTCATACAGCTCCTAGACATCTCAACATAGAAGCTTTATGGAGATTTCAAACTCAAAAATCAATAGCTTGTCATCTTTATCTCATCTTTCCTCTTCTAATGCCCTTAAAGTTCTCTTTGTCCTGTGTTTCCTCTCTGGGTGAATTGGCAGCATCATCAAGTTGCCCAAGTCAGAAACCTGGGAGCCATGTCACAACATCCTTTCTTAATGTTGATGAAGAGCTCTTGAGAATTCTTCCTCCTAATCTAATCTCGGCTTTTCCCACCCTCTTTAATCCAGCTGCCAATGCTCCTGCCTGGTCCTCACCAGCTCTCTCATGCTGTGTTACAACAGACCCTAATTGTTCCCCTTTCAGACCTCACCTCTCCCAATGCACTGCTTTTACAGCTGCCAGTGTTGGTTCTCTGAGTCAGCCCAGATATTGCTTCCTGTACAAACTCTTGCAACACCATTCCCTGGGCAGATATAGCTGCTTTCTCTGGTATGAATCTGAGACCTAGTACAGCATATAGTTCTCCTGCAATCTTTTACTTTGTTGCATTCTTTCATGTTCTGCTTTTTTCATTTTCTCTCTTCCACTTAATTGTGAGCTCTTTGATTACAGGAGTTGTGTCTTTCTGAATTACTTAATAAACATTTATTGGATGAAATGTTTATTGAGTAAATTCTTCCAATTCTTTACCTTTTTCCACTTAATTTCACTGTTATTGTGTTTTGTTTAGAGGTAGTAGAGTGTAGCATTTAAAAGTTCAGGTTCTGCAGTGAGACTTTCTGAGTTCAAATCCCAGCTCCTTCTTAACTCTGCAAGCTTTTTCATTTTTCTATGCCCAGTTTCCTGATCTAGAAACTGGAGATAATAATGGTAACATTTTCCAGGAAATTATGAGGACTAAGTGAATTAATATGTAAATATTTGAATTTTAGACTATTGCCTGACATACATTAAGCCCTTAGATGTTAGATGTTACTTTTGTTACTGTCATGTTTTTTCTTTTTTCTTTTTTTTTTTTTTTATGATTTTTTTTTTTTTATTATACTTTAAGTTCTAGGGTACATGTGCATGACGTTTATATCATGTATAACTCCCCAATGCAATCCCTCCCTCCTCCCCCCTCCCCATGATAGGCCCCAGTGTGTGATGTTCCCCTTCCCGAGTCCAAGTGATCTCATTGTTCAGTTCCCACCTATGAGTGAGAACATGCGGTGTTTGGTTTTCTCTTCTTGTGATAGTTGCTAAGAATGATGGTTTCCAGCTGCATCCATGTCCCTACAAAGGACGCAAACTCATCCTTTTTGATGGCTGCATAGTATTCCATGGTGTATATGTGCCACATTTTCTTAATCCAGTCTGTCACAGATGGACATTGGGTTGATTCCAAGTCTTTGCTATTGTGAATAGTGCCGCAATAAACAAACGTGTGCATGTGTCTTTGTAGTAGAGTATTTATAATCCTTTGGGTATATACCCAGTAGTGGGATGGCTGGGTCATATGGTACATCTAGTTCTAGATCCTTGAGGAATCGCCATACTGTTTTCCATAATGGTTGAACTAGTTTACAATCCCACCAACAGTGTAAAAGTGTTCCTATTTCTCCACATCCTCTCCAACACCTGTTGTTTCCTGACTTCTTAATGATTGCCATTCTAACTGGGTGAGATGGTATCTCATTGTGGTTTTGATTTGCATTTCTCTGATGGCCAGTGATGATGAGCATTTTTCATGTGTCTGTTGGCTGTATGGATGTCTTCTTTTGAGAAATGTCTGTTGCTTCAAAGAGAATAAAATACCTAGGAATCCAGCTTACAAGGGATGTAAAGGACCTCTTCAAGGAGAACTACAAACCACTGCTCAGTGAAATCAAAGAGGACACAAACAAATGGAAGAACATACCATGCTCATGGATAGGAAGAATCAATATCGTGAAAATGGCCATACTGCCCAAGGTGATTTATAGATTCAATGCCATCCCCATCAAGCTACCAATGACTTTCTTCACAGAATTGGAAAAAACGGCTTTAAAGTTCATATGGAACCAAAAAAGAGCCGCATTGCCAAGACAATCCTAAGTCAAAAGGACAAAGCTGAAGGCGTCACGCTACCTGACTTCAAACTATACTACAAGGCTACAGTAACCAAACAGCATGGTACTGGTACCACAACAGAAAAATAGACCAATGGAACAGAACAGAGTCC
This sequence comes from Trachypithecus francoisi, assembly GCF_009764315.1. Taxonomy (NCBI): domain Eukaryota; kingdom Metazoa; phylum Chordata; class Mammalia; order Primates; family Cercopithecidae; genus Trachypithecus; species Trachypithecus francoisi. The sequence continues at coordinate 83,374,493 of NW_022681460.1, forward strand.
TCAGAAATAATACCACACATCTACAGCCATCTGATCTTTGACAAACCTGAGAAGAAACAAGAAATGGGGAAAGGATTCCCTATTTAATAAATGGTGCTGGGAAAATTGGCTAGCCATAAGTAGAAAGCTGAAACTGGATCCTTTCCTTACCCCTTATACGAAAATTAATTCAAGATGGATTAGAGACTTAAATGTTAGACCTAATACCATAAAAACCCTAGAAGAAAATCTAGGTAGTACCATTCAGGACATAGGCATGGGCAAGGACTTCATGTCTAAAACACCAAAAGCAACGGCAGCAAAAGCAAAAATTGACACATGGATCTAATTAACTAAAGAGCTTTTGCACAGCCAAAGAAACTACCATCAGAGTGAACAGGCAACCTACAGAATGGGAAAAAAATTTTGCAACCTACTCATCTGACAAAGGGCTAATATCCAGAATCTACCAAGAACTCAAACAAATATACAAGAAAAAAGCAAACAACCCCATCAAAAAGTGGGGAAAGGATATGAACAGACATTTCTCAAAAGAAGACATCCATGTTTTTTCTTTTTTCATCTCTTCTTCTTTCCTTCCTTTTCCCCCCATTCTTTCTGTTTGTTTGGGATTCAATTTTCTTCCTTCCTCTCCTATTACTCTCATATTTACTAACAGCTCATAATGTCCCAACCACAGAGAAGGTCCTGCTCTGAGGAGTCACACAAACAAATACCTCTGTAAGGTCATTCTGATGTGACATTTAGAGATGCAGTAAACAGCTGCATTGTGGCAGTGGTCATGCTCAGGAATGTGACTGCAACACAGCCCTCTATAGCATGGAATGCAGAATAATCTTACTCCAGGACCCCGTCCAAGGCAGGGTGGAGCATTTCTAGGATATTATTTGTGTTATGACTCCAGGCATGGGACTACTGCAGGCTTCATGGTTGTTTCTTTGTGGTCAATATCATCTGATGGATCCATTTCAGAACCTTGCTCTGAGCTAGTCTTTTCCTGGTGGAGAAGGAGGGCTCCAGACTGGATTTGGGGAGCACATGATTTTAACCCTCAAAGGGAAATTTCTATGGGAGTCTGACTGCTACTTCTTCCAATATTTTGAAAAGAATAAAAATGGAAAGACTATACCATCAGACTTTCTGCAAATATGTGATTGTTTATGGCCAGTGTTATATGGGCATGTCAAAATGGTCTATCCACGTTGGTGCATGAGTCCACTTTTAGTAATACGAACATCTAGAAAAGTTTAGGTGTGTGTGTTCATGTCTATTTGCTGTAGAGAGAAACCACAAGGGGAGTTCAAAAATATGCTTGGGGGGCACACCCAAGATGGCCGAAAAGGAACAGCTCCAGCCTCCAGCTCCCAGCGTGAGCGACATAGAAGATGGGTGATTTCTGCATTTTCCTCTTTTTTTTTTTTATTATACTTTAAGTTCTAGGGTACATGTGCACAACGTGCAGGTTTGTTACATATGTATACATGTGTCATGTTGGTGTGCTGCACCCATCAACTCGTCAGCACCCATCAACTCGTCATTTACATCAATTATAACTTCCAATGCCATCCCTCCTCCCTCACCCCTCCCCATAATAGGCCCCGGTGTGTGATGTTCCCCTTCCCATGTCCAAGTGATCTCATTGTTCAATTCCCACCTATGAGTGAGAACATGCGGTGTTTGGTTTTCTCTTCTTGTGAAAGTTTGCTGAGAATGATGGTTTCCAGCTGCACCCATGTCCCTACAAAGGACATGAACTCATCCTTTTTTATGGCTTTATGGCTGTATAGTATTCCATGGTGTATATGTGCCACATTTTCTTAATCCAGTCTGTCACTGATGAACATTTGGGTTGATTCCAAGTCTTTGCTATTGTGAATAGTGCCACAATAAACATACGTGTACATGTATCTTTATAGCAGCATAATTTATAATCCTTTGAGTATATACCCAGTAATGCGATGGCTGGGTCATATGGTATTTCTAGTTCTAGATCCTTGAGGAATCGCCATACTATTTTCCACAATGGTTGAACTAGTTTACAATCCTACCAACAGTGTAAAAGTGTTCCTGTTTCTCCACATCCCCTCCAGTACCTGTTGTTTCCTGACTTTTTAATGATTGCCATTCTAACTGGTGTGAGATGGTATCTCATTGTGGGTTTGATTTGCATTTCTCTGATGACCAGTGATGACAAGCATTTTTTCATGTGTTTCTCCACATCCTCTCCAGCAACTGTTGTTTCCTGACTTTTTAATGATTGCAATTCTAACTGGTGTGAGATTGTATCTCATTGTGGTTTTGATTTGCATTTCTCTCGTGGCCAGTGATGATGAGCATTTTTTCATGTGTCTGTTGGCTGTGTGAATGTCTTCATACAGCTGTTGGCTGTACGAATGATTTCTGAATTTTCAACTGAGGTACCAGGTTCATCTCACTGGGTCATGTCGGACAGTTGACGCTGGTCTGTGGGTGCAGCCCAAGCAGTGAGAGCTGAAGCAGGGCAAGGCATCGCCTCACTTGGGAAGTGCAAGGGGGAAGGGAATTCCTTTTCCTAGCCAAAGGAAATGGAGACACACAACACCTGGAAAATCAGGTAACTCCCACCTTAATACTGTGCATTACCAAGGGTCTTAGCAAACGGCACACCAGGAGATTATATCCCACACCTGGCCCAGAGGGTCCCATGACGGCGGAGCCTCCCTCATTGCTAGCACAGCAGTCTGAGATCTAACTGCAAGGCAGCACCAAGCCTGGGGGATGGGCACCCACCATTGCTGAGGCTTAAGTAGGTAGACAAAGCTGCCAGGAACCTCGAATTGGGTGGAGCCCACCACAGCTCAAGGAGGCCGACTTGCCTCTGTAGACTCCTCCTCTCGGGACAGGGCATAGCTAAACAAAAAGCAGCAGAAACCTCGGCAGAGGTAAATGCCCCTATCTGACAGGTTTGAAGAGAGCAGTGGATCTCCCAGCACAGAGGTTGAGATCTGAGAACAGACAGACTGCCTGCTCAAGAGGGTCCCTGACCCCTGAGTAGCATAACTGGGAGACATCCCCCACTAGGTGCAGACTGACACCTCACACCTCACACGGTGGGGTACACCCCGAGACGAAGCTTCCAGAGCAAGAATCAGACAGCAACACTCTCTGTGCAGCAATATTCTATCTTCTGCAGCCTCTGCTGCTGATACTCAGGCAAACAGGGTCTGGAGTGGACCTCAAGTGAACTCCAACAGACCTACAGTTGAGGGTCCTGATTGTTAGAAGGAAAACTAACAATCAGAAAGGACACCCACACAAAAACCCCATACATCACCATCATCAAAGACCAAAGGCAGATAAAACCACAAAGATGGGGAAAAAGCAGTGCAGAAAAGCTGGAAATTCAAAAAATCAGAGTGCATCTCCCCCTCCAAAGGAATGCAGCTCATCACCAGCAACGGAATAAAGCTGGATGGAGAATGACTTTGACAAGTTGAGAGAAGAAGGCTTCAGTCAATCAAACTTCTCAGAGCTAAAGGAGGAACTATGTAACCAGCGCAAAGAAACTAAAATCCTTGAAAAAAGAATGGATGAATGGATAACTAGAATAATCAATGCAGAGAAGACTTTAAAAGAACTGATAGAGATGAAAACCACAACACAAGAACTACTTGACAAATGCACAAGCTTCAATAACCAACTCGATCAACTGGAAGAAAGAGTATCAGCAATTGAAGATCAAATGAATGAAATGAAGTGAGAAGAGAAGTGTAGAGAAAAAAGAGTAAAAAGAAATGAACAAAGCCTCCAAGAAATATGGGATTATGTGAAAAGACCAAATCTGCATCTGATTGGTGTGCCTGAAAGTGACGGGGAAAATGGAAACAAGTTGGAATACACTCTGCAGGATATCATCCAGGAGAACTTCCCCAACCAAGCAAGGCAGGCCAACATTCAAATCCAGGAAGTACAGAGAATGCCACAAAGATAATCCTTGAGAAGAGCAATTCCAAGACACATAATTGTCAGATACACGAAAGTTGAAATGAAGGAAAAAGTGTTAAGGGAAGCCAGAGAGAAAGGTCAGGTTACACACAAAGGGAAGCCCATCAAACTAACAGCAGATCTCTCAGTGGAAACTCTCCAAGCCAGAAGAGAGTGGGAGCCAATATTCAACATTATTAAAGAGAAGAATTTTCAACCCAGAATTTCATATCCAGCCAAACTAAGTTGCATAAGTGAAGGAGAAATAAAATCCTTTACAGAAAAGCACATGCTTAGAGATTTTGTCACCACCAGGCCTGCCCTACAAGAGATTCTGAAGGAAGCACTAAACATGGAAAGGAACAACAGGTACCAGCCATTGCAAAAACATGTCAAAATGTAAAGTCCATCGATGCTAGGAAGAAACTGTATCAACTAGTGAGCAAAATAACCAGCTAATATCATAATGACATGATCAAGTTCACACATATCAATATTAACCTTAAATGTAAATGGACTAAAGGGTCCAATTAAAAGACACAGACTGGCAAACTGGATAAAGAGTCAAGACCCATCAGTTTGCTGTATTCAGGAGACCCATCTCACATGCAGAGACACACATAGGCTCAAAATAAAGGGATGGAAGAAGATCTACCAAACAAATGGAAAACAAACAAAAAAAAAGCAGTGAGTGGTTGCAATCCTAGTCTCTGATAAAACAGATTTTAAACCATCAAAGATCAAAAGAGGCAAAGAAGGCCATTATATAATGGTAAAGGGATCAATTCATCAGGAAGAGCTAACTATCCTAAATACATATGCACCCAATACAGGAGCACCCAGATTCATAAAGCAAGTCCTTAGAGACTTATAAAGAGACTTAGACTCTGATACAATAATAATGGGAGACTTTAACACCCCACTGTCAACATGAGACAGAAAGTTAACAAGGATATCCAGGAATTGAACTCAACTCTGCACCAAGCGGACCTAATAGACATCTACGGAACTCTCCACCCCAAATCAACAGAATATACATTCTTCTCAGCACCACATCACACTTATTCCAAAATTGACCCCATAGTTGGAAGTAAAGCATTCCTCAGCAAATGTAAAAAACAGAAATTATAACAAACCGCCTCTCAGACCACAGTGCAATCAAACTAACAGAAGATCTCTCGGCCTTTTTTACAGAATTAATCTAACCCAAATTTAGAGGAGAAAGACTCAAAGGTTAACCAACATGGAAACACTTAATTGGGCAAATTTGGTAAAGGCTTTTATTTTTATGTTTTTATGATTAGTTTTTGTCACAGGATAATAATTGGATTAGGTCATTAAGAAGCTCTGACACACTAAATTATGTAGCCTAGTGCCTTACACATAGTAGATACTTGGTTATTACTTGAGGGATGAATGAATAAGCGAGAAAATGAATTCCTCAGTTTAAATGATGTATACCAAATTGCCTGGATAAGTTTTCTGGAGGAAGATACTTATGAATACATCAGCCAAGATAATTTGAATGAAAGAAAGTGAAAGGCTAGGATAAAAATATTTAAGGGGAAAAATGAGTTGTGGCAATAAATTTAGAAATAGAAATTCAGTTACTATTGGCTTAGTGACACTTGAAAGCCATTTGTAAGACTACTTTTTCTGGCAATTAGTGGAGACAAAGAATAATTTACAAATGAAAACATGTTAGGAATGAAACGTAATTTTAAGCCTGAAATACTTACTTGTCCTCCACAGCCACGTCTGCCTCAAGATCAAGTCCTTCGTAGCTAATAAAAACCAGAAAACAAGAGAAAAACTTAAAACTGAGATTTCTTTAACTATTGTTCACAGAGCATACAGTTAGACAAGTCCTTATGCTTAGTTATTCAAAGACTTGAGAAATTCAGATCTTGATTTCAAGACATTTAGTCTCTAAAGAAGAAAAAATTGAGTAAACAAATTAGTATTGATGCAAGAAAGATTATAAGACAAGCAAGTTTTTGGTATTTTCATGGTTTTTTGTTATTTAAGTTATATCAGTAAGGATTCAACCAGAGAAACAATATCAGTAGGCGATACTAAGAGATTTATTGCAAGGAATTGACTTATGCAATTCTTGGGGATGTCAAAGCAAGTCTGAAATTCACAGGACAAACCATCAAGAAAGGCAAACTGAGTCCTGAGCATAATTTCAAGTTGCTATCTACAGGCAGAATTTCTTTTTCCTTAAGGAAGCCCCAGTTCTGGTCCTAAGGCCTTTGACTAATTGATTCAGGCTCACACTGACTATCTGGGATAACCTCCCTACATGACGTCAATTGATTTTTGACTGTAAGCACATCTACAAAATACAAAATGCCTTCATCACAACAGCTAGATTGTGACTGAAGACCAGTGAACTCCATGAGCATGGGACCATTGCTGCCCTTGATAAGAAGCAATGCTTTGTAATATGTCATGATTATGGATAAGATGTTCTGTACATTTCAAAAGAAGGATTATATACAAGGAAAGCAAACCCATATGCAGAATAAGTGTCTTTTTCTAAAATAACAAAGTATTTTCCCTTTTATGATGAAAGTGGTCCAACATAATCTGTCACCAAGTAGCTGGCTGATCAACCTGCAGGACTGCAGCAGTGTTGATTTCTTCTGCTGACAGATTGGCACTCAGCAATAGCAATAGCAATAGCTCAGTCAGCCTTGGTGAATAGAATCCATGTTGCTGAGGCCATGCATAATCTCTGTTTCTAGCACCATGGCTACTTTGTTCATAATCCATTGGGCAATGAAAGCCGTGTCTAAGAAAGATGCTGGGTGGTAGACACAGAATCAGTATTTATTAAAAATCTCTGCTGCAGAGGTCATCTTTGGTGAGCAATCATGTGAGCCACACATATATTCACATTCTTTGTCCATTCAGAGAGATCTACCTATTCATATATTCCCCCCAACACCCCTGCCAGAAATTCTTGTCAACAATTTTCCAGTCATGTTTTTTCCAGGACTCTGATCATCCATCCAAATCCCTGGCAATTGCTTCTTCCAAGCAAAATAAACAACCAGGTGCACTGCTTGATGTTCTGCCCACCACAAGGAAATCCCTTCATCACTGTCCTTCAGGAATATTCAAGAAAGGGGCTGCAGTGCTGCAGTTGTCAATTTCCAGGTGGTACTTAGCTGATATGGTTTCAATGATTGTGTTTCCTCAAAAATTTATGTTGAAATTTAAACCTCAATGCAGTAGTATTAAATAGTGTGGCCACTGGGAGGTGATTTAATCATGATGGCTCTGCACTTATGAATGGGATTAAGTTGAAATGAGCACGCTCTGCTCTTGCTCTTCTATCCTTCCACTGTGTGAAGACAGTGTTCCTTCCCTCTCTGGAGGATGCAGCAATAAGGCATCATCTTGGAAGCAAAGACTGGGTCTTCACCAGACACTGAAACCTGTTGGTGCCTTGATTTTGGGACTTTCCAGGCTCCAGAACCATGTTCTTTATAAATTACCTAGTCTCAGGGATTTTGCTATAGTAGCACAAAAGGACTAAGACATTGCCTATCATACAGAATCATCTATAAATCAGGTCCTAGTTTTTCTCTTTCTCATCAACTGGCCATAGAAGCTCCCCATGCTCCCCATGCAGCATAGATATGTACAGGGAGGGAGAAGGCAATGTAGCAGTAGTAGGGGCCATGAACGTCTGAGACCCTTCTTCGTGTAACTGACTTGTGCCTTCAAGCCTGCTCAAGCATTGTAAATGTATGTATCACTGCCTGATTTTAGGGCTTGGTGAACCAGACAACACATTTTTTGTTGGGCAGTTGAGGTTGCATAGTGGATTGGTGGCCCATGGTTAAGTGCTCAGACCCTACTAAAGCTGAGTAGTAAGCCAATGGCTCTTTCACAAAATGAGAAAAGTTATTTGCAGACGATGACATGGCTTTGCTTCAAGATCTTAAGGTGTGATTCACTTCTAGATGCCTTCCAAAAGCTTCAAACAGTATTTCTTTCTGGCACTGACACTTCAAGCACCATTGGATATGCTGGATCATATGTCCCAAGTGGCAGAGCAGCTTGCATGGTGGTCTAGGCCCATTGCAAAGCCTTCTTTTATGGACTCCACTCAAAAATACTAATTTTTCAGTTCACTAGGTAAATAAGCTAAAGTAGCACACCCAAATGAGGAACATGTCTCCTCCAAAGTCCAAGGAAGTCAGAAAGTCCAATAACTGTTGTTCCCCCTCTTTTTTTTTTTTTTTTTTTGGTTGCAGGAGGGACAAGATTCAATAACTTATCATTTAACTTAGAATGGGTATCTTAGCTTCCCACACCACTTAGATTTTTGTTTTTAGAGGCAGGGTCTCACTTTGTTGCCCAGGCTGGAGTGCAGTGGCATGATCATAGATCTCTATAACCTGTAACTTCTGGGCTCAAGCCTGCAGAGTAGCTAGGACTACAGGTGTTTGCCACCACACCTGGTTAATTTTATCTTTGTTAGAGAAGGGATTTTACTATGCTGCCCAAGCTGGTATCTAATTCCTGGTCTCAAGTGATTCTGCTAGCCCTGCCTCCCAAAACACTGGGATTGCAAGCACGAGCTACCTCACTTGGACTTGAATCCCTAGACATTTCACTGAGGTGGAAGGCCTCTGAATTTTTGTCAGGTTTATTTCCCATCCTCTGAATCACAAATGTTTTATGTGTGTGTATATATATATAGTAGTTCCTACACGCACACACACACACATATTTTATATATATATATACACACACACACACTTCTTGCTCACTGAGTCCAATCAGCATAACATCATCAATGCAATGAAACAAACAGCATGATACCTTTTGGAAGAGAACAGCAACCAAGCCCCCCAACGACAAAATAATGACATAAAGCAAGAGAATGGATACACAGTGAGATGGCACAAAGTGTATTGCTGACCTTTCCAGCTGAAAGCAAACTGCTCTGGTGGTCTTTACTAACAGGAATGTAGGAAAAGCACTTACCAGCATAATAGCTGCACACCAAGTATCAGGGGGTGTGCTAATTTGCTCAAGCAATAAAATCATGTTTGGTATAGTAGCTGCAATTGGAGCCACTACCTGATTAAGTTTATGATAAACCACTGTTATTCTCCAAGTTCCATCTTTGTTCTGCACAGGCCAAAATAGAGAGTTGAATGGGGATGTGGTAGAAATCACCACCACTGAAACTCTCAAGTCCTTAATGATAACACTAATTTCTGCAATCCCTCTAGGAATATAGTATTGCCTTTGGTTTACCATTTTTGTAGGGAGAAGTAGTTCTAGTAGCTTTCACTCTGCCCTTCTTATCACATTCCCTGACTTCTCCCAGGTCACACAATAAATGTAGGGACTCTACCAGTTGTGGAATATGTCTGTTCCATTAACACATTCAAAAACTGTGAAATAACCACAAAATGTGTTCAGGGACTGTGAGCTAAAATTCCATTTATCACTTGACCTCCATAAGCCCTTATCCTGAGTGGTAGACTACAGTAATGTTTGAGATCTCCAGGAAATTAGTATAAGTTCACGGCCCACATCCAGCAATTCCCTCCAAAGTCTTATCACGTCACTTTCCCCAATCCACAGTCACTCTAGCAAATAGTCATAGGTCTCTTTGGGGAAGAATGAGAAAAAATTAAGAGTATAAACTTTTGGCATTGTACCAAGGTCCTTCCTCAAGAGAACTTTGCCTTCTTTTATTTGAAGACTTCTGGATTTGTAAACTGGTTCAAGTCTGGAAATTTATTGAGAGGTCATGATTCCCTGTGGTAGATGTCTACTCACTAGACCTGGAACTTACTGGCTTATACACATCAAACAAGAATTTAGGAGACTTCCCACTTATTTCTTCTCTAGGGACATGACAAAGTAGCCAATGCCATAAATCTCTGTCATCAGACTATTCTGACTACTGCTTTGATGTGCCTGGCCATTGCAATAACCATTACTACTTTATATTTGGTAATTTAGTGCCACCACTTGGTCTCTGCTGCCCCAAGATCCCACTATCCCATTGCATTGAGAGATCCAGTTGGGTAGTAGTAGGTCCAATGCTAATTTGTGACCTACATAGAAGAGGGACCACAAAGCCCTTCGAGAATTTTGGAGCTCCCCCGACAAATTTATTCCTAAAATTCACAGTGAAAGGTGTGCCCTTCCAGGCTGGGTGAGCAGCTCTTACATGATAAATCCACCCTAGTATTCCAGTCTCCCTATGCCATGGAACATCTTCTTCTACAGTATATCAAGGCAGTTCTGAAATTTTGACTTCATTTTTCATCAACTTTGAATACATGTTTTAACCAAACCCTTGGAGCATTTTTTATTTTATTTTATTTTATTTTTATTTTTATTTTTTATTATACTTCAAGTTCTAGGGTACATGTGCATAACGTGCAGGTTTGTTACATATGTATACTTGTGCCATGTTGGTGTGCTGCACCCATCAACTCGTCAGCACCCATCAATTCATCATTTATATCAGGTATAACTCCCAATACAATCCCTCCCCCTCCCCCCTCCCCATGATAGGCCCCGGTGTGTGATGTTCCCCTTCCTGAGTCCAATTGATCTCATTGTTCAGTTCCCACCTATGAGTGAGAACATGTGGTGTTTGGTTTTCTGTTCTTGTGATAGTTTGCTAAGAATGATGGTTTCCAGCTGCATCCACATCCCTACAAAGGACGCAAACTCATCCTTTTTTTATGGCTGCATAGTATTCCATGGTGTATATGTGCCACATTTTCTTAATCCAGTCTGTCACAGATGGACATTTGGGTTGATTCCAAGTCTTTGCTATTGTGAATAGTGCCGCAATAAACATACGTGTGCATGTGTCTTTATAGCAGCATGATTTATAATCCTTTGGGTATATACCCAGTAATGGGATGGCTGGGTCATATGGTATTTCTAGTTCTAGATCCTTGAGGAATTGCCATACTGTTTTCCATAATGGTTGAACTAGTTTACAATCCCACCAACAGTGTAAAAGTGTTCCTATTTCTCCACATCCTCTCCAACACCTGTTGTTTCCTGACTTTTTAATAATTGCCATTCTCACTGGTGTGAGATGGTATCTCATTGTGGTTTTGATTTGCATTTCTCTGATGGCGAGTGATGATGAGCATTTTTTCCTGTGTCTGTTGGCTGTATGAATGTCTTCTTTTGAGAAATGTCTGTTCATATCCTTTGCCCACTTTTTGATGGGGTTGTTTGTTTTTTTCCTGTAAATTTGTTTGAGTTCTTTGTAGATTCTGGATATTAGCCCTTTGTCAGATGAGTAGATTGCAAAAATTTTCTCCCATTCTGTAGGTTGCCTGTTCACTCTGATGGTAGTTTCTTTTGCTGTGCAGAAGCTCTTTAGTTTAATTAGATCCCATTTGTCAATTTTGACTTTTGTTGTTGTTGCTTTTGGTGTTTTAGACATGAAGTCCTTGCCCATGCCTATGTCCTGAATGGTACTACCTAGGTTTTCTTCTAGGGTTTTTATGGTATTAGGTCTAACATTTAAGTCTCTAATCCATCTTGAATTAATTTTCATATAAGGAGTAAGGAAAGGATCCAGTTTCAGCTTTCTACTTATGGCTAGCCAATTTTCCCAGCACCATTTATTAAATAGGGAATCCTTTCCCCATTTCTTGTTTCTCTCAGGTTTGTCAAAGATCAGATGGCTGTAGATGTGTGGTATTATTTCTGAGGACTCTGTTCTGTTCCATTGGTCTATAGCTCTGTTTTGGTACCAGTACCATGCTGTTTTGGTTACTGTAGCCTTGTAGTATAGTTTGAAGTCAGGTAGCGTGAGGCCTCCAGCTTTGTCCTTTTGACTTAGGATTGTCTTGGCAATGCGGGCTCTTTTTTGGTTCCATATGAACTTTAAAGCCGTTTTTTCCAATTCTGTGAAGAAAGTCATTGGTAGCTTGATGGGGATGGCATTGAATCTATAAATAACCTTGGGCAGTATGGCCATTTTAATGATATTGATTCTTCCTATCCATGAGCATGGTATGTTCTTCCATTTGTTTGTGTCCTCTTTGATTTCACTGAGCAGTGGTTTGTAGTTCTCCTTGAAGAGATCCTTTACATCCCTTGTAAGTTGGATTCCTAGGTATTTTATTCTCTTTGAAGCAATTGTGAACGGAAGTTCATTCCTGATTTGGCTCTCTGCTTGTCTGTTACTGGTGTATAAGAATGCTTGTGATTTTTGCACATTAATTTTGTATCCTGAGACTTTGCTGAAGTTGCTTATCAGCTTAAGGAGATTTTGGGCTGAGACATGGGGTTTTCTAAATATACAATCATGTCATCTGCAAACAGGGACAATTTGACTTCTTCTTTTCCTAACTGAATACCCTTGATTTCTTTCTCTTGCCTGATTGCCCTAGCCAGAACTTCCAACACTATGTTGAATAGGAGTAGTGAGAGAGGGCATCCCTGTCTTGTGCCAGTTTTCAAAGGGAATTTTTCCAGTTTTTGCCCATTCAGTATGATATTAGCTGTGGGTTTGTCATAAATAGCTCTTATTATTTTGAGGTACGTTCCATCAATACCGAATTTATTGAGCGTTTTTAGCATGAAGGGCTGTTGAATTTTGTCAAAAGCCTTTTCTGTATCTATTGAGATAATCATGTGGTTCTTGTCTTTGGTTCTGTTTATATGCTGGATTACGTTTATTGATTTGCGAATGTTGAACCAGCCTTGCATCCCAGGGATGAAGCCCTTGGAGCATTTTCTAACCCTTAAAGCTACAGCATTTAATCCAGAATCTCTGCTTGAAGGGGTCATATCAATAAATTTGGCCAGATCCAGCTTTACATTCCTTCCACCATTATCTTACACCCTTAAGATCCACTCCTACACATATTCCCTAAATTTCTGTTTGTATAAGTTGGAAAAATTGTGCAGTTCTTTTGGAATAGCTAATGTCCACATGGGTCACACTTTGTACTTCAACTTTCAGAGCCTGGTGGGACTTGAGTCTTGTTATAAGTGTGAAAGCAAAGAAGGGTGGTGGAGGTGGATCCTGAGGAGAATCAGCAGTGTAATTTAAGGCAACTCCCTTAGGGGAGGTCATTACAGCTTCTTTAGGTAAAACAGTGCTAATTTCCTTGGTCAGGTGTAAAAGAGCTGCTTCTATGAGCAAAGAATCTGAGGCTTCAGTGTCCCAGCCTCCACTGGGATCTGCCCATATGTCCATATTTCAATTTGCAGGATCCCATTTCTTCTCAATCAATGCCCCCGTGTTAGCCAGAAGACATCCTGAAAATTTGGGAAGTTGATTTGTGTTGTAATTCAGCTACTCATAGGCTGACACTCTGTCTGGTTTTCAGGAATGTCAGCCCTGAAACTACAGGAGACAAAAGTTTACAAAAGTTTTCAAGTCATTAATGCAGAACTTGAATTGGGCATTTTAAGCCCTACCCTCTCACTCTCCCACCAACCACAACTTTCTCCAGTGCATTTAGGAGCCATTAGCCAATCCCAATTATACTTTTTAGTTTACCAGAATATTCCAAGATATCAAATACATAGTAGCCCAGAACCTTACTTTTCATGGGTATTTGATTAGGAGTATTCATTGGAGATATTTTGCATTTCTCAATTGCCACAGCATGCAATGAGCTATCCATGTCCTCTTTACCATTGGAATTAGAATCATTAGCATCTTGAAATCTAATCACATTAGACAGCCAATTCAAAAAAATTCATCCTTAAGATTCTTTCATATGAGGAGAAGCAGTCCTCATATGAAAATCTGTACCAGTCAGAAAAAAAGAATTACACTGTCATCACACTATAACATCATCACCCCATACTATTGACACATTACACCATCGCCTCCTGATAGCATTATCACACTACATCATCGCACCACACCACACCATCATCACACCAAACATCATCACACTCACCCTAATCACACTAAACCCTCAACAAAACAAACTGTTCATACCACAGCATCATCTTATCATCTTTCCTACCATCATTACAGCACACCATCTTCACCAATATCTCATCATCATCATTATCATCATTTTTGGTACCAAATTAGATTGATTTGAAAGCATATTAGATAGTGGCCATGCTTACTTAAAACAGTAAAATTCTGAAGGAAAAGTAAAACTCAATTCATATTTATCTATATGATCGCCATTGTCAAGCTACCTTTATTATTCTCATTAGTCTTATAATCACGTCCCAAGCCACTACAGGCTCTCAATTTTTCACACATATATTACTTAATCCTTGTGTGATGGTTAATACTGAGTGTCAACTTGATTGAATTGAAGGATGCAAAGTATTATCCCTGGGTGTGTCTGTGAGGGTGTTGCCAAAGGAGAGTAATATTTGTGTCAGTGGGCTGGGGAAGGCAGACCCACCCTTAATCTGGGTGGGCACCATCTAATCAGCTGCCAGTTTGGGCAGAATATAAAGCAGGTAGAAAAACGTGAAAAGACTAGAATGACTTAGTCTCCCTGCCTACATGTTTCTCCCATGCTGGATGCTTCCTGCCCTTGAACATTGGACTTCACTTTCTTCAGTGTTGGGACTCAAACTGGCTTCCTTGCTCCTCAGCTTGCAGATAGTCTATTGTGGTACCTTGCAATTGTGTGAGTTCATACTACTTAATAAACTCTCATATATATATATACACATATATATACACACACACATCTCATATATATTGGTATATATGAGTATCTCATATATATTGGTATATATGAGGGGTGTGTGTGTGTGTATATATATTATATCCTATTATATATATTTATTATATTAGTTCTGTCCCTCTAGAGAACGCTGACTAATACACCTTGCAACGATCTTTCAAGGTATTTATTGCGACCCCCCACCTAGTAGATGAGGAAACTGTGACTCACATAGCTGGTAAATTGCAGATTCAATACTGGAATTAACATCTGCCTGCCTCCAAATCCTTTGCTTCTTACCTTATAGCATGTTGTTATATTTGGAAATACCTATCACTTTCAGTAACTTTTGACCAATAAATGGCTTTTATATATTTGTAACCTATTGAGACAAATAGAAAAATTCATACATCAAATAAACTCATCTCTACAGCTAAATCATGTGAGATAAAACCAAAAGTACCTTTCTAGTGTACAAAAATATTAAGAAGACTTGGTGTGGTGGCTCATGCCTGTAATCTCAGCACTTTGGGAGGCAGAGGCAGGTGGATCACTTGAGCTCAGGAGTTTGAGACCAGCCTGGGCAATATGGCAAAACCCATCTTTACAAAAAGTATGAAATTAGCTGGGATGGTGGTGCACACCTCTACTCTGCTACTCTGGAGGCTAAACTGAGTATCAGGCGATACTCTGGAAGATCACCTGAGTCTGGGGAGGTGGAGGCTATAGTGAGTCATGATCGGGCCACTGCACTCCAGGCTGGATGACAAAGTAAGACCCTATCTTGAAAAAAACAAAAAAGAAAAAAAGTTTTTGTTTTTTAAAGTGTTAGAATTGTTGGAAGACAGTCCTTTGTTTGCCCTTTATTTGAATTGCTTTGGTATAGGACACAGTGCCACATAATAAATGCATTTCATAAAGTAAATTTATTTCCCTCAAGATTCATATGTCGACACAGTACGTGCAAATAAGTAGCATAGAGCCCATTGGGGATTCTAAGAAAATCATGTCGCCTAGTGTGTGATAGACACCTAAGAGACAAATGGAAAATAACAGCATTTTTAAAATTTAACTCTCAGTAAGAAAATAATGGAAACAAAAATCAAACTATACAGTTCACCATACAAAAAGAATTTTAAATGAGGGTAAGTAAAGTGCAGTGAAATAATCTGGAAAATAACTATAAACCTTTAAAACACTAATAATAAATAAATGTTATCTGAATTAAACTGACGAGTTTTAATGGGGCATATGTAATTTATTTGTGCCTTGATGAGGCTGTAATTTTATCCAAAGCCCATATCCAAATTTTTTTCATAATGAAAATAGAGTAGCACACATACCAAAAAATCCTTTGAAAGATGCTATAATTTAATCCAAAAAGATAGTGAAGGCCCATGTCCATTTTGGGGAGCTTGTGTTTTTTTACATAACATGGTTTGCAACAAAAAGTTGGCTGTGGAATAGCACTTTATTCCACAAGCAGCCAATATATTTGCTACAATGTGTCTTCTTTTGGTCCTAATCACATTGCAATCTTTTGGGACTATTTCAATAATAATAATTGCAACAATTAATAATATCCAACTGGAAAAAAATCTCATGACTGAGTTGCACAGTGATGACCTATAGAAACTTTATGGAGTATATGTCCTACATTTTGATGTTTTTCATGCAAAAGAGCTCATTCTCCTGAGGCACTGCCTAAATAGTTCGTGGGTGGTATTGAAGACTCTGGTCAAAGGGCATAATACAAGTACAAATTTTGTTTAATGCAAAGAAAGGAAAAATTACACAAGATGAGAGTACAGATTAATTTCAACAATATACATTTTCACAGAATGTGCCCATCTGCGATTACCTGAGCTGTTAATTGATAAACTAAACCCCCTTTACAATTCATTGCCTCTCCAAAGTGATTTGTAGTGTTTTATTTTTACAAATTGTACTTTAGTCTTTTATTCTTAAATTCTATACACCAAATGATGGAATCCATGAAATTTAGAACCTCTAAAATATTCCAAGGTATGTGACCTTTCTCTTAACTTTTACTTCGAAGAGTGTTGGTAAGTTGATAAAGCGAATGCCATTGCTTCATTAAACAAGTATTTGTGAGAGATACTTTTTCAGATACTTAAACCTTGAATATCAATCAAACATGAACGCTTGCACCCAGGAGCTTATCATATTTAGAAAAGACAGATATGTAAATAAATAAATACAGCATAACATGATAGAGGCACACGTAAAATACCGTGATTGAATGAAAGAACAATAAATTTTGGAGTGTGAATGGAAATGAAGAGTTCTCTGTGGAGGTATTCCTTGACCTGGGACTTAAAGGATGTTCTGTAGACAGACTAGAGGGAACAAGTATTCTCAGGAAGAGAAGTAAAGAACATCTGCCTAGGTGTCAAGGAGAGAAACAGCATGGCATCCTTTCATCCCCCTTGCAAAAGTTTAGTCAATAAGGAACATTGTATTTTCCAGTTAGTCACAAGAAATGACACAAGTATTTCTCAGCAAGATGTGTCCCTAGCAATGGAGTGTCAGAGGATGCAATAGCATATGAATGATGGTTTGATCAAGTGGTATCCACACAGCACAATCCTACAAGCCAATCTTTTATGCTCTTAATGTTGGTGTCCTCCCAGGATTCCAACACTGTACATAGCTAATGATTCCATAGCACCAACAATATTTTATTTAGTGACTATTTATAACCCCAAGCATATAAATAAATGATAATACTATGTGAGACGTTCAATAATGAAAGTATCTTCAAAATAAAGAGAAAACCCAGAGAAGGGGAAAATTAATAATTATTAATAACAATTTTGGGATTGAGATGTTTCAAGAATTATTGAAAGAGTAATTTGGGTAAAATATTGTTGGAACATAAATTTTGATGGAAATAAGAATGGTGGAAGATGAGTATGTTGGTTAGGCTGTCATTCTGCAACAATAACAGAGAACCCAAATTAACCAAACAGACAAGGGTTCGTTTTTCTAATATAGTCAGGAAGTTTTATATCAGTAGATCAACTATCAGGGCCAGTGTCTCTGCAATTCTAATGCCCTTTCTTCATGGTCACAGAATAGCTGCTATAGCTCTAGACATCTTATCTTTATTTTTAAGTCAGGAAAAAGGAGGATGAGGGGAAGTGGAAGGCACTAACATATCTTTTTCCCTTTCCTAAGGATAACAAAAGCCTTTTTTAGAAGTGCCTTCACTCATTCTGCTTGTAAGTCTCTCTTCAGCCAGCATTGTATCACATGGCAGCCCCTAATGCAAAGGGAGGTTGGGGAAGTGACAGTTTAACTTTTCAGGTTCTATTTCAGAGTGGTAAAGGATAATAACAGTTGAGCATGAATATCAGATTAAAAACTGTCTCTGCAACATGAGCTTTGAGAGAGAAGCAGATTCTATATCATGAGGATTTTTAGTTTTCTTTTTATATGACAGGTTAAGGACTTTTAATTTTACCTTGTAGGGAATAGGGGGTCCAGTTTTTAGTTTTGAGAGGTGTGAGCAAATCTGAGTATTTCAATAAAGAGCTGCTTAATGGCTTGATAAGAGAGGCACACTCAGGAAGGCCTTATAAATGTGAAAGTGGTTTGAAAGAAAATGAATATGAACAAACCATTGTACAAACATTGATCTTTCTAGCTCTTGGTGCACATAGTAATTCCATATCTGAGGATGAAAGGATATAATCACACACACACATGCACTCATAGATACACACACAACATCTACGTACTTCCCATGCAAGTTATAGAGCTAGATTCCTACATTAATTTTGTTCATCATCATAGTTAATTTGTCAGTTTCCAAGTGGACAATCAGTATATTTTCTGGTGCATGACTCCATCTTTATTCAGTTCCCTTGGAAGGAGCCTTTGACTACTATACTGGTTTGCAAATGAACTCTTAAAAAATATGAATCGGAACCAGTTCAGTTCCCTAGTTCTATATGTTAGAGTGGAAGCCAATCATTGTCTTTTTCATTATTGTGTTTGTAATCGAATAGGAGTATCCATTGCAACCACACAGGAGAAGGGTAAAATGAACAGTCTTTTTTTTTCATCTTACCACCAGTTAGAAAATTAGTGAGAATAGAAAGGATTCTGCCATAAAGTACGAAAGAAGGACTTTCCCCAGACTGTTCCTATTTTTTTAAAAATAGCCATTTCTCAGACTCAATCTCTGAAGCAAAACTGCTCATTCCACTTTCTAAAATATGAAAAATCACAGATGAGTTTAAGGAGTAAAAGAGCACTGCACTTATTAAATAAGTGTACAGGAACAAAAACATAAAGGAAAAATGTAGATAAACACAATTGCTTCTATTTCTGATGAAAGAAAAGAGGTGAAGAGTCCTTTGGTGAGTCAGGAGAATGCCAAAAGAAAAGTCTATGAATGGGAGCTGGGCCAAGGAGTCAATGGAAGTCCCCCTGGGTAGCACTGGAGTGGGATGTGCCTGAGGTCTCCACAGGCAGGCACTCTCTGAAAAAAAAAAAAAAAAAAAGAAGGTATGAGCAGAATGTGAAGCAAACTGCCAAACTGCACAATGGGTCAAGAGGGAGTTGGACAGAGTTTTGGACACAACGAGAAAATACACAGCTGCTCCCAAGATTTTTAAACTGAGGATGAGGAGTTAGTGTGTAAATGAACTGGTATTTCCTGGGCAGCCCTGCACTGAGATCTTGTCTCCTCCAAGTCCCAAGTGTTGCACTATTTTTGCTTGAACTCTTACATCTACATAAGCGTGCATGTTTACCTGCTATATCTAAGAGTTAGTAAGACCTGATCTTGATACTAATGAGATTTTCACTGCACTTCTTGAACAATTTTTCTGTCACCTTGGTGCTGGTCAATCCTTGTAGGACTCTGAATTATAGTGTAGAAATGGAAAGAGGAAAGGATATCTACTTTTATTGATCTCATATATCTATACCTGTATCTACATTTTATTCTCTAAACAGCAATAAGCTCAGGAGGTAGATATTATTGTCATCATCATTTGCATTTTAATAATGATGAAATGGGGATGCAGAGAGGTTAAGCAACCTCATGGAAACAAGCACCAAAAGAGAAAAAAAAAAGAATCACAAAAGCAGATGCCCTGCTTAGGAGACAAGCTCTGTGCTGGAGAAGCATGGCTGAGGTCTCACTGTTTTATAATTCTGGGACCAGAAAGGTTCTGGTTATGCATCTCCAATAACTTAAAAAGGATTCATGGGACTTCAGTGGACCAGTGGTATTTACTGGGCTCTCACTGTGTGTACAGGACATGATGATCAAGTGCTAGGGGAGAAAAGAAAAGTAGAAAGCAAATTACAGCACATTCTACCTAACTGTTTAAAATATGAAGAATGCATAAATATGTTTGAATATGAAAGAACAAGGATGAAGTGCTGATTATTTGCACTCATACTAAAGGTGGCATGTGTCCCAAGTGCTGAGAAAGTGGAACGAGGTGAGATAATTCCACCTTTCATGGAGGCATGTTTATTCTTGTGTATGGCTCCTTTTCTCCCCATCTATAATGCCTGCTTCACTCAATGCTTTTTTGAATATTCTTCAAAGTTTGGTTCTTCGAGAAAAAATCCTTCCCTGCAATGTCAGCACAAATTCATGTTTTCCTTTTACAATTCCCAGATGAATTCATTTTGTGTGCCCTCTGCTCTGATTTAAAATTTAACTTAGACAGCAACTCCTGCTTTGCATTGGCAAATAATCATTAACCCTGTTAAAATGAAGTGTAGAAATGCTACTGTCAGAGTTTGCAACAGGTAGCTGTGTGAAACAGTGTGATACTGTGTGAACTTGAAACAGAATAGGCAGAGTTTCCTCAGATTTCTTCTCTTGCTTTAGAAATGTTGAACAGGGCCGGGCGCGGTGGCTCAAGCCTGTAATCCCAGCACTTTGGGAGGCCGAGGCAGGCGGATCACAAGGTCAGGAGATCGAGACCATCCTGGCTAACACGGTGAAACCCCGTCTCTACTAAAAAGTACAAAAAACTAGCCGGGCGAGGTGGCGGGCGCCTGTAGTCCCAGCTACTCGGGAGGCTGAGGCAGGAGAATGGCGTGAACCGGGGAGGCAGAGCTTGCAGTGAGCTGAGATCCGGCCACTGCACTCCAGCTTGGGAGACAGAGCGAGACTCATTCTCAAAAAAAAAAAAAAAAAAAAGAAATGTTGAACAGTTCTCATTCTGGCACACAGGATGGGTATAAGGGGTGAACACAGGGTGACTCCTCCTAATGTAACTTTGCTATAGCATTTAACATCCTTTCTTCTTCACACTAGGGAAAGCATGTCTGTAATGAGAATTTCTTCTTTCTTGTTCATCATATACAATAGGTAGAGATTCATCGACATCTGATGATGGTGCAGGAGCCACTGAGGCATACACTATCTCCTTCAGCCATGGTCTTGTGGCTTCTGTGGAGGAAAATGGTTTTCCTCCTGAGAATGATGCTCAGATGGACTCAGATGCATATTTGAACAAAACTGTAGCCTTTAACTTGGAAGGGGGAGGACTGTTTAAAGTTCTTAATATTGAGTTTGGGTTGTTATACTCATTATTTATGCATTATTTATGTGAGCATATAGACATAAGAAAGTCTTCAGTTTCCTGGCCAGGCACGGTGGCTCACACCTGTCATTGCAGCACGTTAGGAGGCTGAGGCGGGAGGGTCACTGGAGCTCATGAGTTCAAGACCAGCTTAGGAAACATAGTAAGACTCCATACAAAAAAATAAGACAAGTTAATCAGGCATAGTGGTACACATTTGTGGTTCCACCTACTTGGGAGGCTGAGGAAGAAGGATTGCTTGAGCCCAGGAGGTTGAGGCTGCAGTGATCCATGATCATGCCATTGCACTCCAGCTTGGGTGACAAAGTGAGACTCAGTCTAAAAACAAATAAACTCTTCAGGATCCTGATAATTAGTCCTATAACTATATGCTTTGTCTACTGAAAGGACTTGAAGTTTCTGAAATGGGGATCCTACACTGGGTCATTTGTCATGAAAAATGGGAACCAGCAGCAGTTTAGACCTATAGCCTACAAGTGCCAGTCACTGGGGTCTTCCCTGAGACACTCTTAAGGATACAGATGGAATCACTAAACGTAAGGAATTTGCATCACTCTTAAGTTCCCCTTGTTGATTAATTGAGATATTTACGAGAGTCTGAGAAACTTCAGAATCTAGAACTATCTTTATTTTGTATTAACACACCATGTTTTAGAGAGCTGATATAGAGCTCCCAGTGCTTCACCACGTTGGATATAATGTTTAACCAGAAATGAACCTGGGACCATAACAAATTCATAGGATTTCCTTTTCCTTTTTTGAGTAGGGATGTTTTTCTTCCTTTTTCATTTTTTTATTACATTTTAAATTCTGGGACACATGTGCAGAACGTGCAGCTTTGTTACAGAGGTATACACATGCTGTGGTGGTTTGCTGCACCCATCAACCTGTCATCTGCATTAGGTATTTCTCCTACTACTATCCCTCCTTTAGCATTCCAGTGCCCCAGAGGCCCCAGTGTGTGATGTTCCCCTCCCTTTTTCCATGTCTTCTCATTGTTCAACTCCCACTTTTGAGTGATAACATGTGGCCTTTAGTTTTCTGTTCCTGTGTTAGTTTGCTGAGAATGATGGTTTCCAGCTTCATTCATGTCCCCGCAAAGGACATGAACTCATTCTTTGTTATGACTGCATAGTATTTCAAGGTGTATATGTGCCATATTTTCTTTAACTGGTCTATCATTGATGGGCATTTGGGTTGGTACCAAGTCTTTGCTATTGTGAACAGTGCTGCAATAAACATACGTGTGCATGTGTCTATAAAGTAGAATGATTTATAATCCTTTGGGTATATACCCAGTAATGGGATTGCTGGGTCAAATGGTATTTCTGGCTCTAGATTCTTGAGGAATCGCCACACTGTCTTCCACAATGGTTGATCTAATTTACACTCCCACCAACAGTGTAAAAGCATTCCTATTTCTCCACATCCTCTCCAGCATCTGTAATTTCCTGACTTTTCAATGATCGCCATTCTAACTGGTGTGAGATGGTATCTCATTATGGTTTTGATTTGCATTTCTCTAATGACCAGTTATGATGAGCTTTTTTTCATATATTTGTTGGCCGTATAAATGCTTTCTTTTGAGAAGTGTCTGTTCATATCCTTCACACACTTTTTGATGGGGTTGTTAATTTTTTTCTTGTACATTTGTTTAAGTTCTTTGTAGATTCTGGATATTAGCCCTTTGTCAGATGGATAGATTGCAAAAATTTTTTCCCATTCTGTTGGCTGCCTGTTCACTCTGATGATAGTTTCTTTTGCTGTGAAGAAGCTCTTTAGTTTAATTAGACCCCATTTGTCAATTTTGACTTTTGTTGCCATTGATTTCAGTGCTTTAGTCATGAAGTATTTGCCCATGACTATGTCCTGAATGGTATTGCCTAGATTTTCTTCCAGGGTTTTTATGGTTTTAGGTCTTACATTTAAGTCTTTGATCCATCTTCAATTAATTTTTGTAAAAGGTGTAAGGAAGGGGTCCACTTTCAGTTTTCTGCATATGGCTTCACAGTTTTCCCAACACCGTTTATAAAATAAGGAATCCTTTCCCCATTGCTTACTTTTGTCAGATTTATCAAAGATCAGATGGTTGTAGATGTGTGGTGTTATTTCTGAGGCCTCTATTCCATTTCATTGGTCTATATCTCTGTTTTGATACAAGTACCACGCTGTTTTGGTTACTGTAGCTTTGTAGTATAGTTTGAAGCTAGGTAGCATGATGCCTCCAGCTTTGTTCTCTTTGCTTAGGATTGTCTTGGCTATATAGGGTCTTTTTTGGTTTCACATGAAATTTAAAGTAGTTTTTTTCTGATGCTGTGAAGAAAGTCAATGGTAGCTTGATGGGGATAGCACTGAATCTATAAATTACTTTGGGCAGTATGGCCATTTTCACGGTATTGGTTCTTCCTGTCCATGAGCATGGAATGTTTTGTTTGTGTCCTCTCTTATTTCCTTGAGCAGTGGTTTGTAGTTCTCCTTGAATAGGTCTTTCACGTCCCTTGTGAATTGTATTCCTAGGTATTTTATTCTCTTTGTAGCAATTGTGAATGAGAGTTCACTCATGATTTGGCTTTCTGTTTGTCTGTTATTGGTGTATAGGAATGCTTGTGATTTTTGCACATTGATTTTGTATCTTGAAACCTTGCTGAAGTTGCTTATCAGCTTAAGGAGATTTTAGGCTGAGACAATGGGCTTTTCTACATATACAATCATGTCATCTGTAAACAGGGACAATTTGACTCTCTATCTTCCTATTTAAGTACCCTTTTTTGCTTTCTATTGCCTGATTGCCATGGCAAGAACTTCCAATATTGTGTTGAATAGGAGTGGTGAGAGAGGGCATCCATATCTTGTGCTGGTTTTCAAAGGGAATGCTTCCAGGTTTTGCCCATTCAGTATGATATTGGCTGTGGATCTGTCATAAACAGCTGTTATTATTTTGAGATACGTTACATCAATACCTAGTTTATTGAGTGTTTTTAGCATGAAGAGGTGTTGAATTTATCGAAGGTCTTTTCTGCATCTATTGAGATAATCTTGTGGTTTTGGTCGCTGGTTCTGTTTATGCGATGGATTCCTTTTATTGATTTGTGTATTTTAAATGAGCTTTGCATCTCAGGGATGAAGCTGACTTGATCATGTTGGATAAGCTCTTTGATGTGTTGTTAGATTCGGTTTGCCACTATTTTATTGAAGATTTTTGCATCGATGTTCATCAGGGATAATGGCCTGAAATTTTTTTTATTGTGCCTCTGCCAGGTTTTGGCATCAGGATGATGCTGGCCTCATAAAATGAGTTAAGGAGGAATCCGTCTTTTCCTATTGTTTGGAATGGTTTCAAAACAGCTCCTCTCTGTACCTCTGGTAGATTTCGGCTGTGAATCTGTCTGGTCTTGGGCTTTATTTTTGGTTAGTAGGCTATTAATTACTGCCTCAATTTCAGAACTTGTTATTGGTCTATTCAGGGATTCAACTTCTTCCTGGTTTAGTCTTGGGAGAGTGTATGTGTCTAGGGATTTATGAATTTCTTCTAGATTTTCCAGTTTATTTGTGTAGAGGTGTTTTTAGTATTCTCTGATGGTAATTTGTATTTCTGTGGGATCAGGGGTGGTAGCCCCTTTATCATTTTTTATAGTGTCCATTTGACTCTTCTCTCTTTTCTTCTTTTCTAGTCTGGCTAGCGGTCTGTCTATTTTGTTAATCTTTTCAAACAACCAGCTGCTGGATTCAGTGATTTTTTTGAAGGGTTTTTCATGTCTCTATCTCCTTCAGTTCTGTTCTGATCTTAGTTATTTCTTGTCTTCTGTTAGCTTTTGAATTTGTTTGCTATTGCTTCTCTAGTTCTTTTAATTGTGATGTTAGCATGTCAATTTTAGATCTTTTCTGCTTTCTCTCATGGGCATTTAGTGCTACAAATTTCCCTGTAAACACTGCTTTAGCTGTGTCCCAGAGATTCTAGCACGTTCTGTCTTTGTTCTCATTGGTTTCAAAGAACTTCTTTATTTCCACCTTAATTTCGTTATGTACCCAGTAGTCATTCAGGAGCAGATTGTTCAGTTTTCATGTAGTTGTGCAGTTTTGAGTGAGTTTCTTAATCCTGAGGTGTAATTTGATTGAATTTGATTGTGGTCTGAGAGACTGTTTGTTATGATTTCCATTCTTTTGTATTTGCTGAGGAGTCTTTTACTTCCAGTTAAGTGGTCAGTTTTAGAATAAGTGTGATGTGATGCTGAGAAGAATGTATATTCTGTCTATTTGGGGTGGAGAGTTCAGTAGATGTCTATTAGGTCCACTTGGTTCAGAGCTGAGTTCAAGTCCTGAATATCCTTGTTAAATTTCTGTCTTGTTGATCTCTCTAATATTGACAGTGGGGTATTAAAGTCTCCCACTATTATTGTGTGGGAGTCTAAGTCTCTTTGTAGGTCTTTAAGAACTTCCTTTATGAATCTGGGTACTCCTGTGTAACTCTTCTTGTTGCATAGATCCCTTTATCATTATATAATGCCCTTCTTTGTCTTTTTTGTTCTTTGTTGGTTTAAAGTCTGTTTTATCAAAGACTAGGATTGCAACCCCTACTTTTTTTTGCTTTCCATTTGCTTGGTAAATATTCCTCCATCCCTTTAATTTGAGCCTATGTGTGTCTTTGCATGTGAGATGGGTCTCCTGAATATAGCACACTGATGGTTCTTGACTCTTTATCCAATTTGCCAGTCTGTATCTTTAAATTGGGGCATTTAGCTCATTTACATTTAAGTTTAATATTGTTATGTGTGATTTTGATCCTGTCCTTATGATGCTAGCTGGAGTTTTTGCCTGTTAGTTGATGCAGTTTCTTCATAGTGTTGATGGTCTTTACAATTTGGCATGCTTTTCTGTGGCTGGTACTGGTTTTTCCTTTTCATATTTAGTGCTTCCTTCAGGAGCTCTTGTAGGGCAGGCCTGGTGGTGACAAAATCTCTCAGCATTTGCTTGTCTGTAAAGGATTTTATTTCTAATTCGCTTATGAAGCTTAGTTTAACTGTATATGAAATTCTGGCTTGAAATTTCTTTTCTTTAAGAATGTTGAATATTGGCCCCCTCTCTTTTCTGACTTGTACAATTTCTGCCAAGAGATCCGCTGTTAGTCTGATAGGCTTCCCTTTGTGGGTAACCCAACCTTTCTCTCTGGCTGCCCTTAACATTTTTTCCTTCATTTCAACCTTGGTGAAACTGTGTCTTGGGGTTGCTCTTCTTGAGGAGTATCTTTGTGGTGTTCTTGGTATTTCCTGAATTTGAATGTTGGCCTGTCTTGTTAGTTCGTGGAAGTTCTCCTGGATAAATCCTAAAGAGTGTTTTCCAACTTGGTTCCATTCTTCCTGTCACTTTCACGTACAGCAATGAAACATAGGTTTGGTCTTTTCACATAGTCCTATATTTCTTGAAGGCTTTTTGTTCATTCCTTTATATTCTTTTTTCTCTAATCTTGTCTTCACGCTTTATTTCAATAAACTGATCTTCAATCTCTGATATACTTTCTTCCACTTGATCAATTTGACTATTGATACTTGTGTATGCTTCACAAAGTTCTCATGCTGAGTTTTTCAGCTCCATCAGGTCATTTATGTTCTTCTCTAAACTGGTAATTCCAGTTAGCAATTCCTCTAACCTTTTCTCAAGGTTCTTAGCTTCCTTGCATTGGGTTAGAATGTGCTCCTTTAGCTCAGAAGATTTTGTTATTACCCACCTTCTGAAGCCTATCAATTCGTCAAACTCCTTCTCCATCCAGTTTTGTTCCCTTTCTGGTGTGGAACTGTGATCCTTTGGAGGAGAAGAGGTGTTCTGGTTTTTGGAATTTTCAGTCTTTCTGCACTGTTTTTTCCTCATTTTGTGGTTTATCTACCTTTGGTCTTTTATGCTGGTCACCTTCAGATGGGGTTTCTGTGTAGACGTCCTTTTTGTTGATGTTGATCCTATTCCTTTCTGTTTGTTAGTTTTTCTTCTAACAGTCAGGCCCCTCTGCTGCAGGTCTGCTGGAGTTTGCAGGAGTTCCCCTCCAGATCCTGTTTGTATCGGTATCACGAGCAGAGGCTCCAGAACAGCAAAGATTGCTGCGTATTCCTTTCTCTGGACGCTTCATCCCAGAGGGACACTTGCCAGATGCCAGCTGGAGCTCCCCTGTATGAAGTATCTGTCCATCCCTGCTGGGAGGTGTCCCACAGTCAGGAGGCACAGGGTCAAGGACCCACTCTGTCCTTTAGCAGAGCTCGAGGGTTGTGCTGATAGATCCGCTGCTCTCTTCAGAGCCAGTAGAAAGGAACATTTAAGTCTGCTGAAGTTGTGCCCACAGCCACCCCTTCTTCCCCCAGGTGCTCTGTTGCAGGGAGATGGGAGTTTTATCTCTAAGCCCCTGATGGGGCTGCTGCCTTTCTTTCAGAGATGCCCTGCCAAAAGAGGAGGAACCTAGAGAGGCAGTCTGGCTACAGAGGCTTTGCTGAGCTTTGGTGGGCTCAGCTCAGTCCAAACTTCCTGGTGGCTTTGTTTACACTGTGAGGGGAAAACCACCTACTCAAGCCTCAGTAATGGCAGACGCCACTCCCCCCACCAAGATGGAGCATTCCAGGTCACATTCAGACTGCTGTGCTGGTAGCGAGAATTTCAGACCAGTGTATCTTAGCTGGCTGGGCTCCATGGGGGTGGGATCTGCTGAACTAGACCATTTGGCTCCCTGGATTCAGTCCCCTTTCCAGGGGAGTGAAGGGTGCTATCTCACTGGCATTCCATGCACCACAGGGGTATGAAAAAAACTCCTGCAGCTAGCTCAGTGTCTGCTCAAATGATCACCCAGTTTTGTATTGAAACCCAGGGCCCTGGTGGTGTAGCCACCTGAGAGAGTCTCCTGGTCTGCGGGTTGTGAAGACTGTGGGAAAAGAGTAGTATCTGGGCCGGAGTGCACCGTTCCTCACGGCACAGTCCCTCAGGGCTTCTCTTGGCTAGGGGAGGGAGTTCCCCAACCCCTTGTGTTTCCTGGGTGAGGTGGCGCCCCACCCTGCTTTGGCTCGCCTCCATGGGCTGCACCCACTGTCTAACCAGTGACAATAAGATGAACTGAGTACCTCAGTTGGAAACGCAGAAATCACCCGCCTTCTGCATTGATCTTGCCTGGAGCTGCAGACTAGAGCTGTCCCTATTCAGTCATCTTGCCAGCCACCCCAGGGATGTTTTTCTAGATCATTTCTAAAGTCATTGGTAGCTTCATCCTGGTTTGGACATTCATTCATTCAGCAAATATTTATGATAGATCTCTTGTGTCCTATACATGCTCATTTCTAGGCCCTGGAGGTAAGATAATAAACAAGATAAGCATTCTTCCTGGGGAATTTTCCAAAAAGACTAGAATAGAGATAAACTACTTCCTATTCCCAATTTTATCATTAACAGGATGTTTAACTTGCAATCAATTACCTACCGTGGGCCTTAGTGTCAGTATTTGAAAAAAAGAAAAAAGCTATGGGTTAGGATATTTCTTTCTGCTTTAAAATTCTGTGATCTTACACTCCTTTCATGGTTTCCACACTCCAGGAGAAAAGCACAAATAAAAACAATACCAAAAGAAACCAGTATGTCTGCTGCCCTTAATGAGCAGTCTTCCTTTACCAAAATGTATTCAAATAGCCTAAAAAGAAACTTGACTCAGTCCAAAGTAAAAATTCAGACAGAGAGACAAAGGATTCAAACTATGTTTAAAAAAATTAGCAGCAATAAACCTTTGTAGGGCCAAAGAAGAAGGAATGAATCTATGAATCAGTCTGCCAACCATTTATGTGTTGAAAAAGTAATAGCTGTAGAACTTGTAAGGCTCTTCCTAAAGCTGTTTCACAGATGTGATTACCATAAAGAAGCAATCTATTTTTGGTTTTACAAAGTACACAGAAACAGGAACATAAAAGCACTTAAAATATTTTCAGAATTAGGAAAAGATAAAGTATATACTTTTCCACTTCATTCTAGTTGTGGACCTTTTGCATACTACAAAAGGCTGCAATCCAGCCCACTTTCTGGATAAGCTTTTCTTCTACTTTGTTTTCACACACCAGTGCCTGCCCTCCAGCTATATAGTTTCCCAGGCACAATTATCACTTATTCTAAGACAAGTTTCCTGTGAATTTGAAGGGTAAAGTTTAACCTTCAGGTGTCTCAATTGCTCACTCTATTTTTTAATCTTCATGTCAGAAATTTAAAGAGATCATGACAAATTAATTCTTACATGTATTCTTCAGCTTATACTGGGAGATGTTACATATCTTTCCAAAGTCTAAGAACTCAGGCCAAGTAGAAATGGGTCCGTTTCCTATGTCATATAAGATTTATGGGAGCCAGACTCTGTCTATCTAAGTGGAATAAAATAAATCTTCCATGGCAAATCCACTTCAATACCTTAGGTGATAATTTTATATTATCAGCTATCACACAGGTAGGTGTTTCAGCAAAAGCTGCCTCATATTATTGGGGTTAGATAATATTTTGACTTTTTTCTTCTGTTCTCCTGTGGCTTACGCAGATAGCCAGCTCAGGGGTTGGCCCTGTGGCAGAGTGGAAGACAGATCACTTTCTGGTTTGTGTTTCCAAAAGCTAAACTCATCTGAAAACTCACAGGGCTTGCAGAGGAGGAAGCATGGAGGAGGGATGCTGCCATGGTAGGGGCTTGCAGGGCTTGCAGAGGAAGGAGCATGCAGAGGGCTTCTAGAGAAAGGAGCATGAGAGGGTTGCAGCAGTGTTAGGAGCTTATAAGGGAGGCGGGGCTCCAGCATGGTGTTATCAGCCTCAGCAAAGATCCCTTGCCTTAGGATGATGCAGCAGCGGAGACCAGCCATCTCCATGACAACATAGCATAGAGGAATCTGCTTACAACTCAGATGTCCTGCTGTTCTGCTCATCTATGATAAGAAGTAGGTGAAGCCAATCAAAGGCTTCCTAAAGGAATTGGCTGTTTTTATTTTAAATTTCAAAGGAGGTGAGAAACTAATACGCACAAAGGCACAGAGGTGAGCACCAGAACAACCCGCTAGAGATTGCAAAGTATTTCCAAACTCACTGGAGATGGCTGAAGAGGAGACAGAATAAGGGATGCTGAGCAGCATGAAAGGGAGGAACTAGTCATTAATTAGGTTGAAAAGACTGGCTATGACCCAAGGGGGTGACCAAAGACTGAGGTAATGAAAACTCTTCCGTTGAAGAACTATGCCTGTTGCATTTGGGTGAACGGAGATGATCTGGGACGAGGAAGTTGGAGATGATTCTAGGGAGATAATCACAACAATTCAGGTGTGAGATGGGAAAGGCAGAGGCATGGCAAGCAGAGTGGGATTTTAAGACAGAATTAACAGCCTGCAGTCATGTTGGATTGGGGGTGTTGGCAGAAAAAATGCTTTAAAATGACTAACCAACCAGGAGTCTGATGCTTGTGGTAGGTAATCTTGGTACCATGGGAGGTAACAGCACATTTATAGGAGATGAGAAGGGAGAGAGGGTGAGAGGAGGTGGAAACAGTAGAAAACTGTAAAGAAAAGTGAAAATGAAGACCATAGTTTCACTAATTATATGATATGCAAAAATGTTAGATATAATATTTTTATGATCAGAATATCCAGTGTCTTAATAATTATTTAAACCATATCTTACTGATGAGGAAACTGAGGGCCAGGGAGAGTATGGCTACTTTGTCCAAGACTGTTTAGCTGGTCATTGGAGAATGGGCACCCAAAGCCTGTGTCCTCACTGTCCATTAGGCCCCACCACACTGTGGCACTGTAGCTCTTGGCTCCATCCTGCTGCCCCATGCTGCCTTTCCTGCTCACTGTCTTTGTTCATGAGGGTCTTTCCCCCAAAGTTGCGGCCAAACTTTGCATTACATTTCTCTAGTGCATCAAAGAAAGGCTGGCTGTCAGGACCTATGATATTTAGGCCTTTTACTAAGCTATGTCTACTTTCACTCAGATATGTTCTTTGCACATCCACTCTATGCCAGGCAATGCTTTGATATAGCAGTGGAAGAAGTTGTCCCAATTCGGGGAGCTAACAATTTAGTGGGAAGAGACAGAGAGTAACAATAAATAAAATGTCCGGTAGTGACAATAGCCATGATGAATAGAATAAGGTAAAGGGACAATGAATAACCAGATGGGTGATCAGAGAGAGCCATTCTAATAAGGTGACATATGGGAGAAGCCCAAATGCAAGGAGAGAAGGACTTGTGTGGTTAAGTGGGAGAATAACCTAGGAACAAAGAGTGCAGCAAAGTTCTGGAAGTGGGAATGTCCTTGGTATGTTTGAGACTGATGGGACTGCAGCAGGCTGAGCAAGGGGAAAGAGAGAATGAGGTCAGAGAGTTGTCATGGACACAGACTCCATGAGGCTTATAGGCTGTAGCCTTTGGTTTCTGTTGTGAGTGAAAAGAAAAACCATTAGAAGGTTTAAAGTAGAGAAATAACAATCTGGTTTATAATTTCAATCTGGTTTATAATTTATAGGAATCTCTCTGATTGCTGTATGGGGAAAAGATTGTAAGGGTGCATGGGTCAAAGCAGAGACACCAACAAGGAGATCTTTGCACTAGTCTAAGGGAGAAATGATAGTGGTGTGGTCTAGGGTGACAGGCATCACACATGGTTAGCATTGGGGCACAATTGGAAGGTAGAGTCAACAGAATTGCTGATAGATTAGATGGAAGCCTGAGGACTCACAAAACGCTTTAGCCATGATAATTTATTTTCTAATTTATAAATGAGAAAGACTTGGGAGGCACAGGTTTAGTGGGAATTAGGAGGGAGCGGTAAATAATGACTCGTGTATGGGATATTTCAAGTCTGAGATGCCCTTAGGAAAGAAAAGTAACCCCTGACATCAGAAAACTGTCCTGGTACCAGCTAGCTAGGCCATGGTGTGTGTTCCTGAGAGTCTTGACTGGAAGGCTTTGACAACCTTCAGATATTCCGGTAGAAATATTGCAAAGGTCATAGTCTATATCAGAGAGAGGATCAAGGCTAAAGATAGAAATTTGGTATTCTTCTGTGTACTCAAAGCCTCAGCACTGGCTTTGTAAGCCATTTCCTGATAGTAGATAGAAGAGAAGATGATGGAGGACTAATTCTGGGGTGCTCAGTATGTGGAAGTTAGGGGGGCGATGAGAAAGATCCAGCAAAAGAGATTAAGAAAGACTAAAGTAATAATGACTAAAGTAGAAGGAAAACTGAGAGAAAGAAGAATACAAGAGAAGTCAAGTTAAAAAAATGTATTTCAAGACACAGAGAGTGAGTAACTCTGAAATGTGAGTTGTCAAGTAATTTAAGGATGGAAAGAAACCCAGGTTATTTGGAATGTGGAGGTCATTGGTGACCAGAGAAACGCAGTTTTGGTGGAGTGATTGGGATGAAAGCTGGCTTAGAGGGGCTTCAAAAGAGAAAGTAAAGAAAGAAACTTAAAGAGGGTAGTATAAATAACTCCCTTGAAGAATTTTGTTGCAAAGTGGGGAGGGGAGAGGTGGAGCAATAGCTGGAGAGGAATATGGGGATATGAGGCAAAAGGAGGTGTTTTTGTTTGTTTAAGATGGTGAATATAGCATGCTTGTGTGCTAATGCAAATGACTTAATAGAAAGGGATTAACAAATGACGCAGGACAGAGGGCACACTGGGGTGAGTCACAGGATGGGATTCAGAACACAAGTTCATCCGTCACAAAAGGGCAAACAGAGTGTGAGGTCCAGTCACACCGAGGTTGGCTGATAGACATGTGGGTTCGAGCACGTGAGTGTTGACGGGTAACCCTTCCGACAGTATTCTGTGAGTATTTCTCAGGGGAATAAGGAAGGTGACCAGTTGAATGAGGACAGGAAAGAGAGCACAGGAAATTTGAGAAGGGAGAAATGGTTGTGAAATAACTCTAGGAGAATGGGAGAGTCTTCCCATTGATCTTCCTTCTCTCCAAGTCCCCCATCTTAGCAAATAAGGAATCTTAGAATGGATGACAGCATTACAGTCAGTCTTTCATTAAAAAATACAACTCTCTCTATATGCTATATAGTGTATGTACAGTTGACCCTTGAACACAGATTTGAACTGTGTGAGTCCACTTACATGTGGATTTCTTTCCCATAAATATTTTGAAAAAATTTTTGGAGGTTTGCAACAATTTGAAAAAGCTCACAGATAAACCTAATAGCCTAGAAATATTGAAAAAAATTAAGAAAACATTAGATGTGTCATGAATACATAAAGTATTCTAGTAGATGCTAGTCGATTTTATCATTTATGACCATAAAATATACATGAATGTAAGATAACTTAAAATTTATCAAAACTTAGGCACACGAACACTTACAGACCACCTATGGCACCATTTGCAGTCAAGAGAAATGTAAAGTTGCAGTATTAAATCATAACTGCATAAAACTAGCCATACTACATACTGTACTGCTGTAATAATTCTGTAGTCTCCTCCTGTTGCTATTGCAGCGAGCTCGAGTGTTGCGAGTATCTGCTTAAAATGCCAAATGACCAAAAAACGCACATCATCTCCTCATTTCCACTGAGCAGTTCGCCTCTCCAGTAAATTGCATATTGCAGTACAAAGTGATCTGTCAGGGTTCTCTTGTATTTGTCATTGTGTTTAGTGTGATACTGTAAACCATGAATAACAGCATGGAACCGACACGAAGCGCCACTAGTGATGCTTGGAGTACTCCCAAGAAGCAAAGTCATGACATCACAAGAAAAAGTTGAAGTGCCTTATACGGACTGTAGATGCTGCCATTTCAGACAGACAATTCATCTTGTCAACAGGCAACCGAAACTTGTGGGATCAATAATATAGTATAGTGCTATATATACATTTTCTCTTAGGTTTTCTTAACACTTTCTTTTCTCTAACTTACTTTTTGTAAGAATACAGTGTCTAATACATATAACATACAAAATATGTGCTGATCAACTGTTTATGTTATTGGTAAGGCTTCTGGTAAGCAGTAGGCTATCAATAGTTAAGTTTTTGGGGAGTCAAAATTTATGTGTGGATTTTCAACTACGCAGGAGGTCAGTGCCCCAACCCTCATGCTGTTAAAGGGCCAACTGTATATATACCATACACATGTATGTAGTGTCAATTATATGGTGTGTATATATATACACACATATACACACACACACACAAACATAAATAGAAAATTTGGTTTTATTAAATATGATACTTATTGGAAAAATACTGAATTAAGGAATAAAATAATGCCTGCACATATTGTAAAAACTAATTGAATTTTGGGGCATGTATTATGACTTTATTTGAGATTTTTATGATTTACTACTTGTTTTACTTTTACCCAGAAACTTTGAAAGTTACATCATCTAGATCAGTGGTTCTCAAATGTGAGTGTGCATCAGAATCACCCGGAGGGTTTGTTAAAATATGTATTGCTGAGCTGCACCCCCAGAAATTCTAAGAATGTCTGGGGTGGGGCCTGAGAATCTACATTTCCGGTGTGTTTCCAGATGCTGCTGCTGGACCAGAGACCACACTGTGAATCGCTGATCTAGAGTCAAGGGATCTTGTTGGTTTTCCTGTGTATGAAGAGCAAAAGGGACCTGGGGAGAGACACGAAAAAGGTGGACAGGTCTCTACAGGACACAAGAAAAGAAAAGAACATACCTATGTGCACAGTTGGGTGGGACCCAGAGTAGCTTCCAATCTTCATTTCTTCCTGTCACTCTGTAGCCTAGGGTGGAGTGCAGTGGCCTGCAACGTCTGCCTCCCAGGTTCAAGTGATTCTCCTGTCTCAGCTTCCCAAGTAGCTGGAAAAACAGGTCCGCGCCACCATGCCTGGCTAATTTTTTGTATTTTTAGTAGAGACGCAGTTTCACCCCGTTGGCCAGGCTGGTCTCGAACTCCTGACCTCAGGTGATCTGCCTGCCTTGGCCTCCCAAAGTGCTGGGATTACAGGCGTGAGCCACCGCATCTGGCCTCAATCTTCATTTCTTGCTTTAGTCTCCAACTACTGCTCTTTCCATCAGCCCTGCAAGAAGAAGTCTCTAAATAGACTACACTCTAGAACTAAGATAGGATTGCATTCTGCTAGAAAATAAACTCTGTTAATTATAAAGCCTTTTCTCTTCCTATTTTTGAGGTAGTTCCTAGTATTTATAAATGTCCAGCCTAAAATACAAAATACTGCTTTGATAGATAAAGTAGTCAACCATTTAGCAGTTTGTGCCAGTTTCCACCTTGTAGAGGGTCTTGATTCCAGTTTTCTTAAGGGGATGCAGGCAGTGGACTTACGTTCCCTCACCACCTACTCTTCTCTCTTGTTCCTGCTTGCCAACTGAACCTAAGAGGCCCCTCGAGACTGGCCAAATCCATTTGTTAGGAGTCTATGCAGTAAACATGCCACTGATTTCAGCCCATTAGTAGAGCTTCTGCCAAAGGGCCATCTGCACCAAGCTCTGCTGGGCTTCTTGCTTCAGTTTCCTCCAGATCTTTATGTTTTGTTTATAGTCAAGTGCACAGTTCCCACATAATAAATGTCGACTAATAACTTGACCAACATCTACAGTAACACAAATGTGGATGTTTTGTAATATTAGCACATAAAATGGGAACTGAGAAAAGGTGGGCTATTTCATATGCAGTATCAAGTATCTGTAACGTAGATCAAATCACAAGGCAGTTTATTTTATAAATTTTTTTTTTTTTTTTTTTTTTGAGACGGAGTCTCGCTCTGTCACCCAGGCTGGAGTGCAGTGGCCGGATCTCAGCTCACTGCAAGCTCCGCCTCCCAGGTTCACGCCATTCTCCTGCCTCAGCCTCCCGAGTGGCTGGGACTACAGGCGCCCGCCACCTCACCCGGCTAGTTTTTTGTACTTTTTAGTAGAGACGGGGTTTCACCGTGTTTGCCAGGATGATCTCGATCTCCTGACCTCGTCATCCGCCCGCCTCGGCCTCCCAAAGTGCTGGGATTACAGGCTTGAGCCACCGCGCCCGGCCTATAAATTTCTTACATGGCAAACATTCCAACAGGTAATAGGTGCTCATTACAGTTATCAAAGCAAACAAAAAAGAATTAAAGTACCCCTAATGCCATCACCTATACATAGATGCAGCTGTGGGTTTGGCAACTAACCTTTCACACAAGCACACACATGCATGTGTGCATGCCATGCACAACACATATATGATAGAACTAGACATGCTTTTTGTGACCTATTTTATTTATTTATATTTTTACTTAATACATTATGAATAGGCTGGGCACAGTGGCTCATACCTGTAATCCTAGCACTATGGGAGGTTGAGACAGGCAGATTGCTTGAGCCCAGGTGTTTGACACCAGCCTGGGCAACATGGTGAAACCCCATCCCCAAAAAGATAGAAAAAATTAGCCAGGCATGATGGTGTGCACCTGTAGTCTCAGCCACCCAGGAATCTGAGATGGGAGGATCACCTACCTGAGCCTGGGAGGTCGAGGGAACCTGGGTGACAGAGTGAGACCATATACATATATATAGTATACATCCTTACACATCACTAATCTCATAAATTTCTGCATAAGTATTCCATCATCTGGATGAACCATAGTTTATTTATTAGTTAACCAGTCCTCTATCGGTGGATATTTCCTCCCAATTTCTTACTTTTATTATAGTGCCACATTCATTTAACAGTGTTGTATATAACTTCAGTCCATCTTTAGTAAGTTCTTTAAGACAAATTTTTAGAACTTTCATCTTGAAGGTATTAATGCATATTACCAAATGATCTTCCAGAAATCTCACGAAAATGATGTTTCTATGTGTGGAAGAATGAAACTGGATCCCTACCTTACACCACATACAGAAATCAACTCAAAGACAGATTAAAGACTTAAATGTAAAACCTAAAACTATAAAATCCTGACAGATGACCTAGAAAATACTGTTATTAACATAAAACCTGGCAAATATTTCACAACAAAGACTCCAAAAGCAATTGCAACAAAAGCAAAAATGGACAGGTGGGATATTATTAAACTAGAGAGCTTCTGCACAGCAAAATAAACTATCAACAGAGTAAACAGACAGCCTACAGAATGGCAGAAAACGTTTGCAAACTGTGCATCCAACCAAAGGTCTAATATCCAGAATCTATAAGGAACTTAAACAAATTTACAAGCAGAAAACCACCCCATTAAAATATGGGCAAAGGACCTGAACAGACACTTTCCATAAGAAAATTAAATGTGGCCAAACAAGCACATTTTAAAAAATGCTCAACATTACCAATCATTAGAGTAATGCATATCAAAACCACAATGAGATACCATCTCACATCAGTCAGAATGGCCATTATACTAGTTCCTAACAAGTTCCTAACGGTGCTTATACTAGTTCCTAATTAGTTCAGCCAATGTGGAAAGCAGTGTGGTGTTTTCTCAAAGAACTTAAAACAGAATTATCATTCAACCCAGCAATCCCATTATGGGGTATATACTCAAAGAAATATAAGTTGTTCTACCATAAAGATACTTGAACGCTTATGTTCATTGCAGCACTATTCACATAGCAAAGACATGGAATCAACTTAAATGCCCATCAGCAGAAGACTGGACAAATAAAATGTGGTACACATACACCATGGAATACTACATAGCCATAAAAAGGAATGAGATCATGTCCTTTGCAACAACATGGATAGAGCTGGAGGCCATTATCCTAAGTAAACTAACACAGGAACAGAAAAAAGAAAACCACATGTTCTCACTTATAAGTGGGAGCAAGACAGTGAGAAGACATGGATACTAGGAGGGTAACAACAGACACTGAGGGCCCACTTGAGGGTGAAGGGTGGAAGGAGGGAGAGGATCAGGAAAAACACCTAGCAGGTACTATGCAAATTATCGGGTGACAAAATTATTTGCACACCAGGCCCCCATGACACATAATTTACCTATATAAGAATCCTGCAATATGTACCCCTGAACCTAGAATAAAAGTAAAAAAAAAAAAAATTACAAAGAAATACAATGTTGTTTCTTATAGACAATGAGACTGTCCATTTCACTAATATTTTTGTAAACTATAGCTACCACCAATTTTCCAAACACTTTGTTTTAATGTGTATTTTCTTCTTAGGTAAGTGACACTAAGTCTTGTCT
This sequence comes from Trachypithecus francoisi, assembly GCF_009764315.1. Classification (NCBI taxonomy): domain Eukaryota; kingdom Metazoa; phylum Chordata; class Mammalia; order Primates; family Cercopithecidae; genus Trachypithecus; species Trachypithecus francoisi. The sequence continues at coordinate 83,412,884 of NW_022681460.1, forward strand.
GCCCAATATTTACTGGCCATTCATATATTTTTCTTTTGTGAATTTCCTATTAATATTTTTTGCTCATTTGTCTACTTTTCCTATTTTGAAAGCATATGTGATAGTTATATTTATGGGTCAGTTTGACTGGATTAAGGAATACCTAAAAAACTGGTAAAGCATTACTTCTTCATGTGTCTGTGAGTGTTTCCAGAGGAAATTGGCATGAGTGAGGATTGATTAAGGAAGACCCACCCTCAATGTGGTGGGCACCATTCAATCAGCTGGGTGCCCAAGTAGAACAAAAAATGAGAAAAAAGGATTTTCTCTCTCACTCTCCTGGAGCTGAGACACTCTCCTCCGTCTCCTGCCCTTGAACATCAGAACTCCAGGCTTTCTGGCCTTGAGACTCCAGTACTTACACAAGCAGCAGCTCCCAATCCCTGCGTTCTCAGGCTTTTGCCTTCAAGTTACACCACTAGCTTCCTTGGTTTTGAGGCTTTAGGACTGAGAGTGAGCCATACTATTGGCATCCCAGGGTCTCCAGTCTACAGATAACTTATCCTGGAACTTCTCAGCCTCCATAACTGCATGAGCCAATTCTCCTAGTTAATCCTCCCATATATCTATGTGAAATCTATGTCATCTGTCTACATCATCTCTAAAGCTATCTATTAACATATCTTCTATTGATATTGTCTCTCTGGAGAACCCTAATATAGCATGATTTTTATATATTAGCAATATTTGTTTGTTTTATATGTTACCATGTCTTTCAAGCCTACTTTTGGCACTTCAGTTTTGTTTATCGATTGTCTTTAACCTTTAGATATTTTAGATCTTGTGATGGTTAACTTTATGTGTCAACTTGACTGAACTGTAGGGTGCCCAGATATTTGGTAAAATATTGTTCCACATGTTTGTGTTAACAATTAAATTGTTAGACTCAGTGAAGCAGATTGCTATCCTTAATGTGAATCCAGTCAGTTGCGACCCTGAAGAGAACAAAAATGCTGATCCTTACCCAAGCTACAGAGAATTGTTACTGCCTGATTACCTTTGAACCGAAACACTGGCTCTTCCCAACTCTTGAGCTCACTGGCGTTTAGACTGGAACTAAGTCATTGGTTCTCCTGGGTCTCCAGCATGCCAGATAACCCTGAAGATCTTAGGACTTGCTTGCCTCCATAATCATATGAGCCAATTCCTTATAATAAATCTCTTTATCTATATAAAATGCATCCTATTGGTTCTGTTTCTCTAGGGACCCCTGATTAATACAGATGTTTATATCCCTACGTGGTCATATTTATCAACATTTTCCTTTAATGTTTCTGTTTCTGGCATCGTTACAAAGGGGTATTTTACAATATGGGGCTTTCTCAAAGTAAAATTTAGAAAACAATTTTTGGTTATTCTAAATAAACTAGAAATGTTTTACCCTTCATTGCAGATCTTGCTCACTCCAGGATTTACAATAGTGTCTCCTCAGCTGGTTTGTTCTCTGATGTGACCTCAGATCTCCAATGAAGAGTTGTTAAAGGCTGCACACTTTTTAGTAAAAGGATGTTAGCTCCAGTCATGAGAGGAACTCAAGAAACATCATTAAAAAAAATATCAGGGATGGCAAAAAACAGAGGTTAACAGTTTCACTTTTGAAGTCATACAGACCGGGTTCAAAAATGCTTTCTATTACTTATTCGCTGACATTGAATAAATTAAATGTAAGGTCAATAATACTTATCTAACAGAACTGTTGTTAATATTAAATCAGACAATTCATATAATACACTTTACATGTTTAGTATGTAATAAACAGAAAGTAAATTTTTTCAGAAGTTATTTCCAAATTTCAAGGGTCTTAAATCAATTAACTTTTTGCATGTCATGCTCAGCACAGGATGTTGAACAAAATAGCAATCATTCTCAGTTCTTGATTCTAAAGTCTTTGAAGGCAGGGACTTTGCATATCATTAATATTTGCATTCCCAGAACCTCTTACAGTGACTGACACACATAAATACTTGTCAAGTGAATTAATAAAATTATAAGTTCAAATATCAAAAGAGTTCATTTACGTTCTATGAATCAGAAATAAAATATCTTAGCTAAACTCATGTTTTACCATTAGGAAAACTATAAACGTTTAAATAGAATTATTGAATTGATTGCTTTGGTGAAGACTTCAGAGATCATAGACCTTTAAATAAAGAGGAATTAAGCTAAGGGCACTCTACTGTTGGGGATTACAAAACAGAGGGAATGGGAGCACATTTTAGGGAACATTGTATGGTGGATAATATATATTGGGGTAAATTAATTGCAGCATGGAGTAATAATTCCTTAAGTGACAAAATGTGCAGCATAAAGGACACCATCATGGTATTTTTATCAACACAAGACTCTCTCTTAAGGGTTTTATTCATGTTGAGGCTATATCAATTATCTATCTGTATCTATGTATTTATCTATCATCTATCTCTCTATATATCATCTTTTTATCTTTCTGTTTAATAGTCTAAAATCTCTATCAATGTGTAATGTGTAGCGGCTTTGTAGTAACACCTTTACATCATGTAGAGACACGAGTTAATAGACTTTTCTCCTTCCACTGAGTGTCCAAGATGATGGATAAATGGTTGACATTCATCAACTGAATATATAGGTCAAAGTAAATTAACTTAGATGAAAGAGATTGGTAAGCATAGAGCAGATATGAAGTAATATAAGAATAGGAGTCCAAAAAGGTCTACCATGGTGGATGCTGTTGTTTGAATGTGTCCCATAAATAGCATATGTTTCAAGCTTAATCCCCAATGCAATGTGTTGGGAGGTGGGACTTAATGAGAGACCTTGTGAATGGATTAATACTGTTATTGCAGGAGCAGATTCATTACCTTGGGAGTGGGTTCCTTATAAAAAGATGAGTTTGGCCCTCTTGCCCCTCTTTCTACCTCTTTTCCCTTCTGCCAAGGACTAACAGCAAGAAGGCCCTCACAAGATGCTGGTCCCTCAGTTTTGGACTTCGAGCATCCAGTACTGTGAGAAATACATTTCTTTTCTTTATAAATTACCAGTGTGTGGTATTTTATCATAGCAGCACAAAATAAACTAAGACATTGGACAACAAATTAGAAAATGATGACAGGATCAAAGATTCATTAACTCATTACTCAACGTTCATCAAGCCCTGCCTGTGATCAGTTACTTGGCTAAGTCCTGGGGGAATGTAAAGATAATGAAGAATAGGCTCCTATACCCAAAGAACTTACAAGCCAGTAGCAAATAAAACTTCTTATACATTACAGAGTATTGGCTAGGTGCGGGGGTTCATGACTCTAATCCCAGCACTTTGGGAAGCTGAAGCAGGTATATCACTTAAGGCTAGGAGTTCAAGACTAGCCTGGCCAACATGGCGAAGTTGTCTACTAAAGAATACAAAACTTAGCTACTGTGTTGGTGCATGCCTGTAATCCCAGCTACTCGGGGGGCTGAGACACGAGACTTGCTTGAACTGTGGAGGCGGAGATTTCAGTGAGCAGAGATCACACCACTACACTCCAGCCTGGACAACAGAGCTTGACTCTGTCTCAAAAAAAATTACAAAGTATTTATCATAAAATGTGTTGATTAGTATTCATGCTATCCTTGCAAAATAAGTATGGCATATATTATTAGGCACATAATACATGAAAGTGAAAAAGTAGGCCGGGCGCGGTGGCTCAAGCCTGTAATCCCAGCACTTTGGGAGGCCGAGACGGGCGGATCACGAGGTCAGGAGATTGAGACCATCCTGGCTAATACGGTGAAACCCCGTCTCTACTAAAAAATACAAAAAACTAGCCGGGCGAGGTGGCGGGCGCCTGTAGTCCCAGCTACTCAGGAGGCTGAGGCAGGAGAATGGCGTAAACCCGGGAGGCGGAGCTTGCAGTGAGCTGAGATCCGGCCACTGCACTCCAGCCTGGGCGACAGAGCGAGACTCCGTCTCAAAAAAAAAAAAAAAAAAAAGAAAAAGTAAACTGAGGCTCAGATGGAATTTTCATAAATATTATGACTTAGTAACAAGTTCCAAAACTAGAACCTTAACATTTCAGTGTATATTTAGTTATACTCTGATGATCTTCTAGGCTTGTGGACATTTTGATTAAAAGAAATAGTGGGAATGACAATTAAGACAATCCCAGACATTCCCTAATCAGAGGTTTTGTGTTTTTTTAAATAAGGTTTTGTGTTTTTTTTATAAGGTCATGGTAATATGGGACCAAGATGAAGCAGATATTTCTGTATCTCTTTTAACACTTCTGTTTACATTTTAGGATGAAAATTGTGCACTCACTAGCTTTTATAAATCACTGTGATCACATGGTTTCCTCCTATTGTTCTATTCAGCAACTTCTGTGGTTGCAGAGGGATCATTGAGAAATAACATAGTAAGATTCTGCAAGACAATCAGCATCAGCAGAGGAGGGTGCATGCTTGTCTTACGTGTTCTGCTTTCTGAGGAACAGCAGACATCCACGACAACAGGGTCTGCGAACACCGATGTTTACAAAACCATGAGACAGAGGGTGTGCCTGCTGGATGCAGAGGCTTATAGCAGGATGGAGCTTGTATCCTGAGTAAAAATTAAAAAATAAATAGAAAGATAATACAATAAAGAGAAGAATATACCCAAAGGAAAGAGTTTCTTATGGACTGAGACGAACCAGAGGGGAAGAGAGAAGGGATATTCACACTACTCTTCAAGTATACTTTCAAGTGTGCTTGTAATGGGCTGCAAGTAAGACCATGTTCTCTATGGGATGGATTAATAAAGGCTTCTTGGCTTTTTATTTGTAGCTAGCATAATGCATAGCTAGTTTGCCACATATACTTAAATTTATTTATTTAAATGAAGTTTTAAGTAATTTTTAAGATTTTTCTATTGAAAACATTGACAAAATAAATTAGAAATTGTAAAAGACATCATTTGGGCTCTGTGCCTAGCTCATGTTGATCCCTAAGAATGCCTCTCTTCAGTCACGGGGTGGAATCTCTATTACCATGTTTTTGTGTTTACCACTGATCCTTTGGCTACAGTTAATTGGGCACAGATACTCATGTGTTTCCCAGTGTGGCCGAGGGAATCTTCCCAATCTGCCTTTCTAGAGAATTTGGAATTGGGAGTCAGTGATAATTATTTTTTCTTAGGATTTGAGTAGAATAAACATTTTAGAATTGGGGGCTATTGAGCCTCCATCTTCTACACACCAGAGTACAGATAAACAGAGATGTTCAGAGAGGGACAGAGAATGAGAGATGAGATAGCCTACTGCCGTTCTGGTTTCCAGAGTCATATTACTACATCAACAGTGATATAGCAATGGATAGAAATAATATAGTATGTTAAATATGATTAACTAGAAATGTGAAATATAAAAACCAAATAAATCTGAAAAGGAAAAGGGAGATAGCTGGCCAAATGAGAGCTATAGTTACCAGGAAAAGCATCTTTTGAACATAAACTCTGTCATCAGCTATTCGAACTCTACTACCCAACAGCAAGCTCATTCCTCGTAAGTGATCTCTACTTCTGGTATAATCTTTCATCAGTTTTCTAAGTAACTATCAACATTCTGTTTATTCCCTCACTGTGATGATTAATACTGAATGTCAACTTGATTGGATTGAAGGATGCAAAGTATTGTTCCTGGGTGTGTCTGTGACAATGTGGCCAAAGGAAAGTAACATTTGAGTCAGTGGACTGGGAAAGGCAGACCCACCCTCAATCTGGGTGGACACAATCTAGTCAGTTGGAACATGGCCAGAATAAAAACAGGTAGAAGAATGTGAAAAGACTTGGAGGCTTAGCCTCCAAGACTACATCTCGCTCCAGGATGCTTCCCGCCCTTGAACATTGGACTCCACATTCTTTAGCTTTGGGACTTGAACTGGCTTCCTTGCTCCTCAGCTTGCAGATGGCTTAATTGTGGGACCCCACCTTGTGATCATGTGAGTAAATACTCTTTAAAAAACTCATACATTATTTTATATATATATATATATATATATATATTATATATATATATATCCTATTAATTCTGTCCCTTTAGAGTACTCTGAGTAATACACTCACCAAATATTTTTAAAGGTCTATTATATGCTAGGAATTTTTCTACATAGTGGTTAAACAAATATGAACAGGTCAGAAAAAAATAGCCCACTTTTCAAATAATTTAGTCCTAGTTAGATGAGGAAGAAAAAAGAACAAAGAAAAATCTGAAATAATCAGGAAAATTATGAGATGATTATAAGCACTATACAAATAATTGAAATATTGTGATGTGATATTGATGAGTTGATATATCATAACATTTTGATCTGATATTGATAGTTGCTTTGCACTGGGTGGCCTTGAAGGGTGCTCTGAGAAGTTAACTTTCCAGTGGAGCTCTGGCTTAGCTGGTAAAAAATGGAGCTGGAACAGTGGAAGAGAATACTTCAATGAAGTAGTTTCCAAAGTGTGGTCCAGAGACTCCTGGGAGTTCCCAAGTCATTTCAGGTGATCCACAGATCAAAGCTGTGATCACAGTAACACTAAGAAATCATTTCACTTTTTCACTGTGTTGACATTGACACATGTTGTAAAAGCAAAGATGAGTAAGACTTTGAACCTTCAGCAGGAATCAAGTCAGCAGTTATCAACTGTGCCTATAGTCATCGTATTTTTTTAACATTAACCAAACATAGTCTTAAAAATGCTAATATTGGTTGCTTTGAGTTTGTTTGGATTATTTATTTATTTGTTAGAGACAGGGTCTTTCTCTGTTGCCCAGGCTGGAGCATGGTGGCATGATCATAGCTCACTGTAATCTCAAACTTCTAGGCTCAAGCAATCCTCCTGCCTCAGCCTCTAGAGTAGCTAGAACTACAGATGTGAATCAACATGCCTGGCTAGTTTTTTTATTTTTTAGTTTTTTGGTAGAGACATGATTTTGCTATGTTGCCCAGGCTGATCTCAAACTTGTGGCCTCAAGTGATCCTCCTGTCAGTCTCCCAAAGTGCTGGGATATCAGTTGTGAACCACTAAGAAATCTGTCCTTCTATCCCCTAAATCTGTAAATATATAGAATTTTTAAAACTGAAAATAAAATGCTAATTTCATTTTACAACTTCTTTGATGAAGTGGGAAAAATGGTCAACTGTATTATATATCTTGCCCTTAGAGTACACATTTTTTTAATAGTCTAGGTGGTGACAAGGGAAACAAACATAACCTACTTCTTCTGTATACCAAAGCGTGGTAATTGTCTTGGGGAAAAGCCTGTAATTTAAAATATATATTCTTATAGAAAAACTCCAGCCACTGAATAAAGAAGTGTCTCAGCCTGTTTGGACTGGTATATCAGAATATCACAGAATGGGTAGTTTATAAACAATAGAAATTTATTTCTCACAGTCTGGGAAGCTGGGAAGTCCAAGATCAAGGCACTAGCAGGTTTGGTGTCTGGTAAGGGTTCACTTCCTTGCCAATAGATGGTCATTTTCTCACGGTGCTCTCACATGGCGGAAGAAGGAAGTAAGCTCTCTTGAGACTCTTATGAAGACACTAATCTCACTCATGAGGGCTCTACCCTGAAATCCTTGCTCATCTAATCTTGATTACCTCCCAAGACCCCACCTACTAATCCCATCACATTAGGTTCTCAACATACAAAATATAAATTTGGGGATGGGGGGACACAAACATTCAGTCCCTGGGAGAAGTAATAATAGAATTATAAAATCATCATTACTGATAAACGAATCGATCTAGGCACTTATCACAAGAGTGAAATTCAACCAGATACTGTGTGCTTCCTGAGGGAGGACCACACAATGACCATAATTAAATGAGAAAATAAATAAATAAAATATAAATAAATAAGCAAGACTTTAAATCAAACTACCAACATACAGAAACCATAGATGACAAGGGGTTATGTTAAATAACCCAAGGAAATGCAGTCAGCAAAATGTAGACTTTGGGAAATTCTGCAGGACAAACAATCTAGTTTCTTCAATATAAAATTTAAAAAAGTAAAAAAAAAAAAAAGACAAAGTTCAGAAGTGGGGACCTATAGGTTAAAAGAGATTATAGATCATAAGAAATGTTGAATAATCATAATATGTGGATCTTTTTGACACTGATTTTTAAAAATTCCTTATGATATTTATGAGACAATTAGAATTTGATTATTGACTAGTTGATAATATTTTATTATTAACTGTAATAATTATTATTATTATAGTTACATTTTAAAAATATCTTTATCTATTATAGACACATACTAAAATTTTTATAGATTGAATGTGAACGATAAATCCATGAAACCAAAAGTAGCACAGGCTTACTGATAAACCGTAGGACAAAATTTCTATAAATCAGGAAAATAATAAATATGTCCTCTATCTCCATTATCATTTAATATTTTTGAAAATGTTTAATAATTGACTTGACAAGTGAACTGAATGAGGACTATAATATTTACAACAGAGGAACCAACATTATCATAAGTTACAAAGAAAATTCTGTAGAACATGAACTGAAAAACAATTAGAAATAATAAAAAAAAAACAGTAAGTCTACTGGTTACAATAATAATGTAAAAATAATGAACTCTTCTTCACACAAACAAGAGCTTTGAAGTATAAAGATAAGCAATGTCACATTCAAAATGGCAGCAAAAATGTACAACAGCCAGGCATAAATGTAACAAGAAGTATGAATGACTATATGAAGAAATATTTGAAGCTTTAATGAAACACGAAAAGTATACAGAAGAAACTGATAAAACAAAGATATCCACTATCTAAGTTAGTCCGCATATTCTGTACATTCTTAAACAAAAATCAATATGATTGCAGGGTAGAGAAAACCAATATGGTTTGGGGGGTAGGTTTGGGGAAAAAGTATGCTAAATTTCTTTTTAAAAATGAGCAGGTAAGTATGACTAAGGAAAGCAGCAGGTTTTAAGTCCTCCGTTGCCTGTCTCCCACTCTGAGAATGAAGGAAAGCCAAGACAACCTGCACTGTCCATCCACAGTGGGCTCACTAATGGGGGCTTTGGCTCCCACAGCCCCGCTGAGCCCAGTTGAACAGAAGAGGACACTGTCAGCAGCTGTGAGCCCTCACACAACATCTCACTTAAAATGTCATGTGTGCTACTTGGTTTAAATTGTCACCCCTCCAGCAACCACAAACAATGCAGACACAGCAGATGTGTTTTCTATTTAGAATTAAACAGTTTATCTCAACCACTGTCATTGTTATAGGGAAAAAATAAATAAATATCCATCTTAATGTAAACTTCAAAAGGTACTTTCTGGCAACATGAGATACTTTCAAATCCAAAGTCCTCTGAGAAAACTAGGATTCGACCACAGATTTTTTTTCAAATCGGGATGCTGGCAGCTTCAAGAGTAGTAAAATGTAGCCTGGTCAAAAGATTTTTGGCTAGATATTACATACAATAACTCATGTCATTGATGCCTAATGGTCCAAAACATTAAGTAAACATCATAAATGTCTTTTGTTATTAAACGTTCCATTCAAACATTTTGTTTAACTCTTGTGTAATGGATAGAAAATAAGAAAACTATAGTAGAGACTGGCCTTCATGATAATCTCTGATTCACCTTTCGGAGAGGTTTTTAAAGATGTATGCCATCCTCAAAGTTACAGCAATAAAATAGCCTTCTGTCTTTAGAGCATGCATTCTATCTCTGAAAGTTAGGCTACTTGTAAGTTTGACTCTGTTAGGTCAACTTCAAATTACCACCCATGTGTTCAGAAGACTATAACTTTGTTCTCTCTAAAGTTGGGAGTCAGCCTTCCTCTGTGATAAATAAAGTAGAAATATGGGTGTTTTCTTAATGTGAGGTTACAAAGACAAGGAAAATGCTACTTTTCAAAGATCATTTTACAAGAATAACAATTGCTGTAGTAAAAGGAAAAACCGAAATTGGTTCGTAAAAAATGGCCTATCAAGACAGTGATCGCCTAGTGTTGTCCACCCAGTCCACAAATCTTGATATAAATGCACTTGTGTTTCCATAATCTGAAGGTTTTGTTCAGTCGTTAAAACATGACTCATTTTATCCTGGATCTAACCTCAGCTTTTCTCTTGCAGTGTTTTTTCAATCTGTAGCTAAAACATCAGTGAAAAGCCCTGCAATGACATTGAAATTGTTATGTTTTCCCATCGAGCTTCTTTTCTTCCAGTTGGAATAAATACAGTTGCTCAGCTCCCTACTTGGATTATATATTCTCATAAGCCTCAAGGGCTGAGGGAGTTATCGGGATGCTTTCTGTTTCTATCAGGGAAGAGAACATCCAAACAACACAAACCAAATGGACCTCCATTTATATTTTATAACTTTTATGTAAAAAAGACCTCAAATCACATTTGGTGCATTGTAACCCATCTCAGTCAATTCTAATTGTATGTTTTGCATCACATGCGGGAGGCATTTCTCGGGAAAAGGTACCTACATTGTTCTAAATTGTGTTTTTCTAAATGAAACTCCTGGAAGTTGATGTTTTCATAGTGTATCTATGATTCATCAGTTTATTCATTCATTCACTCAATGTTTTATCTGATAATTTTTTATTAAGCATCTACTATGTCTAAATCAGAAAATACTGTCCTTATATTGATAGAATTGCTAGTTTTATTCCACTTGGTCTGCCATATTTCTGCTCCTGTACAATGAATACAGTTTTTTCTCTATAAAATTCATCCAAATCCTTTAGGACAATCGCCCCCTGTTATCTACTGTGGAATGACCAAGATCACTGTGTTGTACTTTTAACTATAGTTATAAAGGATCTAGAGTCATAGATTTTTGCATGAATGCTATAAAAATTAGCAGGCATGCATAATTTTATAAGAGTAATAACAGGTAAGGAGCAACAGCAACAACTAAAATATTGTCATTTATCTTCTGAGCTTGGGAAAAATAAATATTCCTTTATGCTTTATGCTTTAGGCATTTGTATTTTCACTGGTTCCAAGATCTGATGCCTACACACATGATTATAGAGAAATTTTGAAATATACTCCATAAGCAAACATGTAGTGAGGGAAATTCATAACATATTGTTTCTCTATCAAAAAGCCTTAACATTTCCTGCTATCAAACTACTATTTGAGAAAAGTGGTATTTCATGGCTCAACTATCTACATCTTGACAATGTCACTGCATTATAAACAAAAATATGGCTGGGCTGATATTTGAAATCAAATATCATGCAGAGGGAATGAGGACAATTGTGACAATGTATAAATAATAAAACTGGGCTTGCTGTTTTCTTACCTATTTGTGTTGCAACAGAAGCTTTACTGGACTTCTGGAAAAGAGAATATGTTAGTGATCAAACTTGTCAATCAATACCAAAAACAATTCCTTTTTCACCGAAGGATTTTAGAAAGGTAGAAGCAGGAAAGAGAAAAACTATGAGCTTCCTCCTGAAGAGATCAGTAACTATTAAGACATTCTGGAATATTCATATCTTGCAAATCATTATTTCATTCTCCCGCTTTCACTGCATTAAATAACATCACTGAGAGAAATTTAGCATCCACTTTATTAAAATACCAAAGAACATTCCTAGATAATACTATTTGCTTGAAGAAAATTTGAATGTCCTGAAAAATTCCCACACTATTAACAGCTATAGGACCATTAAAGCATAAAGGACTCTCTTAATGACTTTCCGTGGCAGTTCAGAGCATGGGGCATAGGAACATTGTATTACAAATCTCCAATCTACTCCTATTAACAAAGCACGAGCTTACCTCTGTTCATAGGCTTGTTAATGACAACCAGTTTTTTCATTAACTTACCAGAAGAGATATGCTTTGAAGTAAACTTTGGGGAGCTTTATATATTTATGTGGAACTGTTCTCTAAAAAGATGAAGGCAACACAGAAGTCAATTAGAACTGTGAACTGGCAGCCAGGATGCCTGTGTTCTGGTCCATGTCTTGAGTCCATGTAGTCATCCAGGTCCAGGGGTGGCTTGTTCTCTCCACCTCTGCTTCTCTCTTTGAAGACTTTTGTGCTTCCCTCATAATAAAGATTCTTGGCACTTAAAATGTGTAAAATATGTAAAGATTCTTTACATTCTAAAAAGGAGAAACAAAATACTAGTGGGGAAGGGAACCAGAAGATTTTCACATGATTTACATCGTGTTGAAGACAGGGCGAGTAATTAAGGAGGATGTCCTTCCTAATGAGAGAACTTAGTAAGGACCTTAGGTTTCAAAGGCAGACTTAGAGGTAACTTAGACAATAGGTCTCATATTGTTTTATGGTTTACCTGTAATACGAGGAAGGAAATCATTCTTTAGGGCACTCCGTAGCCTGTAGCACCAACATGAAACTAATGTGAGGAAGAATTTTGGATTATTCATACCAAAGTCTAATTGCAGGCCAAGCAATAATGTTCAGTACATTCTTTCTGTGTGATTATTGCTTTCTGTCTTTTTGTCCTTCAACCTGAGGAATAGCTCCAGTAGAAATGTAATTTTGAAATAGGTCCCGTATTTATGGGCTGCCAGAATATTTTTTTTAAAGTTGTATTTTATAACTTGGATATTCGAGGAGAAATTATGCACAAATGCCCATCCAGAAAAATTCTCTTTATTACAAAGAGTTGAAAACACATTCTGAATTAGAGATTTTCACTGGTTAAAAGAGAATGCTATTTCATCAATTCACTTGTAAAGCAATAAGGATATAAAAACAGGAGTCCAGAGCTATAATAATCCTAACTTCTATTCACATGTATTATATCTGAAAAGGGGCCCAATTTTCTTTTTGTGCAAAGCAAAAGAATATTTAGCCATAGTATTTCTTTTGCAATATTAAAATAGTTTATTATGTAAAACAAAACTATTATGGAAGTCCTGAGTGATGAGATGGTTATTTCTTCTTACTAGTACAAATGAATCAAACATAATGGAATAAATAAGCAATGTGATGATGAGACTTGTTTTACAATAAATGTAAAACATCATTTTAGACACAATCAAGCATGAGCCAATGCATAGCCTCCATTTCAAATGAAATGACAGCCTGCTATCTTAAAAGAGTAGTTGGTTCATAAATTGACTAGAAAGTGCTTCTTTTAGCTTTTAGTGAACATCCTTTTATAAGAATGCACCCAGAGATAAGATATTCTCCAATGCTCAAAGTGGTCCTCTGATTACAGGAGAATTTTAGTGTTTACACATCCTAAAGGATTGGAAGAGCATGAGGCAATGGAGAATGCTGGAGTCTCATTCTTGTGACTAATTTTTTTTGTAACACATCTCTTTCCATACTTTTAATGGCTAAGCCTCTATAGATAGTGGATTAGCCAGAGCTTTTTCAGTGGCAAGTGACATAAACCCAAATGAATTTGAGCTCATGTAACCAAACTATGAAGGGCATGGGTGGAACAGAAATGCTCTGACAATTTATGCCAGGTTCTGAATGCTGTTAGTTTATTACCATTCAACCCCCACTCCTCAACTCTCTCTCTCTCCTTCTCTCTCATGTTGCGGTCACTATCCTAGACATTGGAATACAATGGTGAACAGAGCAACAATAGAGCTCTCCACCCTTATGAGGTAGCATGGTTTCATAAACCTTTAAGCATGAGTTTAGTGTAGTCAGACAGATGGGGAAAGGGCAACACTGGAAAAAGAAGCAGCTTGAACAGTTAACCAAGGGAGGGAAGTGCATATGATGGAACATGCCAGTAATAGCTTGGGATCAAGCATGGGCACGAAGAGGGAGCTGAAAGCTAAGGTATAGTTGAAGGCCAAAGGGCACTGGGTGCTACAATAACAAGCCAACAACTAAGATATCATTCTGAAGATGAGTCAACAGAATCTGGAAACATTATAGGTAAAGAAGAGAGAATTGTCCAAAGTGACTGTAAAGTTTCTAATTCTAGAAACTATGAAGAAGCATACCCCATTGCCTCCACTCACAGACTTTACATATAGCCACGCCAAACTATAATGTGTCAGTATGAGTCAGGTTTCTCCAGGGAAACAGAACCAACAGGGTACAAATATATATGAAAGAAAGAAAGGAAGACAGAGAAAGGGATTTATTATAAGGTACTGGCGTGATTACGGAGATTGAGAAGTCCCAAGATCTGTAGTTAGCAAGCTAGAAACCCAGGAAAGCCAATGGTGTAAGTGCCAATCTAAAGGCCAGCAGGCTCAAGACCTAAGAGCCAATGTCCCAATTCCAGTCTGAAGGCAGGAAAAGACCGATGTCCCAGATTGAAGAAAAGGAGTTTCCTCTTGCAGTAGGATCAGCCCTTTTGTTCTGTTCAGGCCTTCAACTGATTAGATGGCCACTCACATTAGGGAGGGCAACTGCTTTACCCTCACCAGAGGGCAGTCCATCAATCAAATGCTGATCTGACCTGAAAATACTCTCATAAATACACCTAGAATAATGTTTGACCACATATCTGGGAAACCTGTGACCCAGAAACTTGACGCATAAAATTAACCATCACAGTTGGCTTTGCGCACATTTTTGAGCCTTTGTTCATGAGAATTCCTTGGTTTGAAATATTTTCTCCAACCTCCTGGCCTTTCTTTACTTTCAATCCTATTAGCCACTACCTTCATCTTTGAGAATACCTGCTCATCCTTTAAGAATTTGCTCAAATGGCTTGCAGTGAGCTGAGATCCGGCCACGGCACTCCAGCCTGGGCGACAGAGCGAGACTCCGTCTCAAAAAAAAAAAAAAAAAAAAAAAAAGAATTTGCTCAAATGTCATCCGTGAAATCTTTTCTGAATCTAATCATTTTTTAGTTCTCCTAGCATCCTACATTAACTCCCAATATAGCAAATACCATATTATTTTAATCACTGGTTTAAATTTCTGTCATCTTGTACTAAAATGTGATTCTCCCAAAGATATGAATCATTTTTTCTTTTTACTGTTATATTATTTTATTTCTCCTAGGTGTGTGTATGTATGTGTGTGTATATATATGTGTGTGTGTGTGTATATATATACATATATATATATGACTTGAAAACAGAGACTCACACAGATACTTGTAAACAATGTTTGTAGCAGCATTTTTTCACAATAACCGAAAGGTGAAAACAGCCCAAGTGTTCATCAACAGATAAATAGATAAACAAAATGTGATATATCTATACAATGCAATATTATTCATCCATAAAAAAGATTGAAGTTTTGATATGTGCTACAACATGAATGAGTCTTGAAAACTGAAATAAGCTGACCGTGTTTTTTTTGTTTGTTTGTTTGTTTTTTGAGACAGTCTCTTTCTGTCACCCAGGTTGGAGTGCAGTGGCGTGATCTTGATTCACTGCAACCTCTGCCTCCTGAGTTCAAGCGATTCTTTTGCCTCAGCCTTCCGAGCAGCTGGGATTACAGGTGCAAGCCACCATGACCGGCTAATTTTTTTGTAGTTTTTGTAGAGACAGGATTTTGCCATGTTGGCCAGGCTGGTCTCGAACTCCTAACCTCAGGTGATCTGCCCACCTTGGCCTCCTAAAGTGCTGGGATTACAGATCTGAGCCACTATGGCAGGCCAACCATGTTTTATTCATTGCTGAATAAAAGTCAACAATGTTGAACTGATTTTATTCAACAATGAATATCTACCACTTAGCATGGCTGGAATATGGGTGGTACATGTATAATGATTTTGCCTATAGATTTGGAGCCAGAGTTTCTGAGTTCAAATCTTAGGACCTTCATGTCCTATTTATATGATTTGAGCTAGTCATTTAACTCTTATGCCTCTTTTTTCTTATTTGAAAAAGGATCAAGAGGAGGTGTAACAAATGTACCTATCTTGTAGGGTTATGAGGATTGAATTAATTTGTAAAGAGATTAGAAAAATATCTGAAACACACTAACACTAACAAATGTTAATTGTTATCATTATCATTGTTCATGTTATCATATAATGAATTTATGGATGAGATGCAGGTTGGAGAGAAGAAGTTCTTAATATTTAAGAGATACAGCTTTTAGAAAAAAACTATTAACTCTGAGGAAACTTAAATTGTTTTAAAAGATATTTTGTGTCATATCACTGAGAGCATAAAAGAATGGACACTGAAGCCATGCCGCCCAAATATAAATCATGGCTTACCATGCCCTAGCCATGCAGCCTTGGATAAACCGCCTAACTGTCTGAGCTTCAGTTTTCTTTTCTAAAATGGGATTCGAAGAGGTTGTTATGAGGACTAAATGAGATAATGCATGTAAAGTGCTTGACATAGTGTCTGGCACAAATTAAACACTGTTTAATAAATGGTAGCTGATATTAATAGTGTTAAACTAATAGTCTTCATTGAACTCTTGACTCTCTTTGATTAAAAATATTAGTTGGTGATTTTTAATATTCTATCTGCCTTGATTTTACCTACAATTTTAAGGGAAGTACAGGCTATTTTATGTTGTAATAAGGTTTTAGCTAGTTTTCCAGAATGCCTACATATGTAGTCATAAACAAGACATTCCTCCAAAGCTGACCTCAATCATTCATTACTGCCTAGACATGGAGGAGCAAAATTCTTCATCTTTGTGTAATGTTAAGCTCAGTGCATGTCCTAGTTTTAAAAATAAGACAATTATGCAGATAGAGAGAACAGATGGATTGTATCGGTGGGTGTTTATCATTTTTTAATATTTTGAAACCAGATGTGCTGCATACACATTGCTGGTTGCCTTCTAAGGAAGCTTCATTGGTGGGTTACTAATCTTTAACAAGAAATTACAATGTTTTCATCCAACTTAAATCAACTATTTTTAATATACAATTGGACAACCACTGCTGTAAGCCTTTAGAAAATAGAAAACAGATGCTTAATACAAGAAATACTATCAGCCAAGAAATTCCTGATGATCTTTTTATAAAATGTAAACTTACATATTTTATGGGTACGTTAATGAACTGCTATAGAACAGCCTCAGCAGTCAAAACATTTCATGAAAATAGACTTGAACAATTTGTCACTTGTTACCATATTCACAGAAAATCCTTCAGTTGCACTCCTGGGAAAATGGGCATAATAGTGGTTCTTACTAGATTATTAACAACATCTGTTATTTGCTATAAACCTGATTGGATACTTGGAGAAGGGAGGAGTTAGTATAAACAAACCAATATGCCTCTATTTCTCTAGGTGTTTCTGTTAGACCTGGCAAAGATCCCTTGCAAGGGCATGAATACTTCTATGTTTATTGTACTCACAGGAGAAAGGTACAGTGGAGTTCACAGCCATGCCAGAGAGATCGTGTTGTGTTTCAAGATGTCTTTGGCAGAGAAAAGTCCGACAGAGACTTAGACCCTTGTGAGCAGAATTAAGGACTAGAAGAGTCTAAAGGGAGTCTTAACATCTGTTCATTAGGACAACCATTAAATCAACCTTCCATTGGTTCAGTTCAACTATAAAACTGAAAACAAGGAGGTAACTAGTTCCATCTCTGAATTGTGCCTCTGCCGGATGCAGTTGTATGTTCCCTGTACCTCCACAAACTGGGACATCGAAGCAAGGGTTGGTAGAGTGGGATTTAACCCTCCCATAACTCCACCCCATCACCAATGTCAGTCTCATATACCCTTCACCTTGGTTTGTGATTTCTAATGCTGATTTGGAGTATAAGGGAGGAGAGTGAAGAAAAAGTAGAAGAGCTGAGAGACAGCAGTCTAAGGAGCAGGGCAAGTACTTTGCACTTAGCATCTTCCCAAAGAAGAGGATGGGCTTTTAAGCAATCTATCTATCTATCTATCTATCTTTATATCTTGATATATATATATCATCTTGCCCATTCCTCCTCACCACTGTCCCTGGGAGGGAACAGAGGCCTGATCATCCGATGGTGTTAAAGTCATCAAATTTATAATAGAAAAGGATTTTAAGGATTTTCTCTCCTGGAAATATGCCCAAGCTATTTTCTTTGTTTAAAAAAATAAAGATCTGCTCTTATGATCCTTTGTGAAGTTTTTTTAAAAAAGGAGATACGACCATACCAAGAATTTGCTGCCTGTGGAAAGGTTTAGACAAATAGGCTTTCTTACCTTAGTAAGCAAGGAGTGGAAATCCTGGTCTTGAGAAAATTCAGCAAAAAATACAACATTTATAGCATAACGACAGTGTTACTGTCAAAAGACTTAGGATATCCATAAATCTGAGGAGGTAGCAGAAGATGAGTAGGCTCTACTTAGTGATATATACTTTTCAAGATACATAAATATAATTAACATGCTCATAAGGAACTTACAGGCTTCTAGAAGTGATAAAAATGAATGTAAATATGACAGAGACGGCTATTTATTAATAAATGTATCTTTTAAACATCCAGCTAAATGACTGCACATCCCTGGCAATTAGGTGTTACATATTATTAGATTCTGGTTAATGAAATGTAAGCAGAAGTATTGTTTGGGATTTCTAGGAGGCTTCCGAAGGGGAGTTAATCCGTTTGAGAAGAGGGCCTTTTTATTCCTTTCCTTCTCATTTCCTTTCCCCTGTTTCCTGGAATATGTATGATTTGAGTTTTATCAGCCAGCTTGAACAATTAGGTGACTTTCAGGATGAAAGTGCTAGGCTGGGCAAACACCAGAAAATAGAAACTAAGACTGGATCCTTTTGAGCAAGGAATCTAAATACCATTCCTAAACTCAGAGATCTCAGTTGCTTTTACATTAAATAACAATGAAGCCTTGTCTTATTTGGACCAAACCAAATATTAAATGCTACACTATATTATTATAATTAATCCTGGGAAGTGATAAGTGCTATTATATAGATACAAATCAAATGCCAGGAGAAGAGAGGAAGGGGAAATCGTGATGATCAGGGAGGAATTGTGGAGGAGATGGTGTATTAGTTTGCTCAGCTGCCACAACAAAATACCACAGACTGAGTAGCTTAAACAACAGAACTGTATTTTCTCACAGTGCTGGAGACTGGAAATCAAAGGTCAAGGAGCATTCAGGGTTGCTTTCCAGTGAGGCCTCTCTTCCTGTCTTGTAGATGGTGACCTTCTTTGAAGGTTGTGTCCTTATGTGACCTTTCCTCTGTGCACATGCAGAGAGATTTCTGGTGTCTCTTCCTCTTCATATAAGCACATCAGTCTATTGGATGAGGGCCCCACCCTTATGACCCCATTTAACTTTAATTATCTTAATTAACACTCTAAAGGTTCCTACCTCCAAATACAGTCACACTGAGGGTTAGGTCTCCAACATATAAAATGTGGGGAGAAATAATTCAGTCCATAACAGGTGGTATGCAAACTCACCTTGTCAAATTGAGTAGGACTTATATATACAGAAACTTCCAGTATTAGAAACCAGGGGATCAAATACTTGGAGGTAGGAATATCCAGGGTACACACATAAAATAGGAGTTAGTCCAATTGATTGAACTATAAAGACCATAAAGAGAATTGGACTATAAGAGTCATAAAATAAAAGAGTTGGACAGCAAGTTGGGGCTTTGAATGCCAGGTTCAAGTGTGTACTTCATGGTTCAGAGAATGAAGAGTCATTGAAGTTTTATGAGCTGAGGAATGACAGGATCAGAGTTGAACTTCAGAAAGATAATTTGTGAGTAGTGTATGAGAGATTGGAGTGAGTGGAAACTGGAAGCAGAAAGACCAGTAAAAAGACTATTGCAATCGTTCAGGGAAGAGATAATGACTTGAAAGTTATATTCGATTAAATGGAATCATTGTTTTGCTTTTAAGGTGGAATTCTTAATATTTTCCTTATCACTATTTTTTCCATTTGATTTTTGGCATTCTCATTCTGCAGCTTTTCTTTTGGCTTTTTGTGTTCTGAAGATTTAATCCTACTATTGAGAAAGTCCTATACGGAAATACTTGAATTCCAATTCACACCAAGTGATTAATAAATTTTTGGAAGTGTCACAGGGAGAATAAATCATCTGTCAGAGATCCATAATGCCCACAATTCAGTTATATTTGATTATTCACATGAAACTTTACAGTTTCAGTATCATATATTCATAAAAATGTACATCACAACTACAAATGTAACTGTCTATGGAAAATGCTAAACTTGGCATTTGAATTTTATTGAGATGTTATTCAACCATACAACCTGACTACCAAATGAATGCTTACCATGTTATCCATACTATCCAAAATAAACACCAATGTTCATTATATAAATAGGAATTTAAAAAACAAAACAAAAATTCTCAGCAAAACCACTTGTAGAGCAAAAACAGCATGTTTTGCTTGTATTTTAGCTAAAAGTTGTTTAGTTTTTCATGTTTTTTTTCCAAAACAACCTCATTTCTTCTCATGCTGGAGTTCTGCTAATAGTTCTATCTACAATAACTAGAACTCCAAACCATTTGGCATCAACCCAGCTGATACTTAGCCGAAATAATTTAAATAGTTATTGTTTCCAAATAGCCCCTCTCATTTAATTGCTACTTTCTTTCCCAGACTAGAAGCCCGGTGGTTTATAGCACATCCTTGTAGTTTCTCCATAATGCCAGCATCGTAATCCTCTCTCCTAGTTTGCAGAGCAAGACTACGTAAGAGAGTAAGTCGATAAATTGATAAAATATATCATTAATCAGTAAATAGCTACTAACTTGCCATCAGGAGCAAGAGAATGAGCTAAGCACTGTTGGGAATACAAATAGAAACCCTTCTCACTGACTTACAAGCTTTTGTTTCAGACAATAAAAATAAAAATAATAATTTTTCCCAAACTCTTCCAACCAGATAATTCCAAGATCTCCAGCCCACTTGAAGTTCCTCTGGGATCTCATTCCTGTGCATACCTTTCCTCTGCTCAATCCCCCTGCAATACTTTCTATGGTGGAAAAGTACACATAGTATCTACCATCTTTGACATTTTTAAGTGTACAGTTCAATGATATTAAAACAATCATAACAGTGTGCAATCAACACCATTATCCATCTCCACAACTCTTTTCACTTTATAAAACTGAAGCTCTATATCCATTAAATAAGAACTCCTCCCCTCTCCTCTCATGCCCTGGAAATTGCCATTCTACTTCTTGTCTTTATGATTTTGACTACTTTAATTATCTCATATAAGTGGAAACATATAGTATTTATCTTTTTGCAACTGGTTTATTTCATGTAGCATCATTTCCTTAGGGTTCTTTCTTTTTTAAGGCTGAATAATATTCCATTGTACATATATACCACATTTTGCTTATCCATTAATCTGTGGGTGGACACTTGAATTGCTTCCATGTTTTAACTATTGTGAATAATGCTTCTATAAGCATGGACGTACAAATATCAAGACCCTGCTTTCAATTCTTTTGTGTATATACTCACATGTGGAATTGCTGGATCATATGGTAATTCTACTTTTAATTTTAGGGGAAACTGTCATAATGTGTCCCACAGCAATGGTTCCATTATAGATTTTTGTTGATGGTGCACAAGGGTTCAAATTTCTTCATATCCTCACCAATACTTATTTTCTGAATGTTTTTGATTATAGCATCCCAATGGGTATTAGGTGGTATCTCATTATAGTCTTGATTTGCATTTTGCTAATGATTAGTGATGCTGAACATCTTTTTATGTGCTTATTGTTTTGTTGTATATCTTCTTTGGATAAATGTCTATTCAAGATCTTTCCCATTTTGGAATTGGATTGTTTGTTTCTGTTTTTGAGTTACAGGAGTTCTCTATATTATTCTGGATGATAATCTCTTATCAGAAACATGATTTGCAATATTTTTTCTCATTCTGTATGTTGCATTTTAACTGTTGATATTGTCTTTTGATACACGATTTTCAGTTTTTATGAGGTTCAATTTGTCTATTTTTGTTGTTGTTGCCTATGGCTTTGTTTCATATCCAATATTGTAAAACTTTGCCCTGTTTCTTTCTAAGGTTGCCATA
Source organism: Trachypithecus francoisi (assembly GCF_009764315.1). Taxonomy (NCBI): domain Eukaryota; kingdom Metazoa; phylum Chordata; class Mammalia; order Primates; family Cercopithecidae; genus Trachypithecus; species Trachypithecus francoisi. Next base: position 83,434,816 of record NW_022681460.1, read on the forward strand.
GTTTTGGTTCTTACATTTAGATCTTTGATCCATTTTGTGCTTGTTTTTGTTTATATGGTTAGGTAAGGGTCCACCATCATGCTTTTGCATGCAGTCGTCCAGTTTTTCCCAGCACCATTTGTTAAAAATGCTGTCTTTTCCTCACTGATTAGTCTTAGCATACTTGACAAAAATCATTTAATTATGTATGTGCGGGTTTATTTCTGAGCTCTGTATTCTATTTCAAGTATCTCACTGTATATCTTTATGCTTGCTCCACACTGTTTTAATTATTGTTGCTTTGCAGCACATTTTGAAATCAGAAAATGTGAATCTTCTAGTTTTGTTCCTCTTTTTAAATATTGTTTTGATATTTGGGGTCCCTGGAGAGTCCCCATGAATTTTAGGATGAGTTTTTATTTCTGAAAAAAAAAATCCTTGGGATTTTGATAAGGATTGCCTTGAATCTGTAGATCATTTTGTGTAATATTGACAACAATATTAAGCTTTCCAGTCCATTAATGTAAGATGTAGTACCACTTATTAATGCCTTCTTTAATTTCTTTCAGCAATGTTTTGTATTTTCATTGTACAAATCTTTTACCTCCTTGGTAAAGTTAATTCCAATGTATTTTATTCTTTTTGAGAACATTGTACACAGAATTGTTTTAGTAATTTCATTTTCAAATTGTTCATTTTTAGTGTACAGAAAAGAAACTAATTATTTGTGTTGACTTTGTTTCTTGCTGCTTTGCTGAATTCATTTATTAGCTCTAACGGGTTTTCTTTTGTAGACTATTTAGAGTTTTCTACATATAGGATATTATCTACAATCATAACTAATTCAAATGTTTACTGCTTCCTTTTCCACTTGGATGTGTTTTATTTCTTTTTCTTGCCTAGTTGCTCTGGCTGGGACTTGAGTAGAAGTGACAAAAGTGAACATCTCTGACTTGTTTCTGATCTTAGAGGAAAACCTTCTAGTTTTTCATCACTGGGTATGACATTTTCTGTGGTTTTTTTATACATGACTTTTATTATGTTGAAGTTGTTTCCTTGTCTTTCTAGTTTGTTTAGGTTTTTTTTTAATCATGAAAAGAGTGTTGGATTTTGTCAGATGCTTTTTCTGCCTTGAGTGAGATTATCATAAAGGTTTTTCCCCCTTCATTCTGTTAATGTGATATATTATCACATTGATTAGTTTTTGTATTTAGAACCATCCTTGCATTTTGGGAATAAATCTCACTTGGTCATAGTGTATAATGCTTTAAATATGTTATTGAATTCAATTTGCTAGTATTTTGTTGAGGATTTTTACATCAATGTTCATAGGGATACTAGTCTGTGGTTTTCTTTCCTTGTAGTAATCTTGTCTGGCTTTGATATGAGGGTAATGCTGGCCTCACAATTAGTTCCCGATGAGTAGGAAGTGTTTTTTTCTCTTCAACTTTTTTGAAAAGTTTGAGAAGGCTTGGTTTTAGTTCTTTAAATGTTTGATAGAATTAACCAGTGAAGCCATTAGGTCCAGGGTGATTTTTCTATGCCAGGAGATTTTTGCTTACTGATCAATCTCCTCACTAGTTGTGGAACTGTTTGTATTTTCAATTTCTTCATTATTTAGTTTTGGTAAATTTGTAATTCTTGAGATTTGTCTATTTCATCCTTATTATCCAATTTGTTGGAATACAATTGTTCCTAATACCTACTCTATTATAATCTCTTTCATTTCTGTAGAATTGATAGTAATATTCCCATTTTCATTTATGATTTTAGTAATTTACGCCTTCTCTTTTGTTCTCAGTCAGTCTAGCTAAAGGTTTGCCAATTTTGTTGATCTTTTCAAAGAACTAACTTTTGGGTTTATTAATTTCCTGTATTGTTTTACTATTATCTTTTTTATCTTTGCTCTAATCTTTATTATTTCCTTCCTTCTACTAGTTTTTAGTTTAATTTGTTCTTTTTCTTGTTCTTTCAGTTGTAAAGTGAGGTCATTGATTTGAGATCTTTTTGTTTTTTAATGTGTTTAAATTTATCCATTAGCACTTTTTTCACTCCACTGCATAAGTTTTGGCAAGATGGTTTTGCTCTTATTTATCTTTCAGTATTCCTAATTTCCTTCATGATTTCTCCTTTGAGACTTTCATTGTTAAAAAACGTGTTATGGCTGGGCACAGTGACTCACGCCTACAATCCTAGCACTTTGGGAGGTGGAGGCAGGCGGATCACCTAAGGTCAGGAGCTTGAGACCAGCCTGGCCAACATGGTGAAACCCTGCCTATACTAAAAATACAAAAAAAAAGTCAGCTGGGCATGGTAGCTGGCACCTGTAATCCTAGCTACTCCAGAGGCTGAGGCAGGAGAATTGCTTGAAACCAGAAGGCGAAGGCTACAGTGAGCCAAGATCGCGCTACTGCACTGCAGCCTGGGCAACAAGAGCAAGACTCCATCTCAAAAAACAAAAAAAAAGTTGTTTAATTTCCACAAAATTGTGAAGTTTCCAGTTTTACTTCTGTTACTGATTTCTAAATTCAATGCATTGGGATCAGCTATTTTACATGATATCTATCTTTTTAAATATTTTAAAATTGATTGCAACTTAATTTGTGGCCTAATATAATATATATTCTATCCTAGAAAATGTCCTTGTACACTTAAGAAGAATGTGTATGCTGTTGTTTGGGGTAGAATATTCTGTATCTATCTGCTACATCTAGTTGGTTTATTGTATTCCCTATTTTGATACTTATTTTCTATTTGTTCTGTTTATTATTAAAAGTGGGGTGTTGAAGCTTCCAACTATTAGTATATAATTGTCTATTTCTCCTTTTAATTCTGATATGCTTTGCTTTGTATAATTTAATGTCATTAGATCTGTCATTAGGTATGTAAATGTTCCTGTTTTTTCTTCTTGCTGTATTGATGTTTTTGTTAATATCTACAATGTCTTTCTTTGTCTCTTGTATTTTTATTTAGTGTCTATCTTTTCTGATATTAGAATAGCTACCCCTTTAAGTTACTATTTACATGGAATATCTTTTTCCCTCCTTTCATTTTCAAGCTATTTGTGTCTTTGTATCTAAAGTAAGTCTCTTGCAGACAGCGTAGAATTGAATCATGTGATTTTTTTTTCCAGCCTGACAATCTTTGTTTTATAATTGGAGTGCTTAATCCATTTATATTTAAAGTAATTACTGATAAGGAGGGACTTCTGTCATTTTGCTGTTTGTTTTCTGTATGCCTTATAGTTTTTTTGTTCCCCATTTCCCACGTTGCTGTCTTCTTTTCTGTGTAGTTTTTTTAAGTGAAGTATTTTAATTCCCTTCTCATTTCCTTTTGTATATATTCTATAGGTTTTTTTGTGATTACCGTAGGAATTACATATAATATCCTAAAGTTATAACTGTCTAACTTGAATTCATATTATCTTTCATTTAATAATGTGCACAAATTCTACTCCTTTACAGCTTCATCTCCACCACTTTTCATTACTGATATCACAAAATTGTGCCTTTATATATGATGTGCCCCAAAACACAAGCTAATAATCCTTCTAAATGCATTAGTCTCTTAAATTATGTAGAAAACAAAATGTGGAATTACAAATCAAAGTTACAATAACACTAACTTTTTTTGTTTTTTTTTTGAGATGGAGCCTTGCTCTGTCGCCCAGGCTGGAGTGCAGTGGAGCAATCTTGGTTCACTACATCCTCTGCCTCCCAGGTTCAAGCGATTCTCCTACCTCAGCCTCCTGAGTAGCTGGGACTACAGGCGCCTGCCACCATGCCTGGCTAATTTTTTTGTATTTTTAGTAGAGGCGGGGTTTCACCATGTTAACCAGGATGGTCTCGATCTCCTGACCTCATGATCCTCCCACATCAGCCTCCCAAAGTGCTGGGATTACAGGCGTGAGCCACCACACCTGACCCTAACTTTTAGACTAATACTTAAAAATAAAATGTACTAGTTTCTTGAATCACCTAGGAAACAAAAGGTGGAGCTACATGCTAAAGTCACAGTAATATTAGCTTTTATAATTGCCCATGTATTTACCTTTATTAAGATCTTTATTTCTTCATCTGGCATTGAGGTAGTTTAATGTACGTTCATTTAACCCTGAATAACTTCCTTGAGCATTTGCTGGGGGCCGAGCTAACGATAACAAACTCCTCAAGTTTTTGTTGATTTGAGAATGTCTTAATTTCTCCTTTGCTATTGAATGAAAATTTTGCCAGATGTAGAATTTTTGTTGGTAGATTTTTTTTCTTATAACACTGGCTTTCAAAGTATCTGATGAAAAATTTGCTGATAATCTTATTGCGAATCTTGTGTATGTAACAAGTTGCTTCTCTCTTGCCGGTTTCAAGATTCTCTCTATGTACTAAGAGCCAAAATTGACTGCAATTAATCACAATTTACTGTCTAAGGCTTCTTCAGGAAGTTGTAAACCTTCAGTAGACTTCAGAGTTCCTAAATAGTTAAATCAGATTCTGCCAGTGCAATTGTTTTCTAAGTAGGAAGACAGATTCCTAGTGCTTCCTACTCTGCCATCTTCCTGGAATCCTCCCTATGCTTGCCTCTTAATGCTGCTTCTCCATGATCACATTTCTATTCTTGCTCTACAGGTATCTCCCATGTTTCTGTTCTATAGCTCTCACTGCCAAGTGATGACTGCCACCCATGCAGTAATCCCATGCTTTCTCTTTCTCTGTCTGTAGGTGTTGGTTGATCTAGATCCATTCTCAGGGTAGTGCCCACCTGTGTTTCACCTGGCTTCAGCACAGCCTTTTCACTAGCCCTGCACTACAAAGCAGCCTACAAAGCAGAGCTTCTTGGTGATCTCCAGTTCTTGTAGATATTCTAATTTAAATGACACGAAGAATATGTTTCTTTGTAATTTTTTTTTTTAATTCTGATACTGGATCACAGGAACTGGACAGAAGGACCATCTTAGGGATTAAAATAAAAACAAATTTCCACTTCCATGGTCTTACTACACTTTATCATTTCCTTAGAATGAGTTTTTTTTTTTTTTTCTCTTAGTGGTTCTCTGTCCCTCAGGTTTCCAACTACCCAGATAGATCTGAATCCCTGGGTAAAAAAGCGTAGGCAGAGAGAAGTTGGAATTGCAACAACAAAGCTTTAGCAATTCTTTAGATGGTCATTTAACTGCTTAGCTAAAATTTTTCTTCTGGGCATATGTCTTAGGGAGGAAGTTTCCATCCCATCAAATAGCAGTTGACTTTGCAGTCCATGGGAAAGTAGAGCACAGGTCAAGATATGGGAGAAATTCCTACTGGAAGGAACCAGAAACGAGTTGATGTATGGAATAATCGCATTGCTCTAAATAATGAACTAAACTAACTAAACTTGCTATTTCTTGGAAGAGTAGAAGCTGATAACATTCAAAAGATTGTGTGTTTGAAAACTACATTTGACACTCTCAAAAATCAAAATAAATAACTCCAAAAATGGATCTTATTTCACATCTTCCCTGAAGGGTAACAGCGTTGCCATAACTAGACTCTAGTTTCCTCCCCTCTTGGTTTTCAGGTGAAGATTTCTGGATGAAGGTCCTCATCCAATAGATCAGGAGCGCTCTCCCATCCTGGTCCCCAATATCCCTGCAAGCACCAGGCTTCAACCATGGAGTTGTCTGTACTTTTTTAAGTATTAGAAAAATATTACAACAGTCTTACATTCTAGGTATATTAGCCTGTTTTCACACTGCTATAAAGAACTACCTGAGACTGGGTAATTTATAAAGAAAAGAGGTTTCATTGACTCATAGTTCCACATGACTGGGGAGGCTTCAGGAAACTTAACAATCATGGCAGAAGGCAAAGGGGAAGCAAGACACATCTTACATGGCAGCATGGGTTTGGGGGAAGTGCCTCACACCTTTAAACCACGAGATCTCATGAGAATTCACTCACTATCACAAGAATAACATGGGGGAAACCGTCCCCATTATCCAATCAGCCCCCACCACATCCCTCCTTCAGCATGTGAGGATTACAATTTGAGATGAGATTTGGGTAGGGACACTGTGCCAAACAGTATCACTAGGGATAAACCCTACTTGGTTATTATGCTTTGTCTTTTTAGATATTACTGGATTCAATTTGGTAATAATTGTATTTCTTATAATGTTCTTGTTGGGTTTTGATATTAGAGTTATACTGACATCATAAGTTGAGTAAGCGTCTTCCTACACTAATTTTTAAAAGAAAGTTATGTAATATTAGTATTACTTCTTTCTCAAATGCCTCATAGAACTAACCAAAGGATCTACCTGGTTGTAGAGTTTTCCTCGTGGGAAGGCTTTTGACTATGAATTAAGTTTTTAAAAAATAGTCACAGGGCTATTTATATATATTTTCTATGTCTTCTTGCATCAGGTATGGTAAATTTTGTCTTTCAAGGAATTTGTTCGTTACAATTAAGTTGTCAAGTGTATTGGCATAAAGTTCTTCATACTTTATTTTTTAAGAGAAAATATCATATTAGCTTGAATGCTTTGTTCTTTAATTAAACTTTTTCCTTTCAGATAATGATAGTTTCAGATGCACTTTTGAAAAATTATACAGACAGAGCTCCTGTACACTTTACCCAGTTTCCCCCAGTGGTAACATATTGCAAAACTATAATACAATATTACAATCAGGTTATTTAATTTGATAGAGTCAAGATACAGAACATTTCCATTAGCATAGAGAGCCTCATGTTACCCTTTTCATTCCATTCTTTAACTCTGTCAACCATTAATATGTTTCCCATTTCTAACATTTTGGGATTTAAGAATGTTATATAAATGGAATCATGCCTATGTACCCTTTTGAGACAAGATCTTGCTCTGTTGCCCAGGCTGGAGTGCAGTGACATACTCATGGCTCACTGCAGCCTCTACCTCTCCCCAGCTCAAGTGATCATCTCATCTTAGCCCCCTGTGTAGTTAGGATCACAGGCGTGTGCCACCATTCCTGGCTAATTATTATTCTTTTCCTATGTTACCCATGTTGGTCTCAAACTCCAGGGATCAAGTGATTCTCCCACTTTGATCTCTCAAATTGCTGGGGGGTTGGCTGCTTCTTCTTCTTCTTCTTATCTTTTGCTTTATTTTTTATTTCTAAAATTTCCACGGGTTCTTCTTTTTTTTTTTTTTTTTTTTTTTGCTGAGTGAAACTTTCTATTTCTTTGCTGACATTTTCTGTTTTCATTTGTTTCAGGCACATTTATATTTTTTTGTTGAAGCATTTTTACATAGCTGCTTAAAAGTCTCTGAGAGATAATTCATCTCTGATTGTCTTTTTTATTGAGTTTGAGATCTTCTAGTTTTTAGTATGACACATTTTTAATTGAAATGTAGACATTTTGGATATTAGATTGTGAGGCTCTGAATCATCTTTAAACCGTTTTTTTTTTTTTTAAGCTGGCTTCCTCTAACACTATCTGGCAGAGGAAGTGACAGATACTGCCTATCTACCGCCAGGTTGTGGTAGAATTCCAGGATCTCCACTCAGTTTCTACTGACACCCAAGCAGAAGGGAGCTCCTTGTTACTACTGAGTGAGGGTCAGAGTTCTTGCTCCCCACTAGGTCTCTTCTGATCTTTGTTTTTTCTATCATGGGTTGGGGAGAGATCACAGGGGTGTGTGTGTGTGTGTGTGTGTGTGGTGTTTAGATACAGAAGAGCAGTTATTTTCTAAAAGTTTTTTCTCTTGCTAGACTGCCCTTCTCTTGGCCTTTGGGCTAGGGAGCACAGGCTACATTCACAGCTTTTTTGTTCATGCTTATTAGCATTTCTGGCTTCTCCTGAATCCAGTTTAGAATATGTGAGCCAAAAATCAAATGAACAAACAGGTAACTTAACAACATGTCAATTTTCTGGTCCTGAGGTTTCTAACTCATCTGCTTTCTTCTTTCAGAATCCTCTTGTTTTGTTTTACATACTATTTCCAGGGATTTTAGTTTTCCTTAGGGGGAGAAATACAGAAAAGTACATCTATTTCATCTTCCTGGAAGCAGAAGTCTTATCATCCTTTGAATTTTTATAAGACCCTTTAGCTAGATTCCCTTGCTCTCCAGCAAACTACAGCTTTTTAAACACTTCAGAATGATGTTTCTTCACTGCTATATGTGTCCTTCTTTTAACCCACTAGGTCTAATAACATAGGTCATAATAATAAATTTAGAAATCCCTTTGTAAGTGCATACCAATCAGGTGTACATAGCCATAAAGAATACAAAAGAAAATATAGTTGATTTTATTCAACATACACTGAGGACAATCTGTTCTAAAAATATAGGGCCACTTATTGCTCTTAATTCAGTCATCTAGACTTGGAAAATCACCTAGATTTGGCAAATTTCTTTCCCTGAATTCTGGTATTCCTCAAGAACTCAAAACTACATGAAATATACTCTTTATTAATATCTGATTGATGCATCTGACTTAATTAAAGATTAGGGAATATTATCAGAAATAATAATAATAGTTTGCATCTACTTTTTCTTTTGATATTTGCAATAATTTTCAGGTAATAATTTAAGAGATGCTAGTCTTCCAATTTATAGATTAAAAATGAGTTTGAAAAGAAGTGACTTGAAGGGAAGAATGTTTAGTTATAGCTGACTGAAAGCCAAAACTAGTTATATAGTTTCATGTTTTATATCTAGATCTACTATTCATTTTGTGTTAACTTTCATATAAGGCATTAGGCTTCTTCTATATCCTGGAACAGTGTGCAGAATTGTATTTCCTTTTCTTTTCTTTTTCTTTCTTTTTTGTTTTTTTGAGACAGAGTCTTGCCCAGACTGGAGTGCAGTGGCACAATCTTGGTTTACTGCAACTTCCGCCTCCTGGATTCAAACAATTCTCATGCTTTAGTCTCTCGAGTAGCTGGGATTACAAGCATGCGCCAACACACCTGGCTAATTTTTGTATTTTTTTTTTTTTAATAGAGATGGGGTTTCACCACATTGGCCAGACTGATCTTGAACTCATGACCTCAGGTGATCCACCCGCCTTGGCCTCCCAAAGTGCTGGGATTGCAGGTGTGAGCCACCACGCCCAGCCCAGAATTGTATTTCTTCACAAATATTCAGTAGAATCTATTGGTGTAGGCCAGGAGCTTCTTTTTCAGATAGTTTTAAACAGTAACTTCAATTTCTTCCATAGTCATAGGACAAGTTATGTCATGTGGGTTGTTTTTAGTGGTTCTGAAGGAGTTGAGTCTCTTTCTTTAAGTTCTTTCTCCAGCCTGCTCAGGTCTCCGTGTCAGCTCTGCGGGTTCTTCTCCTCTCAAATCACAACTCCCCATATCCTTAGTAACCTACTGCCTCAGCTTTTTATTGTAGGAAAAAAGAAGTAGCAAAACAAATACATCATAAACAGCAAACATAGAAAACAAAACTTCCATCATCCCTTCAATTAAAATTCCTCTCTCTCATTCTGAAATGCTGAAGATAGGGGCAGTGTGATCCCACTGTGCCCTCCACCTTGCACACATCTTCCTTCTAATTTCAGATGTTCTGTTTCTGCTCAGGAATTGCAGGAAAATGGCTTTTCCCGTGTTGTCTAGGTTCAGGCAATGTCACAGTGTGTGATGTGTGCAGATCACCCTGGGGCATGATATTTTACCATTCTCATGATGTAAGGGCTTGCTTTATCAGGTCTTCTCTAAGTGTTTTAAACACAATAAACCAGCTATGCCTTCACATTCCTTTGGGAAAGTCAGTCTTTCTTACTTGTAAAGAGAAGGAACAGAAGAAAGATTTTTCAAGATAAAAATCTTATTAAGGCAACTCTTTTAGTATAAACAACAACAACAAAAAAACCAACAAAATGAATCAAGGAGCCATTCATTACTATAATAGAATCTTTCATTTACAAAACATTTGACAGGTTTCAGACTACTTTCACATTATTAGTTTGGCATTTCTGAACTATTTGACCCCAGGAAATTAATAATATCAAATAAGGGAATAATAGAAAAATATGATATATAAAGTATGTTTAGATTAATGTAAGCAGCAAAAAATTATCTCACAGATTAAATGGCTTCCAAAAACAATAAAAATTCAATTTATTAAAAACTATACAGAATTCTTACGAAACTTAATTTGGGAAATACATTAGATATTTACAATTGTGCGAGATAGCCACAGTAAGTTTTATGATGTCCACTATAGAAAAGATGTAATTCTTCTCAGTTACTAATACTTTCAAATGATTATATAAAACCATTGTGACAGAAAGTAATGGAGAACATGATATAAAATATTGAATTCATCAAATTCTTCTAATGTTCCTTTCCAGGCTTTTTCTATGCATATTATTGTTTTAATGCATGGCACATTATCAATTCCTATTTTTCATTCAGCAAATACTATGTCAAAAACATTTTTCTAATTGCTTTATTCATAATTCTCATTTTACTGGTTAAATAGTTTTATAGGATATTGATAAGCTAAAATTTAATTGTTGCCTTTCCAACTGTTAGGCATTTAGATTATGTTCAGAGAATATCAGAGAATAGCCACCTGCTATTAGCCATCTCGGGATGATATATGCTCCGTGGCCCTCATATGAAATAGTTGTACAACTATTTCCTTTCAATTTAAAATAATACTGAAGAGCAAGCAATATGAGCAGAGGGATGGTGTGTCACTTTACGCTGGTCATTGTATTTCCAGTCCCTAAATCAGTGTATTGGAGGTGCTCAGTAATGACTTCTGGACTTTCTGAATGAATGGAATCCTATCTTTTGAACTATGTTGCAAAATTGTTTTACAAAATGACTGCTTGCTTTAATATTTACTAAAACTAGCAATGTATCAATATACTAGTTTAATCATGTGCACATTAAAACTATGTCTTTCATTGATTTAAAAATACTTCTTTTTTTATATTTTTCTTATATGGGTTGTGATTTGCATTTTTTTGGTAATGAAGTTGAATATATTTTCATGTTTGTTGTCTCATAATATTTGCTCTGTTTTTAATTGTTGATTCAGATGAGGGAAATAAGATTCTGGAATGTTGGATGATAATCAAGAAATATGCACTTAAATGAAATTAGTTAAGTATCAAATCTCTTGCTGATACATTAAAATATGATCTCTACCATGACACCTCAAACACAGTTAATTTTTTAAGTGACTGTTTTGATTAATTTAGCTCACAGTGTGTTATATATGTGAGACTCTCAAGTTAAAATGTTTATGGCTTGTTCTCTGTAGAAATTACAAATATATTAGTCTTAAATCCCAGATTTTCATAGATTTAATTTAGTTGGATCTTCAGTGATTTTGCTAATATTAGTGATAACCAGTAATTGCTGACTATTTTAATTCAATAAATTATTTTCTAAAATTTTAAAATGTTGTAAAATTACTTAAAATGTTTTGAGACTTAAGAGGTTTTTATTTATAGGTTAGAATCCCTTTCACTACTTATGTATTTTGAGTTAGTTGTATTTTGCAAGTCACAGAGTAATTTCTGAATTTTAAATACATCTTCACAGAAAACACAAAAAACTTTGGGGTCTGGAGAAGAAGAATGATCTTAGCTTCTTTCAGAAGGGTTTTATGGACATTGGGGCTAAAAACTTTCTGCAAGGAGGTTTAAAGAGGGCTAAACCTGCAAAAATATATGGGAAATAACGCTTTAACTTCTACCCTAAAGTCAGTTTACTTCATCATTGCTGAGATATTGAAGAAAAATTAGAGTTTCATTAATAAGTTGGATGCTGCTTCTAAGTGTTTAATTTCTAGTACTTCTTGACAAGTTTATTTTATGTGAAGCATATTTAAATCTGGCGTACTAGAGTTAGGGCAATAAGGCCAGGTTTAGCTAGAGGGAGTGCTGAGATTGTCTCATTGAAGGGAGCTGGTTTTAAACACCTTCCTCGGGATGATATATGCTCCGTGGCCCTCATATGACACACCCTGCTGGGGTAACTAGAAATAGAGCTGAGCTTTTAGTCACCAAAGCTCTGATCCTCGCTTCTCAGTGAAACTCCTGTCAATTGCATGCAGGAATGATGGAATACTGTCTGGTATGTTAATATTTGAGAAACTGATCATAGTTTTTTGAGGGGGTTGTAATTTGTACAAATATACACATGCATACACACATATGTATGTACATGCACACATATGTATACTTTTTTTCATATGGCAATATACGTGTCTCCTGTAATTCTTTTCCTGAGAACTAATGTTTTTTCTAGATGTTTGTGACAACATCACACCTATCAGGTAGGCAGTGCCGAAAAGGAGCCTATTCCCAGCCAGGAACCGGCCACAGGAACAAAGCGGGCTGCAGTTTTCGAAAGCTTTAAGCACCTACTCTCCAGAGTGTTGTGAATGTACTCCCCCTCTTGTTTAGGCTCGGAATAATCAGTATTTATGCAGTTCGCAGAAATTCTGTGTAAAATACAATATTAATATTGAAGTATAATACATTATACCACGGCTTCTATACAAGGCATGCTGCTTCTACTTTACTTCGTGGAATAGTTCTTAGGTTGATTTGTCAGTTGAAATTTGAGACTGAAAAAGAAAGATGGGATATTAGAGACAATCCGAACAGTTAAAATACATCGCCCTCTGGTGTTCCTCTGAGGTATTGCCAGTGGGAAGATTTTCAGAAACCTGAATAATGAAGGGAAGGAGGAAAGAAAATGATGGCGTTTTTTCCTTTAACTGAATAAATTTTAACAATAATTAGGTTATTTCTAGGGCAGGATCAGGTGAGGTATTCTTATGAGGAATAAAGAAACGTCTTTATTCTTATCTCATTCCTTAGGTTTTTGTTTTTGTTGTTTTGTTTTTGTTTTGAAACGGAGTTTCACTCTGTTGCCCAAGCTGGAGTGTCATGCGCGATCTCGGCTCACAGCAATCTCCGCTTCCCAGGCTTAAGCGATTCTCCTGCCTCAGTCTCCCCAGTAGCTGGGATTGCGGGCGTGTGCCACCACGCCCAGCTAATTTTTTTTTTTCTTTTTTTGTATTTTTAGTAGAGACAGGGTTTCACCATGTTGGCCAGACTAATCTCTTAACTCCTGGCCTCATGTAATCTGTCTGCCTCGGCCTCCCAGTGTGCTGGGATTGCACACTACCACCGCGCCTAGCCTAGATTTTGTTGATACGGTTCGTATTACTGTTGTTTTTCCTCAGCCTTGGGCAAGTTATTTTCTGCTCAAAACGTTTGACCCTGTATCCTTTGGCCTCAGAGAGCACTAAGTGCAATCAGCGTGTCATTGAACAAGTATCTGTGGTGCTCCTTCTATGTGTCATGTACCGTGTTAGGTGCTAAAAGAAAGATGGAGGGGATACTTGGAATGTTCTCACTTGTTCTCAAGTCTTTTCGGACTATCCAGGTTTTGCTGATTATTTAATCAAACTTGTTTTTTTCACAGACAACACGAACCTGCAGTAAACGTAGGATCAGCTCCCTCTACTGTTTGGGCATTGCAGACAAGTTCAAATTCTTCCCCCAAATTTCTCAGACTCCTCGGAGTTGTCTCAAATCTGCTTGAGAATCGTTCTGTATTTCCACGTAGCCCATTTCCAGAAGCTACTGAAGCACATGCATCGAAAGTCACTTCAAGTGGGAAAAGGGTCCCTGAATTCCTTCTGCGCCCCAGGCTGCTACATAAAGGGTCGTGTTGAGCCCTCAGTGGCAGAGATTTCAATCTATTGTTTTAAAACTTATTTTATTTTCTATTTGCTTAGAAACTTACAGATCAGTCAACTTTCCTCTGCAGAAACTGAATCCTTGGTAGGATGAGGCATTCACTTAAATGAGGATCAGAAACTGGAAGAGGGGGTTGGAAAAGTCTAGAATGTTGGGCACTGTTCAGAAAACGCTGGGTGGGGAGAATGAAGAAGTATGTGAAGCAGAGAGCAAGGAAGCATCACGAGGGCTTTGGACACTTGCAACAGGAATGAGAGGATGCAAAATGCAGGGAGAGTGGTCAGTGCTGGAAAAGGTGCAACAATGCCAAGTGTAAGCTCTGGGTGTGGCAGTGCCATGGGGTGGCATCTCCCTGCCTCTACCTCGAGGGTTAAGTGGCCAGCAGTATCCCCAGGCTTGGGCCTGGCATTAGGGCATAGTTGTAATGGACGAAATAATAACCAGAGGCAGCACCCTAGGCGGCCTATTAGGTAGCGTTAAAGGATCCAGGACTCAGTTATAAAATCCAAATAGAGAAAACCAAAAGGGACTGAGATCTGAAGCAAAGTGAGTTAGAGACTGAAAGAGCAGCTGCCCTGATAAATGCAAGTATGGAAGAAATTCACAGAATCAAGTTTCCACACCCACTGTGTTTTATGTTTGTTTGTTTGTTGTTTTGTCTTGTTTGGCATACTCAAGGCCTATGCCACTGTATAGGAAACTGACATCCTGCAAACGAAAATCATATCCCCAATTCAAGTTGGTTCAGAGCCCAAAGATCCCCAGAACACTGGATTGAATGATGCAGTAAAGTATTTTGAAAATTAGTTTGCTTTTCTCCACCTACACATCCTCTCCCTCTTTGTATCTTAGAGACCCATACCCAATTCCAGAACCCTACAATTATTGTTTTAATTAATTTGAGATGAACTAGTTCATAATACATGCTCATCATGTTCTCTGAAATCACTTCTGTGTATGTCTCCACTATAGCCCTTACTTGTTGGAGTTTTTTTAGTTGTTTTTGTATCTACTGTTTTCATTTGTGTTAGAGCCCCTTAAAAGCAGAGACCATGTCTTCTTATTTATTTTTGTATTATTAGTACTTAGCACAGGATGTGCCTGTGGTTTTTTCTAAGGTGGTTTGTCAATATTTTGCTGAGTAAATGAATGAATTGATGAGTGATAGAGGTACATTCTAATAAACGAATTGTAGATAAACTGAGACCAGGTCAATTCATTTATATTCACTTACATGGCTAGCCTTTAAGTTTCTATTTGAGATGGGCTATCAGGAGCTTAAACAAATTAAAAATAAGAAACAATAGCCCAATTAGGAAAATGTTCCATATTGTTTAGTTTAGTATACAAAATGGAATTCAAAAGAGGCACCCTGGAATATTATAAAATGTGACTCAAGCTATAAGTTCATTTTGTCCATAAATCTCAGGTGTGCCGTATTTTGGAGGAAAATCTAGGTTTGGTGGTCAGCACCGGGAATGATGATTGATTTCTGATGGTGGGTTATCTAGGTGGGTGAAGTAGAAAATCATAGATGCCACTTCGTGGCTTTTTGGGAGACTCATTTTTATCATTTTTATTTTAAAAACAATAATTGCTCTAAAACTTTTAGAACTCAAGATATATTTCTGATTAGGCACAAGTAACAATTGTAATATAGTAAAACTCAAATTAAATAAAATACTTGTAGTCTTGTCTTTCTTTCTTCCCTCCTCCACTCCCCAACAGGACTGAATATTTTTAGATTGCTTATCTGAGTGATTATGTCTGATCCTGGTAAACTTGTTGACCGTGTTTACTCTGTGGGTACAATTATTTGAGCAAAATCAATTCTAGTTTTTTAAATGGGCAATGTTTTACTTCCAAAAATTAGAAACCATTTGCCTTTTGGGATTTGTTGCAATTATCTAAGTTGGTTTACTTCTTGCAGAAATTATAATCCTGTGTTTCTGAGACCAGTATTTTAATAATATCTGAGAAGTAAAACAGATCCCCATTCAGCCCTTTCCTAGTGATGATTCTTATCCTTTCTAATCTTCTTTGGGGAGTAAGGAATCAGCCAAGGTTGTTCCTTTTACTGCTGTTTTGAAATGTTTGGCTCTGTGCCCAGAAATTGACTATGCACAAGGTATAGGAATAGAATACACACTCTTGATAACCTGGCTCCTTGGTCATGTGAACTGTATCTTGATATTAATACAGGAGTTACCAACAGGCTAAAAGGTATCTTAAAAACTGAGATAACCTCTTTGAGAAAAAAATATTAAACATTTTTTCCCACATTCTTTTTCTTAAAAAATTATTTGCTCTGTTTTTAAAAGTTACCTAATTTAATAGTTACCAAGATTTCAGTATAATGACTCAGTTTCAAGTTTTCTATTATCAATAAACAATTATAAACATTCATAAAGTAGAGTAAATGGTACCATATAACCTTGATATAACCATTACTCAGATTCAAAAACTATCCATAGTTTACTGCTTTTGCTTGCCTATTACTTTTTCCTTGTTTTTTTGCTGAAATATTTGAAAGCAAATCTCATATTATTTCACCTCTACATAAAAATGTTTTAACATAACCACAATGGCATTATAACACTTAACAAAATTAAAAGTGGTTCTTGGTCCCATATAATATTCAATTAATAACTGATTTCCAAGATTGTATCAAAATATGGATTTTACAGTTGTTTGTAGAGGATGCACACATGCAGTGTCAAAAATGTAGCTGAATTTCAACATAATACACATTGATTAGGAACATAAAGATAAATTACCTGTATGAACTTAGTAAAACTTTTAAATGTAATTGTGTTCTGCTATTCTCGATATCATCAACATATATTTAGAAAACAATAGTGCATATGTGTGGTATTTTTCAGAATACACACAGTGTTAGATGATCGTATGTATTTGTAGTATTTGTAATAATTTTGCAACCCCTCTTTAGGCTGTGAGTCTTTGATCTAGACTAGTTATGTTAAATGGTTAGAGAAAATGCTAATGTAAACAAAGATTTGTATTTACTTCAGTATTTGTTATGTTGTTATTGTATTTTGTTTACTGGTTTTATTAAGAATTATAAGCTAACCTCTCTTGGTGGAATTTTAGTTATAACCCTGGATTATTTATTCTTCTAGTGATTTGCTAAGGCTTTATGCTGTGGAATACTTAATACATGAGATAATTTTAGATCTTTTGGCATACTAAAATCTGAGAGCTTCCTTATACTTGATTTTGCCTTATTCCATTTTTATAATACTTTTTAGTTACTCATATATTCCTAAATTGTGAATTTTACATTATTCAAAAGTTATTTTTAAAATTAAAATGATGCTTTATGAATTAAATTCTAAAAATTATAATCTCAAGGAAGCGAAACTTACTTATTGTAGAAAATTTAGAAACTGCAGAAAAGGAAAGAAAGAAAATGATCTCTTATAATCTGGTGACCTAGAGAGAACCTGTTAATATTTTGAAGTACAGCCTTCCAGTTTTCCCTGTTATAATTTGGCTCATTGGGCCTATAAAACTAAATGTTCTAGTTTTTCCTGTTTCATTACGTTTAGAAATGTGATTTTTACAGATGCCATAATATTTCACCATATTTCACTTAAACATTATGTCTTTGCTGAGCCTATAGTTATTTATAACTATTATAACTAAACCAATAATTATTATTCTATGATTTCATCTAATTATTTTAAAAAATAATTTCAACTTACTTAGTAATTATTAACTAGTGATAGCTCTTTTAAACTAACTGTACTATGAAATACTGGACACTTTTTTTTTTTGTTTACTTCGACCTCCAAATCGCGAGAATCTGTTCTATGCCTTCCAAGTTCCTAGGCACATGACATCTGCTCATTCCTTCTTCTCACCACCACCCTTTACATCTTGTTGCATTATCCCCCACCTTATTACCCCAGGGAACTTTTAAGTTCTCACTCAATCAAGCTGTCCCCAAAATATTTCCAACTCTTACTCTCTGAGATGCAGTCCTATCATTGTATATCCCAAACAACGCAAAATGTTCAGGGGAACAAAATGGACTTTCAGTGACCAGAATCTATCTTTAAAGGGCAGTTATAGAGGCAATTTTCCTTCATTAAACAAATAAATATCTAATAATTTGCCCTGAACATTTTCCAGGAATAGCTGTAGAGCTGCTAAGAGGTAAGGCAAAGAAGTATGTCAGACACCTAGCACAATGCTTGGCACATAGATGCTTAATAAAAGATGATAATGGTGGTGGTGGTGATGATGATGATGATGATGATGGATACATCTCCTTCATGAATATATTGGGCTGACCCTTGTGAAATTGGCATTTTCATAAACCAGTGGTATATAAAATTATATTCCATATAAGATGTTAAATTATGTTTAACATATTTTGAGAAAAACCTCTGGGTTGAAAAATAGATGAAACATACTTGAAAAAAATACACTCAACTGAGAAAGCTCTGTGGGTTCTATCAATTATTTTACTACTACTAATTATTATTAGTATTACATTTGTATACATGTTCTTCAATTGCAAAACTTGAGTCTAGTATACACAAATCCCTCCTGTTGTGAATAATCTGGAAAAAACAGGAGCTGGAGGGTTAAAATTTTAGCTTGGGGGAAATAAAAGACACAGCAGGAAGAGACTTGGAAAGACAAAAAGGAAGGCATGATAAAATAAACCAGATCTTGGCTCTGGCACGGTGGCTCCCACCTGTAATCCCAGCACTTTGGGAGGCCAAGGCGGGTGGATCACGAGGTCAAGAGATCAAAACCATCCTGGCCAACATGGTGAAACCCCATTGTTACTAAAAATACTAAAATTAGCTGGGTGGTGCCTGTAATCCCAGCTACTCGGGAGGCTGAGGCAGGAGAATCGCTTGAACCTGGAAGGCAGAGGTTGCAGTGAGCCGAGATCGCGCCACTGCACTCCAGCATGGCAACAGTGTGAGATTCTATCTCCAAAAAAAAAAAAAAAACCCAAAAAACAAAAACAGATCTTTTTCGGAATGACAGAATGACACCTGGGCAGCTTAAGAAACAACTATAAACTTTGACATAAAATTATCGAGAGTTGAGATAGAGAATAAATTTGGACCCTTACCTTATACCGTATAAAACTATTAATTCACAATGGATTAAATAGATTAATGGCCTAAAACCAAGACCTAAAACTATAAAACTCCTAGAAGAAAATGTAGAAGAAAAGCTTAAGGACATTGGATTCGACAATGATTTATTGAATACGACATCAAAAGCACAGACAACAGAACTAAAAATAGACAAATGGGACTACATGAAACTTAAAACTTCTGCACATCAAAGAAAGCAATCATCAGAGTGAAAAGCAACCCTTGGAATGGGAGAATATATTTTCAAATCATATATCTGATAAGAGATTATTATTCAGAATATGTGAGGAAATTCTGCAACTCAATAACAACAACAAAGATAAACTCAGTTTAAAAATGGGCAAAGAACTTAAATAGACATTTCTCTAAGAAGATATATAAATGGCTAACCAGCATAAGAAAAGATACTCACTATGATGGTTAATACTGAGTGTCAACTTGATTGGATTGAAGGATGCAAAGTATTGATCCTGGGTGTGTCTGTGAGGGTGTTGTCAAAGGAGATTAACATTTCAGTCAGTAGGCTGGAAAATGCTGACCTACCCTTTATCTGGGTGGGCACCATCTAATCAGCTGCCAGCATGGCCAGAATATAAAGCAGGTAGAAAAACATGAAAAGACTAGACTGGCCTTGCTTCCAAGCCTACATCTTTCTCCCATGCTGGATGCTTCCTACCCTTGAACATTGGATTCCATGTTTTTCAGTTTGAGACTCAGACTGTCTCTCCTTGTTTCTCAGCTTGCAGACAGCCTGTTGTGGAGCCTTGTGATTGTGTGAGTTAATTCTTAATAAACTCTCCTTTACATATATATATATATAAATTTGGAATAAACTCTCATATATGATATATATGTATATATCATATATATCTCATATATGTCATATATTATATTATATAATAGAATATATATATATCCTACTAGTTCTGTCCCTCTAGAGATCCCTGACTAATATACATTTTGGTATCAGGAGTGTTTCTAGAGGAACAGAATATTAAGAATGGAGTTCTTTCATTGGTTTTGGGGTTTCCAGAGGTGGCTGCTTAATATAATTAGACCAAAAAATGCTAAGGATAATACTTCTAGTAGTATGGAGAACACTGATAGTGCTTGGCAGAGACTATTTAGACAGTTATGCAAAATAAATGCATTTGACCCTCCTGATTCACCGCTTATGAGAGGCAAGGAGTTTAGTGACTCTATACATAATATCTTTGACCATATGTGGAGAACCAAGGAATATAATAGACCTGGTTGGTTGCTCCTAAGTTCAGTGGCCAAAGTGATGAAAGAAAATGATGAACTCAGGGATTCTAATTTCCTGCTTCAGAAGCAGATATTGAGCCTCAAATCTGCTAAGATTGCCCTGAGTGAGACTCTTAACTCCTGTAGAGAAAGAGCTGAAATTGGGGAAAAACAGACACAGGCTCTTATCATGTGAGTGGCTGACCTGCAAAAAAAGGTGCATGCACAGCCTTGCCAGGTGTCCACTGCTAAAGTGAGGGCACTGATTGTAAAAGAATGGACCCTGTAACTTGGAATAGGGAATGTGGGAGGACTCTGATGAAGCTGGGGATACTGAGTTTGCAAACTCTGATGAACCTTCTTTGCCAGAAGAAACAGCTTCCACATCCCAAGTAGTGGCAACATCCCCTCCCTGACCCATACTGCCATCAGCCTTTCCACCTTTGTCTAAGGAGATAAACTCTGTGCTGCCTGAGGCAAAAGTGATGGCCTCTCTGAGGCAGTTGTCAGGCAATATAATGTTGATTCTCCTCAGGAGCCACCCCAAACACCCCTGTTTGCTTCTAGAGCTACAACTAGACTAAAGTCCTGGCAGGACCCTAGAGGTGAGGTTCCGAGTGTGACCCATGAGGAGGTATGTGACACTCAAAAAGAACTGCTTGGCCAGGCGCGGTGGCTCAAGCCTGTAATCCCAGCACTTTGGGAGGCCGAGACGGGCGGATCACAAGGTCAGGAGATCGAGACCATCCTGGCTAACACGGTGAAACCCCGTCTCTACTAAAAAATACAAAAAACTAGCCGGGCGAGGTGGTGGGCGCCTGTAGTCCCAGCTACTGGGGAGGCTGAGGCAGGAGAATGGCGTGAACCCGGGAGGCGGAGCTTGCAGTGAGCTGAGATCCGGCCACTGCATTCCAGCCTGGGCGACAGAACGAGACTCCGTCTCAAAAAAAAAAAAAAAAAAAAAAAAAAAGAACTGCTTGAGTTCTCTAATTTACATGAGCAGAAAGCTGGAGAACAGGCATGGGAATGGATATTAAGGGTGTGGGATAAGGATAGAAGGGACATAAAGTTGGATCAGGTTGAATTTATTGATTTGGGCCCACTAAGTATGGGTTCTGTATTTAATGTTGCAGCTCGGGGAGTTAAAAAAAAAAAGACTTTATTAGTTTATTTGCTTGGTTAGCTGAAATATGGATTAAAAGATGGCCCACTGTGAGCCAGCTGGAAATGCCTGATCTCCCTTGGTTTAGTGGAGAGAAAGGGATCCAAAGGCTTAAGGAGATTGGGATGGTGGAGTGGATTAGTCACTTTAGACCTACTCATCCCAGCTGGGAGGGTACAGAAGATATACACTTGACCAATGCCTTATGAAATAGATTTGTGAGGGCAGCACCTGCATCTTTAAAGAGCTTTGTGATTGCTCTTGTCTGTATGTCAGATCTAACTGTGGGAACTGCAGTCACTCAACTACAAAATTTAACTACAATGGGGATAATTGGATCACGAGGTGGCAGAGGCCAAGCGGGGGAACTCAACCGTCAAAGGCAAGTTGGGCATAGCTACCGTCATGGACAGCAGAAGCAAAGCAACAATCAGAATAGTCTGACTCATGTAG
Source organism: Trachypithecus francoisi (assembly GCF_009764315.1). NCBI lineage: Eukaryota > Metazoa > Chordata > Mammalia > Primates > Cercopithecidae > Trachypithecus > Trachypithecus francoisi. The sequence continues at coordinate 83,456,497 of NW_022681460.1, forward strand.
AGCTCTGGCATTGGCATTGGCAAATTAATCATGGTGTTACTAGAAGTGAAATTGATAGGAAGCTTACTGCATTCCTACTTAATTTATATAAGCAGAAAACTTCTAGGTCGAATGAACAAAAGACTAATTTGAATTATAAAAACAGAAAATCATGGCCCCTTAATCAATGTCCAGACTTGAGCCAGTTTACAGACCTAGAACCTTTTGAATGAAGGGGTGGCTGGGTCACCTTGAGGAAGGACCCTACTGTATTACCGACAATTTATGCAGTGAATCTTTCTCCCATCCATCCCCAAGGAGACCTTTGGCTTTTTACCAGGGCATCTGTGCAATGGGTAAAGGGAAATGATCAGACATTTTGGGGACTACTGGACACTGGTGCTGAGCTAACATTGATTCCAGGGGACCCAAAACGTCATTGTGGTTTTCCAGTTAAAGTAGAGGCTTATGGAGGTCAGGTAATGAACAGAGTTTTAGCTCAAGTCCGACTTACAGTGGGTTCGGTGGGTCCCTGAACTCATCCTGTGGTCATTTCCCTATGCATAATTGGCATAGATATATGTAGTTGCTGGCAGAATCCGCACGTTGGCTCCCTGACTGGTAGGGTGAGGGCTATTATGGTGGTAAGACCAAATAGAAGCCATTAGAGCTGCCTCTACCTAGAAGAATAGTAAATCAAAAACAATATCACACCCCTGGAGGGATTTCTGAGATTAGTGCCACCATCAAGGACTTGAAAAGACACAGGAGTGGTGATTCCCACCACGTCCCTGTTCAACTCTCCCATTTGGCCAGTGCAGAAGGCAGATCAATCTTGGAGAATGACAGTGGATTATTGTAAGCTTAACCAAGTGGTGACTCCAGTTGCAGCTGCTGCACTAGATGTGGTTTCATTGCTTGAGCAAATTATCACATCTCCTGGTACCTGGTATGCAGCCATTGACTGGGCAAATGGCATTTTCTCCATTCTTGTCCATAAGGTCCACCAGAAGCAATTTGCCTTCAGCTGGCAAAGCCAGCAATATACCTTTACTGTCCTACCCCAGGGGTATATCAACTCTACAGCTTTGTGTCATAATGTTATTTGGAGAGACCTTGATTGCCTTTCACTTCCAGAAGATATCACACTGATATCTCTCTGTTCCATTACAATGATGACTGATTGGATCCAGTGAGCCAGAAATAGCAAACACACGGGACTTACTGGTGAGACATTTGTGTGTCAGAGGATGGGAAATAAATCCTACTAAAATCAGGGACCTCCTATCTCAGTCAAATTTCTAGGGGTCTAGTGGTATGGGGCCTGTCAAGATATTCCTTCTAAGGTGAAGGATAAGTTGCTGCATTTGGCCCCTCCTACAACCAAGAAAGAGAGGCCCAATGTCTAGTGATCTTATTTGGATTTTGCAGGCAACACATTCCTCACTTTGGGTGTGCTACTTCAGCCCATTTATCGAGTGGCCCAAAAGGCTGCCAGTTTTGAGTGGGGTCCAGAACAGGAGAAGGCTCTGCTACAGGTTCAGACTGCTGTGCAAGCTGCCCTGCCACTTGGGCCATACGACTTAGCAGATGCAATGGTGCTTGAAGTGTCAGTGGCAGATAAGAATGTTGTTTGGAGCCTCTGGCAGGCCCCCATAGGGGAATTACAGTGGAGGCTTCTAAGATTTTGGACCAAGGCCCTGCCATCTTCTGCTGATAACTACTTTCCTTTTGAAAGACAGCTCTTGGTCTGTTACCTGGGCTTTGGTGGAAACGAAACGTTTGACTATGGATCATCAAGTCACCATGTGACCTGAACTGCCTATCATAAGCTGGATGCTTTCTGACCCATCTAGCCATTATGTAGGTTGTGCACAGCGGAATTCCATCACCAAATGGAAGTGATATATAGGCGATCGTGCTCAAGCAGGTCCTGAAGACACAAGTAAGTTACATGGGGAAATGTCTCAAATGCCCGTGGTCTTCATTCCTTCCACCCTGTCTTCTCTTCCCCAGTCTGTACGAATGGCCTCATGGGAAGTTCCCTATGATCAGTTGACAGAGGAAGAGAAGACTAGCCTGGTTCACAGATGGTTCTGCACAGTATGTAGGCACCACTCCTAAGTGGACAGCTGCAGTACTACAGCCCCTTTCTAGGACGTCTCTGAAGGACAGTGGTGAAGGGAAATTTTCCCAGTGGGCAGAACTTCAAGAAGTGCACCTGGTAATGCATTTTGCATAGAAGGAGAAATGGCCAAATGTGCCTACATCTTTCTCCCGTGCTGGATGCTTCCTGACCTCAAACATCGGACTCCACATTCTACAGTTTTAGAACTCGGACTGGCTCTCCTTGCTCCTCAGCTTGCAGGCAGCCTACTGTGGGAAATTGTGATCATGTGTAATACTTAATAAACTTCCCTTTATATATATATATATAATATATATACATTATATATAATATATAACAAATATATATTATAATATAATATTATATATATATATATATCCTATTAGTTCTGTCCCTCTAGGGAGCCCTGACTAATACACTCACCATCAGTAATTATTTGAGAAATGCAAACCAAAACCGCTATGAGATATCACTTCGCACTCATTAGCATGGTCACTATCAAAAGAATAGGAAAATAGCATGCTGGCAAGGATGAGGAGAAGTTGGAACCTTTTTGTTGCACCATCATGGGAATGTAAAATGGTGCTGTTGCTATAGAAAGTAGTATAAATCTTCCTTAAAAATTAAAAATTAAATTACCATATGATCCAGCAATCACCCTCATGAGTATATATCCAAACAAATTCAAAGTATGATCTTAAAGAGCTAGTTGCACACTCATGTTTATTGCAGCATTATTCACAACAGCCACGAGGTACAAGCAACCCAAGCAGCCATTGATATATGAATGTATAATGAAAATGTGATATATGTACACACATACCATGGAATATTATGCAGCCTTAAAAAAGAAGGAAATCATGTCACATGCTATGACATAGATGAACCTCAAGGACATTATGCTAAGTGAATAAGCCAGTCACAGAAGGACAACTACTGCACGATTCCATTCGTATGAACTATTTAAAGCACTGTAGTCAAAATCATAGAGACAGAAACTAGAAAGGTAGTTGCCACAGGCTAGGTGGATAGGGGAGGGGCATTAGTGTTTCATGTGCGTAGAATTTGTTTCACATGATGAAGAATTTCTAGAGCCCTGTTGCACAATAATGTGAATATACGTAACATCACTGAACTTACATTTTAAAATGGTTAAAATGGTGAAGTTGATGTTATGTGTCTTATTAGAACAAAAAAGTGTGAAGCTGAAGCACATGTCGTCTCTTCTCATAGATGTCCAAAGTTTAAAAGTACAGCTTTGGGTTGTGAGTTATTTAATCAATGAAGACTCCAGTTTCACTGAAAACACAGGTGATGACAAAAATGATAGGACTTAATACCACCAAAATTTCACACTTCTGGCCATCTGCTTTTCAGAGTCAATGAGTCTTGAAGACAAATTAACGTGTGGCATATGAAAGAAAGGCAGGAAAATTGGGACTCTGCCCAGACCTTCAAAGACTAGCACTATCCATTTTGTTTGAAAGCAGTTCTTTTATATATGGACAGGTCTTTCACATTCCAGGCCAAACTATTTCTTTATATAAACAATCTCCTGTAGCCTAATTCATCCCATGCTCCTCTGTGATAACTATTCAGCCTCAAGCACAGTAACCCAAATGCCTGATTGATTGCACTTCTGATCAATTCTTTTTGTGTTTGGTGTTTACATCTGACTTACTGTTCCTATGTGAGGTACAGGATAAGTTAGAATAAGCAATGAAATGTAAATCTTCATAGAGCTGTAAAAGCTGAATTCTTTCGTCAAGAGATCTGTACACTAGCAACCAAGGGCATCCCTGGCATTTAAATATAGATCAGTGGCTGCACCAGCAACAGGAAGAGTATCTGGGAACTTGTTAGAAATGCAAGTTTTGTGCTTGTAATCTCAGCACGTTGGGAGGCTGAGGCAGGCGGATCACTTAAGGCCAGGAGTTTGAGATCAGCCTGGCCAACATGGTGCAACCCTGTCTCTACTAAAAATATAAAAATTAGCCGGGTGTGGTGTCAGGCGCCTGTAATCCCAGCTACCTGGGAGGCTGAGGCATGAGAATCACTTGAACATGGGGAGGCAGAGGTTGCAGTGAGCTGAGATGGTGTCACTGCACTCCAGCCTGGGCTGGAGTGAGACTCCATCTCAAAAAAAAAACAAAAAACAAAAAACGAACGAACGAAAGAAAGAATGAAAGAAAGAAAGAAAGAAAGAAAGAAAGAGAGAAAGAAAGAAAGAAAAAGAAAAGATAAAAGGAAGTATAAGTAAGTTTTGGAGTCCCTCTTCAAATCTATTGAGTAAGAAGCCCTGAAGTTGGGGCCCTGAAATCTGTATTTTCACAGCCTTCCAGTTGATTGTGAAGCCAGTTGAAAAAGCAATTGCAACAAAATCCAGAATTGAGAAATGGGATCTAGTCAAACTAAAGAGCTTCTGCACAGCAAAAGAAACTATCATCAGAGTGCAGAGGCAACCTACAGAATGGGAGAAAAATTTTGCAATCTACTCATCTGACAAAGGGCCAATATTCAGAATCTACAGAGAACTTACACAAATTTACAAGAAACAAACAACCCCATCAAAAACTGGGTGAAGGATATGAACAGACACTTCTCAAAAGAAGACATTTATGTGGTCAACAAACATATGAAAAAAGCTCATCATCACTGATCATTAGAGAAATGCAAATCAAAACCACAGTGAGATACCTTCTCATGCCAGTTAGAATGGTGATTATTAAAAAGTTAGGAAACAACAGATGCTAGAGAGGATGTGGAGAAATAGAAATGTTTTTACCCTGTTGGTGGAAGTGTAAATTAGTTCAACCATTGTGGAAGACAGTGTGGTGATTCCTCAAGGATCTAAAACCACAAATACCATTTGGTCCAGCAATCCCATTACTGAGTATATACCCAAAGGATTATAAATCATTCTACTATAAAGACACATGCACACTTAAGTTCATTGCAGCACTATTTACATTAGCAAAGACTTGCAACCAACCCAAATGCCCATCAGTGATAGACTGGATAAAGACAATGTGGCACATATACACCATGGAATACTATGCAGCCATAAAAAACAATGAGCTCATGTCCTTTGCAGGGACATGGATGAAGCTGGAAGTCACCATTCTCAGCAAACTAACACAGGAACAGTAAACCAAATACTACATGTTCTCACTCATAAGTGGAAGTTGAACAATGAGAACACATGGACACAGGGAGGGGAACATCACACACCAGGTCCTTTCGGTGGGTTGGGAGCAAGGGGAAGGAGAGCATTAGGACAAATACCTAATGCATATGGGGCTTAAAACCTAGATGACATGTTGATGGGTGCAGCAAACCACCATGGCACATGTATACCTATGTAACAAACCTGCACGTTCTGCACATGTATCCCAGAACTTAAAGTACAATAAAAAAAAAAAAAAAAAAAGTAAGAACACTGAGAGCCACTACCATAGATCTTTTCCTGTGTGAAAGAGGCCAAATAAAATCCAAGTCCTACCAGCAGATGTGTGAAGAGTGACAGCAGGTGGCAGTGTTCGACTGTTTCTACCTCTTCTAGCACTCTGTATTCACCATAGAGCAAATGAAATTTGTCACAGGTTACTGGTCATTTAGTGGAAAAAAAAAAATTCATTGCTGTTTTCCATTTCAAAAAAGAAAACTTTAATTTTCTGTAGATACAGAACCAAAACCTAAAAATAAAATATATACTTTTTTCCTTTTGTGAAATTTAACTTTGGAGGTATTTTTTAAACTGTATTCCATCAAGGTAATACAATGCCTATACTGGGACCCTCTTAAGGTATATTCACATGAAGTCAACAAGATTTCCTCCAGCCCCCACCCCAGGCCTTGCCACTCTGTACTATTTTGTTTTCTATTCCGTGCAGCCATGACTTTTACTTGCCCAGTTTATTAATATATAAATATCAGTGCAAACACTGAACTTAACGTTAGTTTATATTTTGAAAAGGGTTCCTTGCAATGTAGACCAGAATATTAACCATAGTCCGTTGGATGGACTTGGAAAAGAACTATTGTTGTCTTAAGAGATTACATGACACATACATGATTTTATAGCAAGAAAGTCAGGAGCAAGCAACTGATCCTTTTCCCCACTAGTGGAACCAACTCCAGTTGCTTTCTGATCCTCAGGGGACATGGGGATTGAACTTGACCTGCCCAGAGCCTTCTTGAAGGCTGCCCTCTGAATGACCCTTCTAGATCCCAGAGACTGGCCCACTGCACTGGGCTTGCTCAAAGGAGGACCAGAAAGACCATATTGAGCTCCAGACATTGCCTCGTCCCTTTCACCATACTCTCTAAACACAAAGAGTTTTGAATTTTAACATTATTGGACTCTTAAGAGCTTTTCTTGATAAATGGCTCTTTGGATGACATGTACTATAGCATCCAATGCCTTCTCCAAGACGAATTACTACTGTAATAACAGCAGCACACTTAGGGCTATTCTGTCTACAACTGAAGCTTTTGTTTTCTGATATTCTCTTATCCTTAACACCAATTTGTTCCTGTCAGCAAACATAAGCTATTGAGGCAGAATTCCATGTACAGAAGGCAATATTTGGTCTTCCCTACTGGCATGTTAAATATACTTTCCTGATGCAATGTTACATTTAATGTTGTGCTGCTGGGGAGAAAAATTCATCAGTGTCTCTTCAGCTCATGATCCTATCTTGTCTTGAGATCACGTTTCATTATTCCTCAAGCCAAGAATACACGGGGTCTGGTCTATGGCCAAATAATGTGATTCTGGGACATAGATTGGGATTACTGAAGATAAAGTGGCCTGGCCATGAGGCATACTGTAAGAACACATGTGCTTATTAGATTGCATCCCATCTCTGCGGCGGCTGCCCTCCTGCCAAGACTGAATGCTACTAAGCACATACCTCCCCTCAGCTCTCAAGTGAGTCACAAGTTTGCTTTCATTCCAAAAGCAAAACATAACAGTGAGAGAGGCCCAGGGCAGCTTAAGAGCTACAAGCTGTCGGTTCGTGTGGGGACAGAGCCTGCCTTCCAGCTGAGGCAGCACCCCGATAATGCCAAGTGGCGCCTTCAGCATTCTCACAGGTGCAAGCTATTTCTTCCTGAATGAATCACTGATTCTCCTCTAAGTTCTTTGTGCTACTCACTGTTGCTTACATCACAAACACACGGAGGCTGCAAAGCTTCACACTTTGTTCCAAACATTTAAAAGGAGCTTTTAGCTTGTCTCGCTCCTTATATGGCAATAACTGATCTCTGAACCATTCTCAGCTCAGACCCTTATCTTGGAAAGGACCATGGAAGTCAAAGGCAATATCAATAGTTGAAGACCTCCAGTGGTTTTTTTAATGGACCAGATATAATAAGGCAGGTATATGGCCAACCACTTTTCAGATGGAATTACATATGTGAGACCACAAGGAGGAACTCATGAGCCTTAGGAGTACTTTAACATCCAATAGTGAAGCCCACTTCATCTTAAGTGAAAGATCTAGGAGGCAGAAATAGCTCTGTAATTTTATTCTTCCATTTGCAATCTCCCTTATCCAAAGGGCTTTAAGGTTATGGGCAGGTCTCACAGTTTCTTAAGGGCCCTAAGGTTAGGGGAGGGTCTTATAGTTTCTTAAAGTGTAGAGTGCAGACTACCTGTGTCAAAATCATTGGAAAGTGCTTCTTAAAGGTTTATTCCTAACCTCCATCACATACCACTCACTCCTCAGTGAACAGAATCACTGAGTTTGGGACCCCAGGCATCAGCATTTTAATGAGATTCTTGGGTAATCTTTTTGGACACTGCATTTTGGGTACCATTTATTCAGGATCTTAAGAGACTTTCACACTACGGATAACAATGTCATTCCCTGAATAGTTGTCATGGAGTATGATGAGCTCCAACCATGCCTTCAGTGAAACTCTTGCACAGAATTGGCACTCGGAGGTGGTTGTTCTTCCTATGTATATATCATCCACTGAGATACACACCTCTCAAGGGCAATAATTAGGTCTTTCACTTCCTTTATTTTTTTCAGCAATGTTAATGACAGTGCCATTGTAAGTAAACAAGACATATAAACTTGTAAAATTAGATGTAAAACAAGGCATATAGTCTGTAAAATGAGGCAGAGAAAATTATTTGAACTTACTGTATTGTATTTGAAGGACATTCTACTGGTATTCTGTTGGAATAGGTTTGCCTGATTGCCTAATTTCACTGAAGCCCACAAGGACATGGCAAGGTTGACAAGCGGGCTTAACTGGTTATTGGCAAAGTTCTGTTAAGAGGACAGTCCTTACTAGCTGAGTTGGAACCTGGAGTGACCCAACAGAGGTCCAAATGCTAGAATACAGCCTGACATACTAGGTGTTCAATAAATGCTTGATGCATAAAAATGAGAACTGTGATTCTATTGCTTTGCAATATTTGCTGATTCACAGTTTCCTTATATTCTTGTGCAGTTATTTTATTCTTATTATCCTACATATTTGCCCTAATGATCAGAGAGTAATAAATAACAATAAAACTTAATTTGAAAAAATTCATTAGCATTAATTAAGGGAAAGGGCTATAGTGAATTCTATCAGACATTACTGAGGCTCCCAGCTAAAGAGCCTAACTTAATACCACTTAGACAACTTAAAACCTTAGATCGAAGCAGAAACTCTGGGGAGAATAAGTTTTAGAGAAAATCAAAATGCTCAATCCTCTAGGAAACTATCCCCAGAACCTTTACTACTTCTCTTTCTATACACAGGCACCGTCTCAAATATGGTAGTTGGACAAGAATATTGCACATGTATTACCACATGCAGTTCTAATGCCTCCTTCTATTTAGAATGCAAGCTCAGTGAAGACAGGAACTAAAAATACACTCAATAATCCTCATAGGCACAAATAAGTTAGAGTCTAAGTAGCTTGCAGGCAGTTAATAAATACCTAAATACCAGAATGAATGACAACCAGGATTCTGGCAAAAAAAGTAGGCAGGAAATCTCCACATGCCAAGAGAAGAGGGGTTTGCCGGATGGTAAGGAGGATGCTCTAGGGAGGGGCCAGTGGAAAGTTCTTGCTTGAAAAAAGATTCCGAGCCGAATGCTTACTTATTCCCAAGGACCAGCCTGACTATGTGCCTTTCTGGAGAAAAAAGAAAGAAAGAAAGGAAGGAAAAGGAAAAACAAGAGCAACAAAGAAACTCTAAGTGGCAGCAAACAGATTTGAGGCAAAGGCATCTATTTGTGCTCGTTCATACAGCTCCTCAGCCTCTGTCCTGTGCCTGCTGCAAATGAATGACCCCTTCCCATTGGGAAACAGGTGTCTCCTGCCAATTAGGATTTAAAAATCAACAGGGGCTTCTTAAGAGAATGATGACAAGTCTAATTGCAAGAAGCAGCTGTAGAGCCCTTGGCTACACTAGGGCTGGTTTTATTAATCCCCATTTTGCTGGGTGCCTGGCACTGAGCTGGGGTCAGCTCCCCTGTCACAGGGTCGAAGCTGTAAAATGTAGGGCGAGTATTTAATGACCTGAGCTCAGCAGGAGGGATCAGAGTGCCCTTCCCTGACATAGGGAGTTGGGCATGTAAAAGTCAAGTGGGCACAAAGGCACTGTCAACAAGACACAGCAATTCAAAGGGTTGCCACCACTAGAGAAGTGACCAGCAGGCTTACACAACGCTCTGTTATTTATTCAACCTTACTGTGTTTACTGGTCTGTTGTCAGAACCCCACCCCTATGTCCAAGGGAAGAACCTGGAGTTTCTTAGGAGCATGGCCTCAGTATGATTACTGATGTTTGCTTTTGCAAACATACATATTCTTATATTGCATAAACCCTGGTTTGAAGAGATCAAAAAAGTGTGTTAGTATATACACCATCAGTATAGAATTGGCAAAGCAAAGCAAGACAAATAAACCTGCGCATTTGAATGGCCTATTGAGACAGACATTTTAAAGATAAATTGAAACTGTTGATTTGAAATGGTTTCGTAAGATTTCCTAGTGGCAGAGCCTTACTAGAGTCCTTCTATGGGTGTGCTCTCTAGGCAGCATGTACATTCATATGTGCTCATATGCATATATATATATACACACACACACACATATAAATATATACACACACAAGCATATGCAAATAGCAGCTCTCCAGCAAGCCCTCCTTACCCTCTGTGCTTTCGTAGGACAACATTTCTTCGAGTGCCTTTACTATTTGCTTTTATACCCAGCTCATTCATTACTAGAGTGCAAACTGTGAGGGTTCATTGTGTTTTCATTGTATTTGTATCTTTATCTTCTAACGTGGTACCTGACATATAGTAAGTGCTCAATAAATATTTCTTTGAACTACCACTTCCCCAACCAGGAGGTGTGAAAACTACCTGTCAAAGAAACGCTAACAACTGCCATGATTGAACTACTTCAATCATGTGGTTCCTTTGCCATCTAAGAAGTCATTCCTCTAAAATGCCAGTGACAACAAGAAAGTCCAAGAAACATTCCTCCAGAAACACATGCAAACATCCACTGTGGAATGCCTTGGCCTTCTCTCATAAGAATAGCTCAGTGAGAGCCGAGCAGAGAGGAAAATGAAACCAGAGACTAACATTTGCTCATAGAAATGTATAGGCCTTAATTTAGGCAGTGCTGAAAGGTCAAGGTCAAGTGGATTAACAGGCTGAAGAGTTTTCTGTAGGGAAATTCTGCAAGTCCTATGAATACGTTTAGGTCTACATGTAGAAACTAGGCCATATACAAACAAAATCTTTTAAAACTAGCATTTACTGGGAATTTATTATCTTCTGTTCCAGTCAATAGAACCCAGAGAGTGTTGGTCCCACAGTGCCATGCTAAGAAGTTTCCACTTGGTCTCTTAAAAGATCCTGGCATCACGCAGAGAGACAAGCTCAGTTCTGTTCCTTATCACCTCAGTGGGCTCATGCAGGATGTATTAGAAGGACAGGGGCTTCGGGAGACAATTTAACTCTATTAATAATCATCTTGCCAAAAAGGAATTAAAATCTTTAATTAGAGATATGGCCAAGGGAGTGAATTAAGGGGAGAGTTTTGAAGAACATTTTACAGATAATATTGATAAGCCTGAAAAAAAAGGGAAAAGTAAGGGTCAATACTAAGTTAAAGTTTGAGAGTTTGGAGAACTTGGTGGATGGTATGGCATAAACAAAGATAGGAAGGGGAAGAGAAGTTTCCAGTTTGGAATTTCAAGTGAAATGCTAAATTTGGACACACGAAAGAAAAAAAATTGTTAAGATACACTTGTAAAAAGCTGACAGATATTACCCTGGGGTCTGACCCTACAATTAATAAAGAATATTTCCTAAACAATTTTAACATAATATTAGTTTGATGCAAAAGTAATTATGGTTTTTGCCATTAAAACCTAGATCGATATGTAGAAGAACAAGCTGTATATAGTGGTAAAGATTCATCTTATAATTTCAAATAATGTGAATATAGCGTAAAAGGAAGAGACCAACACACTGAATCCCAAATATACAAAGCTAAATGTGTTGCCTGAGGAAGGAAGACCTTTGGAAGAGGTTTGCTGGTCTAGGCACAGTTTCATTGAGCAAAGAAAGACCTTACAAAGGATCTGGAAAAGAATTGTTTTGTGTTGTGTTTGTGGCGGAGGCAGGAGAAGGGTGCCGCAGTCTGGGATGCAATGTTTTGTGTGGGTGACAGAGTGGGTTGATTTCAGCCTTAGAAGCATATTCTCTAGAGAGGATGTGTCACTCACTGGCTGACTTTAAATATGTAAGGCTGCTGTTGATTGGCTGGCTTTGAGAATTGTGTTCTCTGCAGCAAGTTGTCACTAATTGGTTAGGTAAGTTTAAAATCAGCTCTGGTGTTTATTTGTTACCACAGCCCTTGAACTAAAATTTATTGATTAAACAGGATTAAAACAAGTTTCTACTCTTTACTGGCTAGCAAAGCTATAGAACTCTTGGACTTTTCCTGGGAGTATGGGGTCTTCAGTTTTTCTTTAATTATTCTCAATAAATACAAGACCAATTCAGTAACAATCTAATAAGCTATTTCACTGCATTACTGCTCTGGAAATCTTTTTTTTTTTTTTTTAAAGGTCTCCATTTTTTCATTGTGAAACCTTGTCTCTACTAAAAATACAAAAAAAAAAAAAAAAAAAAAAAGTTAGCCAGGTGTGGTGGTGGGCGCCTGTAGCCCTAGCTACTCAGGAGGCTGAGGCAGGAGAATGGTGTGAAACCGGGAGGCGGAGCTTGCGGTGAGCCCAGATTGCACCACTGTACTCCAGCGTGGGTGACAGAGTGAGACTCCATCTCAAAAAAATAAGTAAATAAAATAAAATAAAAGCGTCTCAATTTTTAAACTTGTCATAACAATAGAAAGATAAGTAATCAATCAAAGATTTCTGAAATTGCCAAATGCAATTTAATTTGTGTTATCTTACCAACTAATTAATCTACCATAATTTGGCTAACACCTAATGCATCTTTTCATTTTGCTTATTTTCGTGGCATTATGCACTGTTTTGTCCTACATGGAAGATTTCAAATTCAGTACTGAAGTTAGTTGAATTCAGAATGGTTCCTTACTGCACTTAGAAGCTATGTCTATGTGCAGTGGGTTTTCCCTTGAAAACGATTAGCTGTGCCTGTCGTACTGTTTAAATACTTTGAATTCTAAGGCAGTTTTTGGTAAGGCACCATTTGGTTCCCTTACAGCTGATGTCTGGGGCTATATGTGCTTCAGCTGTGGTGCTGGTCCTGACAGGCTGACAGAATGCTTGCTAAGTGGATGTCTAAACACATATGTCTAAGCACATATGCTTTCTTTGCATGGGATCAACAGAAGGCCTGCATTTTTTGGAATCCATTACACTGTTTATATTGTGATGTAAGACGTGGAGGCCGTTTTAGTTTTTTTTCTAACATGGCTGAAAGAGAATCCACCTCAAACATTGTTGAACTGGAAATAGCATTCAATTCCAGATACTATACCATGTAACTTTTATTATAACACTTATTCCAGGGCATCGAGGTTGCCTGTGATCCTAATTCTATCCCTCCACAGTCTCCAAAGTCCCTAGAGGGCCAGACCTGCTTCCTTTGATGTTTGGGTCGGGTAGCTGGATGAGGGTTTGATGCGTAATAGGTGCTCAGTGTTTGCTGAATAAACTGATCAGTAAGTTTTTAATGTCAAATGTCAAAATATTTCTTCTGTGGAAACATAACATATTCCTTTTCTTATGCTTATTTCCAACTTCTACATATATATATATATGTATATGTTTATATATATATGTATATGTTTATATATATATATATATAGAGAGAGAGAGAGACAGAGAGAGTGAGAGAGAGCGAGAGTAAAAATATGATCAGGCAATAGGTCTTTTGATTCTGAATCCAGTGCTTTTCCTATCATCACTTACTGGTCTTTTTACAATATTTTTATTTTTTTCTAGAATTCCAAAACAGTTACTAAGCATCATTTGTATGTCAAGTTCATTGAACTCTTTAAACTTAGTCTCCATATATTCACTAGAATCAAGTTTAGAGAGTGGAGTTCTTATGATCAGCTCTTTGCCAATACTGAACCACTTAAACATTTTCACAATGATTATCACTGGATACTTCAAGCTACTACACTCAGCTTCTTCTTTTACACAAATGACATTAAAATGTCTCCAAAGAAAGGAATTCTAATGACAAAAAGAAGTAAGAAAGAAAAAATAAATTGTATAATATAAAATCCATTTCAGGTTTGATTAAACATCAAAACATCTTGTAAACCCATGGTCCTATGTGTAACAGGGAAATTGCTTGGTTCTCTTTGGTTACAATCTCACATGCTCAAATCACTCATTCCTTCCTTCCTCAGGCAAGAACACATATTACAACCTTTGACCTCAGGGATGGTTTGGTTGAGAGGCAAAAAGAAGAACATGCCTTTAGCCAGAAGGAAATAAGCTAGAACATATTGGCATATATGGCTTTTACAGTTGATTAGGAACGGAAACTCACTTTATAGAAATTGGAGCATTCCTATTGCTAAAGAATCTTGGGACAAATCTTGTGTAAGTCAAAAACAAACCCTAAGATACAAATATAAGTGTCCATAATGCATCTCTGTCAAAGGTAGAAACCAGGCTGCTGATATGAAACCAGCAACAGGCTCCTTTACTCTCTTTTTGCCTTAAAATAGAACACCCACCTGACCTGGAGATAACTAAAGGACAGCTCACATTCCATTGCCCTAAACCAGCAGTCCCCAACCATTTTGGCACCAGGAACTGGTTTCCTGGAAGACAATTTTTCCACGGATGGGGATCGGGGGATGGCTTTGGGTAAAACTCTTCCACCTCAGATCATCAGACATTAGATTCCTGTAAGGAGCACACAACCTAGATCCCTCATGTGCAGAGTTCTCAATAGGGTTCGCAATCCTCTGAGAATCTAATGCCGCCCTGATCTGACAGGAGGCGGAGCTCATGCAGTAATACTGGCTCACCCGCCTGCCAGCCTGCTGCTCACCTGCTGCTATGCGGCCTGGTTCCTAATAGTCCCTGGGATTGGGGACACCTGCCCTACACAATCCAATCATTGAAAACAGGCAGTGGTACTTACATGTAGACACTATAACAAATCAATGTGAGCTTAATGAAAATCAGGTAGTTCTCCTGAAGGATATTTAATGAACTGTGAACTGTGCCAACTCAGACATTTTAACATATTTTCTCCAGAGATTTGTGTCTAAGTAGAAATTAAGAGTGCAATGCCTGCAATTTCTGGACCAACTGCTTGGGGGCAGAGAAGGCACATGTGGACGTTTAGGTGGGTCTAAGTCTTTGATTCTGTTCCCCTCCTACTTTTCAATGGAATGAGGTAATATATTTTTAAAAGTAATTGATAGGGCCAGGTGCAGTGGCTCATGTCTGTAATCCCAATGCTTTAGGAGGCTGAGGCGGGAGGATCACTTGAGGTCAGGAGTTTGAGATCAGCCTGGGCTATGTAGCAAAACCCTGTCTCTACAAAAAAATTAAAGGTGTGGTGGTGTGCACCTGCAGTCCTAGCTATTTGGGAGGTTGAAGCAGAAGGATCATCTGAGCCCAGGAGTTCGAGGTTACGAACTGTCCCACCGCACTCCAGCAGGGATGACAGAATGAGACCTCGTTTCTTAATAAAATGATTACAATAAATTAAACAGGCTTTTAATGTTCTTGGGCAAGAACAGCCAGTTTTTCATCTGCAAGGCACACGGAAATGCCTGACATTGCTCTGTCAAGGAGGGTGTGCTAAGCCGTTTCGTGACAACAGTATGCTGTCGTTCAGGTGTACTGTCAGGAAAATTGGACACTCGGAATAATATAAGATAGTTTATTAATAGTTGTTGATCCTGGCTGTGCATTAAAATATCCAGGGAATAAAATAATGCCATTGTCCAGGTCCCAACATAAACTATTTAAATCAGTATCACAAGGACAAAAAAACCAAACACTGCATGTTCTCACTCATAGGTGGGAATTGAACAATGAGAACACTTGGACACAGAAAGGGGAACACCACACACTGGAGCCTGTCGTGAGGTGGGGGGATGGGGGAGGGACAGCATTAGGAGATATACCTAATGGAAATGACGAGTTAACGGGTGCAGCACACCAACATGGCACATGCATACATACGTAACAAACCTGCACATTGTGCACATGTACCCTAAAACTTAAAAAAGAAATCACAACTAAAGAACTTATTCATGTAATCAAACACCACCTGCTCCCCCAAAACAATGGAAATAAAATGTTAAAAACAGATTAAAAAAAGAGAGTGGTTTCAGTATTCTTAAACCTCCTATGTAGTTCTAATGTACAGCCAAGGTTTGAAATAATTCATTTAACCCTTTAAAAGATGCATCCTACTAACTAAGTGCTCCATCACCAATTTCTGCCCTTAGACATGATTCTACCTGCCTCTCGGCTCTACTGAAGTTTGGCTTGGGTCAAGTCCATGTCCTGTGTCTTGTCCTATTCCAACAGTCTCCTAACTACTCTCTCAGCCCTCAACCATATTTCCACCACCTCCCTCCGTTCTCCACACAGCTACCAGAGCGGTCTTACCTGAAATGAATCTGACCATGACATTCCTCCACTGAAAACCTACTGGCCCTCCAGCATGTATCCGATATTGGTTTATTAATACATTCAAACTCCTCACAACAGGCATTCACAATCCTTCCTAATCTTTTCTGCTGCCTTCTTCTGCAGCCTCAGCTTCCACTACTCTAGGCAAATTAAATGTTTTCCCCAAGATAGAGTTGCTAGAGACATTACAAGATAGCCAGCTAAATGTGAATTTCAGATACACAAATAATATTTTTGTTAGTAAATGTACCAACTATTTCATTATTTACCATTTACCTTAAATTCAAATTTAGCTGGATGTCCTGCATTTATATTTGCTAACCTGGCAATGAACCCTAAGAATTCCAGGGAGCAGGCCACCACCCCTTTCCCTGTCCACATTGCCACTGCCCCTTCTAGCAGGCATTCCCTTGCTTGAGTGCCCAGAATGGGCCGAGGACCTGCTTCTTTCTCCCAGAAGGTCAGGCCCTCCTTCCTCTGCACACACACACTTCTTTCTTCAAAAGGTGAGAATTGTCTCTGTGACTGTCCCCTCATCTACTCTCCACCCCCAGGCAGGATGAGGGGCAACATGATGTCAGGAGCTGAGTCTTAGCAGTGCCTGGCACACTGGGGTTCAATAAACACTTGGGAAGTGACTCAACCGCACTTCCTGGGCACCCTGGCTGATACAGTAAAGCAGGACCATTACCTTAGTTTTCAGTAGAAAACAATAGGAGCGGAGACAATACTAAAGCATTACCCTTTCCGGATCATTGCCAGCATCCTCATGTCTCCTATAGAAGCTCATTTCTGAGGATACTGTATCCTCCAGATACCGTGGCATGCTATTTTTGGATTCTTTCTTCTATCTTACAAAAAAAAAAAAAAACTTTATTTTTGTTTTTATTGTTTGTTATTTGTTTTATTGTTAATTTCCTTTAAAGGAATCTCCACAGAAGGCAGACTCTTTAAATATTATCTCATTTAACCCTCACAGCAACCACAAGAGATGGGTAATGGTTAGGGATGGGAAGGTTAAGGCTCAGTTAGGTAATTACCACAAGGTAGCAAGAAGCACTCTTGCTACCTGAATGACTCATGTACATCCTACTCTGAATGTGCTCTTTCTAATTGACTGCACCAATTCATCTCACTTTTCAATCTGTTTTTAAGTGTCAATGCCAGCTTCATCCAAGAGTGAGGCAGCCAGTCTCCAAAGTAGCCCCAGCAAACCCCCGCATCCTGGTATTAACATCCCATGTAGCACCCTCCCATACTGTACCATGTTTGAGCTATATGACAAACAGCATATGGAAAAAGGTATACCAGTTCTGAGGTTAGGGTAAAAGACTGCAGCTTCCATCTTGGGTCCTCTCTTGCTAGCTTGCTCCACCTCTTCCTCTTGGATCTCTTTTTGTGAACAAGCAAGCTACCATGCTGTGATTAGTCTCACAGTGAGGCCTATGAGGCAAGGAACTGAAGACTCCAGCCAAGAGCCAGGGAGGAACTGATTCTTGCCAACGACCACTTATGTGAGCTTGGGAGAGAATTCTCCAGCCCATCAGGACTTGAGGTGACTGCAGTCCTGGCTGACACCTTGATTCTCATCTTCTAAGAGACCCTGAGCCAGAACCATCCAGCTAAGCTGCTTCCGGCTCCCTGACCCTCTAACACTATGTGAGATAATACGTGTTTGATGTTTTAAGCTGCTACATTTTGGAGAAATTCATTATGCAGCAATAAAGAACACACAAGGAGACAAGTAAGTCTCCAACACGTTTTCTGATAACAGTTGTGTAGAAGAAAACTTCAGATGTCTAAAATCACACTACTTAGCCCACTGCTTGCCTCAGCTCCTCAGATGATGATGGACAAAGACCTTGTCTTAAGGTGGAATACTGGTATGTAAGCCTTGCTTCGAATGTATCATCCATGGAGAGAAAATTGACTTAGGGCTCTCTTTTTCACCATCTAGCAACTGGGGAGCAAGCGTTCCCTCTTAAAACCTTGACTCTCCCCAAGGCGCTGGTGGGTGGTTATTTATGGTTTATTCTGAGTTATTACTGCATAATGTCCCCACAGGCAGTTAGCACAGTATTTATTGAGCAGCCTTTAATGATGAATAGAGTGAGAAACACCAGGCAAAGAATATGGTAATAACAGTACATAAATTTTATTTTCATTTAGCATGAAAACACCTGATTTCCTTCAACACTGTAAACATGTCACATTATTACACAGTGAAAGGCTGATGAATTTAAACATTCATGTGTACATTGTTTTGAATGGAAAATGTACTTTCATTCCACTTGCCTCCACCATTACAGATCATTTTGTTTTTATTTATTTCACTTCAGTTTGTTTTAATTAAAAACAAAATCCAAGCAGAGAAAGTAACTGGAAGGTTTTCTCAGGATGGGATTGGTTATTTTCAAGACATTTGACTTCTTATTCTCCTCAGAAACAGAGAGACGGCCTCAGAATAGAACATTTTATGGTCAGAGTTGGCAAGTACCTCATGGTTTGTAGTTAATAAAAATGTTCAGAAGGAAATTCTGCTAGACCTTTTTTTAAAAAAAAAACAAAATACAAAGAATGCACTCATTAATTATGTACAATTTTGTCATTGGATAAAGAAGGCAATTTCAGACTAGGAAGGCAACGTATTCCTAGACATAATGTTAAATAAATACGTGCCTTCAATCTTGAATTATTGCCCTGCAAAAAGAAAGACAAATGTCTCAGCAACAGCCTCATTACTGCCAAGCTCATGATTTGTTGCTCCATTGACATGATGATGTGCTTTCTAGCACTAAGGTCTTGTCTGTTGTAGAAATAGAAACGCTTATGTTTAGAATTTATCATTTAGTTATTAAAAAAAACGTTATGGTTGATCAAAAAGTGTGGTAAATAAGCTCTCAGTATGTGTTCCAGTATGGGTGTATCGGAGTTACATTAGAAATGGGAGAAAAGGAACACCTGTACACTCCTATGTTAGTCCTGTTAAGCAGAATGTTGGAGGCTTAACATGATTCAGCAGTGTCCTTTCTATTTAACACATTGCTTGCCTATGAGTGGGACTGTCTTGAGTCAGGGTTATAGGTCACACATTTTTTCAAAGAAGAAAAATTAAGGAGTGGTCACAGTATCAGGCATCCTATTCAGTAAGTGAGTTCTAAATTGCGTTTCACGGTAATTTGATGTGGTAATGGGATGGCGTTGGAATGCGAGAAGTGGATGGAGCTCTGCAATTCTAGCCCTGGATATCTGTGTTCTCAAGAGGTGGGGCCAAATCAAAGGGTGACATAAAGTGAGGTGCCAGGATTCATCCAAAGCACCACAGTTTAGAGGGGAAAATATTTTAAAGTAACAATGTTAAACTATTGTGAGACATTTGAAGCCCCATTCCTTAACAATAACTATCCATCTCTTCCTGGTCTCACATGTCTTGGCCACTGTATAGCTGGAAAGAGCAGGAGACCTAGGAAATAACACAGTCAGGAGTCCCAAACTCACTTTTTACAGTATGAGTAACCAACTCTAACATCCTTTCCTCTCTAACATCTCTTATTCTCATCAATCCTAAGCACTGATTAGAGCTCATGCTTTGAGCTGCTGGTTCCAATAATTAACATTTCCAACTGGACATTCATGTATACTCTCTTGACCACAGATGACAGAAACTAAAGTCAAACAAATTTAAGGAAAAAAAGAATAAAAAAGTTTTGGGCTTACGGAACTAGAAATTCCAGGCATGGTCATTGAGTTGAAGTTCTGTCTCCTGACATCCTAAAACCAAATTCTCTGACAGCATCACCAGGGCATGGGTTCTGAGCTGTTTCCCACATGTTGGCTTCATATTCAGATTCTCTCTCAATATGGTAGGAAAGATGGTTCTGGCAGTTTAGGCTGACATAGTCAACAGAGATCCTGATCCCAGAAAGACAGTGCATCTTTCACATGACTTTGGAGAAAAGTCTTGGGGTGAGTTTTC
This sequence comes from Trachypithecus francoisi, assembly GCF_009764315.1. NCBI lineage: Eukaryota > Metazoa > Chordata > Mammalia > Primates > Cercopithecidae > Trachypithecus > Trachypithecus francoisi. The sequence goes on from NW_022681460.1 coordinate 83,476,718, forward strand.
ACAGGCTTAGCTTGGGTCCTGAACCTATTCTTGGGCAAATAAATATGACAAAGAGGGTGGAATATGTTGATTGGCTAGGGTTCAACCATATGCCCAGGAGTATGGTAGTTCCCTAAAAAGGGGGATGCCTTGTACACACACAAAAGTCAAGTTTACTAGGAAAATGGTAACCCAAGGAATGGGAGAAAATGTTTGCAAATCTTGTATCTGATGAGTTAATATCCAGAATATACAATTCAACAACAACAACAAAAACAACTCAACTAAAACATGGGCAAATGATTGAATTGACATTTCTCCAAAGATATACAAATGACCAATATGCCATAATTATTAGGTAAATGTAAATTAAAACCACAACAAGATATCACCTCACACCCATTAGCATGGTTACTATAAAAAACAGAAAATAATAAGTGTTGGTGAAGATGTGAAGGAAAGTAATTTTTATACACTATTGTTAGAAATGTAAAGTGGTGTGCTGCCATAGAAAACAGTATGGTAGTTTCTCAAAAAATTAAAAATAGATATGATCCAGCAATTCCACTTCTGGGTACATATCCAAAAGAACTTAAAGCAGGGACTCAGTTATTTGTATACCTATGTTCATAGCATCATTATTTGCAAGAGCCAAAAGGTAGAGGTAACCTAAGTGCCCAAGAACAGATAAAATAGAGAAACAAAATATAGTATACACACATATTATTATTTAGCCTTAACAAGAAAGAAAATTCTAATATAGGCTACAAAACAGGAGAACCTGAAAGAAATTTTGTTAAATGAAATCAGCCAGTCACAAAAGGATAAACACTATATGATTCTGTTTATATGAGGTACCTCGAGTAGTCAAATTCATAGAGACAGAAAGTGGAGGAGTTGCTATAAGGTACTAAGGGGAGAGGAGAATGGGGAGTTATTGTTCAGTGGGTAGAGTTTCGGTTTTACAAGATATAGAGTTTTGTGGATGGATGGTGATGATGGCAGCACAATAATGTAGATGTACTTAATGCCATTGACTGTACACTTAAAAATGGAGTAAGATTGTTACCTTTATCTGTATTTTACCACAATTAAAAAAAAAAAATCATCTCTGCTAGGCAGAGTTTGCAGTGAGCTGAGATTGCGCCACCGCACTCCAGTCTGGCGACAGAGCAAGACTCCATGTCAAAAAAAAAAAAAAAATTCATCCCCACTACAGAATTTCAGAAGAGGTAAACTTGGTTAAGTAGCTTTTCTCCACTTACCCTTTTGGAACTTGCTTCTGAACATCTTCCATTCAGATACTCCTAAAAATCATGCTGACTCCTCGATGCTCCACCATGGTTTACTTTTCCTATACTAGGTGGCCCCAGAACCTTCCTAATTCTCCACTCTAATCAAAAGCCTGTCCAGTACCCTTCTTGGAACCATGCTGTAGGTTAGGGAGCCTGTAAGTCTGTTGTACTAACAGCAGTTGATATGCATGCTGAAAGGTGTTTTGAAAGGGAGGAATCTGCAAAATGTATCTTAACATAAATGCAAACTAATTGAGCAGCTTTAATTGAATAGTTATCTCTTGGGCCTTCATATTGGACTGGATATAATTCCAATCACCAAGTCAAATAATCAGCTTAGGGTCCTTTGACCGCTTATCTGCAAAACTAAGATTCCTACTGCATAAGGGCCATTTCTCACATAGGCAACACAGGAATTACTTGGATGGCAATTATGTTCACAGAGAGAAAAAACAGTGACAGTTACCTCCATTGCTTGCAATCTCACCTGCTCTTGATGGCACTTTCTCTCAGATCATACCCCTACAAGTGCTAAACAACTCAACTGAAGTCAATGGACAGAAGATACAGAGCAACGAGCCTATTTTGCAGTCCAGATAATATCTGCCCAACGGACCAAGTTCCAACTCTGTCTGTGCTACCTACAGGTTATATAACCTTGGGAGGTCACTTAAACTACACAGTTGGACTAAGAAACTCTCGTGGGTGTTATAATTAAATGAGGTAGCACATGGTAAGGTAAATATTGATTAGTCTCTGCATTAGTTGATTAGTGTCTTCAAATGTTAGTTTCTTTGATTAGCCTCTTCAAATGTTAGTTTCCTTCCTCTTCTTTTCAGTATGCTTGCTGATGAGCCGGCTACAGAGCGAGTGACTGAATCAAAGTCTGGCCACATCCTACATGCTCCCATTCCCCACCTTGCTACAATGGTACCAGCTGTCTGTGCCCAGAAGATGGTGCTGAGGTTGGATGAATAAAACAGTAACAGGAGCTTCAAAGATACAGAAGAAGGTACATAGATAAATATCCCCATTTTGCCTAGACAGAAACAAGAAAAACATTCTCTTTTCTCTTCTTTAAAACCAATTATTGAGTCACACATGGCAACACTATGTATTGCCAAAAGTGGCCAGTTTGTGGTAGTAGGTTTTATTCAGAAAATCAGTGGGTGATGAAAATTTAGAAGATGCACTCGTCATTTGTAAAACTGTAGATGAAAGTTTAAAAGATAATGTTATACCACTTTTTCTTCACTGCCCTCATCAGTGACTCCATCCCACCCTCCTGCTGTTCTCATAATTGATGAAGAAATAATTTCATGAGCCAAACAGGATGGTTTTATAGGTATGTGTTTGGCATTAACTTTATTTCCTATTCACATACCAGATATTACTGCCTGCTCTTATGAAATAGTTTATTCCACCATAAATTTATGTTTTAATGATCACCACTTTTTTTTTGAATACATTAATCTGTCTAAAAATAGGTGACTAAATCATCTGTCATTCTGCTGTGAAACCCTTTAATGTTTTCTTTGGGAAATAAATTAGAATGCCACATTGGTTTCCAAGCAGACATAAGCTGACGATGACTTTTTTGTACAAAAGTTACTGATGAAAAGCTCACTGAGGTATTTGGATTTCTTCAGGGCTGTAAATCCAGGTATGTTACTATGTTATCTACTGGAAATTGGGGTAATGCAGGAGATGGGAAAGCATGATGTTAAATCAACTGGTGACCCCAAATAATTTTCCATGGTGTTCATCAGACGTGCACACTCTATATTACTGTCATCATTCCTAGCCTTTCCACTATGCTGTCTCAAGTTTGCACAAATTGTAAATGCTTTTAAATGATTAACTGGTGTGACATAATCGAATTACTTAGGGTTTTATTTACTGTGCTCCAAGTAATTCAATTATGACCTGGCATGGTGTTTAACAGACAATAATGAAGTTGCTACAAACTCAACTTTGCACTGGACAACTCCATCTGAGGATACCACCACCTCCAAATTAACAATTACAGAAACGGGTCTCCGTATCTTGCTTCAACAACAAGCATCACCCACCACAATAAAAACAGCAAGTAGAATCTTTTTACTTCTTTTGTGTTTCTGGTCTCAGCAAACAAACTCACAATCTACCAAACCGCCCAAGCCAGAAACCTCAAGCTCAGGCTGAATTCGCCTAAGGACATGAGGTGAAGGAGCAAACACTGCGAAGTCCGAAGGTACTCTTAATACCCTAATTTCTTTGAATCTATGCACTGTCTCATACTCACACCCATCACCTAATTCAGGAATCTCTCCAGGATCCTGCACCAGCCTCTTAGATCCCTCACTCTCCTTAGCCTGACCAGAGTAACTGTTATAAAATATAAACTGGGACACAAAAATCCTCTGCTAACAAACCTTTCATTCAGTCCCTACTGATCCCTGGGTAAAACTGAAACTGGTTGATGCTGTATTAAAAATCCTCATGATGTGGTCCTTGTTTTTTTCTTACTGTTCCTTTTATTCACTCCATGTTCCAGAAACAAGAATAACTTGCAGTTCCCTGACTACACCATTCTACCCTTCTCCCCCCTACCTGCAGTCTCTTACATATTTTCCACTTTGCTTAGATGCTTCCAATCCAGTCCTGCAAACGCTCTGGCCTTCTCGGTTTTGTCCTTGGGACTTCAGCTTTGGACTCATTTTCTCCAAGAATCTTCCCTTTAAGGGCTGGTTAGGTTTCTCTGCAAGTGACTCCCCATGCCCCTGTCCTTTTCCTCTGCTAACACCCTTCATTCGTTATCTTAACAGTCACGCCCATTGAAAAGCATAAGAACCTTAATGGTAAGGACGGCGATGAGTTTAGGGTCAGCACTACTCTGCTGTGGTTCTGTGGAGGCTGACTTACTTGGTGGTCTCTCTACCTTTTCCAATACACACTCTTTCAGTTCTGTGTATTTTCACTGAAAGCTCACCAGAAAACTAAAATGGCAACGTCATAGCAGATGTAAGGCACACAAATCTAAGATTTCATGACCACAAAGGACAATGCATTGTCCTTTAGCCATAGAGACACTGTCCCTGCAAGCTGCAATCAAAAGGCATTTTGTTGCGAGGGAAAATAATCATCTGGCTTGTATAGAGTTATATGCATTGTTAGAGATTCTTTAGCATATTATGTTTGGAGATTTTTCAAATTGTGTGCTAACACAGACCTGGAAGGTTCTGTGGATGAAGGAAAAGCTAAGTAATAATGGCTACTATTTCCATTAAAAGTCAGAACTTGGGCACGATGAACATTTTCCCCTTAAGCCTCTGAGAGAGCATCTTTGTTGACTGCAGTATATCCCAAGAATTGACTCTGGCCCAGTCAAATGTAGACTGCTTTGTGTAGTGACCTGTGTATTAGAACACATGTATACTTTGCCAGAATTACATCCAATAACTTTTAAAGAATATACAAAACCATGCAGAGATGTTAAATAAGGGTTATCAGTCTGGGTGCAGTGGCTCACACCTGTACTCTCAGCACTTTGGGAGGCTGAGGCAGGAGGATTGCTTGAGTCCAGGAGTTCGAGGTTACAGTGAGCTATGATGGCGCCACTGCACTCCAGCCTGGGCAACAAAGCAAGACCCTGGATCAAAAAATAAATGGTTATCTTTTGCTAACTAAATAACATCTGACACTTTAAAACTTTTTTTTGTTTGTTTCATGGACTCAGAATCATGAACTGCACAGTTTGCACACAGATCTGATTTTTACATGTTTTTGTGTGTGTGGCTTTAAGTAATTTCAGTCAATTAAGCCTACTAATATTGCATACTTTTTCTTTTATGAAAGGGAAAAAGGAAGTATAAAGTAGGCAATCACTGATTCATTGTAAACATTTTTTTATCCAGACGATCATTCTCAGATCACATATAATCTTTTTTCCATTACATCTTTGCTTATGGCCATCCTTGCTCTTTATTTTCATAAGTTATTAGGCCAGCAAATACTCCAGCTAAGGTATAAAAATTTACATAGGTCCTGTGTATGTTTTCTTCTCTCCTTTTCCTTTCAAATATAGCTCGACCATTTTTTTCTTTTTTTGAGACAATCTCGCTCTGTCTTCCAGGCTAGAGTGCAGCAGTGTGACCACAGCTAGCTGCAGCCTCCACCTCCCAGGCTCATGTGCTCCTCCTATCTTGGTATCATGAGTAGCTGGGACTACAGGCACACACTATGACATCTGACTATTAAAAAGAGAGAGAGAGAGAGAGAGAGAGAGAGAGAGAGAGAGAGAGAGATCTTTCTATGTTGCCCAGGCTGGTCTTAAACTCCTGAACTCAAGTAGTCCTCCCACCGGCCTCCCAAAGTGCTGGGATTATAGGAATGAGCCATCACACATGGCTCTCTACCACTTTAAATCTCTTCAATTCTAGATCATGCTCATGTAAGTGTTTTCCTAAAGTTTATACATTGTAATGGATGAATCAACAACACAAAAATAAATGTGTATCATGTTGGATTAATCTAAGAACTAAGTATTTTTTATCAGTAAAGAAGGAAAATGCTGGAAGTGTTGGGGAAGCAGGTGCAATTTCAGAGAGGAGGACCTTTACAGCCAAAAAGGTGTTCTTTAAGAACTGAAGAAACATAGGGCATAGGTGATACAAAGATCGGGGTGAAAACCTCTTCAAGTAGAAGGAATGGTGAGTGCAAAGGGCCTGCAGCAGGTGGGTGGGTGCAGGTATGTGCCAAACACGGAGGTGGCTGTTTGGCAGTGAGTTGTGAGACAGAGGAAGGGAGAGCTCACCAGGGATGGTGCCTGTGGGCCTTACAGGCCGTTGTGAAGGTCACTGGTGTTTGTGCCAAGCGAGCTGGAAAGCCAGCTGCTGGAGGTTTCCAAGAAGAGGAGAGATATCCTCTGATGCACAGTATGGCTCTGGCTAGTGTGATAAGATATGATGAAAGGGTGTGAGGGCCAGAGAAGGGAGACTAAGCCAGAGGCTGACGTACTTATCTAGGTGAGAAAGGATGCCGGTTCCGGCTGGGGTAATAGTTGTGGGAGAGGTGAGAAGAGGCCGGTGCAGAAGCACAAGCTCAGATTTAGACATGGTGATTTGAGAGGTCCTTTCTTCCAAGCAGGTGTATAAATAGCCAAACAAGATACAATTGTTTGGGGAGCTGGGATATGATACATATAATTTAGTCTTTCTCACAAATTCAATTTCAGTGGCAACTGGATATAAGAGAAAACAAAGGAAGTTTACATATTAAATTTATTGTAAACATTATCATTGTTTTCTTGTAAACCAGTATTGATTTTTGGATGGTGTAAGGCTTACTAGAATGTTGCCACATAACTCCACTTAAATATCATTAATTTGGAGGCTAACATTTTTAAAGGCTGTGAATGAGCAGAGGTTGATCTGAAACTTGTGTTTGGTTTACACGTGAACAAGAGATTCACAAATAAATAAATACTATACACCAGGCAATAAAGGAGCTATAAAATCTGTTACAGAAAACTACCTTTTTTCCTCTTGGAAGATACTTATAAACTACGTCCCATATTCACCTAGAGGATACTTGCTTTAAATATTCTAATAGGTCTAAATATTTTAATTATTTTATCATTAGTGAATTGTGGCTACATTATGCATTATACTTATTTGAATGTAGCTATCTGTGTGTAAAAAATTATGCAGCTGACAACTTTTCAGTAAAGCAGCCCACTTTTAGTCGTAATTAGTAATGTTTTACTGGGTTACATCTCATTTCGCTTTAACTGAAAATTATGCAACCTAGGCATAAAACAGAAAAGTTATGAAGACCAGAAACCTAAATACAAATTTCACATGATTTAGAACCAAGCTAAATAAACACACAAAAACTCTATAACATGGGAGGGTGAAGGAAATGAAAACAATTGCAAAGGTATTTATTGAGAAATAGTAAAGATATACATATTTTTACAAGCTTTTAATATTAATTTACATTTCTTTAAATTACGTAGGCCCCGATAATCTATATTTTACTAATACATAACAGAAACCCTTGACATTGTGAGATGTTCATAATGCTACCATAGTCGGGAGTCAAAATGCAACTTTGGCTCATGATGCTTAAGTTTGTTTTCAAAAGAAATACTAAATGCCATATTCACTGAGAATGTAGGCTTGTCATAAACAAATGTGCTTTAAAAAAACAACTTCATATAGGAGCATGCTGTTGACGCTATTCTGAATCTTAGCTCATCGCAGACTAAGGAGAAAACATTTTTAGAGACAGTTATTACCTACTTGTTGTGTGCAAACTGTATAATTCTAAAATATGTTTTTGCCTCTGAATTTGATTTACAAAATTTTGCAGGGGCATAGTGTTCTAATTGTATGCTATAATACTGTAGCCAGGCCACCTATTTTTTTACTGAAATTACGTGGTCTTGATATTTTTAAGGTGCAACACAAGATGGTTATCTTTTGTAGTAATATACCAACCTGTATACATAAGAGCCGAAAACCCACTTTAGTTACAGAACATTTTTCAAACTGGTTTACAATAAGGCACAATAGTCCATATGTCAATAGGAGGTGGGAATTGCCAAGGGGTTCGTTTTGTGTTTGTTAGTTCAGTTTTCGTTTTTCAGATTAGAAAGGAGGAGGATTTTCTGTTCCTAAGGTGGGAAGGGAAGAGTTCTACTTTGTGCATGCTCAATGTCCCATGGCCAAGTTGTGATGCTGGCTTGTGGGCCTGCACCATTGTTGCGCCAGACAAGCTGTTCTCCGTCAACCTAGCATTTAGGTTTTATGCCGGCAGCCTCTTCTGAACACAGAATCAGAAAAAGAGATGTGTGTGAGAAACTGCATGGGTGATGCAAACAGCCAGCCTCTCTTTGCCCTTCCAAGGGGTGTTTCTTTCTGCACCTGCAGACTTAGCAGCATAAAAAGCCTTGCTTGTTTGATATGAAAAGACTTAAAAATTCATACCTAATGCCACAATTCTATCATTTAAAGAAACCAGCTATACAGTAAAGATAATTTGTTTTTATTCACAGTAATAAATACATAAGGTTTTAGTGCACAACATAATTAAGTACTGATAATCAAGGCAACACTTAAATTTTTTTACTGCTATTTTCAAGCTAAGGGCCAACAGAAGTATAAGATTTACTATCATTATTTTTATATTATTAAATGTATTCCAACTTTAATTTGCCTGGAATAGTACTTGGGGCAGAGGCAGCCAAAAGCTACAAAATTTAAAGGCTAAGTTTAAGGTTTAGATGATGAAATCACAATCTTGTACAAAATTCGGATCTCAATATCTCTCTGCCCAGTATAAACATGGCCTTAGCATTCAGTAAAGAAATATAGGTTTGTAGCCCAAAGAAATGAAATCTATTTCCACAGTGAATGTTGTGATCTGTGAGCAAAATGTAGACTTTATTGAAGCCACAGAGGCCTCAGTTGATGAACTCATGAACCAGCCTCTGGCTAGGGGCACTGACTAGTAGCCTGACTCTAGCATCCACATTATGACATTTTAAACACAGAACTGCAGGTGCAGACACCATAAAAATACTCTAGTTCTTAAAGTCTTAAATTTCCACAAGGGAAATCATGTCATAGGAAATAAGAGGAGAACCTGTATCGTGTTCCCAACATGGGCTACACACAGGGAAAAAAACCATGCAAACACAACGATGACGGGCTCTTCTTATAATGAATGCCATCCATTGCGCAGTAACAACACAGGCAGAAACTAACATATGCAAGTCTGTCATGAGGAGAACCTACATTGATGTATTCAGATGGAGAACCAGGTACTATTTTACTATTGTCATTTCAGTAACGCTGCCAAGATCCAACTCACTTGCTGATTTAATTTATGATGATATTCTAGGTAACATTTTCATAAACTCATTGCTTTCATCAGATACCATCTGGGAGATCTGCCTTCCATTACTGATGATATTTTCATTTTTGCAATGGCATTGGGAATAAACACACTTAGCTTTATTTTAAGCCATGCCCACTCAATGTGAATTTTACGTCATGTCCATGGCATATTCTAAAAAAGTTAATGTGATAATTGCTCATGATTTGCATGATAATATCCTCCTCTATGCAACTTACACATATCAAAAGTCTCAACCTCAAAACTGCAAGTTGTCATGAATATGGCTCTTAGTTTTCTCCAGTAAAACTGTAGAAGGGGTACTTGAGACTTCTACATACATTTCACTTTCTAAGTGAAGGTCCCACAGTCTTTCCCAAACCTTCTGCTTATGGTTGGATGCGCAAATAGTTGCCTCATACAATTATTGGAATTATTAAGAACCCAAATAAAACACAAGCTTTCCTTTATTGTTGTTGTTTTCTTATTGCAACAAATACTCAGTTTCTTGCTGATGCGGTAATTAAGCTTTGAGAGCCTGACTTTTAAATTTGGTCATGTTAAGAATCATCACAAAGGATTTTTTTTTCATTATCTACAGAGATTTTAACCAAAGTTATATTGTAACACACAAATGCTGTCTTGTGTTTAAGGCACAACACATCAGTATGAACATTCTGTTTGCCAAACTTAAAAAAGAGACAATATTATATTCCCATTTCCCCTCCCACTCCCCTCCCCGACAAATGAAAGAAAAATTGCATCCACTTTGAAAGTCAGCTGCTAATAAAGTCACAGTAAATTACTTTCATCAATAATTTACACAAATTACAGGTCTAAATAGGACTGTCCTTATACAGTCTGAGTGCATTCCAATTCAGATTTTCTGGGCTAGGTAGGCTAAAGTCAGATTCAAACCTCAGGGCTGAGAAGATCTCCCAATTTGAGGAATGTTGTTGACCACCTTGTCAGACGGAGCATGTGTGTTGCTGCTTTGCCAGGGTAAGAGTTCTTTGCTAAAGCTGCTCATTCCAGTTTGGACTCATTTGGTGTGTACCAGCAACCTCCACAGATTTTTCAAAAACCCATTAAAGTGTTGTAAATATAAGACCATAGAGTTTCTTTTCTGTAGCACTAAAGTTTAACTCCATTAAGCAATCTGAATTCTTCATTCTGGAATTTTTATTCCAAATATGATTTCATCCATTAAGACAATTTATATGTGTAGAGCCAGAGGCATTGAATCACACATAAAAATTCAGTGTACTTGAAATATAAAAAATGGATCTCCGGCTAGAGAACACAGTTACAAATACTCTAATTCCAGTGCTTGGTGGAGAGCCAGGAGGTCTGAGTGACTGGATATCCTCCAGAAGGGCATGTTGTGCTGCACAGTTAGGAGGAGGAGGGGTGGGAGAGAGAAGGGGAAGGAATGAGGCATGGAGAGAGATCACAACCATTGTCTCAATGAAGCAGCAGCACACACACAGGGCTGTGTGGCCCACCCACGTTCAGGGGAGGGAGTCTAAAGGGGGGATGATCATACGTGAAGGCTTGGCAGCACCAATATGGCATTGTCAAAGTAACAGAGAAATAGATCTGAACTGGATTTTAATGAGAATAATAGCAAATATTAACACTTCTTAGATAGTTTAATATTTATTCTGGAAGTATCACTACCAACATCGACATCTGGGAAAGCAAGTGGGTATCACAATCCTACCTGGCTGATGGAAAGCAAGTTTGAATCAGTGCATCTCTCCTACAGGCCTCTCTCTCAGTCAAAAATAAAATAAAACAAAATGATAAGCTTCTTAATTTTGTTAATCTAGGAAGAAAAGAGGGTGAATTCCTTTCTGTATAAAAATAATTTGAAACAGGACTATATAAAGTAGAAAAAATGTGGGGATTATAACTTTCTTACTTGTCTGGGACAACCAATAACTTAAGCCAGTCGAGTCGACCTGGTTTATTTCACTGGCGTAGAATTGACAGAAAGTATCTAGCATACATTTTCAATGGGGAAGATATCATCCCCAAGGGGACAAAAATGAGTTCTTGTGGGGCAGAAAATCTTAGACATTACAACGGTTTGTGCCCTCTAAAGACATACTATAATAGTATACAGTACATATGTGGCATTAAAATTTCATGAAAGGGAGTAATTAGAAAAAAATTGTTGGCCGGGCGCGGTGGCTCAAGCCTGTAATCCCAGCACTTTGGGAGGCCGAGACGGGCGGATCACGAGGTCAGGAGATGGAGACCATCTTGGCTAACACGGTGAAACCCCGTCTCTACTAAAAAATACAAAAAACTAGCCAGGCGAGGTGGTGGGTGCCTGTAGTCCCAGCTACTCGGGAGGCTGAGGCAGGAGAATGGCGTAAATCCGGGAGGCGGAGCTTGCAGTGAGCTGAGATCCGGCCACTGCACTTCAGCCCGGGCGACAGAGCGAGACTCCGTCTCATAAAAAAAAAAAAAAAAAAAAAAAAAAAAAAAAATTGTCTAAAGAGTCCCCGCTGGCAATGATAATGAAAAAGAAAAAACACTGCACTACAGGAACTGACAAAACAAAAGCATGATTTATAAGTTTGGGCTGATGACAACTTCTAGAATATGCACATATAAAATATTCATGTATATAAGGGAAATGAGTATACAGATATAAAACATGCAAATGATATTTTATGTAAGAACTAAGTAGCATAACAATCTTTAATGCTATATAATTCCTTGCTGCACACTACGGTAACCACCAGCCACATGTGGCTATGGAGCACTTGAAATGTGGTTAGTCCAGTTTAAAATACATAATGCATTTCAAAGACTTAGAACAAAACAAACAAACAAAGAGAAGGTAAACATGACTTCAACAATTTTTACATTAATTAGATATCAAGACAATTATTTTGGATATACTGGGTTGACATGTTATTAAAATTAATTCTACCTGTTTCTCTTTAATTTTTTAAAATGTGGCTTCTAGAAAATTTCAAACTACATATACAGCTTGTATTAATATTATATGTTTCTGCAGAAGAGTGCAGACATTCCTATTCCTAAACTTTGATATTTCTTCTTAAATTTCTCAAACAAAGTATGTCTAGGTCAAATTAAGGCATAGAAATTCACATAGAAGTAACTTTTTTTTCATTCAGCTCAGATCTATTTGTAACAACAAAACAGTACTTAACATTTCTGCACATGCGATTACTGCTACATCCAAAGAAAAGCATGCATTCTGGGTACTAGAGAAACCAACCACCTCTGCTTTAAAATAGAATAACAAGCCTTCACCATCACCAAAACTGTACCTACATAAACAACCATTTGGAAATAGCATTCTATCTGATATTCTTTTCCATTCAGGGTCATGCCTTTCCTTCCTGAAGTTTTAGGTATAAAGAAGATGGTATAACAACTGGGGAAACCGAATTTAAACATTAATGCTGTGGAAAACAGGTCGACTGGGTTAAGTTTTAATTGTCAAAAGCATACAGTGTTACTGGTTTGGAAAAATGAATTATATTAGTCCTTACCTAAATATACGTGAATTTAATTTGTATAGGCTAAAAGACACGTACATTGAGCAGGAGTGGGGCTGTATTACTAATCACTGGCTGCTCTTTGTTGTGTATAACTATGGTGTCAATAAGAAACATCACAACACAGACTCAGGACATTGACATACTCCAGAAGATATTTCAGTTGAGTGTGACTGGAAGCATTTCAAATAGTAGTCAGCAATGAAAGCTGTATTTCTTGAGGCTGCAGCCCTGACCTCATACAGGACGTGCTTGGGGCCAGTGTGCTGTCTTGGGTCATTGACACTGCTAATGAAGGCTGAGGTGTTCTGTGGGAGGCAGAGCCTGAACCCACTCTCTTAAATGTAATCGAAAAGCATGGAGATTTCAAGTATGGCTGCCAATACTGTCACCAAACCTTCTAAAGTGGAAGTGCTTTCCTTTTCTTCATTTTGCTTGATTTAAATTGACTAGAAAAATACATCAATTCCTTTCTCTTATAGCCATAAACTTTTCTATAAAACTGTTTATGTTGACTATTTTTTGAAAACAGGTAAACACTCCAGCACATGCAAGCGGCAAAGCCTTTATTAGATGATGATTTAAAATCTCCTTAGGGTGATACAGAAAACATTCTTTCTATGTAAAACAGTATAAGCTGGTATGTCACTGTTTAGAAATACTAATTCATCATTTGGCTTTGTTTTGTAAATTCTATCACTTTTATCTTGGCTAGATGATATTTTTCTATCATTCAGTGAAGGCAGCAGTAGACCTTAGGGTGGAGTTGACCAACAGTCTGGTGTTGGGGGCCAATCCTGATATCACTCTTCTTTTGATGTTGAACCAACCATTTAACGGTTTTTAATTGCCTTGGTTTCTTCTTCAGAAATATGGGACAGATGAAAAGGCTTATAAAAATACTGAGGGCCTATGGGATCTTCTGAATGTGTTCAAAGCCAGCTGCTTGGCTTCAATCAAGTACCACTGGCTCACCAGAACAGATGAAACTCTTCCAGGAGATGTGAGGCACATTACGGCTAAGACAAGTTGGTGCAAAAGGATCTGAGCAATACATCCCATTTCAGTAGCACTTATTAAAATCTCTTGTAGCAGTTTTTCTTCAGCTATTAAATCTGCCCTCAGCATTCCTTACCACGGAGCATGCCTACTTCCAGGCACTTACGAGGACCATATGGCATGCAGGTCTCATGAACTACTCACATGACTTTTGTATGGAGCTCATTAATCTTTATCTTGCTAAATTTCATGTGCTTAACAATGGCTATTCTCCCCCCATCTTTCTTGCAGATCCCCTGGCTCATGTATATCTGTGCACATTGTATGTGTTTTAATATATACAGATGCATCTATATAAGCATGTATATATATGCCCACACAAATACATATATGACTATATATATTTACTATGTGTATATACATTCAAACATATAAATAAATATAACTAATTTTCCCTGCATTCCCTATCAAATTTCAGGCAAAAAATGCTAAACTCCAAATGGTTTATTTGAATGTAAGTATTGACCCTCTCATGCTCTTATTGCTTTGCATCTATAAATTTAAATCATTTGTCAAGCTGCCATTGGGCCAAACTACAGAAATGCAAACAAAAAGGCTTGCATTAGAAGTATCACACCAACATTGTTTGAGACAGGTTACCTTTTTTGCTGCCTGTTCTTCTTCTACACCATCCCCAATTACAACATACACTACTTTTCTGCCAAACCTTTGCATTATTCGTTCAAAGCAACTTTCTTTTCCTGGAAGATAAACGAGATAAAGTTCAGAGTGAAGTTACCTGGTTAGCGGCATGCTCCTCATCTCGGCCATCTCCAATCACAACATAAGTTATGTTAGTGCCAAATCTGGACACTATACGCTCAAAACAGCTTTCCTTGCCTGAAAAACAATGCACTGCTTATTCTTCCAGCCACTGCATTCATTAACCTAAAGATTCATAAAGTGTTAAGTTAATGCCTCTTGAACATCACTTAAACTGGCTCACAACCTCTGGGTTTATGAAATCAACACATATTTGTATAATGTTAAGGCATTACTTAGGACAGATGATTAAACCAATGTGTTTCACACTCCAAAAATATCAGTAGGGTTAAGCATTTGACCTAGAGAAAATATTAGTATGTTTTTCTCCACCAACAGAGTATGGGGAAACTTTACAGGCAACTCTAAGTTTTAACAACCTTTGTTTGCTTAATTCTGTAAATCAATTTTCAGTAGCATAGACAAGTCAGCTAAATGTGTTCTAGAGAAAAACTGAAGGTTTACTGCTAAGAAAAGAGGAAATACTAAGAAGTGAATTTACCTTGATAAACAACTCCTTTCTTCAAGTGGGTGACAGTTAGCCTGCTCAAATAACTTCTACTAAGGGTGCAGTCTGACTGGGCCACAGTACTGACAACACTGTTGTCCTCTGATTGCACTACGGGAACATCACCATGGAATTTCTACATATTCTTTGTTTTTAAAACATTGGCATTATTCTCTAAATTTCACTCCAGAATGTTCATGCAGCCATGGCTACACTTCTGCCTTTTTTCTTAATCTGATGGTTCAGAACTCCAAAAAACACTAGCTTACAGGAAAAAATTAAAATGATTTTTTTTTTCAGATTAAAGAATATAGGGAACTATTTGGCCAACAGAAAGAATACTGCCTTTACTAAAATAAATGTTTATTCTGCTATAAAATTATTCGATTCATCAAAAAGCAAAATTGTCTTCTTTCTATTAGTCCTGCTGACATAAATACATACATTTAGATTAAAAATGTATGGTACTGATATCCAGGCTCTGAACTGTAGTGCTTATGATAATGTGAAATTTACTCTACAGAAGCTTGGCTCTCCTTAACTGTACTCTTGAAACAGCTGCAACTGGAGGCTCCTTTTGCCAGGGCCAACATCAGACCTCCTCAAAGCCCAGGGCAGGTTATTTTTGGTGGGGGATTTTAGGATTTTGAACTTCTCTTGTCAATGTGCCAGAGCCTACGTTTGTTGACCTTCAAGGCATATTACACAACCCATTTATTTTCCCAAGTATTTCCTTGACAGACAATGGAATACATCAGTTTTCTTTGAAGTCTTTCAATACAGCAGAAGTTGATGAAGTTTTACTTTTGAATGTTCATTAGAAGTTGGAGTCTGCGAGAAATGCACTTAAAAATCAAAGATGGCGCCACAAACAGATATTATCTAAATAAACAAGGCTGTGGCTCTTTGATTGCTACTGCACATTTTTGGAAATGTAGATTTCCAGTCACTCATGTGTTACGAATATTCCTATTATGTTTTCTGATTCATAAAATTCTTTTAAATTTTTTCTGTAATTAAGGGCACTAGTTCAATCCATCAAAGAATCCCCTGCAAAGCCAAAATAGTATTTTTATCTTGGATCTAGATTATTGCATATGCAAGGATGCAACATTATACTCTATACTAATTAAATTATTAAATACTATGGCTAGAGATATTACATATTATTTAAATAACATGTGCTGTAATATTCTGTGAAATACAAGAATGAAATAGCTATACTCAGATACTGAGTTCTTAATGTCACTAGGCAACAGTTCTCAAAAAATTCATACATGTACAATGAGTTGCAGGGACTTTGTAATTTGAACTTCACCCAAATTTGTTTCATGTACTAAGTGAAATTGCTGAAAAAGGGAACCATGCAGAGACACACAGATGTGTACACATTCCATACAGAGTTTAAAATAATTTCCTTACCTATTTTAGTTGCACTGTAAATATTCTCAATGGGGAAAGCACCTCCTAAACTATAGAGTAGAACCTTCGCAAGTGCTGGGATCAGCTGGGTTGTTGTTACCAAGACATTTACGCAGTTACTCCTAAAATAGGGAGGAAATATACATATTTGTTTTCTAATACTAAATAACTTCTAATAGATTTAAAATTGTCACTGTGGTCTCTAAATTCCTTAATTAATGGTCCCTTTCAATATTCATTAGCTATTGCCTATCAGCAGACAGACACTCCTCAAATAATGGCAGATTATTAAGAAGAATACACAAACCCATGACTATACTGTGATGCTTAAAGTTCTACAAAATATTTTGTCAAAACAATATGCTATTAAAAGTCATACGTAGGTAAGTGTTACAGAATGAAAACATGGTAGAATGAAATAAAACTCAGGCTTTTTAAGTTTAGAGATGTGGTTTTGATATGAACTTTCATGACTTGCACTGTGTGATATTCAGTTACATTTCTTTTTAAATTATAAACACCGTATATACTTGTAACAGAAAAATTTGTGAAAGACAAATATAAAGAAGAAAACAAAAAGCATTAATTATTATGTAACCATTCAGAGATAACCGCTCTCTCCATTTCATGCATTTACTTTCAGTGTTTCTGTTCATATATAGATTTTGTTTTCCCATTGGGAACATTCTATATATTCAATTTTGTATTATACTTTATGTATTTATATCATGAGCCTATTTGTTTATATCTATTAACTATTACTTCCCCTCTCCCAACAAAACAATGTATAAAAACTACTCTACCATGTAGATGCACCAGAATTTCTTAAAGTTAAATTCAATTGCTTAAGTGGCTTTTGATTTCTAAATATTATAAGTAATGCTACCTAAATATATTCTTACATCTTTGATTATTCTTAGACTATATTCGTAGAATAATTAGGGTCAGAGGGTAAGTTAATTTTGCTAGGGGTTCTAATACATAATTCGACAAAGCATCTGTTTTTCTGACATTCCAGGCATTTTGTGAAAACTATTGGGTTGGTGCAAAAGCAATTTTGTTTTTTGCCATTAAAAGTAATGGTAAAACTGCAACTGTATCAATATGGTAATATATGTGGATAACTCAGCAAATTCCATAACAACTATTTAATGTATGTTGATTTTTCTCCTCCCTTCCTTGTTATATCTTTATTTATTTCTGGAATATCACATATTCCTTTAGTTGCCTTAAAGCCATCTGTTTAATAATTAATCTGTATATATTATAAAGTATATATAATCTAATAATGTAATAATCTTTTTTAACTTATAGAGAAGACCTCTTTTAGAAATAATGAAAGTTATCAACCTCCTTCTCAGAGAAATGCACACTCCACAACATTTTACACATCATGTCAGTGCTCAGGGGTCCTCACACTCCAGTGTCCTTGACATTTGGTCTCTGTTGTCACCAATTACAGGGGACATGAGACAGCAAGTCCATTTCAAATGGCCTTAACTGTTATACATTTCTTCCTTATATAGAGCCAGAATCTCCCTTGCAGGATTCCTACTCAATGGTCCCAGTTCTTTCCTTTCCAGACACAGGGAGAAATCTAATTGATTTTCAGCCTAATATCTGAAACAGTTGAAATTGGTAATCTTGTTCCACACATGACTCTTCTGACTAAGCTCTCTGGCTCCTCCTTCCATCTGTTTCTTTTATGTGGTTCCCACAGTCCAAACCCCTGTGACTACCATACTTGACACAGGCTGCTTCAACCCTGTCACAGCCCCCACTGGAATATGGTGCCTAGAACTGACAAACTAAGCTGCCATGGCTTCCTCAATCAGACACAGGAAGCTACTTCCCCTCCGCTCTCCATTTGGAATTTCTGCTATCCATGCAGCTCCGCCTGTGCCACGGGTCAGAAGCTGTGCAGGATGTGACAACTATTCATTTACTTCCATGTTCTTAATATTAACTTTTTTTTTCTGCCCTGTCAGGCTTTTTCTTCATTCTGATTCAATTAGTCCAAATAAATCTTTCTCTGAATGCTGTGTTCCCCATACATTTATTAAGCATGCTTTTTCTCTTCTTTTTTTAAAACTAGCAATTTGTCATCTTATTCATTAATCTTTTCTTTTTTAACTTCTATTTTAAGTTCAGGGGTACAAGGGCAGGTTCGTTACATAGGTTAACTTGTGTTATGAGGACTTGTTGTACAGATGATTTCATCATCCAGGTATTAAGCCTAATACCCATTTTTTTTCCCGATCCTCTCCCTCCTTCCATTTTCCACCCTCTGAAAGGCCCCAGTGTGTGTTGTTCCCCTCTATGTGTCCACATGTTCTCATCATTTAGCTCTCACTTATAAGTGAGAACATGCGGCATTTGGTGGGAGTGTGAATTAGTTCAGCCATTGTGGAAGGCAATGTGGCGATTCCTCAAAGACCTAAAGACAAAACTACTATTTAACCCAGCAATCTCAGTACTGGGTATATACCCAAAGGAATATAAATCATTTTATTATAAAGACACACGCACACACATGTCCACCGCAGCACTATTCACAATAGCAAAGACATAGAATCAACCAAAATGCCCATCAATGATAGCCTGGATAAAGGAAATGTGGTACATATACACCATGGAATACTATGCAGCCATAAAGAAGAACGAGATCATGTCCTTTGCCAGGACATGGATGGAGCTGGAGGCCATTATCCTTAACAAACTAACACAGGAACAGAAAAACAAATACTGCATGTTCTCATTAATCTTTTCTTTTCTTTTTTTTTTTTTTTTTGAGGCAGAGTCTTGTTCTGTCTCCAGGCTGGAGTACAGTGGCATGATCTTGGCTTACTGCAACCTCTGCCTCCCAGGTTCAAGCGAGTCTCCTGCCTCAGCCTCCCGAGTAGCTGGGACTACAGGTGTGCGCCACCACGCCAAGCTAATTTTTTTTTTTTTTTAGTAGAGACAGGGTTTCACCATGTTGGCTAGGATGATCTCGATCTCCTGACCTCGTGAGCTGCCCGCCTTGGCCTCCCAAAGTGCTGGGATTACAGGCATAAGCCACCGTGCCTGGCCCATTAATCTTTTCTTAACGGAAATGCTGACAGATTCTTTTTTTAGCTTTTATTTTAGGTTCAGGGATACAGATGCATGTTTGCTATATAGGTAAACTTACCTCACGGGGGTTTGCTATATAGATTATTTCATCACTCAGGTACTAAGTCTAGTACCTAACAGTTACTCTTTCTGATCCTCTACCTCCTCCTGCCCTTCACCCTCAAGTAGGCCCCAGTGTCTGTTGTTTCCCTATATGTGTCCATGAGTTCTCATCATTTAGCTCCCACTTACTAAGCATGTTTTTATTTATTCACCTAACTCAGATATAAAATCACGGAAGCAGACAGTACAGAGATTCAACTCTACCTTACCAGCTATCATGTTCCAGACTTACATCACTGTATGAATTAGCATATATGGCACCTGGTTGTACAACTGGTCACAAATCGATTTAATTCTGCTCTCTATATTGACACAAGTCAGAATTTCACTGTTTAGTTCAAACAACAAAATGGTTAGAATTTTTTCAAGAGCTTTCTCTTGCTTTTCTGATGTGCTCACATTATGTGTATTATCCATTATGGCCTAACACCTAAAACATGCATTTTTTGTGTAAACAGTACTGTTTTATATTTGCCATCACCCCCTTGTACTTTGCCACCTACTGAGTTCTCTTTCTCTTTTCATTAGAAGTCATGTAACCATTCTGTGGAGATTATCAGTTGCTATGAGAAGAGAAGGGTGGTGAGATAGGGTCTCCTATTTATTCTGAGAAGTAGCAACCTTCTCTCATCCCAACTCTCTCTCTTTCTCTCTCTCTCTCTCTCTCTCTCTCTTCCCTCCCTCTCTCATGCACATGCACTGAAACTGAAAAATCACTGAACTCAGAATTGGTAGGTACCTTAGAGTCTAAAACAGTCTAGGAATTAAAACATTTTTTATCTATGTTGTACAATCAGAACTAAATCTTCAAAACGATAAACATAGAAAAGTAACAATTCCACTTACCTAGTGCTAATAATTGATAAAGACTTAAGTGCATTTGTTAGCCAGGAATCTGTCAGACCTTCAATCTCTGCCCTTAACTGTAGCCAGGCATCCCTTTTGGCAGGGCCAAGGAGACCTGCAACATCAAAAAGCAAGGCAGAGTTGAGAGATGAATATTTTCTCAGAATATTTAGTTTAGATTCCCTTCTGTCTGGAGTAGATCATTTTTATTTCAGTATATATCAGAAATGCAGAGAGATACAGATTTATGTCCATATTGATCCTTCATTTCTGAATTGATTATCCATTCATTCCTTCAATGAATATTTACTGAACTTCTAGGTCTCAGGTAGTGCCAGTGAAAAGTGGCCCCAGTCTCTGCCCTCACTGATCCTAGAATCTGGTGCAGTCGATCTCACCTAAAGAGCTTTGAACATGCCTCTGCCTGGATCTCATTCCAAGGTACTGTGATATTTGAGGTCTGGAGAAATAGTTGGGTTCCACCAACCTAGGGACACAAACCCCAAATGTTTTGACTGTCTGAAAAACATTTAGCTTCTTAATAATTACAATCATTCCCACTTTCAAACAGTCATAATGGCATCATCATATGTAGCTGTTAATATGTGTCTAATACTACTGCTAATGCTACTATAAATACTTTGTACTGTAAAAAGAAATTAATTTTGTTTAAAATCATGAAGTGTAGGATAGTTATAGACAATAATGAATTACAACATTGATGTTATAAGAAAAAAGACAGATGTGCTAATTTTTTATTTTAAAAGATCCAGTTCTTGATTTTATGATAAAATGAGATCATGTAAATCCATTAAAAAGGAAGTTTCTTATCGAAATTGTGTTTTAGAATATCGGGAGCACATATACACTTGTATGGTTTTTTTTTCAATCAAAATTTATAGTTTCTAGCAAGTGTCATTTGTCCTCATTATAATAAAGAGATGCTCATGTATGACAGAAGACTCGCGGTTGTTTAAAGTTTCTAAGATACAAGATTATTTCTTAGTGGTCTTGTCAACTTAAAATAATGTTATTAATACACCGCAAGAGAAATTATGACATCTGAATGATAAAAATTAACTCAGGTTTCCCAAGGGGATATTTATTTTAAAGCTAAATGTATTATCTACCATTGATTTTTAACTAGAAAATCTACTTATTTGATTTTACAGAAGCATCATGTACAGAGCACTAGAGTGAGTCAGGAAATCAGGGTTTCTCCCCAGAACCCCATGCAAGTAGTAGCTTGAAGGGTCAGTTTCTTATTTGGAAATGAATGTCTTCCATATCTAAGCTCCTTTTTGGGGAGCTTATTAGCCTCTTTGGCTCTACATCTTTTGTTCTCTTGGAGTTAATATGTATCTACTGAGCATCTTTTACGTGTTTTACTGATACGCACTGGGGATACAAGGTGACCAGACACACAGCCCCACCCTCATGATGTATATGGATAGATGTGATTACATACTATATATGAACATTTTATTTACTACATTGTATTCTATGATATATATGTGAATATATGTATGTATAGTGTGCACAAGTATATTTAGTTGTATCATTCTGTTTTGGATTCCAGTTTATGTTCCTCAGTTATTCTTCCTTTTTAGAAAAAAAGAGAAGCACATAAAGAAACAAAATCCTGGGAGATTAATCTGATGTGACCTAATAGCAAATTTTAGGAATCTTGTTTACCTAAAATTGATTCTAATGAGATATCATCAAAGTTTATTTTATACATAAAAGCACATTCAGGATCACAGTTTTGGTATCAAAGGTTTTGCTGTCACCTGTAAAATATGTGAAGGGGTATAAAATGGTTTTGATATTACCTATAGATTATCTGAACTTTTAAAAACTATGATAGTCATACTTGACACTATGCATGAGAAAGATACACTGTCATAAAACATTATTTTTTTAAAAGATAAAATAAACCTGTTGAAAGTCTGAAATGACATGAGTAACTGTTTACATTTATTTTTGATGGGATTTCAGAAAGATAATGCTTGCTAACAACCCTCCTTCAATGACTGAGGCTCTCTTCTTGAGAAAGGTCTTCTTCCCGTTGCCTCGGTCAGCTCCTCTGTCTGGTTTTCACTGATAATGCTCCAAGCACCAGCTGATAAAGGGTAAACTAAATGCCCTGCTATAAATCTTGACCAAACATCTGGGCACAAGGTTACACAAAGAATTCCCAATTCATGTGACAGTGGTGCATGTGTTATTTTGTAGTAAAACTTTTTCCCACCAATTCTAAGGAACTTCTGGCTCAATGTGGTTTAATATGAGCTTTTGTTTGTTTCTTTTACAGCAGAATAGTCTTTAACATGAAACTACAGTTTGAATTCTACCTATACTCGAGTGCCTTTGTTAGATTTAAAAAGCCACACATACCTCCAACATTGTTCTTGTAGGTGTTATATAATTCTTTCACTCTTCTGTAACGAAAAGCCAACTTCCTCATCCAGTCAACCCCTCCTCTTACACCTGTTGGCAAACAAAGGTTTGCACTACTTGCAGCTGCATGGAAGCCATCAGTTGCAAAACTGTAGGTACTGTAACACCCAAAATACATTAAAAAGAAATAATTACATGTGCAAAACTCCACAGCTGAATTTCTGTAGGAAACAGCATACTGAAAGGCATAGCTTACCTTAAGTCCTGCCCATTATCATCAGAGGAAACATCATCTATATGAACTTGATCACATTCCTGTTAAAAACATTGGAAAAGTTATTTGTTTTCTAAATGATGCTTGTTACCATGTTTGAAGGTTTTCCCATCTTCTCATTTGATCAGACTACTGCCAGAAGATGGCAGCGTGTGCCCGTCCATCTCACTGCCTCACTCTTGTTTTCTTCTATTGGGAAATGGCACCATTTCTACCCCAAAACATTTAAATCCAGAAGAGTTCCATAGAAAGGAGGGGTGAGAAAGTACACGGCATGAGGGTTTCTTTAGAGCAATTTAAAAAAATTAATCTTTAAATTATTGATAAGAAATTCTCTTGAATCTTTGTAATCATTTGAGTTCCCTTCTAGCCATTTCTGTTGTGCATACTTAAGCATGGCTAATCTGAAGATACACAAAACTTATTTGGTCTAAACACCTCAGATGGCTACTATTATTTGCCATTTGTTGAGCAGCAACAGGGGGTCTTGCCTTCAGATTATGGTGTCCTGTGGAATTTCCACGACTTCCTGCTGGACCAGAACTACGAAAGAACCATGCTGGTGTTATTTTAAAGTCCTGACCTTTTGACGCAGAAAAAGGGTAATAATCATAGAAATTGACATTTTCTTTTTGTCAAGTTTTTAAATTTTCAAATCAAAAAGACTACTTTTAAGTAAAAGGAAAATAATGAAGATTTATCATCTCAAATGTGCTACAAAATTCCAATCAAAATAAACTTTATGTAAGTATACCCACACAATTGACCTGATTTTAAGTTACTGTGTGCTCAGAACAAATGGGAACTTTTCTGGAAAAGGATTCAATCCTTCTTTGCTGTTCTGAGTCTCAGTCCATCTTCAAATAATCTGCAAAGTTCCAGAGCAATATCATAAGCTCTAAAGGTGAAATTTGGTAAATGCTTAGTTCTCAGAATAATAAATATATAATCCATAAAAATAGATTATTTATAATAAATAACTATAACATATTAACCTCAGCATCTGGTTTAACATTTTGGGCCTCCTTAGTCCCCCCTCAAAGTATTTTACTCATACTCACAGATTCTGACTATGTACATGGTGCTTAGCATTCAAAATTATTATTTTTTTAAATTATTAAATTTGAAACTACACCATACTAAACAAAGGTTTCTCAGCTACTATTTGTATTCATTATTGGGCTTGAAAGTATCTGACAGTCAAATATTTCATATCTAGTCTCCAGATTTCCACACAGAATGCATTTAATCCGGTTCCAGTTGAAAGGCTGAGTTGACTCAGGCTTCCCTTAATATATAAAACTCAGTGACTAGCCCAATCAGTACCTTGTGAGTATGTAACTTGAAAATCCAGGTAAGTTAAAAGTTCATATAATTCACAGAAATTATAGGTTTAGTAAGTTTTGAATAAATCTCCACCTACACGTATGGGTCAAAAAATATAATCTGACTGGAAGTGCCCTGGAGTGCAGCATTTGGTTCACCAGGTTACATACTCGCTTACAGCACCATCTAGCATAGAATAATCACTCCACAATTCTTTCTTAAATAAATGGGAAAAGTCTAGACAAATGCTAATTCTTTACAGGATTACCACAATCATTTAAATTTTCTAACACAAAGTTATGATGATATAAAACAAAAGCATTCTAAATGGTGAGGAGAATAAGAAGATATTTATGTGAAGAGTGGAAGGAAGGAAGAGAGAAGAGTACAGAGACTGCCGATGGAATGGTCTGGCCAGACAGCTATTTAGAAAAAGTCTTCCCCTCTTTGACCAAGTATTGGCTGAAAGGAGTGCAGTCTAAACTGTAACCAAAGGAGGCATTATGCTTCCGGAAAAACATCCAGTAAAGGCATTGCAAGCAATGATGGTAACTGCTGGACTGGGCTTTAAGGAAAAGAGCGGAGAGATTTTACCCATTAGCATAAGGGTTGGAAATAAAGTTTTTCTCCCAGAATATGGAGGCACCAAAGTAGTTCTAAACGATGGGATTATTTCTTATTTAGAGATGGTGATATACTTGGAAAGTCCGTAGACTGAAATAAATCACTATTGAAATGGTGTCGCACGAAGTTGCCTATTCCATTGAAGTTCTGAAATCTTTCCTCATGTAAATAACTTCTGTGTCTCTCTTTTATAATAAATTAGTGACATTCAAAAAAGTGGAGGAATCCTTGTAAATTTCCCTGGTAATCAGAAGTTATTTCTCTATTTAATACTCTCTCATTGTAATTTTTACAGAAATTCCTCTGACATTAAGTATTAACTCGCATGATTAATTTGTACACAGGTTGCCCAAAAACTTATCTTTTACTCCTGAGGACAACAGTATATCACACTTATTGGACCAGATTGGACCAGAAGCTCCATGATTGAAGTTATATTTGAGGTTTTTCCAAATTTAACTTTTCTTTAAATTTATGCCTAGTTAACTATGCCTGTTGACTCTGGATGGTTGCCTGAGGATTACAATCCAGTGAAAGAAACCTGAACTTCCATTATTTACATTTTTAGAAAAAGCTAAATCATTGTTCTTCAATTATTTTTCACTCTGACAAACTCTTTAAGAATCATTTTGACCAAAAAGTGAAATACTGAAAACATTATAATGTTTTGGCTTTAACAAATTTAGTAGAACTCAAACGTTTGAAAATATTCCAGAGCTAACCTTAAATACTTTAATTTTGTTTTACAAGGTAACCAAAAAGTTGTCACTGATATTTATCAGTTATAATTCACAGCAGTCTTTTCTCACTTTTGCCATCTCAAACTTCCTGGAGACTTCTTTTCTGGAGGTCATTCTAACTGAAATAGCACTTTATTTAAACACACAGGTTTCTCTTCTGTTGGGGAGGGTAGTGTGGGCATTTGCCTTCTCTGCAGTTGAGCAGGATGCAGTGAAGTGTTTTATTCGGAGGATTTAAATTTGTATCTTTTAAGGAATTACGTGAGGAACAGCTGCTACTATATATGTTGAAGTATCTACTGAAAGATTTGAGTGTCAAATTAGATGTTTAGGTTTTTAAAAAAAACACCCCGAGAGCTTAAATATTCAACATCAACAATGACAACATAAGAAGCTAATGGTAGAGTTACTCTCTTGAGGAATTCTTTTTGTCAATAAGAGTAGAAATCTTTTAATTCCAGTTACGGAGCCCAAGCCACTTTTTGGCTGTAAGAGGTTTATTGAAATAAAAAATTGTGTGAAAGTAAAACTGCCTTTCAAAGTCAGATGCAGAAGGATAGGGGGCTATGTATGTAACTGTACTGAATGCTTTTGAAAGCTATTGTTTTGATTTTATTAGTTTTAGTGCTTGTTTACTCAAGTCAGTAAAAAACATTTGTGTTTCCTTGGGCACTTTATATGAATGTGCAAGCATTTGTGTGGCACGCGTGTGTAGTGACAGTTCAGTCAATTTATATGCAGTACCTCAATTATTTTATTGATTAAGTACAGCATTGTTGAATAGCTAAGTTCTGTGGTTTGAGTCAAATAAAATTCTTATCATATTCTAAAACACAACTAAAAAGCTATATACTCAGAGAAGAGAAAGTCAATATCAGTATTTTCTCAGGAACTACTCTAACAAAGATCCTGCCAGGTATTTTTGAAATATATATAACATAGTACCTGAACTAAAATAAATGTCTTTAAGTGCCATACATGACTACAACATGTTTTTGATATACCAATATTCATTTCAAACTTGCTAAAGTTAGTTACAAATTCATTATATGCTATTTTCACCTTCTCACTTTAGCATTCTTTTAAAAGTTGGGTAGTAAATTTATTCCACCTGGCTTCTAACGTGCCAGTAAAAAAGCTAAAAGTTCATTTATTCTACTTATTTCCAGTAAAAAATAATTAACCAAATGAAATAAGCTCTTTTACTTGGATACTACCACATAAAATTTCTTTTTTCTTTTTACACCTTTGAAAAGACTAATAATATTAAGATCCTCTTTACAATGAAACTCATCCATACTGATCAACAGAAAAACTAACCCCAAAAGTTATCGCTGTATGTAAAAATTCAAGTTCCGGAAAGGTTAAGGTGTTTGTTATGATCAGGTATATATAAAATCATTCTGTATTCATAAGTAGCAGGATCAATTTAAATCAGGTTTTAGAGAGGTGATTATTATTTGTTATCTAAAACTGAAAGCTTGCCTAGTAATACTGATCTTTCATACTGTCCATTGTAGAAAAAAAAAGAATGCCTCTTTAATCAGACAGTAATTGTATTATTCAGTAAAAACACTGACTCACTGTAGAGAAAAACAACAACAACAGCAGCAAAATGTTATTACACAGATTTCAGCACACATATTTATGGAATGTACTGAACCAATCATTTTTACTCTCATGTCTCAAATATAACTCAAACTGGATTTAAGACCTTGTCATTTAAAAAAAAAAAAAAACTTTCTAACTGGTGCGTTGGTGGGAGAGTAAATTAGTTCAACCACTGTGGAAGACAATGTGGCGATTACTCAAGGATCTAGAACTAGGAATACCATTTGACCCAGCAATTCCATTACTGGGTATATACCCAAAGGATTATAAATCATTCTACTATAAAGACACATGCACATGTATGTTTACTGCAGCACTGTTCACAATAGCAAAGACTTGGAACTAACCCAAATGCCCATCAATGATAGACTGGATAAAGAAAATGTGGCACATATGCACCATGGAATACTATGAAGCCATAAAAAAGAATGAGTTCATGTCCTTTGCAGGGACATGGATGAAGCTGGAAATCATTCTCAGCAAACTAACTTAGGAACAGAAAACTAAACACCGCATGTTCTCACTAATAAGAGAGAGCTGAACAATGAGAACACATGGACACAGGGAGGGGAACACCACACACTGGGGCCTGTTGGGGGGTGTAGGGCTAGGGGAGGGATAACATCAGGAGACATACCTAATGTAGATGACGGGTTGATGGGTGCAGCAAACCACCATGGCATGTGTATACCTACATAACAAACCTGCACGTTCTGCACATGTACTCCAGAACTTAAAAGTATTTTTAAAAAAGTTATTTAAGTAACTCAATAACTTGGCTTTTCTTTCTCACACACTGGAAAAATTTTCAGCATAGGATGGGTCAGAAGTATGTGCTCTGGAACTAGGCAAATCTGCTTCAAATTCCAGTTCTACCATTTAGATAGCAGGTAGCTTTAGATGTGATTTGTATGTTGTGGACCATAGAGTTTCTTCCTTGCATAAATAATGTGATAAACATATTTACTTCAATACACTGTTAAGTAATTAATGGAAAGTCCAACATAAAATATCTAGAACATGGTAGGGGTTCAGTAGTAGTAATCTCCCTCTCAATTCATAATATGATTATAGACAAAAACTTTTATTTAATTATGAAACTATGAGATAAAAAATAAATTTAAACATGCCATCTGAAAAAAAATGAAAGAGAAATCTCTATTTCAGCACAGTTATGCTTGACTGAGAAGTACTTCTGCCAAGAACCTGAACGACTTAGTTATTTCAAATTATATTATCTGAATGTCTAATAACCTAGGACACAGATGGCATACCTTATTGCAGTACATGTTCAACTACTCTGAGGCTATTTTTCCTTGGGTCGTTTCATTTTGCTGTTGTTTTTATTTTCTCTTCCTCTTATTTGCCATTTAGACACTGTCTTGCCACTTGAGGTTGAAAACGGAAACATAATTTTTAAAATGAGAAAATAAATGCATTTAAATGCATCAAACATGCTTAAATAGTTCTAGCACTGTTTTATCCAGAAAGGAAAGAAATAAGGAATGATAATGTTAGCTAAAGTTAGGCTTCAGATTATCCACAAAATTAAATGATCTATGCTATCACCACGAACAGTGTCTGTGAATATTGTTTAGTGATTAACCTAAATAGGTTCCTGGTTAATAATCTGGAAGAGCTAATGCTGATTCCAAAGGTGCCAAGCCTCTTGCGGCTGAAACACTAAAAGAACCAAGAGTCGCGTACAGCTGTGGACAGTAAGGACAGCAAAGCCAATAGTCTCCTCTTTGGAGACATTTTTGTTCTACATATATATTATTCATGAACACAAATTAACTTTCTGCTTATATTTGTAAATAAACTTTTCCTCTTGATGAGAACTTTATGTTTCTCTTGAGCTAAATTTTTATCTTTCTGTTTTCTCGAGGTTATCTGCAGATATAGAAACCATCTAAGAGGTCTGGTATTGGACAAAACTATTTGTGCCTGGTACAATTCTTACCTCTAAATCATTAAAAAACAAATGAGTGTCAGCAAGATTAAAAATCATTTCTTCCATGCGGAGTCCAAGGGTTACAGCCATGGGAGGATCCTGTAAAGAAAATGTACACATAATGAGGGAAAATTTCAGTAAGCACTTATTATTAAAAATATTTTAAGCACATATTGCTGTGGTGGAAGAGCGAGGAGACTGCATGGGTTTTAACTGAAGATTCAAAAGATTTCTCAGTCATCCGGAAAGGTGACTTTCCAGAAGGTTCAGACATATCAAACGCATAGGCACACCTGGGAATTCAGACATACGTAACGATGACACAGCATACATTTTCACACAAAGCTGTATGTTCAGGAGGGAAGGAGGAAGGGAGCCATTCAGTTCATATGACCCAGTTTACATATAATCTATGGAAAGTATTCTGGAGAAAGGTATTTGGATGGGGTGCTGAAGAATGCAGTAAACTCGCTAAAAAGAAAGGATGTCTTTTTAAGAATAATGACAAATAATGACAATTAAAAGACAGAGAAAAATAGGTCAACTGAGTATTTATAAGACTTGAGCAGAGAATGTTATCTGGAGGTGAAACAGGAAGAGCTGGCAGAGGATGGTGCAACCATCACTTAATTTTTGATTGCATTTTAATCAACAAAGTAAGAGGAATCTCCCTATCCAAACGTGTAGGTAGAGTTTAGTCTAACCTGCATTTGACTAAGGCTGAAGAAGTGAGGGGTGAAAATAGCTAAAAGAACATTAGTTCTCTAAGCGTAATCCAGGTACAAAATATATGCTTTGGGAAGTTAATGAAAGTGACGGGGTCAGTAAAGAGTTAAATGGCTCAACTTTTGTATACAGAAACCAAGATATTAAACAGCAGCAAGGAGTTGAAAATCAAGACCAGAGTTGTTACTTTACCATAATTAACTGCAGCTGAAGGCCTAGCATCAAGCGATGTAAGACTAAAAAGTAATTAGCATTTAGGGATAGGGATTGGAATAGAGAAGTAATTCATGCTCAAATATTGTGTTTAAAATTATCAAAGTTGGAAGGATGTCTAAAGAAGAACTGCTCGTAGGTGCAACTCAGAAGATATGGGAAAGAAAAAACCTGGAAGGGACAAACCCTTAAAATCTGAGACCAGAGGGGTGTTAGCAGGGAGAAGAATAAGGTTTTGAATAAAGCTGACAAGTCCAGAAGGATACTATTGGTTTTGGCTGGGAAGTTATTTTGGAAGACCTCAGAGGGTGATTTGGGTTGAGTGGCTGGGCCAGGAGCCAGACTGCAGCGATTTGAGAAGAGAGAGCCGAAATTGTGTTTTCAACATTCTAATAGTTGGCATTTCAAGAAATGTATCTCAACTTGGGGAAATGTAACACAAACTTTACTCAATTTATGATAAGAACATGCAACCCAGGTCAGGCCAAGCAGTATTCATCTACACCCTGAACTGATTCCATCTGCAAGGAGAAACCACTCTTCATGCCACACCTCCACTATGATAACCCATTTTATTCCTATATTTCCTTTCATCATATTTTGAGGGGGAAGCCCTAAAGTGTAAACATATTTGAGATGTCATCCTGTGTTCTGTAGCCGTTAAAACCTAGATAATAGGAATTATATGCTAAGAAAAAGGCACTGAGTGCTAAGGGGTCATTGGGGTATGAGAGCTAAACTAAGACTCGATGCGAGCGAGGATAGAGATAAGATAATAATACGTTGGATTTCAACACAATTTTCTAATTGTTTACATCTCCTCATTTAGAGATTTATGTGGATTTCATAGCTAGAGGTTCTCATTTCTCAGTAATGGATGCTGACTCCACATTATCTGATGGCATCCTGGTATTCTGTCATCCGGTAGCTTGACTGTGCTGCTGGATTCATCCGTCTTCCAGTGACAGAACCATTTGGGACTATACACCCAAAGATCAAATCAGTTCTGTTTTAGCCAACAAACATTCATTCAGAACAAGAATAAAATTATTAATAAGTAGGCCAGGCACAGTGGCTCATGTCTATAATCCCAGGACTTTGGGAGGTTGAGGCAGGCAGACCATTTGAGGTCAGGAGTTCGAGACCAGCCTGGCCAACATGGTAAAACCCTGCTTCTACTAAAAATACAAAAATTAGCTGGACACAGGGGTGCGTGCCTGTAATCCCAGCTACTCGGGATGCTGAGGCACGAGAATCCCTTGAACCCGGGAGGCGGGGGTTGCAGTGAGCCAAGATCATGCCACTGTACTCCAGCTTGGGTGACAGAGTGAAACTGTATCTCAAAAGAAAAAAAAATGTTAATAAGTGCCAGTTTGTGTCTCAAGGGGTTTCAGAGCTCAGAAGGGCCCTTTGCTCTGTTTCCTTCAAGTATAAAATTCTTTTTTCTTTCTTTTTTTTTTGTTCTTGTTGATCATGTTTTTGTTAAAATAAAATCTCTAAAGGTGGTATAAGTTTAAAAAACATATTTTGTCTTTTTTGGTTGAAAAATTCCTATTATTAATCTCTGTATTTTTGGCAGGGTTGGGGGGAACTAGGCATTAAATAGGCTGAGGACATTCTATGAAACTATTCTGCCTAGTCATGGAACTATGAACAAAGTCTGCAGAAATATCAGGAAAAATCAAATGTAATTATAGCATGAAAACATATAATTCCATTAGTGACGCTCTGTGCTTTTGAGGAATGTTCACTGATGCAAGACAATAAAACTGAGCTCCACACTACTCTGTTATGTTTCTGATGATTACTGCCCTAAAGATATATATTTCAGATAGCAGTTCAGAAGTATCTGATTTAAAAGGGTTTCCTTCTGGAGACCAGGTTGGTTAGGCTCTTATCCTATGATTTGCCAATTTTTCTTTTTAAGTTTTAAATACAATTATTGAATTTCTTCACTTCATTCTTCACATTCTTTGCATTTGCAGATCAGATTTATGGGGATGGGAGAAAACATACTGTTCCTTTTGATTGTTACTTTGATCATTTCCATGCTTCTGAAGTACGTAACTCTCTGTGCTACCCAAACAGTGATAGGAAAATCCATGAAGAATGCATTTTGTACATCTGATAAGCCTGCAAACAAGCATAATTTTAAAAAAAAGCAAAATGCAAGAATCTGCTAGCAAGCAAGCATGGCATGTGGTATGATAAAAACTGTAGTTGAGCACCCCACTGGAATGCAACCCCACGGCACTAGGAGGGCTGGTCATTTGTTTTTCAAGCTGTGGCGGTTCCACATCACACACTCTATGAGAGCCAGGACTTAGTAAGCATTTTGGCAAAATATCATTTGTAACTGGGAAAGTTTAGGTTTGTGGTTTGCTGGAGTGTGAACTCGCTGTATTTTACTAAGGTTTCCAGAGAGCAAGGCCTATTGAAAGAGAGATGTTTCGTCAGCCATGCCAAAGGCTTGGAACAGATGGGCCGGGGATAGTCACGCCATCAGCCAAAGAAAACCATGCCCGTAAGAGGTGGTGATCTTGTTTCTAAGAGAATGTCTGGGGCAGGCTTACTTTCAAATATCTAATTTTACTTTTTGATTTTTTCCAACTTACTAAGTCACCGGGACAGCTAATTCTAAGTGAGCAGATTACAGCACTGCTTTTTTCCAGCTAAAGGACTCACAGATCCAAGAATCCAAGAAAGACGACTGGACATTTGATGGGTGTAGTCTTAGCAATGCTGGGCACCCTCCATCTTGCCAAACTGCTGTGAAGGAGCTGCCAGCACCTGCAATTCCACTGTTTTATCAGGCATTTGAGAACGAAACATACTTTTGGATTGAACTCAAGTTTTATACAGGGATGTTTGCTCATTTTCATTAGATGTTTGTAGAATTATGGGCACCTTATGAATCAAGAGTTGCTTTTTTTTATTTGCATTTAAGTGTAGTGAGTGTTGAGTTTAGGGTCTAAAATGAGGTGATAGCAAAAACTTGGATAGAGGAAAAAAGTGGGATAATAAAGGCACTAACAGGGTTTTGTGGAAGTTCTGATATATATTATACGTATTATAAAAGTTCCAAAAGGTTCAAAGTGTCCACAACGGAGTTTAATAGGAGAAAAATTGAACTACTGCCAATTTATTCTGTGTACTGCTGTATCAAAATACCGAAACTATTCCCCAGACATTTTACTGAAAAGAGAGAGAGAGAGACAGAGAAGAGGAAGATGAAGAAAATAAATAGCTCTTGGCCTTTAAATGTGTGGTTCTAAGCCAGATGTTACCAGTGTATAATCAAGGCAGGATCCAGTACAGCACTTTTCTAAATCAAAATACTAACGCCTATTAACCATGTGAACACAGAGCATAAATTGGAGCCAGACTGTCTGTCTATGGGCCTCTGCCCTGCATTGGGCCATCAGCTGGAATTCCTCCTCTAGGGACACACTGTAAAAATATCTCTGGAGAGGCTACAATTATGTATTTTTAAAGAAACTAAGGACTTTTTTTTTTAAAGACATCAACCTCTTGAAACAGTTTTTTTTTGGGGGGGACTCGTAGCACATGTGTAGACATGGGCACACAGAGATAGAAGATATGCAAGTTCATCATGGAAGAAAGAAGGCAGACCAGCTCTCATGAACCTGGTGGAAAAAGTTACTGGATTTTTTAGAATACATATACTCTTTAAATCATAAGAAAAAAAATGAAATTCAGTCACAAATCAGAAGGGAAATTTTACAATTGTGATACTTGTCTATGATGGGTAGGTAGTGGGCTTACAAGTTCTTAGGAGGAACTGGAGAATGGTTTCAGGAACATTCATTTACTCATCACATATTCATTGAGTGACTATTACGTATTAGAGACGTTCAAATTCCAAGCAGAGAGCAGATAACCAAAAAAGTAAAGCCCCTACCTTTATGGGGTTTATATTATGACTGGATGAGCTGCCTGATAAACAGACAAGAAAACAAGGGAATATCAGGTGGTGATAAAGCTACGAAAGAAAAACCAGGATAAGCAGATATAGAAGTGATGAGGATGAGTGGAGAGGGCTAATTTAAAGCAAATTCAGAGAAGGCCCCTTTCAGGAGGCAATGGCAGAGACAGAAACAGAGGCCTGACAAAGGCAAGGGAGCTAGGCATTAACAGGCGCCATGGTGGCGAACATACGGAGAGCCCAGAGGCGAGAATGTGTGTGTGTGAGAGAAACAGTGTGAGGAAGAGGGACCCTGACCAGGGAGGGGAAAGGAAACAATGATTTTAAGAATGCAAGAGTGCTCCACTGAATGTCTGTGAGAGACCACAGCAAGATAAGCCAAGAAGGAACACTTGATTTGGCAACAAGGTGGCTCCTGACTTGGCAAGTGTCATGTTATGGCAAAGCTGGAAAGAGCAGAGAAAGAGAGCAGTCACCGGAGGAGAAAATGGGCTCAAGAAGCTCTTCTAATGATAGGAATGGGACAGCAGACACGATGGTGTGATGGGAATAATCTAGGAGAATGAGAAACTGGTGGCTTAGCGAAAGAAGTTCTTTCAGGAGTCGATTCCTTGGGTAGGTGAGTGGGGCACGGAACGAGGGTGCGAGAGGTGCAAGAGACAGCAGAGGCTGTGGCTACAGATGTAGGGGGCACGGATTTGGTGGTGCAAAGATGACAATTCATTTGTTTGCTTTTTCCCCCTAGTAATTGAGGAGATTTGTACAGAACTGGGAGAGGTATGCTTGCTTTCCCTTCAGCTCTTCAAAACCTGCAAGAGGAAGAGTTCATGACCCCAAGAGTGCTTGCACCCACTTGAGATTTGTGACCACATTCAGCTGCTGAGGTACAGGCAGTCAGTGGGGTTTTCTACAAGATGAGTCTGATGGAAAAATAATGGGGTAAGGATAGAAAGGCATTATGGAAAAGTGGGGTTATAGTGGTACATAAAGAGGACTCCAAGCTGGGAGGATGACATCTAAGACAGGGGTTCTCAGACTCCACCAGGCATGGGAAACACCTGTGGAGCTTTCACAATGCCTGTTGCTCAGGCCATACCCCATGCCAACTAAATTGGATTATCTGAGGTGGGTCCATGCATCAGTCATGCTAAAGCTCTGCAGTGAGTCCAATGTACAAATGAGATGGTCAGCAGATGACAACCTTGCTGCTCAAAGTGTGGTACACAGACCAGCACCATTGGTATCACATGGGAGCCTGTCAGAAAGGCACACCTGTAGACCCTTCCCCAGATCTAGTTTGCCAGGTAGTTTAATAAGATTATCAGGTGATTCATATACATGTTAATTTTGAATAAACACTGGTCTACAAGCTATTAAAATGAGAGACTGGGATAGTTAAGAAAAATCAGAGCTGGCATGACCTTCTGGCTTTCCAAGAGTTAAGCCTCTGGGGTGCTTCCACAGGACGGCTGGTCTTGAGCCAGTGTGATCACTGAGTAGAACTGTGGCTTAGTGTAATTTCTCGGGAACTAGACTTCTCTAGAGTTGCTTATGAGGAAGACTGCCTTTTCCACCCTTCACCTCCATAAATATCATTCTGTGGACTTAACTTCAAGGACCAAATGTCTGATGGTGTCTTTTTCTTAGTGATGTAGCCAATTATCTGCTGGGGAGCTGGTAAAGGTGAAAAGCCAGCACATTTTGCATTAAAAGATTTTGTTCACAATTCAAGTGTTCAATGTAAACAACATATTTGCAGTTGAACATAGTTAATGTTGTCGAGCTTAAATTGTGTGATGAAGGGGACCATCACACAGCTTACCACTAGAGGCTTCTACAGGTTCAATCAGAAGGGAATCCAAATGTATTAAACTAATAACAGAATAAATGTACTTCAGGGGGAATTACAGTGGTAGTACATGGCAATAGTGTAACATGGCACTTGGATGGAAAGAAAAATATCATGTTGGTAAGAGTGACTGTGAGAGGATGAGTCAGAAAGCACAGGGCCCAGAGAAAAGTGGCAGAGCAGAGGTGGCAAATAAACCCACCTAACGAGGCTCCTCAGGACTCCGGGAGAAAGGTGATTGACATGTTAGGAGACGGCTATAGGAGGAAAGGCCTAGGAGAGGGTTGATGATGATTAAAGAATACTTAAGGTAAGTTAATGTTCTAATCCCCCACCTCCTCAAGATATTAGATTAAATGATTATCAACTGAGATCAAAGGAACTGAAAACTTCAGGGCAGTTTACAGAAGGCTGCTCTATGTGTTTGAAAGAGATTAGTTACCATTATCTCTCTGGTATATTAGCTTCAAGTTAATCAATGTGATGTCCTTTCAAGATCGTTCCCCTTTTCTAATGTAATTCCCGCAATTACTTGGTAAAGATGGGCTTAAATAAAAGTTAGTAATATATTTGCCTATTTAAGAGATCACGCAGAGCCATTCAATTTAATTTTTAAAAGAAATTATCAAAATAAACATATACTCAACACAAAGCTCTGAAAGGGGAGACAGTAGGTAGCAATGATTCCCCAATTCTCTAGGGAAGAGTTTGAGATATGTCACTGTCTTTGATTTGGTTTTATCTTCACATGCATCTGTATATTTCTGTACACACTATATACATACACATGAACACACAATCAAACTTACTATATAAGCTGCCAGTAAAACCATTATGCATTTTTCGAGACTTGCAAATTCTGTAATCATTCCTTTTACATAATATATACCAAAGCCACTCTCTAGTCACCCTGGCGTAGGTGCTGCTTCTCTGCAACACTGAGCTTGCTGACTCACATTATGAGGTAAAACAACGGATACAAATATAAAATGCAAATTTCCTTAGAAAAAATTCAGTTGCCTGTATTTCAGATTTCCTTGAAACTAAATAAATAGGTCATGCTTACTGAATGTCTCTTCTGTGGTGAGTTTTAATGCATTAACTCATTTAACCCTCAGAATCAAATTACTACTTTTATTATTCTCCTCATTTTATATACAAGACAACTGAGGCTCATAAATGCTAAATAAACTACTCAAGGTCACATGGGCACTAGGAGGGAGTAGAATTTGAACTCAGGGTCATTCTCCCTCCAAAGCCAGAGCCCTCTAAGCATACGGTATTTGTTAGCTCTGCCATTAGGACTGCCTCAGATCCATGGTACTAACACTTGATTAATTCTATTACTTTCTATTAAACCATGTTGGTTTTCTTTAGTCCAAATGCACAAAAGTAAGCATTTATCTTCATGACTAGCCTATCATTTAAAATCCAGTCAAATGCCATGTTAGAAGTATTTTTCTACATAAATGTGTGCAGACTATTCAACGCACAAGCAATCAATTGATTAATTCTGATGAACATATTATTTCACCAGCACTGCTGTTATATGCGATGTTGTCTAAAATAAGCAAGCAGTTTGGGGAACCTGAATCTGAGTTTCACATTATCAGGCAACCATTCACTTTTCCTTCAGTTCCTTCACTTTTTACCCATGACTTGGGCTATTTCCTCTGTGTCCTTACTGTGGAATAACTTTAGAGTATCACAGCTTCATAGCACATGATACATTAATGATCCAAAATAAACATAATCCCTAAAGCACAATTTATTCCGTTTTCTTCACCCTCCCCTGTAAACAAAAGGAATCACTGCAAATTATCAGGTAAAATGATACATACAATTGATAAGGGAATAGAAATAATGTTCATAAACTCTAACATGATGGATGATTCCTGGTCTACATCCTGTCAAATTTACAAGCTCCTATTTTAGAGTTTTGCAGCACAGAAACTGTACATGGCAATTGGTGCTCAGCTGCAAAACCCATCACCAGCCTCATAGCAGCAGGGCTCAGATAGCGAGGTTCCTCATTCACCATCATCAGAAATGTCCAGGAATAGTTCTTCTTGGAAAAAACAGTGTTGACAATTGAACAGAGTCAAAAAGTGGTAACACATTAGGAAGATGCTTGGGAAATTCACATTATTTAATTTATAATTGAAAGCAGACTTTTCCAAAAGTTTCTTTTTTTTAATTAAAACACGGAAGTTAGTTAGGACAATTTATGGGTAAAACGTCATTCCTACATTATTGTGGTCCACACATTTTATTTTTTATAGGTTGTGAGGAAAGAACATGAGACCAAAAGAATATAGAGATTAAGAACCTATCAAAGAGATAAGGATTCCACTGACCTTGCCACTTACGAGCTATATATAGTGGTACCAATCACACAGGGTGATGGGAAAAGCTAATGAGAGAATGTATTTCACAGGACACTCAGCCAAGGGCCAGGCACACAGTAACCAGTCAAAAATGATACTCATTATTGTCCACTAATTATGGGTGGGGGGAGAGAAAGAAAGACAGTGAGACATGTAGGTAGGTATGGTAATTTCAGGATATGATTGACATCTCTGGTCTTTATAGGTGCAGCTCCCAGCTCGCTATACTTGAGGCCACTGCAGTGCCACTTCACTATTCTGCAGGAGTAAACATTGACCTTGCAGGTCTGAAAACATCTGCCTTTAGTTATTTCTCATTTTGGAGAAAGAAGGTATATGTTTAGGAATTTTCTCTAACCTATGAGGTAGATGATAGTTTTCACTGTAGAGTGTCATTTTTATATAAGTATATTATCTCATTTAAGCCACCCCGTAACCCCTGGAAGGAAATGAATTATAACCATTTTCAGATGAAACAGGCTCAGAGGTCAAACAGTTTGCCCTCAGGCACAGCCAGGCACAGCCAGGCACAGGAGGTCCTTCTGACTTTTAGCTCAGTGTTCCTTCAGCTAGTCGACTGCCTTCCAGGCTGTATTGTGAGCAAGCTTCAGGATTCAGGAACCCCTTTCATGGTGGCCAAGAACAATGGGAAAGGGGTGGTCATGCAGGGGAAATGGGATCTCTCCAGTCCCCCATCTGTACATTTTACCTAGAGCAGTTCTGCCCTTAGATGTTCTATACGGTAATGCTCTCAGTCATATGTGTGTAGAGGAATCTCTGGCTAAAATAATTAAAAAATCACTATGCTATACCAAAATATTACACTCTAAAATGCATATTGTGGAAATAAAACTGATCTAAGAAATGAAAAGAATTAAGAACCCATAATAATTTCAAGGTTAGACAATCTTAACACTATAAAGGTCTTTTCCCCGCTCCCAGAAATAATGGCTCTGGTCACTCTTGTTATTAGCAATGCAAAGTTATGACTTAACTAATTGTCAGAATGACCTTATTTCAGTCAGTCCTCAAGGTTATTACTGATGACATTAGGGAACTGAGGGATTAAACCTAGTTATAGAGGATTCTTTTAAACATCTCATGACCTTTATTATGATAACATGCATTGAATGGCTATAAAATGTAAGCATTCCCTATATCTATGTGACCATGGCCTTTTCTCAAAGACTATTAATTAACATGTTCATTAGTTTGCTCAAGGAAAAAAAGTCTGGGAAATACTCTACTCTAGTGGTTCTCAAAACGCAGCCCAGGACTATGAGCTTTACCTGGAAATTTGTTCCAAAACCAGTGGTCCCACCCCAGATCTCCTACATCAGAAACTCTGGGTTGTAACCCAGCGATCTGTGTTTAACAGGCCCTGCAGGTTACTGTGACTCCCACTCAAGTTTCAGAAGCACTGTTCCTATTTAAGGCATGGCCATTGTTACTGCACAGCATCTTCTAAGTGGTCAACTTGTGTACGCTCTGATTCCTCTAAATTCTACTCTCTACATAGCAGACAATGACAAACCTAAAACTCCCCCAACAGCCTCCCACTGCAACCAGAAAAAAAACCCAAACACCTTACCATAATGAAGAGTCCTTGCCTGATCCAGTTCTTGCCTACCTCTCTGTTCTTATCTTCTACTATTTATTTTTTATTTTTGTGGGTACATAGTAGGTGTATATATACATGGGATACATGAGATTTTTGTTTTGTTTTGTTTTTGTTTTGAGACAGAGTCTCACACTGTCACCCAGGCTGGAATGCAGTGGAGCCATCTCAGCTAACTGCAACCTCTGCCACTGGGGTTCAGGCGATTCTCTTGCCTCAGCCTTCTGAGTAGCTGGGATTACAGGTGCCCACCACCACACCTGTATAATTTTTGGTCAGGTGGGTCTTGAACTCCTGACCTCAGGTGATCCACCTGCTTTGGCCTCCCAAAGTGCTGGGATTACAGGCGTGAGCCACTGCGCCTGGCATCATGAGATATTTTGATACAGGTATACAGTGCATAATAATCACACCAGGGTAAATGGGGTATCCACCACCTCAAGTGTTTATCATTTCGTTGTGTTACAGACAATCCAATTAAACTCTTTTAGTTATTTGGTAATTTTATTTATTTATTTATTTTTTACTCTGACACCTAGACTGGACTGCAGTGGTGTGCACATGGCTCACTGCAGCCTCAAACTCTGAGCTCAAATGATCCTCCAACATCAGCCTCCTGAGTATCTGAGAATACAGCCATGCACCACCATGCCCAGCTAATTAAAAACAAAACAAAACAAAAAAACCTTTTTTTTTTTTTTTTTTTTTTTTTTTTTTTTTACTGTAGAGGCAGGGTCTCACTATGTTGCCCAGGCTAATCTCCAACTCCTGGCCTCAAGTGATTCTCCTGCCCCACCTCCCAAAGTGTTAGGATTACAGGCGTGAGCTACTGTGTCTGGACTCTTAGTTATTTTTAAAGGTACAGTAAATTATTGTTGACTATAGTCAACAATATGAGGAGCTCAAATTTTCCTACTGAGTTGAGCTCCTGATGTGCTATCAAATACTAGATCTTATTCATTCTGTCTAACTATATTTTTGTACCCATTAACCATCCCCACTAATA
The DNA here is from genome assembly GCF_009764315.1 of Trachypithecus francoisi. Classification (NCBI taxonomy): domain Eukaryota; kingdom Metazoa; phylum Chordata; class Mammalia; order Primates; family Cercopithecidae; genus Trachypithecus; species Trachypithecus francoisi. The sequence continues at coordinate 83,517,902 of NW_022681460.1, forward strand.
CACCTCTCAACAACTACCCTTCCCAACCTCTAAACCATCGTTCTACTCTCAATTTTTAGCTTCCAAATAAGTAAGAATATGTGAAGCTCGTCATCCTGAGCCTGGCTTATTTCACTTAAAGAGCTCCAGTTCCATCCATTGCTAAAAATGACAGGATCTCATTTTTTTATGGCTGAATAGTACTCCATTGTGTATATGTACCACATTTTCTTTACCGTTCATCTGTTGATGGACACCTAGGTTGCTTCCAAATCTTGGCTATTGTGAAAAGTGCTGAAATAAACATAGGAGTACAAATACCTCTTCGATATACTGATTTCCTTTCTGTTGGGTATATACCTAGCAATGAGATTGCTGGATCATATGGTAGTTCTATTTTTAGTTTTTGAGGAACCTCCAAACTGTTCTCCATAGTGGTGGTACTATTTTACATTCCCAAAAACCGTGTATGAGGGTTCCCTTTCCTGTACATCCTCATTGGCATTGCCTGTCTTTTGGATACAAGCCATTTTAAGTGTGGTAAGATGGTATCTCATTGTAGTTTTGATTTGAGTTTCTCTGATGATCAATGATGGGAACACCTTTTCATGTACCTGTTTGCCATGTGTATGTCTTTTGAGGAATATCTATTCAAATTTCTTGACCGATTTTTATTCAGATTATTAAATATTTTCCCATTGAGTTGAGCTCCTTATATGTTCTGCTTATTAATCCCTTGTATAATGGATAGTTTGCAATATTTTCTCCTATTCTGTGGATTATCTCTTCACTTTGTTGACTGTGTTCTTTGCTGTGCAGAAGCTTTTTAACTTGATAGCTCCCATTTATCCATTTTTGCCTTGGTTGCCTGTGCTTGTGGGGTACTGCTCAAGAAATCTTTCCCCAGTCCAGTGTCCTGGAGAGTTTCCCCAAAGTTTTATTGTAGTAGTTTCATAGTCTGAGATCTTAGATTTAAGTCTTTAGTCCATTTTGATTTGATTTTTGTATGTGGCAAGAGATAGGGGTCTAGTTTTGTTCTTCTTCACATGGATCTCCGTTATCTCAGCACCATTTATTGAAGAGACTGTCCTCTCCTCAATGTATGTGCTTGGCATCTTTGTAAAAAATGATTTCACTGTAAATGTGTGAATTCGTTTCTAGGTACTCTATTCTTTTCATTGTTTTATATGTCTGTTTTTATGCCAGTACCAAGTTGTTTTTGTTACTATCATTTTGTGTTATAATTTGAAGTTAGGTAATGTGATTCTTCCAGTTTTATTCCTTTTGCCCAGGGTAGCTTTGGCTATTCTCGGTCTTCTGTGGCTCCATATACATTTTAGGAATTTTTTTTCTATTTCTGTGAAGAATGTCAGTAGTATTTTCATAGTAATTGCATTGAATTGATAGAATGCTTTGGGTAGAATGAACATTTTAACAATATTGATTATTCTAATCATGAACATGGAATCTCTTTCCATTTTTTTTATTTATCCCATCAATTTATTATAGTTTTCACTGTAGAGATCTTCCACTTCTTTGGTTAATTCCTAGGAATGTTATTTTATATGTAGCTATTATAAATAGCATTACTTTTTAATTTCTTATTCAGATTGTTCACAGCTGGAATATAAAAATGCTACTGATTTTTGTATGTTGATTCTGTATCCTGCAACTTTACTGATTTTATCAGCTCAAATAGTTTTTTGATGGAATCTTTAAGCTTTTCTAAAAATAAGATTATATCATCTCCAAATCAGGCTAATTTGACTTCTTCCTTTCCAAATTGGATGCCCTTTATTTCTTTCCATTGTCTAACTGCTCTAAGTAGGGCTTCCAGTACTATGCTGAATAACAGTGGTGACAGTGGGCATCTTTGTTGTGTTCTAGATCTTAGAGGAAAGGTTTTCAATTTTTCCCCATTCTGTGTGATACCAGCTGCGGGTCTGTCACATTTGGCTTTCATTGTGTTGAGGTATTGTCCTTCTATACTCAGTTTTTTGAAAACTTTTATCAGGAAAGGACGTTGAATTTTATCAAATACTTTTTCAGCATCAGATGAAATAATCTTTATGTGTTTGTCCTTCATTCTGTTGGTATGATGTATCACATTGATTGATTTGCATATGTTGAACCATCCTTGCATCCCTGGGGTAAAGCCCACTAGGGTCATGATGAATTATATTTCCAATGTGTTGCTGAATTCAGTTTGCTAGTATTTTGTGGAGGATTTTCACATCAATATTTATCAAGGATATTGGCCTGTAGCTTTCTTTTTTTTTGATGTGTCTTCATCTGGTTTTGGTGTCAGAGTAACACTAGCCCTGCAGAATGAGTTTGGAAATAATTCCCTCCTCTGTTTTTTGGAATAGTTTGAGCAGGGTTGCTATTAGCTCTTCCTTAAATGTTTTGAAAAATTCAGCAGTAAAGCCATAGGCTCCCAGGTTTTCTTTTCTTTCTTTTTTTTTTTTTTTGCTGGGGGACTTTTTATTACAGCTTCCATCTCCTGTTATTGGTCTGCTCACGTTTTGGACTTCTTCATGATTAAATCTTGGCAGCTTTGTATGTCTAATTATTGGTCCATTTCATCTAGATTTTCCAGCTTATTGGCATGTAGTTGCTCACAGTAGCCTCTAAGAATCCTTTGAATTTCTGAAGTATCAGTTGTTATGTCTCCTTTTTCATTTCTGATTTTATTACTTGAGTCTTCTCTCCTTTTTTCTTAGCGAGGCTGGTTAAAGGTTTGTCTATTTTATTTATTTTTTCAAAAAACCAACTTTTCATTTTGTTGATCTTTTGTATTTTTTTAATTTCAATTTCATTTATTTCTTCTCTGATCTTTCCCAGTTCTTTAAGAACTGGGAAAGCATCATTAGGTTGTTTATTTGAAGTTTTTCTACTTTTTTTGATGCAGACAATTACAGCTATAAACTTTTCTCTTAGTGCTGCTTTCACTGCATTCCACAGGGTTTGGTATTTTGTGTTTCCATACTCAATTTTTTCTTTTAAGAAATTTTTAATTTCCTTCTTAATTTTTTTCATTGACCCATTGGTCATTCAGGAGCTTTGTTTAGTTTCTATGTGCTTGCATAGTTTCCAAAATTCCTCATTATTGATTTCTAATTTTACTCCATTGTGGTCAAAGATACTTAATATAGCTTCAATTTTTTTGAATTTTTAAAGACTTTGTATTGTCTATATACTATATACTAATATATAGTATATAGTAATCATTGAGAATGATCCATGTGTGTAGGAGAAGAATGTATATTATGCAGTTGTTGTATGAAATGTTCTGTAAATATCTACTAGGTCCATTTGGTCTAAGTCTGTACAGATTAAGTCCAATGTTTCTTTGTTGATTTTCTGTCTGGATAATGTGCCCAATGCTGAAAGTAGGGTGCTGAAGTCTCCAGTGACTATGGTATTGAGGTTCTCTCTCTCTCTTTAGCACTAATGATATTTGCTTTATATATCTGGGTGCTCCAGTATTGAGTGCATACACATTTAAAACTGTTAAATCCTCTTGCTGATTTGACACCTTTATTATTATACAATGACTTTCTTTTGTCTAATTTTTATAGTTTTTTTTGTTTTACTTTTCGTGTTGAAATCCACTTTGATGGGTGTAACTATAGCTACCCTAGCTCTTTTTTGGTTTTCATTTTCAGGTAATATATTTTCCCATCCCATTATTTTCAGTCTCTGTGTGTCTTTATAGGTGAAGTGTGCTTCTTGTAGGCAAGAGATCAATGGGTCATGGTTTTTTATCTAGTCAGCCACTCTATGTCTTTTGATTGGAGAGTTTAGTCCATTTACATTCAATGTTATTACTGATAAGTAAGGACATATTCCTGCCATTTTGTTATTTGTTTGCTGGTTGTTTTGTGGTTTCCTCTTCCTTCTTCTTGTCTTCCTTTTACTAAAGATGACTTGTTTGTTTGTATGTTTTAATTTCTTGCTTTGTATTTTTTGGTGTATCTGTTGTATGTTTTTGATTTACAGCTATCATGAGGCTTGCAAGTAATATAACTCATTAATTGAAATTGATGGCAATGTAACACTGATTACATAAACCAAAAAACTAACAAACCACCAAAGAGAAAACTAATTTAAAAATCTACACTTTGACTCTGTCCTCCTGCTTTTTAACTATTTGTTGTTTCTATTTATATCCTATTTTACTGTCTATGTCTTGAAAAGTTGTCATTGTTATTATTTTTAATTGGTTCATCTTTTAGTCTTTCTACTTAAAATATGAGTAGCTTACATACCACAATTACAGTGTTACACTATTCTGTGTTTTTCTGTGTACTTTATTGTTACCAGTGAGTTTCTTAACTTCAGATGAGTTCTTACTGCTCATTAACACCCCTTTCTTGCAGATTGAAGAACTCCCTCACACATTTCTTGTAGGATAAATCTGGTGGTGATGAAATCCCTCAGTTTTTGTTTGTCTGGGAAAGTATTTCTCCTTCATGTTTGAAGGATATTGTCACTGGATATACTATTCTAGGGTAAATATATATATATATTTTAATCCTTAAGCACTTTAAATATGTCATGTCACTCCCTTCTAGCCTATAAGGTTTCCACTGAAAAATCTGCTGCCATGTACTGGAGCTCCACTGTATGTTCCTCATTTCTTCGCTTTCACTGATTTTAGGATCCTTTCTTTATTCTTGGGCTTTGAGAGTTTGATTATCAAATGCTTTGACGTAGTCTTTTTTGGGTTAAATTTAATTGGTTTCTAGAACCTTCTTGCATGTGGATATTGATATCTTTCTCTAGGTTTGGGAAGTTTTCTGTTATTATCCTTTTGAATAAACCTTCTAGCCCCACTCCTCCATCTCCTGTTTATGGGCAATAACTCTTAGATTTACCCTTTTGAGGCTATTTTCTAGATCTTGTAGGTACGCGTCACTGTTTTTTTTTTTTTTTTTTCCTTTTTCTTTTGTTTCCCCTAGCTGTGTATTTTCAAATAGCCTGTCTTCAAGCTCACTATTTCTTTCTTCTGCTTCATCAATTCTGCTGTTATGAGACTCTGATGCATTCTTCAGTATGTCCATTACGTTTTTCAACTCCAGAATTTCTACTTGATTCTTTTCAATTATTTCAGTATCTTTGTTAAATTTATTTTATAGGATGCTGAATTCCTTCTCTGTTATCTTGAATTTTGTTGAGATTCCTCAAAAAAGCTATTTTGAATTCTCTATCTGAAAGGTCACATATCTCCATCTCTCTAGGATTGACCACTGGTGCCTTGTTTGGTGATGTCATGTTTTCCCAGATAGTCTTGATGATTGTGGATGCTCATCAGTGTCTGAACATTGAAGAGTTAGGTATTTACTGGAGTCTCTGCTTCTGGGCTTCTTTATACCTGTCCTTTTTGGGAAGGCTTTTGAGGTATTTGAAGGAACTTGGGTGTTGTGATCTAAGTTTTTGGTCACTGTAATGCTATCTGCATTAAATGAGGGCACCCCAAGCCCAGTAATACTGTGGCTCCTGCAGACTCATAGAGATACCCTCTTGGGGGTCTTGGATAAGGTCTCAAAGAATTCTCTCGATTACCAGGCAGAGACTTACTTCTATTCCCTTACTTTCTCCCAAACAAATGGCATCTCTCTCTTGTGTTGAGCTGCCTGGAGCTGGGGAAAGGGTGACACATAAGCACTTCTGTGGCCACCACCCTGGGACTGTGCTGGATCAGACCTGCAGCCAGCACAGGACTGGGTCACATTCAAAGCCTGTGGTAACCACTGCCTGGTTACCACCTATGTTTGCTCAAGGCTCTACAATCAGCGGGTGGCACAGCTAGCCAGGCTTGTATCCTTCCCTTCGGGGTGTCAAGTTCCCCCTGGTCCCTGGTGGGTCTAGAGATGCCATCTAGGAGCCAGGATCTGAATTTGGAATCTATCTGGTACTCTATTAGGAATCTACCTGTTGCTCTATTCTACTGTGGTTGAGCTGGCACCCAAGCCACAAAATAAAGTCCTTCCCACTTTTCCCTACCTATTCCACAAGCAGAGAATTCTCTCCCATGATCACCACTGACTGCTCCAGGCCCACTGCAAGTACTGTCTAGCTATCACAGATGTTCATTCAATGCCTAAGGGCTCTTCAGTCAGCTCCTGGTGAATGCTCTCATGCCTAGGGCTCTCCCTTCAGGGCCGTGGGCTCCCCTCTGACCTAAAGGCAGGTGCAAAAATGCCATCCAAGAGCTATGGCCTGGAATCAGAGACCCCACATGCCGACTTGGTGCCCTATCCCACTGTTGCCAAGCTGGTACCTAAGCTGCAATAGGAAGTCCCCTTTATTCTTCCTTCTCCTTTTCTCAAGTAAAAGGAGTCCCTCTCCATAGCCACCACAGCTAGGAATGCGCTGGGTCATACCTGAAGCCAGCACATATCTGAGTCTCACCCAAGGCCTGCGTCAAGTACTGCCTTGCTACTACTGTTGATTATTCAGAGCCCGAGGGTGATGAATCTTAGCAGCAGGAGATGAATCTTGTCAAGATTGGATCCTTCCTTTCAAAGAAACAAGCTTCCTTCAGGACATGTGTAGAAATGGTATCTGGGAACCAGGGCCTGGAATTGGGGCCTCAGACTCTGCCTGGTGCCCTTTCTTTCTGTGACTGAGTTGGTATCCAAGTTGCAAGGCAAATTCCTCTTTACTCTTTCCTCTCCTCCCTCAAGTGGAAGGAAGACATCTCTACCGGAGCTGTGAGCTGAGATGCTTGGGGCTGAGGGAGGGGTAGCACAAGCACTCCCTTGGCTGCCCTGGCTGGTGTCTCACCAGGTCATGTGTCTGCTGAGTCCACTGGCTTCAAGCCCAGCAGAGCAGCAGGACTTGTCCAGGAATTGTGGTCCTTGTGGCCTAAACTGCCTGGACCCCAGAGCACTTCATCCCATGGTGGTGATGCTTTGCCAGAACTCAGGTTCCAACAGCTGAGATGGGAGATTCTTCTCTGGCTAGGACTGGTCTAAATGCCCCCTCCATGGGTGTTGGCTAAGTTCTACCCAGTGCTGCTTTCTGCTGTGAAAGGGCACTGAGTTCCAATGCAAAACCCTACACTCACTGAGCTCTTCCTCCCCCAAGTGCACAGATTCTCTCTCTGTGTCATTCGGCTGCTGCTGGAAGACTGGCATGGGGTGATGGTGTGGGCAATCAAGACTGTCTTTCCTACCCTCTTCAGTGCCTCTTTCAGTAATATGACTCAAAACTAGGTATTGTGTGATTGCTCACCTGGTTTTTGGTTCTCACAAAGGTGCTTTTGTTGTGTGGATACTTGTTCAATTTGGTATTGCTGCAGGGAGGACGATCAGTGGGGGTTTCTATTTCGCCAACTTGTTCCACCTCCTTCCCTTTACTTTGTAGTATTCATTCTCTTGTTTACAACCTTCCAGCCGCACTTGACTTCATATTCCTGGAACTCTGGAAGATCAGCACCCACTGCTGGAATGCTCTTCCCAATTCTCCCTCTCTCCTAATTTGTAGGGCTAGCTCCTCTCAGTACCAATGTCACTTCCTCAGTCACATACCCCAGTCACTCATTATACGACCTAGTTTTATCTTTTTCACAGAAGTGACCACTATCTGAAATGTGTTTTTTGTTTTGTTTTGTTTTTTGTTTGGTTTGTAAGCTCCATGAAAGCAAGAAGCATGTCTATTGATATTACTAAATATTTGTTAAATGCAGTCTGTCTAGGAGCTCTGGTTTACCATGTTTCAGTTATGGTTTGTGGTGAAGCTGAAGCTACCCAGCGTCATCTCTGTCCCATCTGCAATGAACCCTGAGGTGTATGTGATCCACAGCTTCACAAGATGGGCTTTATTTAACTACCTCTCAATACGCCAAGGGAGTAATTTCTTACTGGCTAAAAGGTAGTGCCGATTTTCTGAATTATATTAAGAAAACTGTCAACGGTAAAACAACTTTTAGAAAAAATATAAGCAATAATTCAATAAATAAGGCAATATAAGTTGTTTTTCATGGAATTCAATAAGGGTGTTTTAATTTTTATTAGAAAAAAAATAGCCTAAAAACACTTTTACTTTAGTTTTCTTAAATTGCTCTGAGTAAAAACATTATTCAATGTGGTCAATCTAACAGATGGTGTTATTCCCATTTTACAAATTTTGAAACTGAATATTTAAGTAATTTGCCAGAGTCAGAATGCTGTCAGCATCAGAACTGGATTTTCAAACTTAACTTTATCTGACTCGAAAGCTTTTGTCTTTCACCACCACCCTATTGCTTCTAAAATGTCAAACATCGGCTGAACCACATGATAGGTATCCTACAAATGTAAGTTTATCTTTCTCATCCCCTTCCAGTAGTGCCTCTGCTTCTTTCCGTACTCTGCCCCACCAGCAGGTACTGATGATTGTCTGCCATATTCTATTTCATGGAATATTTCTTAAGTTTTACCTCTTGATGAAAACACATCCCAAGTGTCTGAGAGAAGATCATTAAAATTACAACTTAATAGAGAACTCACCCAACTGCATACGCAAAACCTCACTAAAATTGTCTTTACTCCTGTTTGGAAATATTACTTTTCTATTGCATTCCCGGTATATTAACTGTCTAGGCCATGCGATGTGCTGTGGCAGAAAGAACATGGGCTCTGGGGTCAAAGAATCTGGGGCCCCAGGACTCATCTCTGCCATTGACTGGTTGTGTGGCTGTGGACACATTTTTATGACTTCTCTGTATATGTTTCCTCATCTATAGCTTTGAGAGAACAGCCTACCCCTTCACACTGTGGGATGCTTCCTGCCTGGCACATCGTGAGCCTTCCATAAAGGTTAGTTTCCTTCTTCCCCTCACTTTGCCCCACCCTTTTGGTATTCTCTACTGTTTTAACCTTCTGGAAGTATAGAGGATGCACAGAGAGTCTCTATTTTGTATTTGAAAAAAACCTTTTAGGGCAGTACTTTGGAAAAATAAAAGTTGTATGTTGAAATGAGTGCTGCATGTTCCATCGACATCCTGGGAGCTGACAGGTTTATTTCCATGATGCAGCAGGGCTGAGAGAAGTTGAACTTTGCTTTTGGAATTGCTCTTAAAGCTAGTTTATGAGTAAACTGAGAAAGGCAGCTTCATTACTTATTAGTATTTTTGGCAAAAATAAAACAAATGTATACAGTGACAGTTTTACCATGCTCCTTATCACTGCCTTGGGTCCAAATGATCTTATTATTTTTAAAGATCAAAATGACCACAAAAGGATAAAGATGTGAAGCCTGGAAATATGTCAAAAGGCTAACGATAATTCCAAAAGATGAGTTCTAGCACTGAGTTGGCACAATGGGGGCAACATGGACATTTAGGTATAACCCCTCATGGTGACTATTTTACAGGGATCTTTATTTGGGCCAATCTGCTTATTAGATTGTTTATTTTAAACACTTATCTAATATGAAACTTAGCTGCACAAAAATATTGCAATCAGTTCAACAGGATTTACTGTGTACTTCTGATAAGCCAATACTACTTAGAAGAAATCCTTCAGATTATTGTCTGGAAACTTTTTACGGTGCACACTTCATCAGTAGTAGACTATTAAGTGTGTACTCCAAATTTCTGTATAATTTACTGACAAATTATATACTTATATTTTAATTATGCTCTTAGGGTAAGCCCTCATGAAGGGGATTAGTGCCCTTATAAAAAAACACAAGAGTTTGCTTTCTCTCCTTTTCTCTCTGGTCTCCACCATGTGAGGTGGAGGACATGGCAAGAAGACTGCCATCTGTCAACCCGGAAGCAGGCCCTCACCAGAATTCAATCTGTTGACAGGATGACCTTGGCCTTCTCAGCCTCCAAAACTGTGAGAAATAAATGTTTGCTATTTAATCTACCTAGTCTATGGTGATTTGTTTTAGCAGCAGAGCTAAGACAATGTATTTATAAAGTATGTGCATTGTGAAACAGATAATAAAAATTAATAAATATGAGATACAAATGTATGTATGTGTATGTGTGTATTCATTCTAATATTTCCTTTCTTTATCCCAATGGAGTGGTTTGTATGTCTGGTGTACATGTATACATCCTGCTTTGTAGAAGATTGCTTTAGATGATACTTGTGATAAAGGGGTAACACTTCTTGTAAACGGTTGTTAAAACTGTTACCTTCACATCTGTTTAGCAATATCCATTACCTATACCAAAACCAGATGACAATGCAGATTCATCCAAAGTGTAATTTAGGAAGACTAGACTTGAATGCAATTTTATCATTACTTGTCCAGAAGACAAAGCTTAATATAGTTGCTAAAAACTGCATGAGCATGAGATATTATCAAATAATGGAATGCTATGAAGACATAGGAAGACATTTCTGTAAGTGTGATATGTAAAGGAACCAAAGATACAACTTTGAGTACAGTAACTGACAGTAAGCCAACACGTTCTGAGTTGGCTCTAGTTTGATTATGAGCCCTACAAAGTTTAAGACTTAAACAGTTATGGCCTAAACAGCTGTATTTCCAGCCACAAAGCCTGTTAGAGTTGCATCAGTCTTCGGAGAAGCACTCACAGAGGCTTGTAACAATGATGTTACAAGAAGCTAACTATAAAAATAGATGCCGGGCATGGTGGCTCACACCTGTAATCCCAGCATTTTGGAGGCGGAACGGCAGGCAGATCACTTGAGGTCAGGAGTTTGAGATCAGCCTGGCCAACATGGTGAAACCCCGTCTCTATTAAAAACACAAAAATTAGCCAGGGGTAGTGGCAGGCGCCTGTGATCCCAGCTACTTGAGAGGCTAAGGCAGGAGGATTGTTTGAGCCCGGGAGGCAGAGGTTGCAGTGAGCCAAGATCATGCCACTGCACTCCAGCCTGGGGGACAGAGTGAGATTTTGTCTAAAAAATAATAATAATAAAAATAAAATGAATAAATACATAAATAAAAGAAAAAATAAAAACGATAGCAAGAGAGAAAGGCAGGTGAGGCATGAGACCATCTATCACTAACTATGTATATGGGAGGGGGTGTTACCTCAGTTGCTGTTCATATGTGTACTCAAGTTACAGAAAAACATTCATAAATCCAAAAGATCTGTCAGACGAAAGATTACTCGCTATTGCTATACAATTGCAACAAATTAGTTCAAAAAATTTCTTAAAGCTCTTTTATTGGGGATAATATATGCTTTCATAATGTTTTAAAGTCCATTTCGATTTACGAGTTTTTTTCTAAAATAATGATATGAGACTAAGAAGCTTGGTCTGGATGTAGAAAACTCAGTCCTTTTGAAGAAATAGCAAGGAATTCGATTTATAATAAGCTTTGTTAAATTTGCCAGTTCACATTAAAGAACTATAAGACACTAGAAATACATAATTAAGAGAAGATTTCAGACTGCAATAAAAATCACTCAAAAGCATTTTTAAATGGCCCTTGATTTTAAACCAAAAAAAAAGTATAACAAGTTTTCTTGGAGTAATGTTTGATTTCTTACCTTGCCATACTTCTGTGCATAAGACCCGGTGAGCAGTGAGTGAAAAACAATGATGGTTTCATCCAAATCCCAGACAAACACACGCTGAAGACAAAAAAATAAATATCAGAAAATTAAAAAGTCCAAGGAAACAGAAATCTATTTTCAAGCAGAAAATGTCTCCCTTCCTTGTTAGAGATCATCTTGATATCATTTTATAGAAAATAATACTATTCCTTTTTTCTGTTTTTCAAATTTGCCAAATCTAACTCCTATAAAGCCTGAGGAGCAGGAATGATACAAATAATTATAAGCTTAAGAGTCAGATGTCCTTACTTGAATAAATTAATCCATACATTTACTTGTAGTTAACACCAAAAAGAGATACATTCAGACTTTATGATAGAAGCATGCTTGAAACTCTACATATTTTAAAGTTTTATACCTTAGGGATTCATAAACTTTCACAATTTATGCAAAGAATTAGATTTTAAAGAAATATTTAAAAGAATCAATGAGTAACCACTAAACAGAATTGTCAAGTATGGATCCTGGGGTCATATTAGGCCAGCAGATATGTTGGACTCCCTGGAGTTTTGAAAGATTTCAATTATGAATTAACATTTGAAAACTAGGCAATTTCCCACAAACTTCAGAGTTTTGACTGTAGCACAGCAACTAGAAGTTGTGGCCAGGCTGGCTGCCATTCCTACATGGCAGTGACAGACAGGTCCCTCAGAATGTGCCTTCACTCTGAGCTCCTCACAGTCTGCTGGGCAACTCAGCCCGGTCACACATTTATATCACCTGTCAAGTTCTTGAGGCGATGTGAACTTGCTGCTGTTGTTCAAGAAAAGGAAGTTATCTCTTATAAAGAAGCACAACGTCTGTCATTTGATTTTACAAAATCTGGAAGTTCAATTTTTTTCTTAACTGAAGTATGTGGTATATAAGAAGTAACATATTATGGTTAAGAATAGTTTCTCCTGATGTTTTATAATAAAAATCAACCTTGCTTAGTACAGAGATATCTCAAAAGAGCTCATAAATAGAAAAATGACATATGGTGAAATTTCAGATACACAAATTTTAATACATATTATTAAATGATTGAAATTTGTCCTATTTTTGGAAGATGAATTTTTCTTTCTATACAAATTACTTTTATCTTTTTAAACCTAATGACCCATTTGGACATCTTTCATTACTTTAATGCTATGAAATACAGTGCTACACAGAAAAGTATCTCACAAACAATGGCTATATTTTAAAAATTTGCCGGTGCCAATTTAGATCAAAACATGCAATGATCTCAGGCCAAGAATTTGCAGAGCCATATCATCTTTATATTGTTGTTTTAAATTTTGCTATGATAATGGATGGAATCTCAAACTTCAGAGATGTAAAATGCCTATGACAAAGTGGGTCCATTCAATTCATTATATATCTTGTTTTTTTTTTTTTTTGAGACAGAGTCTTGCTCTGTCACCCAGGCTGGAGTGCAGTGGTACGATCTCTGCTCACTGCAAGCTCCGCCTCCCGGGTTCATGCCATTCTCCTGCCTCAGTCTCTCTAGTAGCTGGGACTACAGGCGCCCACCACCATGTCCGGCTAATATTTTGTATTTTTAGTAGAAATGGGGTTCACTGTGTTAGCCAGGATGGTCTCGATCTCCTGACCTTGTGATCTGCCCGACTTGGCCTCCCAAAGTGCTGGGATTATAGGCGTGAGCATATCTTGTTTTTTAAGTTTGAAACATAATGGAACTGTAAGATAGAGAATGTATCATTCAGTGAAATAAAGCATCAAACTACAATCTTTGAGAATGAGTAGGCATACCTCCAGGTCGCTATCAGGAGGCGGGGAGGGATTATTTTTCCGGCCTCTTCCTCTGGACTTTGACCCAGAACTCCTACAGGTTCTCTCATCAAGATCTTTGATGGGTGTGGAGGGACTCTGCATGGTATCGAACTCTCCTATAGATAACATGACTTGTGTCAAGAATAGTACTTCATTATTAGATCAAGTATGAGTCTTCATTATTAATTATCTTAACAAATTCCTATATCATAAAACCTCCTTATGGCAAGAAAGAGATTTATAATCCCAAGCACACACAAGTGAGTCAGAACTTTTGTAGTTTACACAAACTCCTACTAGTTTTAATCTATGTGATCTATCAAACTTGAATGTCTTTTCTATACCATATGCCTTCAACTTCCTGTCTATACCTTCACCTATTTATCTCCATTTAGATATGTCCTCACCTCCTTTTTTGTCACAGTTCAGAGAATGAGATGTCTTCTTCTGGATCAATTCCATCCCTCCACCTGCAAACCTGACTCCCAACCCCACCTCCTAGGAAGTCACGCTTCATTAGTCAAACCCTCTCTCATCTTCCCTTAGAACTCTCCCATTTCTTGGGGTCACTGATAAGTTTAAAAGTCCTTCCCTCTGACCTGCATTTCCATCTAGATACTATTTGCTTTCATTTTCTCTTTTAAATAACACTTCTTAAAATAGTACGTACTAGTGCTATATGACAGAAATACCATGTGAGCCACAAATGTGATCTTATATAAAATTTTAAAGTTTTTTTATCAGCTATGTTAAAAAAAGTACAAAGGGATATGTAAAATTAGTATTACTTATACGTTAATTGACCTAATATATCCATGTTATCATATCAGTATGTAATCAATGTGTTAATGGACTCAATATATTCATGTTATCATATCCGTATGTAATCAATATAAAATTATCAATTATATGTTTTACATTTACTTTTTCATACTAAGTCTTTGCAATGTTGTGCAGCATTCTATGCTTAGAGCGGATCTCAATCTACACCAGCAACATTACAAGTGCTCAAGAGCCACGTGTGGCCAGTGGCTGCAGCACTGGACAGCACATCTGTCCCCACTTCCTGATATCCAATGTATCATAATCTAGCTTCAGTTCACCAAAACACGATAAAAATACTCCCGCTAAGAGTCCCCAGAAATCACCTTCTTGACAAATGCAATAGACAGACTCAGTCCTTGTCTGCCAGGATCTCTGTGCTGTGTGTGATTCTCTTAAACACCACCTCCTCGAAACTACTATTTGACAGCTGATACTGTGCCTCTCCTAGTTCTAGAATCACTCCGATCAGTCCTTCTCCATTGAGAAAACATTGGTTCCTGTACTTTTCCCATTCCTTATGAGCTAGTATGTCAGAATTCCATCGTCTGCTCACTGTCCTCACTGCACACAGTCTAGGGGATGTAACTCTCTCATGTGTTAATGACCCTATCTGTGATGACTCATACATAAACCTATACCTCCAACTAGGCCACATCCTAAGTTTAGACTTTTTATCTAATATTTCTAATATCTAATTAGACTTTTTTATCTAATATCTAATTAGACTTTTAATCTAATATTTCTGCATGTCCCATAGATAACTAAACTCTGAAATGATTAAAGCTTGTGAGAATGTATGTTAGGAGGTAGAGAGTACTGAGTAGTGGCAAACCTGTGGGAACAATTGTTAAGATAAACTAAGGCAACTGCGAGATACCATATAACAAGCTGAAGAGTCAGAATTACTACATGAGTTCAAGTATTTTATTCAATCTCTCTAAATCTCAGTTTCATAGCAGCTTTCTGGATTACTGAGGAATAAATCTGATTTATATTTAATTTGATTTAAATTATATGTATAAAGTGAAAATTTCTAAGACAGAAGGCAAACTACATTAAATTTAAATTACATGATTTTGAAACGAAAAGATATTATGGCTATCTTTTTTATCATTAAATTTAAAAATTAAAATAAAATAATCCTGAGGACAACCAAGCAGTTATTAATCTAAATAAACAAATCTGAACGAACTAAGCATCACTTTTTCTAAGAAATAGTAATTTTTACATTGCTAACCTCTAATATTTTATTTGGGAAACACTGTGCATGTCAGGACATGATCAAAAAAATATGTCTGTGCTCCAAATATTATTTGCACTTAAAATATTGCCAGCATAGTTCATTTCATAGGTCTATGTTATCACGTGGGTGACAGTAGATGGCATAGCAATAAGGTTTTTAAGTTATGGGGTTGAATATAGCCTTATCTTATAGTCAATCATGTTTCACCTTATTTGTACAGGCATTAAATTAGTCTTTAGGTGTCTGAATATACACCAACTTTTAAATAAAACAACATAAAAGTTCAATTTTTAATTATTTTTGAAACAGAATTTTCCTGAGGTCACTATATTCCACAAACCAAATGTCTGCTTTCAAATAAAATGGTGATTAAAATTAACCCTCACTTATAAAGCATGCATTTAAAAAACATTTTGGATGACATTCCATAAAACCTCTCCTTATAGTCATTATAGATCAATTTTCAGGTGTTAACTATCATAAGGCAACTTTGTTCTTGCCACAGTGCAAGAGCTGACAGAACAAAAACTTGAGAGGTCCCAGTCATGGGTGGTTGTAGGCTGAGTCCATAAAGAAGGAGTTAGCAGGAATAATTCTGCTATTCAAATGAACTGGGATCCAGCAGCTGTCACAGCAAAGAGGTGAAAAGAGCAGAAGAGGAAAGGGAAAAGACTGTGGTTATAGGATGTATCTAGGTTTCAGTAAACCTAAGTCTTTATTCCCATTGATGCTTTTCAAATTACTGAAGAATCTTAAAAGGGCTCTAACAACTTGGACACAATATGGGCAGAAGTGTTTTGATGGGGGTAAAGACAGCCTTTTAAGAAAACTATGAAAGGCAACTCTACATTTATTCACCCCTTAGTACATGGCATGCACTGTTCTTTAAAATTTTTTTTTATTGAAATACGTGTTTGGCTTCATTCACTGCTGTGAGATAATCCATATTCTAGCCTGGGACAGCAGTTGTCCTTTCCTTAATGTGGCTAGAACTTCTTCATGTATATATACTACACTGTATCTATTACAGTGTATCCATTCTGTTGCTGGGCATTTGAGTTATTCACAATTTTAGGTTACTATAAATAAAGCTGTTATATACATTCTTGTACAAGTCTTTGTGGATATAAGCTCTTAATTCCTCTTGGGTATGTATACCTGACAATGTGATTCCTGAGTCAGAAGGAAGGCATATGTTCATCTTTGACAGACACTGACCTTTTTCCAGTGTATTACTCTCTTTCCAGTGTATTAATGACCATGCTAACCCATTGCCCATTTTTATTAATTTAAAGACAGTATTAGTTTACTCTCTTATGACAATGAGAGTTTCCGTTATTCCACATTCTTGTCAATACTTGATATTGTTAGTCTTTTTAATTTTCACCATTTTGGGTGTGTGATGATATCTCACTGTAGTTTTAATTAGAATTTTCTTGATGAGTAATTATGAAGAATACTTTTTCATGTTTCTTGCTCATTTGATATCTTCTTTTTAATGAAGTAACTGTTAGATCTTTTGCCCATTAAGAAAACTAGGTTGTTTGTCTTTGTCTTATTGATTTGTCAAAGCTCTTTTTATGAAACTTTATATATATATATATATATATATATATATGTCTGTATATATATGTATGTGTGTGTATATACATGTGTGTGTGTATGTGTGTGTGTGTGACTCAAACCTTACTCGAACCAGTGAATTACGTCCTTCATTATTGTCTTTTAATAATGGAGAAACTGGAGAAGAGGTAATTAATTTATCAAAATTAAATAGCTTGTATGATGCAACACTGGTATGATTGCAGAACTCCTGCTTTAACCATTTGGTTACACTTTCTCAGGCAAACAGCAATGGACTCTTCAGGTTACCAAAAGGTCAAACCTAGATCTGCTTCTACTTATAAAAGAGTCATATAACAACCTACTCGAGAGAGAGAAAATATTTGCAAACCATACATCTGATAAAGGGTTAATATCCAAAATACATAACGAACTGAAACGACTCAATAGTAAAAAACAAATAACCCAAATAAAAAATGGGCAATGGGTTGGCATGGTCATCACTCAAAAGAAGACATAAAAATGACAACAGTTGTATGAAAAATGCTCAACATGACTCATCATCAAAGAAATGCAAATTAAAACTACAATGAGATACCACCTCACACCTGTTAAAATGGCTATTATCCAAAAGAAGAAAGATAACAAGTGTAGGAGATGCTGTGGAGGATGAAAATCTTGCACACTGCTGGTGGGGGTGTAAATTAACACAGCCATTTAGTCCGTTTTCACATGGCTATAAAGAACTACTCGAGAGTGGGTAATTTACAAAGGAAAGAGGTTTAGCTGACTCAGTTCAGCATGGCTGAGGAAGCCTCAGGAGACTTACAATCATGGCAGAAGGGGAAGGGGAAGCAAGGCACCTTATTCACAAAGTGGCAGGAAGGAGAAGGAAAGCAGAAGGAACTACCAAACATGTATAAAACTGTCAGATTTCATGAGAACTCACTCATTATCATGAGAACAGCATGGAGAAAACTGCCCCATGATTCAATTATCTCCACCTGGTCTCTCCCTTGACACATGAGGATTAGGGGGATTACAATTCAAGATGAGATTTTGGGTGGTGACACAGCCAAACCATATCAGCCATTATAGAAAACACTATGGAAGTTCCTAAAAAACAGAACTACCATACGATCCAGCTATCACACCGCTGGGTATACAGCAAAATAAATGAAATTAGTATGTTGAAGAGATATCTGCACTTTCATGTTCATTGCAGCATTATTCACAAATAGCCAAGATATGGAGTCAACCTAAGTGTTCATCAATGGATAAATGGACAAAGGAAATGTGGTATATGTACATTATGGGATACTGTTTGGCCTTAAAAAAGAAAATCCCGTCATCTGAGACAACAAGGATGAACTTAGAGAACATTATGTTAAGCGAAATAAGCTAAGCTCAGAAAGACAATTACTACATGATCTCATTTACATGCGGAGTGCAAAAATGTTGAACTCACAGAAGAAGTGAGTAAGATGTGGTTGCTAAGGGCTGTGCGGCTGGAGAGGGAGACTGGGGAGCTGTTGGTCTAAGGATATAAAACTTCAGCTAGACAAGAGGAATAAGTTCAAGATATCTATTGTACAACATGTTACTATAAGAAATAACAATGTATTGTATTTCTAAAAATCACTAAAAGAATAGATTTTTGGGGTTCTCACCACAAAATGATAAGCATGTGAGGTAATGCATATGTTAATCAGCTCAATGTAGCCATGTCACAATGTATATGTATTTCAAAACCATGGGTTATACATAAAAGTAGATACAATTTCTTTTTAAAGACTCAAACTCCTGGACTCAAGCAAGCTTCTTGCCTCAGCCTCCAGAGTAGCTGAGATTACAGGTGTCGATCATTGAGCCGATATATACACTTTTTTATTTGTCAGTTAAACAATAAATTTTTAAAAAGTCACATGGGCGTTATATAATTTCTGTGAGATGGAGGGCCAAAGAATTCACTGAAAGAACTTCACAGAAGTAAAAGAGCATGTCCTGCAAAGGCCATGCGATACATCTGGGCTCCTAGAGCAATCACCCAGGTGGAATTGTACTGACCTCTATTCCTTTTGAAGGTGCTATCCTTTCTTCTGATAAAGGGTAAAACCAGGAACTTGAGCTCAACCAGTCATTAAACATTTGTTGACACTTTTTTTAAAAGGAGAAAGCCGTTAATTCCAGTGCCTCTGCCAAATTTCACTCAGGTAATTGCACAAGGGCATAGCAATGCCACAGGTAGGGAAAATGTAAATTGGCAGTTGAATGTGGTCCTTTCTATCTAAATCCTCTTGTTAGTTTCCATTAGATGAGTTAGCACTTTGCTTCTCTTCCTTTCCTTACCTGAAATACCATGAAGTTATCAAAAGGCTGCTGTGTTCTGCCTAAGAAATTGGCTTCTTTTCAGAGAGTGAAATGATCTTACTATATCCTTTACTTTTCTGGAGCCCTTGTTAGGTTCAATTAGCTAATGTATTGTAATGTTTGTCAAAGTCTCAGGGTAAAACACAATATTGTTATACAAGACTAACTGTATTTGATTTTAAAGATGTTTAAAATATTTGAAAAGGAGGAGCTATAAAAATATTTCTCATCTTCATGTGCGAATCTGTCCTCAAACTTTCTTAATACAAATAAAAATATGATACACCCAATATAAATTTTACATTAAAGAAGACCTTTGGAAAGATAATGAAGTAAAATGTCTGTTCGTAATCTGCATGGTAGTGTTTCTTTAAATCCACTGTCAAACTACCTAATAAGGTAAATTAAATAATGGAATGCTATTTGCAATTTCCAAATAACATCAGTCATTACAAAATTGCCCTAGGCTTTTCTTGACCCAATACTATACATGATTGAATAATTATCCTTTAATCAGTATAGTAATGAATAACTGTACCTTCTAAGTTTTGGATATTTAGATCCCACTTTATTTCATTAGACTTATCTCTAAATCAGAACAACCAGCTGTCTCTTACTGAACATAAGGTATGTTTTCATTATAAAAGTAGAATTCAACAGTGACTGTTCTATGAAAAACTGTGGGTTTCATTTTGGGTTTCTACTTTAAGTCCAAAATGCAGAACCAGTCAATGGGAAATACTTTTCTTGCCCTTGAACTAAATACATCAGATTCCATCAATAATAAAGAAAAATTCCATAGTTATAAACTTGTTTGCTTTTTGGCTGTATGCCAGATCTAAAAAGGCAAAATTAAACTTAAAACGACATTGACTGAAGGTCTGAGGTCATAGAATTCTTTAAAGATCCAGACATGTGTTGTTACAATTCTGGCTGAGAGAATAATATAGTTATAAGCAGAATTAATTCCTTCTTTAAATTCAACAGACAGTCTAATAAAATATGAAAATGATGTCAAACCGTATTTCTTGGCCTTAGCAACCAATGGAGGCCTGATGAAATTGCAGCATTCTGATAGTGAAAGTCAGAATTCCATATGTGAATGTGTCACATCCACAGTCACATACTCGGACTATCTACCTGCCTGTATTTAATATATTTAATATGAATAAACAGCTATTTTCAATACTGATTATTCTAATAAGGAAAGTAACCATCTGTGTTTTTCCTGCAGAGAAGCTTTCTTGTGATTATATGGAAATTGGACCAAAAGCAACATTTTACACAAAGCTCTACATAGCATATACCGTATCTGAGTACACAAATGGGTTTCATTCTTGGTAGCTGTAGTCTAGCAATTTAACAAAACACCCTGCTGGTCTTGTCCGTCATTCAGTCTCTGATATCTTGATGAATAAATATATCTGTGATTTCATTTTTAAATACTCGCCCTACCTTGTTTTCCCCACACATTCATCACTGAGAAAAACCTTCCAATATCTCCCTTCCTAAAGTAACTGCTTGTTAAGCAAGGAATTCTGAAATCATTCTTTGAATGAAAGAAGATCTTTGATGTGATGCAAGTATTGACCCAAAGAGGATCATGACAGATTTGGAACATGTGATTTGGGCTGGGGCTTAATAAGTAAGGCTCCTAGGGCACAAAATTTAAGAACGAGTTCCACCTTACATTTTTTGCTCTGGGTGCTTCACTGACCTCACCCTAATCCTGGCCTTGCAAGAGGTACAGATACCCAGGGAGGCTAAGGCTAGCTGAAAAATTCAAAACAGAGAGCCCCAAAGGGACAAGGACCAGAAATTCAAAGAGGCTGTGTACTCACAGGTAGGAGGATATAAAAGGAAGGTAAGGGGAAAGAAACTAAAATGTAGGGGCATCAAAGACAAGCTGCATCTACTAGACAATTATTCCTTGGACCCATAGGTAAAGATTATATTCTGAACAGGGAACTACAAATCATGAGTGTTATCATTTCATCAATTCATGATATAAACATATCTTGGCTGTTGCTTAAAATATCAGTTTCATTTTTACTTTATGTCCAAATTAGTTTACTTGTTAATATCTCCCATATGACCTACCATTTTCCCTTTCTCACTATTGTAATTACTTGCTTGATCCTTGTCTTGCTTGTTAAATGGAAGCTAAAGGTGTGCAAAGAGCTCATTCACTGCTGAAATACCAGTTTCTAGCACAGTGCTGATACTTACTATGCACTCAATAAACAATCGTTTAATGGCATTGAGTCATCTTGGCCCCACTGGTCCAGTTAAAAAGAGTGTTTTACAGTATTGTGACCATGTTTCCCTATTTTCCCTCCCATCCAAAGCTAAGTAAAAAAGAAGTAGAGATGAATTTGGATCTTGCAAATAACCAAAGGCAGAAAAATATACTTGAACAAATTATTGATATTTTAAAAATTTCTTAACCTCATTTTTCTTAGTGACTTTTGAGAGTTCTTTATATATTTCTATAATTCCTTTATCAGTATGTGTATTATAAATATTTTCTCCAAATCTATAGCTTGTCTTTTTATTCTTATAACAGTGTCTTTTGAAGAGCAAAAGTTCTTTACAATTTTTTGAAATCTAATTTTATCTATTCTTTTCTGGTATGAATTGTGTTTTTAATGTCATATCTATAAAATCTTTATGTAGCCCAGGGTCACAAAGATTTTCACCATTTTTTCTTCTAGAAGTTTTATAGTTTTAGCTTTTTAGATGTAGGCTTACAATCCATTTTGAGTTAATTTTTGTATACAAGTTGAGATTCTTTCCTCTTTTGCATACAGATGTCCAATTGTTCCAGCACCGTTTGTTTAAAAAGACTGGCCTTTGTATCCTGATTCAAAAATCTGCTTTCTAGCATAAATATGCATCTGTTTCTGGACTCTCCATTGTGTTTCATTGCTGGATGTGTCTATCCATTTGCATTCTCTTGATTACTGTACATTATAAGTCTTTAAATCAGGTTATCTGAGTCTTTCTTCAAACTTTGTTCTTATTTTTAAAAATAGTTTTGACTATTCGAATTCATCCACCTTTCCTTGTGATTTTAGAACCATCTCAATAATTTCTCCAAAAAGTCCTGGAACTTTTCTTAGGATTATGCTGAGTCTCTGTTAAATTTGCTTTTAACTTTAAATACTTCAGCTGTGTCAAATTATGTGTAGCAAATGCAATGTGAATACCGCAAGTTTCAGATAATGAAACACACAATGGATTTTAAATACACACTGATCACACAAAGACATTAAACTACCTACCACTGATTCTACAAATCCCAGGAATGTAGGAAATGTTCACTGGCTAGAGCTACTGACAACTTACAAAGGTGAAGGGCTTATGCAGTCTCTTTAGCATAAAGGAAATAATATCAGTCATACTCAAGGAAGATAATATTACAACTTTGTTGCAAGCTCTTCACAAAACGAATAATGAGTCTGGTAAAAGCACCATATTCATATGTACACCATCATTTAGAGATTAAAATCACCTATCTGTCCCATATCTAAAAGAAGGATCTTCTGGAATGCCAGAAGAGCCTCACCTTATACAGTCATGCTACCACAGATTAAACATCAGAACAATTATCTGGGAGCTTTCAGCCATGTTTTCGGAATGTCCACTTTCTCCATTTTACTAGATACTGCAAAACCTATAAAAGTATTTCACCTGGGTGAAGATCTGTACCTGGTTGGTTAGTCAGTCCTGGGAGAGATTCCTGCAACTGGTAAGTAGAGGTTGAAGAGGGTGTGCCATCGGCTGTGTTATTTGATGTCATATATGCTCCATACGTTGATGCTGAATAATACTGTGCATACTGGTTTTGGCCAAAGGCTGTATAGGATGGATAATCCTGAAACAATAATTGAGATGTGTGTGTTTGAAAGAGAAATTACTCTTTAATACTCTCCAAAGAAAACCAGTCATTACAGTAACTGAAAGATTACTGAAAGTCTTTAGTGAACTTTTCAATTATTTAGTTTCCCTCCTTTGTTACAGAGATAAACGAAAGCACTGAATCAACACCCTTGACCTGCTTTTTATTAAAAAATTTTAAGAACCTTAAAATGATGATAATCACCCTTCAAAATCCTTTTACATAGTAGGATGATGAGTAAGGAATTGTTGTGATAATTGGTGTTTAATATATCTAGCATGTGTCAGCCCAAAACATTATCGGTGATGACAAATCCTTGGTCATCATCGATAACATTAAGATCCCCTGATGAAATGTGTTCCAAAGGAAACAAAGATCCACATTTGATGTGGTTTCCAAAAAATAAAAGAAATAATCTTTATAAGTAAATATGCATACTATCATAAAGGATCAGGTAATATGGCAGAAAACTAAAATTCTATTAGTCTGAAAATTTCAAGATCCAATGTTTCCCACTACCACTTGTGAGCCAAGAACAAAAACCTCATCATATCTAAACAAAGTTCCTAGCAATATCTCTCAAAGTAAAACAGTGATAGTAGACGTTTACACAGTGCTTACTCTGTATCAAGACACTGTTCTAAGGGCTCAAATATATTTATTCATTTAATCCTCATAATCTCTTATGTGGTCTTAATACTATATTCATTTTACATCGAAGGGGACTAAGGCACAGAGTGGTTAAGTGATTTGCACAAGGTCACACAGCTAGTAAGTTTCAGAGCTAGATTTGAACCCAGAGTGCCTAAGTCAAACACCTGTGCTGAAGCGCTCTGTTAGCCTATTAATTCCTGCAGAAGAAGATGAGGTTACATACTGGAAAGGTCAGGCTATTCCCCACTGGGGAATATAATGTCTTTTCATATTCAAACATATCTCAAAGATCTCCCTTTCTTTTCATTTCCACTGTCGTCCCCCTTGTCCAAGCTACCTTTTCTTCCTATTGCAGGCAATGTATTCATTTTTAAATTTATCTCCTCTTTCCATTTTTGACTTTCTCCAAAGACCTTGGTGGCAGAGTTATCTTCTCAAAACATAAATTAAATGATGTAATTTTCTTGCTCAAAATCTTATCATAGCCTCCCACTGGGTTTGGAACAGAATCCAAATTCCTTATTGTAAACCACCAGGCCTTACGTGAGTAGGCCCCCACCTATCTCTGCAAATGTGTTTCCGCACTTGCCCCTCATGCACTAACTAAACTCCAGCCTTTTTTTTTTTTTTTTTTTTGAGTTCAGTGACACACCAAGTCTTCCATCCATCGGGGATTTGGTACACGCTGCTTTCTTTGCCTCAAACACCACTGCCCTTCTTCACCTAACTCTTAGAAGTCTTGGCCTAAATGTGGTTTCCATAGAGAAGCCTTATATAAAACCTCCCCTATTCAAAATTATACTTCAGTTGATGTTTTAACAGAGCCTGTTCTCTTTCTAAATCTGTACTTGTGTGTTTACTGGTTTATTGTCTGTTTGTCCCAGTAGGCTGTAAGCTCCATGAGGCAGGAATCAGATCTGATCCACTCCGGCCCCACCTTCGTGTACCCCAGTTACAGACCAATTCCTAACACTTAATGGGCACTCAATAGGTATTAGCCAAAACAACAAACTGGTGCTCAGGCATGGTCCCAAATACAGATTACATTTTATATTGTGATCCATTGTATTTAAATCTTCACAGATTTTCAGATCTGTTTTATGATTAACTGTTTTTAAAGAAATGGTTTTTTCTTTACAAATCTTTTCTTAATCCTTCCAAATAGAGGCAGAGTAATTTTTCCCTTATAGTACAACTCTGCCTAGTGTATATTTTTGTTATTATATTCACTATATCTCACCCTCTGTCCATCTTATTTTCATATTTGTTTCTTTCGGAGGACTGAATCCTTCTAAAGAGCAGGGAACAATGACTTACCAGTTTTGAATCTTCAATCCTTAGCCAAAAATCTAACACATAGCAAGTACTCAATAAATGCTTGTTGGACCAATAAATAAACGTGTAAAATCAAGTTACAAAAAAATTCTCAATTAAAAAAATAAAATACATATACTGGCTCTGATGTTTAGTGTTTTAAGATATCGTTTTTCTAACTAATGCTAAATTACAGTTTAATCCTATCAAAAATATTATTTCACACTATTTTAATGATCAAAATTTCCTTTCTGCCTTTTGTTATATCAATAAAACTAAAATAAAGCAAGTTATAAAATCCCTTCAGTAAATCAAAAAGTAAGCACTTGTACAGTAACTTACATTTTAGAACATATAAATGTCTAGCAATTATACTAAAGTAAAATACTGCACTGCCAGACCAGAAGTCAGCCACTCTTCAATCTCAACTACTTCGAATGTGGCTGAAAATAAAAAAATACGGACAAAAGATTTGGAAGTGTCAACATAAATCACGAATTCATCTCACTCTGAGCTGATTCACTCATTTAGGGACATTCACTCTTGCTTCATGCATAATTCTAACATGTTAGATTTTAAAACTCACAAAAATATTAAGAAAACATAATTAGAAGGAGGACTAAAGACTACCAAAGGCAGGCACGGTGACAAAAGCAAAAAGCTGCAGCTGTCAGGAAAGTGGGAATCAAACATTGAAAGTATTCATAAAACTAAAAAATAGAAAAATTATTTAAAAGCCAACAGTAGTCTTTGAGGCATTTTGTTTAGTAACAAAGGACACTTTTTAAGACTGAAAATGTTATATAGCCTGTAGCATAATCCTATAACTGATTTTAATCAATTAATACTGATTCAACCAATTAATACTCATTATAATAACTGCTTTATCAAGAAAAATAAAATTGTTTTTAGTAGTATTTTAAGATAACAGAAAATATCCAATACATTTTGTAATTCCATGCCAAATGATTAAAACAACTACAGTATAAATGTTTAAAACACAAATGTTTAACAATAAAAAAATCTAAAATAGCCAGAATAATACATATTCCAAGAATTCTAGATAGGTAACATTTTTACTATCCTGAAATGTTATAATAATTTTTAAATAAAGAAACCTTATCCTGGGAGGGTACACACATATATGGCAACCCAAGTACTCTTCAAAAATCTGAAATACATATAAAAAGCATAAACACAAAAAGCTACTATACCTGTTGTGAACCACTGAAATTCGTTGAATTGGAAACTGAATTATTTGCATAAATAGTAGATGACGGTGCAAAACTAGAACCTAGTGGTAAAAAACAAACTGCATTTTAAAAGTATTCCTTGTAAAATGATAAAAATATTTCATTTCGCAGAATTCTGTAAGAGAAACACTTTGAAATTCGTCACGAAGACAGTGAAATTTGAAGTTGAGACATTTATACAGAAAATAGGCTTAGCTCTCTCCCTCTTGTAACAGCTGGTAAACCCTTTCCTGTTGAATCTGTTGAGGTAAACAGAAGCACATGGGAACAGTCTTCATAAGGAGTGAGGCTAACATCCAAGGGTTAAGAATCTAGAAGTGCAGGGGTACGCAAATGATAAAATCTTACACAGACTAAGACTGCCTCCAGGAAACTACTGGAACTTTCAAATCATATCAACTGCATTTACATACAAAAAAAAATCACTTGAGTTCAACATTTGTACAGGGTTTTTAGCGTGGGAAAGAAACATACAGCAACTCCCTGTACTTTTGTTCCCTTTGTCTTTTCTTTAGAACAAAAATAGCTGTGAATTAGGGTTCAGACTCAAGGGAGAACTGTTTATACTACACAAATCTAGAGTTTGAGGGCCTTCTAAAACTTTACTGCAAGGTCTGACATTTAATGATTTCTCAAATCAGGGCAAAAACAAGTGAGCTGCCAATTATAGGTTTCGTAAAAAAAAAAAAAAGTCCTTATGAAATGTGCTTGTCAAAAACTAAAATGAAAGGCTATTGAGGTAGCTGATTACTTGTTTTATCAATGTGTTTTGACTAGTCATGTATTATGTAATCAGTGCCATTGAGCTGACCTGGAATAGCCAATATGAAAGTGTTTGAAAAAAATAAAAATACTGTCTGTCACACGGCTAACTGAAGCTATATGAATTTTTGAGGCTACAGCATGCATTCAAATATGTTTTGACCTACATTCTAGGGAAAAAGAGCACTGCTATTCCAGCTGAACATATCTGAATAATTATTTCATTTGAATCAACTGACCAAAATGTCATACCAGTTGGTTCAAATATGTTAATATAGCCCCAAATTTGTGATTTTCAGTACAGACAAAATGACAGATAGTAACCAGCTTTTAAAATTTTTACTATGTCACTAAAATTCTTTTGGCAACTATTGCATTAAGATACAACATGGCTAGGCGTGGTGGCTCATGCCTGTAATCCCAGCACTTTGGGAGGCCATGGCGGGCGGGTCACCTGAGATCAGGAGTTCGAGACCAGCCTGATCAACATAGTGAAACCCTGTCTCTACTAAAAATACAAAAATTAGCCAGGCATAGTGGTGCACACCTGTAATCCCAGCTCTCAGGAGGCTGAGGCAGGAGAATCGCTTGAACCTGGGAGGCAGAAGTTGCAAGTTAGCTGAGATGGCGCCATTGCACTCCAGCCTGGACAACAGAGCCAGACTCCATATCAAAAAAACAAAGAACAACAATAAAAAGATAAAACACAATTTTAATAGGAGTCTAAAATTAAAAGAAATGTAATGATCCTATATGCCTATATGGAGGATTGGAGAGTAACTATTATGTAATAGTCCTGTTAAGCAACATATTATCAATAGGAGAGAGGAATTTTAGGAATGAACAAAAAATCCTCAATTGGTCAATGATAAATGGAACTTAGAAAAGAGCTAATTCAAGTTTAAGTATAATCAAAACAGCATTACGTACTTCAGAAATACTGAAAAGAAAATACTGGTTTGTGCTACAGATCTTTTAAATCGCTTAAGTAGATGCCAAACGTGTGGCTGACCTGGTGTCTGGCTTGGGAGTTGCTTTGCTTGGACTTGGTTTCCTGCTGATGTTACTCAGCTTAAACTTAAGTATTTAAGTTTGGTATAGGTCCTGTTTCCTGATGTATACTCAACCATTTCATCATGTTTCTGTCTAGTTATCTGTCTTTCTTTAGAAATTGTGTGAGCTGTGATAAAGCTTAAAACTGTCTTCATGATCAGATATTCCTAGTCTGAAGCCAGTGAGTCTCACTCAAAGAATGAGTTCTCCCAAAACATGTTTCATGTTTAGCTACTTACCCGGCATTTGGTAAGAATAAGGTGTCTGGCCCGGCTGTGGGGTAGAAAACCCTGGGCTGTAACTGAGGCAGCCACTCTGTAACGGGGACTGAGTTTGGGAAAGTCCACTCTCTGTCTTGATGGCTGGCAACATCACACCCAAATCTGTTCAGAAAAATGATTGTGCAAACCATTTAATTAGTAAGATGATTTTCCTTCTAAAGTGTAACCTACAATAGAATACAAAACTACCAGCCAGCAGGATCACCTGCCTATAACCAAAGGAGAAGACAGAAGATGTAAAATACCGTAAGTGGGCAGGCTGTAGGGCTGTCCTGTCTGTGAGTAGGCTGTGTAGACGGCTGGCTGCTGCATCCCCGAATACTGAGTCTGGCCTGCATATGCAGACATTGTTTGAGCTGCTGGTGTAGAAAGAATGTGTGGATAGGGCCTAAATATCAGAAAAATAGCATTACTGTGGCAACAAAGACTGTGTATTAATTTAGACAGCCTAGATTCAGTGAAACCCTATAATATCCAGGACGTAATCCTCTTTATCCGTAATGTTAACAATATAGGAAAAAACAACAGTCTGAACGTCAGGAGTTCAGGCTCTGCTACAAGCCAGTCTAGTGATCATACCCAAATGATTTAAACTCCCTACGTCTATACCACATCTGTAAAAGCAGAAATTTGATTTAGATATTATACCTAGTGTCTCTTCCAGGTCTATAATTCTTGCTCATATCTGAAATCGCACTCCAGTTAATATGTAGATGAGGAAAATGGAGCACACGCTAGCTTTATTAATATGCTCATGAGCAAATTCACATTCACCATGAGTGACTTAATGCTATGCAAAGACTATGAAAGTCTATTTAAAAGCCGTACTAAGAATTCGCTCCCAAGAATTGGAAATTTAAAAAAAGAAAAAGAAAGGCAGGAAGTTTCAAAAATAAAAATAAAAAAAGGAACATCATTCATTTCATCATGCCACATTTTACATCATGTTCTCCATTGGATATCCAACCTCCAGTCTATATGTACGTAAAGGCAGACATTCTAGATGCTGCAGAAAATAACATACTATATTTAAATGTGTATGTATCAGCAATACACAATCTTGGCACGTCTGGCTGATTCCAAACCAATTCAGATATATGCCTAATATAGTTAAACTTCAGAAATATCTACGACTGTCCTCAATAAAGTGACTATATTAGTTATAAAAAACAATAAAGCATATTCTCCAAAACTATGTTTATTAGAACTGGAAATCCAACAAAAGAATTTCAATGATGGAATTAATTATGAAGTGTTGACATTTAGATAAAATGTAATCTCTTTAGATTTTTTA
Organism: Trachypithecus francoisi; assembly: GCF_009764315.1. NCBI lineage: Eukaryota > Metazoa > Chordata > Mammalia > Primates > Cercopithecidae > Trachypithecus > Trachypithecus francoisi. The sequence continues at coordinate 83,547,703 of NW_022681460.1, forward strand.
ACCAGCCAGCATTTTTGAATTTGAATTAAAATGCAATGTATTCTAATTTGAGCTTGATATTTTTCTCAAGATATATATAAATATTCAAGGGAATTATCAAGACAAACGTGGGTGTCTCTATTTCATATTTGTACAGGATATTTATCTATATATTTAATCTATCCAAGTATTATCCAGCTAACTGTAATACATGTATAGACATAAATGTTTGCCAATTTAAAGTTGTCAAATTGTGCGAATAAAGATTAATAAAGATAATGCTGGAAAAAAATTCTTTTTTTTTTTTTTTTTTTTTTTTTTTGAGACGGAGTCTCGCTCTGCCGCCCAGGCTGGAGTGCAGTGGCCGGATCTCAGCTCACTGCAAGCTCCGCCTCCGGGTTCACGCCATTCTCCTGCCTCAGCCTCCCGAGTAGCTGGGACTACAGGCGCCCGCCACGTCGCCCGGCTAGTTTTTTGGTATTTTTAGTAGAGACGGGGTTTCACCATGTTAGCCAGGATGGTCTCGATCTTCTGACCTCGTGATCCGCCCGTCTCGGCCTCCAAAGTGCTGGGATGGAAAAAAATTCTAATAAAACAGAAAGAATCTACTGACCACTTACTTGGAAGGATACAGCTGTGGGGAATACTGATGTGCTGATCTGGGGCTGTAGCCACTACTTGTAATTACTGTAAGACACAAAAATACCAGTGCACCAAAGGTTGCTTCATAAATACGTTTCACTGGAGTGTACATAACAAATTTGAAGAAATTACCGTGTTAAACACGTTTCCAAAAATTCATTTTCTAAAAAGAAACAGCTGCCTAAACATTTTCTCCTAATTAAACTGCTTTGAGTTTTGTGCGAAAAGCATGATATAAACATTTGTCTCACAAATCATTCCCTCTATCACTCTTCCACTCCATTTTCTCAAATCATTAGTATGCTCTTATATATTAATATGCTATGAATAAATATCTTTGATTACAGGGTAATTAAGCTTTATAATATAAAAGTAAATTTTTAAAATTTGCAAACTTTACATTTTAAAATGCCAAATATGATGGCAATATGTACATATCGCTCTTCTTCCATATTTGTTCTAATTGAAATACAATACAAAATAAGAAGAGTGTGATGTTCCAAACTTCTTTTTCTAACAGTACAATACGATTGTATTCTATTTCCTCTCATTTTACCCATCAGATGAACAATTAAAAATGCAGTCTAAAACATTCCAGTAATAATTAAAGAGAGCATAGGTGATTTCTTTAAAACATAATCACAAAATGCAGTAGCAATTATATTTACAAATAAACTTTGAACTATTAGAGATAATACTTTTCTGAGAAGAACTTAAAGGTGAAAGTCAGGTCCTATTAACAGTTCATCCAAACATGGAGCCCCAAACTGGAATATATCCAAAAGCTTGGAAGTTTCTCTTTCCTTTAACTATCTGCCTTGACTAAGACAGATGTTTTGCAAATATATGGACTCTAAAGTGTGAGCCAGTTCCCTTAGAGCCAATCCACACTGCGTGAGCACACAGAGTATCTGTATTGGGCCATCTGCTGTTCATTCACTTTTCAAAAAGATTAAAGCAGTACACAATGCAGTGCTGGAATTAGTTTAGTCTAATCAATCATAGTTATACTTCAAAGTACTATGTCCTTTCTAAGTTGTTCATAATAATTCTGGAGCTAAACTTTTAGAATTGTAAAAGTGACAAATAGGTTTAGGTTGCTAACTATTTTATGAAACATGATATATTTCTATATATATCACAAGTACCCTTGTGATGTGCTTCACAAACACATAAAATTTAATGTGTTTAAAATGCTATTTTGCCTATAAGCTCTGAATATGGAAAGAATATTTTCATTTTCATAGCAATAATACAGTAAGTATATTTTTAAGAATATTAGTCAATTTTGAAAATCATCAAATTTGACTAAAGGTGTTACTTCTAAATATTTTCAGCAACCCAAACTTAACTGAATTTGATATGTATCGAAAATAAATTGAACCAATAAACTATTAATTTTCTACATATTTATTAAAACTTGAAGAATGTTTTAAAATTTTCAAATCAACTTAATGAAAACAGACTCTTTGTTCTACTACACAATGGGCATTAAATGTACATTTCATAATAATAGTGTTATTCCAAAGATAGTCATTCTAATTTATCAATTCACAATACCAAATACTCTAACAGAAATATAGTTAAATGAGGCTTAATTATATATTCTTTCATCTCTTCTTTACAGAATTTCTTCTTGGTACACTCAAGACTTGGGCTATACTAATTAGTTACGATCAATACTGTGAAATAGAAGGCTTTTCCAAAGAGACACTGAATAATGAAGATAAATATTCATTATAGTAACTTCTAATAAATAAGACATAGACCAAAATTACACATTTCAGAAAAAACTCATATACATGAACTCAATTCTGAATATACAGAATGTTTCTTCTAATGATAAATCTAAACATCATTAGAATAATGTACTCACAACACTATAAAGGCTCAACTAACCTTTACAATGTTCTATTAACGTCTATATGTTCATTTTCTAAATAGAACACAAAACCTTTGACTCAGAAAACTACGATGTTCACGTAGGAAAGTTTATGTTTCTTTACTAAAATATATATATTTTGTTCTAATTCAGAAATCTGCAGATAACTGAAAAGAACAACAAAATTGGATTAAAGTGAGTGGAAATTATGCAGATCAAAGTAAAGACTGCTCTCACAAAGGGCAACCTCATTTCCAGAATGATTTCTGGAATATCTTGTACAAACTTGAAAGACCTTCGTTTTATTCCCCACTGTCATTTGATTAATCATAAACATTACCCAATATACTCATTACATTCCATCATTTCTGCATACAACAGTAAGCAAACCAGCTTGTTTTCGAAATGCCCTGAAAATTAATTTAAATAAATGTTTAATGTCTACTGTCAGTTTCTCTGATAGTGTCAAAGCAATTTTAAGGTTTCATTCTTATTATCATGCCGTCTTAGATTGGTGACTCTCAACGGGATGAGAAGTGGGTAGGGGTGAGAATTTGCCTGTCAGGGGACATTTAAACAGTCTGGACACATTCTTGGTTGTCTTTAGTAAGCCATCTTTGGTTGCTTCTTCAGTAAAGAAGCATCTGGAGGAGTGTTGCTGGCATTCTGGGATAGATGCAGCCAAACATCTCACAGTGCAGAGGACAGCTTTCCCATACTAAATAATCAGCCCGAGTCTTTCACAGTGCTAATGTTGATCATGCCTGCCCTGGATCACTGCTGTAGAATAAAACTTTCCACAGAGTTGGAAATGTTCTGTATCTGAGCTGTCCAATATGGTAGTTGCTAACCACATGCAGCTGTTAAACACTTGAAATGTGTTTAAACTTGAAAATTCAGTTAAATTTTGGTTGCTGAAAATATTGAGAACTTAACACCTCTAGTCATACTTGATGATTTTCAAAATTTATTAATATTATTGAAAATATACTTACTGCATTATTGCTGTGAAAATGAAAATAAAAAACAAAATTTTTAATTTTATCAAATTTTAATAACTACATATGGCTAGTGGCTACCTTATTGGAGAGCACATCCCTAGATAATTCTCTAAAAAATTCAGAAAATATCTATAAAGATAATATGAGTGAATTTCAGACAGGATGATTGTTCATACCTATTTCTTTTTTCATCTATTTTCCGGTGGAGTATTACAGAAAGGACCCAGGGGCTGATCATAAGGACATGGTTCTAGACTCATACCACCAACCAGCTGTGAGGCCTTGACTGTATGGCCTTAACCACTTTTAACTTTTCTGGTCTACAAAATGGATCAGAGAGCTCTGAAATTCCTTCTGGAGCTAACACTTTATGGTTTTGTCATTCAGCTTTCAATGAACTTGTAGTATACTACTGAAGTATATCAGCAATAATTAATAACTCCATTCTTTTCCTTAAAAATTTGTTCATATAGATTTATTTTGCAGAAGGTTTATAAAACCTATGGTAGGTGTACAATACAGAACACTGAACTGGTAACTATTTATCTCCTGAGAGGCAGGTAAACTGCTAGAAAAGATGTGGATTAGTACACACGAGTCTCTATGCAAAGTTGATGTACTAGTATTTCTTTCTTGGAGTACTAATATTTATGTAAATATATAGCAACTGCTTCTAATCGGTGTGAACTAGTGAAATTAGATCATCTGTAAAAATCAAATATATGCTATAATGACATAATACTCTAAGACACATCTCAACTATTTTTACATAAAACGTACTACAAAAAATCCTTATAACATGAGAATATGGATAAATGCAAAATGTAAAATGTATTAAAGTAGAATAACAGAACCGAGATTCAGTTACCACAGATACTTTCCTACGTTTAATGTTCTTCTTTCTGATGTACCCATTCCTCCTCAGGTTAGAAAAATCCTTTCACCAGATAATAAGCCAAAGAAATATTGTAACTTAAAAAAAAATAATTGAATCAACTTAATTCATGCCCTTTGTGCCCAGCTGGGAGTTATCAGGTATTTATATTTTAAAGGGATTGATGTTTAAAGACATGCTATTGTTCTCTTTGAAGCATATGAGCACTCTCAGAGGCTGGGTTCTAATGCAACCAGCATGTGCTCTCCTGCAGCCCATTAACCTTTAATACTTGTCACTCAGCTGCTTACACAGGAGGAGTTTTTTAAACCCAGAGAGGAAACAAGGTTATTTAGAAGGAATCAAATGGATAGTTTTACATCTCGAATGTTAAACAGAAGGTAGTTTTTATGTAATTCAAATGGGTAAGTTGAAGAAGAAAGGTCAGCTACTACAACTTAATTATTAAATTAATTAAGCATTGTATAAAATAACTTTGAAGGAAGTTAAGTTTACTTATCCGTAATAAGAAAGTCATGGAACTTTTGCTGTCAACTACAATATCAAGCAACATTATTCTAAATACAATTTATAACAATGCATACTGCTTATGACTATTAGTTCTCAAAAAAATAAGAACTTGTTTCTAGCTTTATAAAGATCAAAGTTCTAAGAGCTTGGATGCTTATGCTGCTTATTCCCAGGGAGGAGGATGTGGACGCACCCCTATGTGTACGTAAGGACACATGAGCTAAAGGCTTTACCTGACCCAGTAAAAGTGTCAAGCGCTCCATCTCCAGTCGTGGTTGTGGTTTCACTGCTGTTCAAGGGCTCTGTTTTGACTGCAAGAAGAGACACTATGTAGAAGAATAAGTACATGTGAGTTTTACTTCTAAATTTATGTCAAAGACTCTGTCTGTTCTACTAGTGATTTTTCTAGCTACCATGGGCATGCAAGAGAAAACTTGAGAAGTTGATGAAGAGAGTTTGTTAATTTAGCTTCTAAAGGGGCATGCATTTAGAGGATTTAATCTAAAATCCTCTGGCCAAGCTAGTTCTCTCAAATCTGGCTTTTAAAGGCAGTCAACCTTAAAACGTGAAACAGCAGTACACATATTTGTATTTTTAATTCACCTAAACACACTCTCACGTAGTCAATAGGAAATAAGGAATCATCATCAGTCTTCAGCACATTGAATCAGAATGATACCAGAGAAATTTACTAGCTTATATTTTATTTTTCTCAGGAAGGTATTTTTAAGTTTGCATAATAATACAATGGAGACCGATAAAAGTATAGAAACCATGGGCTCATTCACACAATGAATGAAAATGAAGCACTGGATGAAGCTCTAAAAAACACTCACGAGCTATCAGGTGTTGGGCTTCTTATTTTTAAAGATATAACAATTTTTAATAAGTTATAGAGATAAGCACAGAAAAAGAGATGACTTATACAGCAACAGCTACATCTTTTGAAAACTCTTTTAATACGTTATTTCTACATGGCAGTGGTATATTTTGGCAAAATCTTTGCTCGGTAACAAAGTGGCCTAGTACACATTATTATCATTATTAGATGTGATAAGGGTGATGGGGGTGATAATAAAGTTTTACCCATTTGGTCACACCATATTTTCCCTTTGTTGGCAAAGCTTTACTACATATACCACAGCAGCAAGGAAATAAACTAAGCTATTTTCTACTTAACACCTCTTGTGTTTCCTGGTCATAAATGAAATGAACGATACAGTTAAATAACTTAGAAGCAAGCAGAAAATTACAAAGAGGAAAGCTCAAGACTAGCCAAAGGGCAAAAAAGAACAGTCAGTCATAGGGTACCCACCAATCACACGAGTCAGTAATGTTTTTCTGTTAGAAAAGCAATTAATTGATAGAAAAACCATGCGGTAACGATTATGCTCTTTTCCACATGAACAGAATTAACCAGATCCTCAGTGAGCTCTGTGTTAATTTAGTATCCATGATTTATTAACGACTTGATCGGCTGGAAGATTCAGAGGAGAAACGTAAATGTTGGAAACAGAAAGTAAAGAAACTTGGATTGCTTTTCTTAGCAAAAAAGGAAATTCAAGTTTGACTTATCTTTGAATAGCAACAATGATCTGAAGAATAGTCTATTTATATAATGATAAATAATAAATTAGTGGTTATAACTTTTCAGTAGTAATTTGCACAGTAGTCCCTATTATGGTTATACCTTATCAATCACTAAACCTATCATTACAAAATCATTTTATCACCTTTTTCTTTACTACTATATAACTAATACTTATTGAGAGCTTACTACACGCTAGATGATGTACATTTAGCTAATCCTTAAAACAACTCTAATTAATACAAATCACTATACCCATTTTATAGACAAGAAAACTGAAGTGCAGTGGGGGCTGAAGAGCCTGCATAAGTTCCAGTGCAGGAGATGGTAGAGCTAAGATTTGAACTCAGGTTTTTAGCTCTAATATGCAGGATCTTTCCACTGTATCAGGCTGCCTTCGGGTATGAAAATGGCTTATGCTCATGACAGTGCCTCTTCTCAAAGGCCCAAAGCATAATGAGAATGCAGTTATCTCCTAGACAGAATAATTAAAAATACCTCATTAAAAATAAAAACTGCACAATACTGGAATAGGATACTAAGGCATGTTTCCCATTTCTTCCTCATGGGATATTTTAAAAGACAACAAGAAGTAGCACATTTTAAATTAGGTAACAGTAACAGCACACCCTTAAAAGGCACTTGATACATTCCAGGCATTGCTCTTGCCCTTTACACCTATTAACTGATTTACTGCTCTCAACAGTCAGTAGATAATATCGTCATCTTCATTTTTCAGATAAGGAAACTGAGGCACAAAATGGTTAAATAACTTCCCCAGTCACAAAGCTTGTAAGAGCTAGAATTTGAGACCAAGTGGTGCGTGTTCAGAATCCAAACTCTAAACCATACTGCCTCTCAGGCAGCATTAGCTAATCAAGAATTCCTCTTGCCTGTATGAAGATAATGCAGAGTATAATCTAGATGGGTATAAAGGCTACTCCATCTCATGCAATGTTTACATTTGGCTTCTAACATTTATGACAAAAAGGCATGGCCCAAAGCCTTCAGCAAAACTAAGAAACAGTTTATCAGAGCTTCTGACTTCTACTTGCAGCGAAATTCCTATGTATGCATATCTGTATCTATGAACAATATTTGCAAAAGTAGCTTCATTATAGTAATAGTAACACAGATTTTACTTGTGAATGGAGGTGGTAGAATGTGAGCTGTGTCTAACAAAACTCATCTAGAAGCCAGACATGAAGATTAGTTTTGCTACTTTGAATTTCAACTCTTAGACCTGATTTCAAAAGCTTAGTATTGGTTTTGATTATAATCTCTTTAATTTGAAAGTTAGGGAGGTCAAAAGGAGAAAGAAGAGGAAGGAGAGAGTGAGTTTTTGGTCTAATTCATTATACTGGAAACACCTCTCATTAAAATTTTAAAGGTTTGCCTTTAGTCAAAGACAGACAAAGAGGTTCATTTTACTGAGAAAAGGCATCCCTGGGAAAGTATATGAAGAGAGGAGTAAAAAGCACAATGTATTAGCTTTACAAAAATGCCTGAATTTTAAAGTAATAATTCAACAAAATGGATGCTAACGTTTGGGGGAAGTGGTGCATGTCAATGTAAAACTGTTTTTCCTATGCAAGTAAGGGTAGAACAAAAGGGAAAAATGGAAATAAAACATTTATTCTGTCACGGAAAATAAACTGCACTCACATTAAGTGACCACTAACAGGCACCTCTCGAGCTCGAAGTAAGTCTCAAAGTTATTTTGGTTTGATTTTTCTAAATAAAATGCAGTAATATTACGTAATAAGAAATAACTATTTTTTCAGCAGTAGAAAGCTCAAATAGAGAAGTGAATAGACACTCCTTATATTATTAGCTGATTTATTAAAACATGTTAGAATACAAAGAAGTATTATCTTGATATTTATGTAACAGTTAACTAGTATAAACATTATAAAATAATTATAGATAAAGCTTGGAAAACTTACGTTATTTTCACTGAAGCTACAAATACATTTGAAATGTATGCTGTTTTCTTTTATCTTGCTTTTGTTTCTGCACTTTAAATTACATCTACTATATACTTTTCTAGTGGCAGGAAACTTAGCTTTTCATTAAATATATGCAAGACACTATTGGAAAAATGTTCATTAGTAAGACAAATTACTAGTAAGTAAGACATGGTCATTAGTCAGACAAAAATTAGTAGTCCTATTACTATTAATTTGTAAAAGTCCTTATTCCAAATAATTATCAGTGTCTATTCCTTAACTGTTCAAATGTATTTTTAAGCTATACTTTGTTTTTCTTAAATTAACATGATGTTTAAACGAGGCTTTTAATTTATTTTCAGGACAGCACCTAAATTCATTACATGCAATAAGATGGAAGCAAAATCCTTCTATAGAAGACAAGCACCATATTTCTTAACCAAATGCAAGCTTACACACAAAATGTTTTGATTTCAAAGGAAACAATAATATTTTAATGTCCCAGGTTGAGGAGTTTTGTGGGATTATTATTCTGTATCTTCAAAGTAAGGGAGTCAGAGCTCATTTTGCTAAAAGTGGCATAAAATTACTTTCTATAGCACTTTTTCCAGAACTGTTAAGAAATTCTTGTACTGTCAGGCCCAGCTCCCCACTAGTTAGCTACTTGCAACTTGGATGTTTTTGACAGAGTCAAATAGTAAAAATAAATAAATACACAATTGGCTTTTCCATTTTTTTAGCTTTAAAAATAGTTCTTACGTATAGACTGAATTAAAGTCATATATGATTATTGTCAGGTATCAGTAATGGCTACTAAGTCACAGATTTCCTGTCTTCACATCCCAACCTTCATCCCCACTGCCATACACTTATTTTTAAAGCAATCTTACTCCTGTCCCCTTAAATTGTCTTTAGAATTTAAGTACAACATTAATGTCGATTAATTACTTTTAGAGAAAGTCTGTTTTATGATCATAACTCAAAGTTCATATTCATTTGTTGCAATTCAGGCTTCATCCTCGAAAGGTAACCCACATAACTTACACTTACATTTCATCTTCATAAATCAGTGTAGTTTAAACATAGATTAAGGTGTGTGTGTGCACCAGTTTAAGGTGTTCATTTAAAAAACTACATATATGTAATTCCACATACACTTCTTTCTGAACCCCAAAAAGCACATACAGAGGCTTTTGACAGCCTAGTTTCTACAAAGAATTTCAGAAAGTTAGATCAGGAAAGTTACAATTTATAACACTGCAGGGAAGCAGTAAAAGTATTGCCTACTGGTTTTAATAATCAGTATAGCCTATGATTTATGCTTGTTTGAATCAATATATTCATTCAGAAACCTATGATTACCAAGTGTCTTTCATTCCTAACTACCCATAAAGTATTTAATTTTGTAAAATAATTTGATGAGGCCATTTATGACTTTTATTCTAAAAAAAAAAAACTCTACCAAGAACCGACCCACAGCAGTAGGTAGCTCTACTGCACAAATACTAATTCATTATATGTGAGTCAATTGTCTCTACAGTAAAAATTCTAGAAGATTCTTTTCTATATTGATTTCAAATATAGAAAAAAAAAACAATACAGCTGATCAGAATGTCTGATTTCTATTCCCCCAAACTTTTCCTTTGAAGTCATTTCTTAATCTCCATGTAGAATCAAATATTCCCTCCCTCCACTGTTCATCCACCTTGAACACATTATGGCATTCATTATTTTCATGTCTGCTTCCCTCTGCTAGACTTTTGGTTCCTGGATGGCTGGTATCGTGTTCTTTAGGTCACTGGGTTCCCATTTCCTAGCATAGAACTTGGCATATAATAGGAACTTGATACGCTTCAATTAAGTGAGAAAGTGAAAATTTACTCTTTTAGATCCTGCCCTAGCCCTCCCAATAGATCTAAGTATTTTTGTATATAAAGTGTAGTTCATCATGAATCCTGACACCATTAAGCAAATTAGAATCTGGAATTACCTACATCTGGAAGTAAAGACTCATATGATTGGCATGCACTCTTATATGTACAACATAACTTATGTATACGCATATAGATCTATATCAGGAGTTGTGCCAAATCTGACTCATGGCCTGTTTCTGTATGGTTTTAAGTTAAGAATGGTTTTTACCTTTTTAAATGACTGAAAAACATCAAAAGGAGAATATTTTGTTACATGGATATTTTAATGAAATTCAAATTCTGTGTTCATAAGTCAAGTTATTTAAATACAATCATGTTAATTTGTGTAGGTATTGTGTATGGCTGCTTTTGTGCAACAACAGCAGAGCTAAACAGCAACAACAGAGAGCAGACAGCTCACAAGGCCTGACCTCTGCTTTATTTGCTAAGGTAAGCTTGCATTTATGCTATCTTCATATTTTACACTTTAATAATTTTACAAGTGCTAAAAATTTCAAAGGAAAATCTATATTCCATATAAATCTGCAGATGTAATTATATAACAAGGATTAAGGTAGGGAAACACCTTAAATTACTTTCAAGAATATTGCAACATACTTAAAGAGCACCAATGTAGTATGATAAAATCTAAAGGTGATACTATCAACTTATATCAAATTAAAAACAAATAGGCCGGGTGTGGTGGCCCACGCCTGTAATCCCAATACTTTGAGAGGCCTAGGTAGTCAGATCACCTGAGGTCAGGAGTTCATGACCAGCCTGGCCAACATGGTGAAACCCAGCCTCTACTAAGTAAAGTACAAAAATTATCCTGGTGGGCGTGGTGGTGTGTGTCTGTAGTCCCAGCTACTCAGGAGGCTGAGGCAGGAGAATCACTTGAACCTGGGAGGCGGAATTTGCGGTGAGCCAAGATGGCGCCACTGCACTCCAGCCTAGTAGACAGAGTGAGACTCTGTCTTAAATAAATAAAGAAATAAATAATCTTTTTGAACATCTCAAGTTATTGGAATGATCTTGAAAAGCTATTAAATTAGTTCTTTTCTTTTGCCTTTTGTTTTATCATAATTTTATGAAGTGCTACAATTCCAACAATAAAAACCAAGAATTGAAAATAAAATAGTTTATTCTTAATAGAAGAGATCACACAACAAATGCTTAGTCTGTGTCACAAATGCCCACCATAAAAAGTCATTGACATTCGGCAGGGCATGGTGGCTCATGCCTGCAAACCCAGCACTTCGGGACGCTGAAGCGGGCGTATCACGAGCTCAAGGAGATCAAGACCATCCTGGCTAACATGGTGAAACCCCATCTTTACTAAAAATATAAGAAATTAGCTGGGCATGGTGGTGGGTGCCTGTAGTCCCTGCTACTCGGGAGGCTGAGCAGGAGAATAGGATGAACCTGGGAGATGGAACTTGCAGTGAGCAGAGATTGTGCCACTGAACTCCAGCCTGGGCGACAGAGTGAGACTCCATTTCAGAAAAAAAAAAAAAAAAAAGTCACTGAAATTCATTAAAAGTTTCATATAATATGCTACCAGGGCTATATTATTAATAATCAAAGTTTAACATTTTGTTACCAAAAGTTTGCTTTCTTTAGCCCAGTTTACACATTTCTAAATGCAAATAAACTTATCTGACCAAATGGAGAGTCTGTTAACACAATGCACATTTTCATTTTCCTTAAAAAGCTTTTGCCTATTATTGCATTACTAATTAAAGAAGATATACTGATATTTATTGCTAAGCAATTTATATACATTATCTAAGACAAAAGTTGTGCCAAGAAGTATTATTATCATCCTTTTATAGAAAGGAATTGAAGCTCAGAGAGCTTAAGTAACTTGTTCAAGGTGACACAGCCAGTAAGAGTAGTGCTAAGATCCAGATTCTTGGTGGCCCTGACAACACAGCTCCTTGTTTTTCTCCCATGGCCTCACGAGTTTTAACACTGACACTAAGAACCAGGAAAATTTGATGCTTACCACTTAGAAAAATGTTTCTGGTTGAGATTAGAGGTAAATTACTATTTACTGCACATATCCACTATTATAATGTTGCTTGTGTTAAACACCATTTGAGAACAGACCACAGCCAGTAAGCGAAGAACATTTTTTTACATATTAAATGTTTAAAATGTCAAAATTACAATATTTCATTATACATGAAAATTATATGAAATTTAAATTTTAGGGCTCACAAGGTTTTACTGCAACATAGCCACGCTTATTTATTTACATATTTTCTATGGTTGCTTTTGCACTATGATGGCAGAGCTGAGCAGCTGAAACACAGACATGTGACCTACAAAGCCAAAAATATTTACTATCTGGCCCTTTACAAAAAAAGACCCTGCTATAGAATTAACAGTATCTAAATTCTAGCAACATATTTTTAAGTATGAAAAGTATATTTAAGTATAAAATTGAAAAAATTAAAACTAAAACGATACAAATACAAATAATGAGCATATTGAAGTACTTTTTCTTCACTGATCATATATTCGAATTTAGTCGGAGATAGAGCAAGGTCCAGCCAAACTGTGCCTATTCTAACTGTTTGTTTGTGATGCACATTTCCAACAGGCATGAGCTCCTTTTTGATTCTACAACTGGGTGGTGCCACAAAAATGTGATGGCTTTGTTTTATTTGATTTTTTTTTAGCATATTAGCGTTTAAGAGAAAGTTTGTTAATATGTGTGTAAGTATGAATGTAGTTAATATGCATAGTACAAAAAAATTTAAAAGCCAGTATTAATTTCTAATTTTAAATGTATAGCTTTCACCACTGACAATTTTTAAGGTGAGGGGATACTGATTATTAATGTTACTTTATATACATTGGAATAATTCTCAAAATCTGTAGAGTAGAAAATATCTTTTGCTTTATTAAGAATTTAATTTAAATTATTAAAGTCTATGGATTACGAAGGTGATTAAGTTTGTATGCATGGCCACTCTGCTTCAATTGCTCTATTTGACATGGCAGTTGTTGGGCAAAATTAATCATGTAATAAAACTGATAAATAGTGAGAAAACTAATATATGCATCGTTTAGGTGAAATTATGAAACATTTAAGAAAAGAATACTACTGACCTAAAAAAAATCTAAGAATACAAATTGATAAAAAATCATAACCAACTGCTGTCAATAAACAACTAAAAGGCATGTTCATTTTTCCTTTTTCAGTACTGAACACAGAAAAGAGATGCAAACATAGACATGGCAACAGACAGCAATCCAGAGGGGCAAATCCACACACCCAAACACATGCAGTGTACCAGCATCTCTCATACTTGTTGCAGAAGAGGGGGTGTTGCAACTCAGCAACCAGTCTGCTGTGTTTAAAACAGTCATGTTGTCCCCTAAGAACAGGAACAGTATAAAAGTTCATTGTCTGAATGCCTGCTGATATGAATAATCTTCAATGCTTGCACTGGTTTCTGAACTTTTAGCCAAAATTGTAACTGTACTGTATGACTTTAACATTTTAGTTTATCAGGTTTATTTCAGTTCAAATATATGCATATGATGATTAGTGAACTTCATCAGTCTGGTTCTAGAGTGCTTGAGTTTTTAAATTTTATTATTTGTACCCAATTTAAGGTTCAAATGTACCTTCCTCTAGTTTTCATCACTAAATATTCTATACATTCGCAACTGCATAATTAGATGAAATTACAGATGCATGTTTAGAGACAAATAAACATCATAAACAAGGAAAATGTTAATCTACAAGGGAACTGGTGTAAAACATTATTAAATACAGGTAACTTGCAATGCACACAACCTTACAAAGAAAATTTTAGATGCCATCGTTATTCTAAAATAAATGGGAAGAGGTGTATCAATTTCATAGATATTTATTTAAAATTTAAAAGAAAATATGATGTGGCAAATGCTAATATCTGACAATATCGTTTTTACAAATTAAATGTCATATAATTCTAAATTTATTGGCTAGATGGATCTACAAAATTTCAAATTGTGAATAATTTAAAATACAGTCTATATATAAGTGTGTACATAATCTCTCTGATACAAAAATTGGATCACATTTTCTGACAAGTTGAATACATTTTATAAAAATAATAAAGCAGAATATCTGAAGTAATAGCTATTATTGTTGCCATATGCTGTGGCATAATTATGGAATAATAGAATGAGAAATTATCTGAAAAAAATGCAATTCCTTTTTAAATAAATGTTAGGTGTTATTCTGTTTGAAAAGAAAATGCAGCAGATATTAGTATTTTTGTATTTCCAAAACCATATGTGTGGCTTTTTTTATAAAGCACTTTAAAGAAAAAATATTTTTAAGAAAAATGTTGAGGTAACCTTTCTTTATAATTCAAAATAAAACCAAAAAGTTGTGTGTACACACACACAACACATATAGAAAATTTTGCTAATACCAGGGTGGAAATCCTTTGGCCTCAATTTCTAAATTTTGTGGAATATTTACAAGGGCAAATACAAAAAGAAAGCCTTTCTCAAGGCCCTTGAAATGTTGCTCAATTCTATCTATTCTCTGTGAAAGTTCCCAGCTATAGAGGAGGAGCAAAAATTTCAAGAAAATCATCAAAACAATCAATATTAATTATATATACCTTAGATATAATGCTGATTTGTGTTATTGATAAGAAGGTATTTATTTATTAGCAGATCCCTAAGAAGTAAAATTAAAGCAAATATTGAAATATGATTCTGGGTATCTTCAGGGTAGTACACTTACCTCCTGTCCCATTTGTAGTAACCGATGTGCTGCTGAGATTAGATTTTTCCAGTTTGGAGCTACCTGGAGTATCACCACCTCCAACAAGAGTATGAGGACTTGCTAGGTCCTGCATGTCCATAGACCTGGTAGAGCAGGAAGCAGCAGAGAAGAGTTGGAACTGCAGCAGTTATTTTTTAATAGACTACAAATATTATTCTATTGACCACGTGATCTCACGGTGATAATTAAAACCAGTATCTAAGACTTAGTCAACCAGATGAACATGCCAGTTCATTAGAAACAAACACACATACAAACAAATGCATACATAAATAAGAAAAGCTTCCACAGTAAGTTAAGCCTCATAACCTGTTTGTAATAATATAACGTTATTATAACATATTATAACATAATATGGAAAACATGTTATTACTAATACAAAAATAAAATATTATGTTATTACTAACATATAGAAATAACAAAAAAATAATCCTATGACTGTTCCATATAATACTGTAAGAAAAAATGCAAATTCTGTCATCTTGGCAATTTAAGCTGATATACATACCCACCCTCCTAAATTGATCACCTTAGCTACACACTAGAGAGCTGAAAATGTTTAATTCCCCAAATTTGGCAATCCCTGCCACCAATAATGAAGAAATCAGTAGCCAGAAATAAAGTGTGAACTCAAAATTAAACGGAAGCTTCCAGCTGACCTTGTTGACCCAGGGAGCCGAAAAATGAGCCCAAGCCCTGAGAGCTGGTTTTGTAATACTTTTAGTGTAAATTTAGGAATAGGGCTTTGGCTTATGTTTGCTCCAGAGATTGTGCTACAATTGGGATAACATAAAACTGTGATTCTTGAAGGGCTGATCATCTTTTGAAAAAGAAACTAGAGGCTGGGCGCGGTGGCTCACGCCTGTAATCCCAGCATTTAGGGAGGCCTAGGCGGGTACATCACGAGGTTAGGAAATCCAGACCATCCTGGCTAACACGGTGAAACCCTGTCTCTACTAAAAATATGAAAAAAAAATTAGCCGGGCTTGGTGCCAGGCACCTGTAGTCCCAGCTACTCCGGAGGCTGAGGCAAGAGAATGGCGTCAACCCGGGAGGCAGAGCTTGCAGTGAGCCGAGATCGCGCCACTGCACTCCAGCCTGGGCCTCAGAGCCAGACTCCATCACGGGAAAAAAAAAAAAAAAAAAAAAGGAAAAATAAAAAAAGAAAAGGAAACTAGGAAAAAGAACTGTGCAGTAGCCCAAAGAAGCTACACATGCTTTCATGAAAGAAAGAAACATACAAGATAAATAAAAGTTGAGAGAATTTCTCACCAACAACCTGAACTATAACAAATACTAAAGGAAGACCTTCAGATCAAAGAAAAGATACCAGGTGAAAACTTAGACCTACAGGAAAGAATTAAGAATAACATAAATGTAAATATATAGGTAAAGATAAGAGATTATCTTTTATTTTTCTCTTAATTCATGAAAGACAGCCTATTGAAGCCAAAATAATTGCATTATATACAGGGACTTACAGATGTAATATGTGACAACAATAGCAAAAAGTGAGGTGAAATTATATTTTTCGAGGTTCTTTCATTTGGCATGAGGTGTTATATTAAATTTGGATAAGAGGTTATGTTTAGGGTACACGCAATAATCCGTAGCGTTAAATGTTAAGAAAAATACCATCAGGTATAACAAAAAGCGAACAGAACGATTAAAATAGCATTTTAAAGAATTCGATTAACCCCAAGAAGCCAAAAAGAGGGAAGGAAACAAAGAATAGATATAAAAAAATGGAAAACACAAAGCAAGATGGCACACTCGAACTCAAACACATGGATGATTACACTAAATATCAATGAACTAAACACTCCAATGAACAGCCAACTGTGGTCAGATTAGATTATACAACCAAGACCTAACTATGGAGGATCTATGACAGAAGCACTTTAAATATCAGCATATTGTGCTACTATAGTATACTGCCCAGACATCCTGAAGAACTCATTCCCATAGCTGCTCAGAGTGTTACCAACTGGCAGCTTTCAAGTGAGTTCCTTCCCAAAACTTGCCCTCAACTAAAGAAGGTCACTGTGCCCAAGAGCACACTCTTTCTGAGGGCAGCCCTCATCTACTGACTGGTCAATGGAGGGGTAAAATGACTACTCCCTCTTACCCTAAGGGTCACCATAGTCTAGGGCCTCTCATAAGACTAGCTGAGACCTTTGTTGCAACAGTACTACAGATCAGCGTCTCTTAATCCAGCCCTGCTTCTTTCATGCCCCTCAAAAGGAACTAATACTAAGAGCACAACCCAAATAAACTCCTGCAGGAAATACTTCAGCATCTGCATCCTGGGAACCTGAAAAGTGATTAAGGCCCAATTAGGTGGAGGGTCAAATAATGGAAAATGACATACCACGCAGATAATTAACATAAGAAAGATGGTCAAGCTAATATTACATCACATAAAACAGGCCTCAAGATGAAGACTATTAGCAAATATAAAGAAAGGAATTGGAAAACGATGAAAAACAATAAATTATTCAAGAAGACATAACATGTGCCTACAAGCAGAGTTACAGAATACATGAAGCAAAAACTGACAGAATTAAAGGAAGAAACAGATAAGTCTATGATTATAGTTGGAGCTTTTAAGACACACTTTTCAGAGTAACCAACAGAAGAAAAGTAGACAAAAATAAATTTTAAAAAATATACATGTAAGATTTGGAGAGTGTTATCACCAATGTGACCTAATTGACAGTTCCAGGACACTAATACCCAGTAATGATAAAATGCACACTATTTTCAAGTGCACATGGAACATCTACCAAAGGATAGACCTGGGCTATAGCTGGGCTATAAAGTAAATATTGATAGATTTTTAAAGTTGAAATGTTACAGGGTATGGTATCTGACCACAATGAATTAATTTAGAAAGCAATGGTAATAAGATATATAAAAAATCCCTAACCTTTGAAAATTAAACACTGCACTTCTAAATAATTTGTGAACCAAAGAAAAAAACACACAAGTAAATATAAAAAATATTTAGAACAAAATAATGAAAAGATATCAAATCAAACCGTGGTATGCAAATAAAGTGGTGATTAATGAGAAGTTTATATTTTTAAATGGTTATATTAGAAAAGAAGAAGGATTTAAAATCTGTGACCACTTTAAGAAACTAGAGGAAGAAAAGGAAATTAAACACAAGGTAAGTAGAAGGAAACAATAAAGAGTAGAAATAATTGAAACAAAATCTGTGAACAATAGAGAAAATTTACAAATCCAAAAGATGATCATGAGAGATATTGATGATTTTAAAGGATAATAAGGAAGTATTATAAACAATATTATGCCAATTAATTCAAAGACACACAAAATCAGTGAATTTCCTGAAAGATACATTTACAAAACTTGATCCAATTAAAGTAGAAAATCTAAATAGTCCTGCATTGATTAAAAAACTGAATTCATAATTAAATATTTATCAAAAAAAACTCCAGGGTCATATGGTTCAATTAATAAATACTAGCAAACTTTTTTGTTACTATTATTTAAAAAAATTTTTTTTAAATAATTTTCTTTTACAAATTCTTTCAGAAAAAATAGAAGGAAACACTTTTCGTTTCATAGTAGGAGATGAGAATTACCCTAACCCCAAAACCAGAAAGGGACAATTTTAAGAGAAGAAAATATGGATATATATTTTTTATAAACACAGATGAGAAAATATTTAAAATATTCTCAAATCAAACCCAGCAATAGAAAAAAATCATGACCAAGTGTGCTTTATGCCAGTAATGTAAAGCTGATTTCACATGTAGAAATAAATGTAATTCAATATATTAACATATTATTTCTATGAGTACAAAAAAATTTGATAATATTCATCATCCATTCATGATACAAACTCCTGGCAAACTAAGAAAAGAAGTATTTTTCCTCCATCTGATAAAAGCACTCTTGAAAAATCTATAGCTTATATCATATTCAATGATGAAATACTGAATTATTTCGGTAGCAAGTCAAAGATATCTGCTTTTCCTACTTCACCACAATATTCTACTAGCAATCTTAGCCAATACCAGACAAAAATAAGGAAATAAAATAAGCAAAGTTTAGAAAGAAAAAACTTTAATTCACAAATGATTTAATGGTTTATAGAGAAAATTCTGGGAAATTCATCCCCCAAATCCCCAAACTACTGGAACTAATGAGTGAATTTACCAAAGTTACACATATAAGGACCTTGCCAGTACTAAATAAAAATATTAACTAAAACATTATAACTTCAGTCAATGCCTCTCCAGTTCAAATATTGAAATATCAAAAGCAGTGATTTTTCAGAGGGATGGAAGTTGGGCTAATCACAGTCCAGCTCCAGTGAAGCTCAACAACTTTAGGAAGGGTCTCAACGAACAGATCCTTACCTTAACTGCCAGAGGAAAGAACTACCACTTTTTGGGGAAATAAAACACAAAAGAAAAATTATGCTTCAATCTCTATTGATTTATTGTATATAATGTTCAGAACATTATAAATATTTTGTGACCTAACAAAAAGCAGAAAAATGTGACTCTTAGTCGACAGAAAACACAGTAAATAAAAGCAGACCTGTATATGACCCAAGTGTTGAAACTAGCAGATAAGGATTTTAAAACTAATGTGAATATATTAAGTAACTTATAGGAAAAGATATATACACAAGGTATATAAATATCTATATGCCATATACAGGTATTAATATATACATATATGCCATAGATACATCTGTCATATATAGATCAATACATGTATGTATATAATATATAAATATATATGTATTGTTAGATATGAGTTCTAAATTTCTTTTCAAAGAATCAATATGTCAGTATGTTCCACTCTTTGCCTTCTACTTTTAAACTTAACTTCCTCATAAGGCAACCTTTTTTGATTACCTGCTCCACCCTGATGCATTTCAATCACCTGCTCCACACCGACTCATTCCGATTGCCACCTACCTGTTCTGCCCTGACTCATTCTCCACCCTGCATAACCATTTTTTCCCACCAGACCACTCAACCTGTCACTATCTTTAAATTAGCCAGTCGGAATTAGTTTAGCCATCTAACCCTAGCCAATAGGGGAAAGACACAGCAGCAGGGGCCACGTGTGTCAGGGATAAGAGCCCCTTTTCCTCTCTTGTCCTCTCTTGTGCTCACCATTGCTCCATCTGTAAGGGCACACCCTCCTACAGAAGTACATTGCCTTGCTGAGAATTAAAAAGAAAATTTTATATTTGAGTGCTATTTCTTTTGCGGCACTGAAACTTTATTTATAACAGTGTGTATCTCTATATTGCATATGGAGAAGAAATGGAAACTCTTAAAAAAGAACTAAATAAAATTTCTAGAATGAAAACAACAATACATTACATAAGTATTATTTGAGTGGACTTAACAGCACATTGGACATTGTGAAAGAAAGGACCAGGATATCTGAAGCTAGGCCAATGCAAATTATCCAAACTGAAGCACGGAGGAAAAAATTGGGAGTGGCAACTGAATTGAGCATAAGTAACCTGTGTAATATTATAAAAAAAAAATAAATAAATAAAACAGGAGAAAGAGAATGATACAGAATAATATTGGAATAAGTAATGGCCAAAATTTCCCCAAATCTGATGAAAAACATCAACCCAAGAGCCTTACAGCACCATGAACATCAAACAGGAAAAAGAAAAAGCACAGCTAAACACATCATAGTCAGATTCTGAAAATAAGAGAATGCTTTATTAAAGCCAATCATAAGAAATGCACAGAGGGAAACAAAAATAAAGTTATATCTGATTTCCAAGAAATCCAAACTTAGCTCTTATTATATGTCTTCTCTTTACAAATATAATGAGTACTATCCTGTCCCAATGCCTTACCCAGACATTCATAGCTCTCCATGCAGCTTTATCTTCAAGTAATCACCTACTATACAGTTTCCTGTATCAAAAATGATTATTTTACTATTGTCACAATTTCCCCTTCACAATTTTAGCTTGTACAGCATCTTTCTTGTCTGATAGCTCCTGAAAACCATCTTAATCAATACCTCAGAAATGCTACTTTCTCCATGAAGCTTTTTCTGGTCCTCAAAACCAGAAGTGACCTGGTCATACTTTCATATTTTTGTTATATTATTTTTACCTTCCTCTGCAGCACTTTTCATACTGTCTTAATTTATTGTCATTTGTGTATACGTTTTTCTAGAAAACAAATGAAAAAAAAAGCTGCCACAGGATGTCTGTGATAACAAGATTCTTTTTCATTTATCTTTGTTAACTCCTGAAGTGCCCTTCCTATTAAAAGATGCAAATAAACAGTTGTCAAACTCAGTAGCTTCCAAACTACTAGATTGTTAATTGAATAAAAAGAGTAAGCACCTCAAATATGTGTACATATTTATTTAGCTGTCATTTATATGTGCTAACGAATTATGTACATTTTTATACAGGCACATTATAGAATATATTCAAAAGCATAGAAAGTAATAAGAATGAAATAACATTTTATAAAGAGTTTTTCAGATTACTTGACTATAATTCCTGTCTATGATAGAGTAACTGGGACCTAATATTGCCACTATAAAACTAAAACTAAGGAAACAACGTTGGAAACAATTGTTTAGATAGCACACGGCTTGGTCCTTGAGAGAAGAAAGAAAATAAGTGAGGTTAGCCCTTGCGCAGTAAAAAGTGAATCGTCCAAACTCAGCACATTCAAAAGAAAGGCTTGTCCCTTGACCAATTCCTGGGAGATAACCTTTAAGCCCTTGGAATATCTTAACTTATAAGAGTACCTGTGTTTAGCTGGAGCCCTGGGCCACACCAGACACTCTATGCTAACAATGATGCTAACAATGTGATTCTTGGTGGGGGCTTTGGGACACGCAGAATCAGTCTGACTTCTGAAGGGGCTAAAAACAGTAATGAAGATCAGCCATATGGGTGGTCAGACATGTTTATATAACTGACCTCCAATAATAGTGACCCCTGGGCACTAAGGCTTGGATGAGCATCTGCCGTTGGCAACACTCTGCATGTACTGTCACACATTGTTGCAGGGACAAATAAGTGCTATTTGTACAACTCTGGACAGAAGACAACTGGAAATGAACTCTCGGTTTCTCCTGAACTCTGCCCCATATGCCTTTTTCCTTTGCTGATTTTAATTTGTATTATTTCATTCCAGTGAATCTATTGAAGATTCACTGCTATATCCTTATTGCCTGCAAAGCTGCCCGAAAAAGTAGTTTCTCAAGAAACATTTGAGTAATAAATGAATGACTGAAATGGTGTGTAAGCCATAACCATCTTAGAAAACAGCTGTGAAATCAAGCATGTGAGTGTGACAGGGTGAATTTAAGTGTGAAAAACTGGGAGAAATGAGTTTAAATGGCAGTCAGAATCAGAAGATTTGCCAACCATGGAACAAACAGAAGAAAAAGAGGTGAAATCCAAGAACAAAGATGAGCTCAAAAACAGTACCAAGTAGTATCTGTAGCACACCCCGATAACAGACTTAATTACAGTAAACGCTAAATGCTCGTGATGTCATTATCTTCTACTAGACTCGCCCAACCCAAAGACTTTTAATTTAAATGATCAAACAAATTAATGGTTGCTTATTACATGTAAAGCAGTGTCACAGGTGTTAGGATTGCTGAGTGAAGACAACATGACCCGACCCTCAAGGAGTTTACCATCTAAATGACAAAGCAGGGTCCTGTGAATAGAAATTTAAAGTATAGTAAGTGTCCATAAAGTGGAACAGATAGAAATTAATGTAAACTTAAAGATTCTAGAAAACGTCCTCAGAAATTCTTAGCTGGGTTTTGATGAATTCGAATAAGGGATCCTGGGGGAGGTATCTATTCAATGATATCACTGAAGCCACAAAGTAGTGTAGGGGCTCATAGCCAATCTGGACCACACACAAGATGAGTAAAAAAGGAACATTGGTCAGGAATAAAAGGATGGCGCACACACCACAAAGAAGAAACAGAAAATGTTGCCCCTGAAAAATAAAAACCTCAAAATAAAAATAACCTTGGCATTTTACATTCCAGTCCACAGGAAACCAAAATGCAATTATCTGGATATTTACAATTTAGTTACTTACACTTGAATTCATTTAGGTGGGTCAATGTTTCTTGCAACTAAGAGTCTTCAGAGAACAGAGATACACTATTGCTACTAAGAATATGGTGAAAATATTCCCATATTTCCTTTTATATGCTTTGTGATTAATTTAATTGTGACACTTCAGATTATTTTTAATTCCAATTTATACAGAATGTAAAATATATAAATTTTACCTTAGGTTTCAGCAACAGAAAATGATTAATGGGTACCAGTTTTTACCGTATACCTACTGCATGTGATATGGTTTAGGCTTTGTGTCCCCACCCAAATCTCATCTTCAATTGTAATCCCCATAATCCTCATAATCCCCATGTGTCAAGGGAGAGACAAGGTGGAGGTAATCGAGTCATGGGGATGGTCTCCCCCATGCTATTCTCAAGATAGTGAGTGGGTTCTCACAAGATCTGATGGTGTCGTAAGTGTTTGGTAGTTCCTCTTGCGTTCATTCTCCTTCCTGCTACCTTGTGAAGAAGGTGCCTTGCTTCCCATTCGCCTTTTGCCGTGATTATAGGTTTCCTGAAGCTTCCCCAGCTATGCAGGACTGTAAGTCAATTAAGCCTCTTTCCTTTACAAACAATCCTGTCTTGGGCAGTTCTTTACAGCAGTATGAAAATGGACTAATACAGTATGATATATTCTGTGTTTGGTTTTTCTCATATATATTATCACCTTTAATCTTTAAAATGACTTTTTTTATTATTATTATACTTTAAGTTCTAGGGTACATGTGCATAACGTGCAGGTTTGTTACATATGTATACTTGTGCCATGTTGGTGTGCTGCACCCATCAACTCGTCAGCACCCATCAACTCGTCATAAAATGACATATTAATATACATATTATTTTCCACATTTTGTAGATAAAGAAATTGAGGCTCAGAGAGGATAAACAGTAGTCCCAAGGTCACACAGATAGAAAGTAGCAGCACCAGAACTTGAACTCATGTTTATCTGATGCAGAGCTCACACTGTTTCTAGCAATTTAAGTGACTTTATTTCATTCACACTGTGAAATCACAATCAGGAATGCACATCCCTGAAATAAAACATTTTGAATAGTTTTAAATGGTTACTAAAGTCAATATAAGCATCTGCTCTGCCAAGTTTACACTGTTAATAATATTTAAAGGTAGTCATCTTTTTTTTCCAGGATGTTTATTTCAACCCCTTGTTAGTGGTCCTTATGTCATAAGGCCATTTGAATATCAGCATCTTTCTGGACAATATAAAAAATGAACTTAGCCATAAACACAAAAACTTGGAATAGAAAGAAAATGTAAAGACATGCAACTAGTTTCTGGAGATTTTTTTTCCTGCAATTTTTCTGTAGCATTGATGGAATTTCTTTCTAACAGTTTGAAATATCCTCTTCAAACCCAAGGAAGGGGAAGCCTTACAACTGTGCACTTTAGAGTCTACTCTAACTCAGAAGCCATGATTCATTCTGTCCAGATCCTGGTAATGAGTCATGGTTCTGCTTATTTATAGGATGACTCCATCAGTTGTTCACAACCCAAGGAATGCAAAAGCATCCTCGACGTTCAAAGACTCCCACTCTCATGCCACCTTTTTCTCTTTGCATAAAGTGGACATGGGTCTATTTCCCACATTCTCAAGAGTCCACCAACAAAGCAAATTTGCATTTGACCATCAGAATTATTTTAAGGGCAAGATTTGCTCATAATTTTTTTTCCTATGTGACATAAGCCTCAATTCTCCTTACCTGAAAAGTAAGAATAACAACAAGAGCTTCTATTCACATAATTAGAGTGTAAGGCACCATGAAGGTAGGACTGTTTTCTAATTTGTTCATGGATTTTTCCCCCTATTCCTAGAATAGTGTAGTATGTTTAGTGGATGCTAATGAATAAAAGGAATAGAAAAAAATGTAGATGAAGTCATTTGGTTACTTGGAGTCAAATGTAGTCTAGTTCAGCAAACACTGCTTGAGTATCTGCTATGTTCTTGGGACAGTTCTTAGAATACAAAGAATCTTCAAAGATTCCCACAGGCTAGGCAGGAGAGCGAGGGGCTAGGTAAAGGGAGATGGGATTAGTTCTCTGATGCAAATGCATGTGGAAGTTTCTTTCTTTCCTCCCCCCCCCTCCCCCGAGATGGAGTCTTGCTCTGTCACCCAGAGCTGGAGTGCAATGGCACGATCTTGGCTCACTGCAACCTCTGCCTTCCGAGTTCAAGCAATGCTCCTGCCTCAGCTTCCCAAAGAGCTGGGACTACAGGCACACACCACCATGCCCGGCTAATTTTTGTATTTTTAGTAGAGATGGGGTTTCACCATCTTGGCCAGGCTGGTCTCCAACTCCTGACCTCCTGATCCGCCTGGCTCGGCCTCCCAAATTGCTGGGATTACAGGTATGAGCCACTGCACCCAGCCTGTAAGTTTCAATATTTTTATGTGCAGTGTTAGATCTCCCAAGTGAGTAAGGGGCGTGTGTGTGTGCACATGTATGTTTGTGTGTGTCTGTGTCTGTGTGTGCATACGTGGGTGTGCGCTTTAGAGGCAGAGAGGGAAAAGATATTGTGGAATAAAAAAAGTAATGAAGTACCCTGATCAATTTAGATCATATGAAAATTAGTAGGGCATGCCACTGCTGTGTATCAGTTCCCACTTTCTGGAAAAAGTATGGGCATTTTAAAACATCAGGTAACAATGTCAGGTCATGTTAAACCAACATATTTCAGATTAGGATCCAAAAACCACTTGTCACAGTTTGTAGCCCTGAGCCAGTGACTCTGCTGGCAGGCGGGCAGGGAGATGTGGCTCCTCTCCACTGCACAGTGTCTATATCACTGATCAGGTGGACAGATAGTCCCAGAAGGAGGCCCTCACGAACCCATTTCCCCAGATATAGTCAGAACTGGGGTCAGCTGCACAGATGGGAACCGCAGGAAGAAGAAGACCCTTAACAAGGACCAGGAAAGTGGGGTATGCATAAAGAAAGGAAGCTGTTCTTGCAATGTGCCAGTGACCTCATGCCTGTCCCCGAGGCCAGCATGAGTGCTTACAGTGTAAGTGACCCATCTGCCAGGGTGACCTCAGGCCTTGGAGTAACAGAAAGTAAAGCCATGAACACACTGTTCTCTGGACACTTTTACAATTTTTCCTTTCCAGGGCTTACAGCTCTAGACTTGAGACCTGCAACTCTTCCCCTTTGTTCACTATGACTCTAACAAATTTAAAACATGTCAGTTCCCTCCACCCCCAAGAAATGTGAATAAATGCTTCCAAAAACCAGAAGCATTTCCCTAAATTTTTGTTTTTAAAAGCCCCCCCTTAATTAGAAAACAAAGAAATAAACAAAAATCCAATGGATGCTCCAATCATTATTTGAATGGCACAGGATTCAGTTTCTGTCAGATCAGTTCAAACCATCATTAATGAAGCAGGAAATTATTTTCCTGTAGCAAGTAGTGAAATAAAGCCGTAAGACCACAATCTAAACATTTAATGCCATCAATTATACTAAGAAACATATCAATTTTTTCTAAGAAAAACTCTACCAGTAAAGATCAAACTGTTCAGAGGATAAACAAATCTAGATTTTTCCAATACTAGAATGTCATACTAACAAGAGCAAAGCATTGATATAATGTACAAAAAAAAGGTAGTAACCTATTAAAATGATTGGATTTCCAGTTCTGAAGGGATGTAAAATGTCCTCAAATGCAAAACAGTGTATTGTGCTTAAGGCTATGAGAGCAGTGTTAAGAGTCTCTACTGCCAACTAAAACCTGAATTTTAAACTCTGCCTCATTTACCAGTCATGGGACCTTAGTCTCAAAATTGGAGATAATAATATCCTCTGGGAGGCTAGTGTGTGAATTAAAGATCACACAAAAAAAGGATCCAAAGGTTGGCCTATAGTGCATGCTTCATAAATTTTATTACTACAATCACTTCTAAAACACAGACAATAAAACAGCCTGGTTTGCCTATTTGAAAACCTGTAGTGTCAAGAAAATCATTTTCTTAAGAGGCGGCCCTTTCATTTTCAGATAACTTACACTACTAGAAAGTTTTCTATCCATGGCTTTCCTGGAACTTTGGTCCAAGAAAATTCATCTGTTGTCATGGGTCAAGTCTAAACCTTCTTACATATAACATAGTCTTTCACACATCAATGACCCGTCCTGCCCAAGAGCTTTTTCTCTCTCAGGAAGGGCATCTTCAGTTCCCTCAGTCCGCTTAATCCATCTCAAACTCTTTTATCTTCCTAGCGTTCTCTTCAATAAGATCTCCAGGATTCTTCTTTAACGGTGGTCCCCACAGTCATGCAGTTGTGGTCCAAGATAGTTCAAGGTTATTACAACTCTCACTTGTCAGTGTAGCCTGAAGAGTACATTAGCTTTATCCTCAGACACTGTGCAGTCCTAATTCATGCCTAAACCCAGCCATCAAAATTCCTAAGTCTTTGTCCCACGTGATGCTTGAGAGCCCTGTGTCCTCCCAGTCACTCACCACACATGCAGTTGCTATTTGGGCCCAAGTAAACAGCTTTTCATGTGTTTCTGCTAAATGCTATCTTGTTGGACTTGAGTCCATTGTTTCAGCCTGTCTGTTAGATTCTGACTCTGCTGTTCAATATCCTCTTTCTCAGTGAAGTTACTATGTCACTTACAAACTTTCTTAGCATGCCCTCAATGCCCTCACAATAAACATGTTGGCCGGGCACGGTGGCTCACGCCTGTAATCGCAGCACTTTGGGAGGCCGAGGTGGGCGGATCATGAGGTCAAGAGATGGAGACCATCCTGGCCAACACAGTGAAACCACGTCTCTACTAAAAATACAAAAAGTAGCCGGGTGTGGTGGCACATGCCTGTAGTCCCAGCTACTTGGGTGGCTGAGGCAGGAGAATCGCTTGAACCTGGGAGGCAGAGGTTGGAGTGAGCCGAGATCGCCCCACTGCACTCCAGCCTGGCGAAAGAGCGAGACTCCATCTCAAAAAAATAATAAATAAATAAATAAACATGTTGAAAAGCACAATGCCAAGGGCAGATTTTAAAGAGGGCACTAGAGGTATACCTCCAGATTTATATCAGTTCATCAGGAATAGTTATTGAGCTTATTTCTGTCTTTTTCTCATAAATATCTGAGCCTCTGGCATGCACTTTGCTGAATTCTGTGTGTGCTAAGTGTAATGTATATATTTCCTCTTCCTTTCTGTTACTGCTGTCATAGAAGACTATGAGGTTACTCTGGCATGTCTTTTGCCTACACAACTTACATTGGCTTCTCATTATCACTGCCTCCTAAGTATTTAAATTTAATCATTTGAGAATTTCATTTTAGAATCCGCAATTCACAAGAAGTTCAATGGTTCACTGATCTATAGTTTACTATGTTATACAAAAATACAATTGAAGAGAACAATTTTTAAAGCAAATTTCATGATGAAATCTACATAAGGAATGTGCTTTTATTAGATAACAATATGGATTAGGAATCAGGGACATGAATTTACGTCTGTGATCCACCACCTAGAAAAAGTTAATGGGTGTGTGTAGACGGGTTTCCAAATATCTTCTCGGGTTTACAGGGCTAACTAATAACCAAATAACACTGAGACTCTTCCATAGACAGGCATTCTGTAGTCCTTTCCTTTCTCTGCCAAGACATTCTGTATCTTTATGAGGTTATCCAGCCCATTCAGTTTGAGTGCAAGGAAGTTAGCACCTGCCACGAGGGATCAGAATGTGAAATGTGATGAGAGGGCCCTGTGATAAGTGCCTGACCTTAGCAAACAAAAATAAAACCTTAAAAAAAAAAAAGATGAAAATGCAGTAATACACCAATCAGAGTGTATTTGTCTGTCCCTGAATAGGAGCCATTAAAGTTCCACTCCATAGCAAGCAGTGGTTGAAGTTGTGTACGATTCATGGAACAGCAGTGTCAGGAGATGTCAGGGAACTCCCTCACTGCCCCCAACTTTTGATACTATAACATGATAGTCTCCGTGAAAAAAATAAAAAGAAAAAAAGTCAACCAGTCATCTTAGTGATAGGAACGTGGGCCCATTTCTCATCTGGTGTAATACTTCACAAAGCAGATCCAAACACAATGCAGCGCCCCTGAAATCAGCAGGAGCTCAGCACTCTGTTCAGTGCCAAAGAGCAAGATGAGAAACGGGGCTGGCATAAATATTCAATTGGGAAGTTATGGCCAATCTCCTTGTGCCGTGTGTTTAGTGCAACTCAAAACTGCTCCACCTGGTCCCTGCTGGCTCCCTCATGTCTACCAGGGGCTGGCAGCTGGGAGGCAGGCTGAGCCTTGGAGATCTTTTAATTTGCTGTAGCACCAGGAGAGCAGGCAGGAGGGATGACAATGCATATGCTGGGATTCAATTACAGAGCTGTCTTTTTCCCAGGTGGGAGGCACCACTGACTGAAGAGAATTCAATGCTTCCGTTTGTTAAGGTCCCTAAGGAAATGACTGGTGGTTTGCAAATGCTGGGGGCGGGGGTGGAATAATGCACCATGGTCTGCCCTCATGACAAAGATACTGGCCAAAAAAAAAAATCAAGAAAATGGAGTATTTTGCTGGATTCATGTGTTATCTTTACTTTTCACTTATTTTCCAAAATGAAATCATTCTGTAACTTCTGCCCTATGAATCTCACTGCCAAAAAAGTTTTTAAATATTGGATAAAATTAGATGTTTTCCAACCATGAACATTTAAGGGGAACACACAATGTTATAAATTTAAAGCACTCCAACAGTTCCTAAAAGCTCCACAAAAATACCTGCGATATAATTCTTTCTTTATAACAGAATGTTATAATAACATTAATTTTAAGGAGACTGATCTCAATAATCTGTGGTAATTTGTCCCTGCTGAGGAGGGATGGTGCACTTCATATTGCACTGGCTTCAAAACAAAGTTCATCAAATACAAGAGTAAGAATGCATGAGGAGTGATTAGTCAAGTAGCGTCAACTGAATGATTTCTATATGAATAGTTACTTTGCTAATTATAAATTAACATCATCTATTTATTATAGTAGATCTGTCAGTGCTATTACTTGGACAAACTCCCTGAATAGGTAGCTTTACTTTATTACATATTTCAAGGAAATAAAAAGTTACATTTGTTTGAACTTTATCTCCCCAAGCCACACTTGCCCTAGAACAGCCTATTCTCCTGAAGGCAGTTAGAGTAATAACCAACTTAATGCAATCAGTCCTCTGTTCTAAACCCTCTAATGCCTTCTCATGTCTCTTAGAGTAGTTCCCAAATTCCTCTCACAGTCTCTAAGGCCTTGCTTCCTCACATGGCACACTGATGCCCCATTTCTTAACCTCATCTCCTAGGTGATTCCCCTCACTCACAGAGCCCCAATTCCCTACATCCCATCTCCCCAGTCTAAGCTGCTGTTTGTTGAACATACCCATTGTGTTCCCAGGTTAGGACCTCTGCACTGAATTTCCCCTTTCTCAGGAACACAGTTCCCCCAGCCATCCTCCATGTCCTGTGTCTCAGCTCAAACATCCCCTGTTCAGAGATTCCCTTCCTGCTCTCCTCATACAAAATGAAAACATTTGTACTAATTGCATACTATCCCAATATCTCATTTTATTCTTCTTCAAGGCAATTATCTCCCTGACATAGTATATATTGGTTTATTTAATTGGCTCTCCCTCTAGAATGTATACTCTATGAGAGCAAGAAGGCTAGCACACAGGCCTACTATCACATAGTAAGTGCTCCATGAACACTTGTTAAATGTATGAATAAATTTTCCAGTAATTTCAATTAACATACCTAGTTAGACTTAGCTATCCAGGCTTTACTGCACTACTCAATATTACTAGTTTTTTTTGTGGCATAGTTTTATTGTATTTTAGAATCAATTCTCTGATAAATAAAAAATATGGTATAAGAAATTTCTCGGCTGGGCGCGGTGGCTCAAGCCTGTAATCCCAGCACTTTGGGAGGCCGAGACGGGCGGATCACAAGGTCAGGAGATCGAGACCATCCTGGCTAACATGGTGAAACCCCGTCTCTACTAAAAAATACAAAAAAATAGCCGGGCGAGGTGGTGGGTGCCTGTAGTCCCAGCTACTCAGGAGGCTGAGGCAGGAGAATGGCATGAATCCGGGAGGCGGAGCTTGCAGTGAGCTGAGATCCGGCCACTGCACTCCAGCCCGGGCGACGGAGCGAGACTCCGTCTCAAAAAAAAAAAAAAAAGAAATTTCTCCAGTATAAATAATTTTATAATCTGATTGATGGAGAATCTCTAATATTTTTCATCTTTAAATATGAAAAGTAGAATAACTTAAAAATTATTTGATGAGTTTCTACCATGCATTAGGCACTATGCTTTCTATACATTTGGAAAAAGCACAGTTCTACCTGAAGTTTAAAAGTTTCTTGCATTCTCTGTAAAACACAGATTTTAGGCTAAGACCAATGACGTAGAAAGTAAAATTAATTTATTTTCTGTTTCCTCCAAATGTATTGAAGTCTCGATGGAGTATAACATTTAAAATATCTCCTAAACACACATACCTAAAATATAAACAATATTCTCTTCTTTAAAATATCTTTGCAAAGGACATGATTCTATTATTTTTTTGGCTGTGTAGTATTCCATGGTATATATGTACCAGCTGGAGGTCATTATCCTAAGTGAATTACTGCAGGAACAGAAAACCAAATACCGCATGTTCTCACTTATAAGTGCGAACTAAACATTGAGTACTTGTGGACATAAAGATTGGAACAATAGACACTAGGGACTAATTGAGGTGGGAAGGAGGGAGGGGGCAAGGGTTGAAAAACTAACTGTTGGGTGCTGTGTTCACAATCTGGGTAACGGGATCATTCATATCCTAAACCTCAGCATCACACAATCTACTCATATAACAAACCTGCACATGTAACTTGTGAATCTAAAAGTTGAAATTATAAATAAAATAAAATAAAACTGAAGAAAAATATTTCTGAAACCACCAACTCCATAGGATAAAAACAGCTTTCTTTTTCTCTCTTTAAAAAGATGAGAAGTCAAAGAGATTTGACAAGTTGACTAAGTTCATATAACTGGTCAAAGGCCCTTCATCAGAGCCCAGTTAGAAATCACTAACTTTGAAACATTTAACTGATGATCATGAAAACAAAACAAAAAAGAAACCCCTGATTCTCATTATTTTGCCCCTCTAGCTATTATCTTTATCATTTCTTTCAAAATTCAGAATCTTGAAATTAGACTCAATGCCTCATATCTACTTTTCCCCTCGCAGTCACCCTCTATCCACTTTAATTAGAATCATGGTGTGTCTCTGGGGTCACATTCTAATTACTGCTGTCATGGGCATTTTTCTGCCTCTTCTTAATTCTTCTCTTGACCCCTGTTCAGTATACGACAATGTTAATAACTTCTCCTCAACCTTTCTCCCTCCAAAGCTTACCTCATGCTTCTGTAGTGCTCCTTGTTGTCTGGTTATGCATTAACTATCTCACTTCCTTTTACCTCACAGAATCTTAATTTTTATTCAAGTATTCACCTCTCACCAGCAAAGACTGGTGCCTCAAAAGAAGCCAAATCTGGTCGGGTGCTGTAGCTCACGCCTGTAATCCCAGCAGTTTGGGAGGCTGAGGCGAGTGGATCACGAGGTCAGGAGTTAGAGACCAGCCTGACTGATGTGGTGAAACCCTGTCTCTACCAAAAATACAAAAATCAGCTGGATGTGGTGGTGCACACATGTAATCCCAGCTACTCGGGAGGCTGTGGCAAGAGAATCGCTTGAACCTGGGAGGTGGAGGTTGCAGTGAGCCAAGATCGCGCCACAGCTCTCCAGCCTGGGTGACAGAGCGAGACTCCATTTCAAAAATAAAAAATAAAAAAAGAAGCTAAATCTATCCTCAGCCCCAGAAGATGGAGGCCTAATTCTTAGTCTAAATTAATAATTGTTTTGGGAATCGTTAGTTTACCAAATTTGTGCCAATGGGACAGAAGGAGCACTTTGCTGGAGATTTGGGGGAAATCTTCATTCTTCTAGGAGAGGTTCCTATTCAAACTGCCTCTTCGGCTGAATTTAAATGAGGGAGCATGTAGTCTGACTTCTATTACTAGTCATTCTATCCCCAGACGAGAAACAGATATAGGACAAATTCATGGCCATGGATGGCAGAGCAAAAGGAGACAAAGGAAACTGGTTTCTTGATGAATTTATTGAGCTCCTGGATCAACCACTCTTGAGGCCAGTCTACCTCTGGAATTCCAGTTATGAGAGCAGATAAATTACAGTATTGTTTAAAAGTGGGTGGGTCAGGTTCTCTATTACTTGTAGTTGAAACCATTTTAAGTGATACAACTACTCTTTCCTGGTTTCTTGACGTCACATCTGGCCATGATGTACTGTCTTTGTGTGTCATTCTTGTCCTCTTAACATTCTGCTGTCCTTATCTGCAGCCTCAGCCCTTATTCCATCTCACTGAGGTAAGCACCCTTCTGGGGAAATTCCACATGGATTTATGCTTTCAACAACTATTTTTTGTTGATTAATTCCAAATTCATCCTTCCTCAGCCCTCATATCTCTCTGAGCAACAGAACTTATCTATAATTCTATACTGGTTATCTCCACAGGAATTTTTCATAGACTCTTCTAACTTCATATGTCCACAACCAACCCCATCATCATTCCTTTCATACCTTCTCATATTCTTATCCCTAACTGTATTATTAAATCGGTCACTCAAATCAGAACACTGGAGTGTGTCTTCAAGTCCTCAATTTTTACACAGTTCACCACGTACTATCAGCACTTCTGGCAGAATAGATTCCAAAGTGTTCACTCCTTTCCCCCAGTCACTCTTAAATTTGGTCATCATAATTGTTCATCTAATTTTTTTCCAGCAGGCTATACTTATAACAGAACCTTAGTTGTTCACTCAGCCCTAAGTATATACCAAGTAGTAGGTGCTTTATAAATGAACCTTGATGAATGAACAAAGAACTTCCTGGTTTTACTATCTTCCGTCTTCTCTATATCATTCTCCAGACAATCACCATAATTTTTTTCTCAAATTTAACTGGAGCTATGTCACTGCCCTTCTGAAGTCCCCCTCCCCTACAAAAAATGGTTCTCCAATGGCTTCCATTCAACTATTTAACACATATCTACTACATGTCAAATTTTGAGCTAAGGGCTTCAACAGAGTGAGCTTTAATTTTTTCCTTTTAAAAATCATGGAGTTTTGGAAAGACTTGCAAAATATACATGTCATCACACTAATCTGGATCCAAGAACCTGAAACTACTTTTTACTTTGAGTAGAATGTTCTCATGTCATTTTATGCTCCATTTATCCACATCTGTAATAGAACTATGTTCTATTTAATTTCAGTGTATACAGTGCTTGCATTTATCTTTTTGCCTTTGAAATTTAGTATAATTTCAATTTATACTAATGCATAAACATTCCAGAAAACGTGATTGACTAATTGCCACTGTCTTGTACAGAAATCACGACTTTTCAGAAGTGGTCCTAAAATTCAGAACTTTAATGCTACATTTTAGATAAGTGAATATGTTTTTGTGATTCCACTTAAGAAATTTCCTCTAAAGTATCACATACTTTAAAATTCAGAAATTCAAGCTTGTTCATACTTTCTTCAAAGTGTTTTTCTTCTCAGAAAATGAGGATTATCTGAACCAGCACCATATAACTGTTAATTTCATACTTTCATTCACTTATTTAAGAAATACTGTGTATCTCAGCCCTTGGTTTTCCTTTACAGAAAATATAGACAAAAATTCTCTACCTTTGTAGAGCTTATATTCTAGTTTAGGGTAGGGAAGAAAATATACATTCCGATATATATAGAGAAAATATACACGTTGTAACTGCTATTCACTTAATTCAGCAAATCGCTATAGTTCGGAAATTCCAAGGAGACGTGATATAAATAGATAGATATAGATAGAAAGGAGGTATGATGCAGGTGCCAACTTTAGCAAGGCATAAATGGTAGAATTCAGACAGATGGGAAGAGAGGACAAGGGTATTCAGGCAAAATGATAAATGCAAGCACTGGAACACAAGCTGGAAGGAACAGAGCTTGCTATGGGCACGTGGGAAGAATGGGTTAGCTGAAATGGAGACTGTGTTATACAATAGAAAAACGTTTGATTATTAGAGTAGCTAGAGCTTTTGAAAGCCAGGCAGTGGAATCTAATGTGGAAATAACATAATTAAAGCAGTCTTTCCAAGATTAGTCTAGCTAATCTGTGTTGGTATAGTTTAGAAAAGAGGGATAATTTACTGACATAGGTTAGGAAACTGATGCAACAATTCAGGCAGAAAGTTAAATGGCTTTTCACTGAGGTGGTGATGACAAGTGAAAACAAGTAAAATACAAAAGGCATATGTTGGCTGGGATATTACAACTTGATGATCAGATTATTTCAGTCACGTTCATTTATTCGTATTTATTGTACCATAATTTGAGTTACTCATATTTACTGAGCACCCAAAATATTGCCGAATACCCATTAGGTAACTGCTCTTGTACTTGTTACTAGATTCAAGGGTAAAAAGCCACTTGCTGTGGTCACAGTCTAGCATGGAAGATCTGGCAACACAGTGCAAAGGCAGTGTTGTAGACACTTGGCATAGATGAGGAGTGGTTAACTTTACTGAGTTTTTTGTAAATGTACATGTATGCAGGAGATAAAAGACGACTTCAAATCTGAGTTCTGAGTTTTCTCCTGGTCAAAGTTGGCGAGACATTCCAGAAGATGGATGGACAGGTTTATTCAATGGCATGGAGATGGGAAACGGCATCGTGTGTTCACGTTCCTGCAAGCAGTTAAATATTTCTGCATGATAGAGGTCAGGGAGAAGGCGTGAAAATCATAGAGCATCTTCAGTGCTATCCCACTAAGTTTGGATTTTAGCCTACAGGCAATGAGGCGCAAATGGAGAGGTAGAAGCAACAAAGTAGCATGGTCAAAATTTCACTTCAGAAAAGTGTGTGATGACCATGTGGAGGCTGAATTAGAGAGGGGAAAACTAGTCAACGAGGCAAGATAGATGACTAAGTGCTGAGCTAAGAGATGGTTAGAGCTAAACTAAAGCAGTCATAGGGGCAACAAAGTGGGAGCATTTAGGAAGCAGAATAACCAGAAATTGGAAACTAATTAAATGTGAACAGAGGGACATTACAAAAATCATTCAGGTTTTGAACTCAGTAGTTTGGAAAAGATTTGAACAAAACAGGAAGAAAGTGGAGAGACTGTTTTCAGTGAAAGATGAGTGATTTAATTTAGGATGCCTTGAACTGAAAGAAGGGAGACTTCCAAGTAAGTGCTGATGGCCAGGTTGGGAGTGCCATGATCTTTGGGTAAAAGATGGATATTATTATATTATTGATTTCCATTCAGTTCAACTGCCCTGTGCGCTTTAATTTCTTAGGTCTTCTTGCTTTGTTTTCCTAACTAGATTGCAGATTTTGACAAAATATATCTAAGTTCCTTTAACACCTACTTACTGAATACCTATACATGTCAGACACTGTCCCAGGCACTGATTACAATAATAACAGGGATTATTTCCTGTTTAACATTTTGCATACGAGAAAATTACAGGCACACGTATGTATTCTTCTGTAAAAGATCAAGTGGTCAATTAAACAGCTGGAAACAATACAAATGTCCATTAATAGGTGAGTGCAGATATAAACTGTAGTACCACCACCCAATGGAATACTGCTCAGCAATAAAAGGAAAGATTCATTAACAGCCACTTACAACACAGAAGACTCTGAAAGCAACTATCAAGGAAGATCCGTGGTTGCCAAGAGATTGGAGGGAGAGAGGTGGTAGTGATGGCAGTGGCTGCTGCCATCACACCAGCTGTAGCAGGGAGGCACGGCTGGGGCAGCACACTCCATGGAGCCAGTGGGAGCCCCACCCCTTCTGAGCTGGGTAGGGAACTCCCTGGCTGCTGCTGCAGCCACCCAAACTGCGGCTGTGGATCCAAACCTCCTTGTGCTCTTGGGGGGTGCCAAGAACAGGCCTGATCCACAGCTGCAGACCTGGACCTCCCACTCCATGGAGAAGGCAGGAGCCGGGGACAAGTGGGAGTCTCGCTCCTTCCAAGTTCGCACAGTAGGAGCTCCTGGGTCCAGCTCTGCCTGTCCTCCCAGGTGCAGGATCTGGGTCGTCTCTGCCACTTGCACCCTTGGGGCCCCCAGGAAGGACCCCCATCCCTACAGGCTGGGGGGCATTTGCTCCCGCTGCTGGCCTCTCTCTGCTCCTGGCACCTGTTCCAAGATCAGAGCAAGGATTGGGGCCAATCCTGGGGCCATGAATGGCAGTGGGAGGCAGACTGATTCTTGGGCAGAAGGAGGAGGGTCCTCAGTAAGGCCCCACCTTCAGGCCACGGAGGGCCTGAAGGCTGGGGGCTGAGCCGCCGGTCCTGTGGACCACAGTGGGGGCTTCTTGGTGCCTCTTCTGGGCCGCCAATGGCCGCCCATGGACCATTTGGAATGCACTTCCTCCCTCCTCCCCTCTGAGGTCTGTAAAAGCCCTGGGCTCAGCCAGAGCAGGGCACAGGACAGTCAGAGGATGGCCAAAGCAGGCAGAGAGGCAACAGGATGACCAGCAGAAAGAGGAGCTAACCTCTCTGTTGAGAGCTGCAGACATCTGGACAACCAGTTGCAGAGAAAGGCTACTGTCACTAGAGCCTCCTCTCTGCTGGGAAATGAACACTCCACGGATGACACACCTACAAAGAGGAGCTACCCATTATGGGTCTCCTTTGAGCTGTTGTGACATTAAATAAAGCTCACCCTTCACTTTGTGTACCTCATTCTTCCTGGATGCAGGACAAGAACCTGCATAAAGACACCATGGTCACAGAGGTTTCTGGCTAGAAAACCGACACCCCAGAGATCCCATAACAATAGGTAGAGAGGAATAATTAAGGGGCAGGAGCAAACTTTTGAGGTTGATGAATAAATCAATTATCTTAACTGTAGTGATGGCTTTATTAGCACATACATATGTCAAATTGAGGTACCTTTATGTGGCGGCTTGTGGGTTAAGTTTCTACTTTTGCTTGCTTGCATTTTTAATGATATTATAAAACTATACTATCTTTGTAATAAAATTCATTTTAAAAATTATAAAAGTTATAAAAATTCACTGGACAAGTATTCACTATTCTCCTAATAATCAATGAATGAATTATAACTTTAAATAACAATGAAACATTGTACCAAACCTATCAGGCTGGTAAACATGACAAAATCAAACAAAAGGTCAAACCTTAACTAGAGTGTGGTAAAATGGGTAATTTTCACACTTCGGCTGGGAATGTAAATTGGTACAGCCAATTTGGAAAGAAATATTACATTATCCAGTAAAGCTGAAAATGTGTTTACACTACTACTAACTGTAACACCGGTTTTTAATTTTCCATTAATAGGTGCCATTTTAAAGTACTAGCATATATTTTTGTGTATTTTGCATAAATACCGATATTTGAAACTATAGCATCTTAGTCCACCCCTCCTAGATTTTTCCCTGTTCCCTCTCTCCTCCTTCCCCTTTCCTTACTCTTTCTCCTCCCTGACCCTACTGCAAACCCTCCAGTCATTTTACCACTCATGAAAACCCATTGTGTCTTAGCATTTCCCTTTGTGTTCCCCATCGCCCCCTATCTAGCCACTCACGCTCCAAAAAAAGGCTGAGTAGAGATGAGAAGTGCCATATGAAAACACATCTCTCCTTTGGGATGGGAAGCAGTCAGAGAGTGGGCAAGGTGGGTAGAGAGAGAAAACAAAACTTTTGCCAGAGACGCAGAAGGAACTTCACTCAAAGCTGCATCAACTCAGGAGGAAGACAAGAAATCCTCACAGGGCCAGCCAAGTCAGAAGGGGCAATTCCAAGGGCATTCTGGGTTGAGAGAACTAAAGACTAGGGAGGCATCAAAGCCAACAGCAGGCAGAGTGATATTCTGCCATTTGTATTTATTAATTTTTATTGAACTCTTCGAAATACTTTTATAAAATGTTATTATTGAATGCACACATTCTAATACTTTAATTTACTGTTATTAACACTTGTATTACACAATAAATGGTGAAGCAAGTACCATGCACTAAGTCCCCACATTCCTCTTTTCTGTTTCAACTACAGAAAAATTATTCCATAACACTGTTTGTTTCTAAGAGTTAAGAATTAGAAATAACTTAAATGTCTATCTGAAAAGAGAGCATAGATAGTCTAGGCCATATAATTACAATGAAATACCATACAGCATTTATAATAAATGAGCCAGAGTTACATGTATTAATAGGAATAAATATAAAGAATATAATGTTAGATTTTTAAAAGTCACACCATTATGCATACAATTTTATATTTATGTGGATTTTTAAAACTGGTAAAAGCATATTATATATTGTTTCTGAATTCATAAATATGTACTAAAATACACTGTGAATGCACTTACGGGAATGATAACTTCTAAATTCAGGATAGCATTTTTCTCAAGGAGCAATGGGGTCGATATCTCAGAGCAGTATAAAGACCCTCATCAGAGTTTGTAGTGTTTATTTTTATGATCCATAGTGAATATAAAATGATGTTAAGACCTTATACAGGTAGCAAGTGGGTACACATGTATATCTGTCTCTGCTGTTATCTGTTTGCAATATCATAACAAGAAATGGGTAAAATTAATGATTGTGTTCCCTTTCAAAGCAAAAAACACTGGTACTAAAACTTTTACATATTTTCTAAAGAAAAAAGATAGTAAGTTTAACAACAAAAAAGACTTAGTTTTGTAGGCATATCGTATCTTCAAAACCCCATTATAATGGAAAATAGTGAACTGTTCAGTTTTAACACAAGTAATTTAGGCTGACTGGGTTTCCCTTCCAAATTCACAACCCTATCTATAAACACTAGGAAAGTATATGGCTATCCATAACTCTGTCTTGATTAAGCTGATCCTGTATAAAGTTCAGCTTTTGATTATGTGAATGGTTTTGTAGGCAAAACACTTTCTAAAACTGAGCTGTTGTTGTTCAAAGTTAGTTTTAAGCAAAACAATAGAAAACCATGGTTTAAATCCCATCCCATAATGTGATTCTCAATTTCAGAGAAGTCTAGACTTTGTAATTCAACGTCACCTCAAAGTGAGGAAGAGTTTCAGGACATCCACAAGAAGATGTCCAAATATCAAGACATGGAAATGCATAATGTCTAAGGCTACTCTTGAGAACTCATGCTAAATAAGACATATCATCACCAAATTTTAGGCATATGGAATAGATTCAAAACATCCTGGCTTGGCCACAAACTCAGTATATTAAATCTTATATCAAGTATGATATTACTTGATTTATTTGGACTCCGTGGCATGTTTGAGTTAATGTTCTGGTGGTCTGATCAGCTCTCCTTCTTAGGTTCTACAAGAATTCTTGGATAGAACTAAGATAATTTGAATGATATTGATGCTGGAATGTGGTCCAGGTGCAATTGTAATCAGCATGCAGTAGGAACAGCAGTAGTTCTTTCTGCACACTTTGGTTGAGTGCATCTGCTTAAAGGTAGACACCTCACATCTCACTCTGACTTCTTGCATAATTAGGCTGTAATTAGCCTTGTCTTCACTTGAGATGAGGCACAGTCTAAGGGGAAGCCAAATGGAGGGAAGAAGTAGGGGAAGAAGAATCATTTAAAGGTGTCTATCCATCTCCTTTCTGTAGCAAAGCTCGAGATGGAGGCAGGCTGTAGTAACAGTAGTAAGTGAAAAGAAATGTATGACAGATAAAAGGCTGTTAAACAGTACTCTATTCTGTACGCAGTGTGCAGCAGGTCCTTGAAGTACTGCAGGACCAGCTTACCTTGTATTAAGTTGAGTGGGAAGAGTTTAGAGAAGTACTTGTCTGATTCCCTGGGCTCATACCATGACTAACATCAACTCTATCTGCCTGCATGTAGCTCAAATGCAGTTATGCCATGGAGTTAGCATTTTAGCTTACTATCACCTACGGGCACACCACAAGTTTAGCAAAGTTGATTTTTCTTGTATTTACACAAGCGTTAAAGTTGGTCAAGATCATCAAGGCTGTTCCTGCTTTGGATGCTGTTATAATATAAGCAAAAGTAAATTCAAGAGTCTGC
Source organism: Trachypithecus francoisi (assembly GCF_009764315.1). Taxonomy (NCBI): domain Eukaryota; kingdom Metazoa; phylum Chordata; class Mammalia; order Primates; family Cercopithecidae; genus Trachypithecus; species Trachypithecus francoisi. Next base: position 83,589,159 of record NW_022681460.1, read on the forward strand.
TGTCAGAGTCCTATTTTAAGTCTAAGTGGGCAGGCAGAAAGAATGGATGCCTGAAAGGCCTGGGCTCTAGTCCTGTCTCCACTTTTTTCCCAGGTGAGAGACATTACTTAGGCTTTCATGTATAAAACCAGAAAAATAGCTCTTGTTCTATCTAACAAGGAAGATGGAGTGAAGAATAATGTATGTTTGAGACAATGCTTTCAAAATCGTAAGTTGTATGCAAATGCGACATATTGTTTGCAGTAATGGCAAAAATCATAATGAGGAGAGAAAACTTATATTTTATACAAGGTATCCCTTCTTTCCATAGTCTTTGCCTAACACTACGATGTTTTATCAATGTATTATCAGCTCCTCCCAGAGGGGATACTGAGTAAGTGTTCATTCCCTTAACAGTGAATATGAATGCATATTCCCTATTAACATCTTTTAATAGGGGGAAATTTCTGCATAAGGCATGATTCTTTTGGTGTTGTATTAAAGCCAAGAATTACAGATCTCTTTAGAGATTTCCTGTACAGTGGTGTCATTTGCCCAAGTAGGTTCCTACAGCTTCTCCGCTTTGGCCAATCACCTCAAAAATGTATTCCTTCCATTTTTTGAAGACACTATTCCCACCCTCACACATAACACACACTAAATGGGACCTCAAGCAAAAGTAATAGCATAAGACATAGTTTCTGTGTTTTAAAGGTGGGGCGTCTTATTCGTTCATTCATAAACATCTATCTTTAATGCCCACTGTGTACTGGCTGCCATGCTAGGTACCACAGATGCAAGATGAAGCAGTCATGGGGGTGTTCTGCCTTAATGAGACTGCACCTATTCAGACTGTCATGGCTGGATGTATTGTTGCATTGTATTGCACTGTTTTTTCATTGCACAGACTTTTTTGGTGGTAGTATAATGGTTTGGTTTGTTTGAGTCTTCTTTTGCCATGGAGAGACATCCACATAGAGTGACCAATATTTATGGTGTATCTGCATGCTGTCTTCCATTTCAGAATTATTTTCATACAGGATAAAATTATCTCATTTACTTACAAATATCTATCTGAAATCTACTTTATCTGAGGCATATTGGGAGGATACTGAGTTTTATATTATAGAATCCATTTCCTGCAAGAGTTCAGAGTTCGGGAAGACATATCATAAAGGCAGTATATCATGAAGGCCAGTGACGACAAGCAGACAAGCTGTGTCCTGAGGTGTATCAACAGATAACACCATTGACATCTTGTGAAGGACAATGAAATTTAATAAATCACAATTGACTTGCAAAGGGAATTATTCCACATGCAAACTAAATTTTCCATTTCAATAAAAGATCAGTAACATTTGGGAAAATACATCCCTCACAGTCACAGTGTGTAAAGCTGGCTGACACACTATTCATGAGTTTATTTAAGTAAAAACAGTGCAACTGGACATTGCTCCTGGGCTGTATCCCTTATTCATTTGTAAGGCCATGCAGGGCCTATTCGTATCGAAATAAAAGAAATCAAGTCATTTTAAAAATTGATGAAAGGAATATTAACATTCTACTGGATAAGTATACCCTTATAAAAAGAGAGAAAAGCCACCTCATGTCTTATGAGTGGATATTATTAGACAGTATAACAGTGGCCCAGAAACTAGAGGGAGAGAACAGGGTATTATGTAATTCAATTCATCCTTATCAACAAAAGGAATAGAATGCCATGTCAGTACATCTTTATTACTTTAGAAATTATTGCTCCTGGGGTTACTGTTTTCTCTCTTTTCAAATATATGTCCAAAAAAAGAAATACACGGTATTCTAGCCTGAAAAGTGTATCTCTAGATCCCTCATATCTATTTGGTTATTACCCTTGTTTATAGAGCTGTGCTTAGTTCCCGGACTACCATTTCCCCAGCTAATCTAAAATATAAAGTACTCATGTTGCACAAAACTTTAACTTCATGTTTCAGATTTCATACAACTTAAATGTGTACTGACTTATCAATTATGTATATTTGAAACGTATGGAGAATATACATGTATAGTTTAATATATGTGTGTCTATATAATGTATGCATATATATGTGCATCTGTATATATTTAAATGTTAGATGTCAAAGAAAAAAGTCCACAGAATAATGCCAATAATAACTTTCATTTACCATGCATTCAACAATATTTTTGAGCAATTAATACAGGCAAGGTGCTGTGTAAGGCACTGTAGGGAGAGATTTTTAAGATGTCTAACAGTCTAGCCCATGCCTAACAAAGACCAAAGAGCAGTCACAACTGTCACATCCATGAAGAATGTGGTCTGTTACTCAGACACCATACTGAAGAGTCAAGCTTCTATGCACAAACTCCTAGGTTGCAGTGAATCATGACCTGGATGGGAAGCTTGGCTTTACAGATTTTGCTAGGTAGTACACAGATTTAGAATGTATATGGTTCTCCTCCAGCTGCTGAAGGATGAACAGCCCAAGAAAGACCCCAAGCAAAAATAATGCCATAAAGCACTATATCTTTTTTTTTTTTTTTTTTTTTGAGACGGAGTCTCGCTCTGTCGCCCAGGCTGGAGTGCAGTGGCCGGATCTCAGCTCACTGCAAGCTCTGCCTCCCGGGTTTACGCCATTCTCCTGCCTCAGCCTCCCGAGTAGCTGGGACTACAGGCACCCGCCACCTCGCCCGGCTAGTTTTTTGTATTTTTTTTTTAGTAGAGACGGGGTTTTAAACACTATGGTGTATACTGTCAAACAGAGGAAACCAACAGCTTAAGGCAACTTAAATTTGGAAAAGCAGATAAGAGAGTGTGGGATATATGTTTTCCCATACTCTCTTATCTGCTTTTTCAGATTTTCCAGGAGCAGTACTATGCGCTGCCTACAATAAAGGAATAGATTGATATAACAGGATTAAAAATTAGCCACAGAAGAAAATTCAGAAATATTCCCTATATGCTTTGGGTGAGTGAAAGAGCTCCGGTGGAAATAAAAGATTTTATTAAGAAACTTGTCTTCAAGTCCCACCTCAGCTCCTCACACTAATTTGTGACTTTAGGCAAACATTTAAACCCTCTGAGCCTTATTTCTATGCAAAGGGAACAACAATATCTCTCAGTGTTTTTACAAAGATTAAAGGAGAAAATAACGTTTTGACTGCTGTTTTTTTTTTATTAGTGATATGCCTGTTATGAATATCCAATACAGAGTGTATCTGTGATAGGTATATGTATGAGGGTTGTGTGTGTGTATGTGTTTGTGCCTATATAGAACATATATATTCTAACTACCAAGTACAAATGCTCTGCATTACCTAATTCATCACAAGTCCTATGAGTTTATCTTGACATATATTGAATACATGTCATATTCACCTTTTCTTTCTTTTTCCCATTCACTCCACCTTAATTCAGGTCCTCTTTCACTGTCTCAGGTCTGAAACACAACATTATCTTCTAAACTTTAATCTTCCTTCTTAACCTATTATAATGACAAACCCACCTTCCTAAAAGATGGCTTTCCTTTCCTTGTCTAGGTGCCTCATTACTCACAGAGTGCAAAGAGAACCGAAGAGTGACCCAAGAAGTTAAGGTCTAGTGTTGGTTCTGCCTGAAATGCCCCAAACACTGAGCAAATCATTTTGCCTCACTGGCCTTTAATTACCCCATCAATAAACTGAGTAGATTTGCTCTAAATGATTCTGGATCTCTTCCAACTCTAATAATCTTGATTTTAAGTTTCATATTCAAATGACACATCAAAAACATCTTGCAAAAATCGATATTCAAGACAACTGTTTCAAATAATGATCAGAATAGGAACAATGGAAACAAACTGCTTCATCAACAGATTGCTCTGCTCTCCTTCACATGAGCAGTAGGTGTTCGGCATGCACCCAAACCCACCCTGCATCCACGGTGGCATAACTACAGAGGGCAGCAGGCCCTGGCCAACTCCACTCATTTCTAGAACATTCAGTTTGAATGCTATAGGGAGATGGTGCTTTGCCCTATTCTCCTACTCATGTGTGAGTCAAGGTATTTGAAGAGCAGAGGGACACAAAGAGAATATGCAATTTCACATCAAGGAGTGTGGTTCTACTCTTCTGCCAAGCAAATGGAAACACATCTGGGGCCTTTATTCTCAATGCGAAAATACAGGTGTACACATTCTTATGCATGTGCAGTTTTGCTCTTCTATGATATCAATGTAATGTAATATATACACAATGTTTTATCTTATCTATATGATGTTGAAACTCCATCTGAAGCGCCATCTAGTGATGCATAGATAGGTTCTCTTACTTTCTCATTCCCCTCCTAACCTCCTCATGGAAAATGGGATCTTGTAAGGATTTTAAAATAGATCAAACAAAACGAATCAACAAAACACCTGATCAACATAGACACCTACTAATTGACTTGAGGAAAAAAAATGTGCAAGAGGCACTGACTGACAGTCACCTGGAGTCACCTGGTCTTTCCCCTTCCCTCACTAACCAAATCCCATCAAATACAAAAGCATGATGCTTTAAATTCCTAAACTTCCATGAGTCAGTCCTTTGTATTTTAACTCCTCCCTGTACTATGCAACAATCTTCCATTTTCTTTCCTGCCTCCAATGTCATCTTCTTCAAATCCATTACTGATACTGTATCTGAGTAATCCCTCCATGAAAAGTTCATCTGCCCATGGCACTCCCTTAACGAGCATCCTTTCATGAGTTCTCACTGCCCAGAGTATCCCATCTTAGTGTCCTCTACAAGGCATGCTGATTCTGACCCCATATCCTTGCACAAAGATTCACTCTGCTCGGAAGACCTTACCTCTTTTTACCTGACAAACTCCAACTTATCCTTAAGGGATTAGCAAAGGCCTCACCATTTTCTGGAAGTATTTACTGAGTCATTCAGAATAAACTAAGTGCTTGTGATATTCCCTACACATAGCTCTACTATTGCCCTTCCACGCTGTTTTATACTTGTTGTGTGTCTGTTTCCTCCCATTAGACTATGAGTTTTTTGAGATGTCTTATCTGGCACAGGACCTTGGACATTAATTAATAAATATTTACGGAGCACCTACAATGTACTAGGCACCATTCTAAGTGCATAAAAGTGCACAAAGGAGGTGGAACTCCTTAATCCCATATGTTCAATAACTAAGTAAATTGTGCATGATGTCAGGAGATGGTAAATTATAGGAGAAAACCTGAAGCAGAGATCAACAGTGTTGATGAGGAGGCAGGGTACAATTTAAATATAATTGGCACATGTGTCTCATAATCCTCATTCATACGGATACCAGAGGGAAGAAAATTCCAAACAGAATAGCCTGTGCAAAGGCTGTGAGAGGAGGCACGTCTGGCAGGCTCAGACAGAGCAAAACCCAGCAGACCAGAAAAGACTGAGTAGTGAGAGAAGAGGAGGAAGTGGAGCCAAAAATATCATGGAGGTCTAGGCTATGTTGGACTTTCAGACTATTGTAAGTTCTTGGGCATTTCTTCTGAGAGAAATAGGGAACTACTGGAGGGTTGTACAAACAAGAAGATAGGTAAGAAAGACTCGCTTCACGTGAGGACCAAGGCGCTATTTCACTCTAGTGGTTCACTAACCTACCCAGTAATGAGGTCTTTGGCATTACAATAAGGTGCTGGAATTTATCAAACCAGCAGTGTGGGTAAGTGAGAAAGGAGGTAGGTTTGATAGCAGCCAAGCCTGAGTTTGAAAGCTGGATGTGACTAGCTTTGTGAACTTTGGTTAGTTACATGGTTAGTTACATGCCCATCTGTAAAACAGGGCAGTAAGATTTACCAAATTGGATGAAATAAATTCATGTACATAAAAAATATGGCATAAAATAAAGGCTCCAGAAATGTTTATTTCTGATGTCCTTTCATCTTTAAGTTATTCTCCAAGTATATCAATAAAAGTCCACAACTGACATATAACGTCACCCACCTCAAACAGGTAACAGACATGGTGTAACTTCTGCTTTTACCTAAGATGAAGTAACAGGGAACTAATTTATCTTCCCACCTGAAAAAAAACTAAAAAGAGCTAAATAAAATACAGAAAATACTGTTTCTCAAGACACTGAACATCAGGCAGCATGAGACAGTGCTCCCTGGGTAATGGAAAACAAATCTGGTGAGCCCTGTGATTGCTCCAGCTTACCCCCGGGAGAAAATTCCCAGGCCACAGTGCAGAAAGGAAGAATCCAGGTGAAGTCCAGTGAATTGAAGAGATATAGCCTGGCATAGCAAAGGGCCCCACCCTTCTTTCTACTGGATCCGTACCAATGCTGTATCTCATGTTAAATATTTTAAATAACATCTATAGATAGAGTGAGGAATAATAAGCTCAAAGTCTAGTAAAGGTAACACCAAATCAATAGAACATTACAATACATTTTTCTAAGTTATCTGTAGTAACAGCAAGCTTTGGGGAATATATACGAGGGATTCTTCATGAAATGTTGGGAGTGCGTGAGTCAGACAAAGGCTGTTGGCAGAGAAAACTGTTACCTTTTTTTGAAATCTGAACAGAAGCTAGACAAAGAAATGTAGGACATTCCAGGCAGAGTTGGCAACACATGTAAAAACCAAGACATGGAGATGAGCATAGAGAACACGGAGAATAGGAGAAGAAGGTGGAGATGTCAGTAGGCACCATATCACGGGGGTCTTATATGTCTGGATGCATAGATTAGAAGAGAAAACCAGATGCAGGGAAATGATCGAGAGACTCCACTACCCAGGTGACAGATTATGGGTGTGAACTCGAGTAGTAAAAGTAGAGATCAATGAAAGTCAATAGATTCTAGAAATTTTAAGAAGACACATTTTTCTAGGGAATTATGATTCATTAAATACGAGGAGAGAGCATGAAAAAAGAATCAGAATGGACATCCAGATTTCTGTGATGATGAATAAGGCACAATGCATGAAGATAGGCAGAAAAGAAAAAGGAGAACCTTTGCAGATGCATATGAGTTCAATTCTGGACATGCTGAGTTTAAGGTGTGCAAGGGATATGCAAGTAGAGATATCCAGCAGTCAGAAGGAAGCTTCATGGAAGAGATCTATTCTGGAAACAGAGATTTGAGATTCACCAGCATATACTGGGTGTTCAAGCTATGGGTATGGAAGAGGTCACCCCAGAAAAGTGTGGTAGGTAAAAAGATACAAGTGATAGAACCCTGGGAAGCAACAGTGCTTAAGGGATGAGCATAAAAGAGGAACATATACATGATATCAGAAAAGAGAGAATCAAAAGATGGCAGGGAAGTCAGAAAGGTATTGTCTCAGAATAGCTAAAAAAAGAATATTTTAAGTAGTGAACACATCAACAGTGATAAATTTAGCAGAGGTTAAGTAAGGACTACAAAAAAAAAAACAAACAAACAAACAAAAAACAAACAAACAAACCAAAAAAAACGCCAGATTAACACAAAAGTTATTGGTAACCTCTGAAATGGTAGGAGACCCAGAATATATATGGAGAGAATTGGCCATTGACAGAATGAGGCACATTGTGTCAGAATAGGTTTTTAGTTTATCTGTGAAATGGGAGTCAGGACCTTCAAATGTGGAACTATGAAGGCAAGATGAAACATAGTAAGTTTAAGGAGAGTGGAGAAGGTTTTAAATAAATACTATTAGAAATGAAAGAGAGTTGTTTGTGAAACAGAGTAATTGCCAGGCAGGATTAATGGCCTACCTGAGAATAAAGAACAAATTGGTAGAGTTTTCTGGCACATTTCATAGTTATCCCCAGTATTTTATAATTTCCCTCTTCCTTTGTAATAAATAGGATTTGTGTTCCTGGGCACCCAACCATAATTCTGCACTTTAGAATATCTCTTACATGTAGGTTTGTACACATGACTGCATCCTATCTAATGGGAGGGAGTGTAAGAGAGGTGTGCAGTCCTGTTCTCTTTGTCCTTACCACATCCAGCTGCTGGGCTGTGGTGAGTATGGAAGTAGCCACTTCAAACCCACCAAGGGAAGTCCAATGAAAAGGACAGCAAAAACAACCAGCAGCCAAGGGGCACAAGGTAAAGAAGACGAAGAGAAAAAAACACAGGAACTGAAGACTGTTGGAAGATTAGTGGTTGAAAAGTGAGCCATGAGATCTATGCTGACTAGGAAATAAACACAGATCATTCGGAGACCATGTAAGGTGTATCAAGACATGACATCTTAATGAGGTCTCACTCAATATTAGGGCCACAAAACAAAAATAAATGGAGACTATAACAAACACATGCTCTCACAGCAAAATGCATAAATTTTACAAACACAAAGTTAAGCAAAAGAAGCCAGACACACAAAAAATACATACATTACACGAAATTCCACTTATATAAAGTAGAACACAGGCAATATTAATCTACAATGTTGAAAGTCAAGAAGAAGGAGTATGATTGTGAAAGGGGCATGAGAGAGGATTCTGGGAAATGATCACATTCGATGTCTTCTCTGGGTATGGATTACATGGGTGTATCCAGTTTTATGAAAATTCACAAAACTGCATATTTATGATATGTATAATTTTCTGTTTGCATATTATACTTTAAAAAAATAAGTTAAAAATTTGCCAAACTAAAAAAACTCACAATTTTTACATAACCAACACTTAACATCACGAAAGTCATGATCTGGCTATATATCTATATATTATCTTTGTCTAAATTGGTTTTGCAAATATTAGTAAATTCACTGCATTAAATTTTTAATAGATATGCATAGGTCGAAGTTGTATTTGAAGTGTTTCAGAAGCTTGATAACCCTCTACTTTTTAAAATATCCATTTAAATGACTTTGAAGAAGGGAACAGACCAGCAACAATTATAGTTTAAAAAGACAAAACAAGGTGCTGACAGGCATGAGACAAGAACTCCTCTGCCATGCTGGCTTTGACTTTTCGAAGGTATAAGCTTGGTGGAATGCTATCTGGCAAAATGTTCAAGAGCTTTAAAATATGCATGGCCTTTGACCTGAAATTGCATTTCTAGAAGTTCACTCTAAGAAAATCAGGAATATGAAAAGATTTATGTGCAAATATATTCAATGAGTTATTTATAAGAGGATAAATTCTGAAAGAAACAGAAATATCCCCAAATAAGAAAATGATTACATACATACATTATTATGTGCTCTGTGATATATTATGCAAATAACTTTCAATTCTATGGTGAAATGTTTATGATATAATGTAGAGTTTTTAAAAAGCAAGATAGACTGAGTCATACATTTTATGAAACTAAAATAAAAAAATAAAAAGAAAAGTAAATATACAATATTATTCCAAATATATATATATGGAAAATAAAATGTGCCAAAGTGTGGTTAACTCTGGGTAGAGTAACTGCGGTTTTAGTTTAATAAATTGAGTATTTTCTAGATTTTCTAAAGAAAGCATGCAATACTTTACTGATTACAGATTTTTAAAAACCATGCTGGAGTTGCCCTTTGATGTGCTTTTCTCGTGGAGTTTGATATTTGTGCTCTATAACACAAGTAATAATTGGGTCTCGCTCCACAAAAATTTATTAACTATTTTAACTCAGCACTGCCTGGGAATAGGAAGTCTCTTGCTCATCATAACCTTCCCCCATAGTGCCTTACAGAGAACAGAGTATATGTTCAAAAACCACTGAATCAAAAACATAGTAAGTCCTCATCTATTATCTTCTGTTTATACAATTGTGCTATACAATTAAACATCATGCAGTGTTAAACACTTTGTTGCTTGCATGAAAAAGTAAAAATAAAGTGCTTGTAAGTGAACAGTTCATGGTTTAATCACATAGCCCCCTCTGTATTCTGATTAGGCTTGAGAGGGCAGAAGGCCGGGGGTGGCGGGGGTAGGCTGGGGATCAGGTGGAGGAAGGGCAGGGAGGAACAGCAGAGGGGCTGAGGGCTCATTCCCACCTCTAAAGCTCCAACTACAGTACTGCTACTTTGATCTTCTTCAACTCTCTTCCCCTTCCCCCATGCCTGAAGACTACAAAATAGTAAAATTCAACAATGCCAATGGTGAATCAACACCTGAGGGTAATAATTGAACGGGCCCACTGGGGAACCAGAGCCCTGTTTGAGGTGGACTGCAGGGAGACCCCAGGAGGAGAGAAAAGTCCTGCCAACAAGAAAGACTGCTGCTGCAGGACAGAGCAGGGAGCCTTCAATGCAAAAGGGGAAAACACATGATTGATAGAAGGAATTAAGACCTTAGTTCTATGGAAAAATACAGAAGTTTTTTTTTTTTGTTAGGAGGAGCTCTTTCAGTCAATTCATGACCTTCACTCTTGAAAAAAGCGGTTAAAATTCATGTTAGTTCGGAAATTTTTATAAATTTGTGACCTTAATAGTAATTATCCAATGTCCTTAAGTTGGATTTATATAGATTTAAATAATACCTACTTGAAATAATATATTTTCTTTCTCTTCAACTTCCTACAATGCTGTTCACTTTAAAGTTTATATCCAATTTAGAAAAGCAGCAGCAAGTAATTTACATTTAAGAAACACCAATAACACATCCCTATTTGAAAAATATTTATTTTACATCAACATTTTACTTATGTTGTATTCAACAGGAAGTTTCAAGGATGCCAACCATTTACTTAGACAAGTTCTAGTACACTATCATCTCACTAAATTAATGAAATCTATTCATCAACAGATTCTAAGAACACTTAGGACATGGTCAGAATCTGACTATATATCTATATACTATCTTTGTCTAAACTGGCTTTGCAAATATTAGTAAATTTGTTGCATTAAAATTTTAATAGGCGTAGGTTGACATTGTATTTGAAGTATTTCAAAAGCTTAATAACTCTCATTTAAATATTCACTTAAATGACTTGAAGAAGGGAACAGAAATTTTATATGGGGGGAGGGCATATATTTAAGGTGTACAACATATGTTTTCATATACATATAAATAGCAAAATGATAAGACAATTAACATGTCCTTTCTTTCACAGTTACCTTTCTTTTTTGTGAAAGATTTTCTAACATCCATACTCTTAATAAATTTCTGGTATACATTGCAGTACTACTGACTACAGTGCTTTAGATTTCTAGACTTATTCATCCTACATAACTGTAACTTTGTAACCTTTGATCCATACCTCCTCCCATCTCTGGTAACTACCATTCTACCCTCTGTTTCTATATATTTGACTTTTTTATTTTTAGATTCCACATATAGAGATATACATAGGTTATAGTTGTCCTTGAAATGTTTCAAAAGCTTAATAACCCTCTATTTTTAAATATCCATTTAAATTACCCTGAGGAAGGGAACAGAAATGATATATAAGTTCTATCTATCTAAAGAAAGCACATATATTCCACATCTAAGTGAGATTATGCAGTATTTTTCTTTTGGCATCTGCCATATTTCACTTAGCATAATGTCCTCCAGGTTCATCCATGTTGTCACAAATGGCATAATCACCTTTTTAAGGCTGAATAATACTTCCTCTGGTGTGTGTATATATTTTGCAATTTCTTTATCCATTCAGTCATCTATGAACACTTCAACTGTTTTCCATATCTTGGTTATTGTGAATAATGCTGCAATAAACATGGGAGTGCATACATCTCTATGCGGTGCTGATTTCACTTTCTTTTTGGATAGAGAATAGAAGTTTTTATGCTCTAATTTTGGTTGGGAATAATACAGGTTTCTAAATTACATTGCCAACCCACCCTTGAGTGGGCCTTTGTCATTCAGGACCTTTCCATGTAACAAAGCAGCTATAGACTAATGACCTATGGACCACTGAGTCACTAACTTCATTTCACTTATAATAAAATCTAGATCAGAACAGGGGGTTTGCAAAATCAAAGTCTAGTGAGAGGAAGGTGAGATCTTTTTTTCACTACGTAGAAAGGAATTAAAGTTACTCTCCACTAAAAATGACCACACAGCTCCATAAGCCTTATCAAAATTAGCATTGAACCACTCAATATGAATCCCAAATTAATCCTAAATCATATACAAATGAGAACATATTCTTGTCTGGTGAATACCACAAATACCATGACATCATGACTAACACTCACTGAGTGCTCAGTACATGCCAGACACTGTCCTAAAAGCTTTGACAGTGTAAACCATTTAAACCTCATGGAAACATATGAGGTCGATATTGTTATCATCATCCCATACTTGGTTAGGGCAACCAAGAAGGCACAAAGGGGTTAAGTTACTTATCCGACATTGTATAGCTAGCAAGTGGTAAATCCATGTTTCAAATTAAGTATTCTGGCTCTAAAATCTACATCCTCTACTCGATTGCCTTTGTAATAATAAATTTTATTTTATTTTCCAAAACTGAACTTGCTGAGATTCATTCAATCTTATGCGTAGATTCTAGGAACCAGACCAAATATATGTATATTTTTAACCTCTACACAAATCATTCAAGAGGACAAGACTATGCAGACAGTCCATCTACAATGTAACCACATAAAAGAATTCTAGGGAAATCCCAGCCCATTAACAAAAGTGTGCGTGGAATTAGCCAAGAAGCCAGATGTCTCCCTCAGAGGAGGAGTATCTTCCTAGCTTTTCACTGAGACCTTCACCCAGGTAGTCCCCAACAAAAGATGGAGGAAGGATGGTCTGTTCACCATGCAAAGGGGCCAAATATAAAATGCATGATGTGTTTTCATAACAACCTTGAAGTTTTTAGTAGTAAATACTTTTTAGCAAAATCCAAACTGCAGCCCCAACAATTAATAAAACTCTATAAAGATATGTATTATAGTTCAGGAAAGTTTGCATAACGAAAGAGCTAAAGCTTTCCCTAATCCCTTTTTCAAGTTCAGCTCTTAATATAAGTCAGGTTTCCTTTCTTTCCCCCCATACTTTAAATCCTCCAAAGAATGCTAGAGAAAATCAGGCAAGCAAAACAAGCAGCTTTTGATTCTCTGGCACTCTACCATTTGGAAAACAGACTCAAATTGCATGACAGATAGTGGTCTAGGAATTTAAGAAATATGAGTTGGTTTCAATAAGAAATACCTTTATAAGGAAGCTTTAGAAAATAGCAGCAGTACTTTTCTTTTCTTTTTTTTTTTTTTCCTGAAAATTAGTAACAAATATCGGAACCCTAAGATGAATTTGAATCTATACAGAGTTCACTGTTTGATTTACAAATTCTTACTGGGCTCAACTTAATTAGAACAGGAAAATTGCTGAAGCTGAGAAGATTTATGATTGCATGTTATCTGTGGCACAGGGAGTCTCTGGATTATTCAAAAGTGAGTGGGGTTCGCACTCTGTGGAACTGCTTCTGCTAAACTTGCTGTAAGGTGAAGCTACTGGGGAAAAATCTGAAGGCTCCCAGAGCAAGGAAGGCAGGGGTGAGTGAGTAAGAGCCAAAGCCCTGGTGATTTGGAAAGAGTTTGCACCTGTGGGGTCCGTCTCCCTCTACTCCTATCCTCCCATTCAACATCTAGTCCAGCTTTAAGAAACATTACAAATTCCCGAAAAGACTATGTAGAATAATCTAAATAAACCTCTTGTGATAAATACATTTCCTTCCATTAAAAACAAACAAACAAACAAAAACAACCTAGACTTCTTTACTCCACAGTGTAGGTTGATAAAACTGAATTAGCACTTTAACAATTAACTCAAATATCGCAATGTAAGGACTTTAATGAGACCTTTCCCGAATTAAAAACTTGATCTCAAAGTTTTTTCTTATCTTCTGAATTTAAAGACATTAGTAATATATTACGTATTACACTGAGATACATCATACCAGCTGTATGTAAAATCTGCTCAAGAGAAACACAGACAACAAAGCTGAAACCTAAAAGCTAAACAAGTGCTGACTTTATTCTAGAAAAGCAAATGCTATATACACATTATTTTTTCTATTCAGCTTTCTCTATAAGTAACTTTAATTTTAAATTATTCTGTATTTCTCCCTAATTTACACTCAAAAAAGTATAGAGGATTGAAATAGTAAGAGACAGATTTCACACATTTCATTTTCATTTTAATAGAAAACCTTCTAGAATTAAAAATCATAATAGTACACTTGGAAATTATTTTGTTAAAGTACAAGAAACAGATTTTATACAACCTGTTAACAGCTTTCAACTTGAAAAATGTGTATAGCTAACTGAAATATCTAACTGAATTTAACTAAAATATAAAGGCAATTAGCTGAGGGCAACAGAGAATTTTGAAGACCAAGGCATTGAACATCATGACAAATCTTAGAACATTTTTTTTTTTTTTTTTTTTTTTTTTTGAGACGGAGTCTCGCTGTCATCCAGGCTGGAGTGCAGTGGCCGGATCTCAGCTCACTGCAAGCTCCGCTTCCCGGGTTTACGCCATTCTCCTGCCTCAGCCTCCCGAGTAGCTGGGACTACAGGCGCCAGCCACCTCGCCCGGCTAGCTTTTTTTTTTGTATTTTTTAGTAGAGACGGGGTTTCACCGTGTTAGCCAGGATGGTCTCGAACTCCTGACCTCGTGATCCGCCCGTCTCGGCCTCCCAAAGTGCTGGGATTACAGGCTTGAGCCACCGCGCCCGGCCAGAACATTTTTTAATGACGATAATTCACAAAATATATACTCATTTAAAGGCTTTCAAATGCTGACCAAAGCTTTCCTTTTGACTTTACCTATCACTCCTGCCTTCACAGATCTTGCACTGCCAGTGACTCAGTGGGTGTGCCCCTGTTTACACCACTGCATATGATGTGCTGTTGGCACTGTATGCCTCTCAGGGTGCAGTTTGATGACATCTCTTTCAAGAAGCCTGGATGTCATTCTCTAACTGCTTCTTTAGCCAATGAGTAGTCATTTCCTCATGAGAACTCATCTCGTGTCGTGAGTCCTGTATGTTTCTTATCTCTCTGATTATTTCATCAACTTCTTTCGAGCAAGAACTATATCTAACAGATTTTAATTTTCTTAAAATACCTAGGATAGAACGTGGTCCATGCTAGGTGCTAAATAATTGCCTGGTCAATTAGTAAATAAAAATATGAATGAAGTTTGACAGTCTATACGATATATATACAAAATAATCTGATACAATGTTACTAAATAGATTGATGGTAGATAGGCAGAGAGAGAGAATTTAGCAGCATTCTCACTGCTCTCCAGCTGACTACACAGTTCCTAAAGAACAACAGACATGCTCTCACCTCAGGACCTTTGCACATGCTGTTCTTGTTTCCTGGGACTCTTCTTTCAGAGAGCTGCATGACCCAGACTTCATTTCCCTCCTTGGTGAGACCCAGCTCTCACTAAGGCCTTTCCTGGCCAGGCAATGCAAAATTGTCACCCTCTTGCCCCCATTCATTCTCTCTTCTTTTCCTGCTTTCTTTTGCTCCACTGCACTTACCACCTCTAATACACTGTTTTGTATATTAATATTTATTATTGCTTGCCTCTCTTCACTAGAACGTAAATCCCAAAGGAGAAACTTTTGTCTGTTTTATACTTTGCTGTGCCCCACCTAAAACTGTGCCTGGAACATAACTGACATTTAATAAATAACTGTTGAATTAATTTGTTGAATTAGTGACTCAAGAGTATTCACCCTTCATACATAGGAAATATAATACAAAATACTGAGAACTATTTTTATGAGATCTGTGGAAATCAATCACATCATCATGACAATGCAAGAATAAAGAAGTTAGTAGATGGCCTTGAGTTTTTCCCAACAATGGCATTTTCTGCCACCAAAATAAATATGTTATTCAGTCAGAACCACTGGACTGTAAGAAGTACATTCCTTTCTGGTTTTTATTGGGGGAAAGGATGTTACCACAAGACATCAGTCCATTTATTCATTCATATATCCAATAGATATTTTACAACCACCTCCATGTGCCAGGAGATGGTTAAGATCCTTGGAACACAGATAAAATGCTACTGTCCCTACCAACTCAAAGTCCAGTTAGGGAGTCAGCGGGTAAAACAATATTCTAGCACAGTGTGTTGAGGCCATGACAGTGGTGAGCACAGGGGCCTGAGGGAGTGGATGGAAAAGGCAGCTCAGAATCATGACACTAGGTAATGATTCTCAGTGAAGCAGACTCCTAAGTGAGAAAATAAAAGTTGAGGAACTAAAATCGAGTACGTTCAAGCAGAGAGAATAGCATGTCTGAAGGCGGCTACGAATAAGTAAGCAGGGTACTGCCAGGGTAGAGTTTTAATACAATGAAATCGTAGCTGTTGAATCAAGTGAACACAGAATTAGGGTTTCCCATTTCTCTCTCCTCACACAAAGAGCCAAGGAGACTAGAAACTGGATATAAGCAATACACTTTAAGGTGGGTGATGAGGTAGGGCTACACGTGAACACGAAGGACATACTAAAACTCAATGAAAGTGATTTCTATTACACACAATCTTACATTATTGATAACTAAAGGCATAGGAAGTTACTAGTCTCAAACGTTTTATGTTAGAAAAAAGCTTTACTATTCAAGTCAACAATTGGAATTGTTCTCTATGACTAGAAGACTGTGGGTGCTGAAACTAGAGATGACTTTTATTTTATTTAGCATGACCATATGTATTTTCTGTCTGAGGAATCTACAGTGTAGTAGATCCAATGTGGTAAATTTGTAATATGAAAAAAAAAAAAACACAGCTCTGAAAGTTTTACAAAAATTATTAAACTAGGAATAGCTACTTGTCAAACTCAGTTAAGAGGAGGTATTATCTTTCCTGTAGGATCACAGTGACAGAAACAAACAAAGCTCTTCAATAAACACTGACTGAATGGGTGTGAATGAATTGACAGAATGATGTTATTAATCGCTTTGGTAACTGGGGATCTTATCTCTTATCTGCTCTCCCCTCATCACTGAGTAACATCCACATTAGAAAAGAGATGATGTGCTTTGTCTTTTTTGTCTAATCTCTCTCTTATTGGCAACACTCACTGAACTGAGAAAAATAAGTGAACAGGGGAGTCAGTCCAAATAAAGAACTTAAATTCTCGAGACACTCCTGCTAAAAATACATGACAGGAGGCCGGGTGTGGTGGCTCACGCCTGTAATCCCGGCACTTTGGGAGGCTGAGGCGGGTGGATCACCTGAGGTCGGGAGTTTGAGACCAGACTGACCAACATGGAGAAACCCCATCTCTACTAAAAATACAAAATTAGCTGGGCGTGGTGGTGCACACCTGTAATCCCAGTTACTCGGGAGGCTGAGGCAGGAGAATTGTTGAACCCTGGGGGCAGAGGTTGTGGTGAGCCGAAATCACACCATTGAAATCCAGCCTGGGCAACAAGAGCAAAACTCCATTTCAAAAAAAAGAAAAAAAAAAAAATTACAGGAAAAGCTAATTCCCAGTTCAGAAATATGACTTGTGGAGTGGCTTCCTCCTTTATGTAAGAGAGTTTAGTTGATGAATGTGCAAATAGAAGACTATGATTTATTCAGATTTGAGTGGATTATTTTAAGGAGATAAGCTCAATTACAAAAAATAAATATTGCTTGATATCAAGGAAATTCCCTGAAGTAAATGTAATCTTTCTTAATAAACACTTTCTTCAAATTGTCATTTTAATATGGAATTAACACTATTATATACTATGCGTACTATTCTTGACTTAAACATACCAGAACAAAGTTGTATTTTTTTCCCCCTATGGTTAAAGCAGGCATTTAGAGGAAAATGAGAAAGATTATTTATGTGACTATGCCCTCTAAAAATACTATTGTTTAGGTGAGGTATTCAGGACTTAAATAAAGCCTGTGGAAAATATCAATAAAGCAAGACAGTCAGCTATTTCATAGTTTTCATTCTCTATCAGGCCAATTCCTGTTTTTGTGCATAAACAAATCAAGATAGTTTTAAAGCTTTTTTGTTATTACAATCCCAAAATCATATTAACCTTCACGTGCAATAAAATCACATAAATTAACTTAGTGTAATCACATTTTAATTTTTTTGGCTATTTGGACCACACAATGTTCATGTTTCCTTTTCCACAAAATGCATAAACACAAAATTAGCAATGGAAATAATAAAAATAGCACTTGATGCTGTTCAAAGTGTTTTAGTTATAGTTAATTTAATCCTCATAACAATTGTAGAAAGCAGGCATTGTTATTACCCCCATGATAAAACTGATAAAACTCAGGCACTGAAGGGCCCAAGTTGGTAGAGTCAGTGCTGGAGGGGCTGGGACACCACTTCTAGATTGTCACAATTCATGGAAACATCAGATAATGAACAATTCTATAAGTCATGTGCTTCCCTAATTCTTACTGGTCTTGTCCTCTGTTACCCTCCCTCTTGTTTCTCTATCAACGTGGGAATTTACTACATTTGCAAGTAGATTCATTCTGTTATTCTTTTGGGTTTATATTTTATTTCTCCTGGCTGTGTGTGTATGTGTGTGTGTGTGGGTGTGTGTGTGTGTATCACATTTCATCTTTATATTGCACAGCTCCCTGAATCAGTAGACTAGACAGAGATGTAAGCATACGACACCCAGTTCCAGACAAAAATTCCCACAGTGCCTCATCAAAATGAATTTGCTCAGGGAAAAGCTGACTACACTCTTTCAGTAGATTTCAACATTTGTGTTGGTAACAAAACAATTTGAGTTTAAGCCTCCAGATATATAGCTAGATTCTCACTTTAGAAATTTTTAAATAATACTGAGTTATTTTATGAATGTTCCATTTTTAGAAATCAGACAGGGAATAAAAAGAGTAAGTGCTATCTTTAGAGAGCCAATAAATAAATAATGAAGAGCAACTAATTGGAGAATAAAGATAATATAAGAAATGCTCACCACTCAATGACAACAGATGTACCAAAGTGGTTTTCCCTCATAAGGTATTCTGGAGAGGTATTAAGTACTGCCATTAGAAATCCTTCTGTGGCATGATGCGATTTTTGGTAGCTGTACATGTTAATTTTACAATTCTGCAAAGGTGTAAAGAAGGTGTGTGTGTGTGTGTGTGTGTGTCCCTAGAATCATATAGATCTTTTTTTGATTTAAAAATATGTGTTTTTGCTGAAATGATCTAGACATCTTTTGGAACAAAAGGGCAAAGGAAATCCCTCCCACAGTCAGTAGAAACAGCTGGTGGGCAACTCCTCAGTTCCCACCCCTTTTCCTCTTGGTTCATTGTGGTTATGCTCAAAGAATAGAAAAAGTAGTACAGTTCGCCCATGGCACTGTTGTTATCATCTTTTCCCTGTGACTACTAAAATATTGAGTTTCTGGTATTAGAGAGAGGTATGCAGGGAAATACCCTCAATCTAAGGCTAATGATCCTGACAGAGGTGAGCCCTGGATTGTGCTACATTTCAATAGGTCAACTAATATTTCTCAAGAGTTATTTGTACAAATGCTGAAGATAACTATCTTTCATTGAGTGGTAACCATGTGTCAAACATTACACGTAATACCATCTGATTTAGTCATCATGAAAATAGAAGAGGATGGTACCAGATTTCGGGGTTACACGATGAAGCTAACAGACTATATGAAACTTAGATGTTAGTAAGAAAGGGAAAGATATTTGCACTCATGTCTTTTTGCATCTAAGAGCTATAGTTGTTATATGATGTTATTTTCTTTTTAAAGTTGGTACATAACATTTTGGGGGTATGTGTGTACCTCCAAATTTGATACATTCATATAATCAAATCAGGGTATTTGGGACATCCATCATCTTAAATATTTGTCTTTTCTTTATGCTAGGAACATTTCAATTATTCTCTTCTAGAGATTTTGAAAAGTACAATAGATTAATGTTAACTACACTCACCCTACTGATGTACTGAACACCAGCTCTTATTTCTTCTATCTAATTGTATATTTGTACCCATTAACCAGAATCTTTGGGTCCCTCCTTCCTTCCTACCCTTCCTGGCCTCTGGTAACTACCAATCTACAATCTACTCTCTATCCTTATGAGATCCACTTTTTTAGCTCCCTACATAGGAGTGAGAATATGTGATATTTGCTTTTCTGTGCTTGGCTTACTTCACTTAAATAATCGCCTCCAGTTCTATCCATGTTGCTGCAAATGACAGGATTTCATTCTTTTTATGGCTGAATAATATTCCATTGTGTATATATACCACATTTTCTTTACCCATTCATTCACTGTGGGCACTTGGGTTGATCCTAGAAGAGAGGGACAGGATGAAATAGGAAAACTTGAGCTATGTTATCCAGTCTCATTCCAAAATCAAAGCTGCCCATATGAACCATTTGAAACTTTCTCTCCATTCTTTCACAAAAAGGTTAGAATTTATTAGAAATTATGGCAATTGAGTAAGAAAAAGTCTACAATTTAACATAAAAAAGCAGGTGCCAACTTCAGTTAAATTTATGTTAAATTGTAGATTCTAAGTCACAATTTTAGATATCTCCAAGGTATTTAAAAATAACAGTTAAAAAATAAAGTAATCAGTAATAATTTGTATACTATATTACTATCCTTTAATTGACTGTGATACCCTTCAATATGATGTCCAGGGCACAAACACTATATCTATTTTAATGAATTTTGCTAAATGAAATCCTATATTAGAACAGATTGTTTATGCAAAATGGTTTGCAATATAAGCATATAATCTTTTTTTCTTTTTCTTTTTTTTTTTTTTTTGAGACAGAGTCTTGCTCTGTCACCCAGGCTGGAGTGCAGTGGCGCAATCTCAACTCACTGCACCCCCGGCCTCCCGGTTTCAAGCAATTCTCCTGCCTCAGCCTCCGGAGTAGCTGGGATTACAGGTGCGTGCCACCACACCTGGCTAATTTTTGTATTTTTAGTAGGGACAGGGTTTCACCATGTTGGCCAGGATGGTCTCGAACTCCTTCTTGATTCGCCTGCCTCGGCCTCCAGAAGTGCTGGGATTACAGGCATGAGCCACCATGCCCAGCCGCATATAATTTTCTAACTCCCATCTGTACTGGTGTATACTTTTGTAATGGTGTTGTTCTGCAAATAATATGTATTCAGTGTATTTCATTTTACCATGAAACTCTTGAATAGAAAATACATAAGTGAAAAAAGCTATAAATATGTATTAATAGATAAATATGCTGTGATTCTGATTTGCAAACTCAGAAACATAAAAATCAAGTGATGTCAGAGAATAAGGCAAGGAACCCTAAGAATATTAAGAAATGTGAAAACCCTAGTTCACTTCTGTTCAGGTCTAACTACCTAATTGTTCCTTCTATGTTTTCCCAGTAATTACACAAAACCTCTTTGTGCTTTCTCTGATTTAATTTTGTTTAAACTATGGCAGAACTTTATATACTGACATTAAACAATTACCTTCCCATCAAAATTATTTTAAGAAACCTACTCTGGAAATCATATAGGCATGTTGCCAATTTATCCTTGTAATGTGAAGGAGAAAAAATGCTGTTCACATTTTTTAAAGTCAGAAAACTACTTTTAAAGGCAGAAAAATAAAGTATTGTCATTTGATGGGAACTTTGTTTCATATCACAGCATAGACTCCTGCCAGAATTCAATGCTATATAACTACTTACACTTTGATTTTCAGCAGATGTAGTCCAAGTTGACAACATTCTTCTGTGAATCATTAGAAAGTATTTTTACTGAAAACATATTCTTGATTTAAAACGTAAGTGGCCTCATTGTATTTTTTTTCCTCAACAGCTTGTATCAACCTGTTTTTAACGCTCTAACTTTTTCCACCTTTCTACACCACACACCAACATCTTGATCTAGTGAACTAACCAGATAATGAATAATATTGTGTATCAGTTTCTCATAGTCATCCTCTACTTGAAAGGGAGAGAAAAATACATTGAAGTACTAGTTTAACAAAAGTAATTTCCTTCTGTTCACTTGTGCTTCATTAGGAATCATTTATATTTGTTCCAAATTAAATTGTTTACTATCAGAAAGAAGAAATTATAAAATGAAAATGCCTGGCCTGACACTGAAAATTATGTATGTATAAATTAGGCCTAGAAAATCCACTAGCTAAGCAGGCTGATTCCCTTTGCCTGCTGACCTGAATTCAGAATGACCCAGTATGGGTACCAGCAGCGCTGAGCTGGCGCTGGTCAAAATAAGACAGCAGAAGTCCACAAACATGGGAAGGCATATATTTAGCTAAAAGATGAATAAATAGGTAGTGACATTATATCTTACAGCTATTTAATTCACTTTTGTCCACATACTTTATGGTTAATCTTTCAACAAATCCACCCCTCCTGCAACATGTACTGATGTATCCTGTTTCTCTTCTTTGTGCCTAATTCGCCAGTTTTATTTGGGGACAAGGTTTTACTAAATACAATTTTGCATTGCAAGTTGGCAATTTTTTTTCAAAGAAGCCACATTAGGACTTTCTTTAGGAAACTGCCTTTCGCTTTCTACAGGATGGCCAATTTACCAAAAAAGGTTCACATTCTTAGTGAAATTCTGGGCTCTACTTAAGAGTCTTCTCAAAGTTTTTAAGCAAGCCTTCCATAGTACGCATGCAAAAGAAACAATTTAAGTAGAAGGCCTTGAAATAAAAAACACATGTCAGACTTAGAAGTTCTAACTCTTATTACTGACAATATAAACAGCCAACTAGATAAAGGCAACATGAAAATATGAGGAAAAAAAGTAGCAGCTGAAAAAAATCAGACTCCCTAAATAAGAAGAAATTGAAACCTGTCCTTACAGTCATTCAGTTAGCAAGAGTTCAACCAACTGATAACAGCTTCAATTTGGTTGTGAAAATTCAATTTAATGAAAGTCTATTGCATAAAATTCTTTTCCCCGTAAGAAAAGGAGTAAGAATATTTAGAAAGTAAAAGACATCCAGAATATTTCAAATAAACTAGTTTCAACAACTCCCTCACCCCTACCATACACATGGACTCAATTCACATGGTTTGCAAAACCTGTATGGTCACTCTCAGGAATTGCAAACATGGAAAATAAGCTTTCTTTTGTGATTCCTCTGTTTCTTGACTAGAAGACAAGGGCCTATATCTGGCACTATACTCCTTTTTTTTTTTTTTTTTTTTTTCCAGTTTTATCTCTTACATTTAGCACAAAATACTTAGTGGCCACTCAGTTGCTTTAACTAAATGGATTCAGAGTGTATGGTCATAGGGGAAAAGATGCACGAAACAATGCACGGTAAGAAACATGGTGATATGGTTTGGCTGTGTCCCCACCCAAATCTCAACTTGAATTCCCACATGTTGTGGGAAAGACGCAATGGGAGGTAATTGAATCATGGGGGCAGGTCTTTCCCATGATGTTCTTGTGATAGTGAGTAAGTCTCACGAAATCTGATGGTTTTAAAAAGCACAAGCCCTCTTCTCTTGTCAGCCCCCATGTGACACATGCCTTTTGCTTTCCACCATAATTGTGAGGCCTCCCCAGGCATGTGGAACTGTAAGTCCATTAAACCTCTTTATTTTGTAAATTGCCCAGTCTTGGGTATATCTTTATCAGCAGTGTGAAAACGGACTAATACACATGGGGATATATCATACATGCAAAGGAATCAGTTCCAAATATTTTCCAAACCCTGTTTAGAGCACTGATAAACAATAAATCAAGAAGCAGTTATTACTATGTGAAAAGCCAATTATTTCCAATATTCCTCAAAGATCACTAATTCTAACTGCGTGAAGAAAAGAAAATAACCTTTCCATGAAATAAAATTCAATTTTATAAAAATCTGTATGCCCTAATATCAAGAATTTGCTAGATGGAATGGAGCTGATTGGAAATGGAATGGAATGGAAAGAGAAAAGATGTGGAAATGTAAGAGTTTTGGAAACAATTTGAAACCTCATACTGCTCTTCTTCCAGTGTCAGGAAAAGGCTTTGAATTCAGGATCTGGAGCTTATTGATTCTTTCTGAGCAGTACCTACAGTCAAATGATGTCACTGGGAAACTGACCTTGAGTTGCTTTTCTAAGGTATTGAGGGGTTGTGCTTTGCTGCCTATACTGTCACGTAGATGCCCTCATTGCAATGTTAAGTATCTGGGCAGCCATGCCATGGTTCATTGTCAGAGGCTATAGAAGAGAATGCTTTTTCCAGCTAAGCTGAGTGATTCATTCTGGGCCCTTAAAAGGTCTGTTTCACTAACATTTTCTAAGCCTTGTATTTTCCAGATCTTTTTAAGTCCATGAGATGTGAATTTTTAGGATACACAGTATCCTCCTCTGATGAAAATCATGCATCTCTTGGGTAGCCAGGAGAGTGTGAAAACATGGCAGGGAGTTTGAGGTTCTTGTTGTGACTGAGACTGCTACTGAGATCTGGAAGAGGGCATGGTCGGATGGTTGTGTCATGTGCTGGTCAGTCCTGCATAGAAAGAATTAACCCTTCTAAATCCCCTTTGGAGAAATACCAATGGGTCATCCACACTTCCAGTCATGCTGCATGCATGCACACACACACACATAAACACGTATAAATAATGAGAAAAATCTAGGATAATAACTACCCCAACAGCACACACATTATATAATGGTTAAGAACATGTAAATGTCAGTGTCTGAGCCACAATAGACTGTTTTGCCTCCCATTCAATGTCAG
The DNA here is from genome assembly GCF_009764315.1 of Trachypithecus francoisi. NCBI lineage: Eukaryota > Metazoa > Chordata > Mammalia > Primates > Cercopithecidae > Trachypithecus > Trachypithecus francoisi. The sequence continues at coordinate 83,613,714 of NW_022681460.1, forward strand.
ACATGGTGCTCCCATCTAATGCCTTCCGTCTTTACTACAACAGCTGTTGCATTGAGGAGGGTGTGGTGCATCTGTCTTGGCATCCCACCAAACCACATTAATCATTTTTTCCCAGGCTCTAGCATGATATTTAACATCCCCATTAGTTGGGACTTCAGCTCTTCTATTTGAAGAATAACAGAAAATAAGAGAATGAGGAATACAGAGAAGATAAATAGTATAGGATTGTATCACTTCATGTAATAAGACTGTGTATGTTCTTGAAAAGATTATATTATTTCTGACAGGTATGGAATTTTGACAAATTAATCGCATGGCAGAATGCATTAGAAGAGCTTCCTATGGAAGCCAAGTCTACAAAAACTGAACAATTATTTCCTAAGTCATCTTTCCTTTCAAAGAGCTTTTTCACATATTGTGTTGTATTAAAGATAAAAGTGCAATTCCCATGGTAAAAGTCACTAAGATAGGAAAGAAGGGGAAGGGAGAGAAGAAGGGGGGGATAGAAAAAGGTAAATTCACTGATTATTACATTTTTATTTCAAAAATGTTTGTTAAGGACATGATGACTTTAATTAGGATAACCATTAAATTCATCATGCAAACAAGATTTTCTTGAAAGTAAAGTCTCTATCCAAAACGGATGCTGGGATACCAAGTGTAAACTGAGACTCTATGTGGGTAAGCTAGGATACACAGTTACTCTACTTGTTAGAGCAAACTTAGAGGGTTTTTTTTTTTTTTTTTTAGATGAAGTCTCACTCTGTCACCTAGTCTGGAGTACAATGACACGATCTTGGCTCACTGCAACATCTACCTCTCAAGTTCAAGCGATTCTTCTGTCTCAGCCTCTTGAGTACCAGGGACTACAGGCACGCACCACCACGCCTGGCTAATTTTTTGTATTTTTAGTAGAGACGGGGTTTCACCATGTGGGCCAGGCTGGTCTCAAACTCCTAAACTCAAATAATCTGTCCGCCTTGGTCTCCCAAAGTGCTGGGATTACAGGCAGGAGCCACCACACTCAGCCCAAACTTAGAGGTCTTTCTTAGATTTGATCCTACTTACAGATGGCATTTAAGCCTTCTTATATGGCATACAGTAGTGAGACCAGTGTAGGTAAAGACTTGAAGAACTTGCCACTTCATTCCCCAAAATATAAAAACTAGATTCTCATTCACTCATTCATCCATTCATATTATAAATATTTATTGCACTCCTATGTACCACATACTGTGCTAGGTACCTGACCTGGATTGCAGTAAAAAAAAAAAAATCCCTAAGTGATCCAGACTCTTGAGTTGCCCATGTTAGCATGTAAAAGGAATAATTCTAGATAACCTCACCTATCCAAAACCTTCAAGGAATTTGGTTATTATGGTTTAGTCAAATATTGTGTGTTGCTGAGCTGTGGTCATTTTAAGCAACAGCATATTTTAAATGGGATCATTTTGTATACAAATAATTCTAAAATGTTACGATGTTAAATGTAATTTAACTTTTACTGAGAAAATCAGGGTGACCAACACTAGTGAGAATCATCACACAGTACTAAGGCATATCAATGTCCTCAGGGATTACTAAAGCATACTGGGCTTCTAGTGTTCATGCCAAAATATCTCATGTGACTAAGCATTTTGCATTCTTACATCTATGCTTCGCTATTTTTGTCTTTTTGTCATTAGACTGTCACTTGTCAATACTATCACTATGCCTACTTGTAATAAGAGCAGTCATTTAAATTCACATAATATGGTGGCAGGTACTTTGTTAAACATTTTCAATATATTCCTTCACTCAGAATTTAAAACTATGCATTCCGTAAGACAAAACATTCTGAGACATCTCAGAGATAGCTCTATGAAGCTTAGATTTGTCATAGGCTTTTTTTTTTTTTTTTTTTTTCTCTCTGTAATTCTCAAATACGTCTGCATGGGTGAGGTTTCCTAGAAAATTGAGTTTGCCAAATCTGTGGAGCCTTGGAAATTAATTATAACTAAAGCAAAATTATTTTTAAAATACAAGCTTATATATACATTTTCCCAACTATTCTTATGTTGGATATTCTCTCATTGGAAACTTAAATATTTAGAAAACGTAGAGCTTAACTTTAGCTATGTGAATTTTAGGAATATAAAGACAGTTATTTGGCATAGTAAGCATGCCCGAAAGACATCAAGTATCAGGTGACAGAAATTCATAAACACTTGAACAAAGAACCCATTCATCCATTGGCTTATTGAAAAGCAAATGAGAATACTGTGTAGGTTGCTAAGACAACTGAAATGTGATGATTAAATGTAAGATAAGAAGCAGAATCTCTGTACCGTCAGAAATCAAAATTTTGGAATCTCTATTAAGCCCTCAGTTACATTTACGACTGAAACTTTAAGAACGCTACTTCAGAAAAGGCTTAAGGCTTCGAGCTCCACTGGTAAAGAATCTTGAATCCTTCTGATCAGGAGAGAGCCCTAGTCTTAGAAGGTATGTGTGGTGTGGCAGAGAGAGGTGTTCCTGGCTGGGGATCAGCCCCATCTTGGAGCAGTCACAAAAGACGCAATTAGTCCGAGACATTTATTTGAAAATGGTTTATTAAAATTATAAGTAAATATTTCCAAAATATGGAAAAGACTAGAAAGAGTAGCTTTTTCTAGAATATTGCTATTTCAAATTTTGAACTCTGGGCTCACTCTGTTCTAGCCACACTGTCCTCCCCTCCTCTGTTGCCTGCACAAGCCAGGCAGGCTTTTACTGAAGGGAGTGTACTTCCACCAGCTCTCTGCTTGGCTCACCCATTCATTTCCTTTAAGTTTGCTAAAACATCACCCAATTTAAAATCACAACCGACTCCCGACCCGCAATGTTCCTGATCCTCCCTTTTTTATTAAATTAGTGGGTATGTATTACCTTCTAACATACTCCTTTACCCATGTATGCTCTTGTTTTGTTTTCTGATGTATCTCAAGTATTTGGTGCCTGACCCATAGTAGATGCCCAATAAATAGTACCTTTAAAGGGGAGAAGAAGCATTTAATTGAACTACTGAGAGGAAAACCATTAGATCCCCCTTTCTATTCCCATCTCAAGTTGGCCCAGCATGAAGTGGACCCTAAAAGCTTCTATGTTTCTACTCACATTGAGTCTAGAACTTCTGCACTACAGATGCTCTAAGTGTAAAATAAGGATTTATGAAGCTCAATAACCTCTAAGCAATCTTGGTGTATACTCAGAGAGGGTTGTTGCTCTCAATCAACAACATTCTAATTACCCCTGTGACGCAAAGCAGAGTCTTGTCTTAGCTCCTCAGGTCCTCTGGAGAGAAGTCACTGCACAAATGCTGCTTTACATGAGGAAGTACTCTGACCAAATTAATTCAAAGCAGCTAACAGTCTCCAGAAGGACAGTTTTCGACTGTTAATCACAAAGATTTCTGAGCTCAGTTTACTGCAGGAGAGGCTGACCAGGAACATAGCCATTTTCTGGAATTAATAACTAATACATGTGGGGAAGTCAGGCATTTTCTCATCTCTAAAGAATAATGCAAGCTGTCAGAAAGAAGAGACCAGATCCTTCCCCCTGCCACCATGCCTATTTCAAGCCAAATCTATTATTGTATGCTTTATATGCATGTATTTGTTCTTAAATCAAAAGAAATAAGTATCCACTGTAGACAATTTGGAAAATGTGTTTAAGCTATGGAAAAAAAAGTGTGTAATGCCTCCGCAAAATAATCACAATTTGCTAAGTGTCTCTCCAGCCCTTTAAGTAAGTTTCATAGCTGGTCTCCCTGCCTCCAAGCACCTGAGTCACGGTTGATCTGTCATTACCAGCACAATTTTAATTATATCATTACCTGATCAGAAATCCACTGGTGAGCTCTCAATACCTGTAAGAGAGCTTGCCAAGTTTCAAATCTGGGCGCTAGGTTATTGATTGCTGATTGCCTTTCTGCAGGTATGTCTGAACATTTTTTTTTTTTAAGTTGAAATCTAGACACTAATTTTGGCAGAATTGAGGGCATTAGTCAGACAATTATCTAACAACTAAACACAGGAAATGGAGAAAGCAATTTGCATTTGAATTGGTATTTCAGAGCCAAAGAGAAGACTGGGTCCATTGAATAGGAACTGGTCAGCTTGGGGATGAGTATAGGGAGGCCAAAAAGTGGTACAAGAGTTTATATAAAGAGGGGAACTGAGTTCCTCTTACTTTGCAGTTTCGCTGCCACTCCACTTAAAGGTCTGTCTCCAGCAATCTCTACTTTCAGATCACGGTTTGTAGATGCCTGACCTATAAAATCAAGCTCGAAGTCTCTATAGTAGTATGAATAGCCGTTGAGTTGTCTCTAATTAGGAAAGGGGGGAGTGCATTTTCAATTTTCTTGCTATATGCTCGTTTATATATGCCGGATTATAAAGTGAAGGATGAGGGAGGGGTAGGTGCTGGATAAAACTAGCAGGCTAAAAATGTCCTGGGAAGGGAAGGAGTAGAAAGCAGAGGGCACTTGTGGGTTAACTACCCTCATCCTTTGCTTGAAAGCTTCTCCCAACCCAATTCACAGGCTTCCAGAGGTGGCTCCTGAAAGCCACATTTCTGTTTTGTGACCCTGACTCTCTGAAAACATTCCCTTCCTTAGAAATCTGGAACTAAGATAATGAAAAAGACAGGAATCTGTTATCTGGGTGGCTAAAGAGGTCAAATCAGGAGCAGTGTCATGTGAGCATTTTCCTCTTGTTGTGGGGCCTGGAGAAAAATAAGGCTGATCAACCAGAGAGATAAAGACACAGATAGGTGAAGCAAAGGCGACAGAGATGAACAGGGAGATAATCTGTGTCTCCCATACCTTCTGAGATTCAGCAAGCCCTCTTTCCCCGAGTTAAGAAATTAATCCTTTGCTTAGGCGCATGCCTGTAATCCCAGCTACTTGGGAGGCTGAGGCAGAAGAATCGCTTGAACCTGGGAGGTGGAGGTTGTGGTGAGCTGAGATTGTGCCATTGCACTCCAGCCCTCCAGCCTGGGCAACAAGAACCAAACTCCGTCTCAAAAAAAAAAAAAAAAAAAGTAATAGATACTAAAACTTCCTTTTTCTGCTTCAACTGGCTGACAACAGTAGCTGCAACCAATAAGAGTCCTAACTAAAACAACTAGCAATCTAAACCAGCCACAAGCTGTGCTAAATTTTCTAATCTCATCCACTATTTCTTCACATGGACCAAGTTGGGGACTACTCACCATCCAAAATCCATACCTTTCAATTTCAGCTCCTGGGTTTTTTTGGTTTGTTTGTTTGCTTTTACCTCACTGTGAGTTCTCTTTCCTTTATTTCTTCAGAATTTATCTATTCTTTGACATTCAGCTATAGACCCCCAATCTTCCATGAAACCCTTCGTAACCACACTAACCCCAAGTGCTCAAACTGCACTCCGTGCTCTTATTCTCCTCTATCCCTCTAATGAAATGATTTCATCTGTAGAACTTGCCAGATAAGTATTATTTAAAAATAGATGCCCTTGGGTGGCCACAGAGTTCACACATATACGATTTTACTCTATGATACATGTAGGAAATGGACACAGCAGGGGAGATGGAAAAACATACCTACGTAACTGGTATATATTTTTTCCTAGAATGTTCTGGGACTCATGTTAGAGCCATGTACTGCTATGTCAGTTTGGAACTACAGGTAGAATACAAAATGAGACTCAAGCAACATTTAACAGAGCAAAATAAGGGAACTAGGGTCAGGTGCAGTGGCTTATGCCTGTAATCCCAGCACTTTAGAAGGCCAAGGGGTGCAGCTCACTTGAGGTCAGCAGTTTGAGACCAGCCTGGCCAGGATAGTGAAACCCCACCTCAACCAAAGATACAAAAAATAGGAGGGCATGGTGGCGGGGGCACTTGTAGCCCCGGCTACTCAAGAGGCTGAGGCAGGAGAATCGCTTGAACCCAAGAGGTGGAGATTGCAGTGAGTGGAGATTCTGCCACTGCACTCCAGCCTGGGTGACACAGTGAAAGTCTGTCTCAAAAATAAAAATAAGGGAACTAGGAGAGTGGACAACAGGTAGCCCAGAAAATCCCTGACCTTTTGTGGGCAGTAATTAGGCACAAAAAGTATATTTTCATTTTTACTTCTTGCACAAATAAATTTTTAAGGTTATTGCTCATGCTTCTATATATACTGTCTACTGAATACTGCCTGATCAATTAACCAACAGGACAACACCATACGGAAAGTGTCATTAAGAAAGGCTCTTACAGTCTTGGCAGAATGGAAAGGCAGGGTCTAGACCCAAGTAAGCCATGTGAAGACCTACTGCATTCATTCAGAGGTGAGGTGGCAAGATTCTGAAGTTTCCCAGTGGCAGTGAGATGAGGCAGGATAAAGAGATTCAAAAAGCACGGCAGAGGAAAATTCAAAAAACATGACTTCATAGAAAATTGGGGGCTATAGCTGAATGTCAACTTGATGACCACCAGGATTAGGAAAGGGAGCAAGAAGTCAAAGATTGCTCAAAAGTTCTGAGATGGGACAACTGAGAGAATTATTTATTACTAGAAAGGAAAGACCCTGGGGAAAGAAGTGTAATTACAATTTTTCACAAGTGGAGCTGAGATGGCAGAGAGAAATTCCTAACAAAATTACACTAGGGATTTGTGGTTAAAAGAGATATTCCAGGAGCAATTGCAAGCCAGATTTGTGTATTTGGAAGTTATTCATTCATTTAACAGATATGTACTGGAGACCTGCTGTGTGCTAGGCCATGTGCTGTATACTAATGAGGCAATGGTGAACAAAGGCAGATATGAACTCTAACCTTGTAGAGCTTATAGTCTGGTGAACTGAGGAGGCAATTACCAAATGCAGAATCTCTGAAGGAGAAGAATATGGTACCCCATGGCCATATGACGGTGGGGCTGGACTAGTCAGCTGGCTAGGGAAGGCTTCCTTAAGGAAGAAGCACTGAGCTTCTTGAGGAGTTTGGCTGCCACTCCACTTAAAGGTCTGTCCCTAGCAATCTCTACTTTCAGATCACAGTTTGTAGATGCCTGACCTATAAAATCAAGCTCTAAGTCTCTATACTAGTGAAATGAATAATCATTAAGTTGTCTCTAATTAGAGAAGAGGGGAGTGCTGCAACCGGTGCAAAACATCTGGAAGATGATTTGAAATGACATAGGTTCACTGGGCACAGTGGCTTATACCTGTAATCCCAGCACTTTGGGAGGCCGAGGCAGGCGGATCACAAGGTCAGGAGTTTGAGACCAGCCTGGCCAATATGGGGAAACCCCGTCTCTACTACAAATACAAAAATCAGCCAGGCGTGGTGGCAGACACCTGTAGTCCCAGTTACTCGGGAGGCTGAGGCAGGAGAATTGCTTGAACCCAGGAGGCAGAGGTTACAGTGAGCCAAAGTCGGGCCACTGCACTCCAGCCTGGGGAGAAAGAGGGAGACTCTGTCTCAAAAAAAAAAAAAAAAAAAAAAAAAAAGAAATGTAGGTAAGCAAAGGTGGGAGGGGAAAGGAGAAACTGAAAGGGAAGGAGACTCCCATCCTCTGTGGAGAGAGGCGAGTAGCACTGGTGAATGCAGACCTCCTAACAAGAAGCAACTCATGCACACTGAGCAGAAAACAGAAGGACGTGGGCGGAGCATGCTAGGCACTGTGGGCCACATCAAGAGTTGTAAACGGAGATTATACATGAAAAAGTATGAAATGAAAGAAAAGCAAAAGCATCCAGAATAAGACCTAGGGAGCTGAAGACAGTGAGGCAAAGGTTAAATAAACATGGTGTGAATGAAGAAATGCCACAGTGAGGTCCTTCTTCCTTTTGGCTGCGGCCTATCCTTTTTCCTTAATGGGTTTTAGGATGAGTCTTCTTCAATTTAAACACATAATAAGCAATTATTCTCTGAGTAACAATGACAAGGGACATGTACCATTTTATTCTCATTCGCCCATTCATTTAATCTTAGAAAATGATGAACTCTACAGGGGAAGTGCAGAAAGAAGTCAACAAGTGTACAAATAACACTCAGCTGGCCGGGCGCGGTGGCTCAAGCCTGTAATCCCAGCACTTTGGGAGGCCGAGACGGGCGGATCACGAGGTCAGGAGATCAAGACCATCCTGCCTAACACGGTGAAACCTCGTCTCTACTAAAAATACAAAAACTAGCCGGGCGAGGTGGCGGGCGCCTGTAGTCCCAGCTACTCGGGAGGCTGAGGCAGGAGAATGGCGTAAACCCGGGAGGCGGAGCTTGCAGTGAGCTGAGATCCGGCCACTGCACTCCAGCCCGGGCGACAGAGCGAGACTCTGCCTCAAAAAAAAAATAAAATAAAATAACACTCAGCTACACTGGCCAGTAAAGGTAAGATACCAGGAGTTCCCAATGAGCTACTTGAAGGGCCGATTGGGCACATATGTGATAAGACATTTAGGAAACAACAGTCTATGTTTTGAGACTTTTTTTTTTTTTTTTTGAGACCGAGTCTCACTCTGTTGCCCAGGCTGCAGTGGCATGGTCTTGGCTTACTGCAGTCTCCGCCTCCCATGTTCAAGAGATTCTTGTGCCTCAGCCTCCTGAGTAGCTAGGATTACAGGTGCCCATCACTATGCCCGACTGATTTTTGTATTTTTAGTAGAGACAGAGTTTCACCATGTTGGCCAGGCTGGTCTCGAACTCCTGACCTCAAGTGATCCACCCATGTTGGCCTTCCAAAGTGCTGGGATTACAGGCGTGAGCCACTGTGCCCGGCTGAGACTGTTTTTTAAATCTGCAATGATCACTGAAATAAGTGACTTGGCAGACACCACAGATAATTATCTGAGGAAATCAGCACAGGATGCCACCATGAACAAAGGATCAGAATAGGCCAATTACAGAAGACACAATTAACAGCAAAACAGGGGACATCATTCACGCTCATTCACAGCCCCATCTGCATCCACATCTCCAAGAATCCGTCAGCACGCCGCAGAAAAGGTAAAACAAATCAGAAAATCTCCAGTAAATGCCAGCCAAAAATCGTGAAAAGACTAGAGAAGCATCCACATGAGGCCACACTTTGAAACAAGACAAAACACTTTCCAAATTGGGAAGAAAAAGATTAAGCTATAATATGACTCAGGTTAAATAAATGACATGAGAATTAAATCACACTCTTAGAATATTTACCTATTAGAATATCTATCATTTTCAGGGGAAGTATGCCTTATAATTTGAAAGAGGTGGTTTTTAATAATTAATTATTACTTTGCATTGTGATTAGTAATTTCCTGGGTTCATTAGTCAAAAAGATAATATATGATAATAATATAATTAAGTCCAAGAAATGGTTATCTAATTCTGTGGATTGTACAACCAGATCGTGTTACTGAGAGAATCTAAGGTATTTAGAACTATATCCTAAACTTCCAGGTTTGAGAAAAATGCCAACTGGCAGTAATGATTTTTGGCACTTCTTGGAGACAGGATATTGGGCTAGATGGACCTCTGATTTGACACAGCAAAATACTATGCATGTTTCACAAAGGAGCCCTCAGCTTTCTCTGCTTTGAAAACAATACAGCATTTAATTTTGAGATAGGCAATTGTATGCAGATAAACATTTCAGTCTTCTGGAAGTACTGCAATAATTATTTTGCTAGCAAATAAGTATATATAATTTAATACATTAAACATTATTAAATCACAACTGTCTACATAATAGGAATTGGGAATTTCATTTTTTTAAGCTGTTGCATGTAGACATTGAATAGATAAATTCCCTGAGGCTCACTTAAATATTACATATTAAACTGAAACTAATTCCAATGCTTCTTTAAAAACCGGAAGGTCATTTTGCCTTTCTTTTAATAATTGGAAAGTTAGTAAAGACTAGGGCAAGAAGACACAGATCAAGGCCTTTGCTAATTTCAGGTAATCATTAAGTTCTCAGCAGACTCAATTTCTTTAACTTATGAAGTGGAGAAGAGTCCATCCTCCCCACTACCCACAGAATCTTTTGTTATTCTCCATGTGGAAAAACTATCATCTTAGCTCATACATACCATAAGTTCTTCCTATATTTTGAGATTCTCCTTAGATCTCCTTACTATACTCTACTGGCGACACTGTGGTCAGGATGAAACAAAGCTACTAAAGGACAAGAGCTGGCTTAACTCCTGTTAAGTAACTTCACAGCCCAATTTCACCACAATTTCTATTTCCATTCACTCCCTAATTAACAAAACAAGTATAAAATAAAAATGTCCTATTTTGAGTTTTATTTCCTTCCTATGTCTTTGATCTCTTCTTGATGAAAATGCTAGTCAGTGGCCCAAGAGAGAAAAAGCAAAGAGAAACAGAAATAAAAATTCAACAGAGAAATCATTTGTGTGTTATAGGGACTACTTTAACACAGAGACACCCTAAGGTATTTGTAAAGTATGCAATACAAGAATGAGATAAATTCTTTCCTCGCCTCATTATCAGAAATAAAAACTGCAAGTAGAGGAGTTAAAAAAATAAGATTCATGGAAACTTCTGCTGTAAAATTCATTTGTCCAGGAGCTATTCATTACATTAAACAAGAATCATGTATTTTTGGTGATGAGTCAAACGGGACCCAAATTGGCACAAATAAATTCACCATGAATACAGAAAAAAAAATCAATGCAAAATATCATTTCAGTTTATGTTTTAAGATGGTCTAGTAACAAGCTTAATTTTAGGGTAAGGATATTAACTTTGTTTTTCTCATAAATTAATTTTATGCTTAACATTAGTTTTAGGAACAAAGTCCAACAATAGTACATCCTGGACCTGGTTAGCAACACATAGCAAGGCAGAAAAAGAAAAACATTTAAGGAATGTCAAATTTTACACAAAGCACATCACATCCCTTTCCACATGACATCAAGTTTAGCAGCTTTAGGAAACAGTGAAAAAAAATACTATCCCTAATGTCTGCCTTACAGTATATACATGTAATCCTATTTCAGAGAAGACAGTTTGGTGCCTTATTTATACTCCGTGGGTTTGTAAATTCTCTTTTTCCCAATATACCATTACATCTGCAGCCCAAGCATTTCTTCCCGAAAGAATTAAGGCCAAGCAAGAAAAAGAATTTGCTGATACACATATGTCACTTCAAGAATTCTCTTGACAAAGTCTCCACACCCAATTTAATTATTTCCCTACTGTAAAAACACTTTCCATCTGCATTTTTTCTAATCATTTCAAATCCAAAACCAACATACTATAAAGCTAACTAAATAAATGAATGATATTAGCTTTCGGTTCCAAGTGAGGCAGCATTTTTAGGCAGTAGGTCTCTGGCTCACATTTTATGCAGATACAGTATTTCATTTTGAGTTCAATTTTTTTTTTTTTTTTTTTTTTTTTTTTTTTTGAGACGGCGTCTCGCTCTGCCGCCCAGGCTGGAGTGCAGTGGCGGATCTCAGCTCACTGCAAGCTCCGCCTCCTGGGTTTAGGCCATTCTCCTGCCTCAGCCTCCCGAGTAGCTGGGACTATAGGCGGCCGCCACGTCGCCCGGCTAGTTTTTTGTATTTTTTAGTAGAGACGGGGTTTCACCGTGTTAGCCAGGATGGTCTCGATCTCCTGACCTCGTGATCCGCCCGTCTCGGCCTCCCAAAGTGCTGGGATTACAGGCTTGAGCCACCGCGCCCGGCCGAGTTCAATTCTTTACTTGGTATTTGTTTAGAAAAAAATTACCTAGCCCCGGGCTTTAAATCTCAGTCTGAATCTCTGTCTCTCTCTCTCTACACACACACACACACACACACACACACACACACACACACAGAGAGAGAGAGAGAGAGAGAGATACACATATACACACACAGGGAGAAGAGAGAGAAAATATATATTTTGTGGTTTATTTATTTATTTTTGAGATAGAGTCTCACTCTGTCACCCAGGCTCGAGTGCAGCGGCACAATCTCGGCTCACTGCAAGCTCCGCCTCCCGGGTTCACACCATTCTCCTGCCTCAGCCTCCCAAGTAGCTGGGACTACAGGCGGCCGCCATCACGCCCAGCGAATTTTTTTGTGTTTTTAGTAGAGACGGGGTTTCACTATGTGAGCCAGGATGGTCTCAATCTCCTGACCTCGTGATCCGCCCGCCTCGGCCTCCCAAAGTGCTGGGATTATAGGCATGAGCCGCCGCCCCTGGCCCTGTGGTTCTTAATGAGCAAAAAAGAATGTACCCATATATGTATGTATTAAAATAATGCTACCCAGTGTCTATATTAGAGTCATTTTTTCTTGTTTGGTTGTCATTTTTTTGTTTTTTGACAGGTTACAAAAACTGAACCTCAGTACATGAATATAATAAACGCTATTTTAAGCATTCCTTGGTTTGTTCACTATTCAGTAAATTATTTTATCCTTTTTGTACCGAGTGCTCATCAGTATATTTTTATTCTCTCCTTGGTGTTCCATCAATACGTTAACTAAGTGCCAGTTCTGGCACTCTCAGACCTAATATTGGTGAATAAATACAGGATCCAAGAACAGTCACATTTTTATGTTACTGAGAGATGTTGACCAGAGTGTGGAGATTGGCCATTGCACCACCAGTCAGGAGAGGAGACCTGTTACTATCAAAATGTCTGGGCAAACTTGAACCACCAAATGACTCTAGGTCTTCTTGAAGGTCTTTCCATCTCAAGTTTTAAGAAAAATTATTGTATTTGTTGCTTGTTTTTGATAGTACAAAGTTATGAAGTTCTTAGAAATTGATTTGCCTGATTTTACCCATTTATATTATCGATTAGGCAACTTTAAGCAGCAGCTAATCCATGGCAACTAACTGCTGATTTCCAGGAGCTCTGGCTACTTTTCCATTTACAGAGACATTTATTATTAAATGACAAATATATTTTAAGCAGTCTTTAAAAATTACTATTTTTTTCTTAAAAATAAAATTATATTTTTAAGGCCACATGGGCTGGGATTTTCTAGATAAAAAAGAATGATTTAATTCCAGGTTTAAATACACTGAGCTCTGAACTCTTTCTACTTCTTCTCCAACTTAATGATACCAACTATGAACAATGAATCATTTTGATTGCTTTCTGTTAGTTTAAAATTTACTTAAGCATAGTATTATCTGTCCAAAAATCCCAAGTAGCCTCAAAGCTAAACAATTTTGATATGAAATATTAATAATTAGGATGATTATATTGCTCTGTTTTTCCTAGCTTCCAAGACCAGCTGCTTGCAAAGATTATCTAATTATGTATATCATCCTTACAAAGCAAGTCATAAGTAGGTCACTTATATAGGTCCGCAAATACTTAGGAAGGAGGTGCCTCCAAGGAATAGAGCCCCAGTCTTCCCTTCTCTTCGCACATCCTAGAACTACTCTGCTTTGTAGGAAAACATTTAGTGGTTCATCCATTTCCTAATACTCCAATAATCTAAAATTAGTTAGTTCCATTTTGATAACTAATTATACAGAACAAAGATCGAAGATCAAAAATCTGATATCATATGTTCTTCATGATCCAAAGGGAAAATTCATATGCAATCATTTTAATATAATATGTACAGATCAATTATAGGAATACCAAACTGCATAAAACAAAGCAAGAGTTACTCAAACTATAAGTGAACTATACATAAGATACTCTACAAAAAGAAAAACATAATGGCCATTAATGTGTTTGTTGTTGTTGTTGTTGTTTTTTGTTTTTTTGAGATGGAGTCTCGCTCTGTAGCCCAGGCTGTAGTGCAACGGCACAATCTCAGCTCACTGTAACCTCCACCTCCTGGGTTCAAGTGATTCTTCCACCTCAGCCTCCCGAGTAACTGGGATTACAGGCACCCACTATCATGCCTGGCTAATTTTTGTATTTTTGTAGAGATGGAGTTTCACCATATTGGCCAGGCTGGTCTTGAACTCCTGACCTCAGGTGATCCGCCTGCCTTGGCCTTGGCCATTAACATTTTACCTAGATCTGCAATGTTTTGGTGTACCAAGAAAATCACTACATGCACTATATGCTGGAGCAAGTAGGACAAGGTAAAGTGAGACCCATCTCTCAATTGAATACAAATAGGTTAAGTCATATCACTCATAACATAGTAAGAACATGTGTTTATTATTGTCACAGTATTTATGATACTTTTACTTATCCATTCAAAATTGCAGCCTGGACTTTGAAATGAAAGCAATGAAAATGTGTAGGTCTAAAAAAATCTGTTGGGCATCTGGTTCAACCACAAACAACTAAATGGTGCTAAATTCCTATATGAAGTGGTCTGACCACTTTAATTCATCATTTCCACAGGCTGCAAACAACCCAAATGAGAATGCCAAAGTTAACTATGAGTTTCCAAATTTGACAACAGTTTCAAAATCTAGCAATGTTTCACTGCAAAGAAAAAGAAATATCACAGTTTTTTTTTTATTTTTTGTAAATACAGATTTGACAGTTATTCAGTATCTGGCACAATTTTAGACTCAAAACATTATAAAAAGAAATTAGAACAAAAAATGAAAATTAACTTAATGCCAAGGTATTATTTTTTCATGTATTTCTAGAGATATTTCCACTATGGTTCCTTAAAACTGACTTCAATCACAGTCGTTTTTACTAATATTATGAGTAGTGGTACACTAGCCAGCATGATATACAGTTTCCATAAAGATAAGTTCTTCGAGAAGCTCAATGTTTCAAATCACAATTGTGTCTCATGTATAACATCTTACTAGTGCTCCAAAATTGCAATTCTCCTTAGTGGAGTCTCGATCTTTATTTTACTATACCTGGAATTCTGAGATTCTGAAACATCTGATTCTGTGCACGTTTTCTTTACCTGTAAGAAAAGAGTACTAGTTATTCTCACATGAAAACTTCCTCACTCAGGTTCACACACTATTTAAAGTGGATACAGCTCTGTTCACCAAGTTCTCTATAAAATACCCCCACACTTTACAGCAGCAGCATACAGTACTAAATAGTGTATTTCATTATTATCCCATGAACAGCTGCCAAATACACTTCCCTGGACTCCATTAGTATGTAAAATGTTCAGCTGAAATAACTGGGGACAAGCCTAACTAGGAACAAAGAAACCAAAGAACCAGGTTTCCCACTTAGGAACTAGAAAGCTATACTGTTCTCAATCCACTAAGAAATGTTTTTCCAATTGATACTGCTTCTGTCTCCTACTAAAAGCATATAATAATAAACACCAGGCTTTGAGGCAAAGCACAGCATTAACTAAAATGTTCATACACTAATTTTCATTTTCTCAGTCTAGTGGCTGTATGTTTTATATATGTCTCGACATATCAATTAAGTTTAGCACTGCTTCACACATATATTTTCAGTATATCTTACAGACTATATTTCAACTTTGTGGTTTTTAACCCACAGAGGTAAAGGATGAGAATAACTCATACTTCTAGGGCATGCTACCTATTTCTGAACAAAAGTATGTGATACATCTCTAAAGATGGTGAAATCCATAGCTTTCCACAATTTCACTTCAAGCACATATATCTATATCTGATTATTATGATCTTAAAAGTATATGCAGAGTAGAGTAGACTTCAAAAATCTCTTGGTTAACATGAAAAATGTCCAATATACATTTATAAGCCCACTATTTCTGGGAGTTCATATTTCAATAACTTAGCTATGCAACCTACAGAATCCAAAGAGTTTTACTTCCAATACATGGTTTGGAAGCAAAAAAAAAAAAAAAAAAAAACTTCTACTGAATATATACTATGAGGAACATGTGTGCAATGTGAACTGCAATATGAACAGTACCACTTAAAAGTAAGTCTTACGCTTTGAAGATACAGCATTGTCTTTCCAACTCCCAAAGTATTTTTTTCCTCCTCTGTCTCAGAAGAATGCTTAAAAAACAAACTCACAAAAACTCTACATTTTCAAAAATCCTTGTCTTTTGCTTTTAATACAAAGTCCAGATATTTTTATAATCTGGGAAATCAATTATTTTCTTGATTAACTCTGTAGTCTCTTTTGCATCTTGTGTATACACTTACACAATATGAAAATAAAACTGACCAGCAAAGAGATTGTCATCCTGTCTTATTATGTAATGTCTTCTATGCCCTTAACATGGTAATCAGTACCATGAGATGGAGGGGCAAAAAAATAAAATGGTTTCAGAGAGAGAGAAGAGGAGAAGAAAAAGGAGGAGGAGGTAGAGGAGGAGGAGGGGGACAAGGGGATGAGGGGGAGAAGAGGAAGAAAAGGAAAAAGAGAAAGAAGAGGAGGAGGAGAGGGAGAAGAGGAAGAAAGGAGGAGGAAGAAGGAAAGGAAGGAAGGAAGGAAGGAAGGAAGGAAGGAAGGAAGGGAGGGAGGGAGGGAGGAAGGAAGGGGGAGGGACGGAGGAAGGGGGAGGGAGGGAGGAAGGGGGAGGGGAGGGAAAAAGAAGAAGAGGAGGAAGAGGAATAAGGAGTAGGAGGAGAAAAGGTGAAAGGGTGGGGAAGGGGGAAATACTTTTATTAAAATGTAAACATAAAATTCACTCCAAAACCCACAAGTCTTATGTCCATTAAATTTGTCTGAGGAAAACAAGAATTAAAAGGAAAGGATATCTGAAAAAAAAACAACCTTCTTTCCCACTGGTTCTTGCCTATGATTTATCACCAAAAAACTATATGAACTGCCCAATGAATACACAGAAATTATCCTCAGGTGAATGTCACTTTCTTCAAGACCATGATGACTGGACCTTGGGACTGGCTGAGGAAGCTCCAGACTACCACAAACTAGATATATGCTCCCAACTGAAAGTCAGAGCCAAACAAGCTTCCTATCCTTTAACTTTTTTTTAGTCTTTAACACCCACAGCTTTCCAAAGCATAATTACCCCAAAGCACTTACCAGAAAGTTCTGCTTGTTTTAATTTATTCACAAAGTAGTAACAGTAAAGGCAGAGAACACATCTACAGGGTTTTTCTATCTAGTCCCCACAGAGTCCCAGACTTACAACCAATGCTTAACAGGCATGTGATGGAAGAATGAATTAGAAATTCCTTTAGATATTAAAATAACCATTTATCAGAGTGGTTATTTTTAGGGGTTTCATTCATTTGTTCATGATCAAATGAGAGAAGAATAATATTTAGGATACCATGACTACTCTAGGGGAAGTCTATCTAAAGTATTGTGAGTGTTCATAGAACAAACTAACCCAGCCAAAGGAAGATGGAAAAGGCAATGAAGAAAGTGAGTTCTGAATTGAGTCTTCAAAGACTGCATGTGGGAAATGGTAGGTATTTCAGTGTCAAGAAGTTTGCCAGAGAAAGCATATTATGAAGCCCTTATGTATGGCAAAGAATTTGGAATTTAACCTTTGGTCAATGAAGACCATTGAAAGGTTGTAAAAAAAAAAAAAAAAAAAACTGGGTAGAGATGCTATAAAAGCTAATGTGGAAGGGGGATGAGGTGAGGGCTGAAAGTTGGGAAAAGCCTAATGCAACAAAAGGGACAGCAGAAGTTCCATGAAGGCAGAGATGGCATTGATCTCTGATCATCATATCCCCAGCCCTGAGCAGGTGCTCCCCAATGCTACTTTGAACCATTCAATCTGTCAGTGAGAGATGGTGAAGACCCAAATTAAGACAGGAGCCATGAGGTAAACTGAGAGGGTGTTTTTGACAAACACTTCTGAGATAGAATTGACAGAATATTGTAATTGATTGAAGTATTAACTAGAATATTATCAGATCTTTTTAACTGTACTTGAAAAGAAAGTTGAGATATACCGAAGACAAAAAAGGTTATTTTATGACATCTTCAAATTACTTCAAAACCCTATCTTATTTCTGAATTAAGGTAGAGGAGTTAAAGGAATCATTAAGAAACATATTTCTAGTGTTCTGATCATAGAATTAGAGGCAAATGGATAATTTGTACACACTCTTCCATTTGAGACTTCATTAAATGGCAAGTGCTGAACCATATATGCTACATAAGAATATTCTTACAAAACATATAGAACCTTCAATGACTATCATTTAGGAAGGAGTGCAGTGGCTATTCACAGGTGCAATCATGGTGCACTACAGTCTCAAACTCCTTGGTGCAAGCCATCCTCCTGCCTCAGTCTTCCATGTAACTGGGTCTATAGGCATGCACCATCACCCCAGGCTTACTTCTGAATGTGTTTTTGAATAAAGTGGAAAACAAGCAGGCCAAGAAATGAGTCAGAATTTCATGCCAAAAAGTTAAATTCAAATCCTGGTTTTCACAAGACACACCAGGGGGTGGGCAAATAAAAAAAAAGTTGAAAATTGTTCTATAGAAATATATATACACACACACAACACACACACACATACCAAGAGAGAAAGGATGGATAGTGTAAATGAATGCAACTTGCTGCAATAAAATGAACTTTAACCTATGCAATATCTCTTCAGAGAAATTATAAAAATACAGGAAAATTCCAAGCACCATGAAAAGGAGTTAAATGCTTAACTATTTTAAGAAAAGTAACTATTAGTATTCAATGAAAACACAAATATCAAAATTCTAAATTTTTCAGATGAAGGAATGGATGAATAATAGCTAAAATTTTTGAGTGTTTACTACATGCCAGGCACAGTGCTTACATATATACAATTTTCTTCCTAGTTCCCATATAGTAACACTGAGAAGCAGAAACATTAACCTGCAAGCAAGTTATGTAGCAGATTTCAAATTCAGATCTATGAGGGCATTTTAACCAGAACCTATGATGAACCTAAAATTCATAAACATATGAATTAAAAATGTTCAAAATGAAGATCAAAACATCTTAATATTTAAACATTTGATTTCAATTATATAACAATAATAATTACTGCCATTTATTAAGCAAATATTCTTTCCCACTCTGCTAGACTATGTATATATATATAATCTCATTTAATGCATGAAGACAGGTATGATGAATAAAATCCTCCTCTTAAAAGCAAGAAAACTAAGGTGCAAAGAGGTTCAACAACTTGCCTAATATCCCATAGCTAACATTAGCAAGGCTGGAATTACAACTTTGGCCACACATCAAGCCTTTCATTCTCTCCTATGCTATATTTGCCAGTTGTTTCTATTAGTTTACTTTTCTTTCTTTTTAAAATCTCACTTTATTGAGGTATGATTGATATACAAAAAGGTAGACCTATTTAATGTATGCAACTTGATGAGTTTGAGATAAGAATGCACCTGTGAAACTATCACTGTAATCTATGCTGTGAACATATCCATCACTTCCAAAAGTTTCCTTCCAAATTGTGTGTGTGTGTGAACATAATATAAATCTACTCTCTTAGTGAATTTTAAAAGATACAATAGTAGTACCTATATTGTTGCAATAGGCACTATTCTGTACAGTAGATTTCTGAGAATTACCCACCTTGCGTAAGTAAAATGTTGTACCCTTGACTAATATCTCCCATTTAAAACTAAGAGTGGAAATTAAAGTTCTGTGGAACAATTTTCAAAGAAGAACCTACTAGTAACTTTTACAATACATCAGTCATTAAAGGAATCCTTTAAACTAGACTACTGAAGTAACCAGTTTTTATCAAGCACTAGTAACATTTAAACTCCATGTAGGCAAAATAAATAGTAGTTTTGAAAAAAAATTATCCAGATATCTGTAGCATCCACCGCCGTCACCACCCCAAAAACAGCCAAAAAAAAATCTAATGTGAAAAACAACTTCTGGGTTGTTTCTTTTTCTGTCCAAAATATCAAGATTTGCTCATTCAGCAAGGCTTTACTGAATGCCTGAGATATCCAAGGCAGTGTTCCAGCCACAGAGATGAACTAGACATAAGCAGTCTGACAGAGGAGCCACTAACCACACGTGGCTATTTAGAGCTTGAAACGGGGCTGAATTGAACTGAGATGTGCTGGTAGTATAAAAGCACACCAGAGGCCGGGCGCGGTGGCTCAAGCCTGTAATCCCAGCACTTTGGGAGGCCGAGACGGGCGGATCACGAGGTCAGGAGATCGAGACCATCCTGGCTAACACGGTGAAACCCCGTCTCTACTAAAAATACAAAAAAAAAAAAAAAAAAACTAGCCGGGCGAGGTGGCGGGCGCCTGTGGTCCCAGCTACTCGGGAGGCTGAGGCAGGAGAATGGCGTGAAACCGGGAGGCGGAGCTTGCAGTGAGCTGAGATCCGGCCACTGCACTCCAGACCGGGCGACAGAGCAAGACTCCGTCTCAAAAAAAAAAAAAAAAAAAAAAGCACACCAGATATCAAAGTCTTACCATGAAAAAAAGGAAGTAAAATATCTTAGTATTTTTGATACTAAGAGTGAAATGATATTTTGGGCATACTGTGTTAAATAAAATAATTTCCGCTGTTGATTCTTACTTTTCGAGTGTGACTACTAGAAAATTTAAAATACACATAGGATTTGTATAGTTTTTCTAGTGAACAGTAATGACCTAGACCAGCAAACACCTGTCTGCCCTGATCATGCATTCTAGTGGAGGAGACATACAAGAAATAAAGAAACTGGTAAACAAAGAACACAACGCAAGCAGTGGTAATTGCTAAGAAGAAAATAAAGCAGAATAAAGGAGTAGAGAGGACTGGTCAATATTATTACATTAGTCAGACAATTATTTTTAAATATAATTTCTCTTATTACACAATACTATGCAACTCTTCCTTCACAATACTATTCACCCCTCAAGTTTTTTAGGTTGCATTTACATGAATAACATAAAGTATACTTTAAAATAAATTATAAAGAATGTGGGATTTGGTATGAAGAATAATTAATACTTTCAATATCTGGAAAACATATATAGAAAATGCCATAATTTCTGGAATCTTTTGAATTATGACTATTACATTCATATATAAAAATCAACCTTAATTTTTTAAATGTTTCCAAACCACTAGGTGCTTTGAGAAGCTCACAATCTTTTGAGGAGAATTAACTAATAAAAAAAGTTTGCAAATAAGAGCAAGGTTCTTTTTTTTTTTTTTTGAGACGGAGTCTCGCTTTGTCGCCCAGGCTGGAGTGCAGTGGCGCGATCTCAGCTCACTGCAAGCTCCGCCTCCTGGGTTCACGCCATTCTCCTGCCTCAGCCTCCCACGTAGCTGGGACTACAGGCGCCTGCCACATCGCCCGGCTAGTTTTTTGTATTTTTTAGTAGAGACGGGGTTTCACCGTGTTAGCCAGGATGGTCTCGATCTCCTGACCTCATGATCCACCCGCCTCAGCCTCCCAAAGTGCTGGGATTACAGGCGTGAGCCACCGCGCCCGGCTAGGTTCTTTTATTGTATCTATCATCTTCTAAAATAGCTGGGCTCGGTTATCCCAATTATTTTCTAGTGAATCGTTCTGATTACACAAATCCTGAAACATTAATGAGAAGAAAACATGTAAAGAATAGAATAATGTAAGAAGACACTTTCAAAAGATCTCTTTTGGAACTTCATTTTGTTTTGAAATGAGCGTTAATAAAAATAATAAAAAATGAGTCAGGATATATTATACACTGATAACAAAAGATGGCTTCAGCAACTATAAATTCTAGATAAAAACTTCACAGATGAAAGTTTGCTTATGTAATGAATAATTTATTAATACATATTCTTATGGATGATAAGACTATTTCTTCAGTGAACTGCATAGAAAATATAAAACGTAATGTAAATTAGATTAAATGCATTATAGATTAAGGAAAACATGGAGAAGCAGATATAAAAATTTTTTTTCGAAAAATGGAGATTATATTACAGATTATTGCATGCCAAACTCTTTGTAAACATAGAAAATGATACAGAATTACTGTCAACAACAATTTAGATTTGTTGGCTTTGTTGGCATTTCAATGTGAATACTCTAAGATGTGAATCTACGTGATATCTATTTCAAAAAACTGTAGTAGATCAATGCCTAGAGTCTTACATGAATGTATACTTTATAAAATGAATGTTATGACTAGGTTGAATAAAATTGTTGTAAATTATTGCCTGATAAAGCAGAATGGTATCTAACTTTAGTTACCTTTAGCTTCTAATTTAGTGAAAATAAAAGACTTCTTGAAATATTCATGGCTATATGACATTTTTCATATTTTCTAATACAAGTTGTTCATATTTGAATTTTATTTTATTTTATTTTATTTTTTTGAGACGGAGTCTCGCGCTGTCACCCAGGCTGGAGTGCTGTGGCCGGATCTCAGCTCACTGCAAGCTCCGCCTCCCGGGTTCACGCCATTCTCCTGCCTCAGCCTCCCGAGTAGCTGGGACTACAGGCGCCGCCACCTCGCCCGGCTAGTTTTTTGTAGTTTTTTTTTAGTAGAGACGGGGTTTCACCGTGTTAGTCAGGATGGTCTCGATCTCCTGACCTCGTGATCCGCCCGTCTCGGCCTCCCAAAGTGCTAGGATTACAGGCTTGAGCCACCGCGCCCGGCCCATATTTAAATTTTAAATTAAATAATGGAATTTAAAAGTATTTTAAATAATTATTCCAGCTTTATTCTAGGAATAGCAATCATATTCTTATGTAATGCATCTCAATTCATTGGCCCTTATCACATTAATTTTTTAAAACATTGATAAGTGACTGATAGAGAGTTCAATGGGCTGCCCTATATCACCCTGGTTTCTATTTAGCAGCATTGAATACATACGAATTAAAATATATCCTTTCCTGTTACATATGTCCTTTCCTATTACAGACCTCAGGAATGTATGAAGGAACATAAAAAGATGTAAAAGTAGGTATTAATTTAAAAATTGAGTGGCCGGGCACGGTGGCTCAAGCCTGTAATCCCAGCACTTTGGGAGGCCGAGACGGGCGGATCACGAGGTCAGGAGATCGAGACCATCCTGGCTAACACAGTGAAACCCCGTCTCTACTAAAAAAAAAATACAAAAAATTAGCCGGGCGAGATGGCGGGCGCCTGTAGTCCCAGCTACTCGGGAGGCTGAGGCAAGAGAATGGCGTAAACCCGGGAGGCGGAGCTTGCAGTGAGCTGAGATCCGGCCACTGCACTCCAGCCTGGGCGACAGAGCGAGACTCCGTCTCAACAAAAAAAATAAAAAATAAAAAAATAAATAAATAAATAAAAATTGAGTTCTAATGTAATACATGAAATAGGCAAAACATAAACAATTTTTACAATATAAGCTTTTACTAAAAATTATTCCAAAGTTTAGTTACATACACTTGTGAAAGAAAATATATGCTCGTATCCTAAATATAATATTCAAAAATTAGTACCACTCAAAGACTTCCCACAAGATGTACACTTTACTGTGATAACCTATGATTATTTTTGGATCCAAGTAAATACGATTTATGTTGTGAAGATCATCGTAGGATTGGAGTACTGCCAGGACCATAGGGATATAAACCTGGAGATGCACTTTCTCAATTGGCTAAAAATGTGTCAACATTTCTCAGTATGACTCATTTTCTATCTTTCACATATGTTGGTTTTTTTTTTTTTTTTTTTTTTGAGGTGGAGTCTTGCCGTGTCGCCCAGGCTGGAGTGCAGTGGCCGGATCTCAGCTCACTGCAAGCTCCGGCTCCCGGGTTCATGCCATTCTCCTGCCTCAGCCTCCCGAGTAGCTGGGACTACAGGCGCCCGCCACCTCGCCAGTCTAGTTTTTTTGTATTTTTTAGTAGAGACGGGAATTTCACCGTGCTAGCCAGGATGGTCTCGATCTCCTGACCTCGTGATCCACCCGTCTGGGCCTCCCAAAGTGCTGGAATTACAGGCTTGAGCCACCGCGCCCGGCCTCTTTCACATATGTTATACTTCACTTCTTGACTTTTAAATCTCGAAACATTAAATCTTTGGAACACAAAAGTTGTCACCAAGAGTTTCAAAAAATACCTCTCTGTTTTAACATGTTCATACAAATTTGAGAGGCTTTTCAAGGAAAATAAAATGTCATTTTGCCAAATCGTGGTCAAAAAATTAAAGTCTTAGAAATACAGTTTGTAGAAATCCAATTATTAAATAATACAAAACTTTTAATAAAGTGTCTTTGTTTTCCTTAGAAACAAAGATCTTGCAGCTGTAAAATGTACACATTTCTGAAATTCTTTTCATGTAGTTAGGGAAGTCTATTTATTCCTCCATTTTCTTACTGTATCACTTTTCAACCTCTTTTCATTCCTTAACCAAGCTTCTCCCTGGCAACCCCAAAACCGTGTTTCTAAAAGCCCAAACCACTATTTATTTACTACAAAAGTGAGAGGACTCTACTGCATACCTGGAAGTCTGCATCTACTTCCATTCAAAGAAAACCTGCCATAACCCTTCTTTAACTGCTACGCATCAAAGATACAATTGAATACTCTATTTTAAGCGCAACAGTAGACAAAATAGCATACCTATTAAGACTAGTGGAGTTAGAGAATGAATAAATAAAAATCCACCACCAAAAACCTGAAGCCAAAATTATTTTACTCCTTTAGTACTGGGCTAGATCACAGGCAAGATCTCACTTGATTTCTGGCCTTTAATGCGAGGGCCTTCCAGGACCCTGGTTTGGGGGAGGGAGGTTAGACAAAATCATGCACTAGGGAGGAATTATGTTTTAAGTGGAAAAACTCCTATAGTCTATAACTCTTCATCAACTACAACTGTCACAATAGCTTCCAAATGATTTGAGAGTTCATAGCAAGGCTAAATATATTCAAAAAGCAACTTAGCAACCATAACAGAAAAACAAAGCATTTTCTCCTTAGCTATGCCACAGTCCTTTTTCACCTGCCATAAATGCCATATCGGCTTTACGAATTATTTAGGAAAATTTCAAACTCCTTCTAATGGTATATTTTTTCATTATTACCCAGTGGGGCAGGCAAAGCTAACACAGTACTTAAAAAATGCCACAAAAGGAACCGTAAGATGCTTTAACATATCATGTTACAGCTCATATGAAAGCCCCCACTCTAAGACTGGAAAAAAGACTAGACTGTCCAGCCTTAATACTATGCATAAATACTATACATAAGCACTAAAAGAATTTTTTTTTTCTCACAAATGTGCACGATAAACAAACACCTAAAGAGATACTTCCTCATATATCGTGGTCTTCTTTACACCTTTTGTTTATATGTTCCTTTGCCATCCCAGGTGTCACAAGAAAGACGGATAAATGCTTTATAATGTATTAGAATAACAAAAAGAGCAAAATGAAATACTTTATTCTAAATTAAAGAATTATCATTTAATGATCAAAATGTTACTTTGGTAGAATCTTCTGCAACTAAATTAAAATTGCTGACTGCTGTGCAGTTTCGCACTGAACCAGGAAAGAAGAATTCCAGCAGTATTACATATCAGAAACTTTGAATTCTCATAAACATTGCTTTAAAAATCATCTTAAAAATTTACCCTAGTCCCCTAAATAGAGAAAATTTGCTCATGTTTTTGGCAACATCTTCTATATCTTTCTAATTTTTTTTCTTTTAAGATATTGGAATGCTTTGGCCACAAGGTTAAGAAAAACTCACCCATTTATCAAGATCTGCCAAGCCCAACAGGACCCCAGACAAGCCAGTGCTCTACCACTTAACAAAGGCAGCTCATCTTGGTCATTAAACTTCAAAAGAATTTGGCCAAGGGCATAGTTACATATCATTTGTTTCCAAACATAAAATATCAATCATTATGTAATATACTCTAGTACACCATCATTTATTTGCCTATGAAGTATAAATAACTAACCTTTTCAATTTGAACAATAATTAACTATAAAGGTTGTCTCACTTAGAAATATAAAATTGTTCAATTCATACGCAAAAGTTTTGTTAAAGTTCACCTGTGTGTGTATGTTTGTATAAGTACATACATATGCCTAAACTTTAAAAAACATTTTCAAAGTATATATAAAAACTCTCCTAATGTGCCCAACAGTATCACCATCACTTTTTAAAAAATTAGAAATTCTCCAACTTTAAAAAATAACTGATAGAATGCACACAAAATTTTAAAAGCAATTTTAAATTTAACAACATATATCCCTATATATCTGTAGATTAATTTATATAAAATATAAATATTTCCAGAACAATACATTGATAAAATAAGTATGTAAAAAAGGCATATTTTTGAATTTTACACATTTTATCTTCTTGATCTTCCATTAAAATAGCAACATTTATAAAGAGAAAATTCAAGAATGTCGGCATTAAGTTCTTTATTTTTAAAATTAAACTTTATACAATAAGAAAAAATGTATTCATAGCATGCTGGATTGAATCTGATATTTTCCACAACATTGTGGCAACATTTTTGAGTTTTAAAATCTATTTTAAAGTAGTTTTATATTAAATCTCTGTTCTATAACTATTGTTATAAAAAGAGATTACAAATCACCTTTTCTCAGGTTTTAATCCTAAAATAAAATTCTTCATCAGCAGAGTTAATAAAACACAGACTGCAGCATAATTTACACACCAAGAATGCAAATTATATGATTTGTTTGAGAAGAAATACTCAAATTAAGTCAAATTTTAAAAAACAATTTAAATTACCTATAAACTAAGAGCTGAAGAGAAAATAGTTCTGTGTGAAACATTTCACACATACAAGTATGTGACCAGAAGAAACAGCATCATTAACTGTGTAACTTCAACTAAAAACTAACAAATGTATTACAATATATTTTAGATGAAGAAGTTTATTCCTTAGATGAAAGTAAAATTTAGTCAGTTAATTTCACAATTTTTATGTCCCTAAATTTTGGACTGTCATAAACAAATACACTCTGCAGTCTAAATGTAAAAGGGATTCATACAGCAGGAATGCTCAAGGGTTAAAGAGTATGAGAAATTATAGATTAGGTATATCTGTAGCGAAGGTCTCATTCTAGGTAAACCTAATAAATAATTGAGATATACTCATGATTTCTTCCTCTTTGATCTCAATTAAAATGACTTTCTGGGAGCTGGTTCTAAGGACAATTTATCCTGGTTTCCTTAATACACGTAGGAAGTCATCTGGCTTTTCTATTTCTTCAACAGCTGCATTACCTGTTAAATTTGGCTTGCACCATTTCCCTTAAAGCAAAATATGTGCCGCCTCTGGACTCACACAACCACCTTCCTCTACAGGGTTGCTACAGGATCAAAAAGTTAGATCATACAGTTTTGAAACTGCTAACAAGAGTAATTGATAAGGAACTTGGAGAAGAAAAGAGAAAAACCAAAGTAGAGATAAAAAAAAAAATTGGTCTCTTTGGCTCTCTTCCTCCTCCCGCAAAAAGTTAGAATCCATTATATGGTTACTGGTATTTGCATTTATTGGTCATTTTTGATAAGTAATATTTTAGTGGTTTAGTGAACTTTTGGTTAGAAAACAAACAAAATGCAAAATAAGATAGTGTAACATCACTATTCAATTGCAGAGTATTTCAGAAAATAGTACCTACAACTCAGAAAAGAAGTAGGACTGGATAGTGCTGACTGATGCTCAGTAGACCCTGTAAACCAAACAGGAAAACTTATTGACTGGGATAATCTATCCTCCCTTTCTTCCAGCAGGTTCCCTAAACTATCTACCTCTGACAGTAAATCAGTACTCACAAATACTTAGAACAGAGAATATTTTCTCCACCTGAATTGTGTTGTTCTCACAAGAATATAGTCCCAACACAGCAAAGCTTCCCTCAATTGTCTTAAACAAAACGAATAATGTTATTATTGTGACAAGTCTCCCACATCTCAACCCTCTGATGCAGCAAAACAGCAATTTACACTTTTTCTTCTTGAGAAAGACATCAAGATATATTTAAATAATTTAAACCAAAGCATACCAAAGGCTTCCACATCAAGGTTTTAAATCAAAGTACGTGCTCAGTACACATCTAAAGGAAGGTAAACCTCACTGAAAACTTTAGGATTCTTTAAAAAGTTAAAATTAAACTTGACCCTACTATTATGGTTTCAGAAGAAAATAGTTCCATGAATGGAGGGAAACATTCATTCTCTTAAAAATATGACATATTTATCGAGATGACTACACCTCAAATTCTAATGAAAAGTTCAAATTCAGCACAAAATTTCAAAACAAATTATGCAGAAAAAAAGCCTTTCATTTAAATAGCTGGTATTAGTGTTTTAAAATCCTGCAGTAGCATATACTATTAGGGGAAAACAAAGTTGACTGTTAAAGTTTTGTAGTGAAATGTAATCTATTATCACTTATCATGTTACCTGCATTTCTACCAACATTAACATAATGTAATTTGAATAGCTGAATTTTTTAAAGTAAACAAAGAGGAAGTGTATTTCAAACTTTAGCCATAAACAGATTAGGGCTTTTCTCTAATTGATTGGCTTACTCAATTCCTATGTACAAGTTTCTTCTATCATCCTTGTGCTAAAAAACTGCAAAAAATCTAAACAACTATTTTAACAAGAAAAATATTTTTCTCTGAGATAGAACTGCCTACACTTAAATGTGTGACTGCCCATGGAACATAATAATAATGATAATGCTTCAACCAAAACCTAAATGCAACTTACCTCATTCAAAATCCCCAAACCTGAAATTTATTCCAGTTGTATTTGGAAGTGAGTTCTGTAGTGCGTGTGTGTGAAGTTCAACAGCCAATAAATTCCAGTCTCCATTGTCAGTAGAATGAAAGCTAGAGGTTTACAGAATGCTCGGAGAGGTTTATAGTCTCTAACCAACACACAGGTAGCCTTAAAAGCACCTTGCTGTGGTGAGAACCTGCGGGCTCCACGAGCAGTGCAGTTATGTAGGTTAACTAGGAGGAGACCTGGATAGTAAACACTCTTGGTTCTGACCAATGGCTTTCCACGGCCTTCTGTTTATAGTAAGATGACTTGATGTCAGAGGTCACCTTCATCAGCAGCTCCTGTCTTTCAGTGAAATCTAACGTAGGACATTATCCGGAGGTGCTTTTAATGAAGCCACATCTCCTGACTCCTAGACTCTGGCAACCTGCTGTCATGGTGACACATTCATAACCCAGTGTTGTAAATTACTCAGAATTAAATTAAATTTAATGCAGGGGCATTAAATTTTCAAAAAGCAAGCTTTACTTTAAATTTCTTTAAAGCAAAACATTTCTGTAGGAGAAACACTTTATGGCAAGTTAATATCAATAAGGATGGTATTCATTTAAAGCTCCCTACCAACATTTTACATTTTTGTTTGTTCTCGTTTTTTTGGATGAGAGACGAGGTATGTAAGATTTCACTTTCATTATTACTTCACTCTAAAAAGTACAGGACTCTCTTCTAGTCTCGGGCACACATATATGTCAACAAAATGAAAGGATAATTACAGCCATTTTTATTTAATTCATTTTGTATATATTTTCACCTGAGGTAGACTGAAGGGATGAACACAATTATAAATACTCACACAGATGTTAACATTTTATGTAATGTATTTTATAAAATAAAGTCTTTTATGTTTACAAAAGAGAGGGATATATTAATT
The DNA here is from genome assembly GCF_009764315.1 of Trachypithecus francoisi. NCBI lineage: Eukaryota > Metazoa > Chordata > Mammalia > Primates > Cercopithecidae > Trachypithecus > Trachypithecus francoisi. The sequence continues at coordinate 83,643,156 of NW_022681460.1, forward strand.
TCTAATGAAATGAAAACGAAACAAGAAGAGCTAAATTCAAGAGATAAGGATAATGTGAGTAATCCTTAATGATCAGATAATAAAATCAGATAATAATGCTCTTATCTGATATTAATATTCCCTTTTTTCTAATAACTTATGAAAAATAATTATTTTCTTTAAAGAAAGCAGTATCATGCAACTCTTACCTCTCATCCCTTCAAAAATGTCTTACAGATCTCAAAAGAAAGATTAAACTCATTTCATAAGTTCTTCAGACAGTATTTCAATGTAGCATTTCCTATCTCTAATTTGTTTATCTAACCCGGAGTTTATTTCTTTTTTTCTCATAATCTTTACAGTTTGGCTCTAAATGATACAGTGACCTACAGGCAAGGAGTAAATACTGCATCTGAGTAATTTGTAGCACAGATATTTACTGAAGTCATTTTCATTTTCAAGGGAGGATTGAATGAAGAATCATTTACCTATTTCAGGTTTGGACAGCACACAGACGCCCCAGTGGCCTTAGGAACTGAAGACGGCGCTGTCTCCCTACTAGTGTCAGCTGCTTCTGCTGAAAAACTGGGTGAATGTGAGCATTCCACCTGCAGCACATGGTCAGCCCAGGTTTTGATGCCACTACAATATTAATATGACAGAGAGTTGCCTGACTCTATCAAAGTTCATAAAGTGTGTAGATTATTTTAGAGCACCAGAGATCCCATTTTGACAGATGCAATTCTTTATTCCTAGTATGGTTAGGATCACTGAAAATAATGTCTTTGCAGCTAAATCTTTTCAGGGAGTTGGAGCTTGCTGAGTATTGTGGTATAAATTACATTTTTAACTGAATATGCTTTTTAAAATGGCTACTTTCTTAAGAGACTGTAAGTCATTCACTATTTTCTAAATGCTTATGAGCTCAAGAAATATTCACTGAAGCAAAATATATGTCTGTTCCTATTACAATAGAGGCCCAATGAACCTTGCCTAAAACTCTGAGAGAAGAAGTAAGTTCTTCATGCATTAAAGAAGCGTGGGTGGATTGTAATTTTCTTCCCTAATCTTAAAGACGGGTGAGGTAGGGACAAGAAACAAAGTGTGGTGAAGACTTTATAAATATAAACATGAAAACAAATGTCATTCGCAGTTTCAATTTTTAAAGAGTACAAATAACTACAATTTTTCTGATGATAAATATAATCTTTATCTCAGCTTACACCAGGACACCAAAGCGTTCCTAGAAACATAGAAGTAGATGGTACACCTTTACTTGTACTGTTATAACCTAGTAGGTTATAGTTGCATAGATGATTTTTAATAACATTTTATAAACAGAGATGACTGGGATGCCCTACTGGTTCCAGCATACTGCCACCAATTAATTATGTGACCTGGGAACAAACGTAGAGGTTTCCATCTCAGAGTGCCAGTATTTATTTTTGAACATGAACCACACATTCCGAAAGACTCCATCTTCCAAATACATTTTATTTAACAATAACTGTTTGCATTATCCCATGTTTAAAACCAAGCATATAGCTATCAGTCAATGCTGCTAATTATTATGACATCCTGTAGGTACAAATTATTAATAGTTAATAAGATAGCCAAAATCAAAGGGACTGGATATTCTTAAAAACCAGTACAGCCTTACTATGGGTAAATTCTTAATTTCCCTTGTTTTAACATGTTGAAAATGGCACCCAGACCTCCAAAACCTCTATACAGTGCTGTCGAGTCCATCAATCGATGACAGTCAGCCCCACATTCTGATAAAAGTGAAGCAATTATGAACTATTGACAGCTGATACATTAAACAGCAGTGACTTGCTCATTGTCAGTGCCACACTGGTATTTGTTGGATGCATGAATATCCTTCAAAGTAATATGCGAATCAAGACTTAGTCATGACACCTGTTAAGTTTGGTACAAGTCTTGCTACATATATACATATTTTTAAAATCAAGAAAATAAATTAATTACTGCAGTTTCATGGAGAGCATCCTTTATATTTACCTTGTCTACTCCCTCTCCATAACTCTTAGCACAAGGAAGCTGCTTACATATTTCCTTTCTTCACGTCTTCTACTCTCCTCAGCATGAGTACACGTAAGTAGGCGGCAAGAATTACGAAAAGTCTGAGATTTTACCCTACTTGTAAGCTAACACAGTAGCCTCAGTTGCACAGATACAGGAGGAAGACCCAAGGATCCGGGGTATGGAAGCACTTGGTGAGCAGTTTAGTAAGATTACTTGTCTAGTAATCTATCAAGCACCCTTCATCTCCAAAGTTGTGAAATACCTCCAGATTCTTTTACAGCATTTCTTGCCAGTTTTCATTACTGGCAAATTAACTCTAAGATAACTTCCTGAATGATTCCAAGAAATGATACCTGACATTAAGAGATAAAACAGAGCCAACATAGGAGAACAAAGAAAAAAACAAAAGTATAGTCATGTAATTCTGACAACTACTGACAAGTGTTAGAGAAGGAAGAAAAAAATGTATAATTTCTGTATGTTCAATAAGCTTCTAAATTGCTATTTTGAAAAAGACAACATGCAATCAAAACTAAACAGCCACCACAGCTTCCTTAGCCAGGTTACTGTGTGTTATCTACATTAGAATATAAAATCCAAAACCTAAGGGACTATTTTTAGTTAAACACTAAACAGATCACGTCCATGCCACCGTATAACAAATACCATGTAGAAATCAATGCAATAATTTAATTTGCCATTTGCTTAATTGTCTTCCTTCTTTGCCTATGAAGGCTGACAAACTCACGTACATACAGAAGCCAAGATGGTTATTTAAAAAAGAGAAGTAGGTCAAATGGAGGTAGGGCTGTGGGCAAATGCATGATCTTCCCCCAGTCATTCAAACTCTACACTTCCCTCTGGATAATTCACCTAGTGTCATTCCTTAACTACTGTCTATATACGGTAGGTTCCCAAATTTTTATCACCACCTGAAATTCATCCTCTTAGTTCTAAACTCTCTCACTCTCCTGCCTAACACATATCTCTACATAAATAATCTCACAGACATATGGAACTTGAAGATGTCCAGTGCTAAACTCTTTATTATTTTTCTACCAATGCTACGTTTACTGTCCAAAATGTTTCACTTAAGTAAAGCTGGAAACTGGATCACTGAGTCCTCCCTTTCCACGAACTATATCTAAATTCATCATCAAATTGAATTCATGCAGACTTCAAAATATGTCTCAAATCTGTTCATTCTCTTCATCTCCCCAGCCACTTCTCTAGTTAAAACCAATGTCATTTCCTATTTGGATTACTACAGTAGCCCCCTAAGCAGTTTCTCCCCTCTAAAACTGATTTCTTATATTGTGTTTGTCTATTTGGCATCCATTTATCACATGGCCAGTTATATCAACTCTATTTCACTATTTTCTGTATTCCGATGCTCTGGCATTTGTGGCCTCACTGAATGGGAAGAGACCATCCTCCCAGAGCTAGCCAATTCTTAGTGCAAAGGGCTGGCCTGGGATCATGTCCTTCATATGCAACTAACCAATCCAGAGACCACACCCTCAACCATTTCTTTTATCAACTTCTCATCAGCAAGTCCCCTTCCCTAAATCTCCCAGGGCCAGGTACCAGACAACCAGGTATCACTCCTACAGCCCAGAGCCCACTGAAATTACTCAAACTAGCCAGTCCTAAACTGTTTCCTCTGCTCTTCCCTTTCCCACAGAAACTCCAGTAAAGGCTATGGCCCAGGCTTTCCCTTCCTCCTTCTGCCTTCTGACCAAACCCCGTTCTTCCCCATGTGCCCCACTGTGAGAAATGTAAATAATAAAATAACTTACATTTAATGTAAGTGTCCCTTCCTCTTGGGAAATGTAAGTAATAAAAATAATCTTTCGATGGCATTGGCCTCTCCATGTTGTCACTCAGTCACCACCATAAATTAAAATCCCCTGATACAACCGATACACTCCCCATTTGTACCATTTACTCTTCAATCCATTCTCCAGGAAGTGGCTAAAACTATTTCAATACGTAAGTAGATGTAAATAATTATGAAAGGTCTGAGATTTTACCCTATGTGCAAGTTAACATGGTAGCTAGCCTCAGTTTCATGGCTACAGGAAGAAGACTTGAGGGTACAGGGTATGAGGGCACTTGGTGAGCAGTTTACCCGAGTGATCAATATCCTAGGATAATTCAGTCTAACAAGAAAACTCAAGTGGCTGAACCAAAATAAATTTGGATTCCTGTTCCATCTTTTGACCAGGCTGCCACCCAGCAGATGTACCAAACAGTTTGACCTGAGATAGGTATTAGGAGAAAGGAAGACTCATCATGTCTAGGAACGGTCAGGATGATATCCTGAATTTTCAGAATAGTTCTGAATAACCTCTCTCTTCTTTCATCCTGATCATAACCAAGGAAGGACAAAAAGAGGATGATCCCTAACTGGGCCAGTTGCATTTCATGACCCAACAGTCTTATTAATGTGTCCAAACCAGGAGGAGATTAGTGAGGTAGAGTTTTAAATCTTTCTGAGTTGATTTTAGGAAGCCATTCCAACACTCAACAATACAAAGTGCCTATGGACTGTAGGGAGCATGGAAAGACTATCAAATACTTTGACTATCAGCCCTGGCTTCTGCAATAAAAGGTGCACCACTGGCTCTGACTAACTGGAATGCACCTGGCAAACTCATAATCTGAAAATATGTCAACAGCAGTGAGGCACCACCGCCAGTTTTAAGAGGAGTCCAATGCAGTAAATCTGTTAAGAATTGGCAGAAGTAACTCCCTGTATGTACAATGTGTCTTCCTTCATTGAGACAAACAGGTCAACTATTGGCAGGAGCCCCAAGTCTGTGATGCCAGTCACCTCAATATCAGAAACACATAGTCCTTCACCTTGTGCCCCATCTGTGCTGTGAGTGTGTCGCCTGTCTAGTGCTCCGATGAAGCGAGGCAGCAGTGGTGGCAATCTCGGTGGTGCAAGTGGAACCAGCAGCTTGATTCCCACTGCTTTTCATGAGAGAATGGGCCCTTACCATCTATATAAATAACTGTGACAGTCCAACCATTTCCACAGCTTGTGGCCCCAAAGAGGGGAGTTTATAATCTTCCAGTTGGCATTTTTTCAAGTGGCAGCCCAAACAACTAGGTCATTGGCAACACTTCCAGAGACAGTAAAAACACAGCAAGATTCATTAAGGGGAGTATTGGCCAGGGCTAAGAGCACTTCCTTGAATGTGAACACTGAGCACAGAAACAATGTCCATTTCTGGCTGAGCAGGTGATGGTGAGGCTGAACACAACCCACTGGATACCATTAGGTTTCAGGTTAGCTGATTCATAACTGAGGCAGGCCCAGGCACTTAGGGGAACCTTGGTGAATCAGGCAGCAGAGTGGGGGATGAGAGCTGCCACTTTCTCAAGTGAGATTAAGATGATGCTTGCCTCAAGCTGGCTGCATTCCTAAATATACCGCTTCCATTTGACAGCCCAGGCCTATTGGGCCTTTCCCTTGTTATTCATTGAGTATGACTGGACCCTAAAGTGGGAATATCAGACTCAAGAGTTACAAGGTCTCGCTGGGAGCAGTGGCTGACATCTGTAATACCAGCACTTTGGGAGGCCGAGGTGGGTGGATCACGAAGTCAGGAGATCGAGATCATCCTGGCTAACACGGTGAAATCCCATCTCTACTAAAAATACAAAAAATTTAACTGGGCATGGCGGCCTGTGCCTGTAGTCCCAGCTGCTGGGGAGGCTGAGGCAGGAGAATGGCGTGAACCCAGGAGGCAGAGCTTGCAGTGAGCCGAGATCGCACCACTGCACTCCAGCCTGGGCGACAGAGCAAGACTCCATCTCAAAAAAAAAAAAAAAAAAAAAAAGAGTTATAAGGTCTCCACGGGCCAGGCATCCAGTTAACTAGAAGGGACCCTTTTCTAAAGGAATATACCTGTTTTAACCTCAGAGCTATGAGTCCAGAACTCCAAGGGTGAATGCTGCTTCCTTTTGCCAGAGGCTCCAATCAGAAAAAGCATGAGTCATAGAGAACCGAAGCTCCAAAGAGGTCATTAGAGTTGTGGGGCCCCAAAGGGAGAAGCACTTCTGTACTTGCAGCTCTTCCTCATCAGGAGACTCCCCTCTGGACTTCATAAACATTCACAGTACAGTCATCTACAATTCAGCAGGGGAAGCTACAACAAAGACACACCAACTGCAACAAAAGGCCCCAACCATAAGCTCTGCTAGCTTCCTTCCCCCACTGCAAACCATGTTCAAACCACCATGGCTGAATTCAGCTATCCCTTCCTTCATTGGACTGGGCAGGATGATAAATTGGGCCAGTTAATACTTCCTTAATGTGTATCTCACAGAGCCATAAAAGTTGAAGTCCTTGCCCTCGCCAGAGTTTCCCAGCATACTTGGAGAGAGACGTGTAAGAATTGCGGTCTTCCTTCAGGACAGAGAGAACTCAGCTCCATTCTTTCCTCCTTAAAGAAGCTAAAGCTGAAGAAGAGTCCAAGGCTGGGGATCAAGAGGCAGAGAGGGAGAGAACAGTTCTATGTTAGTAAACAAGATGTATTTACTTTCAGGTTTGATTGGCAGCTGGCTCAAGGCTCAATCAAATAAACTTCTACTATTTTCATTCCATGCAATGCTCTATATTTGGCAGCAAGATCATTACAGACACCATCTATTCCAGTTCTGGGAACCCCTAGACTTAGAAGCCATAACCACTTTCTGGCTGTTGCTATAGTATTTGTTCCATCTGCTTGATTTGGGCTTGACCTGCACAGCAGCTATTTTTCTAAGGAGTTTGTTTCAATTGAGGGCATTTACTGCCCCATTATGATAACATCTCTAATGTTCTATCACTGCTTCAACAAAAGAATTACGAGAGTTTTGCAAGGCAACAGGGGTGACAGTAAGAATTTGTCTAGATTTCATTAGGTCAGTTTCTCATTTTCCAACAGGTAATCTTCATCAGCATTACAAACTCATTCTAGGGCAATAAGGGCCCAAAGACTAGTCAATACCTTATCTATGGTTTCCTATGGGAGCTTTTCTCTTTCAAGGAAATCTCCCCCAAGGTAACCAAAGCTCCCTTACAGCAGCCTGGCCCCACTCTGAGAAATTTTAAGTCTCCTAGTGAATCTAAGGTTGGCATGATAGTCTACAGGAGGGAATAAGCTGTAAAATGGTGCAACTAAAGAACCTTGAGGGCTAATACTTCCTTAACAAGTATTACACACCCCACACATTCATCTTCTAAGTGAACCACCCAAGGTTATAGTTATTTGCTTGGTTTCTACCTATAGTGGTTACAAATTTCCTTCCTTGTAGGCCAGAGCATGAAATTATAACTGTTGTTACAAAGAGGGTCAGAACCTTCCTCCAGAAGGTTACTGGCCTACTTGTCACAATGGGTGGACCTGAGGCTGACTGTTAGATTGCCAAAAACATCCTGGAATAGGACTAGCAACAGCCTGGGCACCTTTCAGACAGCTGACTTTGAACCTACCTTCAGGTACTTAGATTGCATTCATCTCTCCAATTCTTCCTCATCAACAGACAATAAAATGGAGGGTCATTTATTCCCTAACTGACCAAACAAATTGATCAACATGTGCACTAATGATGTTCATGAATTTCTCTCAAATCTCATCAATTGGCCCAGGAGGTCCTTATCCTTTCTCTTCCAGAAACTCATGTCTCTATCAGGACTCCCTCCTCATCACTAAAATTGCCAACAATTAGGAAGGGTCTGAGTTTTATCTTATTCACAAGCTAACAAGTTAGCCCACCACAATTTCACAGAAGATGGCAGAATACACAAGACTTCCGGGTTAGAGACTTATTACTCACAGTAATGAGACTTATTACTACCAATAATGGAAGCTCAGGTATCAGCATTTTCTTGTGACAGTTCTCTGATCCCCAGTTCCCTCAAGGTGACGTGACACCTGCACATGCAATGGACTGTACTGCAGCAAAACGACCCTGAATGTAGGGACATCAAATATTTTTTATAATACGTAGTAAACATGCCTTCCCTTGGTTCCAAAGGGAGACATTATCTTTATTATTATACTGGACAGTAAGCATGCCTGCTCTTTGCTATGGTGGGAGGTACTATCACTTTCTTCTAAAGTTGTTCACAAACGTCCTTGAAAAGAGAGTCTGTGACAATGGCAGTCAATACCTTCACTCATAACACATACAGAAATGTGAGAGACCCATGGAGAACTGCCTTCTTCCAAGAGTAGGTTCACAATATTCCAGACTAAAGCCCTTCTGTGTCTTCCCTATGCAGTTAGGACAATTCTAACTCTCAAAGCATACAAGAAATGAAGTTGTTCTCTCTATCCCATAAACATCCCAATCTCTATCCCATTTCAGGACCTTTGTACCTATGGGTGTATGTGATAAGAGAAAGAGGAGTATCGAGAATGCCATTCCAGTTTCTGACTAAATAGACACAGGGAAGACTATCTGAAGAGGGTAGAGAGGAAAGCTGGTTAGAGAGGAACACGACCAGGCAACCCTCCCTCTATGGGCCCAGCTCCCCTCACTCTCCACATCTGTGTTGAAATGCCACTTTCTTATGGTATCCCAGTTCACCACTATATTCACAGAGACTAGCTTGTCATAAATGCTCAAAAAATGGTTGTTGTAGAATCTGACACTCAATTTTTTTGAAAAATGAAAATAACACTTGTTTGATTATGGTGATTACACAAGATATCCTGAAAAGCATCTAACACATTGGTTGGCATACAGTAGGTACTCAGATGTCATTCTCTTTTCCCACAACCCTTTCATAGTCACAGTAGCATCTGTTTCTCTCAGACACAGCATGTATTTATAGCGCTCGTTATGACAGATGACGAAACTGGAGCTCACTGTCCTACGGCTTCTCCTAAATAATAAAGTAAGTAAAAGAAGTCTTCTGACTCCTAGCCTACTAAGCCGTAACACTGAAATTATCCTATTTGATATTAAGTAGGTATGTTCACAAGACATAATACCTTTACTTGTAAATGTTGTCTAATTAAATCATAAAGGTTTGTTTTTACCTTAATATAGAAGAAACCATTTTCTCCCTTTTCTCATAATTTTGTTCTATTTTATACAATAAGAACTTTCTTGTGAGTATCAGGTATTACTTCTTTCCTTTCTGATGAGTAACAGAAGAAAAGGTCACAGGGCAGGTTTCATTAACCCTTCCTGGACTACCTACTTCAGATGCAGCCTGCCTTCCAGATGTACATAGCGTTCTTTCTGTCTTCTGGTTCTGGAGACAGAGGTCTGATTGCATTTGTTAAGTTCAGCTTGGGTAAAGAAGGGGAAGCATGATTTAGGCCTTAGGTTCATGGACAGCTGTCCAATCTGGCTTTATTAACAATAAACCTGGTATTGTCATTTTTGTCTAACTCCTGTGATTATTCACAATTGATTTCAAACTCTTAAGAGAATGGGATAAGAGTGGCTCCTCAGACATCATCAACTTTATGTAAATATCTCCCTCATTTAAACGTGATTTATTTTTTTGGGAAATATTTTCAAAGTAAAATCAATTTTACAATTAGAATAATCAAACATCACTGCCTGACCTGCTGAGACAACATATATTCCAACAATCCAACGGGCTGTCATACAGAAGCTACTGGCTATTACTTTACACATGCCTAATAAACAAAACATGTTGGTTTCTATGTCTGCAGCTCCTCAAAAACAAATAAGGGAATAGCTGAAATCAAATGAGAGCAACCTAATAGCAGAGAAGACAGAAAAACTATGATTCAGACATAAGAATTCAAAAGATCTTACAGAGCAATGGGCCTTTCACACCTCAACAGTGCATTAGGGTTTAATTTCAGTGACTGATTATGTAATAATGACCTCAGACATCAGAAAAGTATGAAACTGTTCAGTTAGGAAATTTTCACAGCAGAAAGAGCCCAGGACTAGGGGTCAAAGAAGGCTAAAGCGCTCATCCTCCCCTCCTAGCAGGGTGACCTTGGGCAAGTCAGCCCCCTTAACCCTCAGTGTCCATACATGGAAACAAAAAAACAATGTCTTCTGCATCTCAACTAGTTACTTTAAGTTGTAAACGTGTTTTATAAACTACACAGGATTCTGTATCTTTTGTCAGACCACTCTTCTCCATATTTCCTGTGTTCTAGTCACACTGAATTTCTGTCAGTTCCTTGAAAACAAAAAGGGCCTTTTTTTTCTCACGAGGCCCCTTTTCCTCATTTCCAGTGCCTGGAATGCTCTCCCCCACATTCTGTAAGGCGGCTGGCTCTCAGCCTTCAGATCTCAGCTTAAATTTCACTTTCCCAGAGACACCTTTCCTGACCACTCAAGCTACAGTAGTTTTTCCCCCGTTTCTTCTCATAGTGGCCTCTTGTTTTTCTTTTTAGCAATGATCACAATATGTATATCATTTATGTATGTTTGTGTTACCTGTCGAGCGCGTGTCTTCCTACTAGCTCATACACTCTGTGTGTCCGTTTCTCCATCAGTTTATGTACAAGGCTCAGCACAGTGCCTGGAGCAGAACAGCACTCAACAAATTTTTTGTTAAAGGCTTAATGAATGAATATACAAATGTAAGGCAATAATACCCGGGTATTTTACAAAGCAGATACGTGTAAAATAATGTTTGGAAAAATGCTCAATCGAAATAGTTCAACTAGAAAAAAATGGTGATTTAAATGGGTAAAACCTAGAATATCTGAAAATCCCAACTACACTTGATGATTCCTTTTCACTGTAAGGTCCATATAGAAGTATGACTTTATAGATGCACTTCCAACAAAAAGGGAGTTTTTAAAATTAACTTATTAATTTTCTCATTTGCGCTTGTGAGATCATTCTTGTCTCACTTTCACTGAGGAAAATAATTGAAAATTCAAATATTTAGCAACTTCCTCAAGGTAGCAAAAATAATACTCAACAGTCAAGATTCAAACTCAAGTCCAGTACCTTCCAATACACTAGATTGCCTCTACTTTAAAGAGAAAGCTCTGTTCAGAGGGCTCACTAAAAACACTTGTGTTGCTATTAAACTAGTTTCAGACCACTGTGTTTTGCTCTGTTGAAGCATAAACTTCAATAAAATTAACAGTAAGTAAACAGCAGCTGTGAAGCTATTCGGAGGTTCACTTCAGAGTTTGTTTCCCTTTAACATTTGCTTTAATTCAAACCATAAAGAAAGGAAAATATTATATGGTAGCAAGACTTAGCAATACTTTAGATAAACAGTGCCTAAACAGATACAGATAATATAGATAATTATTTTTCTCAAACATATAACTATTTCATATTATATATAATTTTATAGAGCTGTATCAAAATGATTACATAAGTATTATAGACATAAAATAACAATAAGCATTACCACAGCGTGAAATCTGTGCCACAGGAAAAACTATCAGAAAGACCCCTTTACCTTCCTTTAACCATTAATACAAAACAAACACAACACCAGCAGAGTCCCTCCTCATGTGGAGTGCCTCCTAAGAGAAATATTAGTAAGACAGCTGCTTCTAGATAATGGACTCCTGTGTCTGTGAAAACTGCTACAAACCAAACAGTTTAGATTTTTTGACCTGACCTGGAAATAGAAGTGTTTAGATTTATGTGAAATTCTGAAATGCATAGTGTGAGAATGGAAGGATATTTGGGGAATTTTTCTGAGTAATTTCTTCACTTCAAAAATTATCTTACAATTAGATTAGGTACCATAATTTAATTCGATCAAAACAATTCACCTCTCTACAGTTTATTTTGCTACTTCAACAACATTCAGATATTTCTGCAAAATACATTTTGTGAGAATAACACAAAGATGCCCCCTTTTCTTTGCTAGGAAATAAAACTGGTAGAGTTTATGCATAAATAAGGAGACTAGTTAGTTTTTTCTGCTCTTTTATAATAGAAAATAAACTCTTAAAATAGGACTATCTCGGTTCAGAAAGGCTCAGATTAGCCAAAAAGAGAAAATATGATGAATAGAAGACTACTTAAGAACTAGTAAACAAGGATCATTAAATATACTGTAATCATAAATATACAAAAAATTACTGATTTAACTTTAAATACATATAATAATCCTTAACCACGTTTATCAAAAATGATGAATGAAAATAGCAATTTGAGCCCAGATTCGTGGTTAAAATAAACTGAGTTTGATGACAAAAGAATCTCCTGAATCTAATTACTAGCCTAAGTTTGAAATTAACTTTTTCTAAAATAGTCCATTAGACATTAGTTGTAATAATAGATATCTAAGATGATGTAGTGATTACTATATAGGTATTTAGTATATTCTTATGTATTTTCCTCTTATTTATGATACCGTAATATGATAGAAGCTCTTGCACTTAAAAGACTCACTGGATTAACCAATGCTCTTCATTTCCTCTTTAAAATATACTGAATTAGGCCAAGCTCAGGGGTTCATGCCTATAATCCCAACACTTTGGGAGGCCGAGATGGGTGGATCACTTGAGGTCAGGAGTTCGAGACCAGTGAAACCCTGTCTTTACTAAAAATCAAAAATTATGCAGGCATGGTGGCACATGCCTGTAGTCTCAGCTATTCCAGAGGCTGAGGCAGGAGAATCACTTGAACCTGGGAGGCAGAGGGTGCAGTCAGCCGAGATCACACCACTGCATTACAACCTGGGCAACAGAGTGAGACTCTTGTCTCAAAAAATACACACACACACACACAGAATGATGCTTTGACACTTCGAATGCTAATAGATAGTAAACTAATCTTTAGTAATCTTATGCTCATAACTCTTTCACATTCACTATACTCTTTGGTCCTTCTAATATTATAAGGCTCACTCGCTTCATAATAATGGCTCCCATTTCTCAATCTGTAGCTAAGTAGACACTACAATCACTTCAGCAGCATTCAACTTCTATCTTCTGAATAACTTTCATAACAATAGTTATAAATAATAAATAACCTCAGAAATAAAACAAAAATATTTAGGAAACGTACCATAGAGTTCTAGTCAAGCACGAAGTTCCCTAACATGACCACATCATCATCAGAAACATCAAAATATGTATTAACATAAGTAAAACACACCAATTTTAATAATGCACATGGGTTACTCCATTTGAGTGAAAAACTATAAATAAGTGGTATAACTCTTGACTTTAATGTTGGTGATACTAAACTGATGGTGTTCATTATGGGCTGAATGTCTGCATTGCCCCAAAGTGTGTATGTTGAAGCCCTAACCTCCAATGTGACATTATTTGGAGATGGGCCTTTGATACATAATTAGGGTTATATGAGGTCACGAGGAGCAGAGGTCATCATGATGGGATTAATGCCTTTATAACAAGAGGTACCAGACAGCAAATGTGAGCAAACTCTTTTCTCTTTCTCTCTTTCCCTTTCTCTCTCTTTCTCTCTCTCTCTTCTCTCTCTCTCTCTCTCTCTCTCTCTCTCTCTCTCTCTCTCGCCCACCCCAAGACAGGAAGAAAGCCCTCACTGGAAACTGATCATGCTGGCACCTTGATCTTGGGCTTCCCAATCTCCAGACTTGGAGAAATGCATTTGTATTGCCTAAGTACCTGGTTTATGGTATTTTGTAACAGCAGCCTAAGCTGACTATGACAATATGTAACTATGTAATATAACAATTTTGAGAATTATATTTCTAATAAAAGCATGTCCTTTTATTTTTACTGCTTTTTACATTCAAGATCCTGAATTCTCGACATATATAACATAAAAACAATTTTTCAACATAAGAAGCTTAATCTTTGAATATAAATAATAATACAAATATCTTTAGCAATCTTATAAAATGTACTTATATAAGCAATCGACAAGGACAAGCCATCTCAAGTATGCTTAAGAGTAAGGTTCATCCCCAGGAAACTGCAATCATTAAATAACTATTTTTCTAAGGATAGTGGCCTCTAGCTCCATCCATGTCCTGGTAAAGAACATTATCTTGTTCTTTTTCATGACTGCATAGTTGTCTATGGTATATATGTACCACATTTTCTTTATCCAGTCTATCATTGATGGGCATTTAGGCTGATTCCATATCTTTGCTATTGTGAATAGTGCTGCAGTGAACACACGTGTGCATGTGTCTTTATAACAGAATGATTTATATTTCTTCGGGTGTATATTCAGTAATGGGATTGCTGGGAGGAAGAGAATACACGAACACATAGTGGGGAACAACACACACTGGGGCCTCTTGGGGGTGGAAGGTAGGAGGAGGGAGAGGATCAGGAAAAATAACTAATGGGTTATAACTAATGGGTTAACAGTTATGGCTTAAGAGATGGGTGATGAAATAACCTATACAACAAACCTCCATGACACAAGCCCACCTACGTAACAAACCTGCACCTGTACCCCTGAACTTCAAATAAAAGTTAGGAAAAAAGAAAGGAAAAAAAGAAACTATTTTTCAAAACCATTTATCTGAATCTTTACTAGGATATCTATGTACCCAAAAGGTAGATTTATTATTCTACTGTCTAAAAGCTGTGGCAGCAGTCTCCATGAGAAATTCTGGGGAAAATCAAGGCTGTATAGAAAGACTCTGTTTCTAAGATTTCCTACAAACTTTCTTGTGAAAAAACAACAACAACAACAAAGAAAAAAAAAAAAAAAACACCACACCTCAATCTGTTTTCAATGGATCTGGATCTGAGTCAACAGAAGCTGAATGCCTTCATACACAGAAATAAAGTTTTCCACATTTTTATCTTTTTTCCTGGCACAATTTTTAATAAACCAAAGAACTCTTCCTTTCTTTCTCTATAAACTACTCTTGTTCCAGAAGTCCTAACAAAAATACATTTTAAAATTTTCATGGAAATTCTTATAAAAGGTTTAACAGAAAAAGAAGTAACATAAGGCAATGGAAATTAGTACATATTTAGAATCAGAGAGTAAAGAATTTATTTTCCATTTCTACTGCATACCAGTTGTGTGAAATTCTTCATCAGAAAAATTAAGATAAAATAACAATACCTGAGTCATTCTGGTGAATAAATGACATGTGAACCTTAAACATATAGCACAGAGTAAACATTCAGGAAACAGTAGCTAGTCTTTACTTCTTCCTCTATTATTACTAGTAGGACAATCATTATGGCTATGACTTTTCAACAATGTCACCATCACTACCACGATGTCCAATAATAATAGCAGTAACTATTATTACTGGTAGTATGTTCACTCCTGGTAGTTAAAGATAACAACTTCCACCTCTCTGGAATTCATAGTTATATAAGACTTACTAAAGAATTGCAGTGACATTTTGTCACAGAAGCTGTAAATAAGGATTTCTAAAGCATATATAACCTTGTTCTTAATACCACAAACATTAATGCAGTTATCATGTCTGCAATTTTCTAAAAATACTATAGCACATCCAGTAATTATGCATGGTTTACTTAGAATAAGCTATACTGTAGGTGCTATGAGCATTCTATTTAAAAATGCAACAACAGAAAGGTAGCATTCTCATCATAAAGCCCACCCTCGCTCACATGAGTACTAGAAGTCTTCTGTTTACCAGAATTTCCATCAACAAACAACTTTTTGAAAATTAGAATACTTAATGTCAGAAACGGGTTTTCATTGATGAAAGCAGTAGCCTCTTGACTAGCACTGTGAATGGGAGAAATGAGCTCAGGACATCTCATTTTAATAGAGGTTAAAAGTATTCAAGAGAAGTAGATCACTAAAATATTTTAGCAATACTCTCCACCCTTACATAAATCAAGTGTAAAAATTAGAGAAGCCTGCAGCTTTCACTTTTAAGAGTATGTGTTTGGCTAAGTGTTTAAGTATTCCTATGCCTAGTCATGAACTACAGAAAATTCTAATTGCCTGATGCTAGACATAAGGTGAGAGAATCAGGTCTGGGAATTTTTACATTTATCTCAACTGGAGCTTTCATACCAGGCAATGGTCACAACATCTAAAAGGCCATAAGATCTAAAGTATCCTTGATCCTACAGAACAAATATAGGGTTATTTTTTATTTTGTGTTTTCTTGCCAAGAAATGTTCAAAAAAATACCTATATGAAAGCCAGAATTTTGTTTGACATTTCTTTCATTCTTACCTAAAGGCAAAGTTTGGAAGGGAAGGTGAACAGTCTTCACTCATCTCAACATCTGTCACCTAATAGAACTAAAGGACCATCATTTTGTAACACACACACATATACACAGTATGGAAGCACAAGCATACTCACATGCCAATGCTGGATCTAGAACTAGATGTACCATATGACCCAGCCATCCCACTACTGGGTATATACCCAAAGGATTATAAATTACTCTACTACAAAGACACATGCACACGTATGTTTATTGCGGCACTATTCACAATAGCAAAGACTTGGAATCAACCCAAATGTCCATCTGTGACAGACTGGATTAAGAAAATGTGGCACATATACAACATGGAATACTATGCAGCCATAAAAAAGGATGAGTTTGCGTCCTTTGTAGGGACATGGATGCAGCTGGAAACCATCATTCTTAGCAAACTATCACAAGAAGAGAAAACCAAACACCGCATGTTCTCACTCATAGGTGGGAACTCATAGGTGGGAATGAGATCGCTTGGACTCGGGAAGGGGAACATCACACACTGGGGCCTATCATGGGGAGGGGGGAGGAGGGAGGGATTGCATTGGGGAGTTATACATGATATAAACGTCATGCACATGTACCCTAGAACTTAAAGTATAATAAAAAATAAATAAATAAATAAATAAAATAAAATAAAATAAATAAAAAAATAAAAATAGAATCTTGAGTAACAGATAATTGAGAAACTTACAGGTCAAGTAGACATAGAGGATAATGCAATAACTATCATAATACATTATTCAGGAAAGTTATCTCCATTGTGGGAGAATAAACATTCTCAGCACAACTTACAGACATGATTTTTAAAAACATGTGAAATTTATTCCAAAGTAATTACTACCCACAGTGATATTGTATTGTAATATATCTTGTTTTCAAGTATAATAAGCTATGAACTTACTATCATTTGAACATGTAGGTACATGCCTGAAATATCATTAGTGTTGGGACACGATTATCAACTCTTCACATTGTCACTGATGATATTTTGAGCTAAGACATGTGAAGCTCTGTTAGTGGTATTAATTTTGTTGGTTTTGCTACGGGCGACTGATTTTCGAACTTTCATTCTGTCTTGCAAGATTCTTCCTTTTCTTAAGCTTGGCTTTAACTGTGTTTCTGTCATTCTCCTTTCAATCCAGCTGCAATTCCGGCCTCATTATCATCATGCATTAGTAAGTTAAGTCAGCTGGCTATGTTCATTAACAATAGATTCCAATTATTTTCTTTTTAATGATTTCTAACTTGTATTTACTGATGAAACAGTGCCAAATAAATTTTTAAAAGAAAAAATATATCCTCACGTATCTGTTAGAAAAATGACTAACTTTATTTTTTCTAGATTCCTTTTAAGATTCAAATTATCTGTTATGCCCATTTTAAATGTATGTATATGACATTCTTAACCATTTATGAAATGTAGATGAACATGTTGTATAGTTTCTTTCACTTAACATTAAGTATTATATTGTTTTAAAACATTTTCCATGTTGTTTCATTGTTTACCTTTTAAGCTCCTCATCATAATAAAAAAAAGTCAACACAAACTTCCTTTTGAACAAGGCATTACTGATCAAATCTCCGGTAGCCAATGAATTGTGAGGTTACTGTGTTTCATCAGCTGCAACCAAATCATATCACATTGTACACACAAGATGATGCATAAGGTATACAAACTGTCCAAACTATCAGACTATTTATAAAGTTTTTGGGCAACAAAAATAAAAATGCAAATCAAACCTTTATTTAAAATAGATTTGGCAGCATTCAGAAAGATTATGTTGTAAGGTTTCTGTGATAATAAAACAGATTGAGATCTATAGCTCAAGAATAAATACCAAATAAATAAACTAGAGATTCAATAAATACTATCTTCTCCTGTTTTCTTTTTTTTTTTCTTAACATAGCATTAAGTTTTGCCATTTTAAATTCTTTTAAATTCTTCATTATGATCTAGATGGGTAAAGAACTGGCAAGAAGGTACAGGTGAACAAATTTGGCACCATGTAGTTAATTGTTAAAGATGGATGGTGGGTATAAGGGTTCATTAGGTTCCTTCCTCTACTTCTGTACACATTTGAAATTTTCCTTAATAAAATGTTATGGGAAAAGAATCTTTCTCAACATTGTTCATGACCATGTTAAAAAACTTGTACCCAACACCCCTCCTGTAATGAAACATTTAGAAATCCAGAAATATGTGAAATGGTTGATTTTATATGTTAGACAAAGGCAATGGAGGACTGTAATCCAGGAAAGAAGGGAAACAAAGAAGGTCAGCACTATAATCACAACTGTCTGTCCACAGTAGCTTTCTGGACTATGATGTGGGAGAGGGTATCCTTAGTTAAGCAGTCAGATAGAGTCCTGGAAGGTTAAGGTGACTGATGCAGGGCAGGGTACCGGGGATAACACAGCTAAGTAGACAGAGAGCTCCAGAAATCTGCATGGGGACTCACTATATAGTTGCTAAATATTGAATTGCATATACATAGGTTGAAACACAACAAGACTGTGCAAAAGAAAGGGCCAGTTGATGAGCTATAATCTTAACAATATGCAGTTTACAGGGAGCTAGAAGACATTTGTATTTCATCCAGCCAGAGTACAGGGGCCTCACTAAATATCGGAGACATTCAACTGAGATCCTGAAAGTTCACACCTTAATGGTAAGACAAAACTAACACCAGATTAAGGGCTTCAGTAGCCTCACTATAATACCATTTAAAAACAAGCCTTTAAAATACAAGTTGATTCGGAAGTTACTTACTGGCTTTCTAAAACAAGGTTTAACACTCCATAAAAAAGACAATAAAACCCAGACGGTCAACAGCCGAATATCCAGCATCTCATAAAATGTTACTTGTCATGGAAAAAAACATGTAAGCAGAAGAAAAATCAGTCATTAGAAATAGGTCCAGAAATAACAGAGATAATATAATCTGAAGAAATTGATATTAATTGATAATTGATATTATCATAAACATATTTAAGAATCTAGTGAAAACATGAATACAATAAAAAAGAAATGAAATGTATAGAAATGGAATGAAATGCAATTTCTAAAGCTAAAATCTAGAACATTTAAAATAAAAATAAATTCCTTGGACTGGATTAACAGCACATTTGACACTGAAGTGGAAAAGATCAGCAAACATGAAGATGTAGCAAACCGAAGTATGAAAAAGATACAGGCCGGGCGCGGTGGCTCAAGCCTGTAATCCCAGCACTTTGGGAGGCCGAGACGGGCGGATCACGAGGTCAGGAGATCGAGACCATCCTGGCTAACATGGTGAAACCCCGTCTCTACTAAAAAATACAAAAAACTAGCCGGGCGACATGGCGGGCGCCTTTAGTCCCAGCTGCTTGGGAGGCTGAGGCAGGAGAATGGCGTAAACCCAGGAGGCGGAGCTTGCAGTGAGCTGAGACCCGGCCACTGCACTCCAGCCTGGGCGGCAGAGCGAGACTCCGTCTCAAAAAAAATAAAAATAAAAAAAAATAAATAAATAAATAAAAAATAAATAAAAAGAAAAAGATACAGAGAGCAACCAACAAAGAATAGAGCCACAGGGGCCAACTTCCCTAACTTTATCCAGCTCAGCTCTCTCCCTCACTGCACTCCAGCCCCTCTGTCCGGTTTGCTGTTCTCCATGCATAGTAAGTTCCTTTCAGCTTTATGGTTTCTTCATCTCATATCCCCATTGTCTAGAAGCTCTGCCCACACTTGAATGGTTACCTTTCTTGCCATCTGGTCTGTGCTTAAAAGTCCCCACCCTCATCAACTACTTAGTGTAAACTAGCCAACACCTAACCCTAGCATTCTCTATCAGAACATTTTGTTTTATGTCCTTATTGCACTTAGGTCTATGTAAAATTATCTTTTTCCTGAGTTAATTTGAACATTATCTGTCACCTTTCTCTCCCCTCCAAGTAGGATGGAAGTTTCACACCAAGGTGTACTTTTGTCTTCATTCTTGCAACCCTGGCACCTAGAACAGTACATGGCACATAATGGGAACTCAATAAATTTTATTTGTTCATTTCTTGGTTCAATTAGATTGTCAACATCAAACATTAGGCCCTTATCAGAATGAATAGCAAACAAAAGAAATGGCAAAGGGAGCCAGAAACACTGCAAAAAGATTCTAGGAATTATTCTTCATCAAACATTCTTGATTTGATTGATATTTCATGTCCTACATTTTCTGCTCAAGTCATTTTACAAACTTATCTGATGACATTTTAAACCAGGTAAGGTTTGCTAAAATAGGTAGATGTCTGAAGTTTATACTTCTTTTCCTGGAGCTCTCAAATTGGCAGTCCACAAGTTGAATCTTGCTAGAAGATGTTTTGTTTTACCCACACAAAATTTTGAATTGGAGATCAATATTTATGAATTGCTAGAGCTCTCATAAAAATCTGGATTTGCAGTGGCTTCTTCTAAGTCGAATGGCAAGGCACTGTTTGCCTATGACAGCAATGAGATGTAGCCCACAGATGAGGGGTTAACCCTGTGGTTTATTACAGTCTCCACCTCCCTGTATTATTTGCACTCAAAAAGTATTTCATATACTTACATTTCTGGCCTGGATCATGAGGCATTTTGTTTCAGCATACATTCACTCATAGGCCCTAGCTATCAGAATCAGAGACCAAAACTAACTTGTCATCATTTTCAAATGAAGATAAAAGTTCCTAATAAAACTCAGACACCATGCATTCATTCATTGATTCACATATTAATTCAACAAATGATAAAGTGCATAATATGTGTCAAGGACTGTCCTAGGTGGTTAAGTATACAACACTGAAATAAAAATATGCAAAATCTATACCCTCATAACACTTACATACTAATTGATGGAGACAGAACAAAACAACAAAAAAAATAAAATTTATTACGCTACCTAGAGGATGTTCATTACTATTGGGCAAAGTAAAGCAAGTAAGGAGTGCCTAGCAGTTGAGGAACGAATGCAATTATAAAATGGGTAGTCAGGGAAAGCTTTATTCAAAAGATATTTTGGAAAAGACCTAAAGGGGCTGAAGAAGTGAGTTATACGAATACTTAAGAGATGAATGTTTTAGGCATAGAGGAAAGTAAGTGCAAAAGCCCTAAGGCAGGTGTGTATGTCTGGCGTATTCAAAGACCACATCCTGCTATTTTGGCTGGGGTGAATTAACTGAGGAGGAGACAGATAAGAGACAATGTCAAAGGTGCAACTAAGGGCCTGTTCGTGTAGAGCCTCAAAGGCCACTGTAAAGACTACGACTTTGAGTGAGATTGGAAGCCAGATTTGAGCAGAACAACACCACGATCTGACTTAATCTTTTAATGGCTTACTTTGGGTGCTGTGCAGAGAATATACCATAAGGAGACAAGTTAGAAAGCCACTGTGATCACCGAGATGGAGATGAAGCCCCCTGAGCTAGTCTGGCAGCAATAAAGATGTTAGAAATTTATTAAATTATGGTTACATTTGAAGGGTAGAGCCAACAGGATTGCCAATGGATTAGATGTCTAGAGATCAGCCTTACAGTGTGTGGTTAAGACTCAAAGCCTAGAGCCAGGCAACAGGAGATGAAATCCTCATTCTGCCACTCACTAGGTAAGCCACCTGGGACAAATTATTGCCCGAGAACGGGAAAATGAGCATACCTGCCAGATGAAAGTGATAGGAAAACAGAAGGAAATAAATTATGAGGAGGACTTAGTGTGAAGTGACACAGGAAGCACTCAATAAATATTAGCAGTTATTTTGTAAAAACAGTAATAATTAAGGAGCTGCACAAATAAAAGACTTGTAGAATATCCTAAGACTATAATTTTGAGATCCCAAGGTTGCTAATCATAAGATTTTTAAAGATAATAAACTTTCTGAGAAAAATGAATTTGGATTGGTATTAATTCTATCTGGACATTGCAGAACATGCTTAAGATGGTTTGTTCATCTGAGCACTACCTCGTCTAACCACTACTAGTCTTTCAAGCCTGTGGAATTGTACTTTCTAAATCCACGTCAAGAAAGATTATGTAACTATCCCTTGGAAAAAAAACTGAATGATTGTATCAAATTTTAGCCCAAAATCTGACCAAAATTAAACTTATTTAGATCTAGAATTTAAAAGAAAGAAAACAAACTTTAATACTTCTGGAACATACAGATGACGTAACTCAAAAAGACTAAAGTATAAACCAATCACTTCAATCATATCAAGCAGTCATTTATTTCTCCAAAAGTAGTTTCCTTTCAGGACCCCTAAGCCTGACACAGCCCACAGATGGGATATAGGTAGGGCATCTGACTGAGAAAGGAGTGAGCAAGTGAAGTGTCTATTGCACTGCCTCCTGGAGTGTAGATTTTCATGATCTCTAACTGCTAGTCTGCCTACAATCAAGTCTTCCACTCCAGGTAACCAGTGTTCAAATAACTCTGCGCTAGAAATACTCTGTTTCTCTAAAAGAGAGTACTTTCTCTTAAGCACTGCATAGCAGTGTGCAGAAGAAAACAGTAAAATATGCCTCAAAATGTATTATAGTCATAAGAGATTTTTCCTTAAAAGTTAAGAGAGAATCTAATGAATAGACTATTTTTATTACTTTAACCCTTTCTAAAAAATCAGTTTTCTTATAGTTGACTAAGTTAACAGACAGATTAACAATTTAGTTATCATTACTCTCAATTTTAATTTTTAAGATACAACCAAAATGTTATTTTAAAATGTGCATTCTGTCACTTTCTTACTGAAATAGATGATGAAAGAATAATGCTATCCAATGTACTCTCTAAATATGCTGTTTTCTGGTTTATTTACAAAGAAAAGGTCAATGAGATTGATAATCAGAAAAATTTATATTTCTTTGGAAATTAAAGGTTGAGGACGCAGGTCTTAGATTTACATTTTTAATTTAAAATATTTTAGCAAATCTTGTTTGTGTATATATGTCTATGCAAAGATATATACGTCATACTTACTATGCATGTTCCTCATAAGAGTATGGGAAATTCTAGTTTGTTAAGATAGATGAGCCAAATGTAACTCTTAGAAATGACAGACTCAACATCTCATCATATCTGCAACTTTCCCTCCACATATCAGCTGCAGTATTTAATTAGCAAACTATAAGAAAATAGCATATTTAATAATTTTTCTTTCATAGCATAGCTTTACATAGTATTTTTTTCCTTTTAAATTTCTTAATTCCAGTGATTCATTTCAAAAGGCTAGATAAGATCATGGGTCCCATACATACACACAGTTATGAAAACAGTATGCTGAAAGTTAACAATTTTACCTAATTAGACACCTCAAGGAATATCTGGTCCTTTCTCAGAAATAAGACTATTCCTTTCTAAAATGGAAGTCATCTATTTAACCCTATTAAGTAGAGAGAAGAAAATCTCAAGGCGTTAATGATATTTCTAGAAGATAAGCTAGTAAGTTTTTCAGTTCTGATGATATTGATATATGGAGTAATTATTATATAAACACATAATTTTATACCATTCACATTGTTATAAATAACTGAAGATGGAATGAGTAAAGGAAAAGATGCAACTTTGGTATGATTAAAAGAATATGCATCAAAATCCATAATTTGGGTTATGCATACTACATGCAAATTTGGATGCAATATTATATTGAAATGTTGCATTAATATAATCTCTGATGCATAATGAATAAAATATATATAATATTAACATCAAAACGATCATTTCAGATGCCAGCTCATTTAAAAATAACAACTACATCTAAGGGTAGTTTTCTTCCTTAATTGGTTTATTACCTACAATGGATCAGTTCCAAGTATAAATGGACCATATCAAATATATTGTAAAGTTTATCTGAAGTCTTGACCAACCAGATACAATTAAAATAAGTAACAAGTTACTATGGTGACAAGCAAAAGCAAAATTCTCAGAACAGTGAAATTTAGTTTTGGACTCTTAAATTTGTAAAATTTTATTTTTCAAATATCAAGAGACACCAGAAATATTTTCCAAAGGAAAGGGACATAGATATCTCATTACATATATTCAAATAACAGGGTCCTATATCTAGTTCACGTATTTCAAATGTAGAAATGGAAGATGTGAGATAAGTCAGACAAGTCACGTGCACAAAGGCTTGGGTCTCCTGATCTCCTCCAGTCCAATGTCCTTGGCGTTTAACTGTGCTCGCATTTCTCCAGTGTTTAAAACATGTCCAGCCTTTCTCCTATAATGCTCTGGGTTGCTGTCTCCATCTTCACTCATACTGAATGAATACTCTCCTGCTCTCACTTCTCTTCTCAAGAATAAGAGGTTGCTTTTAAATCAGATATGACAAACATCACCAAAGTAATGATTTCCTCAGTAATGAATACAATGTATTGATAAACAATGGCTATGAAATTAGAAGACTTGCAGAGCAGTATTTTTCTGATAAATGAATAAAACTTTGTATATATCATAAGAGTCCATATATATTTGATCTCCCATCCTATCACTAAAACATATTTATAAACACTTATGTGGACTCTTACTACATGTAAATATGTGTAAATATTTA
The DNA here is from genome assembly GCF_009764315.1 of Trachypithecus francoisi. Lineage (NCBI taxonomy): Eukaryota > Metazoa > Chordata > Mammalia > Primates > Cercopithecidae > Trachypithecus > Trachypithecus francoisi. The sequence continues at coordinate 83,667,868 of NW_022681460.1, forward strand.
TGAAAAATATAGTTCTCCTTTAACCCATATCTCATTCTTCCTTTTCTATTTTGAAACAGGAACCACTATCTCCAATGGGAAAATGAATATGTAAACACTTTGTAAATGATAATGTGGTGTGTTATTTGTTAGTATTAGTCTTTGTTAAGCTTATTAAGGTAAGGATGCCAAAACACAGTCTACCAGAGTGTGTATGGAGAGGGTCGGGGGTGGCGTGGTGGTAGTGGTGATGGTGGGATTGTTGAGCTAGGGTCAGGCTAGTTGCTAGGGAACTCAGGGGAAGCATCGAGGAATGAAAAACAACAACACTGATCTAGGATAGCAGCTAAAGCTGAGTTCAAGCATCAGATCAAGAACTGTGCCAAGGAAGCCAAAGTGAAGCAAGATAAAGAGTTGAGCTCAAGGATGGCACAGGGTAGGGACAGAGTAAAAGTGTGAACAGATGAATAAGAAATAAATCAACAATCAATCTAAAGTAAAAGAAAGGTCACAGGCTCATCCTGGTAAATACAGTTGAGGAGTCACATGCAAGAATTACATCTTTTCATATGTACAATTTTGTTCTGATAGATTTCTTCACAACCAAGCTTTTGTTAGGTTGGCCTCAGGTCATTCTTTTCTGTAAAGAAACCCACCCCTCCATTTCCGCAGGACATCTGCACACATTCTCGAACTGTCCATATAACATTTGAAAGAAATGGTTGCCACCTTCTGAGCCACCTATAAATTAAATAACTCCAATAGCCATTGATCTGTAAATGTTCATAGTTATGGCAACTGTTCACATCTCTACAAATTAGAAAATAAATTAAGCAAAAACTAATTGTACAAAAATCATGAAGGTCAATATGCCTAATATAGATAATGGTGTTCAAAATGCAGAACTATTAGTAAAGTACATACCTAGGAATCAAATGTGTGCCATATTTTAAAAATATGGTACAGATTTGTATAAAATATAAAGGAATTTTCACTTTTAAAATAAATCAGTACTTTTTAATTTTTATCAATCTTAGTTGTCGATTTAGGTATGCTAAATAAAGATTTCAGAAATCTCAAATTATCTTGGTCAATACCTGTTCATCCTAGCCAGGCCCAGATATAAAGATGCTAAATAATTACTGTATGAATGATACATTCATGTGTTTCAAGCTAAGTTCGGTTAAGCCCACAGAAATATAAAGAATGATATATATGGCAGTGTGTACCTTAAACTGGATGGCAGTAATATACCATGTTATCAGGTAATCCTGGTAATGAATGACAGAAGCTTAGAGCTCACTACAAAACAGGCTTTCCTGTCCCTTACTACACCTTCCAATCTGAATCTGTGCTTCCTTCCCCTGGATGGATTCATAAAATTGTCCTGAAATTCAGTCCACTAGGCTGGACTCCGAATATGTGCCCAGGCTTTGGCAAGCCCTTCTGGGTATTGGACCCTCCCTTTCCAGTTCCCAGAAGGGCTTCCCAAAGCCTCGACACATCCTTGAATCTAATAATGAATTCTAGCCAGTAGGTACCAGATCCAAAATGCTTCCATGGCACCAGCCACCTGACACTCCAGCCTGCTACCGAAGAAACCCACAGAAGTTGGTACCAATCTAGACTGGTCTCAATTTCAACTCACTGTCTGTAATTTTATGATCTTGATTTGGGGCTCTGCCTTAGGGTCCATAAGTTACCCTTAAACCCTGATGATTCCAAGATAGTGCTTTCATGTCAGTCAACCTCTTTAGAGGCCCAGCCTGTTTCAAATGACTTGTCAAGATATTTATGAGACAATTCAGCAGCATTAGACCAAATCCTGTCATAAAATTCATCCCGAATTTCACCATGAGAAGACATGATACAAAAGTAAATAGTTTGAAAAAATTTATTCAGTCACTTGGGGAGACTGCTAAAAATCAAATTTCAAAGATGCTATCCATTCCACACTATTTCACTTGTTGAATGGTCTAAGTTTTTTTTTCCCCTTAAGTGGTAGTTGGCTTAAAGCCACCATCCCCATTAGTTCCATGGTTGGTGAGAAACAGTGGAGATTGTTTTTCCTGCTTATCTAGAAATCCTGCCCTCCACTAGCTATTCATTTGTGAGTCAATGTTTTTTTTTTAATTCAACTATTGCAAAAGTCCTTTGTTTCAACATTAGAAAATAATTTTCTAAATTCTGTTCAATGTTACACCTTTAAACTAGAATTTATTAGGCCATTCTTATTTGGAAGTCCATAAAGCTAAATCCAGCTGGAATTTAAAATTTAATGTTAGAGTGGATTTCATAAAGGGCTCCACTGTTAATGTTTCATCCACATCTCTCAGAGTAGTTCACAGGTTAAAGTAGAAAGAACAGTTGCTCTGATCAAAATGTGGCATGAGTATAAATCCTGGTTTTTCCACTTACCTTTAAAATTTAAATTACCATATAGGTTAAATTCATCCACCTGTCCATCAAATCATTTATCCATTCCACTAACACTTAATGGATACCTACTATGTTCCAAACACTTTGTAGGTACGCAGGAATAAAACATGAACAAAACGGAAGAAAATCTCTGTTTTTTAAAGTGCTTAAATTTGTTTAGAGTCAAAAAATAATAAATAAAGGAACAAAATACATGGCATGTCAGATGATGATAAGTGCTACAAGAAAGATGCAACTGAAAAGGAGGTGAGAGGGAGTTAAAGTAGGGTAGGTGAGCCCCATTGATAAGGTGGTATTTATAGAGAGACTTCAGAGACATGAGAGAAGGAAGTGTATGTGTACCTGGGAAGTGAGCATTCCAGGGAAGGATGTGCACTGGCCCCAAGGCAGAACTGTGCTTGAGAACAGAAAAGAAGCCCAGAGGCAGCAGAGGAGGGAAAGAGAGGAGAGGGACTCAAAGCTGAGGTCAGAGGGAGTGGTGAAGTTTTTGATATCAAACCCTGTGGGTCAATAAAGACCTTGGCTTTTGCTGTGAGTCATATGGCAAGCCACTGGAGGATAAGATCAGAAGAATGGCCTGCTGATCTAACTTTTCAAAAGAATCCCTCTGGCTGCTGTGTGAAGAAAGGAATCACATCCAGGCGGCTCAGCCTGTACCACTGAGCAGCCTGAAATTAGAAGGGGTGGGAAGGAGCAGTTGAAGTATGAATGTATTCCGAAGATTTAGCCAACACGACCTGCTAATGGACTGGATTTTAAATGGAAGTTATTTATCGTGGAGCCCAAAACTTAGAAATGGTAAGGTCTAGCTTCTATGTTTACATTTGCCATGGCATAGACCCTGGACATGAACCCTGGGTTTGAAGACCCAAAACACACATTGTAAGAGAAGATCTTGCAACCATCCAAGGAAGATTCTGCAAACTGAGGAACTGAGTAAACACAGCAGTTGCCTAGGTTACCTGAGGGAAACACACTGTAGAAGTGTGAACAAAAGAATGTAGACGACCTCGAAAACAATCTAGGTAAAGCATACCTATGTCCAGGCCCTTTCAAATAGCATGAGTCCTGAAGGAAAGACGTAGATGTGAAAAAAGGCAAAGGCAGCAGAAGAACCACTATCCAGAGGGATAGTCCAAAATCATTTTGGCAAAGAACAGGACACAGGATTATACCATCTGCTGCTTCACTTTTAAATTGTTTTTCTGTGTCTATATCTACAATCCCTCTAGTACACAGAAAAAGCATGGAATGAACTTTTGCCCATGTTTTAACACATTAAGCCTATATACAGTCTTAACATTAGAGACTATTTCCTTTTAACCCCTGTAATGGATATGCTAACTTCTGATATTGTGACGTAACATCCCCTTCTAAGTCTTTTCACCACTTATATGAATACTATGAATACAAACCTCTACCCCTACTGGTTGCTAAATTCTATCAATCCCAGGAGCACTCTTCCAAACCTATTTGTTGGTTTTAGCAACTACTTTATGCACCTCTATAATCCATCCGGGGCCACTGTCCCTGATGATTTGACATTATGTTACTAAGCTTTTCTGCCTTGTAAGCACAGTCCTTCACTGCCTCAAAGTCAATGGCTTCTCAGTTTTTATCTACTTCAGCTACCTATAAACACCTACCTGGACTTGTCCTAACTTGTCATTAATCAACCAAGAGTTCAACCAAGTTAGAACTCTTAATAGGCCCTCTCTAAATACGAGGTTTTCTCTTCTTATCATCTCAAAAACCACAATTCTATTGAGCATTCTGCCCTGACCACATACCATAGGCTCTTTCTGGCTGTTGTGTTTCATTAGGCAGCCAAGAATCCATGGTCATCCTTTCAGAGCCTAATTTTTCCAATAAGCAAGTATAACTTATTCCCCTCATTTCTCTTGCATATTTCCTTCTTCTCTCCAGGGACAACCTCTGCTTTGCAGACACATGTTATCATATTTCCCCAATTCTAAAAACAAACAAATTTAATATTCTTCCACTAATGGCTCTGTACTACCTCTATCCATACAGTCTGACCTAACTGCAACCATCACACACTTGCTGGTCTTTAAAGGCAAACAGTGAACACTCACACTGGTATTCATAGCAACTGCTTAGGTACTTTGAATATACAGCTCCACTTGTTCTACCAGCTCTTTGAACTTGGTATTTGAACTTGTCTCCTTCAGAGATGCTAACAAAATGGACCTGGGGTCTATCTTGGTGCACTTCACTACCTTGTCCTGCTTTAGTTCCTTTTCCTGACTACTTAGCTAGTTCCCTATACTGGCTATGCAAACTCTCACCCAACAATGATTTCATCAATAATGACTTACGTAGAGACATATGACAAGTCTGTGGCCCAGTACGCACAGAACCCAGGTCTCCTGATACACAGCACATGCTTTCCTTACCTGATCCTGCATTCCCAGCACTGATTTCAGCATCTAATAAGGTTTTCTGATAATGATAAAAATGAAGTGACAATCAATTTATAAAAAAGCCAAGTGATGCCCAGACACATCACCTTCTTCACAGGATAAACCTGATTCTTAAGGTTTTATATTTTTAGTACATAATCCATCTACCCATTTCTGAGGAGACCAAAAAAGAAGAAGCAATTGGTGATAATTTTCTGAATTGTATTATGTGTATGTGCATCCACGTAATATTGTTTAGTTTTAGCAAGAACTAAAAGTATTACTCTTCTATAGTCATCATGCTGTAGTGAAACGCTAAGCACTACCAACTGGGGCTGCCATAATGTTTCCTTAGAAATTATTTTAAATTATTTGTGACAGTGGGTAAAAGTACAACACATCCAAAGTGTTGTAGCAGGATTCATGGATTTATGTCATTTTTCTGTGGCCATAGCTTTAATAAAGGCTGAATGATTATGATATCTAACTTCTAGAGGTAAAAATAAAAGGCTTAATTTGTATGAATTGTTACCACTATAAATAAGTAGAAAACTTCCTGACAGAGCCATCCTGGAATATCAATACACATTCGAGTGAAGTGACATAAACCATCTAGTTACCTCTCATTGAATAACTATAGTAAAATACACATAGATTGTACAAAAAGTAATAATTTCATTCACTACATGTAAGATACAAACAGATTTTGAGTTTAAAATGAGTACAAATTATCTGCATCAAATGGTAGTAAAATTGAGTGACTTTTTTTTCTATTTACTCATTAAAATTTTTCAGTGTTTCTAAAATGGCTATTACTTGTGGTAGAAATATTTTGGTAATTTTTAAGCTAAAAACTAGATGGCAAGCCCACGAAGTAAGCTTTCAAGTCAATATTTAGCTTTTACTAATTCCTACAAAGAATTAATGTTCCCCTTTATGTCTGAACAAATTCTGGAAAAGGAATAGCGTATATAATATTTTTATATAGCATGGTTTCCTAGAGAACAGCATAGAAAAGTGCTTTCTACAACGTTGCCATTAAAAAGAGTTTATTATTTGTCTTGAAAATGCTTTAAGTGAGAATAATGAGAGATGTGTATCGAATTAGTGCTACTTTGTGCAAAATTAATGTACTACAGTACTTTCTGAAGGTCTATTTTTACATCTGAGCTGTGTTTAACTACCCAATCTATATAAATGATGCATTTCCATTTTGATTTCAAAACCCATGATGTCTAGTACCAAACCTTGGATCTTCCTTCCCAAACTTGCCCACTTTCAGAGTTCTGACCTCTGTGTCTCACACCAACATTCTTCCATTTATACAAATAAAAAACCAAGGAGTCATGCATTAAATCCTTCTCTGTCTTATTCCCCTATTAACAATATAATATGAAGTCCAGTCATTTTTTTACCTAAAATTTATTCATTTCTCACATCTTGTGCTTCTCTCTCTCATCACCAGCATCCTGGTACGAAGCAATCACATTTTCTGCTATCAGGTCTACCACATAGCCTCCTCACTGGTGTTCCACAGCCATCCATTCTGTGTGGTTTAAACCAAGCACAAAGACTCTCTCTGCTACAGACACTAATCAACCCTAAGCCCCAGGTTCCTGCTGGAGGCATCCACAGACTGAGACTCAGACCACACAACACACATTTACACTGACAATGTCAGCACAACATGTATTCATAACCCGGAGAACTTCGTAGATTGGGGTTTTAGATGTCAGGGTGACTTACTGAGTTGGTGAAAGATTTACCAAACAGCTGTAGTTAGCCAAGGACCAGAAACTCTGTTTTCGGCCAGATGCATAGGGTGAAGCAAGTAACTACCCAGCCTGAAATCTACTCTCTCTCTCCAACTTTTTATTGTAAAAATTTTCATAGATACAAAAAAATTGAAAGATTAGTACAATGAACACTTAGATATTATCCTCCAAGATTCCATAGTTCTTAACATGTTTCTATATTTATCTGTATCTTATATGTATCATTGCTTTTAAATCATTTGGAAATAAGTTGCATATGTCAGATTTCACCAGTAAATACACATGATCTTCTAAGACTAGGCTTATTATCAAACCTATAAAAATTAACAATACCATAAAATCCTCTAATATCTGTAATTGTCCTAAGAAGGTCTTTGATAGCTTTCTAAAACCAAAATACAATGCTTTACTGTTACATGTCTTTAATCTTGTCTGAAATATCCAGTCCAGGATTCTTACAGAATGTCTCACCTTATGGTATAATTTAACTCATCCTCCATTTCTTACATTCTCTACAGACTCAGAATTCTGTTTAGAGGCTTGATCGTTGTCAGATTTGACTTTTTTCTTCTTCGGTAGAAGCATTTCATTTGTAAGGTGAGGTATTCCATATTGTATCACATCACACCATCTGTGATACCAGGCTGTACCACTATTTGTGAAGTTAAATCTAATCTCTTGATTAAAGTGGTGACCCTGAGATATCATCACTGTAAAGTCACATTTTTCCTCTCTTATTAGTAAACAGTCTTTAGAGCAGTATTTTGGCACCACAGGAATATATTATTCCCCAAAAGCATTCCTCTAACAATTTTAGCATCTGTTAATGATACTCTGATCAGTTATCCTATTGGGAACTGCAAAACTGGTGACACTCCATCATTCTTTCTATTTATAATAGTTGACATTTTTCTGTAAAGCAGAGCTTTCTTCTATCCTACCCAATCCTCAAGCATCATTTTGGAATCATGAATTTTAATTTATTCCATTTGTGTTATAATAAATCACAATCATTATGTTTTTCCTTTATTAATGCCTCTAACCTATGGTCTACAAGTACAGCCAAAGTCACCTTTGGTAAAAGCAATACTCACTCACTTTCTCTCTAACTTGTTAAAGCCTTCCTATTGCTCTTAGGATGAAGACAAAAAAGACCCTAAATGTGGCCTATCAGTGCTTGATGTCCTGGTCCCTACTTACCTGCATAGCTTTACTGCACCCAAATGCTTCACTTTGTTTTCGGGGTTCCATTCACAATGCACCATGCTCCCTCCCCCTACAGAGTGTGCACATTATTCCTCCACCTAGAATGTCCCCTCCAAGAACCTCTTCTTACTTATCTCCTATTTATTAGTTTTAGTCTTCAATCAATCCCTTCCTCAGAGAAACCACTTAACTACTTACCTAACTCTGCAGCACTTAAGACAGTTGGATTGTATACTTATTTGCATGGTTATTTGCTTTATCCCTCTCTTAACAACTTGATTGCAAGCAACATGAGGGCAAGAACAGAGTCCGTCATTTGTTCATCAAGAACAGTCCCTGGCATTTAGTAGGATCCTCAATAAATATCCATTAAACAAATTAAGTGAACCCAATGAATAATGTTACTAATTGTTTTCATTTTTGTTTAGGACAATTTAAAGATAGAATGAAAGTGTATATAAAGATGTATAAACTATCAATCAAAGTCTTGAGCACTTATTGTTGAGTCCTTCTGTAATTAGCCAAAAAGGAGAAGCAAAGCCCTAGGTATACAGAGTTGCATTGCTGAACCACTGCTGCAGTTCTTCCAGATTTTTTTTTCAGATGTTTAATTTTCTTTCAGTGATCCAGATCAATAATCTTTCTTGAACAAAGGAAAGGCAAAAAGGCCTCTTCTAGGTCATCAGCCATACCTAAATATAATTATCCTTTCTTTTGTGGAATAAGAATTATCTCACATAACAAACACACTGTCCCATAGCAAAAGCCATATCAAATGGTCAATTAGCACTTTGATGACTTCTCACTCCCAAAGCTAGCTAAAGAGTATTCTTTATTAGCTAGAGCTGTATGTAACTCAGTCGCTGGCTTGATTTTTAAATTTCAGCAGTAAAAGCAAATTTTCAACCAAAGACAACTGGATCATAAAATATTCTTTATATAGGTACTATTTCTAATATTTATACTAATATTTACCAAGATCTTCAGAGTACATAATACAGCCTTAATAAAATAAGCCTTTGTTAGGTTTATTTTCAATAGCCTATTTATTTTATAAAGAATTTGGTGCAGGTCACTAGGGTTCTTTTTTTCCTTGCTAAGAGAGATCAAATAGGTAGATTGGCAAATGCAGACTCATGTAGGAAAACTACTGAAACACAATACAACTTCGAGTTTGTGCTAAAATGTTCAGCCCTGGTGACACATGCCAACTAGACACATGGTAGCAGGAAAATACATTGAGGCAGAGCCTACTAATCACAATTACTAATACAATTTCCAGATATCCCTCAAGAACAACAAAAAAATCCTACTGTGACAGTCTTACTATTACCACTAACCTGCAAATGGACAAATCGTGTTGAAAGAAAAGTTCCATTCTGGACTAGGCTGTTTTAAATCTCTGGTTCCAAAACACTGGTGGTTTGACTCTCTTCTCTCAGGCACAGGAAAGTGAGGAGTTACACGAATTCTGTCCCTCTGTGCCTTTGAGACACATCACGGACAATTTAGTCTTTAAAATCGGACTTTTTAAAAAAGATGTTTTTCTTTCAGCATATGCATCTGCTAATTCAAACTTCTGTTGTCTTGTAAGTTTAAAGTTATTAAGCTCTGTGGGAAATATTCCCCCCAAAGACTGACTGATTTTCATGGACTGAATGGCAAACTGGGCTGGAGAATTATAAGGAAGCTCAAAGTTGTTCTGCTCTGTCTTTTTAATTACACTAAGTGGTCAAGATTGAAAGATAGCTGAGAGCAGTGGAATTTTACCAATCAGTGGAATTTTACCAATTAAAAGAAAGATTTCCTTAGTATACACCCAGCCCACCAGTAAAGTTCCTTATCCTGAAAAAAAAATAAAAAATTTCAGAAGGCAAGATTAGCTTAGCTATCTGCAAAAAGTTTGTCTTTACATAGTAGTAATGCTCAAAATTTATAGTACAACCTAATCAGATATTACTACAATTATCATGTTACTTATTTTCCTTTTTCTATACATTCATCATTATTGTAATATATTAAGACAAGTGTTCTTGCTAACACAATTAGTATAAAAAAAGGAAAAAAGAATCACAGGGATTCTTTGGTGTTAGACATTGCTGTGGCTAAAACATTGAACCAGTTGTCTCAGTTTTCACAGTATTCTGAATAAATGTTTAAGGAATAAATTAGAAACAATATTCAATTTCTTCAAGAAAGCAAATATTGAGAGACTGTCACCAAGTAGATACAATGTCTTAGTCAATTAATAAGCAACTATTGATTGATTATTTCCTAGCTGTTGGAACCACCACCACACAGAATTAGAGTAAACTGTTATGGTCATCTATTTCAATTTCCTTTCTCATGCGTCAGTCCTCTCTCTGGAGGCAAATCTAACACAGAGTTGTCTAGTCTCTTTTTAAACATTTCCATGAATGGAAAACGCATTGCCTCTTAAGGGGGCTCCTTCAAGTGTCTGACAGATTAAATTGTTAAGTTCTCATCTCTGTTGTTTTCATTCATTTATCAAGTATTCATTAAGGGAATACTATGTACCAGGCAAGGTGCCAGGGTTTCAGCATGATCATTGCCTTCTCAAGGCTTACAGTCTAGTGGGAGAGATAAATCAATAATCATAGGGGATGACTATATAATTATACATTTTGATAAGTTGTAGGAAGGAAAGCAAAAGCCTTGGCACATGGTAGGTCTAAAATAATTTAGCACAATATTGAATGAATCAATAGATGTCATGAGAGAATATAACAAACTGGATGAAATTAGACTGGGAATCTGGGAAGGCTTCTCAGTGGATGTGACATTTAAGCTAGGTCCTGAAGGATGACTAGGAGCACATCTGGAAAAATCCAAGAGAAGGCAGCAGAAACTGAACTGACTAAACAACTGCACATAAGAAAGCCTCAGGCTGGGCACAGTGGCTCACGCCTGTAATCCCAGCACTGTGGGAGGCCAACGTGGGTGGATCACCAGGTCAGGAGATTGAGACCATCCTGGCCAACACGGTGAAACTCCGTCTCCGTTAAAATATCCAAAAAAAAAAAAAAAAAGTATCTGGACATGGTGGCGCATACCTGTAGTCCCAGCTACTCAGGAGGCTGAGGTAGGGGAATAGCTTGAACCCAGGAGGTGGAGGTAGCAGTGAGCCGAGACAGAGCCACTACACTCCAGCCTGGCAACACTGGCGACAAAGCAAGACTGGTCTCAAAAAAAAAAAAAAGAAAGAAAGAAAAGAAAGCCTCAAAGTCGAAGAAGTGTTGGCACTTTCCAGTTCCTAAAATAATATCACACAGAGTGTAGCACACAGAATATGTAGTCCGAGGAGAAGGCACAGGGGTGAGAGAAGTGGGAAAAGGAGGCACAACAGGCGTAGGCTGAAATAAAGCTGAAGGAGTGGGAGAAGCCTTGAGTTTAGTTCAAATAAAATTAGAAATCCAATGAAGAGCTTTAATTTAGGGGGATGAGACAAACAGGTTATGTTTTGTTTTGTTCTTAAAGACCCTCTGTCTGCTTTCCTGTTACTTTGGCCCTAACTCTGATTTCCATGGTGTCAAAGAACTGGACTCAAGTCTCCTCTTTATGGCCATCTTCCATTCAGGCAACTAAGGGAAAGGAGAAGCCAAAAGAACTGGACGATATGGCCAGAGTCTCGAGGAAGGCTTCTGTTTGCTGACCACGTGGAGAGCCAGTACTCCAGGGCACTGCTGAGTTCCCACTGAATTATAGGTAAGTCCGCTGATTTGCCCTCTCCTTAGTACCCATATAACCCTGGTCAGAGGCAGTGACCCTCCACTGGTGCAGATCTGGGGGGGTCAGGAACTGACAGACCATCTACAGAAGAGCACAATAACATACCTATGGTTGATACCAGAATGTGACTGCATTACCTATTTTTGGCCTTTAAAAGATGACATTTTTGTCCTTGAATTAGGAATCCCCAAATGCTCTGAAAAAGCATTTTCTATTCTTGACATCCTCAAAATATTTTTAAAATTAAAAATTGCTTCAACAATTTGGAATCCAAATCTGAAGGCATTGGTCAATTATCCTCTCTAGGTTCTGAAATAAAAATCAAGCCATCTTCTTGGATGGCACATTGTGAGGACTCAGCACGGCTGTATAAAAAGCACCACTGCAGTAAAGTAGGTCCTTTCTTAGAAATGGAACAGACAGAGCCTTTCATTTATTATTAATGATGCCTTGTGCCCATGTCAACTCCTGATTAATAATTAAAATTAATCTCATTACAGAAGATTTCATTACAGGATAATTTAATTAAATGATGAATTGGCTCCCAGATGTTACCTTCTGTGCCATCTTTTAAATAATGCTGATGATGACACAGGGATTCACTAGGTATCAGCAGGTCCTTAAGACAGTGAATTATTTATTGGGTTCTGCCATTCTGCTGATAATAAATGATAGTGATCACTACTATGCATTATCCTTCTCCAAAGTCATACATTCCCAAGATTTCTGGTATTTCACCAATTTTTAAAAGTCCATTAGAGATCTTGAGCCATCCTTTAGTCATTTTGTCATTTCACAAAACCATACCTATTTGGCAAAAAATTTTAATGCACAGAGCCCATTCATTTTATAGGATAAGTATACAATGGGGTCTTTGAATTAAAAACCTTAAATTTCATCTTTAAAATAAGTATGAGGTAGGATATATTAATCATTACACTACTTCTGGTGCAAAAAAAAAGTTTGATTATACAAAATAATCAAATAGCATTAGAAATGAAAAACAGAATTTGTTTGATTTACTTATATAAAAATTCTCACAAAGTCAATGTACTTAAAAAAAAAAAAGTCATGAGCCAACATAAATCACAATTTTTAGGCCCTTCCAGTTACCACATACTTCACTGATGTAAACATACTGTTCTTGCCACACTTTGCACAAGATACATATCCTGATATATCAACATAAGAAAATACTAAAACCACTAAACCAGATTTTTAGAGGTGAAAGCATTTAAAAGACATTTCTTTATTTACTTGGGACAAATCTGGGCTTTTTTGAATACCACAGTGTATGACAAAATCTGTGCCATTCCAAAAATTACCAGCTAAACACACAGCTTTTAATTATTCTACTTCATTTATTTTAATGCTTCTTATCCCCCAAAAAGTATATATATACTTTTATATATATTTATATTTAATATATACATTTATATATTATATAATATATATTTATATATTGTATATAAATATATATATTTCAGTCTAAAATTATAGTTTTGATATTTGTCATTTCTAATAGTAGGGGAGATTTTTTTAATGGGATTTACAAAATCACTTAGAAAACGTAACATAATCTTCCCATAAAGAAACGTACTGCTTCATTTAAAAAATCTTCCAAAAACTTCATTGTAATTAGCAGAGGGGGTAATTTATAATTACAGAGCAATCAATTGTGTTGTCGTATCTTTCACACACTATATTTATTGGCTAAACAGCAATACAAATAGGAGAATCACAGCATTTCAGAGGTGGAACATATCTTAGAAAGCATCTAGTTTGCCTTCTACCCAGTGTATGAATTCCTGAAACAACATCCTATAAGGAGACGCTCTTGACTTGATTATCTCTATTAGTGGATGTCACAACTTTGTTAGGAAGCTCATTCCACTTTTAGTCAGCTGCTATGATTAGAAGTTCTTATAGATACCCTTTCCAACTCTCTTGAGACCTTCCATTCCTTTTATCTTTTCTCTCCTGCTCTCCTGCCTCACTGTACATTGTTTCATTAAATGGTCAAGTTCCTGACTCTGGCTCAATTCAATCATCTTTCTTAGATAACTCTTATTCATTCCTATGCAACCGGAGTTCCTTGTCTGCCAAATCATGTTCCTTCTTTAGAACTGATCCAAAACACACCACTTGAGAATTATTTGACATCATGTCACCATTCACTTCTATAAATAATTCCTATTAGTTCTTATGTGATTTTTACCATGCCAATTTTATATGTAAGTATATACTGTACACTACTACAACGGCAGATGTCAAGTATGTTAGACCCAGGATATTTATGGGGAAATATGAGTCCTTTTGAGAAATCCCAAGCACCATTATATTTCATTTTATTGGTATGAACTAGAAACAATTTTACTAGAAGACATATGCAATGTAACATCATTCATGGGCATTCACATTTCTCACAGAAATAATCTAGGTTAATTATTCAACCAATAGTGACTATTTCTGAGATTTCTGTATGAACTGAGGCTTGTGGCTTGTTCACTCACATAGTAAATACTCATGATATCAAAGGTTTACCCAAACTGTAAAAACAAAACAAAACTATGCAACAAAAATTGTCATTTGATTTCAAATTCTCTGGTCAGAATTTCAGCTCTTTCATGAGAGGTTACACATTATCATTTCTTCTTTATTCCTCTATAGCATTTGTAAAAATGGCATAGTAGTTACTCAACAGACTGGCAGTCATTGCATTCTAGACTGGGCATGGATTTGCTAGCACATAATAAGACTATTAACATGGATCCTATTTATGTTGAGAAAATACACATTGGAAAAAATAAGTTCAGAAAAACTTAACAACTTTAAAAAATTTAGATGACATAAAATCAGACCTAAGAATCATCAGGTCATATTTTACTAGAATTAATTGTTGTTGACACCAGAGAAATGTACAGTTGGAGCAAATAAAAGAAAATTTAACTTCAGATTTAAAGTGAAGGATCGTATTACTCTAAGAAAGGCTTCTGCTTTAAAAGTGTTTTAAAAAGAATTAGACAAATTAATAAAAGATACATAGAAACACACTGAGTGGGAAAATTTCTTTGCACTCAGGTGGCCCTCTATTTGTTGAAATGAATTGAATTTCAATTTAAGTTAATATCAGATGGGAGCTTTTGCATGAATATCCAGTACCGTTTTTATAAGCCAGATATTTACCTGTAACAATCTGGTATCTTCTGCAAACCTGTGTTTTCATCAAAATGATGATTTTAAATTTTTAAAATCATCTTCTTTGCTAAATTTTAAAATTTACCAATATTAGGTTTTTTTCAAGATTTTAAAATTTCTTCAAGATTTTAAAATTTACCAATATTGGGTTTGGAGAGACAACCCTTTATATATGCATTTGAATGGGTTTGTTTGTTTGTTTGTTTGTTTTTATCTATTTGTCTAACCATACAAAATACTAAACTGAATTTAATTAGTCAGTACATTTAAATATATTTGTCAGTGGAAGGAAATTGGAAATTAATTTTGAATAAATGACATACAGTAGATAAATTTCACTTCTACATGTATTTTATTCCCTCCCTGAAATCAATCAGGTTATTTAAACCAAGTATTTTTCTCTTTAGGAAATGAAAATTAGTGCTGCCATTTATTGAGCATATTCTGTGTGTTAAAAGACTACCTACATTGATCTGAACAAATCCCTAAAGCCATCCTATGCAAACAACCCCCATAATAAAGAGAAGGGTACTTAGAGAGTTTATTTAATTTTCTCATAGCCATACAGCTAGTAAATGGTGGAGGAGTGATTTAAAACTATGTGTATGTGACTCCATAACAATAATAATGATAACCTTTTAAGTGTTCTAAGTGTCTTATTTGTATTGTTTCATTTAATCCCCAAATAATCAACTCTGTGATATTGTTGATTCTTCACTGTACTATTTTAAAGATAAGAAAACTAAGCACAGAGAGGTTAAATAATCTTCCCATACTCAGGCACAGAACCAGGCTTTAACATCAGGTAGTCTGACTTCTTGGTACCGCTCTTAGTCTCTGCTCGAAGATTGCTTTCCCAAAGACTCTAACTTATTCAGACCTTGATCCCAGAGAATTACACTAGTTATGTAAATAATCCTGAGCTTTATTAAAAGTTTACCAATGTGACCCATATGAAAGTGACACTGACGACTCTACAGTCTCTAGGATTTTTTTCCATTTTGCGTTTACTATCCTGCCCAGGCTATCATCTGGACAATCACAATGGCTTCCTAACTAATCTTTTAAGCATATATCATTTCCTCTCTCTCATCCATAAACACAGGAGGGAGTCTCTACAGACAGATTTTATAATAAAAGAATAACTTCCACTTATGTGTATTCTGAGAATTTTTCTGATATAAAAGGTAAAGCATCACGAGTCCCTTGTACAATTCCATTTACTGAACTGGATCAAGCATTTTGACTCTAGGATAGTAAAAGGCAATTTAGGAGCAGAAATCCTCCTAATATGTCTTTATTACTCAGGGAAAAACAATCCAATTAACATCAGTTTTATTTCCTGTTAATTTCAAATTGCTCCCTGTGTTCCATGACCAAAATGAGGCCCCACTGGTTCTTTTCTACAGCTTTAATTTATTTTGACTATCTTTGAGCATTGATGATAAGGTTCCTTAAAAAAATATTTTAAAGCCCAGGTGCTGTGACTCACACCTGTAATTCCAGCACTTTGGGAGGCCAAGGTGGGCAGATCATCTGAGGACAGGAGTTTGAGACCATCCTAGACAACATAGTGAAACCCCATCTCTACTCAAAAAATTAGACCAGCGTGGTGGCAGGCACCTGTAATCTCAGCTACTTGGGAGGGTAAGGCAGGAGGACTGCTTGAACTTGGGAGGCAGAGGTCACAGTGAGCTAAGACCATGCTACTGCACTCCAGCCTGAGTGAAAAAGCGAAACTCTATCTCAAAAAAATAAAAATAAAATAAAATAAATTTTAGTATAAGATTTATTTGTAATTTAACTATCAATGACTATAAAATGTAGGAGTTTGAACAAAAAATCAAATTATACACCACTCTACTGAAAAGAATCTGTATTTTGGCAAAACTCATGCTGGCCTGACAGTGAAGGCAAGAGCCCTCAGGAATAAGGGTCAGTGAGAGGTCAAGGCACAGGGCCAGGGGGGATGGAAGGTGGCAAGAAAGTGCAAAGAGGTTTGGGTCAGGCCAGCTCTGAGAGCCTAGTAAAGGCCAAGAGATGGAATCATGTAATCGGGCAGCACACAGAAGACGAAGACATCACCAGTACTTAAAGAACAGAGTCAAACCTGCACGTTGTGCACATGTACCCTAGAACTTAAAGTATAATAAAAACAAAACAAGAACATTTAATTTATTTAATAAATAAAGAACTAGTCAAGTTATCTAAAAAAATAGAAAAAAGAACAGAGTCAGTTGAGAGCAATCTGCCCGTTAAGAGCAGCACTTCAGCCATGGTGAAGGGATGAGGGAGGGAATCCAGGACTCTTGGGAACAGTAGGTCCCTGTGTCGAGGCAAGCAGGCAAGGTCCCACTCCCCGCAGAGGAAGAAAGGCCTGCGAACCCGAGAGGGTGGAGGGTCCGGTTTGCCAGTCACACAACCTTGCCCAGATGTGGATGTCAACAATACTAATGTTGGTAACTAATAAAATGGTCTACACCAACAACACACACCAAAAAGACACATTATTTCAGTTCTCTTTCTGTATATACAGATTGTCCCTTATCCAAAAGGCTTGGGGCCAGAAGTGTTTCAGATTTCCAATTTTTTCAGATTTTGGAATATTTGCATTATACCAGTTGAGCATCCCAAATCCAAAATCTGAAATGTTCCAAAGAGCATTTATTTTGACAGTCATATTGGTGCTCAAAGAGTTTCAGATTTTAGAGCATTTCAGTTTTGGGATTTGGGATTATCAAGCTATCTATCTATCTATCTATCTATCTATCTCCCCAGACCTACCTGGCACCAGTCACTTATCCCACACCCTGCCAGCTTCCAGAGCTAAGTTCCTCCAGTATGGGTCAAGCTCTGGTCAAAGCTGGCTCTGGAACCAGGCTGCTCTGGGCAGAATAGTAAAGGGCATCACTGCCTCCATATGTGAGGAACAGGAAAGATGGGCAGAGGTGACATACATTTTCCTAAATCTGAACTTGAAAGATGTATGGAAGTCCCCACAAGCTTCTCCTACAAGAAGGTCAGTGAGGCGTAAGAAGCAAAGAGGCAGACCACCAAACAGGAACCTGTAGATATAGCATACAGCAGAACGAACCCCAGGACGGGTAGCTAATGACTGAAGAGGATATGGCAAGGAGCGGCCGGCAAACTACAGCCTGTTTCTTGCTCCTATTGGTACAGCTGAGCCAACAGAAAGCTAACAGCTACACCTTTCATTTACACCTCGTGGATGGCTGCTTTTTCATTGCAATGGCAGAGCTGGGTAACTGGCTCTATGGTCCAAAACATTTACTACCTTGCTCCTTACAAAAAATACCTGCTGACCCCTGCCTTAGAGAAATATCAGTCTTTCCAGATGCAGATTTATACACGAAAGTGCATGCAAACAGTGAAAATTTAGAACCGTAAGGTTTGAAAGGATAGATCATAAAAATGTCGTAAGTCAATCTTGATGACTTGACAGCTAACCCATCCTGATCAGATGGATCACACAGATGTGAATATCAACAATAATGCTGATACTAACAAAATGGTTTACACCAATAAGATGATATTTCAGTTCTTTCTCCCTATGTATATATTATTTTTCCCATCCCATGGATATGTTCACCTTCCACAAGATCATATAGGTCCTTGCTTCTTGGAATAATCCTCTTCCTGCACAGCTCCCACTGTTACCTGACTATACGTGCATGCTGCACTGATCACACTCTTCTCATCTGATGCATGGATCTGTGACTGCCACAATGGACACTTTACCTGATGGGCTAGCCTGACATCCTATAAATGTGCCAGCTGGCTTTAGAGGATTACACCACCTCTGCCAAAATAGCTTTTGAAATATACTCCATAAATTTTCAAGAAAAACTAACAAAACTTGAAAGAAAAGACCGGATTTATTAATTTGATTTTTTTGAAATACTGATTTCCCAATGAAAAGCTTTCTTTTAATTTATCATTATTTTTAAGAACCCATACTCAATGAAGTTCATACAATCTTCCACTCAACAAGCATTTACTGAGGGTCCTGAGCTATGATGAGAACCAGCTTGGATCAGAGAAATAACGTGGTATTGGTTTCCTATCTTTCCACTTTTACAAGGATCCTCTTTCTCAGTATTGCAGACACATAATAGAACAACTTTATAGATTTGCTTCATAGAAATAGAAAAAGAATTCATAAAACCCAAATAGGAATTACAATTACATATTGTACATTATACATAAAAAACTTTTAAAATAAAAGATATTTGAAAATAGAATGTTGCTGAATCAAGTACTATATAACACATCCGTCTGCCTCCTGACCAAAAACAACCCCAGAAAATAAACAAAAAACAAAACCAGAGGTTTAAGATCTTCCAGATTCTAAATTTCTTCCATTTTCTTCAAAATTACAGAAGCTTAAATGGAATTGTAAATAAATATTGTAATTATGGATACTATTCACAAACATATCCAGATTGCTAGAATACAGCATAATTTTTGGTCACATAAAGAGACGTACTATATAATAATTCATGCGCTTTCCCCAATTTAAGAATTTTAATTATATTTCTACTATGAAGCTACAAAATGACTGTTTGGACAGGAGTGGAGAATATATATGCATTATATATGAATTGGTGTCCAATTTTCAAGTTGTCTTTGAAAAGTTGAAGGGCTGATTTTCCAAAGAAGAAGAAATCAATAATATTCGAACTTGTACACATGGAGATGGAAATTCTAAAGATTTAATGGAGAGTGAGTTTTAATCCCAAAACGTTCATTCTTATTGTGTGAGAAATAAGAGTGGCCACCCAGATATCCAGATATTACATCATGCCACTTCTTAGGGACCTATATTAAGAAGCTTATGTTTGTACTATCTCTTCCTTGAGGTGTATCTTGTAACCTGAGAGCAGGACTATTAAGCATTTATGACAGAAATAGCTATTATAATTTATTTATTATTTTTGACCACATTAGCATATCAACCCTGTTACTGGAAAACGAGGTTTTAGAAGCATTCTATCCTGATACATTCCTATTCCTTCTCTCATTCACTCTCACATATATACACACACCCAACATCCTTCTTCCCCTAGAACCTCATTATCAACTATTTTTACTATATATATGCAAAAACTAAACATTTTTGCTGAGCTATTTGGTGACATGAGTAATTCAAATTTTAGTAGAAAATGAAATAGCAATATAGCTGGAGTTGACAATTGATCTGATTAACCAAAGTTTACGTAATTTTTCAGTCTCAAGTCAGATTAGTATGTCAAAATACTAGATCTTATTAAAAATTTTTGAAGGAAGCAGCAGCAGAAACTTTTCACACTTATGGCGAAATTCAAACTCAGAAACCTAGGCAACACTGCAGTTCTGAGTCTCAGAGCTCTTCTTGGAGCCACTTTAATTCTTAATGTCTCAATTACTTGTGCTTATTAAATAATTGAAGCCCTCTAACAAACAAAAGATGAGATGGCTCTTCTTCTATTTGACCAACATGATGGCAGGAGCTTATTCTAAAATGAGAAAAACAAGAATTATGTTGACTTGGGGAAATATGCTAATGAGTAGAAAAAATTTAAAGCCTGTTATTCATTATGAGTTTTTGATCCTCACAAACACACACACACACGGATTTTATGCTGATATACATACAGATAAGAGAATAAACCGAATTTTGTCTTGAGAAGCTGATAACATTTATATTTAGAAACAATCACTAGAATCATAGGCTTTCCAAGATATGGTAAATACAGCTCATTTTGTCACATCTCATCAGTGACAAAATGTGTAGGCAGGTGTGGTACACATATAAGTTCTGCAACTCATAGAAAGTCTGAAATGTGTTTGCATAACATGAAGCTTTACTTTTACTAGGGGCAATTCAAATTCTATATATTGGTTCATTCCATATTTGCAAGATGTAACTGCTATAAATTTCTCATATATGCTTATTTACAAGATTTATTAGGAATTATAGTATATTATAGTAGTTAAGTCATAGTCTTATGATACAATGTGCCCATCAACTTTACCTCAAAATTAACTCCTACTGCTGACATTCTTCCTCTGGCTGTTTTTTGGAAAATTAGGCCCAACTACTATGAGATGTAATACTATAAATATTTTAAAGAGGGAATGGTATATATTGCTGAAAAACTTCATGACTAACATTAGTTTCAGATTTACTCATACCCACACTTCTTTCTCAGCTCCATACTCCATGTTTTCAAAGACTCCTGGCCTTTATGTTTATACAATAATCATGTGTTCCTTGTAGAAAACGTTGTCTTATAACATAAATAAAAATAACTATCTGTGTTATTGAATCATAAATATTCCTTTCTAAAAATTTAAAGAGGACAGTCCTTTTATAGTACTGTGACCACAGAATTCTACATTTCTGTAATAACTCTGGCTTACACTTATAATCCTATATCACTACTAATACTGTCTTCTGTCACTCTCAGAAGTATCTGAGTTTGAATATTAAATGATATATAGTCACTTGATCAATAATCAATGCTTACCCTTTTATATTTTTTCCCAGCAGTTATTCCCTAAGTCTAGCCTCAACTTCCAGTCAAGTTGCTTCCAAACAAGATGACACATTTGATCACTGACATAAGCCCTCTGGCTCAAAATCCATAGCAATGATAAATACAATCTGAAAATATACAAAGTCATAAGGCTGTAACTGACACCTTTTAAATATGGCAAACACTTTTAGACAGGAAATGGGAAAGTGGTAAGAGAGGAGAGGCCATGGGCCCTCGGGCCTCTACGTCCACAGCAGGCAAGAATCTGGCTCCTGAGACCATAAGCCTAAGGGAGTTCAAACAGTACAGAGGACACACCTAGGATGACTCCGTGGAACTGAGCTCATGTGGTGCTCCTTTTCCCATTTCATACCCAATTTCATCTAATGTGAAAAGATGTTGGGCGGGGGGAAGAAAAGACTTTTGCTGAAATCCTCCAACTCAAATACAAGCCTGCATACCAAAATTCCAAAACACACAGAAATAAATTCTAATCCCAAGAAATACAGTGAACAAGATCAACCAATTTAAACATGAATTTTTCTCCCTATGAAATTATTTTTATGGAAGTTTGTTTAGGATTTTCAAATAGGTAGTAAGGGGGAAAGTTCCTTGCCTTCCTCCCTCAAAAATAAAACTTCTGCAAACAACAACTGGCAGAAATGTAAAAAGAACAGGAGATACAAGCATTATAAATTTAAAACATGAGAAAGGGAATGTAAAGCTGCTGAAATGAGCAGACAGCACAGAACAACTGAGAGGCTCCATCATCTATCTGATAAAAATTGCAGAAAAGGGGACTGCACATAAAGACAAGGAAACCCTATTTGGAGACATAAAAGTTGAGAATTTTAATAAAGTTAGAATTCCTGACATCAAGAATTTATGTGTCCTACATGGGATTCAGGACAAATAAAGCTGAATCAACACCTAGATACAACATAATAGACTACAAACAAAGTTAAGTAAGTAGCAAAAGCCACTAGAGAGAAAAAACAGATTACTAACAAAGGACCAACTGATAGACTGACAGCAGATTCTTATCAACAACATGTCATTCATTCAAAAATATTTTTATTTATTGTGTTCTAGGCAGAAGACAATAGGATAACATCTTTAAAGTACCAAGAAGAAAATAAATTGTAATCTAGACTGTTATGCCCAGCTAAAGTATTACTCGAAGCTAAAATTAAAAGAAAGCCACCCACCCTTAGACCATTGTTTTATCAATTACTTGAGGATACACCTCAGCATGTAGAAAAATGAATCCAGGATACTAGGAGGCCATAAAAGAGAGTGAAAGCATGTCTCCTGCAGCAACACAGATGGAGCTGGAGGTCATTATCCTAAGTGAAATAACCCAGAAAATCAAATATGGCATGTTTTTACTTTTAAGTGGGACCTAAACAATGGGTACACATGAACATAAAGATGAAATTAACAGACAAAGGGAATCCAAAAACGGGAGGGTTAAAAGAGGGTAAAGATTGAAAAATTACCTATTAGGTTCAATGTTCACTGTCTGGGTGATGGGTATGCTGGAAGCCCAAACCTCATCATTACACAATATGCCTATATAATAAACCTGCACATGTACCCCCTGAATTTATAATAACAAAAAAAGGAAAAATGAATCCATAAGAATGCAACAGGATAAAAGAGAAAAAATACAAGTAAAATATAGATTTAATTAACTGTTTAAAATAAGTAATTACATTACATTTAAAAAGATAAAACCAAACTCTAATTAACAATGAGAATTATTCAGTGAGCATTTATAACATGCTAAGGTCCTCTCAGGAAGAAGATATAAATACAGAATAAATTTTTTAAACGTATAAAAATTTATGCATATTTAAAAAGTAAAAGTGTAAAGTGATCTCTAAAGAAAGAAAACCATGCTGTAGAGCTTTCAAATAAGCAGAGAGAAGTAAAGTGAAAAAGAGAAGCCCCTAACAATCCAATAGAAAGCAAGAAGGGGAAAAAAAGGAGCAAACAAAAAGGAATGGTCATCGAAAACTCAACAGAACATGCATACATACAAACACACTTACAAAGACAGTAAATGTAAATAACAAACTCCCTATTCAAATACAGAAATTATCAGAGTTTTGTTTTTTTTTTTTTTTTTTTTTTTTTTGAGACGGAGTCTCGCTCTGTCGCCTGGGCTGGAGTGCAGTGGCCAGATCTCAGCTCACTGCAAGCTCCGCCTCCCGGGTTTACGCCATTCTCCTGCCTCAGCCTCCCAAGTAGCTGGGACTACAGGCGCCCGCCACCTGGCCCGGCTAGTTTTTTGTATTTTTTAGTAGAGACAGGGTTTCACCTTGTTAGCCAGGATGGTCTCAATCTCCTGACCTCGTGATCCGCCCGTCTCAGCCTCCCAAAGTGCTGGGATTACAGGCTTGAGCCACCGCGCCCGACCAGAGTTATTTTTAAAATTATGAAGTAGACTGGGCATGGTGGCTCACACCTGTAATCCTAGCACTTTGGGAGGCTGAGGTAGGTGGATTGCTTGAGGCCAGGAGTTCAAGACCAGCCTGGGCAACAAAACTCTGTCTCTACTAAAAATACAAAAAAATTAGCTGGGCATGGTGGCACACACCTATAGTCCCAGCTACTTCACAGGGCTGAGGTGGGAGGATCGCTTGAGCTGGGAGATGGAGGTTGCAGTGAGCTCTGATCATACCACTGCACTCCAGCCTGAGCGACAGAGTGAAGCAATATCTCAAAAAAAAAAAAAAAAAAGAAAGAAAGAAAGAAAAGAAAAGAAAAAAATTAGAAGTAAAACATATTCTGCTTAGAAGAGACACCCTTAAAAACAAAACCATGCAAACAATTGTTTTTAAATGAGAACGTGGGGTTAGAGAGAATATCAAAATAATACTAGCCAAAAGAAAGCTGATACAGCAATGTTGATATGAAAAAAATAAAGCTGAATTAAAAATAATCATTAATACTGGTAAAAAGGGACACTATCCAATAAGCAAAGAGAAGTCCACCAAGATGTAATAATTATGAACTTGCATGCATAAGTGGCATGATCTCAAAATATACAACATAAAAACTGACAGAGCTATGAAGTAAGAGAAAAAGATGCAATCATAGGGAAGACTTTTACTCATCCAGTTTCCTGGCAAATACAGATATTTATGCATCTCTAAATTCTGACTGCTAATTCTGCGTGCAGAGTCACAACTTCCGACTTATGCCTTGTTCTGAAATTCTCTATCTTTTAAAAGATAGTACCATGTGAATATCCTCAAAGCTTGGAGCAAAGCCCTGGGGATGAATTCTTCCCTCTTCTCTTATAGCAGTGAAGAGAGGTTTTCTGAGGTCTCAAATCTGATAGAGGAGGTGGGAGAGGGAAAGAAGGGATGAATTTTTTTTTCTGCACAGATGGATCTACACAATACAAATCAGAATGAGGACTTCCTAGATAGCACGGAGCTGCCTGCTGGACTGGCTGTTAAGCAGAAATGCTGTAAATGTGGCCTCCTGTAACCAGATTCACTGCTTGGACACAACTCCACAGATTCATATGAGCTTTAGAAAACTAGTACTTTGTGCTCAGATCATCACATTAATATAGTGTGTGCATAAAAACCATGAATAGTACAAAGGAAGTGGAAGAAGAAAGTAGAAAACACAGTTCAGGACTTGCAAGGAAACTCAAAATTAGGAAACATTTACATATAAATGAGAGCACCAGGTAAAAATAAGAATGAGTGATATGTGTCAGCAACATCTATGGAGGTATAGAACCCATTCAGGTGTGTTGGATGTTTAAAAGGGTAGTCAAAGCTGCCAAAGGAACTAAATTAGCTCAGGAGACTCTGGATGATTAAAAAAAAAAAAAAGAATTGTTTAAAATTATTTTTTCAACCAAGAGTGTTCTGGGTAGCAGAATAAAAAGAGCACCTGGAAACAGAATAAACCAACCTCAAGTTTTATCAGATGAGAAGGACAGAATAGATACGAAGATGAAGACGGCACTAAGCGAACTAGGATCTGAAATTAGGACAAGCAAAGAGAAAGCCGTTGGTTTTTTTTGTTCTTTTCTTTACCTCCACCCATGAACCACAGTTTAAACAGTTCATTCACTGCCAGAAAAATGTTTACATCAAATTCTGAACAATCTCCAAGCCTTTTCAGATTTAAAATTCCAATTCTACACTTGCGGTAATTCCTTTCACAATTTTCCCCTAAGTTCTATCCTCAGTGAAGCCAATAAAAAAGAACACGCACACCCATAGAAGGGTCCGACCCCTACCACAGGGCAGAGACTTAAATTGCTCACAAACTGCCATGCTTCCGGAAGAATAAAAAATCCCAACCAAATAACTACAGGCTAAGAAATCAAGCACTGGGACATCATTTTCCTGAATTGTAGGTCAAGAAACAATTACAAGTGACTTCTACAAATATATATTATTTATCTTCAAAACTACATTAAAAAAGCAAGTTTCATTATGAGATAAAGGCTGCACTTGTATAAGAGAGCGGATGGATGTGTGGGTAGATGGATCAAGGAAGGAGGATGGATGGATGGATGGATGAGGGAATGGGTGGATGGGTGGGTGGATGGGGCACAGGAGGATTGAGGGATGGGTGAATCTGTGGATGCCTGGATGGGGTCATGGGAGGATGGAGGAACTGATGAATCTATGGATGGATGGATGAATAGGGGGTTGGATGGATGGATAAAAGGAGAGATCATTGAGAGTGAGATTGAGAATGATTATATAGAAATTCAGATGCCCAACTATTAGGTGATTATTACCTTGGAAGTAGAAAGGACACAATGAAGAGAAGATATCACTTGTTTTTTATTTCATACACTTAACAATTTTACTCCAGAACACTGAGACGTATTATTTTATAATTATTTTTACATTTATTACTCTTAAGCACATTTTTCCAAATAATGATATAACAAGAATAACTATTAACTTAGAATTGTGTTAAAGTTGAGTAGTTCCTATGTAAAATCAAAGAGAGAAAGCAGAAATACATTATTACTAATTACATACACAAGTAATTCATAATAAAATCATAAGTACTTTGGTTCCAGTGCTTACCCAGGAGAAATGATGACTGGATTTGTTACTGAAAACTCAATTTGGTCACTATTTAGCTGACAGCTAAATTAATCTTCGGCTGTTTATTTATATGGGTCATTATAACACTGCTCTCGAATGAACTTGAGATTCTTCAGAGCATCATGAAGATCTGCACACACCCGTACTTTGGTAATTACAGGTTTGTACTATGAGCTATTGAAATGAGCTGCCCACAAGTATCTCTTAATGTCTCAGAGCCTTCTGACTTTTTGATAAGCCAAGAGAACACATGGAGCTGTACAGTTTTGAGCAGGAGTTTGAAGGTGATTAACACCATTTGGTGTAGACTCCGTCTCTCTAACCTCTATTTCTGTCTCTCCTTGTCATGTTCTTTTTTGATCCAAAATGGACAAAGAATTTACATGAGGCCTCAATGGTCCAAAATGAGTCAAGCTTTGCTTCTATGCAGGCCAAAGGAAGGCTTCTATGCTAAACTAGGCTTCTATGCAGGCCAAAGGAAGAAACCACTAGGACCCAGGGAAGGCCCCAGAGTACCTCTCTGCCATCACAAGGCAGTTACGAAGTGGTAAGAGCCCTACCTACCTCCAGCTGACAGGTACCTTCAACTACTATGCACAAGGCAAAAGAAGGCCATGCCAGATGCATCAAAATCATGTTTTCAGAGGAAAATAGAGAGATGAACACTTTATGCATCGGTTGGTGTGGCATGAATGAGAGGCAAAAAACAGTATGAATAAATAGCCATATATAAGTACAGCAGGGCCAAAGAGGAGTAGCGTAGACACTTAACGGAAAGTAACTAAAAGAAGAAAACGAGAGTCGTGGAATTGGTAGGTTGAAGTCAATTTCAATTAATTGCTTCAGTATTAATTTTCTAAACTATCAAGTTATCCAAAAAGAACTTTGGGACTCAACACTTGCAAAGACAACTTCACTACACAGAAAAATCTGCTCTAGTATATATTTATTTTAGCTAATAGCTAAAGCCTATTTAAGTAGCTGATTATATAACTATTATGTAAGTCTAATTGTCAGATTTTTACCTTGGGGACTATAATTATGTATGGTGGGAGGATTGTACCTATGAATTTAAGGGAACAAATAAATGCAGCTTATTTTTTTTTTCTATGATCATCAGCACACTTCATAATATCAAAAAAATCTCTACATAGGCCTTCACTAATATCAACTATTTGCTGAGAAAAACATAAAGTTTTCAGGCTTTTAAGAGAATTACGGAGTTTTCAGCTTACTAAAGTGACAATTAGGGACAGCCTCTCGACCAGAATATGTATCACATACCCACCAACACAGGGACATCAACAAGCAGGTGGTACTGAGCCCAGCTAGGGTCTGCGAGAAAGCAAACTCTCCTGCTCCACGGCAGGAGGAAGAAAGTCCTCCTATCCACAAAAAAAGGAAGCGTCTCCTTCACTATAAACCAAAAAGTTAACAAAGCAAGCTCTCCCACACCCTCGCACTCTCATACCTTGTAAGTCCAATGTGTAACTTCTATCTTAAAACAAGTAATACAATGTGATCGACATGAGTTTGGGGAGAGGTTTTAAATAAGAGAACCTGCTTACTAAAAAGAAAATGAAAGAAGTGCTTTCTGGAGTACACGCAGCCTAGTGTCACAGCCTGCTCCCATTAGCCAGACCTTGCTGCTGACACTTCAAAAAACACTCTGTCCCTGTTGATTTTACATCACCCCCTTTTTTGAAGTTACCACACTGTGGCTGCCATTCTATTCCAACATGAATTTCTATTAGAAGTTGCAAAACATCTTTCCAATAATACAAACTTTAGCAGTTGGAAAAATGCTTTTAAAATGAATGTAAAATAAGAATCCATATATCTCATGATCTTACTGGAGAACACATTTCTCACCATCGTTCACTTCCACAAGCTTCCTGTTTGTGTCCGTGGTTTACGTTTTTATTTCTATTTCAAGGCTCTATGACTTTGCTTCAGTCACCCTAATCATTTCTGTTCCCAACACTGCTTCAGTATCTTCCGACTTTCCTATCAGTGGTGCTTTTCTTGCACTAATCTTCTTTTACCATACTGGAAGGAGAATTCTCAGCAAATTTTCTGAATTTAAAAATATCTGACAGCCCAAACTCACATAAAGGTAGATGCTTCCCCTCTTGCTTAATAATGTCCCACAAAATTGTAATTTTAATGTAATTTTGTCATTTAAAAAATAAAAGTTGACACATAATTAAAGAAGTATTTCACCTTAAGGTTGAAATTGCCATAAAAGGAGAGAAAAATCTTCAACTTTCCCAGAAAATACTGAGTTTTAACACTTGATGAGTTTCCAAAAGCACTGGGAAAATATTCTATAAAAAACAGACTCTGTGGTTGCTGCCCTGAATAATATCTGCAGCCTCCCCTGACTACATAGCTGTGCAGGCCAAGTGTGATTTAGTGGCCTCAAAAATGAAATTCTGAGTCGCTTCAGTAATCACACATCTTTATTGTTCAGGGGTTCCATCAACCATGTTCTCTGAAGACTGGCTCCATTCCATGCCGGTGAATTTCCCCTCAGCTTAGACATGTGGTTTTCACTGAGGGTAGCTGGGGAGACGCAACAGTTTATATAGAATGTTCTCTTAAAGTTGTATTAAAAAGTCAGTCGCCACCCCAAATTACACATCCATTTTAGATGAGGAAGGAAAACAAGGTGGCTCCTGAGTTTGGTTCTTCATGGATTCCAATTTCAGCTAGAAATTTCCATTGGTCTGGAGTTCCTATCACCAGCTACTAAAAGGAGAGTGCCGTACAGTACTTTAAATTACCCTATTAAATATTTTATGGGCTAAACATGTCTTAACAGTTAAAGATAATAAAAACAGTCAAAATCAAAATCAAAATTAACCATTTTTAATACCGGCACTTGATTTTTATGGTTGCAACATTTCAATGTTAATCAAATTTCAGTTGAAAAGCATTTGATAAACTGAAATATTTTCATGAGGAAGGCAAGTTATACCAGTGTACCTGAAGAAAAAACATGTTTTATTACCATGTTGGATAATTAATGCTATCTATAAAATAGAATAATAAAAATAAATATGCAAGCATAGATGTTTTCACACAAATTACACCATGAATAGTTAACTTTCTGCCATTCTCACTACAGGAAAGAAGACATGCATGACTAATCTAAAAACAAAAATATTTAACTGTGAGATGTTTTCCCATTATTTTTCCTCAATTTTGTCACTAGGTTTCATTTAAGAACATATTTAAATGGTCTTTCTAAATCAAATAACTGAAAATTAACAATGTAAACTGAAAACAGTCAAAGTTTTGCAGAAGTTAACAACTTTTCTGTATAATGTATACAAGCATATAATCACACATGGACACTCACGGTGCTACTTATATTTTTCTCATCTACATTTTTTCCAGCATTTCATTTAATCTGCATCAGAAGTCATAAGTAATTCGCAACAGATGAATGATTTAACCGTAGTTATATTTTCATCACTTTAACCACATATGTACCTCCATTAATGGCTTTACTCAGATACTAACATAAAACATACAAGCTTTCTACAACTTAAAATAAGATTTTTTAAATACAGAAATAGCTTTCAAGATAACAGCTTCACGTTAGGGTTTAGCCATTTTAATTCCATAGAAGTTATTTTCAAAAGACAGAAAGTTAGCATACTAACCAAAGTCAATGCACAGCCTCTCTCAGAAAAAATAAATAAATAAATAAGACATCAGAAAGATCTTCATGGAAAGGGAGAAATAATTCATATACATTTGCTAACATGATTCCTCTATAGTCAGCTTAAATACAATAATGAAATGAAGGAAACTGACAGAAAACAAAGTCTCACTCTAACAACTGTGTCAGGAAAAGAAGTCAGGGAATTACTGCCAGTATTTATTAATGAAAGAATGAAAAACAGAGTTATAAAATACATTTTACAGCTCCAAAGTTATCCAAATAGCTGAATCTTGGTTAGCATACTTTAGCAATAAGATAATTGAATCCAGTTTGATTTTCCTATTGGAATAGCAACAATTAACCTCACACAGATTTTATATTTCATTAAATTATCCTAATCAGTATCTAAATCTACTTTCTCCTAGAAAATACACTGTAGATCAGCTGGAATGGAGATAAAATTAAAAAGAGAGGAGTCTTCCATCTAAATGATTTTTCACCAAAATAAAAGCAACAAATGTTAAATATGGATGACAGTAAGAATCACTTCACATGGCTAGATACTCACTCTCCACCTCTATTATAACTTTCTCCAGGCAATGTGAAGAATAGAGGCAGGCAGACAGCTATTCCTGAGTCCTCAGGAAGGAGGCATGCTCGACTTGGAGCAAACTTTTCTGCTCCACAAAAGGAGGAACAAGGTCCTCCTATCCACAAAAAAAGGAAGCGTCTCCTTCACTGTAAACCAAAAAGTTAACAAAGCAAGCTCTCCCACACCCTCGCACTCTCATACCTTGTAAGTCCAATATGTAACTTCTATCTTAAAAAAAGTAATACAATGTTATTGACAAGAGTTTGGGGAGAGGTTTTAAATAAGAGAATCTGCTTACTGAAAAGAAAATGAAAATAAAATATAATCTTAAAAGATCTTAGGAGATGTGGATACACCTATGCTTAATCCTAAACCCCGCTCCCCAACAAGGACAGGCAAACTAAACATAAGAGGGCATAGTCTTAGGCTCAGTGCTATAGAGGAATGGAAGAAAGCCCTATTCTGAAAGTGAAATATAGCCCAAGATGAAAGGAATGGAAAAAAAAATGAGAAGGGTGGTAAGAAAAAACTAAGAAGAGAAGATAAATTTCTTAGAAGCAGAAAAAGAGGATGGAAGCAAAGAAGCTATTAAAGAGTTAGAGCTCCAGTTAAAACATTTACGTTGTTTTTGAGGGTGGAGTCTTCAGCAAGTGCTGTATGGTGAGGAAGAATATCAAAATGATAGTCCAGCTTGAATGGCTGCAAACCAATACTGAGGAATACAAGGAAATATCTGAGAAATAGTAACTACAATCATCTACATGTATACCAATACCAATTCACAATTTATAATGTATTTTTACAATTCCAATTGACTTTCACCATAATGAGTTAGGCATTTTTAGGTGTGTTTTTCAAATGAGAGAGGAATCTGCAATTCAAAAGGTTAAGTGATTTGCCTAATGTAGATCTCATATTCTCTCGCTTTATCTGTGTGTGTGTGTGTGTGTGTGTGCACGTCTCTCTCACACACACACAAGTACCACTAAGACTTGAACCTTTCCAAATGTTAATGTTTGCCAAGATCCACCCAAGTGCTTAACCAAAAGCCTACTAATTCCTCCCTTCTCCTCAACCCTCCCCACATTCAACTTATTAGAAATCCTTAACAGCTGGTAAACTACCACTGCTTCTGCCTTCTAGCCACGGTCTGCTCCTGCCCCCACAGGCTTTGAGCATGCCAAGTTTTCCTCTAGAAAACCCCCTCCCTGCATAGTATATCCTCTCCTCTCCCCCATCACACAAACACCCCATCGTCCTGCACTCCCACTTATCACCTCAGTCAAGATTATCTCAGTAAGACTTCACTGTTACCTGCTTTCATAAAATCATGAAACTATTCTTCATAGCATTTATCAGTGTTGTACTTTCAACAGATCTTTCTGTAATTATGTGGATAATATCTATTTTACCAGTAGATGAAGTTCCATGACTAGAGTCCACAGATGTTCCTTTTTTCCATTTCTGTTTCTTCTCTCATTCTTATTTATTAATGTATTACTATGTCCCAGTACTCAGCACAGAGCTGTTGTTGGAAACAAGTGTTTTAATGAACATTCCTGAATGATAATGAATGTCCTTGTGGAGCTTACAATCCAGGGGAAGCAGACCATGCAGGGTTTGCAGGACATGGCAAAGAGTTGGGATTTTTAGAGTACAACAGGGAGCTAGCTACTGAAGGGCTTTGGAGGTGAGGGAGATGTTATCTAATTTAAAATTTAAGCCGGGTGTGTGGCTCAGACCTATAATCTCAGCATTTTGGAAGGCTGAGGCAAGAGGATTGCTTGAGCCCAGGTGTTCGAGACCAACCTGGGCAACACAGGGAGACCCCTGTCTCTATAAAAAATTAGCCAGTCGTGCTGGCGTACACCTGTAGTCACAGCTACTTGGGAGGCTGAGGTGGGAGGACTGTTTGGCTGCAGTGAGCCGTGATCACACCACTGCAATCCAGCCTGGGCGACAGCATGAGACCCTATCTAAAGATAAATAAATAAATAAAATTAAATTAAATTTTAAAAATTACTACTTCCATTGTATAAACAAGAGATGCCACAAGAAAGAGGGGAAGGAAGGGACACTGCCAGAAGCAACTACAATGGTCCAGAGACGGATTATCACAACCTGGCAGTAGCAGATGTGAAGGCAGTAGAACCGGAAAAGTGTGAACAGGTTTGGAACAGACTGAGGGATGAAATAGACAAGGCTGGGTAATGGTAATACTAAGAGACTGTGTGTGGGGAATAAGCAAGAAGAAAATAGAAAAACCTAGATTTAGGCTTGAAATATTAGAGACACAACAAGACAACTTCAAATATGGGTATAGAGAAAAAGTCTGAGCTCTTATGAGAGCTACAGGATAATCAAAGGAAACATTCTAGGCCGGGCGCGGTGGCTCAAGCCTGTAATCCCAGCACTTTGGGAGGCTGAGACGGGCGGATCACGAGGTCAGGAGATCGAGACCATCCTGGCTAACACGGTGAAACCCCGTCTCTACTAAAAAATACAAAAAACTAGCCGGGCGATGTGGCAGGCGCCTGTAGTCCCAGCTACGTGGGAGGCTGAGGCAGGAGAATGGCGTGAACTCAGGAGGCGGAGCTTGCACTGAGCTGAGATCCGGCCACTGCACTCCAGCCTGGGCGGCAGAGCGAGACTCCATCTCAAAAAAAAAAAAAAAAAAGGAAACATTCTAAAAAATAAAAACTAAACAAGAATAATATGTCCTTTCAGAAATTGAATACAAAGGAAAGTTCAAAACATGAAGCATGCAGTTGTTTCCTAGAAAATTAATGGTAGGCATGTTGTTAAATTATCCTAATACTTTAATATTCAGAAATCCATTTTTGGATTTTTAATTTGGCTAAACACAAGACATCTAAATCACATAACTCTGCTACAATCTGAGACGCTTCAAATTTCTTTGCAGCGTTTTTCACAATTTAGTTTTCCCCAGGACTCCTCCAAATATCTTTTAGTCATCGAAGTCTTGAAATCAATGGAAATACGGTCAACCAAATCTTAGTGCCATATTCAAGTTCATAAGTCCTCAAAAAACTGTCACCAAATATTTGATGATCATTTCTCATGTCAGTTATATGATACACTATTCTTTAAAATGGCAATTAATAATTCACTCATCAAAGCTAGAAGAAAAATATTAAACCTCAAACTAAATCTGTATCCTGGCATATTATATTAAAAATATATGTCGAATGATTAGCTGATGTGGGGAGGGTAATAGAAGACACATGTTACAATAACATATTGGTGGGAGATAAACGAGCAACTATTCAGAATCCAAAATAATCATAAAGACAGTGAAGTAGTTTTCAAGTCAGAATAAGATGACAAATATACAGATGAGAAATAACAAGGCACTAAGATCTCTTCCTGTTCACCAATCAATATTTTGCTAAGATAAGCTTCTTTTCCTTTTGCAAGTAGAAATTATTGAGGATCCTATAAGGCAGGAATTATCAAAACACAACCCAGTGCTTTCACACATGCTTTCACGTTAAATTGCCAAATAAGTAAAACTGACCTCCTCACTTTCGCTGTTTTATGATAAATGAGGCCACTGGTGTGGAATACCAAGCTCCAACACAACATCACATAAAACCTCACATTAACGGAAGATTGTCTGTTTAAGACTTGTTAATCGTCAGCAAATCATGGAGATACCCTTCTTTTTCTAAATATCCTTCCCAAATATCTTTCTTTTTGACTCTCCCACAAATCCCAGAAACTTCTCCCCACCACTTTCTTTGTCATGACAGAATATTGTTTCAAAATCACAAGAATAAGATGAAGCTCTAAGCCAGACAGACAATACATTACAATGGGGTTTAATTGTGCAATCTTCTCTCCATGGCTAACCTCACTTGCCTTCTTGTGCCAGAGAACTTTCAAACCAGAAAAAGAGATCTTGTTTCAAATAAGGAGGCATGTTGGCATGTTAGTACATTATCTTACTGTGGCACATGGTTTTATTAGTCTTCTATTGAGGAAAGAAAGCCAGAATGGTAAGATTAATAGCAAATTAATGAAAACCACTCCTAAATATTTTGGAGTAATACTGCCTTAATCAGAACAGGGAACAAGGATTTGTTTGAAAATGTCTAGAAG
Organism: Trachypithecus francoisi; assembly: GCF_009764315.1. Lineage (NCBI taxonomy): Eukaryota > Metazoa > Chordata > Mammalia > Primates > Cercopithecidae > Trachypithecus > Trachypithecus francoisi. The sequence goes on from NW_022681460.1 coordinate 83,702,663, forward strand.
GCTTTAAAACAGAAATTTTTTATGAAAAAAGATATGTTTCCACCACATTTGTTTATAGTATATATAAGAAGCTATAGCTGCCTAATAAGTTAAAATTGAATATTTTAAGAGAATCATTACTATACTTCCAGATCACCATATAACCATTATCAGACTCTACTTAAACTTTTTAATATATTGGCATTTGTTCCCTGAAAACAAGTGCAGTTCTGCATTAAACTTCAACTTCAATATATTTAATTTCACCATTTAGGGATTTTTTTCATAACCTATAAAAGAATATTATATTGTTTTAATAAAAAAAAATTTAAAATAGCTACTAAAGGAAACTGTGTCATATTGGAGAGTAGCATAGCAAAATCATATACAAATCTCTTCAAACATAATACTTCCAGTGCTTTTCTGCATTTGTTATATTTTTTGCTATATTTTGTTTTAAAAAGTGAACATAATATTCTAGTCCACCTACAGAAAGTTTGGTAGCTATGAACAGTCACATCCGCGGTCACAACCTTACATCCTCTCCAATTCAATTTAGATAAAAATTTGAAAAAAAATCTCTCTGAATAATTTTTAAGTTACATATTAAACATATTTAAAATGTTTTACATAGTTGTATTTAAGTTTCTATGCATAAAAATGCATATAATTGTTGAAAACGAAGGAACATGTTTTAGTTTTAAAAATTATTGAATCTGGATAAAAAAAATGTGGCACACAAACACTATGAGATATAACACAGACATAAAAAAGACAAAATCATGTCCTTTGCAGCAACATGGATGTGGCTGGAAGCCATAATCGTAAGCAAATTAACACAGTAACAGAAAACCAAATACTGCATCTTCTAAGTGGTAAAACCAAATACCGTCACACACAAGTAGGAGCTAAACACTGGTACTCATGGATACAAAGATGGTAACAACAGACACTGGAAGCCATTAGAAAGGGGAAGGAGAGAGAGAATGATTGAAAAAGTAATTATTCACTACTATGCTTACTACCTGAGTGACTGAATCAATCAAACCCCAAACCTCAGCATCAAAAAATATACCCATGTCGCAAACTTACGCATTGTACACCAAATCTAAAATAAAAGTTGAAGATTTTTTTGATTACTGAATTTGGAATTAAAAGTCATGGATTCAGCTCCTTTTTCTATTTATTACATATGTGATTTGGGTGAGTTATTTAACCTCTCTGATCCTATTACATCACCTGTAAAAACAGGAATAATGCCTACATTGCCATGAAAATTAAATTAGAAGGCTAACACTCACTAGCTGTATTAGTCCATTTTCATACTGCTATGAAGAAATACCTGAGACTGGGGAATCTATAAAGAAAAAGTTTAATTGACTCACAGTTCCACATGACTGGGGAGGCCTCACAATCATGGTGGAAAGTAAAGGAGGAGCAAAGGCACATCTTACATGGTGGTAGGCGAGAGAGCATGCGCAGAGGAACTGCCCTTTATAAAAACCATCAGATCTCATGAGACTTATTCTCTATCATGAGAACAGTACAGGAAAAACCCACTCCCATGATTCAATCACCTCCTACTGGGCCCCTCCCACAACACATGGGGATTATGGGAGGGAGCTGCAATTCAAGATGAGATTTGGGTCGTAAAACAGCCATACCATATCACTAGCCACGTAACCTCCAGCAGGTTCTACAGCCTTTCAAATCTTCAATTTCCTCATGGGTAAAATGGGAATTATAAATGTATCTACTTCTTAAGACTTTTCTTATGAATAAGTGAGAATTTTTAGAAAGTACTTAGAACCATGCTGTACATGGTAAGGCCTCAGTAACTATCACTACTCGTACTGTTGTCATTACATAGGGATAAGGCAACAAACAGTTTCCTGAAAGAAAAACACTCACGTAAACTTTACAGCCAGTCAAATCTGGATTAGAATGCCAGATTAGTATTAAGGTTTGAACTGCCTCCAGCCCATAGCACTTAATGGGTACTTGATTAAATAGCTACTTGTTATCATGGCAATAGGTTCTCAATTAAGGTGAGTCATCTTTAAAAGAGAAATTGTTCCTTTCAAACTGTCAAATCCCAGTAAGAATTTTTTCCAACAGATGGGGCATTTCTGCTGAAGCTTTTAAAAGATACAAACTTGAATTTTATCTCTCCAGACTCAAAGGAAATCTAAATGCAATAATGTTTAACTTCACTGATTTAGTTCTTTAGGAGGCCACAAAAAATGTCACGATCTATTAAAAACACTCAAAACCTCAGGGAGCTAGGACGGATGCTGGAATTCTTTCAAACCGTGGAAGAAATGATTCAGGATGCAGAAACGTGCTAGGAGGCTCCTAATGAAACGTGCCTCACATCCATCATGTGCTGGATCCTGGAACAGCTTTTGCTTTGTCCCAGATGGTGGCTTAAATACATTTCAAACTATTGTTGGTTTATATAGTATATGACAGAAGATAATTTAAACACAGTGTCCCAATTGTATATTTGTTTTGGTTATAACACTTACTGTGTGTGCAATAAATGCCCCACTACAAAAATAACAAAAAAAGTTTTCCTTGTACATAAATCATTCCCTGCTTTGTTGCAATGGCTGGAAAGTGTGAATTAAATACATGTGATACTTATTTTTTTTTAAGTTCTTACTGAGGATCTCTGTCAAGTTCAATTCTTCTATGATTTAAATTTATGTGAGTTATAAATAAGACATATTTTATTCCTTATATTTGATTTGTAGAAATAACTATTTAAATATGGCTACAATATCAGGTTTTAAAAAATGTTAGCTATCATAAATGAACATGAAACAAATGAGAGAATCTAAATTTGCTGATTTTTCAATATAATTAAATATAAAACAACTGAAAGATACAAATCTGATTTTCAAATTAAAGATTCAGTTTTTAACAAATATTTCACATTAAAACATTCAGTCACTCACAAACTTTAAGAGAATAAAGTATTTGCTTCTTCCCTTGGAGAATATACTTTTCATCTGGAAAAACAGCTGATCAAATTAAGGCTGTGCCAGGTAATGGAAGTGAGAGGCACAGATTACAGTACTGGTTCTACCAGTTACCGGCTACAGCAAGGCATTCTACCTATCAGAACCCTAGTTTCTCACATGCAAAATGAAGAGCTCTGTCTATAAGGTCCCTTCTAACACCACATGCCTATAGTTTTGCCTTGGGGTGATCTACTCAGCAAGAACACGGGCTCTGGAGCCAATCTGTTGAGTTCTCAAATGAACTCTGCCACTTAGTAAGTATCTTTGGTCATTTAGCCTCTCTTTTCTCTAGTCTCCTTGTTTGTACTTCATAATAATCATCATGCAATATGAATGCATCGTCTACATCAGAGAGAAAAGGACCCAGAAGCATCACAGACTCTTGCAACACCATTAAAACCGCCAGGAAAAGTGGTTACATTTGGCCCAATGTCATCTTTGATCCTATCAAACATACCATTTAGAAGAACAAATACACACATGCACACACACACAATAACATCTATTAAGCACATATATAATCACTATTACTTAAGAGTTACCAACAATGGCAGAAATATAACAGACATGTCCTTCATATGTTTCTTTCCTTACATATTTTATTCTTTGATAGAATCTACTTGAAATTTTGAATAGATAAGATGCAAACTAATGGACATAGTTGAAAAAGACAGACCTGGTTTCCGGTTACCAATTCTGTGGTCTTGAATACCTTCAACTTCCCCAGTGGTAGAACATGTAGCAAAGATCCTGGTATAAGGAGAGCTACCACCTTGGGTTACTGAGAAGATTCGAAGAAAACATGCTAAGGAGGCTGTACAATGCTAACTCACCGTGAATGCTCTTGCTAAATGATAACAACTATTATCTTAGCCAGCAAAGTTCCTATTCTTACAAGGGAAACTCAAAGATTAAAAAAGAATTAAACCCTGTTTGCTGACAGAAGCTTTAACAGTCAAATGCTAGCTAACATTTATTAATTCCTTACCATTTGCCAGGCACATGGTAAATATGAAGTGATTTACAGGTTATTTAATCCTTACAAGCACCACTTCTCACCACTCCATTCCTAAAAACTGGCCTTGTAACCGGTCTTTATTCTGCCCTTGCTCTAGCTAGGCTATTCTCAACACAGCAGCCAAGGTGTCCTTATGAAATATATTATGTTATTACTTGCCCAAAACTCTCCAGTGGCTTTATCTCACTCCAAATCCTAACAATGACCAATAAAGACCTACAAACTCTGGCCCCTACTACTAGCCTGACTTCATCTCTTACTGTAACTCCCACTGCCCCAACTTTAGTGACTCTTTGCATTTCTCAAACACATCAGGCATTCTATTTGGGGTCTTTGCATTTGCTCTGCCCTCCGAAATGCTCTTCCCTCAAATACCCTCATTAATTCGGCCTCTATATCCTCAGGTCTTCATTCAGTTGTCATCTCAAATAATTCTTTCCAGACAATGTTATTTAAAATTGAAGCCTTCCCTCTTCCTCACTCCTAACCTGGTCCCAGGATTCTTTATCCTCCACCCACCATTTAACAGACTATATATTTCACTGATATTGTTCGTTATCTATCTCTCCACCACACTCAGAAATATAAGCTCTTTGGAATAAGGATTTATTTCATGCTTAGTGCTGTATTCCCAAGGCCTAGAGAGTCCTGAAACACAGTATGCATTCATAAATTCACTCTGGAATGAATAAACAAACCCTGTAAGATAGATCATTTGTATCCCCATTTTATGTGAGAAAAACAGAGAAGATGTCTGACATTTAGAAAATGTAGAGGCAAGGGTAAAACTCTACAATGGACACTTGACCACTGTCTACTCTACTTCCTCTCAAGATAAAGTTCAAGTTTCCTTACCATGATACACATAACCCTCCAGAAGCTGATGCCAGTGTGTTTCTCCAGACTCATCCACCAACAACACAGCTTGAAATTCCTTGTCTGTACCTCATTGTGTCACCCACCTCTGTTAAAGTGAGCCCTTCAGCTTAAATTTTCTCCTGCTCTTCTTACTGTTATTTCCCTAGTTTGCGTATACACATATTTCAGGATTTGGCTGGGAATGTAGCAGACAGAAAAGACCATCCATCTTCCTGAAACAGAGGGGGGTGACCTCCTCCAGACTCCAAAGAATCCTACACAGGTCCCAGAGTTGCACCTGCCACATTTTATTAAAATAATATGTTAATGTTTGTCTTCCCCACTAGATAATTAAGTAATTGATTACGTATCCCCATAATCTAAAATAATACTTAGGACAGGATTGATGCTTAGTTAAGGGTGAGCTAAATGATGGCCACAAAAGCCCACTAGGAAGTTTTATGCGTTTAAGGTATATAAGGGAAATGACTGCTAGCAACAATATCATACTCATCACCCATGTTCCTTCAAGTGGAATATCTATCCATTCATTCCATCAACACATACTGACCTGAACCTTCTGCATGTGAAGCACTCCATTAGACTCCAGGGACAGTTGAAGATAAAGGAGGCAAGTCTTCCCTGTGTGACCCCTGCACCCACCACTCCACCTTCACCTTCACCTCCAGCCAGGGGCTAACAATCTCATATTAAATTTAGTGCCACAGAAATTTCATATGAGTGATATGAACAAAGTACTACTGGAACCATGGCACATGAGATACTACTTCAAGCTGGGGCAATAAGGAAAGATGGCGTGAATCAAGTGAGTTTAAAGTAGGAGAAACTGTTATATTGTAACATTTGTGATTTTTATTACAGAGAAAGAATATTATTCCTAAACCAAGTATTAAAGGATAAAGTGAAATATTCTCTTTTCCATCAATTATATGAGCCCCCTAAATTTTGTGTTTCTAAACTAAAATGTTACTGTGTATCAGTATTCAACATATCTACAACTAACCCCAGAAATAGAGGAAGGCAGAAAAGAAGGAAAGAAAGTCACAGCCACTATCTTGGAGGCAGTGGAGAGAGAGGCTATAAACTTTGGTCCCTCCAGGTTCATACCACTGGCTGCAAAATACTGGTCTAGCTCTGGCACATGCCTCCAGTCAGCCTTTTGATAGACACAACAACCTCTCTAGTTAAGTGAAGATCTGAAATAATTAAAAAGAAAAAACCACAGTCAAGTCACCATGAAATCCAAATGAAAAGAAGACATAAAGGCCAAAACAAATAAATTAATGTATCTCATTCTACCAAATATAAAATTAACGTATGTCACTAAGGGGGAAAGCATCATGGAGAATACACTGAGTACCAATATGGTTAAAATAAGCATCTATTAGAACCAAACACAGTATTGTTCAGTGCAAGCCTGCATCATTATAAAATTAAGAATCAAGAACAAGTAAACAAACACAACTATAGAGCAAATAACTGCCCACAAACTAAATCCATCCTGCCATTTGTGTTTGGAAATAAAGTTTTATTAGAACACAGTAACATTCGTTCATTAACATATTGGCTGTGGACGTTTTCATTCTGCAATAGCAGAGTTAAGCAGCTGCAACCGAGACTGCATGGCCCGTGAAGCCTGAAATATTTACTTTCTGTCTTGTTAAAGAAAAAATCTGCAAACCCCTGGATTAGGCAAATGATATAAAACTTTTATCTGTGGTTGATGTTGCTAATGTAATATTTCTTGACTATAGCAAACATTCCAAATTCTACAAACTTTTCAGAAAGGTTTTCATTTAATAAAAATAAATTTATTATTGTCATATTATGATACTATCATCTGTTCATGAAGATTTAAGATCTTAACTTTTACAACTTAAACCAATTTGAGACTTAGTGTAAGCTGATAAAAAGTAAGTTGTTGTGTAAGCATGTGTGTGTTTGTGTGTAGTGTGTATATATTTTCTTAAAAGTCTCAACTTCATTGCAGAAGCTAAGAGCTAGGCTAAAAAATTAAAACAAGCATAACTGATTGTTTGCTATAAACAATTTTGTTTCTAGAATATCAAAGTTTCTGGCTGAATAAGTTCCAAACACATTCAATTGAGAAATGATTACTAATGAATATACTGTCAACAATGTTATTAATTTTTGTACAACTTTAGTATTAAATTGAAATCCCAGGTACTCAAACCTTTTTATCTCTTCCTATTCCCATAAGGACTTTGATCTTGGACTCCTGACAGGCAGCCTTCAATATAATCTTCCTAACTGGAAACTCTCCACTCTAACAGAACTTCTACACCATTGTTAGAGAAATCTTCGGTTTATTTATTTATTTAAAAACAGCAAAAAATAAAACAAAAGAAAATCTCATTCTATTATTGCTTACACTATCTTAATGGTTCCACAGTGCTCACACTGCAAAACTCAGAGCTCCTTCACTAGGCATGCAAGGCTTTTCAAAATCTGGTTTCTGAGTTATTTGCAAAAACTGCTGCTTTGCAAATTCTATCCTCACTTCCTGGAATATCTGGAATACCCTTCTCCCTTTCTATACCAGCTAAGCCTAAATATCACTCTCCAAGAAGTCAACCTGATGCTTCCTCTCTCTTCATCCCAGGCAGATGTGCCCACAGCTCAATGACTGTCTAATCAAGTAGACTGCAAGCTCCTTCAGAGCACGGGATATGTCATTTTCATCCTTCTGCTCCTGAAGCCCGGCGCTTCCTCCTCCAAAATGCAAACTGGCAAAAGCATGTCACATAAATGAAAGCATCAATGAAACCACCAGAATAAATCAAGTGTAACATAACAGATAAGAGCTTGAGTTCTGAAGGTAGGTCCAAATCCCAGTTCCGATACTTACTAGCTCTTATATTGTACAAGTTATTAAACATTGCCAAGTTCCAATTTCCCTATAAAATAGAAACAAAAATAGCATCTTCTTTATACAATTGTGTGAAGATTAAATTGAATAACACATATAGAATACTTAACACATGCTTAATATGCAGTAATTCCTTGATAAATGCTGGCTATTAATATCATATGTGCAGCTATTTTCATTCGCTTTGTATTAGAACATTGTTTTCTTCATCAAATAAAAGGCATCTGGGAATCCACTAAAATCTTGATAATCATAAAAGTCACATTGGTGCATCAAGGGAAAAACCTGGAAATTCAGAATGTACACAAAGGGAAAACTCACCAGCCAAAGATAACAGTGGTTAGAATTTTCATCATGTGTTATTAATACAATCGTATAATGTTTAAAAGATAAACATCCATTCATCATGTTTTCCTTAACGAAATTCTCTGTAAATGGTTTTTCTTTGAATGAATAGTTTACATGTTTAAAATTTCTTATCAGAATGGCTTAATACACTCTTATGATTATAATAATTCACATACTCCAAAAAACCCTCATACAGAACATAAACACAAACACACATCCTATTCATCAGCGTGACTCACATAGATATGCCAGTCTCATTATAGTCAAAGTGTGTAAAATATGAAACACATGATACAAACAGTCAAGGCCTGGCTGGAATTCATCTTTAGCAAGATGTTTCTTAGTACTTTGCAAAAACTTTGCTTTTAATTTCATAAGGACTGGGAAAATAACTGGACACATAGAATACAGAAGGGAAGCAGACCAGCTGTGGTAGCCATCTAACTATTGTGCTCATTAACAGTTATAAAAGGCACTTCATGAGAAGAGTCTCATAGTATTTCTCCATTCTGACACTTTCATCAACTAAATCACTTTTGAAAATAATTACAGCCATTGCAAGAATGCAACATGCCTACAAGAAACAGAGTTAGAATACGTTTTGCCTGGCCAACATGGTGAAACCCTGTCTCTACTAAAACACAAAAAATTAGCCACGCGTGGTGGTGCTCGCTTGTAGTTCCATCTACTCAGGAGGATGAGGCAGGGGAATTGCTTGAACCCAGGAGGCGGAGGGTGCAGTGAGCTGAGATTGCACCATTGCACTTCAGCCCGGTGACAGGGCAAGACTCCAACTCTAATAATAATAATAATAATAATAATAATAATAACAACAACAACAATACATTTTGTACAAATATTTGTGATTTAATACAGAGATTACCTAAATACTGGCCAGAAAAAAAACTAACTTCTGGCTGGGCGCAGTGGCTCACGCCTATAATCCCAGCACTTTGGGAAGCCGAGGTAGGTGGATCATGAGGTCAGGAGATCGAGACCATCCTGGCTAACACGGTAAAACCTCATCTCTACTAAAAGTACAAAAAAATTAGCCGGGCATGGTGGCGGGCACCTGTAGTCCTAGCTACTTGGGAGGCTGAGGCAGGAGAATGGCGTGAACCCGGGAGGCGGAGCTTGAGATTGCACCATTGCACTCCAGCCTGGGTGACACAGGGAGACTCTGTCTCCAAAAAAAAAGAAAAAAGAAAAAGAAAAAGAAACTTCTGAAGGAAGATCAGGTATCTTCAGCCACATATTTGTGTTAGTTCCGTGTTACTCTCATTACATTAATATTTAACAGAAGATGATGACAGAATCATGGAATAAACTACACTGGATCCTTGAACAACGTGAGTTGAAACAGCGTGGGTCCACTCACTTGATTGTCTTTCATCTCTGCCATCCCTGAGACAGCAAGACCAACCCCTCCTCTTTCTCCTCCTCCTCAGCCTATTCAATGTGAAGATTATGAAGATGAAGACCTTTACAATAATACATTTTCACTTAATGAATAGTAAATCTACTTGCTCTTCCTTATGGTTTTCTTAATATTTTATTTTCTTTAGCTTACATACAGTACATAATATATGTAACACCAAAAATGTGTTAATAAACAGTTCATGTTATCAGTAAGATTTCTGGTCAACAGTAGGCTATTAGTAGTTGGGTTGTTGGGTAGTCCAAAGATATATATACATACATACACATATATAGAGAGAGCTCTTTATATATACATATCTATGTGTATATGTGTGTGCATATATATATAAAGTTAGCACCCCTAATCCCCATGTTCATCTTAACACGATCATCATAGAAACTTCTAATTGCGGTGCTATTGTGAAGGATAATCACATGTTAGCTTGATTTCAAGTGTTTAATGGCACCATTTCAATGGTGAAAATACTGCTCCGAGGTTGGGTTTCTGGCACATAAGAAAGACACAAAGAAAATTCTAAAAAAGAAAAACAACAAAAAAATACATAGAATTTTAACATACATTAAATTTCTTCATATTATGGAACTAGCTTCCTGATTATTAAGATTTTTGTCTGCATTAAAATTGTGTGTCAAATTGCACACAGCATTGCACACATGTGGTTTGTTTTCCTAAGTGACTCCCTGAGGACATCCCATTGGAATTCCCACCTTAATTCCAGGGTCTTCAATCTAAAATTCCACCCTGTTCAGCAGACTGCCAGATTTTGTCTCCTTCCCCCAGGTTGCTTATGGTAACCTAACAAGAGTCCTGTTTCATTCCCCCACTACAGGCAGAAAGCACTACAGTGCTAGGAAACTTTATTTATAGCTCTATTATTAATCTCTCAGCTTCCTCAAGGCAGAGACTCTTTTACTTATCTTTATCAACAACAGAGCTGTGGATACCAACAAAATGGACCTTAAAGCAAAGGGTGCTACCCCTAAAAGGCACTCGGTCAATGAAGGTGTTCACATTTATCAGGATGAACCGCATGAAATTATCATTTTTGTAGGTTAAAGACAGTCAAATGGTAGTTTCACACGGTCCAACCTCATATTTTTAGCAAATAATTTAAAAGTACATACTCTGAGCCAGGGACTGCTGTGAGCACTTTATATAAATCCACACACTTACTTCTCACAACTATCCTTGAGGTACTTTTATGATTCTGATTTTGGAGATGTGGAAACTAAGAAAGACAGTGAAGTTAAGTAAATTGTCCAAAGTCAAACAGCCAAAAGTACATCAAAAAACTAGGATTATTTACCTCTATGCTATAATTTCTGACACTACTTTTTTAGAGAAAATAAACTCTTAGTTGAGAATATCAATACAGACTTATGATTTAAACACACACACACACAAACACACAAACACACACACACACACACAGGTTTTCTTGTTCTTTCCACTAAAAGGGCCCAAACACAATGACACTTGTAGCAACGGGTACATCCAGAACTCCAATTTTGGTTTCTAAATGTCGTTTCTCATCAAAAAAAGCAGGATTCGTCGGAAAAATTGGCTGCTTCCAGATCTGGAGCAGTGAAAGTATAAAGCCAGCCTGGGACATCTTATTCTGCCAAAAAGCAAAGATAAGACTCAAAGACTTTAGTGACACACAGCAAAAGGACACAGGAGTTGGCTTCAGGGGCTTCCACCCTAAAATTCAAGACAATCTGAGCATCAAAATAATTATAATAGTAAAGAATTATAACACATCAAATTAAAAAATGATCCATGAGACCACAAGACAAGAAAAAAGTAAAGAGATGTTGGAGAAAAACTCTTTCCTTTACAGAAAAAATGGCAACAAACAAACGTAAAACAAATAATAGAATTTGAAAATCACCATATTGTAGCCTCGGTGTAATAATTAATTTAGACAATAATCATTAGTGGAGGCTAAAACCACGGAGTGAACGGTTGTGAAGAACAGGATCTTCATGCAACCTGAAAATATCCACCCCATGAAGCTGGTGAACAGATACCACAGTGCTAGGTTTGGCTTCAAACCCTCCTATGTTTATAACATTGCACGTCAGCAAGAACTACTGTGATTTAGATGTTCAGAGAAACCTTCCTTGGTACAACTGATGAAAAATATTATATAAAAATGAAGTATCTTTTAATGCCTGGTGGAGATGGCAGGAAAGTAAGGAATATCTCAGAGAACAAAAACGAAAAGACTTGAAAATTCTGTAGGGTTAGCAAGCACAGGCTGTGTTTGCCCTGGACTCCAACTTGTGTGTTAGTAAGGCAAAACCAGGAGTACAACTTGAGATATTAAAAGTGGGATGGTCACATCACAGCCCTTGAAGGGCTGCACCCTCAGTGATAAAGTAGAAAAGGCCCGTCTTGCAAAGGGCAATGATGGGGATACAAGCCTATCTTGACCTTGGCTCAGAGGGAGGGGAAAAAGAAGAAAACACTGTTCCTGACAATTCCTCACTACAAGCCCACAATATTCAATTTGGGATCAAAATTCATGCCATCTGTGAAGCCAAACAAATCCTAAATCAAACTTTAGTTTAAACTAACCGCAGATGATAGGGTTTCCAAGGATCTGACAAAAGTGAATCTGAATTCAGACCCCAGGGATTCCCACAAATAAAGTTCAAAACAATAGGAGCTCAAAAATAGAAACATAAATGCTATCCAAAGAAATCATGTGTGTAGACATAGTCATAAAAAACAACATGGACCTTAAAGCAAAGGGTATTTGATAAACAGCATTACATATTGAGGAAAGTTTAATTCACCAGGAAGAATTAATGCAAGAATTAGTGCATGCATCCAGCATAATTTCAATTACGCATATAACAATAGAATTGTAAGATAAACTGATAAATCCACCATCACAGTAGGAGATTTTAACACACCTGTCTTGCTAGTTAATAGATGCAATGACAACAGCAAAATATTTTACAGGTCAAGTGATAAAGATCAGTAAGACACAAGCTTTGAACAAGAAGACTGGTAAACCTATTTTCATGGACATAAATGGACACCTGATAGATGATAAATAAAAAAATAGATGATAAATGAAAAAGGAGAAAGGCTAAGAAATGTGCTGGGAATGATTTGCCATATAGAGGAGGGAAAAAACCTACCCCACATCATACAAAAATTGAACTCTTAATTTTTTTCCCATCTTCCCTCCCGAAAAGTTTCTCATCATAATACTTAGGGTCAAAAACTGACAGTCATTACTGACCCTTCCTTTTCCTCAGACCCCATATCCATCATCAGCTTATCTTGTTGGCTCTACCTCTGAAATAGATCCAGAATTCTACCACTTCTCATTACTTCCACAGGTACAACCCTAGCTCAAGCCACCACCATCTCATGCCTGAACTACTGCAACAGCCTCCTAACTGGTTTCCTGGATCCTTCCCCATTGTCCTACAGTCTAGTCTCCACCTAAAACACAAGGCACACTATATCAGACATTTGCCCAAAGCCTTCCAGTGACTTGATGTCTCCCTCAGAGTAAAAGCCAACGTCCTGACTGAGGTCTACAGGTTTGGACACCATACCACCTCTCGGACCTTGTACCCTACTCTATCCCCAACACTCACTCTGCTTCAGATACACTGGCCTCATTTCTGTTCCATGATCATGCCACCAAGTCCCCACTTGAGGAGCACTGCATGAGTTCTTCCTTTCACTTGTAGGCTGTTTCCTCATGTATTCCCATAAGCTCACGCTTTTACTTCCTTCAGGCCTGTGCTCAAATGTCAGTTTTACAGAAGGAGCCTTCCCTGATCACTGACCTCCATAGCAATACAGTACAAATACCTCTTATGCCTCACTTTCAATCCTGTTACATTGCTTTGCTCTTTTCTCTGTAGCGCTTAACGCCACTAGACAAATTTGTATACTCTGTTTCCTTCACTAGAATATAAATTATTTGAAAGCAAGAACTTGGTGTCTTTTTTCACTGCAGCATTTTCAGCATCTATAACAGTTCCTGGCAATGGCAAGGGCTGAATTAATTTGTTTAATACATTTGTTTAATGTGTCCATCAATGAATAATAAATATGATATAGCACAGTTAACAAAGACTCTACGATCAGACAGACCTGGATTTGGATCCCATCTTTGCTAATTTCTATATGAGTTTGGGCAAAATCCTAACCTTACTAGATTATATTGTCCTGTCTTTTAAAAAATACCCCAATTATACTTGTCATTTTTGCAAGGAAAAAAACTGCAAATATACACACATATATTTAGTGTCTATGAAAACTTATGTGTCATATATAATCACTGTGGTTTATAATTAGTAGGTACCAAATAAACAATAGGATTCATTATCATTTTATTTCTGGAGACAACTTCCTACTCTACTTCCCTCCTTAACAGTCTCTGAGCAAATGCAGGCATTTATTTCAAGTCCAATCTCAATGCAAAACTTTAAAATGTTACATGAGAATGACAGCTGTCCTAGTAAGGCTAAATGAAATTCTTTGAATACAGCTTCAAATGTAGTTTTTCTAGGTCAGCTTAGAGTCCTAGCACTAACCGATGATTTCACTTACCGCCACCCTAGGGGAGCACTTGTACATAAAATTAGATGAAAAGTATAATTATGGAGCAGATCATCTGAAGAGTCCTTTTGAAATTCAGACGTCCTTTGAAACATTAATTTTGTATAACATTAATTTTGTATAACTAATTTTGTATAACTTATATTGGTCATGAATAAGCTTTCCATCCACAGCATATTACTCAAAATATTAATTTTGAAACCATTTAAAACATTTTAAAACATTTACATATATTTAGTATAACCCTTACTGTCTTGTGTATTTATTGATATTAATTCAGAGTCTAGCAATTTAGCTATATGACACTAGAACAAAAGAAATATAATATTTTAGATACTCAAATAAGAGAGAAAGTTAAGAAATATCTAACAAATGCAATGTTGACATATACATTTCAATAAGAAGAAATTGGCCGGCTGTGGTGGCTTGCACCTGTAATCCCAGCACTTTGGGAGGCCGAGACAGGTGGATTACTTGAGGTCAGGAGCTTGAGATAAGTCTGGCCAACATGGTGAAACTCAATCGCTACTAAAAAAAAATAAAATAAAATAACAAAAATTAGCTGGGCGTGGTGGTTCATGCCTGTAGTCCCAGGTACTCTGGAGGCTGAGGCAGGAGAATCACTTGAGCTCAGGAGGAGGAGGTTGCAGTGAGGCAAGATCGCACCACTGCACTCCAGCTTGGGTGACAGAGCAAGACTCCATCTCAAAATAAAATTAAAAGAAGAAGAAATTTATTTTGATATTGAATGACAACATAAAGGGCAAGAGACTGAGCCTGGAGTGGTGACACACACCAGCTACTCAGGAGGCTGGGGCGGGAGGACCACCTGAATCCAGGAGTTATGACTGCATCTGTGAATAGCCACTGCACTCCAGCCTGGGCAACGAAGTAAGATTGTCTCTTAAGCAAAACAAAAAACAGAAAAAGCAAGAGACCAGGAATATCCTTTTTCTTTATGTTTCCTCAGTGGACTATACATTGTGTCCTATGTAGTTATTTCGAGTACATATAAACACACTACTTAGGAGGATAAGCCTGTGAGCAGCCTACCTGTGAACAGTCTGCCAGGGAAAAGAGACCTGCCTAGTTTAGATGATGACTATCATCACTGTCACAACTCATAATATCTAACAGTTGTTTTAATATATATCTAGAATAGAATGTTATATACGTGTGTATGTATATGTGTGTGTGTCTCACCACCCTCGGGGAGCATAAATATATATAAACATTCCTGTCTCCAAGGATAGAGTGCAGTGACTGGATCACAACTCACCGTAGCCTCCACTTCCTGGGTTCAGGTGATCCTCCAACCTCAGTCTCTCAAGTAGCTGGGACTACAGGTGAGTGTCACCATGCCTGTCTAATTTTTGCGTAATTTTGTAGAGATGGGGTTTCAGCATGTTGCCCAGGCTGGTGTCAAACTCCTGGGCTCAAGTAATCCACCGGCCTCAGCCTCCCAAAATGCTGAGATTACAGGCATGAGCCACTGCGCCCAGGCCCTAACAGTTATATTTATAAAGAACTGTATGTTTTACAAGGCACAGTTTAACTCTGATTCCAGTGCAGGCCAGGATGAAGGTTATAGATGAGGAAAGAGGTTCAGAGCAGTTAATGTACTATGACAGGTTATACGATAATTCAATGAGTGAGACAGTGTCCCTCTTAAAATATTATGCTGCCTTCTTATTCTCATTCATAATTTTTAACTATAGTAGTCAGTCATCAAGTGTTTCTGAGAGGTTATTGACAGCAGAAAATCTACCTATTTCCTAAGTATATAAAAAATAAAAAACGAATTCATCAAATGTTTGTCTACATGTGTATTAAAATACATACCTATGTGTCAACTGTAATAGAAGAAAAATCGTGCTGCAGGTGATGTGTCTCATAAACAATAAAAACTTTTTTTGTTGTGTCTCTGCCAGGCTTTGCTATCAGGATGATGTTGGCCTCATAAAATGACTTAGGGAGGATTCCCTCTTTTTCTATTGATTGGAACAGTTTCAGAAGGAATAGTACCAACTCCTCCTTGTACCTCTGGTAGAATTCGACTGTGAATCCATCTGGTCCTAGACTTCTTTTGGTTGGTAGGCTATTAATTATTGCCTCAATTTCAGAGCCTGCTATTGGTCTATTCAGGGATTCAACTTCTTCCTGGTTTAGTCTTGGGAGAGTGTAAGTGTACAGGAAATTATCCATTTCTTCTAGGTTTTCTAGTTTATTTACGTAGAGGTGTTTATAGTATTCTCTGATGGTAGTTTGTATTTCTGTGGGGTCGGTGGTGATATCCCCTTTATCATTTTTTATTGCGTCTATTTGATTTTTCTCTTTTCTTCTTTATTAGTCTTGCTAGCGGTCTATCAATTTTGTTGATATTTTCAAAAAACCAGCTCCTGGATTCATTGATTTTTTGGAGGGTTTTTTGTGTCTCTATCTCCTTCAGTTCTGCTCTGATCTTAGTCATTTCTTGCCTTCTGGTAGCTTTTGAATGTTTTTGCTCTTGCTTGGGATTGTAAACTGGTTCAACCATTGTGGAAAACAGTATGGCGATTCTTCAAGGATCTAGAACTAGAAATACCATATGACCCAGCCATCCCATTACTGGGGATATACCCAAAGGATTATAAATCATGCTGCTATAAAGATACATGCACACGTATGTTTATTGCGGCACTATTCACAATAGCAAAGACTTGGAATCAACCCAAATATCCGTCAGTGACAGACTGGATTAAGAAAATGTAGCACATATACATCATGGAATACTATGCAGCCATAAAAAAGGATGAGTTCGTGTCCTTTGTAGGGACATGGATGCAGGTGGAAACCATCATTCTCAGTAAACTATCGCAAGAACAGAAAACCAAACACCGCATGTTCTCACTCATAGGTGGGAATTGAACAATGAGATCACTTGGACTCTGGAAGGGGAACATCACACACCGGGGCCTATTATGGGGAGGGGGGAGGGGGGAGGGATGGCATTGGGAGTTATACCTGATGTAAATGACAAGTTGATGAGTGCTGACAAGTTAATGGGTGCAGCACACCAACATGGCACAAGTATACATATGTAACAAACCTGCACGTTGTGCACATGTACCCTAGAACTTAAAGTATAATAAAAAATAAAAAGAAAAAAGAAAAAGAAAAAGAAAAAAAGAAAAGAAAATTATGCTTAATAATTTTTAGGTGAGGTGATGATCAGCTGTGCTTCCCCTCAGCAGTGGAAGATGTATGTAGATAAATGAGGTTAAAGCTTCTATGCTTTTATTTGACATGATATATTAATTTGTGTAGCCAATTTTTACATAAACCAGAATCTCAAAACTTTTACTCTGTACTTTGCTGGGACTGTGAAGCTGCCACAGTGGCACCTTCATATGAATAAATTCAGAAAATAAAACCACTTAGAGACGGAAATAAATAAATAAATAAATAAAAATAAAAACATTGTCATCTTTTAGTGGATCTTTGGATGAAAAAGGCATAGTTATCTGGGCATACATTGGATGGTTAGGGTATAACAAAGACAGCTAAATTTCTGCAAAATGAAGTAGGAGGAATTAAGGATGCTCAGGACAAAGAAGAGAAATTCAAAACAGTTAGGGAAGAGGAGGATATGCAAGAGGGGCCAGAGAAAGAGGCCATGGGAACACAATGCAAGCCAGAGACCCCGGGTGAAGATGACCAGTGGCCAACGAATGACTAACGAATTTCTATCAACTGTGTTGTGTGACAGTGAGTGTCAAGTTCTTTTTTATACTTCATTATACTCAGACTGATCCTTAGTTTACTCTAATTACATCTATGAAATACAGAGTTGGACTGTGTGATCTCTACTCGCTCTTCAAGCTTTAACATTATAAACACTCTGCCAAAGGGTTGACATTCAGGAAAAGGACAAAAATATTTAAACAGACTTGCTTAAATTTCTGGGGGTGTAAATATACATCTAGACATATGAGTCAAAAATATTGTTTAAAGATGCTTTAAAGTTTTAAAAACATTAATGCAAAAACTCTCCTTTTAGATCAACTCCTAAATTTGTTACTTTTCACACACACAGAGCAACCAGGGACTGAGAGTACATTTCTTCCCAATTTCCTTGTATAAATGTTGATACACTCAATGTGATGGAATCTAACAGCAAAGCAACTTCCCGTTTAAAATCCCAACATCAACATTCAATCCATGTTCATGTAATAAACACCTATATCCTAGGGCCTTCAATTAATTCCCTTAATGCTCAAGCTATTTGATATTAAGGGCTCAAGAATTAAAACAATGTACATATAATTCCAACAATTATGTAAGAATAAAAGTAAGAAGAGAACTTAGTCTACATTATTAAAATATTAAGCCTATTAAACTAGAAACAATTGGTATAAATTTACTCCTTTGAAGATTAGCAAATTGATTCAACATTCTAAAATAAGCATGCATAACCTGAAATTATCATTAATGATTCCTGATTTACTTTTGCAGAGTAATTTTTGTGCAATGGAATGTGTCTGCATCATCCAAAAAATAAGCAGATACGATTACAGTAAGTTCCATATAAATGTTCAGTGGACAAGCACTCTGGAAAGACCTCTTAGCCACTGATAACAAGTTACTTAACATAAACTTTTAAACACCTCTTAGGATTTTTCACAAAGATTTTCAGTCACAAATTATTGCCCTAGGATAGTATGCAAGTACTTTAATTTTGAAGTACATTCAAAATCTAAAATATTAAGCAAACAAATGAAATAAGGAAAAAAAAAAATCAGTCTAACTGGGATCCCAGCCAATGAAGTTTATTTCATGGAAAGAAAATAAGAACTTCACAACCTCATAGTGAAGATGGAAACAATCACCCCAAACATGAATCAATGTGGATAATACTATGCAAATCACAGAAGAAAGGGGAAGCAGTCAGTCCTGGAGAGTGAGCTGAGGTGACCACTTTTAAAAGAGGCTAAAGGAAGAATCTTTGCACTTCTAGACAGCTGGAGTTGGTAGCACCTTGGCACTATTTGCCTCTTTCATCTTATGAAAATGCTCCTAAAACTGAAGCTTCAAAGCCTTTTCATTTAGAACTTAGGAATCTTCAGCCTTACTTTCCTTAATACTAGCTTTATTACCACTTGTAACATCTACTCCATATTTTTCATTACTGAGCACCATAACAAAACTATGGCCTACATATATAGTTAAGCAATATACAAAATCCTGTTTATATCAATCTGCCAAAGATGTTCATTTAAAAAACACTGATTATACACAGTAGTTATCAAATATACACATTTTATAAGATTTATGAAATAAACAGAAAATTCTTTGAGGCAGGAGCTATTCAGACAAGAGTTAGCTAAAATAAGAAAATAAAGCTGTAAAGATACCCTTAGGAATTTGGAAATAACTATAAAATGCTTTTAAATCTTTGTTGAATAAATATTTTAACTTCTTGAATACAACTTAAATCTATTGTTTAATTCCGGGTCAAAATGAAGTAACCCAAATATGCACTCTGTTATATAAAAGGCCCAGAGGATGAAATTACATCTCTGTCTAATAAGGTCCTTTGAAATCCTATACTAGAGTAACTTAGCAGCCAAATTATTTTTCTTCTGTTAATGCTGATTGAGCAGTAAATAATAACTAGGAGAAAAACAAACATGCAAAATAAAGTTTTCACACCTTTGCTTGAGTTTTTTTAGATGACCCTGATCCACCAAATTTAGTAGAAGCTCAAAAGCAATTATTTCATTAATCTTTATATATAGCAATAATTCACCACAGTTTTCAGGGAGGCTTGGGATGATGTTAATTTCCAAATATTAAGAAACTGTACATAAAAGTATGCTTTCAAATTTTAGTATGAAGGTTGGAATGAATTAAAAAACCTTGTTTCAAAACAAAGTGTTGTTAATGTTCTCACCCTGCTTAACCCCTTTCAGTCTCCATTTTTGCATCTGTAAAGTAAAGGATTTGGATAGCATAATCTCTAAAGGTCCTACCACCTAGCAAACTAGGCCTGGAGCCCTCTGTATCAAGCATGGCAATGTGAAAAGTAGATTAACTGGGCAAGGCATTTAATGTGAAACAAATGAGAGTGTGCCCTATTTAGAATCTCCCTAAAAACCCTGGTGTAGAAAAACCATTTCGGACTCCAAATCTTACCTAACTCCTCCCCTTTTTTCTTTACATCAGCAGATTGAGAAATAAACATAGTCTAGGTTGTTGTCAACCCCTTTCACATCATGTCTGATATAACAGATTGTAAATCAAAGAAAATGTTAATAGGGGAAAATAAAACCACATCAATTTTTTTTTTCTTCATATGTATGAACTCAAAATGTTTCAAAATTTTGCTGAAGGCACAAGTCAGGGTGGAGGACTGAAAAATAAATAAGGCTTTTTTCTAACAAATTCATCCAGCAGTTACAATTGCCAACTCTGGAGCCACACTTCCTGGGGTAAGATCCTGCTCCCCTATTCACAAGTTGGGTGATCCTGGGAGACAGTAATAGAGCTCACTCATCAAATTGTCATGAGAATTAATGAGTTAATGCATTTATATTATAATACATTCATTTATAGCACTTAGCCCATGGCACACAATGAGCATTACATAAGTGTTAGCTGTGGGCATCCAGGGCTCAGAACCTAGTTATAATCTACTGTCCACGTGTGTCAACCACAACAGTTTAGGCAAAATAATGAAAGCAAAGCAAAGTAAGTAGGTAGTGTTTGCCCTTTCGTTTTTAACTCTCCTTTGTTTGTTTGTTTGTTTGTTTTCGCAGTTCTCCTTCTACCCTGCTATCCTAGCTCCTGCCAAGAGAGTTAACACAAATCTTTAAACAGATTAGCCCTTACAAAGTTATTTGTATTCTGAAGAAGTCTGACCAAAGAAATCAATCCCTAATCCAAGAAAATATGAAATCACTAAATTTCAAGTACTTTGAGGCAAGTACTTTTTTTTTTTTTTTTTTTTTTTTTTGAGAGGGAGTCTCGCTCTGTCGCCCAGGCTGGAGTGCAGTGGCCGGATCTCAGCTCACTGCAAGCTCCGCCTCCCGGGTTCCCGCCATTCTCCTGCCTCAGCCTCCCGAGTAGCTGGGACTACAGGTGCCCGCCACCGCGCCCGGCTAGTTTTTTTTTTTTTTTTTTGTATTTTTTTAGTAGAGACGGGGTTTCGCCGTATTAGCCAGGATGGTCTCGATTTCCTGACTTCGTGATCCGCCGTCTCGGCCTCCCAAAGTGCTGGGATTACAGGCTTGAGCCGAGGCAAGTACTTTTAAAGTCAATGTCAGCTAACTTTAGTCTGACCCTACTGTCAAATTTGACCCAATCATATTTATGAACATAGGCTCTTCTATTTGTTGGAGATGCTAATAACCAAGGAAAACAGGCCACATAGTTTCTTCCAAAGATAATGAAAGGCATAGTCATTAATCTCAGAAGTGTTTATTTTTCCCCTTTCTCTTCTTAATTGTTTCAATACAAAATAAAATAAATTTTCAGTGCTAGCACTACAGCCTTAAGTCCTAGTCAATGAGAGATATTTTGCTAAAAGAAAACTGAGTATGTCTCAATAATCCAAGTATTGAGTTCTAGGAGATCACCTACTATTTTTTTTTAAACAATGGCTACTGCAAATCTTCTTTATACTACTTAAGCCCTTAATCCTAACCCTGCTTCCATCTACTTCCTGATCTTGCTTGGACAAAGGTATTTCCCTCCTGTAAAAAGAATGCATCAAGGAAGAGCATTTTGAAAATTCCAATATATACACATCCTCTTACATTTCCAGAGTCAGAGTGTATCACTCCTCTCCAGCTAGTTCACCTTCTTTCTGTCCTCCATTAACCCCATCATCCCCTCTGCAACAACGTGAAGTCTATTCTCTGCTGATTCCTTCTCCAAGTCCGTCATCAAACACAAGTAAGCCTCCCCTTGGAATAAGGTGCTCCATTCAATTGCTGTTCTGCTTGTCTTCTTTAAACTTACAAACTTTCTCTTAATTCCTCATTATCTTCTCTGAATTGAATCTCTGGGATACCTTTTCTTACCACAACTCTCTTGGGACTTCCTTTTGAAGGGCCACCAGTAACCTTCTGGTCAACAAACGAAACAAGCTCTTTCTCCGTGCCATTCTGCTTGACCTCTCAGAATGTCAGACAGTAATGACCAATTCCTCCTGAGAGTTAGCTTAGCCATGGCTCTGAAGACACTATTATCCTATTGGTTCTCATTTCCCATATCTTTTCTCAGTTTCTTACAGTTCATCTTCCTCCTTGCACTTCATAAACATGCTGGTCTCCTCTTCATCCTTCTGCCCTTCCTCAGATACCATCTCCCCTTAAAAGCATCACCTCAAGGAAAATACTGTTCTGCTCCACACAGCCAGCCCAGACTTCTCCCCCATGGCCCAGCAGGGCTTCACCAATTGCTAGTTTTACATGTTCTCAAAAGTCCTCAATTCAAATGCACCTTTCTCTTTCCTTAAGTCATTGATACTTGCTCCTAAACTCTATTAATGATATCTTCTAGGCTTGAAACTCCAGGATAATCTTTTTCCTCCTCCAAGTCCACCCTTTGCCCTTCCTCCTATTAACTCTATTTGGTTTAGTTACCAAGTTCAGCAAAGCTTTATTTCCAAGTTCCTTTCATTGATTCTTTCCTTAATGTCTTTCTTTCCACCATCACGTCATAAGTTTAGGCCAGGGGTTGTCAAAGTATGGCCCACCACCTGCCACCTGCTTTTGTAAATAAAATTTTGTTGGAACACAACCATGCCCATTCATTTATATAATGTCTATGGCTGTTTTCACAACATTTCAAAAAATTGTCAATCCCTGACTTAAGCCTTTTTTGTTGTTGTTGTTGAAACGGAGTCTCACTCTATCACCCAGGCTAGAGTGCAGTGCAGTGGCACAATCTTGGCTCACTGCCACCTCTTCCTCCTGGGTTCCAGCGATTCTTCTACCTCAGCCTCCCAAGTAGCTGGGATTACAGGTGTATGCTCCCATGCCCAGCTAATTTTTGTATTTTTAATAGAGATGGGGTTTCACCATGTTGGCCAGGCTAGTCACCTGACCTTAGGTGATCCACCCACCTTGGCTCCCAAAGTGCTGGGATTACAGGCATGAGCCACCATGCCCAGCCACTTGGCTTAAGCCTTTCTGAGTTCACGCACAAACTCCTTCAAGATCCCCTAAGCCATCTCTCGTACTCTCAATTTCCCACCTTCAGTAATCTCCCTACCATCTGGTTAATCTTCCTAAAACATCATTTTAAATATATTAATCTCTTGCTGAAAAATTATATGTAATTTTCCATTATGTCCAAGTTAGAAAGTCCAGAAATACAGGACTGTATCTTATACATCTCTGTCTTTTGTGCAGTAATGAGCATCATGGTGGCCACTCAAGAACACGAAAACATCTCAGCTTGGCTTCAAAGCCTTTTTCAGTCTAGTCTCAGTGCTTCTCAGCCAGATTTCCCACTGCCCCACATCCTCACGCCCACAGAGCTTTTGATTCAGTAATTCTAACCAACCCACAGTCCTAGGCAGGCCTTATCACCTTATATTTGGTACCTCTGAGCTTTTATGCCTGATATTCCCCAGGCCAGGAGAGGTTCTCTTTTGTCCATACAAATTCCTTCTGTCTTTCAAGACCCAGTGAAGGTATAACCTAGTCTATCTATAATTCCTTTCTTGTCTTTTATTGAACACATTTTCCATGCTGATAGCATAATACTGTTACCTTTGCAATATTATTTTGCTTTTTTGATTAAATTCTGTGTTATGTCTTTGGCTTTTCATTGCAGTTCTCTCAGTAATATATCATAGCATAGTATACATTATATTAAATGTTCAGGTAAACTTTCTCAAATGTTTTGCAGGCAGTAAGTATATAAATAAAAAACTCATTGGAAACAGATGTAATGTAGAACAGTGGTCCCCCCGACACACACAGAGAAGTCATCTGGGAATGTCTCAAGGCATTGTTTATTGTCACAACAAAGGGGGGGTGCTACTGACATCTAGTGGGTAGATACCAGAGATGCTGCTAAATAACACAATGTACAGGACAGCACCCCTCCCTAACACTATAAAGAATTTTGTGACCCAAAATGTCAACAATGCTGAGGTTAAAAAACTCTAATTAGATTAATTCTTTCCTAACCTGAAACGCCTAGAAACATCACATCTACAAACAAAGCAATGAAAAAATGAAAACTGTTGACTGAATTTTCTTCTAAATATTTCACGATTTGTTTACTTTGATGGAAATCTCAAATAAGTGAATACTGTCTCAATACCTATTCATAGCTGTATGGTGCTCTTTCTGCTATGATAGAGGTGCATCCAGTAATCAGTGACACGGTTATGTGTTTTTGGCAATTTGGAAAAAAGCACCTCGAAGGAAAATTCACTGAATGTGGCCACATACAGTCTACAACATAACTCAGTGCTTATGGGTATCAGGATCAAGCAGCTATCTATGTAAACTAACATCTCCTTGATTTCTAAATTTAGAGTGCCCAGGGCTTAGTCCTTTTAATTTGTCCCTAGCTAGACTTATTCTTTCGGGGATTTCAACAAATACAATGTTTTGAAATGCCACTGATATCTTGAAGCCTCCTAAATTTATATTTCGTTCAACTCACTCCCCGGAGTTCCCGATGGTTACATCTGATGCATATGCCTAAGAGAAAGTAAAATTTCACATGCCTTTATTAGCTTAGTTGGTTAACACGCCCCTGAGAATGTGCCCCCATGCAGTGCATCAGCAATCCAGCCGTTCTCTGTAATTGGGGATCTCCCTTGTTTCCCTGAGGCCTTCTCCTCCTTCAATACCCTAGGAGAACACAGAGACCAAAGAATCTTTCTGGGGCTTCTCACTGCCTCAGTCTCAAAATGATCCACATTATCACTTCTCCTTACATTTCATGGGCCAGCACTAGTCATATGGCCCTGCTGACGGAAACTGAGATGCACCAGAAAAGAGGTGTATGAAAGAGGGTTGGTGAAAACACAGCAATGCCTCTGCCATTGAGTCTAAAACTGACCTCCTGATCTGCACCCCCAACCTATTCTTCCCAAGTCATCCAATCTCAGTCAATGCTAACTCCATCCTTCCCATTTCTCTGCACAAAGACCTTGAAGTTGTCTCTGACGCCTTTCTGTCTATCATAATCCATATCCAATACATCAGAAAGTCATCTTAGATCAACCCAAATGCAATCACTTGCTACCTCCAATGCTACTTTGTCGATTTTTCATCTGGATAGTTACAATAGCCAGTCTCTGCTCTTGTCATCATAGTCTATTTTCAAAATAAAAGCCAGAGTGGTTATTTAAAAACTTCAGTCACATCACACAATCCCTAAGCTCAAAACCCTCCAACTGCTTTAATGTCATGAAGAGAAAAAGTTTAAGCCTCACAATGGTCTGGAAACCTCTACACAATATGTATTCCTCCACCCTCACATGCCCATGCTGATCACCTTTGTAGCCTCTTTGCAGCCTTTGTAGCCTCTTTGCAGTTCTGCCCATCACTACCAACACTGACATTATTCCTTGAACCCACCCTGCATGCTACCACCCCACGGTTGCTGTTCCCTCTAACTAAAACCCGCTTTCCCCAGATATCCACATGGCTCGCTTCCTTGCCTCTCTTGAGTCCTTGCCCAACATCTTCTCAGTGAGGCCTCCCTAACTACTCTCCAAAAACTGCAGCTGTCCCTTCACCTACCTACCCTGCCCGCAAGCACTTCCTATCCTCCTCCCTGCTTTATTTGGTTTTTCTCCTTGCATTTAATACTATCTGATATACTATATTTCTTTACTGTTTGTCTCCCCCCCCAATAATATAAGTTCCACAAGAACAGTAATATTTGTCCATTTTGTCCACCAAGTATTTCCAACAATGAAAACCATGCTTCAAATATAGCAGTGCTCCACAAATATCCACTGAATGAATTAGTACTAACCATCCAAGTCTCGTTTTAAAAGAATTAAAGAATAGAACTTACACAGTATCATATAATGTTAGGCTAAACTAAAATTTAGCAGAAGAATAGGAATTATTATATTCATCTTTTAATCCCTAGTTTAGCAAAGTTTCTAGAAGACAGCAAGAAGTCTTGAAATGCTTATTTAAATGAATTTGCTGAACTACCATTCAATTCCCATACATTCTGCTATCTTACAACTGCCTGTTAAAATATTTACTAATGGGGTCAGGTGCAGTGGCTCATGCCTGTAATCCCAGCACTTTGGGAGGTCAAGGCAGGTGGATCACATGAGGCCAGGAGTTCAAGAGCAGCCTAGCCAATGTTGCAAAACCCCATCTCCACTAAAATTACAAAAAATTATTCTGTTGTGGTGGTGTGCACCTGTAGTCCCAGCTACTAGGAGGCTGAGACAGGAAAATCACTTGAACCCAGGAGGTGGAGGTTGCAGTGAGCCAAGATATGTGATTAATGAAGCTTATACAATTAATCTGTAATCACAGTGGAGTAATTTAAATTTCTCACTCAAACCCATATTTAAAATTGTTCGATCTCCATATAAATAATCTAAGATCATGTTGAGTTTTAATACACACTTTATGACACCAAGTGGACTGAAGGGTCTGAAAATCATGTAAGCTGATAGAAGCAGGTGAGTTCATGTGTTTAACATGAAATTGTGTCTTTTGCAGTAGCATAGATGGAACTGAAGGCCATTATCTGAAGTGAAACAACTCAGATACAGAAAGTTCAATATCACATGTTCGCACTCATAAATGGGAGCTAAATAATATGTACACACGGAAAGAGAGTGGGATAATAGTCACTGGAGACCTGGAAGGGTGGGAAGGTGGGTGGGAGTGAGGGATGAGAAATTACTTAATGGTTACAATATACACTGTTCGAATGATGGTTACATTGAAAGCCCAGACTTCATCACCATGCAATATATCCATGTAACAAAACCACACTTGTACCCCTTAAACTTACATATTACAAAAAAAAAAAAAAAGTATGGATTCTGGAACAAAGACTATGTAAGTTCATATTCCATCAGCATAGCTTCCAAGCTGGCACAACCCTGAATAAGATACCTAAACTCTGCTTCAGTGTACTTTTCTTCAGACTGGGGTTGAAGAAAATGACAGAGCCTCCACAAAAGGTCGTTATGAGATTTAGTGACATGAGTGCATAAAGCACTTAGCATGGTACCTCTATCAATGAACACTAACTTTTTTCATCAGTGAATTTTTCCATTTGTTGTATACTTTATAGCAGAAATAGCACTATGTTTATGAATGTTTTCTATTTCTCAAAAGTATTAAACCATCAAAGAAATAGATTACACTTCTAGTACAAAAATTATTTTCATTTTCATTTTTATTTTTTAAAATTATTATTATTTTTGAGACAGAATCTTGTACTGTCACTCAGCGTGGAGCACAGTGGCACAATCTCGGCTCACTGCAACCTCTGCTTCCCGGGTTCAAGTAATTCTCATGCCTCAGCCTTCCAAGTAGCTGGGACTACAGGCATGCGTCACCAGGCCCACCTAATTTTTGTATTTTTAGTAGATACGGGGTTTCGCCTTGTTGGCCAGACTGGTCTCGAACTCCTGACCTCAGGTGATCCACCCGCCTCGG
The DNA here is from genome assembly GCF_009764315.1 of Trachypithecus francoisi. Taxonomy (NCBI): domain Eukaryota; kingdom Metazoa; phylum Chordata; class Mammalia; order Primates; family Cercopithecidae; genus Trachypithecus; species Trachypithecus francoisi. Next base: position 83,730,495 of record NW_022681460.1, read on the forward strand.
CCTCCCAAAGTGCCGGAACTACAGGCATGAGCCACCATGCCTGGAATAAATTATTTTCATTTTAATTTATAAGGTAGAATTATTAGATAACAATATGTAACTTGTAAGTTCAGACACAAGACTTTTGGTACCCAAAGATATCAAAGCTCTTATTTATATCTATACTATCCAGACCAACTTCCCAGGGATCTTGACAACTCATCAGCCCAGAATTAGCAGGTATGAGGCTTGGTGCTACCCTTCTTTCTTACCAAGTCCATGGCAAATCACACCAAATTGATAACGTTACTTTTCCAATGAGCTAGGATGTAGCCATAGGTTCCTTCTCAACACAAGCCCCTGCTACCAGCTGATCACATTTGACAGAAGAAAACGTAATACTTAGTCTCCAGATCTTGGCAAGTGGCATACAATCATAATCCATATTCTGCATAATATGAGGCTCTCCATACATACATATATACACATATATATATCATATGTATTCTAAGATTTGAGAAAAAGTTTTAACAAATCAAATTATAATTTTAGAAGGCCATAGAAGATAATAATTAATGAAATATTGTGCTGAATTTTCATAAACTCACACAAAAATATAAAAACTCAGAGTTTAAAAAATACTTAAAAGTAGGAAAAGGATATGACCAGACACTTCTCAAGAGGACATACAAGCTGCCAACAAACATGAACAACTGCTTAACATCACTAATGACCAGAGAAGTGCAAATCAGAACCACAATGAAATACCATCTCACACCACTCAGAATGGCTATTATTAACCAGTCAAAACATAACAGATGTTGGCAAGGCTGCAGAAAAAAGGAAACACTTATATACTGTTGGTGGGAATGTAAATTAGTTTAGTCACTGTGGAAGCAGGTTGGAGATTTCTCAAAGAACTTTAAACAGAACTACCATTTGACCCAGCAATCCTACCACTGGTTTTAGACCCAAAGGAAAATAAACCGTTCTATCAAAAAGACATTATTCACAATAGCAAAGACGTGGAACCAACTTAGGTGCCCACCACAATGGAATGGATAAAGAAAATGTGGTTTATATACACCATGGGATACTATACAGCCATAAAAAAATGAAATCCTCTCCTTTGCAGCCACATGGATGCAGCTGGAGGCCATTATCCTAAGTGAATCAATACAGGAACAAAAAAACAAATACCACATGTTCTCACTTACATGTGAGAGCTAAGCGGTGAGGAAACATGGACACAGAGACAGAAACAAAACAGTGGGAACTACCAGAAGTGGAAGGGAGGAAGAGGAACAAGGGCTGAACACTTACCGGTTGGGTATTATTCTCACAACCTAGGTCCTGGCATCAATCGTACCCCCAAACCTCAGTGTCACACAATATACCCATGTCACAAACCTGCACATGTACCCCTGAAATCTAAAATAAAATTGAAATAAAAAAAATCTTCCTCAATAAAATTTAACTCAAAATGAACTAAAGACCTAAATATAAGAGCTAAAGCTATTGAAAACTATAAAATTCATATAAGAAATCATAGGAGTAGGCAGGGCGCGGTGGCTCAAGCCTGTAATCCCAGCACTTTGGGAGGCCGAGACGGGCGGATCACGAGGTCAGGAGATCGAGACCATCCTGGCTAACACGGTGAAACCCCGTCTCTACTAAAAATACAAAAACTAGCCAGGCGAGGTGGCAGGCGCCTGTAGTCCCAGCTACTCGGGAGGCTGAGGCAGGAGAATGGCATAAACCCGGGAGGCGGAGCTTGCAGTGAGCTGAGATCTGGCCACCGCACTCCAGTCCGGGCGACAGAGCGAGACTCCGCCTCAAAAAAAAAAGAAATCATAGGAGTAAATCTTTGTGAAGGCCATTATCTTAAGTGAAGCAACTCAGATACAGAAAGTGAAATATCACATGTTCTCGCTTACAGATGAGAACTCATAAAGAAATGAAATCATAGGAGTAAATCTTCGTGACCGTGACCCTGAGTTAAGCAAAGATTTCCTACACACAACACTAAAAGCGCAAGTGACAAAAGAAAAAAATAGATAAACTGGACTCAAATTTAAAACTTCTGTGCATCAAAGGACACTATCAAGAAAGTGAAAAGACAACCCACATAATGGGAGATATCCTTTGAAACGTATAGATGTGGTGAAGGACTTTTATCTAGAATATAGAGAGTACTCTTAAAACACAATTATAAATAAGGAAGTAACCTCATAAAATACGGGCAAATTTATATTCTTTCTATTTAAAGAGTATAAATAGAAGTGTCTCCATACAATGGAACATTATTTGGCAATAAAAAGGAATTAAGTACTGATTTATGCTACAACATGGATGAACCTTGCAAATATTATGTCACATATAAAAAGCAAGCCATAAAAGTTCTCATATTGTATGACTCAATTTACATGAAAGGTCAAGAATAGACAAATCCATAGAGATAGGAAGTGGACTGGTGCTTGTCTAGGGCTGAGGGGTGCTAGTCGGGAGGACAGGGGGTGTATTAATGGGCATGAGATCTCTGTTTCAACTGATTAAAAAATCTCTAAAATTGATTGTGGTAATAATTGTACATCTCTATGAATACCCTAGAAATCACTGAATTGTACACTTTAAGTGGGTGAGCTGTATTGTATGAAAATGACATCTCAATAAAACTACTATTCACTGGGCGTGGTGGCTCACACCTGTAATTCCAGCACTTTGGGAGGCCGAGGAGGGCAGATCACGAGGTCAGGAGATCGAGACCATCCTGGCTAACAAGGTGAAACCCTGTCTCTACTAAAAATACAAAAAATTAGCTGGTCGCCGTGGCATGTGCCTGTAGTCCCAGCTACTTGGGAGGCTGAGGCAAGAGAATCGCTTGAACCCAGGAGGCAGCGGTTGCAGTAAGCCGAGATTGTACCATTGTACTCAACAGAAGGAGACTCCATCTCAAAAAAAAAAAAAGCCAAAAAAAAAAAAAACTATTATTTTTAAAATGCCTAAAATGAAAGAGTAAGCCTTAATGATTATTAAACATTAAAATATACTTAATATATCTACTTTGTAACTTCAGTTTAGGTACTCTATTACATAACTGCAAAGTCAAGCTGTAATTGGCAATTTGGAGTTAACAGTAATTCTGAAACTGACTGTGCTTTGAACAGAATTCCACAGAACTCTGAAGTGTGTTGTTCAGTTGGATAGTATAAAAATTACATGTTGTAAACAAGATTCTTTTAACCAGTTTAAAGGTCAAGTTCTTCCATACAGAATTTGATCCTCCAAAAGAATAATCCAACGTTGTTTAGATCTAAATAAAATACATTTAAGATATTCAGTACAAGTATGCCTGCTGGTCGAATTGGTTTAGAGTACCCAAGAATAAAGCAATAGAATAATAGGATTTTAGGATTTTGATAATGTCACATTATAAGACTATAAAAATGATTTAAATGAAAATGAATCAAAATAATTATAATCAAAATAATTATATTCTGACGGTGTTTAAACACCGTCAGAAATTGGTGGTTCTGAAGTTCTACGTCCAGATGATAAGTTTAATGGTAAATTCAATTCTATACAATAGTTAGAAATCTGACACAGAGAGGAACACACATTTTAAAGATGGGCTACTGGCTATAATCGAAGATAACACTGTAGGATGTCTAGGAACAAAGATCTGAGGAATAATCAAAGTCATGAGTACTCTAAAGAAAAACAAGGGAGAGAGAGATAAAAATAAATTAATTTACTAAACTAGCTCTAGAATTTTAATAGACATTATTAAACTAGCATGTTTGGTGCAGGCAAATAAATACAATTTTTATCTACAAACGTCTGTAGAAACGAATTTCCAAAAGTATTGCTGACACGTCTATGAAAATGTTTCATAAATACAAATAGAATAGCTTTGAAATATGAAATGTATTATATCTACACATGTACATAGAAATGAATTTCCAGAAGTATTAATGAATCATACAATACGTAACATGATCCAATGAATGCGAGTTAATTTAGATGTCACTAATAAAATCATGCCACCAACAATATCAGTGAATTGATTTAGTAACAATGTGGAAATACACACGAATGTTCAGGCCCTTAATGCATAACATTTAGGGAAAGCAATCCTACTGTAAATTATCCATTTTACTTAGTTTTACTTAATATTCACTAATGTTTTATTTTATAACATACAATACTTAACATTAATAAAACATATTTATTTTCAAACCTGCTGGCTTGATCGTTAATTTAGGCCAGATTCCATCTCCTGTTGATATGAATGTTTTAGATGAGAAAAAATCTGAAGTAATATTCAGGAGCATGAAAATAGGATTATAAAACACCTCAATCTATAAGGATACTATAGAAGCTATAAAACTAATAAATATTGCTCATTCTCTGCTTGCATACAAAAAAATACAATATATTTCACGCTATTGCTAGGTATAACCTACATTCATAGCCGTTTCTATTATCAAGAGCATTTCATTAAAAACTGTAATAAGCTGCAACTGGCTATAACTTAAACCAACTCTAAAGAATTATGAAACTCTAAAATAGAATTGCAGATACATTTTTGAAAGTTAAATATTATTTTTAGTTGCTTATCTCTTAAAATTCTCTACATCCTCTAATCCAGAACGCCAAATAGGAGCCAGATATACTAGAGGAAAAATGAAGGACAGAACTTTGTTTTGGTCACATGCAGTTAAACTCATGTTAGACCTTCTATGCAATTTTTTAAGTGAGTGGAATATAAATTCATGAGTAAGTAATCTACTCTGAGAATAACATTTTGGCTTTCTAAAATTTGTCAGGCTACTTATTAACATAACTCACTACAAGTATATAAAAGCTTTTGAAGAAAACATTTACTGAACACTGGCAAGAATCATGCTAAGAAGTAAGAGTAGAAGATGAACAAGAACCACCATTACTCTTAAGTAGTTTATAATGTAGTGGTGAGATAGGCAGGTAAACAGATAGGGTTTCAGTCCTGTCGTGTAAGTGCTGGGTTAGGGGTAAATGTCAAAGGGTTATGGCAGCACACTGCAGAGGGCCCTAACCAGAAGGGCTGATTGGGTGAGAAGAAAGGAGGTAGTTTGAGAGGGCTGCTCAGAGGCAATGGAAACCTAAACGGAGTCTTCAAGAATTACAGGTTATCCTGGTGGGATAGAGACCCCTCTGGGAAGACGTTAAAGCACTTGCAAATGCATAGAGACTTCAGAGAACTTGGGAGATTCAGAAACCAGAAAAAAATAAATAAATAAATAACTGAAGAAATAAATAAGCATTAAGCTCTGTATGCTTGATGACACACTTGAGCCTCTCCCTTGAAGGCAAGAAAGGGCTTGTGAAGGATAAAAATGAGGGTAGCAATGTGATCAGGGTTGTATTTTAGGAAGACAACTCTGGAAGCAACTTAAAGTAAAATAAGAAAGTCAAGAGATAAAATAAAGATCTCAACTAAACTAAGGGAGCTCCAGGAAAAAGAACAGCTTTGAATGACATTAAACATTAAGAGTGGACAAAGCTTTGAGATGGGGGATGAAGTAAAGGAGGATTACTACCTCTTTGCTGCCATAACCCATTCAGTAGTTGATGATGCCGTCACACTGAGATGAGTAATACTGGCACAAAGGACAAAAGGAGAAAAGCTGGGAGAGGGGAGGAGAGCTGGTGAATTTATTTTTCATTTGCTGAGTGTGTGGACCTGTGAACTTCCAGGAAGGGATGTCTGGTCAGTAGCTGGATATGCTAGAATGAATGAATACTCATTAAAGAGCATCTGAATATCTCAGGTATTTGTGACAGTAGCTAACATTTATAAGTGAGGTATGTGCAAGCACTTCATAAAACATCTTTTTAATAGCCTTCCACTCCATAGAGGAGGAAGAGTTTAAGTAATTTCCCAATGGTTTTAAAGTATTTAAGTGACAGGGAAATTACTTAAACTCTTCCTCCTCTATGGAGTGGTTTTATAGCTCACGCCCTTAACTACCATATTATGTTGTATCATGCAAAATCCATTAAAAGTTTTGGGACCAGCTAGAAAGAAGTAGGTTTAATTCTGATCTCTGCTACTTAACAGCTGTTTGACCGTGACACTCTCTATGTCATAGTTTCATCTATAAAACAGTGGTCTTAAAAATTGCAATGAAGGGATACATGGTAAGAACTGGAGAGAGTATATGGAAAATGCTAGATGCAGTGTGCATGTGTCATAAATGACTCCTATTGCTATGTCTACATCCAAAGAATCCCCCTTGAACCAAAATAGCAACGATATGTGTAAATTCACTTTCATCGAACTATGAACTTTAATTCCACCCCTACTTGTTCTATGTCTTAATAAATTGATCATTTTTCAAAATATTTTGAGACATTAATATACTCCACAAAATTTAGAGTCATTTAAAGATTTCATTCAAAGATAAATCATTTCCATGTAAAAAGGCTGACTCTTTTTCTTTTCTTTTTTTTTTTTGACATTTCTATAGATGCCATAATATGCATAACCCAAAAGCAATGAGGCATGTTGATGTTATGGAGAGAGCTTTGGACTTGGAGTCAGAAGAACTGTGTGAAGTCCCAACTCTGCCTCTTACCAGCCATGCCAATATGGGCAAGTCATTTAACAGTTCTAAGCATCTCTTTCCACATTTGCGAGATGAATACATTGGTCTACATGTTTGAAATTTAAATTCAGCAAATGGGTTCAAGCTGAGAGGGTAGGTAGGTCACCCTAGATTTCCTGTTCTCAAACCTGACTGCTCATTAGCATCACTGGAAACTTTTAAAAACATACTTCAAAAAGAAATAGTGAGCTCCATGACCTTAAAATGTCACTAGAAGGACATCATATCTGATTTGCAAGTTCTGTGCTTCATTTTGTGAACAGTGATATGATGCATCTTTAATAACACGTCACTTTATTGTTAAACACAAAAATACATTCTCAACTGCATTGAAAACAAAATTCTTTCTTGAGTATATACACATCCTATAGTAATTAACAGAATCAACCATCTGGTTTTCCCCAAACTCTGCCAGCTTTAGCACTGAAAGTTCTGTGTCCCTAGAAACCCCTCAGTCTCTGGAAACAGACCGTTGGTCACTCTAACATATACACACACATACTACACATATTTGCATATACACACACACTTGTATGTGACCCTCGGTGTATCAGAACAAAGTTCAGATCAACAGTACTCCTTTAATGAAGCATCACCACTAAGATGTTGTCAACACTTACTACTAACTATTCAACTCCACCATAGTCACACAGATAGACCTCTGATTCCAACAGTCATGATGACTAACCTCCATTTTTCCAGAGTCCATTCTGTGAATATTTACAGTCAATAACCAGCATTTTTAAAAGTTTTAAAACACTTGCCTTCCCATAGCCATTTCTATTTACCTTACCAAAGGAGTCACACAATTCTAGAGGAATGTATCGCTACGATTTGACAGATTTTGTAGTTTTTTCACTTTATAACTTTTTGTTGCATTTTTTCTATGATGCCATGTGAAATAAATAATAATATAATATATAATGAAATGAGACTATGGTCATCTCTATCCAAAATAAAGGCATGACTATCATTTCTTTTAAATAAAATATCCACTACAAAGCAAATCAAATTAACTTCAAATGGCACCAGAAGATACAACTCTCTTAAAATTAAACTCATCACATGTACCTTTTCTAGAACCCATTATTATATATAAGTATCTTTTCCTCAGTTGCTTGATGGAGAAACATTTGACTGTAAGATTAGGTCATGATCACATAAGCTAATAAAGAATGACATCAAAAAAAAAAAAAAAAGAACAACATCAGACTGCAGAACACACTCTCAGTAAGTACAGGTCTTGTTACTTGTAGCACCATGAGTTGCCTGTATGCAAAACAGTTCAAAGGACAGCTTCCAGTAGTGTGAAGGTGTGGGGGTGTGAGGGAAGCCCTCCCATTGCCTCCAGTTCCACACACTAAAGAACCACTGTCACAGAGACACCACTAACAAGCTAGGAGGAAAGGTTGCAAAGAGCCTTTCCCTTTGAGATATCAGAATCTTAAAAGTATTGCCATCAGTCTGGTGCATCCTTGGTCCTGCAATGAATCTAGTAAAATACAAAAAGCCCTTGAGAACGATGGTTTCTTTCCTCCTTAAAATGAGCAACAAGCATGCTAATAATATACTTTCTCCTTTTATACTTCTGATATTCAACAATATCTAGCATATCTGAAATAAAATAATAAAGGAAGTGTATACAATTGTTTAGACTGTCTAAAACATGCATCGTGATTTCAACACCCTAGTCTTTCCACCACTGGCTTTCCAAGTAGAAAATCAAGGAAGACATCAAAATGTGACATCCTCATTAAGCAGAAACAGCATAAATCTCCAAGTCTGTTTCATGGTCTTTGAAAGAAAATTCAAAAATCATTTAAAAATATATTTAACGAAAAACTTACTTCTTACAATATATCCCTTTTACGTATGATTTTCAGTAGTGTTATCGCAACTGTTTTCCAGCAAAACTGAGAATGAAGACTTACTGATTGTTCATTTAAATCCTGGGCGTCTTCCATGTGGTTCTCTCACTTCTCCTGCCACTCTCAAGTAGAAGCAGCTTCCTTCAAGTAAAAATGACTATCTGAAACAAGAAGATGGAAACAAAGTGGAAAAAAGGTTACCTTTATATTCATGTATAAAGTGACAAAAACATATTAAGATATAGCATGGTAATTAGTAACTTATAGGAGCATTCTTTCAAGAAGAAAATCCCCTAATATTGTCTCCATATCTGATGCAATTAATGATCTTGAAAGTAGTGTCGTGGTAAAAGTGGGATATGTGAATAGCTAGTCAGGAATCCTACAGATCAACAAAAATATCTATACTCTGCAATAAACACAGTCTGCAATAAATAGTTAATACACTATTTGCTGAGGGAGGTATGTCATCAACCATCTGATAGATTAACAATCAAGAGTTTGAATTAACCATTTACTTTCAAAAGTACATAAAATAATTTGAAAAAATAAGTGTGCATTTTAATATGACAGCTTTCTCTTACAGGAAAATTTGTCTGAATTATCAGATGATTATTCTTCTGAAAAATAATTACTCTTCACTTTTAAAAAATATAAAATACATGACCAACCTTAAAAAGACAATATGTTAAAGAATGTATTACAAATAAACATGGGAAAGATAATTAGTAATACACTATGGTGAAATAACTGGTTAACTATTCAAAAAATATCTTTACTCCATACCATACATTAAAATATTTTCAAGTGAATTAAAGTTAAAAAAAAAAACTCTAAGAAAAATAGGCATATATTTTTAAATCCCCAAAGGACTTTATCATAGTAGCAACAGAAGACACACCAAAAACCCAAATAACCCTAAACCTCTCTCTCGCTCTCTCTTTTAAAGCACATACATGCACACACACACACAAATGCACACACACAATAATGAAAATTAAAAGGCACAGAAAAATCTAGAAATACCTGTGCAAATATCAAACACAATGGGCCAATGTTCTTAACACATAAACAGCTCTTACAATTCAAACAAAAAGGCACACACCCTATAGAAATATGTTCAAATCATAAAACAGTGTTCAAATTCACAAGAAAATGAAATGTAATTTAAAATTGCAATGATACACTTCTAGTGTTCAAATTCTAATTCTAAAAAAGAAAAATTAAGATTATAATAAAAACAATTTAGATTTAAAAAGTTGTTCATCGTAGATGAACACAGATATAATCATTGAAATCACATTTCAAGAAATATCTACTGACATCAAATATTTCTGAAAATACAATTTAAATGGAAAAGAGTATTACAATATAAAGAAACAATTGGACACTGTGGCGGTTAATACTGAGTGTCAACCTGATTGGATTGAAGGATACAAAGTATTGATACTGGGTATGTCTGTGAGGGTGTTGCCGAAAGAGATTAATATTTGAGTCAGTGGGCTGGGAAAGGCAGACCCAACCTTAACCTCACAGGCACAATCTAATCAGCTGCCAGCGAATATAAAGCAGGCAGAAAAATGTGAAAAAGAGAGATGGGCCTAGCCTCCCAGCCTACATCTTTCTCTCGGGCTAGATGCTTCCCGCCCTCAAACATCAGACTCCAAGTGCTCCAGTTTGGGGACTCGGACTGGCTCTCCTCGCTCCTCAGCTTGCAGGCAGCCTATTTTGAAACTCTGTGAACACGTGAGTTAATATTTAATAAACTTCCCTTTATATTTGTATATATCTCCTATTAGTTCTGTCCCTCTAGAGAACTCTGACTAATACAGATTTTGGTACCAAGAGTGGGGTGTCTGATGAGCGTCAGCATCGGGTGCCTTAACCCGGCATTCAGTTCATCCCGCAGTGCCAGTTCTGCTTAGCAAAAGTGGACTCACATTCCACGCCTGGCTCTATGCCAGCAAGCCAGGTTTCTAACCCATTTAAAGTTTGAGAATAGGTTCAGATCATTTCAGCCCCAAGACCTTCAATCATTCACTTTACCAAATAAAACAGCCTGGCGTCCAGAACAGGAGAAGGTTCTGCAACAGGTCCAGGTTGCTGTGCAAGCTGTTCTGCCACTTGGGCCATATGACCCAGCAGATCCAATGGTGCTTAAGGTGTCAGTGGCAGTTAGGGGTGCTGTCTGGAGACTTTGCCAGGCCCCCATAGGTGAATCACAGCAGAGGCCTCTAGGATTTTGGAGCAAGGCTCTGCCACCTTCTACAGATAACTACGCTCCTTTTGAGAGAGAGCTCTTGGCCCGTTACTGAGCTTTGGTGGAAACTGAACGTTTGACTATGAGTCATCAAGTCGCCATGCAACCTGAACTGGCTATCATGAACTGGGAGCTTTCTGACCCATCTGGCCATAAAGTGGTCTGTACACAGCAGCACTCTATCATCAAATGAATGTGGCATATACGTGATCGGGTTTGAGCAGGTCCTGAAGGCACAAGTAAGTTACATGAGGAAGTGGCTCAAATGTCCATGGTCTCCACTCCTGCCACCCTGCCTTCTCTTCCCCAGATTGCATAGATGCTTTCATCGGGAGTTCCCTATGATCAGTTGGCAGAGGAAGAGAACCAGGGCCTGGTTCACAGGTGGTTCTGCAGGATATGGAGGCACCACCCCAAAGTGGACAGCTGCAGCACTACAGCCCCTTTCTGGGACATCTCTGAAGGACAGCACTGAAGGGAAATCTTCCCAGTTGGCAGAACTTTGAGCAGTGCACCTGGTTGTGCACTTTGCATGGAAGGAGAAATGCCCAGATGTGTGATTATACACTGATTCATGGACTGTAGCCAAGGGTTTTTGGCTGGATAGTCAGGGACTTGGAAGAAGCATGATTGGAAAATTAGTGACAAAGAAATCTGGGGAAAAGGTATGCGAATGGACCTGAGTGATCAAAAACCAGGAAGGTATTTGTATTCCATGTGAGTGCTCACAAATAGGTTACTTCAGCAGAGGAGGATTTTAATAATCAAGTGGACAGGATGACCCATTCTGTGGACACCACTCAGCCTCTTTCCCCAGCCACCCCTGTCATTGCCCAATGGGCCCATAAACAAAGTGGCCATGGTGGCAGGGATGGAGGTTACACATGGACTCAGCAACATGAACTTCCATCCTCCAAGGCTAACCTGGCTACAGCCACTGCTGAGTGCCCAATTTGCCAGCAGAAGAGAGCAACACTGAGCCCCCGATGTGACACCATCCCTCGGGGTGATCACCCAGCTACCTGGTGGCAGGTTGATTATACTGGACCTCTTCCATCATGGAAAGGGAAGAGGTTTGTCCTCACTGGAATAGACACTTACTCCAGATATGGGTTTGCCTATTCTGCACGCAATGCTTCTGCCAAGACTACCATCCGTGGACTCATGGAATGCCTTTTCCACTGTCTTGGTATTCCACATAACATTGCCTCTGACCAAGGCACTCACTTTATGGATAAAGAAGTGGGACAATGCGCTCATGCTCATGGAATTTACTGGTCTTGCCATGTTCACCATCATCTTGAAGCAGCTGGATTGACAGATGGTGGAATGGCCTTTTGAAGTCACAATTACAATGCCAACTAGGTGGCAATACTTTGCAGGGCTGGGGCAAAGTTCTCTAGAAGGCTGTGTATGCTCTGAATCAGCATCCAATATATGGTACTGTTTCTCCCATAACCAGGATTCACGGGTTCAGGAATCAACGGTGGAAGTGGAAGTGGCACCACTCACCATCACCCCTAGTGATCCACTAGCAAAATTTTTCCTTCCACTAGCAAAATGTTCCCATGACATTACCTTCTGCTGGCCTAGAGGTCTTAGTTCCAGAGGGAGGAACGCTGTCACCAGGAGAGACAACAACGATTCCATTAAATGGACATTAACATTGCCACCTGGACACTTTGGGCTCCTCCTACCTTTAAGTCAACAGGCTAAGAGGGGAGTTACAGTGTTGGCTGGGGTGACTGACCCAGACTATCAAGATGAAATCAGTCTATTAATCCACAATGGAGGTAAGGAAGAGTATGCATGGAATACAGGAGATCCAGTAGGGTGTCTCTTGGGAAACTACAACAGCCCAATCCAGGCAGGACTACAAATGGCCCAGGCCCCCCAGGAATGAATGTTTGGGTCACTCCACAAGGGGAAAAAAACACGACCTGCTGAGGTGCTTGCTGAAGGCAAAGGGAATACAGAATGGGTAGTAGAAGAAAGTAGTCATCAATACCAGCTACTACCATGAGACCATTGCAGAAACGGGGAGTGTAATTATCATGAGTATTTCCTCCTCCTTCTGTTAAAAACATGTTTTTGCACGTATACACTTGTATTAAGTGTATATCTTTATTTCCTTTTCCTTTATCATGTGTCATAAGATTTACTGACTTCATGTGGGTATTTAAATATTATTAACTTTATGTAATAGTATTTGGGTTGGGGATTGGTGCATTTCCGGTTGTACAAAGGACAGCTGTATTATGTTAGGCATAATTATGACCTTATTATTGTCTTTATTTGAAGATGATGTATGATCTCAGGAGCTATATATGGGTTCAAGTTGACAAGGGGTGGACTTGTGATGGATAATACTGAGTGTCAACTTGATTGCATTGAAGGATACAAAGTATTGATCCTGGGTGTGTCTGTGAGGGTGTTGCCAAAGGACATTAACATTTGAGTCAGTGGGCTGAAGAAGGCAGATCCACCCTTAATCTGGTGGGCACAATCTAATCCGCTGCCAGTGCATATAAAGCAGGCAGAAAAATATGAAAAAGAGAGACTAGCCTAGCCTCCCAGCCTATATCTTTCTCCCATGCTGGATGCTTCCTGTCCTTGAACATCGGACTCCAAGTTCTTCAGTTTTGGGACTCACACTGGCTCTCCTTGCTCCTCAGCTTGCAGACAGCCTATTGCAGGATCCTGTGATTGTGGAAGTTAATACTTAGTAAACTCCCATATGTATGCATATACACACACACACATATATGTATATATGTATATACAAAATATCCTATTAGTTCTGTCCCTCTAGAGAACCCTAATACAGAAGCCAATTCAGTTTATTGAATATTCAGTATCTGCAGATGTTTTCCTCAGTTTTACTATATCCAGTCACATATTCCCTACTGCATCCAAGTAGGCATGGTCTTAATTTCTTCAATTTCTTTTATGCTTTGCAATATTTTCCAAAGTACACATGTTACTTTCCTTATTAGATTACAAGATGTTTTAACAATTACAAGAGAAATTTAAAATGTAAACTGTAAAATGTTTTATGCATATATAAAGAGACAGATCAATTTTTTTCATTCTTCAAAGTTAAAAGCCAGAAAATAATAATAACACATGTATATAATGTGACAGTTTCAGTGAGATATTGATTTAAAATACTCCAAAACTAGGAAAGCATCATTTTGAAGAAAAGCACAGTTTTAAACTTCATATGAAAACGGAAGGGAGGGTGTATAAGATATGGTGGATTATCAAGCACACTGAAAGTTGATGCAGTACACATGTGTTTTTTGTTTGTTTGTTTTGTTTTTTTTGAGATGAAGTCCTGCTCTGTCGCCCAGGTTGTCGTGCTGTAGCACACTCTCTGCTCACTGCAACCTCTGCCTCCCAGGTTCAAGCACTGTCATGACTCAGCCTCCCAAGTAACTAGGACTACAGGAGTGCGCCACCATGCCTGGCTAATTTTTGCATTTTTAGTAGTCTCACCATGTTGGCCAGGCTGCTCTTGAACCCCTGGCCTCAGGTGATCCACCTGCCTCAGGCTCTCAAAGTGCTGGGATTACAGGCATGAGCCACCGTGCCCGGTCAGCAGTACACATTTGAATTCAAGAGGATAAGTAGGCAAAGAGTTCTAGATTTAAGGTGGTGTTTTTGTGTTGGGACAGCATGGGGTGTGGAGGCTGAGAAACCATGATGGAAAAGCCCGGCTTTTTGCCTCTTAGCTCACACCCCCACCTTCCTCTTCTCCTCCTGATGGACTGGTTCCTCCCCTCAAATCTGGGTCTCTCAGCCTAGTCCTGATTCCTACTAATCCCTTTCTTGCTTATCCTTTCCTAGCTGACCCATTGATCCTTGGTCCTGTAAACTGTCCCCTGGCCCAAGTAACCAAGACCACTCTGGCGCAGGTTCACCTTGGAAATGATGCATGCAAATAGTAAGTTCTGGCCACTGGTCAGCTGGCACTGAGCTGCCCAAGACTTGACACCTGCCCACATCATGTCAATCCCTCTATTCTCCCAGACTGAATTGTGGCTGGTCACCTCCTTTAGAGCCATTTTCTCCTCACTACCTTGATAACAAATTAGCCAAGTGCTCTCTTTCAAAGGAAAATCTGATATTCCTTCTTACTCTGATAGATACATGGATTAGATAAATGGCAAAAATACTGCATTGGATTGCAAAGAGACCAGACAATTGATTGCCTACATAAACAAAACAAAGCAAAACCTTTGCATTTCTGAATAAAGAAAAATAGCCCCAAAAGCAAAAGGATACAATAGATTATGGAAAATTCTTTAGTAAATAAATGTGACTATATATACACTTATTGAGGACATAAAAATTAGCGAGGAAAAGTTTAAATGCCCATTAGATGATTAGGCAAGAGTAGGAGAACACAATTCATTATAAGAAAATGTAAATAATAAACAAACATATGGAAAAGCGTTCATTTTCACAGTTACTGAAATACATAAATCTGAGCAATAAGTACACGTTTCTTGGATTATTGTATACATTTTCAATGCCCAAGCTATTTATATATTGATGATACTTAATATATCAAAAACACCGTGAACACGGTGTCCTCAACCATTTGCTAGTAACAATGTCAAGTTTTCTAATATTTTTAGAAAGCAATCCATCTACGTGCTTTAAGAGCTATAAATATGTTTAAGCTCTTTTACCCAGTATTAACTTTCCTAAGGAGTAACCCTTCCTCCAAAAAAGCCACAAAATATAAACTACAGAATAATTCATGACAATGAAACAAGTAACAGCCTCATCTTTGTAGTGGATTAATTAAACAAATTATGGTCAGTTGTATAATATAATCTAATGGTCAAAAAACTAATTATAAAAATGATGAGGGGCCAGGCACTGTGGCTCATGCCTGTAATCCCAGCACTTTGGGAGGCCGAGGTAGGCGGATCACCTAAGGTCAGGAGTTCGAGACCAGCCTGACCAACATAGTGAAACCACGTCTCTACTAAATACAAAAAAATTAGCCAGGGTGGGTGGCGGGTGCCTGTAATCCCAACTACTCAGGAGGCTGAGGCAGGAGAATCGCTTGAACCCAGGAGGCAGAGGCTGCGGTGTCCAGAGATCATGCCACTACACTCCAGCCTAGGTGTGACAAAGCAAGACTCTGTCTCAAAAACAAAGTGGAAAAAAAAAGTGGAAAAGTGAAAATTGTTGACTGTGAATTAGGTGAAAAAATAACACCACATTTTAGCTATGCTAACACTGATGCACAACTAAGAATGTATTTGGATACTGATGAACGGGAAACACTAAAAGAAATTTGGTAAAGAATTACATTTTTGGCTTCACATACTTTAATTATTAATTTTATGTTGTCTGTGCAATAAGTAAAATTTTATTTGTCTCCAATATAATAGAGAAGCACAAAGTAAAACCAAATGATGCTAAAATGGTTTCACAGGATCAGGTAAAACTACAGCAGATAGTGCAAATGAATTTTCACAGTAGGCTCTGCAAGTGGCCTCTTTCACTTTTTCTACAGATTAAATTTCATGCCAAAATAATCTCTTTAGGGGAAGGGAATGTTTGTCTTATTTACCTATCTACAGTACCTAGCTGAGGGCCTAGCAAACTTTAGGTATTTGGTAAGTATTGATTGAATGAAACATACATAATGTATGAAATCATACATAAGGTATCTGATAATGTAAACAAAAAAATTGAGTAAACAGCCAGATGATTTAATTTTTAAAATTCTTTCTAAAATGTATAGCTATTCCTAAAAGATTTTTCTTTCCTTTTTCACATTTTCAGGTACATAACTGACTCCTTTTTAATTTTTACTTTGTTTTAGGACAATACAGATAGAAACTTTTACACAAATATTATTTACTGAATGGGAATATTTTAACTTTTCAGAAAATAAAATATTGATAATTAGTCTACCAGGTAATTTCCTACTCATCTGACCTAATAATAAAATATACTTAAAAATATTATTTATAAACCAATTAGGACTACTGTTTATTTACAATATAGCATGTTGCATTAGTTTCCTAGGACTCCTATAACAAAGTACCACAAACTGAGTGGCTTAGAACAGAAATTTATTCTCACAGTTCTGGAGGCAAGAAGACCTAAATCAAGGTGCTGGCAGATTTATGCTTGCTCTGGAGATCCTAGGGAAGCATCCTTTGTCTCTCCCCAGCTTCTGGGGGTTGCTGACCATCCCTGGCTCACAGATGCATCACTCCAATCTCTGCCTTCATTGTCACATTATGTTCTCCGTGCCTAACGTCACATGGCCTCCTTTTGTGTGTGTGTATGTCTCTGTACAAATCTTCCTCCTAAGTACAACAGTCATTTTATTAGGACCCATCCTAATCCAGTTAAAATCTCATTTTAACTTGATTATACCTGCAAAGACCCTGTTTCCAAATGAGGTCACATTCCCAAATACAGAGATTAGGACCTAAAAGCATCTTTTAGGGAAAACAATGTACTCACCACATGTGTACAATTATTACATTGAAATTAGTTTTAAGATGTCATCGAAGTATGAATGTAATATTTCCAGAGCATATGTAAGAATTAAGGATACTGATTGTCGGGAAAGAAGTGATAATTTTCCAGATGTACCACCATCTCAGAGTACTGTTGCTAACTCAAGTGAAATTAAATAAGACTTCAGGGAAGATACTGGAGCATAAGAGAATTAAGCCAAAACTAGCCCTTCTTTGTTAACTGCCAGTTCAGAATCTATTTCATGAACTGTTGGGGAGTTATTTACATTAATGTTCCATGTTACAACATAATACTTTGCTTTACATTTCCTTGAAATTTAGATTAATTGTTACTTAGTTTGACTTTTTATGGGAACGTGAATTTTTTTCTTGGCCAATCACACTAAGGTACTAAAATATTATGAGCCTAGTGATTTTATATTATTGAACCAAGTAAAACTACCTAGGCTAATTGCAGACACAGTATTATTTTACATCATAATTTAGCAATGGTTGTTATGTTAAATCCTTTAACATTTAGTTTTCACAAATACATGAGAAAAAGATGAGAACATTCTCCAAATCAAGTAAGAGAAGCATTACCTCATAATAAAGATATAAGATTAAGGAATAACAGTAACCTCATGCTGTTTTATGAGCCAATAATCTAGTTCCCACTCTATCTGAAGACCATTCTGCCAGAAAAGGTGAATTTCAAACAGTATTATTAGGTTGGTACAAAAACAGTTGAGGTTTTTGCCACTGAAAGTAATGGCAAAAACCGCAATTATTTTTGCACCAACCTGTAACACCCTCACCCATTCCATATTAAATTATTTCTTCTGCAGTTAAGTTTTCAATATATACACCATTCATTATATCCTTTTTCTTAACTCGGCTATTAAGTGAGCTACAAACTCTTGTCTTAGAAAATTAGAATTAAAAATTCAACATTTCTTCTCATTTAAATACATAAATATCAAATTTCTATATAAAGTTTTAAGACAATTCTCAGAAATGGAATGAGGCACCATGGCTCCGTCCAGATGAGAGAGACTGCAAGGTCCCTTAAGGAATGAGATGCTGAAGGAGGTTTGAGAAGTTTGTAGAGATTCTGTGATGTACACCTAATCCTCTGATTCCTTAAGGCCAGGAGTTCAAGGCTGCAGTGAGCTATGATCACGACACTGCACTTCTCCTAGGTGACAGAGCAGAGACCCTCTCTCTCTCACGTGAGAAAAAAAAAAAGGAAAGAAAGAAATCTGGGTTGTCCAGGCATGCTTTGCTCCAGCTAAAGAAACGTGAACGTGGAGTGGAAGGGACAGATCTCAACTCCACACCACGCTGGCATGGAATGAGGACTGAAGCTGCACATGGGAACACTACATCTCTGGATTCTGTACACAAATGGCACAGTCTTAACCAGTCATCAAAGCCAAACAACTAGGCTTTGTCACTGACTCCCTGCTCATTTGCTCTCCACCTTCAGTATATTACCAAGTCCTATCAATACCTCCAAAACTTCATCAAATCCCTCCTCTCTCTCCTCACTGCCACTACAGGAGTTCCGCCATCATCGGCCCCTGCTTGGGCCGGAGCAACAGCCACGTAAAGGTCTCCTTCCCTCCAGTCCTGCTCCCTGGATGTCACTGTTCACAGTGCAACCAGAGTGATGGTTCCAAAACAAAGATCTGAATGTAGTCTCTAAAAACAATTCAGAGCTTCATCCTGTCCTTAGAAGAAACCAGAAATTTTTAATCAGTCCTACCTGCAGCCATGGCAGTGTCTAGCAGAAGTACACCTCTGCCAAAAGGCCCCTTGAAGGGGCTCCGGGGGTGTTTCTGCTCCCTGGGACCACTGCCCCAAGTAGGAGTTCTGGGGATGATTCCTCTTCCTTCTCCCTCAGTCCTGTTCCACTGTTCTCGCCATTCTCTTGCCCTATCACCAGCCTCACACTGTCCTGCAACCAGAGCCCCGGACCTGTACTTGATTCTCCTGTGAGGGTACAAGCACGGCTGAGGGCTATACTTGCCTCTTGCTGCAGTGAAAAGGAAAAAAAAGGGAAAGTGGAAGAGTACATTCCCCACTGCTTCAAATCCCTAGCATATCCTTGGAAAAAGATTTAAAAATTGCAGCTGCCAAAACTTTTGTTCCAGGCCACGTGCAGACCCTGGGATGGGGAAACAAGTGCCTGAAGAGTCCTACTCATGGCCTCCAACACAGACCCTTTCCAACCTGGGTGGGGCTTTCAAGAATCTTTCTGCCTATGCAGAGTTGCCTGGGCCACAGAAAGTGCCACTACACTAAATTCTAACACTCACAACAGTTGATCTATTGTTTGGCTTCCAGATTTTCAAACTGCAAGTAAATTTTCAGAAGCAAATCTTGTATAATATTAAGGTTTGCCTGCATGTGTATTATACACATACAACATATCTCCCTCCCACAGATGCATATCCAGCTTAACCCATTAGGTAGGGTCCGCAAGTCTTCTCCAGTTACACCAAATTACTTGGATCTAATGATTCATCTTCCTTAGGATATGAGTCTGGGAAAGTATCAGGTTGGTCTTCCTTCAGTGGCAAAACCTCTAGGATATAAAACTTGGAAACATTTCATATCCATGTGGAAAAAAGCTGGTCTGCAGGGAAAGACAGAAGAGAACTGACCGAGAAAGAGGAGCAAAAAGGAAGATGGCAAGAAAGTCCTGGCAGAATTTAAGCGCCCGGATCTGGTGACTCCCAAAGTCTCACTGTTTCTCTGCTCTTCCTGCTGCTTACTTGTCCAACTCTTCCTTGCATTTCATGAGCTATCCTCAGCGCTTTCAATTAAATTATCTTCTTTATACTGCAATGGTATAGGAAGTCTAACAGTTTATATTCCTGTTATATTATTGAGAAGTTATAGTTGTGATCAACTGTCCAGATGGGCATTGCTTTACAGTTCCTATGTACCTAGTTACCTACTCTGCCCTCCAAATTTCATTACTGGGTCTGTGAAGCTGGGTCAGGCACTGGCTGGCTCCAACTACCAGGGAAGCATGCCAGAGAGGAAAGCCAATGGCATAAACAAAGAACACCTAGCTCCAATTCTACGGCCAACTGTTCAGAGACATGGAGATGCACATTCTTGGACTATGCACATGACTCTTCTCCCTGGCCATAGAAAAGAAAAACAGCTGAGGTGTCCAAGAAACAGATCTGGGTGAATAGTAATGAGCACCTTGCCTGACTTCAAGCTCCTTAAATGGAGCCAACCTACAAACTAGATGCTGAGCTATTTTTGAACTGTCTATAAAGATAGAACATGGACTTTGCAAAACGGTTCATTTAACTCAAAATGTTTAAAAAATGATGATGGGGTTCATACTTCTCATGCTAAAAATTACAACAAGCTCTACTTTGTGACAATCATTTGGGGCATTTGACATAAGTTCATTTGATGGCAAGTCTTCCTGGAATTATACATTAGGATCACTTGATTTTTCACAAGCAGGTCCAAACAAGGTGTTCTATTTTGTTTGTGTTTGCTAATTGGTGATGGTTGCCTCGATAGCCTAGAAAATACAGAAGTAATTATGCGTGAATTGTCCCAGGGAAATATGTGAAAGAATTCCTAGCCCAAGCAACCTCAGCACCCCTACAGATACTAAGGCAGACTCTGCAGACCAACTTTCCTTCTCTTATGTTACTCCTATTGCTCTTCCCCACCAGTACTGAGGAATTATTCTGCTGAGCATTTTGTACACACTGTAATGGTTCATCTAGCTGGCTCTCCTGTAGCCTGCCAGAAGAGAATATATTTTAAGTCTTTCTTAGAAGCAATCTGCCTTTTTCTCAGCCATAAATCTCTCTTCTGTGTAACCTGGAAACCTTTACTGATGAAGAGTATATGACGGTATATATTGCTTAACACACATCTGATGACTTTATGATCCTCCTGAGGAAAATGTGTTGCACTTTGAGAGAATTTAAGAATAGATCTCCCAAGTTTAGAATTGAACTCTTGAAACCCTAGAGATGTAAACGATAGTTTTGCTAGAGGGGATGTAAGTTTAGTGATTCCAAGTAAAGTCTGGAATAAAATAGATCAGCTTGTGAACCCTTGCTTTTACTACTGGATAAACGTATGATCTTGGAAAAGCTAATTAATATCTCTAAATATCACTGTCTTGATCCATAAAATAGAGTTTTTAATAACATTTGTATTGTATTTTGTTATCATTAAACAAAAAATATATTTCAAAAATGTAGACCACTTTGCTTGCTAGTGAGAGTGGAAGAAAACCTGTTTTTATATTTTGCTCTTTATATACTGAATTAAAACATTTTAACATTCTTTGCTGTATAACAGAGTAGTCTCTGCAATTCCTTAAACAAACGTAATTATTTTTGACCCTGCATAACTAAGAGTATCATACTAACCACTGATCTCTAGAAGCTACATTAACCAATTGTATTTAGATAGTAGCCAAAAGTCACCAGTCTTTTACCAATTCTCTGAACTCAGCTAAGCTTGTAAAAATGAACATCACTTCGATTAAGTCATTAGCATTTCTCACCTTTTAGTTGTCATCGTGTATAACATCAAAGTTGTGACTGGTGCCTTTAGTGTTGAGAGACTGATATAATCAATAAACAATGATAGATGGACATGTGAAAAAGAAGGGAATAGGAAAGCATGGGCATTCAGTGTTAACGGGATGTTAAGAAATTTTAAGTTGGCAAAAGCACGAGAGTAAGTACAAAATACAATGAAGACAATTGGTCATCACAATATTTTGATAACCTTAAAAGCCTTAAAACCCCCCAAACAAAGAATGGCACATGTGATATCATTGCAACAACACATCTACTTCAGATTTCTGACAAACAAGATGAACAAGAAGTGGAGTTAAGGGGCAACTTAAAGGCTGGTATGACGCTCCAAGTGAGAAGCCAAGAGAATCTAGGCTGACATGGGGTGGAAAAAGGCCTGGAGAAGAGGTGGATATGAGGAATAATATGCTAGATACATCAATAAGACAAAGAAATTATATGAATATTACTGATAAGGCAAATATGACTTTCAGGTATCACACCTTAATTCATGAGAAATTGATGATATGGAAAAGGTATGTTTGTGTTTCTGTTGTTATTGTTTTGTTGTCACTATCTTCATTTATGGCGATCAGCAGGCAGCAAAAGCAAGAGGCAATCCACAGAGGAGGGAGTCTGAAAAGTTTGTCACATTTATTGGAGGGGTGCTAGAAAAATTGGGCCCACCATCAGACTCAGCAAAGAAGCCTGTCCTATGACAGAGCCTTTGGGAACAGAATAAAAGAAAATAATTACTTGAGTGAGATAAATCAAAACTTCAGCCTTGCAGAAATGTAAATTCTAAATGTTTACTACATCTGTGTTATGGAAACCTCAAGCCAAAAAAAATAAAATCAAGACTGACCTAGAGATCTATCTGAAATCCCTAGACTCCAGGGAAAGGCAAAATTGCTCCATAGAGTACAAAGGGTTCTGAGAGAGAAATCCACCAAAAATTATAAACTACAGGCCAGGTGTGGTGGCTCATACCTGTAATCCCAGCACATTGGGAGGCTCAGGCAGGCAGATCACCTGAGGTCAGGAGTTCGAGGCCAGCCTGGCTAACATGGTGAAACCCTGTTTCTACTAAAAATACAAAAATTAACTGGGCATAGTGGTGGGCGCCTGTCATCCCAGCTATTTGCGAGGCTGAGGCAGGAGAATCGCTTGAACCCAGGAGGCAGAGATTGCAGTGAGCCAAGATCGTGCCACTGCACTCCAGCCTGGGCAACAGAGCACAACTCCATCTCAAAAAGAAAAAAAAAAAAAAATTATAAGCTACATAAAGAAACAAAACACAGTAGAGAGTAGCCACAATAACAAACTAGGAATCTAAGAATTTGAAACTACAGAGCAATGTGGAAAAAACTAGATAAGCATCCTTAAAACAGACACAAAAGAAATAGAAATAAAATGGAAAAGCCACACACGAAAAAAATACACACACGAATCCGGAAGACAGCCCTAAAAATGTTTTTAAAAATATGTTCACTGAACTTTTTTACAAGAAACAAACTAATTAAACAGTAAATTAGATACATCTAAAGAAATAATTTGTGAACTACAAGGTAAATCTGGTAAATCTCAAGAAGTGAGTGCCTATCCCCATAAAAGAAAATAATAACAACAAAAACAATAACAAAAACACAATTATATCTTTCCAAGCAACTTTGCTATAACATCAATGTCTCAGGAATCAAGGTGTGACACCGGTGAGTCATATTCTTTATCATGGGAAGGGAAGAGTCCCAAACACAACAAAGTAAACATGAGAGTTACATAATATAGCAATAAATCTGATTCACTTAATGCCAAGTTACTGAGTTGAATTGTGTCTATAATGAATACTAATTAAGAATGTAACTAAATAAGATGCTGTTTGCCTTCCTTAAATTTGGGACACTTGAGGATAATTTTACTGATCCAGATTTTTAATTGAGGCATCCAGGAAAGTTTGAGTACCCTCTCAGTAAATCCCCCTGTAGCATTTGAATATAACAATCACTCCACTGACCCTGTAACTGAATTAAAAGTACGGTCACCTTTACCAAAAACTGCCTTTATGGCTTCTAAAAAGCCAAAGACCTTTAAAAGGGCTGAAGTTGTAAGAATTCAGAAAATAATGTATCAAATACATTTGGTGATTTGATTCAACTCAACGTTATGCTTCCCTGCTATGTGTCCTGACTTTATGGGCAAATTTGGAGAGAGATATATTAGGAGACACAGAAAAAGAAAATGAGAGAGAATGGATACAAATGGAATCTATATAGTTCTCTTTCTTTGTCTTGAGATTATGAGGAAGATAGAAATAGGTGAGATTTATTAACAGGCTGATCACGAGTCTGTAGGTATAATACTTGAAGCTTCTTAGCTCCAATGAATAGAACCACCTCCTCTCCTCGTTCCTTCTTTTGATTATTCCTTATATGTTAGTTTAAAAATCTCCTTTTCAAAACTTCCACTTTCTGGCCTGCCCAGCAGAGCCACAAACCATAAACTGAATCCTGCTTTCACATGTATGGCAGGCTGTTAGATATTAGGAGCATGCTGTCATTTATGTCACTCCTAATCTTTTTTTCTCAAGTTAAGTACGGTGCCTCTGGTTAATGAGAGCATATCTTCAATTTTTAAAAAATCTTTGTTTCCCAACAGGGAATTATGAGCGAATTCAGTGAGCCACAAAAGCATAATTGTTTAGGAAATGCATTAAATGGAAGGTAGATATAAACTAGGTCATAGTGCAACATTATTTTTAAATCACTCAATTATAAATTGACGTATTAATATAGATCAACATTAATGTATACCAAAGTATCACATTTATACCCAGATAAAAATGTAAAGGAAAACCAATTAACTGAAATAGAAATTAATGATGATAATCTTCAAAGCAGCAAGAATGTGCCTTTGAGGAAGACCCTAGGCTTCTGTCTGTTTGCTTGTTTGTTGGAGACTAAATTATTCTTCAGTAAAACTGAAGGGGGAAAAAAGACTAATGTTTAAGCTACAGGAAGATGTGGTTTGCCTGGTACTTGGACGTTCTTTGTAGAATCTACAAGTTCAGCTCCCAGGGGTCCAAATGCTCTTGGACCTGAAAAGCCCCCTAGGAAAGAACGCTTCAAAGGGAAGAGTTGGAAAACCATACAAGCAGAAACCAACTCTGAGTCCTAAGTCTTGGGGCTGCAAGAAAAGAACAAGAGAACAAGCCAAAAAAAGTTGCCCATTAAACTCTCTATAGAAGGGGAGGAGGGCAGGTGTCATCACTATGTACTCTGAGGTCTCTGTTACAGGGTACTGGGCTGA
This sequence comes from Trachypithecus francoisi, assembly GCF_009764315.1. NCBI lineage: Eukaryota > Metazoa > Chordata > Mammalia > Primates > Cercopithecidae > Trachypithecus > Trachypithecus francoisi. The sequence goes on from NW_022681460.1 coordinate 83,755,632, forward strand.
GGGAAGTTGCTAGACACTTTCCTCATTTCAAATTACTTGTGACCCCAGAAGTTCCATCAAAAAGTGAGGTCTGACCCAGAGAAATCCTATTTGCTTTAAATATAACTCTGCAAGCTTATGGAAAGAAATGGATTTGGTGAAGAAAGTGTGGGAAAATACTGGTTAAACTAGTAAGAAAAAGATCTCAATAAAAAAGAATTTAAAATGTGAGAACTGAAACTCAGGAAGATGGCAGAATGAGAAGCAGAATAATTTGCCCCCTCTCTCTTGATTCACCCAAATATAAAGACATCAGGTGGTAGAGATGTGGATACTAGTCCTTATAGTACTCTCTAAGAGTGCCATAGTTTTTCCTGGTCCCCACTCTATGTCCCAGGCATCTCCTCCAGGGCTTCAGCCAAGTTCTTGTTCAAGCACTTGAACAAACTAGATTCACTCCTGAATTAGCTTCAGGTGCTGCCCACAGACACTGCTATGGCCCACACTTGGACAATTCAGCTTGGTTTTCTTAATGTCTTAATTTCTTTTTCACAATTGCGAAAAAAATGTAATGAGTTTCTTTCAAGAAATATCTAAGATATATATATTCAAAATATTTATAGTTCCTAAATCAAGACTGTATCATACAAAAACATTGATTCTTTCAAAATGCATGAATGAGTGAATGAGTGCATAAATAGGCAACAGTACATAAATGCATGAATGAATGGATGAGCACATAAATAAGCAAATAAGGCAATACATGTCAGGAAATGGATAAATTACGTTTCATGAAGTTTCAGATTAAATCAGGCAAACAGAATTGTTGATTTCTATGTCTGCCATGACTCAGTGTATAGCTTTGGGAAAACCTTGTAATTTCTCCATACTTCAGTTTCTCACCCTATAAAAGGAGTATATTGCTTGAAATTTAATTCCCTCACAGCAGTGAGAGTTTTGATTCAACGTTTATAAAACGCTTTTTAGCTTCCCTGATTAATAGGCAAAATACTGTGGTAGTTTGTATAATACATTTTCCAAAAAGGATAAAGGTAACTGGTTGAATCTGATGTAAAATAATACTTTACTTGCGAAATAAATATCAGTCATATTTATTACCTCTCCATTTCATTTGCTAACTAATAAAAATTACTTCTAACAGAAAAAGTATCAAATTAATATTCAAGCCAGTTGAAGTGTTATCATCATAGGTCTCACCTACGTTGGGGGAAGGAAAGTTGTTTTGTTTTTCCAGCCTACCCCACATGTTTATATGGTAAAGTCAGGAATGTCGGGCACAGTTTTGAAGGCCTCTAGCGTATTCATTGGTTTCTGGCATTCTAATGCACTCTACTCTTATAACCATAAAAGTACTCTTGAGTGCTTCTGGAAACATATAACAAATCCTTAATCAATTTAAGAGTGTTTTAACTGCATACATGAAATTTCTTGGGAGGAAAATATTAGCTATTCTACACACATACAGTACTTAAGTTAGCAAGAGAGTTCCTTCTCAAAGGCACAAAGCAGCTTCCCCATAGTAATATAATTTTCAGTTTTATATGTGTAAGTCCTATTGAATCCCTTAGAATAACAGGAAATTCTGCAGGAAAAAAACCCACAAAAATTGATAGCCATATTTATTCAATGCCAGAGGAATACATTAGCTATTCTGAGTTGGACTACTTTTTAAAGGCACTAGATAACCATTGAAGATTAATCAAAATCTTAACCAAAAACTACGAGAACTGAATATTCCAGAGACAGAATTTTCTACATATAAGAATCTAACAATAAAATCAACAGATTAATATACTTCATTTTAAAATTGTATCTATCAGATTACTTTAGCCAGCACTTGAGTAGCAATTTTCTGGATTTTGATGCATTAATTTTTATCTTCACATTAAACAGATTATGATAAGTAACAGATTTATAAATTAGTCATTGATATGACATAACTGATATTGTGACATGTGTAATAATGTTTACCAACACATTTAAAATGGAGTAATGTCATTTATTATTTATACAATGTCTACACCTTTCACCTCTATATTAAAAAGCTATCATAATATATGTAAGGTGCTTAGAACTGTACCTGGCACAGAGTAGGCTCTTACTAGAATAATAATATATCATTCCTCATAAGTTCTCACCAATCACATGAGAGTTACAACCATTTCTCCTAATAATTCTGGCAAATATTTGATGGTACTAAGTAAAAAATGCAGTGAATATAATATATACTGATTTATTTCTTCCTACCATTTGGACTTAAGAACCATAAGTATATATAATATACATTCATAAAAATGAATACCAACTATTCTTAATTGAGAAACTAATTATATAAATTATATGTATATATTAAATATACCACTATAACCATTCCTCTTAACCAGAGCACAAATAATTACAAGGTTCACTTAAGTTGAAATTTTTGCACCTGCCTTTGTGATAAAGATGAGAATATTATCTTAAAAGATGCAAGATTCATAAATCTTTTTTAAAAGTATGTTGGCACTTTCTATGGAAAATGCACATACATATTTACCTATTAATCTTGCATCTAGAGGTTTGTCTACAGATATTTTTGGCAGGTGTACAAAGAGACATAAAAATCATCAGTGCAACATACTTAGTAATAGTAAAAATCTGGAAGCAACGTAAACATACACCAAGAGGGGAACAGTGAAATTATGAAACATCTGCATAGATTAAATAGAAGCACCCAAAAGCATATGTACTGATGTGGAAAAATATTCAAGATTCAGCAGATCAAAAGCAAGTTTTAAGGAAATCAATGATCCTATTGGAGTTAAAATGTAAAATGAAAATAAATTATATCCTCATATAGTTCTTACATTTACACATACATAGAAAAAAATGCCTGAAAAGATACACACCTAAGTATAAAAACTTATCATGATTTGCAGAGATTAAGAAATGAGTAAACACACTTTTTACTTTAAATATAGCCATATTTTTTAAACCTTTTAAGAAAGTATAACATATGCACAGTAAAATAAAATACATAAATCAAAAGTTGATCGCTGATGATGTTTATTGAATAAACACCTCCACATGACCGGCAACCAAACCAAGATAAAAGACATAATCAGCATTTCAGAAGCCTCTCTCTTGCTCCCTCTGGTCATTCCTCTCAAAAGTAACCTCTATCATCTCTGTTTTAGTATGTTATACAAAGTATGAATTATTTGTATTTTTTAAATAACAGATTAAAAAAAGACTTGCTTTTAGCAGCATGAATTTCCCTCTCTGAATATCAAATACACTCAGCAATTTATTCCAAGATATCAATTCAAACTATAACCTGAGCTTTTACAGTGGGCCAGGCACTGAACCAAGTGTCTCTCCTGCATGAATTCAATTATTCCTTACAACTCCATGAGGCAAGTACTGTTATTATTCCCCATGTACACATGCTGGAACTATGGCTTATAGCCACTTAGAAAATTACATGACCAAAGTCACATCGCTGATGAGTGGCAGAGCCTGGATATACACAACGATAGTCTGATTCCAGCTTTCTCAACTGCTCATCAGAAACAAATAAAAATAAAGTGGTAAGATGTAGAGCTGGGAGCATGAAGTGTCCCCAGCATGAAGTTCTCTTTTTTGGTTGTTTTGTTTTGAGTAAATGACTTAAGGTCTTAAGGTCACATAATACAGCATCTCATCTGCAAAATGGAAGGGTTAGGCTAGATCTCTCTTCTGATCTGATGATCTGACTCTGATAAATAAAGTGACCCACTAAAGCACAGAGCAAATATGCTTTGTCATGATGTAGTGCAATCATGTACTGTACTATGCTCAAAAATGACTCATACAAGAAAATAAAACCACAATTTTTGAAACTATTGGAAACAATAATCTTAATTTAATGTTATTTTTGGACATAGGAGGATTTTCCCCCCTAAATAAGCAAATTGGTGGTTTTTGAAGGGTCTTGCTCATCTTTGTATGGAAAATGCCTAAAAACAAACCACCAAAAACTAAACAAAATTTTTTTCCTTCCTCAACTGTGCCTAAAAAAAAAAGATGTAACTTCCCTCACCAAAAGGCCACATATATTTTTAATAGATACATCTGGGATTTTGGGTCCCCACATTTTGAAACACTGACACGAACAAATACAGAACATGCGTTCTCTCAAATGAAATCTGTAATTCTGAGGGTTAAAAATTCTCCAAAATAACATGAAATCGATCTCAGCAGAAGTCAGCCAAAGAGATCAAGGTTTGTTTCTGGAGAAAACTAGAATTATGAAGACCATAAACCTCAACTAGAAATCTGTCTTGTAAATGTCAGTTTATTGAAAATACCACTGTATGCTGGACATACCTTTCCTTCCACTAGAAAATCAGTAATACTTTGGTACAAATGAGGCTTTAAATAAGTTGGAGTAGAAAATCACCAATAAACCAGCTTCCATGACCACAAGCAAAAGAGAACCAGTTTTCCAAAAAGTAAACAGGATTCACCCTTTGTAGATGTCTGGTTTGAGACCTATGCCCTTTAAAGACATGCATGGAACAGTGCAGTTACTTAATTTCCATCTATATCCCCAGGTGTTGAGGTTACAGAGGGAAAAAAGATATGATCTCTCCCCTCTGTGAACTCAAAATCTCTGGAGGAGACAGACACATATAATGAACACCAACACACTGTGCTGTTATATTAATAGTCCAAATAAAGTGCTATGGTATTACACAGAGCAAAGAATGAATTCTGCCTGAGCCTTAGGGAAGGCTTCACGGAGGAGGTCACATTTGAGCTAAGCCTTGAAAGATGAGTAGATTTTTTTTTTTTTGTAGTTCAGGTAGGCAGCAAAAGAGCATTAGGCAAATAGGTTAAGGGAGTTGGAGCCATGGAGGATAAGGGTGGTGAGAATATGCCAGGGAGAAAAAAAGGAAGTGACTGATGGCATTATAAGAAATAAAACATTCAAAAGTAAGTCTTACCACATTAGGACCCACTATATGAAGAATCAACCTGAGAAAGGAGATATGTGACTTGAATTCTCTGCGGGGTTCCTTGATTTATGAATCCAGGAAGTGCTCATTTGGAAAAACAGAATCTCTGGGTTTTTGGCCGTTCTCCAATCACTTAAGGACTACTAGGCTTCCTGTTCAATATCTGGCATAAAGTGCCTGGATGGACCTGTGGTTTGCTGTGCCTTCTTTGGACCTCCTGTCCACGAATGAAGCAGAACTCTCCTCCACCATCTGTGATTTAAACCCCTGTCTTAAATTCTCCGCGACACTCCCCAAGAATGACCCCAACCTGTCATTGGGCTGCCCAGCACCCACTTTATCTCTCTGCTAACAAGCAGCTATGCAGGGTCCTTCTCCACCTAGGAAACAGAAAAATATTTTGGTCAAATACAGTATGCTGTATTTGCAGCCACTTTGCCACCTAAGCACACATTTCAAAATTAAAGCACAAATCAAAGGAAGTGAGAGAGAAAGAGAAAGAGACAGATTGTGTGTGTGTGTGTGTGTATGTGTGTGTGTTTTCAAGTACTTCTACCCTGCCTACTTGGGCATCAATTAGTAAATGGTGTGAAATCTCTAGGTTTGTCTGACTGCTTCCATGATTATCTACCTAATACAATTAAAGTAAAACCACTAAATTAGACAATGCATATGTGTGGAATTTCAAGTACCTTTGCAACTTCTAACAAGATAATTATCTACTGCTTAGAACTCTTAAGAAAATTAGTCTAATCATATATTTATAATATTAATGTTTCATATTTCAGAATAGTTTTGAAATTCAACCCAAAACTCATACGGGAAAAGTTATCCTCTCTCACTTTATGTGAACATTATTGTTCCCATTTTGTTCTTTGCGAGTAATTTTTGAAATGTCTTTCATATACGCTTAAATTATGTAAGGGTAGTGCCCAGACAACAGTCATATTTACTTACATCAATTATATATCAATTCATAGATAAAATGTATCAGTCAACATCAAACTCATAGAATGAGAACATAAAAGTTTGGATCTGAGAATTCACGAAAGAGAGTTTTTACACGTAATATATTCATTTTTACTTTCTTCCAGTTGTACAAATGTTATTAACTCAAGATCTTGAACTTGTGGTTACAAATGAAAGCTAAACCTATTTCTTTTGAAAAGTTCTCATTACAAATGAACAAATGATTTAATTCATTAAGTATTTTAATATTGAGCAGTGGTGATTATTGGTAACTTTACCCTTTCTAACACTACAGACTTAATAAAGTAAAAGTTTCTCATTACTGAATATTTACCCACAGAAATGGAAAGGCAATGGTTATTATTTAAAAATAAATCCAAAGTATCCACTGACAAGTAACAGGAAGAACCAACACATAGGTGATTCAAATAAATATTTACTTCCTATATACTCTCTCTCAGATATTGTTACTCCCACTCACATATTATTTCCAGTAAAGGAAAATATGCTGGAGATGGTCAATCTGTGTGAAGCTTATCTGTAAATCCCCTCTGTGGAAAGTTAATCTATCAACACAGACTAATGAGAATTGTTTGACTTCATGTTTAAACTTGGGAGGAAGGTATTAGGATTCTCCACACTCGACTGGAAATAGAACAATCCTCTTATGCAGAGCCCTCTGAGTTTTTTGACTATATCAAATGATATTACGATCTGCTTAGGTTATGGGTTCTCAAGAAGAAGCAATTTTGTTTCCAGAGAACACCTAATAGTGTCTGGAGACACCATCATTACCCAGGGGAGGGAGGGTTCCTGGCATCTGGCGACACCACTAAGCATCCTACCAGACACAGGACAGTATCTCCTGAATAAATTATCCAGCCCAAAATGTCAATAACCACTGCTTGAAAAACTCTTATTTAAATATACTGAAGAATTCAGGTACAACGTCAATATTATCATTTAAAAAAATATACAGATACACCTGGGAGCAGTTCCAGATAAGCTGTAAAAATGAGACCTTGACAATTAATACTTTAACTTTCCTTTTTCCTTCAGCCCCATCCTGCCACACTACCATGATATCTGAATCCAAGGACCCAGTGATAAATTCTATAAGTAGAGGTACTAATAACCTCCTACTGTCTCTCCAAAGTAAGAATCATAACAATATGTAAAGTTACCTTTTAAAAAGTTTACTTTGAGTTCATCAAGCCCACTACTGAAAACTATACAAATTCTCATAATTGTACCTTCAGGCTAAAAAAAAGCAACTGAGGAAACTTAAATATTGGCTATAAAGTACCACCATTATACAATGTGCTTAAAAATTGCTTAAAGTAGTTGAGGAACCACACAGATTAAAGCTCTAAAGAAATCTGGATTACTGTATGTGGAAATATTTACTAAAAGAAATACTACTGCACAATGTAAATGGTAAATGCCAACTGCTGAGCACCTATAGTGTCTTCTCTTAAGGCTCCAAACACAACCTCGGATTTGCCAAGGACCCACAGTATCTAATTTATACTTGGACTGTTGGACACTCCACTTATGCTCACCAATCCATAACCCCCCAAAAAAGACCTTCGGCTCTAAATACCTCTGGAACATTTGGGGGTAATCTAATGAAAGATACTCAATCATAGTAATAATAACTGATATCAAGCACTACTCTAAATATAGTTACATATATTTACTCACTGAATTATCATCAGAACCTGTGAGGCATGTTCTGTTACACATGAGAAACTGAAGCAAAATCCATTTCAGTAACATGTTTGATGTTACAAACTTCAACGTCAGAGCTGAGGTCTGAACCCAAGTGGCCTGGCTCCATATTCTTTTTTTTTTTTTTGAAATAGAGTCTCACTCTGTCGTCCAGGCTGGAGTGGTGTGATCTTGGCTCACTGCAACCTCTGCCTCCCGCGTTCAAGTGCTTCTCCTGCCTCAGCCTCTTGAGCAGTTGGGATTACAGGCGCCCACTACCACATCCAACTAATTTTTGCATTTTTAGTAGAGATGGGATTTTGCCATGTTGGTCAGGCTGGTCTCAAACTCCTGACTTCAAATGATCCATCTGCCTCGGCCCCCCAAAGTGCTGGGATTACAAGTTTAAGCCACTGCGCCCAGCCCCCATATTCTTTCTACTTAGTCACTGCGCTATAAGAAGAACTGAGTCCCTCAGATTTCAAGTACTATGAAATTACCATATCTCCAGAGATTTTCAGGATCCTTGGTTTATCCACCAGATCACTAACTTCCCAGTAGTAAGAAATAAACACACTTCTACATTCATATATGCATACATATAACCTAGGTCTGGATTCACAGCTGCAATTCTACTGGGTTTACACCAAAAACCCCTGAGGTTGTTCTTGAGGTATTCTCACCTTGTAATGGTCACTGCCCTTCTCACTGTTCCCAGTTTCAAGTGGGGGATGTTCAGTGTCGCAGTCTATGCTCTCATTCCCAGTCCCTTTACTCATTCATTCAATGGGAATATAACAACTACCCACTGACTATATGTCCAGCACTGCACTGTGCATTAGCGATACAGAAATGACAAATACAGCTAATCCTTCCAGTAAATTATCAGCTTAAAGCAGGATTTAGACTAATGTAACCTATTACATTTCAATGTGGCAAGGCCTATGTTAAATGTAGAAGCTGGATGCTTTGGGAGTAAAGAGAAAGAAACGTCCATCTCAGACTCTGGAGGTCAAAGGAACTTATCAGAGGAGGTAACATTTTGTGCCTTAAGTCTTGAAAAAGCAGCAGAAAAAGATATTTGCAGGGGGAGAGGGGTAATGTTTAAAAGCATTCCACGCACAAAGAAATGAAGTGGAAATGTCCAAGGTGTAGTTGAGAACTGCAGTTCTCCATACAGCTGGAGAAGAGAGCTGTTGTGAGTGGGGAGTAAGAGATGAGAAGAGCAACTTGAGCAAGGTTCTCAGCATGAAGGGTTATCTTCCCTGCACAGAATTTGGGAATTTGCCCTATAGGCAGCAGGCAAATCTTTTAGGGAATTTTAAGTCCAGGAGGGACCTAATAAAAATCATGAACAAATGTGGCTGAATATCTTAGGGATGGGAGAGAGTGTCAGAGACAGCTCCAACACAGTCCAGAATGGGCCCCCAGGAGAGGCATGAAGATATGATAACTATACTTGTTATGACAAAGACATTAATATGAACAAGCATGTATAGGACAACTGTCCACCTAAAGCTAATTTGAATACCTGATGATTAAACCTGTGACCTTGGTTACAACAATTATCTCTCTAAATATTCCTAGGAATGGTATGTAAAACTATAAGAATACAGTGAAAGCGCCAAAGTCTTCAAAGCTATGCAGAGTAGAAAAGAACTCTATCCATCCCACTCTAATTTGCAAGTCTTCAGCAACACTGATAATGAAAAAGCATTTAACAAGCATTTACCAAATACCCACAACTTTGCTAACCATTTTCATGAATGAAACCTTTAAAAACTAAAGTCAACAATTAAAGGAAAAAAACTAGACCTAAATTAAAATTCTTCACGGGTCAACTAACAAAAATAACAGTAGCATCATCTTATCAACTAAAGTTAATGCAAAAAAAAAAAAAAAAAAAACAGTAGAATTGCAGTTCTTGACAGGTTTATTGAGGTTTGCATGCTTAAGTTACCCACTAGAAGTATTGTTTGAGATTACTGGGAAACCTGCAAAAGGAAATCTGAATGTGATTCACCCACTACGTGATTAAATTTGGCGAGAATGACTTGAGTCATAACCATACATGAATATATATTTGCATTCAAATATAAGTGAAAAGAATTAGGTAATGTAGAGATCTGTTGATTCCCCCAAGTCATCATCACTTTCAACATACTGAAAACATTAAGTTAGAAACAATCAATCTCTTAATCAGAACATTCGGTTCTTTTCAAATCTTTTAACATTAGGGAGTTCAAAGTCAGAGGTGAAATATAATGAATAGATCACTCCGTTGGGTATATGCAGAGGTCTGTGAATTGTATATATGACCTTGTGGATAATGAGCCCTCCCGGTATGTGGTACACCTACTTGATTAGGGATAGAATTTCAAATTCTGTGCTATTGCTTTTGTGAGTGGAATTAAACTTAATGGCACATGAATGTAAATTTTTATGATTTAATTGTAGTCTTTCACAAGAAATGTCCCTTTCATTTTAAAAAGAAAGGGGGAAAGGACAACAGAAACAGTAGCAATAATTTACATGAAAATCTAAAGTCATGTCAAGTTACGCCACTGCTGGCGTTTCTTCTTAAAGTCTTTAGAGGAGGAAAGATGTTCTAATTAATAAAGTCAGCCTTTGCAGGTACAAGCCGTTTGTGCCTCATTCAGACCTGTAACTACACATAGGGAACATTCTGATCAGTTTTAATTTTCTCAGTGCTAAAGCGAAGTTGAAGATTGGTTAATAAGGATACTCAAGTTATATAAGTGAGAGTAGACACATCTTTCTGCGATATATCACACTGGGAGATATTTTAAGGCATCTGACAGTCTGATTTTTAGTGACGCCACATGAACATGTTAGAGCAGGTACTCTGAATTAACTCCTTTTGTCAGAAGACTCAAATTATTTTGCAGCAGTTTCCATACACTGAAGACACTTAGAGAGAATTCCAGAGGCGGCCACGGTGAGAGGGTACTGTTGGTGAGTCATTCTCAGGCCACCTACATCCTGCTTCACCCAGAGCAGTGGCACATTTCTCTACTGGCATATCATCAGCTTCCACGTAAATGAAAGGATCCGTGGCTGAGTATATAAGTAAATAAAAAAAAAAATAGAAAACCACTGCTTCAGTGGAAAAGTACTATAAAATTGTAAAACAGGTTATTAACAGCAAAACAAAAGTGTTTACCTAGAGAAAACCTTACACATGTGATAACCAGATAAATTGAATGTATTTCCAAAATATGGGTGTCTCTATTATAATTTAAACCTGCCTCCAGAAGTCCATCACGCACTCTTTTAACTCTTCAAGTCTTATTAGTTGGTTCAACATAAATGTGCGGATTTGAGATTCAAAATCAGCATTAAAACAACAAAATACACAAACAAAGAAAATACAAAGTTGGTAACATTTAACCAATTTGGATGAGGCTTGAAAAGCAAAGGAAAATTCTACATGTGAGTTAAATATTTAAAAGATCTGGTCATAAGTTCTTGATAACTGGGAAACATTACAAAATATAGCATTTCTCCAAATTCAGTCATTTGCTGTCCAGGCTTCATGACTGTGGTTATTTAGGCCATATTCTTGTTCACTGTTACTTAATATGTTTCTTCAGACACTTAATTTTTTTTCTTTGACTTCAATACTTTTTTTGGTCTGGTCTCAAACAATATAGCCCATGAAATTACAGGTCTAATACAAAATTTAACAAAATTTTCTAATATCCAGTTATCCTTACATAACTATACAAATATTATTAAAACAAAATGTTCAGGTACCACCTAAAAATGGTGGTATATGACTGATGGAAGCAAGTGTCCAGCACATGCTTAAGGATAAGGGTGCTGGCTTCATACTGGCGAGTTAGGATCCTGGCTCCACTGTGCTGCATGACTGGGTCTCAGCTTCCTTATCTGTAAAATGGGAATAACAAAAGTACCTAATTTACGGCATAGTTAAAAAGATTAAAATTAGCTAATCCATATAAATGCTTAAAACAGTGTTTTGCATGAAATTCCTTAGTAAATGCTAGCTATGATGTTATGATGGTGAGAGTGATTAATATTATAGTAACAATGACAGCCAAATTGCAATTATCTAAAGACTAAAGTGACCACTTTTATTTAAAAGTACACTTTAGGATATAAATATACTTAAGAAAATATACTCTCATATTTGATATCTATATTAATATACGCCTTGGTGATATGAAAGCTATTCCACATTGGTTTAAAGCAATTTCACTTTGAAAATATTCATGTGATAATAGGAATCAGACTTTGCCTAAAAATTATAACCTAAATAAACTACCCATTCAGAAAAAAAAAAATAAAAAATTCTAACACGATAGAACATATAGGTCTTTCTGCTACAGTCCAAAAGTACATTAAAATAAAATTACTTACTGTATATAAATAAAAGCTTTACAAATATGAACATGTTGTATTAAAACATTTCATTTGGGAAAAAAATGAGAATTTCTGGTATTTTACAATGGTGTCTTTCTTCATCATTCATGCACTGAAATCTCAGGGTAAGAAAAGGGCCAGACCAGCTCTGAAAGGTTTCAAATATCAAACTATACTATTGTGTCAGTGCCCTAAGATCAATTAGCACCTTTCAATGACAAAAAAGGTTACAGTGAGACTCAGAGGTGCACTCTCTGGAACTGTCTCAAATCACTATATAAATGTGGTTTTGATAACACAAAATGGTTTCTATTTTAAATTAATCAGCTTCATCTCTTTTTCTGGAGGTGTGAAAGGGGTTAGGGGAGTAAGAATAGTGGTGTTCATTTTCAGTATCTCTTTACTAATAAAAACACGGATGGAGAAACACTAAGAATGACAAACTTCAGGCGTAAAATGACGCATCCCCAAGGCATATATTAATGAACAGCTCCACAAGCAATACTGAGTGATGGTAATGTTTACAAAGTCTTCAAACTTCTTAAAAGCAATCAAAGTTGCCTGCACTTCTTTTGAATGTGTAACTCTTGCTCATTTTCTTCCACTTAAGTTCAAGCTAAATGACGCCAAGTTTGGCTCCAAAAATGATTTTAATGAATATGCAGTGTCCCCTTCATTAAAACACATCTAACTATAAGATGTAATATTACACATATTGCATCTCACCCATCTCCAGGGCAAATGCCTGAAATAGCATGTCATTTCATAGTTTAGCAGGAAAAATTCATGAGAGAAGCAGGTACACTCCAATGCCACCCCATTCCCCCGGTGTTGATTTCCTTCACCTAGTAACCATTGTAATAAAATCCCCCAACTGTATTTCTGAATATAATTAGTTTAAGATACTCTACAGGGAGGCACGTTTTAAGAGTTTAGCATTTAGTACATGTAAGAATAATATCCATTTGGAAAAAGAAACTGTCAAGATTATATTCTCACTGAAAAAAAGAAGAAGGTGTTTTGATAGAGGTTTGTTCAGCTCTTCAGTGATAGGATTCAAAACATTTCCTACTTTTGATAGCACGCTTTTCTATTTATTTCTTAAATGAGTGATCTGAAATATTTACAACCAGACAGTACCTAATTTTAGGTTTTAAGTGCTTTAACAGCTCCATGAAATATGATCAGCAGCTGCAATACAGAACTATGGTGAATAAACTCCTTATAAAGAGGGGCCTGTTTTTACTGAATGTCCAGTGTTCTTGCATTTACCTAATAGAAAAAAATGATAATGAGAAAGCACCATAAATACTTGCATTCTTAAATTACTTAACACTTAACTAAGTATTGAAAAAGACTATCTCCCCTCTTCTCGAAATCTGTATAAAACCTGTGAGGTTTTGTGGGGCAAAATAAGTTTGATTATTTGAAAGTCACAATGTGAACTTCCTAACATTCTAACTTTTTATAACAATAGTCATGGTCTTTCTACCATTCTACCTTTCTAAATATTCTAAATAATCTAACTCCAATGCATAAAATTTAAAAATGAAATATCAAGCCATATAAATATATTTTTAGACACAACATCAGTCATTTAGAGCTTGCAACAGAGATTGAAAACATGAAATTGGATACTCTATTTCCCGTGGCTATGTAAAATTTATTTACACCCCAAAGTACAACATAAATAAAAAGGAAACTCTTAGAAATGGAGAACTTGTTTTTCTTTTTTTTTTTAACCCAAAGAGGCTTACTGAAAGAAAAAAAATACATAGCAAAATGACAAGTAATTCATCTGCCAGTCACCCCTCTAAAAAGAAACTTCTATGCAGACAATGCTTTTCTCCAGCTTCCAGAAACCCTCTGAAATTCAGCATCTATTTTTCTTAACAATTAATAATAATGATTATTCCTTTTTATACAATCACTCCTTTTTATACAAATCTTAAGATTTCTAAAATTTTAAAACTTCAACATACTACTTAAAAGAAAGGTTAATGGTGAATACATACATATATGTGAAACGTTTTATTTTGGAAATGAGAAATTCAGTTTCAAATATTCAATAAATATTAATAAAAAGAAAATAACTGAGTAAATCTTATTTTAGTTATAATTGTGAACCAACCTGCAGTTACAATGGTCTTTAAATATTGAAACATACTATTTTCAGGAAATTTACAAAGGAAAACAGGCTTTTGAAAACCATATTGATTTTAGACCTTTACTTCTTATTAAAGACAATTACATACCCCTAATAATCAGAGAAAGGAGCCGTTTTCAACAAATCTAATTATGTTGCTTTCAAAGCTGTAGCTGTCAAAGGCTTTAACATTGTTGTACAGTCATTTCTAAATACTGGTTTAACTTTGAATGACTTACAACTTTTAATCAGGTGGAACAAACTATTTTTACGGTTTATAACAATAAATGTGGGTGTAGTTATATCTGCTTTCGATATTGTTGCCATAAAAATCAGATTCTGGCAGTCTTGCTCGACACAAAACAGTTCGTCTCTTGTTACTATTGCTTTTTGTTTCTTGGGATAACGCTATTTTTAAAAATACACAAATGTCTTTGAATGCAGTCTCCTAAAACGCTCCATATGACGTATCAAATATTTTTTGGGGGGATTCTCTCCCTGCCCCCTCTAGTTTTTGGTTCTTCGGGTTTAAGCATGCCAATAACATTTTGAAAGACCAAAAAAAAAAAAAAAAAGGCACTCATTCTACTTAAAACCAAACTGTACCCGGGAAAGGAATTCAAGTACAATCCTTTCCCTAAGGTTTTCAAAACAAAAACAACGCAACAAACAAACAAAAAAACCATCGTCAACTTTAGATCCTGTCAGTCACCTACGTGTAAGTGAAATTTCAGAAGCTGATGATGGGGAGCCCGCGGTTGTTAAACGCTCCGAAGACTCCCACCTAAATCCCGCAGGAGCCCGCACTGAAACTGACAAACACCCGAGGGTTCACAAAGTGGCCGCAGATGAGAAGAGGAACAAAATGCCATATTCCAGGAGATGTATTTCGCTCCAACAATTACGTTGATCCCAGGGTGCCAAGCCAAAAGGGGTAAGGGAGAAAGAAAACTGTTAAGTATGAGCTCTTAATGTGAAACCTAACCTGTTGGTTCTCTTAGGTATCAGATTTTGGAAGTGTCTGTAATGACAGCCAGGAAAGCAAACTAATGGCCAACGGCCCACTGGGTTTGAACACCAGACTCCTGTTACCTCCTCACAGATCAAGTACACAACACACACGCACACGGAGTTGCTCCACGTGGAACTGCTCTGGAACCAAAACACACGCTTGGGCGCTATTCTGCACCTTGGCAGAAAGGGCAGAGGGACCTGCACCTTCCTCCCCTGCCCTCAGGTTAAGATTCATGAATGACTCTCTAGGCCCGCTCGGGATGGCGGGGAAAGGCGCAGGGGACGCGGTGAGAGAGGACAGTTTCCACACCACCCTCCCGCACACACTCTCACCCCAGGCGCAAACCCGTTGTCTTCATAGGAAGGAGAAAGAGGGGTGGTGGTGAAGGGAGACACTGTCCCCGCAAGCGGGGAAGAGATGACAAAAATTAAATCGCGCTCTCCGCTTTCGCCCCAGCTCTGCCACCCGACTCGGTCCGCAAATTCCCTAATCGCTCCGAACTGTCCAGAATCTTGCAGACAAAGGGAGAAAACTCTTTCAAGTGCTACCAAACGAAAGTTCGGCTTGCTGTACGGCGCAGAATAAAACAAGCACACACACGTCTACTTCCAAACCCCGCTTCAACACGCTAAAAATCCGAACCATTTCAAGTCCCAAAGCCTCCCCAGACCCAGCAGGCTTGGAAGGAGAGAAAAACCTGCTCTCCTCAGCCAGGTCCCTTCCTTTGGAGAAGTTATAAGCCTTCCATGGCACCCGCTACTCGAGCCAATGAACGCGACTGCTCTGACAAGGCGCTTCTAATTTCACCGACCCTGGCAAACTGCAGGAGACATTCAGTCCACGCCACATAAAAACTATTAAAGTGGGATCGCCGCAGTTGAAAAGCCCGATCAGTGCCTGGAGATTAGAATGCGAGCCTTTAAAGTACACACGCATCCGGCACCGGAAAAGCCCAGGCGCCTGTGCCCCTCCGAGGGACTCGAGGTCAGCATCCTCGCGCCTGGACCATCTAGGGGGTCATCAGAAAGTAATACACATCATAAGAGAGATGTGGGGGAGACCCCGATGCGCGCGCCTCTGCCAGGTGGAGGCGGGGTGCAGGTAGAAGCCGCGCGCTGGACTGCTGTATGAACGCCGTTACGCGCAGGCTCCGCGCCGACCCCGGAAGGGACAGGCAGGCTCGGAAGGGACCCCTGGGGCGTGGGGACGTCTTCCAGGGCAGAGAACACCGCTGCAGTCCGAGGGGCCCGGGCCCTCAGGCGTGGGGCTCCCGGCCTCCAAGCGCCCCCCGGGGACGCAGGCGCCCACGCACCGTCCAGCTGCGCGTCCTCAGTTCCCATCGCTCGGCGTCCCCGGCAGAGCCTCGCGCACTTTCCCGGAAAGTTTGGGGGTTCTCCAAACTCAGGCACCCCGGGAGCCCTGGGGCGGGAGTTAGAAGAAGGGGACACTCACCTCGTCGCCCGGTCCGCCTCGGGTTCCCGAAGTATCTGTCCCAGCCGCGGTTCCGTGCGTCCGTAATTAAGTATTTATTCTCGTTCCTTCCAGTGTCGAAGTTTCCCCTTCGCGCTGTGCCTCTGGTGAAAACAGGACATCCCCTTCGGCCACCCCACAACAAATAGCGTACACAAGCGGGGGAGAAGCGGGGCGGGGGGAGAAGCCGGCTCCGAGGGGGAGGAGGAAAGGAGAGGAGCCAAAACTCCGGACTGCGACAGGGGGGAAAGGAAAAGAAAAGAAAAAGAGAGAGAGCGCGCCCAGCCGCCGCGGTCGTCACTCCCTAGCTTTTCCCGCACCTCTTTCCCCCTCTCTAAGGCAGCGACAACTTCACGTGGACAGGATGGAAGTTTTGCGCGGAAGCCGGGAGCGGCCGGAGCGTGCGCCGCGCTGCGGGCAGCCTCGCACTTGCGCACGGAGGTGGGGCGGGGGCGACGTCGTCGCCGGCTACTGCGGGCACTGGAGGCCGCCGGGGGCCTCGGGGCAGGCCGCCAGGGACGCGGGGGTCGGCGGCGCTCGGGGGACCCACTCCGTTTTTATTCGACCTCGGGTGACTGCCTATTGTCATGGTTTGCGATCTCGCGTGGGGACCGCCCAGGGCCTCGGGGCCCTGGATGTCCTGGGTGGCGCCGCCGTAATCTCCGTGCCCTCCGCGCCGCCCCCACCCCGCCCCCACCCGGGCCGACTCGAGCGGCTGCAGTCTCCAGGCTGAGGGGAGGGACCCGCGACCGCGCTCTCCTCGCTGGGTGAGAGAGCCACTGTCGATCCCCACCTGCTTCTGTGGGGCAGCCGCCGGAATTGCCTGGAACTCTCTTGCTACCCAGTTCCCCTGTGCAGGCCACTGCGGGCCCCCTGCCGGACTCCTTTCCACTTACCCCAAGGGAGGAGACAGAAGGGACTTCGCCTACTTGCAACAACGTGAAGTAAAAACCAACCCAGACCAGACTGGGGCGCTTTTTCTGACGGGAGGAAATACCCTTTTCCGTGGAGATATATGTTATGAAGGACTAAGCAGTCTGGGGATAGGCTGTGCTGGAAAGGGTCTGGGCCCCTTCCAGTGCTGGGTGCAGGTATAGGCATCCCTCCCAGACACCCAAAGGTCAAGCAGCAACGACTTACTTCCAAGGCAGCGTCAGAGCTTCCCTAGGCACATTGCTGAAATGACATTTCGTGCCTAAGCCTTCTGCGCATGCATTACGCGCCCACATAGGATTTACGATTCTGTACGCACACGTGTGTATACCACAACCAGGGAACACAGCAATGGTAGCACGGAATAAATAATCCATAAATTTCGCATCCATTTAATCACTTCTTCCAAAAACCTATTGTCTATTTTAGCGGCACCTTCTTTGTCATATTGATAATAAATGTTTTAATTTATTGATAAATCACTGAGTGTCAGTCATTGTATTGGTCACTTATGGTACATGAGTTCATTTAATTTCCATGGCAGCTCTACAGTGGTCATTATTAAGCCGTTATGAAAGATGAGGAAACCAAAGCCCAAAGAATCATGAGTGACTTTTCCAAAGACAAATCCAGTGGTCTCTAATTACAAAGCCTATGATACAACAACGTCTACATTACTTTAGGTGTGGTCTAAGAGATTATAGATTAATTCATAGAAATTACTCCCATTCAAAGAAAGTTTAGTTTTAATATATTCACTAAGTTACGTTCTGAAAAAAAGTTCAGAAAAAGATTTCATCCTCTACTTTAGGTTGGTCTTCTGCAACTGATATGAGCACTGTCCAATTCAAAAGCAGTATCAACACTGAATACTTATGGTTACAATTTATTTTTTAATGAGTGGGGAATTATCTACAATGCTTAAGAGGCTCTAGAAAAGGTGGTGTTGTAAATTTAGAATAATAAAGGCAGTCGTTGCTGCTCTCATCACTTACTGGGTGTTCTTTCCTGCAGATTTATTTTGGAGGGTGTAGGCATTGCCAGGCATAATGTTTCCTTTTCTGGTTCTCAAGGTAGAAAGGGTTCTGGCAGTGGGGTTGGCACAAAGGGAATTTGGAGCATGGTTGAGAGCACAGTCTGGCCTAACGAGGAACGCCAGTTAATATACACTGGAGAGAAAAATATCAATGGACAGATTTAATTAATTTTGCAGGTTTATTTTCTCCATTTCACATGTGAGAAAACTAAGGGCTCAGAATTTTTAGAAGCCTGCTAATAAATGGTAGACCTGAGTTTCAAGCCAGCCTTTATTTGAGTCCATATTCTTAGTCACTGTGATGCTATTATTAGTATTAATCGTATTCAGAAAAATAGTAATTCTTTTTAATGTGTAATATGTTACAAGCCAAATATGCAATTTAAATGTTTTGTGAATCATAGTGTCTAAGAATGTTCTGTGGCTATAGCAAATATCATGTAAGGATTAAGTACAATGATGAATTTAATACTGTCCAAAAAGGCAACAACATTTTGAATTTCATTTTGGCATAAAACATTATGTGCTAGTTTCACCTATAAATAAAGATGGGAGATGCATAATTTGAATAAAATAAAAATTCATACTTTAGCATAAATATAGGGTGGGTTTTCTTAGCATGTTTCTTTGTACCCTTCTAAAGTCAGATTTTTCAGTTACACTGACCTTGCTTTCAAGGTCACTTTGCTCCTGCATGGTTTTTTATACATCTAGATAAGAATACATGTACAGAAATTATTTTTAAAATCCAGAATAATATATTAGTTATTTGACTTCATATTACTACCTTCTAATAGTTGTCTTAAATATACATATATTAACATGGACACCACTAGGTGTCAGATAAAACGTCAATTTTCAGTCCACATTTGAAATAAGTTTAACATAGGTAACAGAATTTTAGGGTTATAAAGGCAAAAATGTATTGTTTGCGTAAATGAGGCCTTATTTCCAGCATTTACATTGAATATCACTTTTATAATTATAGACATATCACCTATAATATTATTGACTTATATGTATCTTTAAATAATCTATTTTTATTAAATAAGTGTATCTGGCCGGGCGCGGTGGCTCAAGCCTGTAATCCCAGCACTTTGGGAGGCCGAGAGGGGCGGATCACGAGGTCAGGAGATCAAGACCATCCTGGCTAACATGGTGAAACCCCGTCTCTACTAAAAAATACAAAAAAAACTAGCCGGGCAAGGTGGCGGGCGCCTGTAGTCCCAGCTACTGGGGAGGCTGAGGTAGGAGAATGGCGTAAACCCGGGAGGCGGAGCTTGCAGTGAGCTGAGATCCGGCCACTGCACTCCAGCCCGGGCGACAGAGCGAGACTCCGTCTCAAAAAAAAAAAAAAAAAAAGTGTATCTGATAAAGGACTTTTTTATAGTCACCATAAATGGAAAACTAATAAAACCCGCCGTGAATAGAAGATGATCTTGCAAAGGAAGCTATATTGTAGAAATAAAAGTTATTTCTCGTGTACCACCTAAAATTATCTCACATACAGTTTGAGAAACATTGGTTTAAAGAATTACATTCCGGCCGGGCGCGGTGGCTCAAGCCTGTAATCCCAGCACTTTGGGAGGCCGAGACGGGCGGATCACGAGGTCAGGAGATCGAGACCATCCTGGCCAACACGGTGAAACCCCGTCTCTACTAAAAATTACAAAAAACTAGCCGGGCGAGGTGGTGGGCGCCTGTAGTCCCAGCTACTCGGGAGGCTGAGGCGGGAGAATGGCGTAAACCCGGGAGGCGGAGCTTGCAGTGAGCTGAGATCCGGCCACTGCACTCCAGCCTGGGCGACAGAGCGAGACTCCGTCTCAAAAAAAAAAAAAAAAAAAAAAAAAAAAAAAAAAGAATTACGTTCCATATGTCCCTCAGGTCTCCAAGAGATATTTTCAAGCCTCCCCTTTTCATTACCGGAACAAAATTGTTGAGTCCAAGTTACTTTGAGGTATTGCTTTTTAAATTCTGTGCTTATTTAATTATTGCTTTTCTTGTCTAAAGTATACTTGAAGTCTCTGAAGTTGAGGCATCTTTTTAAAATTCATGTATTATTTATTGTTTTGCTTACTATCTTATTTGTGGTAAAATGTAAACAATTCGTAAGTACACAATTAAGTAGCAAATCACTTTCCTGAAATATTGTACCAGTTACTCATTACCCTTCCCCAGCATCTATTAGCCCAGTAGTGCAATACAGTACAGACAATGAAGAAGAGAAGGAAAGTAGAACAATGGAAGAAACGCAAAGGGCCTAAAAGGACACGTGGGGGAAGCTGAAGTCAGAGACCTGCTGCCAGATTCTTGAAGTGATTCAAAAACACCAGTGGGCCCTGCATGACATGAGTCAGGATCTCAGAATATTCGTACATGTTCAACTCAGTCTGAAAAGGGATGTGTTTTGGGAGCAGTGGGGAGATAAAAAATATAATACTTTATTGTGTAAATCAGTGGAAATATGAGATTCACTTATTAGCAATTCCCTTAACCAACTCCTCTGGAATGGGATGCCTCTGCGGTTACCATTTACTATTTGTTTATTTTTCAAATGTGCATGGCACTGTTTTGGCATTAGATTTTGTGTAAGTCAAATTAAACAAACACAGCACTCTAGGAGCTCATAATCCAAAACATAATTTTTGTTTTAATGTCATTTAAAAGCAACCTTAAGGGGAAAACCAGGTCATCACTTTAGTAAGAACAGATTTTAGGCTAAAAAATGGTATAAGACACTAAATTTATCAAAAAAGAATACAGAGGACTGGATGCTTATAGAAGTAATCCCAAAGTAAATCTCTTGAGCACCTTTTGGTATATCTATGAACTCCAGCTGGAAGTTTACACAATTTTTCAAAAATACAATAATTCAGTTGTTTCTTAGTAAATTCTAAGCCAAACCATTTGAGCTTTGGAAGTATGAAGTTTTAAAGACCAACCTTAATATGAACAAGGTTGAACAGTCTTTTAATCTACCTCTCTACTGATGACAGACTACAAGAATGAATGAAGATAAAATATGATTGCCCAAGTTCTATGCTGCCGGTTTTCTAAAATCTATAAATAAACACACTTTCTGAGTAATTTTGTGCAGACAGATGAAGCTTAAAAAGGTTTCTACTAGTTTGTGAAAGTGAAGAAATCAAATCTTCAGGGGACCTGCTAAATTTCCTCATTCTTGGCAGGGCCTCTAAAAGAAAGGAAATGCACATTTTCTGGGAGACAAGTTCATTATATTTACTTTTAGATTTTCTCTTGAAAATTCTCTCCAGTTGAATCAGTTTAGTAGCATGTTAGGCAACTCTACTCCTTCTTCCATGCTTACACTCCGCTCTCAGATGTTTATAAACAGATATCATGCTCACTTTTAAGTCATGTTAGCCACGTTAAACAAATATAAGGCCTTTTAATCTTGTGGCAGTTCAGTCTTTACAAACCCGTAATCATTCTTATTGCTTGTCTCTGAACTATTTCCAGTTTCCTAGATGTTCATTTTTGTTAGTGGTATCCCACATTGAATGCATTGTTCCAGGTGTGGTCTCATTAACATATTAGAATGAGTCCAGATTTTTTTCTTTGGTTGCATTATATTTTTGCCTCACTTTGAATTCCTACCAACATATGCTACTTTCATATTCTAACAACTTACATGTAATTTCTTTTTCTATTTTCACTTCACACAATATTTTTCTTGGCATACTAATCAATTCAGATTTCCCAAGTAATTTGAATGAACATTTAAAAATATTAATAATAGTCAAAATATGAACAATATTACTTTCTTGTCCCTTCGAATTCAATAGCATATAGTCACCCACATTTCAAAATAGGAAAGATTTAATTAACTTCTTTTCATAATATCCCATGTCCACTAGTTATGATTGGAAAGTCTCCACATATACAATTCAATGACTGATGGAAGGAGGAATATGACTTTATGGCAGACAATTAAATCGATTTGATGCTTCTAAAGTAATACATTTGGCATGATTAACTCTAGGACCAATTGCATAAAATCTTAAAGTTAGGAACACTGATAAAGTGCAACAATCTACTTGTACTGAATACTTCTGAATAAGAATATTATAATATCAATGAAAAGTATAATGAAAGCTTTTCAATGTGTCTTCTTTCCACCATATTTAATAGTACACTTGGAAACAATTGCTTCAATGTTTTTCCATTTTGAGCATATATTCTCAGCACCCCCAACACACTTTAAAATGACTTTTCCTGTTCACCGGATTCCTTTATTCCACCACCAACTTTCTCATAAAAAGTGATCAGCCCTCAGTGTATCTACTTGGTGACTCTTCTTTAATCCTAGAAATTTTACTTCTGCTCCTGTTCCTTTACTGAGACTACTCTCTTTAAGGTATCATCAATGGTCTCCTATTTAGTCATTCCTGAATCTTCAACATCTTTGATGTCCAAGAAGCATTTGATATTATTGACAGCAGTCTTCTGTTAATTCCCTTTTCAACTTTCACAATTCCCTATGACTGCTGTTATTTGAGATTCTACAGAGATTCTTCTTTCTTCTTTTTCTTTCATTTCTTTCTTTCTGTCTTTTTATTTTTTTGAGACAGAGTCTCACTGTCATGCAGGCTGGAGTGCAGTGGCAGAATCACAACTCACTGCAGCCTCAACCTCTTGGACAGCCTCCTAAATAGCTGGGATTACAGGCACATGCCACCACACCTGGCTTTTTTTTTTTTTTTTTTTTTTTTTTTCTGAGACAGGGTTCCACTCTGCTGTCTGTTGTGGTCTCAAACTGCTGCTCTTAAGTAATCCTCCCATCTTGGCCTCCCAAAGTGCTGGGATTACAGGCTTGAGCCAGTGCCCCTAGACTCTTTTTACTTAATGACACTCAAAAATGGACTTAGACACAGGTTCTCTTCTCTTTCTTCACAATGCTGTCTCCTTTGATTCATCCTGTAATCTCTTCTTTCACCTTTAAATAGGTGGCTTAAGAACATGAATGTCCTTCCCAGAATCCTGGTTATCTTCACTTGCAGGTCAAGGTACTATCTCAAGCTGAACATATTCCCCATCCTCTCCATCTGTTTTAGTCCATTTTCTGTTGCTTATAAAGTATACTTGAAACTTGGTAATTTATAAAGTAATTTATTTATTACAAGGGCTGAGAAATCCAAGATCAAGGGGCTGCATCTGGTAGGGACCTTCTTGCTGGTCCTTTGTTATAAAAAAAATAGATGCTTAAGTGAAGGATGTCTAAATTCTCCAGTTTATAACCCAATTCCAATACAGCAGCAAACATTTAGTGTGATGAGAAACCTTCTCTGGTATTTAATTTGTTTTGAGAGAATGCCAACTGATGTAGCCCTTTGGGCAATTTGCTATACCTCTAAGCTTATTGTCTCTCTTTTGTATTCTACAATTCCATGTTTTGTTTTTTACTATTCCACATTAGCAGAGATGAAGTGGTCTGCTTATGTACTATAATTTGAGATCTGTGATAAGCAATTTGAACTTTATAATATAATATCAAAAGCAGTCTATAAGTTCAAAAGAGAAAATAGAAAGATTGGGGTGTGTGGCCCAGAGGGGAGCTTGAGCACAATCCACTGAGACAGAAAGCTTTACATCTACAAGAGAGATGACTGGATTAGAAAAAGGCAGAGGGAAAGTGTTATGGTTTGCATGTGTGCCTCAAGTTTCATATATTGGAAACTTAAATTCCATATTCATGTGTTGATTAGAGGTGGGTCCTTTGGGAGATAATTAGGATTAGATATGGTTATTAGGGTGGGGCTCCCATGATGGGACTAGTGACACTATAAGAAGAAAAAGAGAAATCTGAGTTGACAAGTACACTCTTGCCCTCTTTGTCAATGGATGTCCTCCGCCATGTTATGAGGCAGTAAGAAGGCCCTTAGCAGAAGCCAACCAGATACTTGTGCCATTCTCTTGGACTTCCCAGACTCCAGAACAGTGATCCAAATAACATTTTTTCTTAATAAATTACCCAGCCTTAGGTATTCTGTTAGAGCAAAGTAAGGCAGAAAATTGGTACTGAGAAGTGGGTCTATTGCTAATAATGAATACATGAAAATGTGGAAGTGTTTTTGAAACTAGGTAATGGACAGAAGCTGAAAGAGTTTGGAGGAGCAGGCTATAAAACCTTATGTTGTTGTGAATGGAGCATTAAAGGAGATTCTGGTGAGAGTTCAGAATAAAAGAAGACTGGAGAAATTCTGGAACTGCTTAGAGATTATTTAAATTGTCATGACCAGAATGGTCCTAGAAGTATGAACAATAAAGGCAATTCTGACATGACCTCAAATGGAACCAAGGAACAAAGTGTTGAAAACTGGAGCAAAGGTCATCCTTGCTATAAAGTAGTTAAGACATTGACTGTATTGTGTTCATGTTCTGGGGCATTATGGAAGGTGGAACTTAAAAGCAATGCACTAGGATTTTGGGCAGAAGAAATTTCTAAGTAGCAAAATGTTCAAGATGCTGCATGGTGACTTTTGGCCACTTACAATGAGATTCAGAGCAAATAGATGGTTTAAAAACAGAATTTATAATGAAGGGTGAAGAATAACATACAAATTTGGAAAATTTGCAGCCTCAAAATATAAAAAACAATTAGAGGGCTGGGCACAGTGGCTCACGCCTGTAATCCCAGCACTTTGGGAGGCTGAGACGAAAAAATCATTTGAGGTCAGGAATTCGAAACCAGCCTGGGCAACATAGTGAAACCCTGTCTCTACTAAAAATACAAAAATTAGCCAGGCATGCTGGTGGGCATCTGTAATCCCAGCTACTCAAGAAGCTGAGGCAGGAGAATCACTTGAACCTGGGAGGTGGAGGTTGTGGTGAGCTGAGATTTCACCACTGCACTCCAGCCTGGATGACAGAGCTAGACTCCACCTCAAATAAACAAACAAACAAACAAAATAATTAAGATTGCTAGAAGGGAGCCAGAGGCTATTCATGAGGACAATGGGAGAAAGAGCCCAAATGTATTTGAGAGATCTTCAAAGCTGCCCTTCCTACCAGAGAGCCCAGAGGCCAACAAGGGCAGAATAGTTTCTCAGGATGAGCTCAGAGCTCATGCTACCCAGATGCAGCTCATACCACTGGCCCAGATGCAGCTCATACCGCTGCTTCAGAGGGTTTAAGCAGTAACACTTGGCAGTGTCCACATGATGCTAATTCTGCAGGTGTGCAGAATGCAAGAGCTGTGGGGCCATAGTAGTCTCCACCTTGATTTCAAAGGATGTATAGAAAAGCCTGGGTGCCCAAGCAGAGACTTGTCACAGGGGCAGAGCGTACTGAGAGACCTCAATAAGGCAATGCTGAGTGGAGGTGTAGGGTCAGAGTTGGAGCCACCCTCAAGCCCCCAGAACTGTGGGGCCACTGGCAAACATTCAATGCTTGCCTGCCTAGGAAAGTTTCAGGAATCAGTGTGTGACTCCAATCTGTGAAAGCAGCCATGTGGGCTGAGCCCAGCAAAGTCACAGGAGTGGGGTGGCCTGATGCATTAAGGACACACCCCCAGCCTCAGTGTGTCCAGGAAGTGGCACATGGGGTCAAATAATTCATTTAAGGCTGAATTATTTTCAGCTTAACAATTTAATGTCTGCTCTTCTTGTTTTCAAACTTGGTTGGGGCCTGTTATTTCTTTCTTCTGGCTAATTTCTTCCTTTTCAAATAGGAATGTGTACCTTATGCCTGTTCCACCATTATGTCTTGAAACTAGATAATTTGTCTTGATTTCATAAGCTCGCAGATGAGACTTTGGACTTTGGACTTTTGAGTTGATGCTGGAATGAATTAAGACTTTGGGTCTATGGGGATGAAATGAACGTATTTTATGTGTGAGAAACGCATGAATTTTGGGGGTCAGAAGCAGAATGCTATGGTTTGATGTGTATCCCAAATTTCATGTGTTGGAAATTTAATCCCCAAATTCCTATGTTGATTGGCAATGGGTTCTCTGGAAGATAATTAGGATTAGATCAGATTATAAGGTTGGGGCCCCCCATGATGGGGCTGGTGGCTTTATAAGAAGAGAAAGAGAGACCTGAGCTAACAAGCATACTCTTGCCCTCTTGTCATGTGATGCCCTCCACCAGGGTTATGATACAGCAAGAAGGCCGTCAGCAGTAGTCAACCAGATTCTGCTGCCATGCTCTTGGACTTCCCAGCCTCTAGAACAGTAAGAAGTGAATTTCCTTTCTTTATAAATTACACAGTCTCAGTTATTCTGTTATAGCAGCACAAAACAGACTAAGACAGGAAGGATTAAGGTTGGCTGCGTTTAATTCTTCTCTCTATTTACAGTGCTTTGCCTAGGGCTGGGGACAAAATAAGCACTCATTATTATTGTGTTGAACTAAGTGAACTCATTCCAGTTGCAGTGTCTTGCTAACGTGATTTAACTTAAAGTGAGCCATAGCTACCCATCTGAAATGAGAAGATGATCCCTAAAGATGCTATTTCAAGACGAAATGGGACTTTTTAATTTATAAAGTGATATATACCCATGTGAGATGAAACTTTAGGGAGGCCATTGTTTTATTGCTCCTCAGTTCTGCCTCACCTGAGTATTTGAGTGGTTACACTGGTGTAGCATTTTTCTTTCTCATTAATGTTCATATAAGCAGTGGTCTGCCCAGGTATCCAAGAGTGAGAGAATGGGGACAGCCTTCCCAAGGGGGACTGTGTTGCCACTTGGCCAGTCTGAGCTCCTGCCCTAGAGGACTCTACCTGCTGGTATCTGGAGTAGCAGTTTCCTGGTTTCCAAAGCCACACCTTCTACACCTACTTTTAAAGCTTAAAATTTCCTCTGATTATATACCCTGTACTTGCCGCACACCTAAGAATAAATTTACAAGTCCCTTACAGACCTCTTCCTCCCTCTGTCTACAAGAACAGAGGAAATGCAAAACTCCTCTGCAAATGCCAGCTCCACCATCTGAGTCCAGGCACTCCAAATACGAAAACTCCCTGCCTTGAGTCCCTGTATTGCCATGCTCTGTCTGCTCTTGGAGTGTCAACATCTGCCACCATCATACCACCCATAACCCATGATGCACTGCAAAGCCCATGCACCATCATCAAGGGTAGAGACAATGGACTAACAGCAACTGACACCTATGGCTACCTCATCTACCTACACTAGGAGCATCCCTTGAGAATGTTCACATCTATAATCTCCCTCATCTGAGCTATCAAGTGAATTTGGACTATTTGCAGCTAACATATCTTGGAATAAAACCTCTGAGAGAAAAAGAAAAAGAAAACAAAAACAAATCAGCAGGCAATCTAAATTATAAAAATAGATTATTTGTTCCCATGAGAGTCAAGGAAGCTATTTTAATTTTGAATTTATTAAAAAAAGAAACTCATAAACATCTAATACTTTTTTCCCCAAAATTGGCCCTATTGCCAAAAAGTTGTTTTTAACTGCCAGGGAGGAAGCCACCTGGGACACCAGTCCAGAGGAACTTGAGGACCTGGTGGCAATGCATTTCCTAGTTTCTATCCTGGGTTTCAGGATATCAAATTTCTCTCTTCTTTCCCTGGCAAATTCTTTTCTTAGTTCTCCTACTTGAGGACCAGTTCTTTGCTGACAAACCTCATGCTGGAATTTTCTTCTCCTTTGGCTTCTGTGGGTCTGCTCTGGCCTCAGTCAACTCCAGCTTCCTGACCACTCTTTCTTTGTCTTTTTACTTAAATCCTCTCTGGCCATTTAAAGGTGGATACTCCTTAGCATTCTGCTCTTAGCATTCAAGGATGCTTATTTGAAATAAGGAAGTACAAAGATAAACCATGCATAGTGCCTGTCTTCCAGAAACTTTTAGTCTAGAGCAGAAAATTAAACATTTAAAAATTGTCATTACATGGGGGAGAAAGTGTCGAGCTCCTAAAGAGAAACATTGACAAACATGTTGTTTTAGTTCAGAGCAGAGAGAATTTGCTTCCAGCTGAAGGAATGAAGGAGGTATCATTTGGACCTGGCCTGAGATCATGAAGACTATTTATGCTTAGAAATATGTACAATTCAATATAACAAAAACAGGAATGGTTGTCTGTCTCCACCCTCCCCAAGACAAGATACTCTTCTCCCTAAGTTCCTTTATATTAATGGGTGCCAGTCACTAAAGTTAGAAATAAGTGCATTTATTGCTTGGCCCCGTTCATCCAGTCGGTTGCTAAAACCAGTAGTTTCCAATTCTGCAATAAGTTGTATTTTGTTTCTCCTTAGTATAAGCTTTTTAATGCCATTTTAATCTGGGCCTCATTTACTCTTACATAGGCTATATGTTTGGGTCAATTCTCAGATGAGTAAAATTAAAAGTAGTTTTCTATTTCCAAATAGCAAACATTGCAGCTCATCAAGGCTCACACACATTTCACAAATTAAACCCACAACAGCACTGTTTATACATTTAGTTCAATGTGCAAACAATGCCTCATTGAGGGTTGTATTTCAAAACAAATAAAAACTTGCTCCAGTTTCTTTTTCATTTCATTGTAACTTTGAAGTGTGTGCTTATATGAAAGAGTTAGCTTTTCTTAGCTATCACCGGTCTGTGTACTATGAGTAACTAGTTAGATTAACTCCTAGTTTAACTTTACTACTTGTTGTGAAGTCTACAGATTGTACCTTGGTGCCTCTCTTGATCAAACATAAAAGATAATATTTTTTCAATCCACATTTCACTTAGATCTCTTAAAACATTCAACATTAAATCTATTATGTTAATATCATCAGTATATCTGTTAAAGTAGTGGTAACATACGAGTAAATTTTCAAGTTAAAACTCATAAGGGATCATTCAACTTAGTACTTACGAAAATTTTATATTCTCAAGGATTGCACACCATTTTGAAAATGAGTATCTGTGAATTTCCTCTTGTTTTAAAAATTACTATGTAACCTGAGATTTGAGATGGCCTAATAAACAGAACAACCTTCTCTGCCTATTAATTTGACCCCAGAATTCTAGTTTTTATTAATAACCCATTCTTATGTATGAGTTAATCTGTACTTTCAAAAATCTTCCTTTCTTGCAAAGACTGTTCCCTCATTGTAATATTCTTAAATGCTTCCTCATGACTTTATTACTTGATTAACTTTTACTACAAGGCCTCTGGAACTTTCTTCTGAGGCAACTGAAGAGCTTCAACTGTTGTATAAAATAAAGAAATGAATACACATAAAACTCCTTAAAGACGATTGCCTTTTGTTTGGATCTTCCCAAATCCGCTAAGATTTTTCATGAAGTATGGTCACCAAAACTCTTACCACATTCTAGATGCAGGTGAACCATAATTCTGAGCAAGGCTACAGCAACTATTTCTCTTATGTTTCTAATGTATTTCTTAACAATGTCAAGAAGTAGCAAAATACTTTGTGATCATTTCACCAGTCTGGGGCCAATGTCTAGGGCCAATGTCCTCAGGAAAGCATCTCATTACAATAGCTATTTCTCCAGGGTTGTAACCAATAATTTAGAAGACATCATCCCAAAGTATTGTTTGTGGTCCTTTTTGCTAAGTCTAACTTTCAATTTACATCCTGAAATTCACCTGCATAGAGTTGTTCATGCACACAACCTTAAAACATTCTTCTGAATGTTTACTTGGCATTTTACAAAGTAGAATGGCTTAATATCACCTAAAAGATTAAATACTTAATTGAACACTTCTCCCTTTAGATACTCAAAAATATTACATGTCTATTCTTTATTCGAGTACCCTGTTTGATACCAAACCTTAAATGTGCCATTTATCCTATTTTGTTTTCCAGCTAGATATCAGTATCTATGTCAAAAGAAAATCTTCAGTTCTATTATCTAAAATACAATCTTTGATACAGAAATTATTTAGCTCCTAAAACAAAAAAAAAAAAAGCAAAAGCAATACCAAAAAATGAGTGGTTCTTTGTCCAAATTAGTTTGTATTTCAACATTTATTCCAGCGATTTTTATGCTATTTATGTCATTTTTGTGTTTATAATTTGGAAGTGAGATTCATAAGTGTATTACACTTTTTACAGTCCCCTCAAAAAACTTTTCAGTAATTGGGAATCATATTGGACATCTGCCAGATACTCAACACCTTCACTGTAATGAAAGATGATATGTTATGTCCAACAATTGCATTGCCCAATTTCATTATTAAGTGTCTTCAGATCTCTCTAATCTATTCTGTGTGGTCCTGGTAATTTATCTTTATGGTTTCATATCAAGGGAAAGAGGAGTTGGAAAGGGGGCTGCCCAATTAGTAGAAGGTAGAAGGAGCTGGAGGTAGGGTTACATACAGTAGTTAGATGCTGATTCTAGTTGCAGTCATAGCTAAGAATATCCATTTCCCACTTTTATCAATAATTCTTTTGACAGAAACCATAACCCATAGTCATTTAACACTAGCTCAGGACCTGGTACATAGTAGGAACCAAAAAACCTATTTGTAACAAACAAGTAAATGTTTGTTACATAAATAAATGAATCCAATCTCAAATTTAGAACTTGATAGTGTTGATACTTTCTTACGTTTCCCTGAAGCCACTGCTCCTGTATTTTGGGGGGGTCATGATTGTTTACCTTTTGAGAGTTCTATATCATGGAACAACAGTATTGCTCTGATATACCTTAATCTGAATAGTAGTGTTTCTTGAGGGAGGGAGGGGGTGGTTCTTTGTGTGTGTGTGTGTGTGTGTGTGTGTGTGTGTGTGTGTGTGTACAAAGTGAAAGTTATTAAGGGCTCAGTATTCATAAAACAATTGGCTTTTATGCTACTTTGGTTCAAGTTTTAAATTTAATAACTCTTAATTGATGTCACATAGATGAGAGAAGAGGCTAGGATGATTAGAGAATACATACAAAATATCCAAATATTTAATGATACTTTAAGTTTTTCATTGAAATTTACTACTTTGAGGCCGGGCGCGGTGGCTCAAGCCTGTAATCCCAGCACTTTGGGAGGCCGAGACGGGCGGATCACGAGGTCAGGAGATCGAGACCATCCTGGCTAACACAGTGAAACCCCGTCTCTACTAAAAAATACAAAAACTAGCCGGGCGAGGTGACGGGCGTCTGTAGTCCCAGCTACTCGGGAGGCTGAGGCAGGAGACTGGCGTAAAAACCCGGGAGGCGGAGCTTGCAGTGAGCTGAGATCCGGCCACTGCACTCCAGTCCGGGCAACAGAGAGAGACTCCGCCTCAAAAAAAAAAAAAAAAAAAAAAATTTACTACTTTGAATGTACTCATTTGGCAAAGAATGACCTTTTGGCTCTGCAGATTATTATTTCTATAACACTAAATGAGTGTCAAGAAACTAATCCTCCCAGCACACTTATAGAAGCAATAATGGTACAAGTTGGTTATGAGCTGCTTTGATAGGTACTGTAAAGCCCTTTAGTCTTTAAAGAGTCCTGGCATTGGGTAACTTTAATTGTTGGTTTCAGATGTCAGTCTCCATCAAGAACACAGCTGGATACTGATAGGTGTCACTTGGGAATAAGCATTTTGGATAACTTTGAAGTCAATTGGACTGAACATGAAAATTTTATAGTTAGTGGCAGATTTAAGGTATATTTAAGTAAAGTATCACTTAAACCAATTACATTAAAAACTACCCAGAATAAAAAACCTCAAAGGAAAATTCTCCTCAGTGGCAAAGTGTTAATCAAATAAACCAAGAAAACATTTTTCCCATACCCATAATTTCCATGCTTTGGGTTGCTCTCATTTGGAAGCAGCCTGTTTTGACTCTTTCCATTTCATTTCTAACCATCTTCAGTTTTAATACAGTCATTTGGAATAGTAGCATACCCAGGACAAGGGCAAAAGTTGTTCTGGTTAAGTACGGCCGGGAGCACATGCCTTGGGAATTCCATCTGTGCCTGATTGTGACTGATCACTCTCGTGTTCACTGGAAAATGTGAACCTCCCTAGAAGAGGCAAGACTAGTGCCTCTTGGTCCTCTGAATTGTCTGATTTATAAGAGAGTGGGTTAGGAGTGATTCACTTACTCTCTAAAGGGTGCAAGAGGACAGCAGGGCTATATTCTCTCAGTGATTGCAATGCTTCAATTTTGTTTCCTACTAGAAGGTTAACATATATCAGTTTTTAATTGAATAGTGATTTATAGCAGAATTTTAGCACCCTTGAATCAAAATGGAAAGTAACATAATATCGAAGTCCATGAATTCTAAATCAGTGAGCAGATCTAAGTGCTAAACTAAGATCTAAACTAAGTTTAATACAGTTAACAGTGCTAAACTGAGTGCAATGTGCTGGCATCAGACAATGAATTGCTGCTTTACAAAAGGCAGAATAAAGAGCATAAAAGAATAAATAATATGTAAATTGGTTGACTTCAATGTGTCATCCAAAGTTACTTCCACTATGTTCCCAAGTTTTCAAGCTCTTCTTTACTACTTTAGTATAAATAACTTTGTGTGAACTCTAGATAAATCACTTCATGTTTTATTCCCTCAATTTTCTCACTGTAGGCATTCTCTGTAATACTATTAGACAGCTTCTTCTGTTCTCCAATGGGATCACGGAGAAACTTTTGTTCCAAACTTTTTGTTGTTGTTGTTGTATTACTGGTATACATAAAGAGCAAAGTGAATCCGGGGGTGATGACTGTTTTATGGTTATCTGCCACTAAATCACATTTAAGTTTATCTCATCATCCAATTGTAAGCCAGCTGTGAAACAAATAAATTTGTTATTTTTTTGGTAAATAGAGATGCAAAGACGAAATACATAAATGGAAGCTGTGTAGTAATAGAGGCTATTATAAACATTATCCAGGCACAGAGTCGGAAGAGTGACATGTATTTTAAGATATGTATCTATCAATGAGCTATGCAGTTCTTCCTAATGATTGGTGATGACATTTTATAGCTTTAGCATTGAACTGTGTCTTTTGCCCTTAGTATTTTCTCTTTGACACATGGACCAGTAATCATAATAGAAGGAGCACTACACTAGAATTCTGGGTATAAGTTTCCCTTCTGTCACTATTTGTTGTCATTTAATCTCTGTGTGTTCAGTTTCCTGATATGCAGAAAAAGGGGATCCAGGTCAGTGATTTCTTTCTAAGGCCTACTCCAGCATTAGTGTTAATTTTCCTCTTCTCACCTTTTAAAGTTGCTTGTTTGCCAACCAATGAATAAGCATTTAGTTGTTGCCTAATATGTACCTAGGTTGGATCAATTTCTTAGTGACTAAATAAATCTGTTTCCCAACTGAGGCCAGGGCTATAAATGGCAAGTAAATTAAACCAATAGCATAAAGACTGCTCTACTCAGATTTCTCCAGGTTTTCTGTGAAGTGTAACTGAGGGTCAGGAAGCAACTGCATGCCTGGATCCGGCTGCTAATTTAACATCAGAGAGGGCCTGTGCTAATCCAGGATAATTACTTTTCAGGTCCAGCTTATCATGGGTGTGCAAATATGGCTGTCTTTCAGATAGTGTTCCCTAACAACTTTCAAGTCATGGCGGGGAGGGTGAGATGGGAGTCATGTTAGCAGACATAATTACAGGTAGTGTAAAAGTATTAGCATTTCAATGAACTCACACAAAATATGCTGTGTGTGTGTGTGTACCTATGTTTATGTGCAAGTGATATGTTTAATCAGGACTAGGATTGCCATGGGCTATATAGTCATTGATAGGTTGAATGATTTGATCTATTAAAAAATGCACTTTCCCCGGATG
This sequence comes from Trachypithecus francoisi, assembly GCF_009764315.1. NCBI lineage: Eukaryota > Metazoa > Chordata > Mammalia > Primates > Cercopithecidae > Trachypithecus > Trachypithecus francoisi. Next base: position 83,790,016 of record NW_022681460.1, read on the forward strand.
TCTCACTTGCAGTTTTGTAAAGGATTCTCCAAATCCCACCATTCAGAATTGGTTCCTTTGAGTCCAGTCAAGATTTTCTTGTTCCCATGAACATATCTTTAGACAGGTGGTTCCATAATCTTTAAAGCTAACTCAATGGGACTTTTTTCTTTCCAAATGAAATCAAAGTGGGTCACATTTTAAGAATGTATCATACAATAACGATGTGAGATAGGGAAATACAGTGTTTGACTGGCCTGGGAAGGATAAGGCTGGGAGAAGTGTCATGGTGAAGATAAATGGAAACCAGGAAGGATCAGCAGGACAGCCGAGAACTCCAGGAGAGGAAAATGAACAAAAAGGGGAAATACAAGGATAAAAATACACATATTTAGTCCACACCCTGTTGTGTTTATAGTCCATTGCTGGCTTATGTTTACATCTTGGGTGTGTGTGTTTTTTTTTTTTTTTTTTTTAGATGAAGTCTCGCTCTGCCGCCCAGGCTGGAGTGCAGTGGCCAGATCTCAGCTCACTGCAAGCTCCGCCTCCCCGGTTCACACCATGCTCCTGCCTCAGCCTCCGGAGTAGCTGGGACTACAGGCGCCCGCCAACTCGCCCGGCTAGTTTTTTGTATTTTTTTAGTAGAGACGGGGTTTCACTGTATTAGCCAGGATGGTCTTGATCTCCTGACCTCGTGATCCGCCCACCTCGGCCTCCCAAAGTGCTGGGGTTACAGGCTTGAGCCACCGCGCCCGGCCATCTTGGGTGTTTTTGGTAAAACGTTGCCTCTCTGATTCCTTGAGTACTTAAGGGATTTCATTTACATTTATGCCACTTGGGAACTTGTGTGAGGCAGTTTTCTTATTAATTCTGCTATCCTATTAATTAGGATGCACAGATCGATTTATTGATTTCTCTAAATCTAATGTAGAGATAAAAAGTTACTTTTTCTAAGTTCTAATTCTAAAAAGATCAATGACTAAAGAACAAGTAGATGAAGAAGAATACTACCAAAATTCTAGCAAAGTTTACAGATAAAGGACATGTGTTAAAGCTCTATGTTGTAATTTGTATATAGTAAAGTATGCAGCAATATTAGCCAACTTTGTTCTGTGCTTAGTCCATGAGTTACATAGTTAATCTCTTTTAAACCTGACAACTCTAAAAGATAGATGCTGTCCTTAGCCCATTTTATAGGTGAAGAAACTAAGGCTTAGGTAGGTTCAGTCACTTAGTCAACTCACTCTGATAAGTAGGAAACAGAGCATAGATTCAAATCCAGATCCATGAGACTCTGGGGATGAAATGTTAAACAACTCTGGGAGATGGCTCACTGTGGTCAGGTAGTGGTGGGCTCACACTATTAGAGAACAGAAAAACAGACAAAAACCAAAACCAAAAAAAATGAATTGCCGTGGAATTGAGGGTACTATGTAAAAAATACATAGGCGTAAAGACCTGGAGTCTGGGGTTAATTAAATCAGGATGAACAGCAATGATCACTAATCGGCATTCCTGCAAGCACCTTTCCAAGTATTTGCATAATGTGCTAGCCATTATACAAATTGAATTAAAAGTTGGTTTTCAACCTAGGAAGTTATAGTGGGCCCATGACTAAGTAAGAAGTTTTAGAAAAATGGAAAATACAGCTGAAAACATTCATAGTTTGGCATTATTGTTATTCTCTGTATTGCTGCTTGCCTTCTTTTTGGAGGAGCACTGCTGGGAAAATTTCTCCAGCTGGTCCAAATGCTGTGGGCTAATTCATTCCTCTGGATGCCTTTCAGTGGGGCTGTGCTTTTGGTTACTGTGACCACTCACATAGGATAACATTACCGTAGTGGTATCCGTGGCCAAGAGACATGACAGCTAAGGCTGAGATGTTTATTCCACTCTACCCTCACTTGTTCTAGTTCTCTGCAATTTTTTTCCAGTTGGATTTTGATATTTGATGCCAACTCAGCAGAATCTTGACTTCGAATCAGATTTTTCTCAGTCCCAATTTAAGATAAAAAATAAACATAAATGTGCAACTGGGATGAAAACTGTTCTAAGGTAGGATATTGGTCCAAATAATGTATGTGGCTAAAGACAGGAGTTGTGTTCCTGTGTTACCTGAAAGTACACGGTAAGGCTGAGACGCAGGAAAGTACCTAGAAATAGAAACAGCCATGTGCCTCGACATCTTTCCCAGGCTTTATACACCTTGCTTGCCACCATCCTCTCACCATTAAAGCTCCTTTCTCATATATAATTATATCTATAAATTAGCCAGAAAACGACAATGATAGAAAAATAGACAAAAGTCTTCAAGAGGTACCTCACAAAAGAAGGTACATCGACGGCCAAGAAACACATGAACAATGCTCAATTTCATTGCTGTCAGCATAATAACAATCAGCAAATTAAAATTATAGTGAAACATTACTATATATACACAAAAACAACTACAAGGAAAAGGCAAACAATAACAAGTGTTGGGGAGGATTTTGAAAAAACAGACACACTAACATTCTGCTACAGGGAGTACATATTGGCTAACTAGCTTGGAAAACTTTGAATGTTTTGCAAATCTTTACTGAGCCTGAAAATATGTGTACTCTATGAACAGACAATTCCACTCCTATGTATATATTCACCAGAAATGCAATGTTAAATTCACCAAAACACATAACAAAATAAACAAACAAATAAAACATGTGAAGAATGTTTCTGTTCATGGCACTGTTTATAATATCCTTAAACAGAAAACTACCCAAATGCCAATTAACAATAAAATGAATCAATTAAATTGTGGAATATTCACACAATGGAATGTTATATTCACAATGAGAATTCCTCACAAACACATGAAACAATATAAAGGAATCTCAGAAGCATAATGTTAAAAGAAGTCAGGCACAAAAGAGTATATACATATATCATTAAATATATATATATTATGTATATATAATTCAATTCAAGTGAAGTATAAAAATGGACAATATACTGTGAGAAGTTAGAATAATACATACTTTTGGGGCAATAGTGCTTCGAAAAGGGCTTTGGGGCTGTTGGTAATGTTCTGTTCTTAGTTTGGGTACTAGTTATTTGTGTGTATTCACCTTCATTGAATCATATACTTATGACTAATTCATTTTTTCTGACTATATGTAATTATTCAATAAAATCATTTTTACAAAGGGGTAAGGGAAGACTTCTTTCAAAATGTATTTGTCTGAATATCACATAAAAGAGGCTGAGTTCATCAGACTAGTGAGCAATCCCCTTGAAAAGCAGAGAACGGGGTCTTAACACTATGGAACTCAGAAGAAAGTTTTGATATAGATGGGAAGATGCTAGAGAATCTGAAAGAGTTTTGAGCACAAGACAGCTCACATTAGGCCCAGATGAAGAGCTATTGTCAATGTAGTTGCCTCTAGAAAGTAGCTCATGCATCCTTTAAACGGCCTAGATCAAGGCAAGTGCAAGCAGGCAATGAAAGAAAGAGATTCTGGGGCATAAAATGGAAATCTGGAGGGCAAGGGTTAAAAATAAACTTCCCTTTTTTCACAATTTACCCAGAGCTAAATTTCGCTGAAAATAAATTTGATGTCATTCCAAGTTTCATAGAGTTTAATTAAACTCTTTCTAATAATCCAGAATTGTATCTCGCTCTCCTTGCTAGTGATGTGGTGTAGGTCTGAATTAACAATGGTTAATTCTTTATTAACAATTTACTAGGGGGCCGGGCATGGAGACCCATACCTGAAATCCAAGCACCTTTGGGAGGCTGAGGCGGGAGGATCACTTGAGGCCACGAGTTTGAGACCAGCCTGAACAACATAGTGAGACCCTGTCTCTACAAAAACAAAATTAAAAATAAATTTGCCAGGGACAGGAATGTCCACCTATAGTCCCAGATACTCAGGAGGTTGAGATGAAAGGATTGTCTGAGCCCAGAAGATCGAGGCTTCAGTGAGCCACAGCTGTGCCACTGTACCACCCCGGATGACAGAGCGAGACCTTCCCTGTCTTAAAAAACCAAACGAAACAAAAAGAGTTCACCAGGAGAGGAGCTGAAAAGGGAAAAAAGTTAGTGAGCGTTACATACATACAGAACTTTCACTCTGTAGAGACTCTAAACAGTGAAGTGTTACCAATAGGACTGTAACATTTTAGTCAACATACACTCAATGCAAGTCAACCTAGTTCCAATACTAAATACAAAAGCTTTAATTAATCAACATTATTCATAGCAGAATTACTTTTGTTTAAGGAAAACAACTTCCTATACTAATGTATTCATTGATTCACTCATTCATTCATTTATTTCATAAACAGTTGATGAATCCCTGTCATATAATACTATTAGGTACTTCTCTTCAAATGTATGACAGCATGAATTGTAGAAATAGTCCCAATCATGAATGCCTCAAAACATTTGAAAATATAATTATAATATAAATTATACAATTTTAAAAAAAAGAAATGGTAGGCACCTAAACTAGAATGTGTTTTTTAGAAATCCTTCTGACGAGTTAAAAAATATGGCAGAGAATTGAGAAATGAATTAAATAGCATAAAATATCCAGGACTTTAAATTCTGTCGAATATGTTTCTAATACCAGTAAAAATGTTTGCTTCTTTCTGTATGTTCAACAGTGTTAGATCTGAGTATTGAGGCCCTCTAATGAAACTCTTATGTTGTTTATTTTTGCCCGTTTCTACCGAAAGAATATGCAATTGAGAAGTCATTTGTTTTCATCTCTTTTTTGGGGGAACCTGTTACTCTCTTGGATTGCAGCAAAGACCACAGTTTCCACAGTAGTTTTTAATCTCAGTGGATTCTTTTCTTTCTTTAAGTCAAGAATAGCAGAGATGACCTCAAACCAAGATCTGCTAAGTCAAGTTAACTAGAGCTATTCAACTTCTTTTCTCTCTGAGTGATTGGTTCTTCTTGGTACCAAAGACTTTTCTTTTGTCTTTCAACAAAAATGTTGCTTAATCTCCATAGAGATTTAATACTGTGATTCCTTTCTTTCTCCTTCCTAGAGCCAATTTCCCTCATTTTTGAAAGAAGAAACATACTCCTCATAATTTGAAATTGAAGCATATATCTTTAAATCAACAGGCTGTTTTGAGTTTAAAAAGTGAAGTCTCATCAATTGAAGTTTGTTTGTGGGCTTCATATGTCTTAGGAAAGGACTGGCCTATTTTTTTCTGGGCTAACCTGGCTCCCAACTCTCCCTTCCCCAACTCAATAGGGAGCTCTATGTAGGTATCTGCAATTGCAATTAACAGAGCTCTGGGACAGAATTCTAAGTGAAATATAAGATTATGCTTTGAAAGTTGTGTATTTATTTGTTCCATCTTTTTTTAATTGGCCATCAGGGCATTTTCCTTTTGAGGACAGTCATAATCCTCCTCCCTATACCCTCATCTTCCCCATCACAAATCACAGAAGGCTTATAGGTAAGAATAATTACAGTGTTAGTCAGATACTGTAACTCTCTCTAATGAAATTTTGTGTTATGTGTTAACATTAATGTTACTTATCTAAGAGATGGGGTTAATAATAATATGTCTCATGAGTTAAATAAAATAATGGGAATTAAACAACATAGTGCCTATAAATTGTTTACATAGTTCCTGGTCCATAGTTGACACTCAGTAAATTTTAGCTATCTTTCTATTGTCATTATTATCATTTACTTACAGAAGATTCTTGTTATTTGTAGTAGTTATGTTCTAAAAATTCCCCTTGAACACTATGTTAGCAAATACTAAATCATTGCCACTAGGGAAAACACAGAGGTATGCTCCTACAAGTCTCTGGTCACAATATTTCATTAACCAAACAATACATAACTTTAGTTGACACATGTTTCTGTTTAAAAACACTTAAATATACAGTTGATTCATTAACATTGAACTCAGACAACAGTACTATAACTCATACCTAAATAAGGCTTATCTAGCACAAGTATGTCCTACATAAGGTGCATCACAGTCTTCTTGCTCTTAGGAATTGTATTAGTTTGTTTTCAGGCTGCTAATAATGATATACCCTAGAGAGAATAATTTTCAAAGGAAAGAGTTTTAATTGACTCACAATTCTGCAGGGCTGGTGAGGCCTGAGGAAACTTATAATCAGGATGGAAGGGGAAGCAAACACATCCTTTGTCATATGGTGGCAGGAAGAGAAGTGCCAAGCAAAAGGAGGAAAGCCTCTTACAAAACCATCAGATCTCATGAGAACTCACTCTCTGTTATGAGAAGAGCAGCATAAAGGTAACTACCCCCATGGCTCAATTACCTCCTACTGGGTTCCACCCATGATATATGGGGATTATGGGAATTATACTTCAAGATGAGATTTGGGTGGGGACACAGCTAAACGGTATCAGGAATGATAGGCAACATTTCAGCACTGCGTTTGGGAATCATTTTAAGTAGCAAAATCACTAACAAAAACCACAAATGTGCAAAAAAGTCACACCAAATAGACCACACAAAGGACATTTGTTTACAGTACGAGAGCTGAAACCAGAAGACAGGACATCATCTCATTCATCTGCAGCTGGGAACATGCACTCTAGGTGACTAATGTTTTTCACTGCTCTGAGTATGTTGGTGAATGACTTTGAAAGCACCAGGAGTATTGACTTCTGAATTACAAATAAATGTCAGCCAGTAAGCAAATTTGCAAATATAGAATTATTGTCAATAACGAGGATTAATTGTAATTGTATTGCACTTTCAAAAAACTAAAATAAATTCAATCTGCCCAGATAATAGAGTTCAAAAGGAGAGCAGCAGGAAAAGAACTGGAGATTTACACTTATGCCAGGAAAGGTAGGATATAGGCACATTGTTAGGAAGTTGGTCCTTTTTTTCTAATAATAATGAGGCATAGTATATCCATTTCTACTTGAAAATGGCATAACTTTGTAGATAGAAAATCCTAAGGAATCTACTAAAAGCTATGAGAATTAATAATTTCAGCAAGGCTGCAGTATACAAGATCAATATACAAATTCCAATTGTATTTCTATATAGTGGCAATGAGCAAACTGAAAATGAAATTAAGAAAACAATTTCATTTACAATAACATCCAAAAAATACTTAGTAATAAATTCAACAAGAAAGCCAGAAACTTCCACTCTGAAAGCCATGAAACATTGTTGAAAGAAATTAAAGACCTAAATAAATGAAAAGACATTCATGAATGGAGAGACTTAATATTCTTAAGATAGCAATACTCTCCAATTGCATATTACACATTCAGCATAATCCCTATGAAAATTATAGCTTTTGTTTGCATAAACTGATAAGCTGATGTTAAAATTCAAATGGAAATTCAACTGATCCAGATAGCCAAAACAATCTTAAAAAAAAAAAAACAAAAAACAAAGTTGACAGACTCACACTTCTTTATTTGAAAACTTACTATGAAGCTACAGTAATTAAGATAGTGTGGTACTGGCACAAGGATAGACATAAAGATCAGTGGAATAGAACTGAGAGTTCGGAAATAAACCCTTACATTATGATCAGCTGATTTTCAACAAAGATGCTGAGACAATTCAATGAGGAGAATAGTCTTTTCAGCAAATGTTACTGAGATAACTAGACACCTCAAGCCAAAGTTGTACCCATAACTCACACCATGTACAAAAATTATCCCACAATGGATGAAAGATCTAAACGTAAGCTAAAACTATAAAACTCATAGGAAGAAATTATAAATCTTGATGACAATTGATTTGTCAATTATTTCTTACATATGATACCAAATGAATGAGAAATAGCAATAATCAAAGATAAATTGGATACATAAAAATTAAAAACCTAAGTGCCTCAAAAAACACGACAAAAAAGGTGAACAAACTGCAAACAGAGTGGGAGAAAACTTTCGCAAATCATATATCTGATAAGTGTCTTGTATCTAGAATATATAAATAATGATTACAACTCAGCAAAAAAAAAAAATTAGAAATGTGCAAAGTATCTGAATAGAGAGCCCTCCAAAGAAGATAAAAGCACATGAAAAGTTGCAACTGTTATTAGCTATCAGGAAAATGCAAACCAAAACCTCAATGAAATCCTACTACACAACCATGAGGATGGCTACCATCAAAAGGGAGTTCATAACAAGTGCTGGTGAGAATATATATAAATTGTAACCCTCAACACTATAGTGCAAATGTAAAATGGTATAGCTTCTTTGAAAAGCAGTCTGGTAGTTCCTCAAAAATTTATATACACAAAACTTGTACATGAATGTTGATAGCAACGTTAGGCAAAATAGTTGCAAAATGGAAACAGCCTAAATACCCATCAACTCATTACTAGATAAATAATATGGTACATTCACAGGATGGAATATTATTTCACAATAAAGAGTAATGAAGTACCAATCAATACATGCTGTGACATAGATAAACCTTGAAAACATTATGCTAAATGAAAGAATCCAGTCACAAGGAACCACATATTGTATGGTTTAATGTATAAGAAATTTCTAGAATAGGCAAATCTATAGAGACAGGAAGTATATTAGTAGTTTCCAGAGGCTGAGGAGACAAAGTGATGGGGAGTGACTGCTAATGTGTTTGGCGTTCCTTTTGGGAATGCTGAAAACGTTTTGGAATTAGACAGTGGTGATGGTTACATAACTTTGTGGATTCACTAAAAACCACTGAACTGCATGCTTTATAAAGGTGAATTTTACGTGTAAATTATATTAAAAATTTTTAAAGAATTCTACAAAATCTCAACTTTGATCATGATGCAGTAATTGCTAAGAGAAATGCCCTCCCGCTGGTAATCATCCCAAACACGTATAAAATTTGCCATGAAGACTTTTGAGGCTTTGGGTAATGGGTGGTAAGGAACTGTCATTTTCGAGAAAAGGAAAACTGATTAGTTGTTTTGAACTTGACTATATGAAGAATGGAGCCCAAACAGAATATAGTAATCTTATGTTGCTGAGGCAGTAGTTATTTGCTTTCAAGGGCATGGAAGAAGGTGAAATTTGAGAGGCAGGTTTCCAGTGTTAAGGAAGCTACTCAGGAGGGTGGAATAAGTACGGATGCAGGTTCCATCCCTACTGTGATCTCTGGACTGTGTATGACCAGGGCAAGGCTCCATGAGGCCTAGGAGAGAACAGTTCCTGTGAGGCACAGGGCAAATGAAGATTTCAGAGTTTTCTGTGGGTTGGGAGGGTGGGAGGAAGGGAGAAAGAGGGAGAAAAGACCTTTGAAGAACAGAAGATACAATTGGATATATTGCATAGCAACAGTGCCACACCGTGACAGTCTTCAAATTTCAAGGGATCAGACAAAACCAAAACCGTCTTAAATAATTTTTAAGAGTTGTCAACAATGTCAACCCATAACAATTTAAGAAAAATTAAAATGGAAAATGTTAAATACTAAATTCACCACCCAGAATACTCATTAACTGTGGGGAACACCACTGCAGAGTGAGAATAAGAAGGAGGGGTAAGTCTAAGCATTTGGTAGAATTCGTTTAGCTTGGAATGTTCCATTTATGTGAAGTGATGGGCTGAGAGAGGAGAAGTAATGGGCAAAATTGAGAGAAATTCCAAGATCACTTTTTACTCAATAAATTATTCTATAGAACAGAATTCTTCCAGAAATAGACTTTTACAAGATCAATCCAGTTAGTTTACTCACGTAAACGGAATCCTTGATTTGGAGTCAAACTAAGTAAAGTTATACTAGAAACACTACTCAATTTTAAAGTAAGGGATTAATGTCCACAAAGGTGTCAGTCAATCATTTCCACTAATACTTTACCCTTGTGTTCTTTCCATTTGAGTAAAGAATACGTCTGTCAAATGCAAACTTTTATTCACCTATTGGCTGAACAAAAGGGCCAATTGAAAATGAGGTTAGGGAAAACCTGAGCCTGGTCTTATCACATTAGCAAGTGATTTTAAAAATTGTTTTAAGCTTGTAGTACGTGGTTAGTCACCACCATGTGCACCACTAACTCAAACTAGATACTTGTTCCTTTGCCAAATAATGTCACTTTAAATGTGTGCAAATATCAACGTCACGGTGAAATTTAGGACCTAAATTCTGACAAGGTGTAACCACATGTGTGGTAACGAAATTTCATCTGTTTCTTAAAAATGTCTTCTCTAAAGATGCTTTATTTGAGGAGAAATGAAACCCATTTAAGTTTAAAATATCCATTCAGAACAGCTATGAAAAAATAAACTGTACTGACAAAATCCTAGCTCTAAGTATATATGGATTTGTTATTCACTGTAACTCATTGGTAATGTTTTCTAAGGGACTGAATTTTAAAATACATTATGTATGAGAAAGCAGAGTTTTACTGTATTGTATATTAGGCTAAATCCTTTAAAATAAATACTAGACAGTGAAATTCATCACAATATGCCTTCATTTAACATTTTCCTGCAGCTAATGTTCATTTTTTAAAGGTCTGGCTAAGGGCCCAAAGAGGATCATATATCACTGAAAAAAAATCCTAGATTTCTGGAAAACATTATAGGGAGACATTCCAGTGCATTTAATTTTTAAAAAATGATATTTGTCAAATTGTTAGCCATCTACTAGACTGTGCACTCTGTGAATATACCACCATTTTAAAGTGTTGATAATAGATCTTATTGGCCTTCCCACTAGTCAAGAGTTCCTGGTAAAATATTTTCCTACCACATAAGCCACTAGTCATCAACCATGTCAAACAACATTTTCAATCTGGATAATAAAATTCTAAGTTGACTATACTCAATAAATAGCAAGAGATATATGACATTAATCATATAATATTTTAACTATATTTAAATGAAGTTATATAATATATTGGAATTTAAGGCAAAACTTTTATGTTGACCAGAGGTAAATCTATTAATTACTATGTTTTATAAATGTATAATTTTTAACCCTGTCTTCTTCAGGCTGAAATTCAGTTGCATATCTGTATTTAAAGCCTAGAACTAGAAATCAACCCTAGCTGAAGAGTAAAAATATCAAATAAATTTACTTAACTTCTGTTCTCTTTTCCAAATATGTTGTATATTTTGTGTATGTTATAAACATAATATGTTAATGATATTAATCTTATATTTATTATATATACATAAATATATAATTATATGTATTTATATAATTATACATATATAATAGATATAATATATTAAAATACATATTGTGATAAATATAAAATATGTTTTATATTTATATGTGAATATATTCCTAGCTAAATATATACATAAATATTTTATTTATATATACATATAATATATAATATAGTAATATATATTATATATAGCCTTAAAAAAGTATTTATATAAGTATATATTTACATATATATTTAGCTAGAAATATATTCATATATAAATATAAACATATTTTATATTTATCATTATATGTATTATTATATTTATTATATATACAAATGTATACTTTATTTCACTATATATGGTGATAAAATATGCATAACATAAAATTTACCCTTTTAATTAGTTAAGTGTATAGTTTGGTGGCATCAACTACATTGACATGTTTCTGCAACCATCTTCACCATCCATCTCTGGAACTTTTTCAGCCCAGACTGAAACTCTGTACCAACTGAACAATAACTCCCCATTATGCCCTCCACCCGTCCCTGGCAACCACCTCTTCATTGTATGCCTCTATGAATTTGACTACTTTATGTACATCATATGAGTAGAACCATACAGAATTCGTCCTTTTTGACTGACTTCTTATACTTAGTGTAATGTCTTCAAGGTTCATCCACATTATAGCATGTGTCAGAATATCCTTCCTTTCTAAGGCTGGGCTGTATTCCATTGTCTGTATACACCACATTTTGTTCATACATTCCACCATCAACGGACAGTGGAGCTGCTTCCACATTTTGGCTATTGTGATAATGTTGTTAGCAACATGGGTGTATTTGTTTCAGTCTCTGCTTTCAAGTCTTTGGGGAATATACCCGGAAACGGAATTGCTGGATTCTTTGCAGTATATTTTTAATACATGTTTGGGTCTACCTATGGGTTCATTTCATATTTTCAAAGTAGTTGCTCTTTTGAGGGACAGGACTGTCACCATATCCTTCCCTTAGAGTGTTCCCAGTCAACACATTTCCTCTCCATGTCTCCTTGCCCTCAAATTGATAGGTCTTTTTATAAAACAACAGTGAAGAGACTTCTTAAGAAAGTCTACCATTGACCTATTTATAAATTATGAATATTTATTTTCATAAATAGGGGTATTTAAGAGTTAGCTTTTGAAAAATCAGAAGAGGCTTGGGGAAAAAAATATTGTCTATTCTTCAGTCTTCATATAGAGTCTCAACATAACCCTCTGCTAGTGCAAACTTCTAGAAGACAAAATTTCAAAGCCTTCCTCATCAATCTCTTCTTATAGTCAACACTCTCTCAAGAGGTTTCTTTTTTTTTTTTTTTTTTTTTGAGACGGAGTCTCGCTCTGTCGCCCGGGCTGGAGTGCAGTGGCCGGATCTCAGCTCACTGCAAGCTCTGCCTCCCGGGTTTACGCCATTCTACTGCCTCAGCCTCCCAGGTAGCTGGGACTACAGGCGCTCGCCACCTCCCCCGGCTAGTTTTTTGTATTTTTTAGTAGAAACGGGGTTTCACCGTGTTAGCCAGGATGGTCTCGATCTCCTGACCTCGTGATTCACCCGTCTCGGCCTCCCAAAGTGCTGGGATTACAGGCTTGAGCCACCGCGCCCGGTGAGGTTTCTTTATATCTACCTGAATTCTCACTTTGTTATTATGCTTCTTACCCTGCTTCTCTGTCAGCTCCTCTATCTTTCTTTCCTCAACACCATTAGCATTCCAAAAATGTACTCATTGATCTTTGATAATTCAAATAAGTGCCATCTCTTCTTGGATGTCCTTCCTGATCCAACAAGAGCCAACAAAAAAAAAATTCTTTTTTTTCCCATTGGTTTGTTGTAAAGACTCAATTGTAAAAGAAACATACTGAGCAATTTTAAAGAATATAGTAAGCGCTCAATAAAAATTAGCTGTTGTTACTAATGAAAACAAAATGTAAGGGGAATAAACAACAGTTGCTTCATATCTGTATATTACAGTTTTTATGCGTAAAACCATTATTACTTTGCCATTTAACTGAACCATAGTTTTGTTATCTTTTCTAATACATCTTATTTTCTCACTTTTTACTTAAAACTCTTCCCTGAGTCTTCACTCACTAAATTATCCTCATATATGTCAGCTATCCCTAAGCTTGATATAAAAATGGGAATGAAAAATGTCAAATATAATTGAAGATGGGAAGAAGGGAGATTCCGATTTAATTAACTATCATCTATTGTTATGATGCAAGTTCTTTAATACTCTGCTGAGCCAGTGGTGTGTCCTTCTTAGCCTTTTTAGGGTCACAGACTCCCTTCACAAATACAATGAAAACTATAGATTGTCTCCTGACTCCCCAAAAATGCAACTCACAATTTTATAGTGAAATTCTGAGAGTTCATGGACCACCATGAGTATTTCCAGAGAGTCCATAAATCCTTGATAATACTGATTACTGTATAATATAAACACAGTAAATTTCAATTTTTCTATTTTTCTCTGAAACACACTGCATATTTTTTCTCATTATTTTATCCCATTCTATTTCTTCTTGTCTATACCCCTTTATGGTTTGCCAATGGTTAGACCAAGGCTGATCTAGTCAAATGTTCTAAGATCTGCAAAAAGTCATTCTAAGTACAAGGCAGGGAATTATCTCAGTGTATAAGAAAAGTTATTATCTTTTTCCCTCACACTTGTGTAACCAGTGTTAGGAAAGTCCTCTTTAGGCATGAACACAGCACATATAATTTTTAAAAATTCATTAGTGTATTTAAAAATTCCAAACCATAGAAGAGTTAAAGTTTCTGAATTTAGATAATAGTTTAGAAGATTTACTTATATGAAATTTCTTTCTTAAAAAATATTTTCCCTATTCTATAGAAAACTGAACTAACCTGGTGGCTTTTGTAACTTTTTGCAAGATACTACATTATCAGACTAAATCTGATTCATCCAAGGGCTTTTAAACCAGTGAACATGATTTCTTTCTAGTCTGTGATGTTCTTATACACATGTTTATAGATAATCAAGCTCTATTTGAAGGCAAAATGCAAATCCAGTTGAAAGCAGGGGAAACACACGGGCCAAAATTTCTCCCCATGATGAACAAGGCAATTTGATTCTAAATCAAATACATCGATTGCCAAAAAGTCTTAACAATGTCATCCTACAGTGCTTTAATTTTAACTTTGGTCTATACTAAATATAACTTTAACTTTGGTTTGATTATAATTGACCTTATTACATTATATTTGATCGGATAAGCCTTATTCTGCAATACTCAGGAAGTATTCCAAAGAGATGCATACCAATGATCAACCATCCCTTTTTACCTACTTAGCGATTGAGTAGTTATGAGTTCTGTTGTGCTTTCAGATGCCACCAATGCCCCCTGAATAACAGACAGACAGTTAAAGCCATTGAAAACTCCAGGTATCATTGAGCAGGAGTTTGACAATACGAATGAGAATTTGAGATTGCTCCCAGTAAAGTTGTGGAATAATTGATGAACAAAGGAGAAGGGAGAAAGAGCATGACTGAAATGCAAATGCTGTGAGATTATATAATTCCACCTGCTTATTCCGTAAATGAAAACATGAAGTAACTGATTACTCTTAGATTAGGACTAAAGACATAATTTAGGAAGGAATTTAGTCATTTGACATTCAAGAAACATGATTCTAGACTTGAATTTGCCACCAATACTATGCAAGATAGCTTTTCTGTGTCGCAGTTGCCATAAACAATAAATGAGAATATTGGGTTAGGATTCCATGATGCTAATCTCTAGCCAGGCTGTTTTAATTCCCAGGCTAATACTATTTCTTCTCAACATTTACATTCAAAATATGAACGTAGTAAATGGTGGTCTTTACCACCAAGTTAACATTGGGAAGTCCTGGTTATAATAATTATTATTCAATCAATATTAACAATTATAGGACAGATAATATGACATGTACTTTAAAATATGTTAGATTTAATGTGTTTTGGTTTAAAGTTATCAAGCAAATTTTACTTGTTTCTTAACAATAGAAATTTTTTTTTTATTTAAAAAAATATATTATGCACTTACAGAGTATCACCCACACTTCTGGATTCTAGAGATGTTCTGAAGTATGTAGAAAAGGATTCTCTGTCCTCAGGAACAGCGAATTGGTAATATTTCGATAAAGATAATCTCATAGTGTGATCATTCCTTTTAAAAAAATAAAACTGACTTTTATAGATAACATTAGGTGAAGTGGCTGAGGGATGGGAAGATGTTGCTATAGATTAGATAGTCACCTCTAACAAGGAGAAATTCTAACTAAGGAACACATTAAAAGAATCCATCAGTCATGCTAAGATGCACAGATAGTGAGAGGTGAAGCCAGCTGGACTTCCTGGGTCAAGTGGAGACTTGGAGAACTTTACTGTCTAGCAAGAGGATTGTAAAATGCATCAATCAGCACTCTGTAGCTAGGATTGTAAAATGCACCAATCAGCACTCTGTAGCTAGCAAGGGAATTGTAAAATGCACCAATCAGCACTCTGTACCTAGGATTGTAAAATGCACCAATAGCATTCTGTAGCTAGCAAGAGGATTGTAAAATGCACTAATCAGCACTCTGTAAAACACCAATCAGCAGGATTCTAAAAGTAGCCAATCATGGGGAGGATTGAAAAAAGGACACTCTGATAGGACAGAAATGGAACATGGGCGGGACCAATAAGGGAATAAAAGCTGGCCACCCCAGCCAGCAGTGGCCACTCCAGCCTACAGCCGCAACCCACTCTGGGCCCCTTCCACACTGTGGAAACTTTGTTATTTTGCTCTTTACAATAAACTTTGCTACTGCTTACACTTTGGGTCCGTGCCATTTTTAAGAGCTGTAACACTCACTGCGAAGGACCGTGGCTAAATTCTTGAAGTCAGCGAGACCACAAACCCACTAGAAGGAACCAACTCCAGACACAATAGCAAGGTTCAAAGTTTTCACGATGGAAATGAGCTAGCCCTTCAAGGAACAGAAAAGCTAGTGTGGCATGATATGGGATGAAGACAGAGGTATAAGCCAAGGCCAGCTTGGAGGATAAGTCAAAAGTGTCCACTAGGATACTATCCATCTATAATAACTATAAGCTTTTAAAAATTTAATATAAGTGTATTCGAGAGACATTTTTGCTTAAAACCCAAACTGACTAAACTGACTGTAAATACTTCCACTTTCTATGGGATGTGAGAGTGGAGACAGTAGTGTATGTGTGCATGTGTGTGTGTGATGAAGTACAAATATTTCTCAAGAGTGTAGTAAAATTTTTTTACACCCATTGAAGAGACTGGCAAAGGACAGACAATTGGGAAGTCCTGAAGTAGATATTCAGGAATGCACTTAGTGAGTCTTTACATGTGCCTTGGCAATGCAGAGCTGAGTTTGGATTCCATTAGAGAAAGTGATTCTCTTGTAAAGGATAAGAGGAAGTCTAGTCCATGTGATGCGGACACCAACATACCTTTAAGTCGAGAAATCTCCAATATTGAAAATTGTGTTACTGTTCTGTAAACTGCTTTAGTTTCACCAAACTTTCAGTAAAGTCAGCTCTAAGACAAATACTTTTTGTGAGCAGATTTGCTTTTTTGAGGGAATGAAGGAAAAGGGCTGAGTTCTATGCTTGATTTCGTGCAGGGCAGAGAGAATGGAACTGATACAGGAATGAGACTTGGAATCCTGTGAAATGTGAAACTTGAAGCCAGAAGAGACCACAGGAATATAAGTCCCCCAGGAACGCACAGAAATCTGAAGAATTACATGGGATGGGTGGCTTGAGCTTTCATGTAAGTTGTATAAGTGTTTATGCATTTGTGCATTCATTTCCAGTGTCTCATCTCTATGAAGACTCTTAAAGAAAAGGAAAGTAATTGGAAAGGGAAAGCGGGGCTGGTGGGGAGGGGGAGAGGGGGGTGTGGGCAGAGAGAGAGAGAGAGAGAGAGAGAGAGAGAGAGAGAGAGAGAGAAAGAAGACTTCTTTCTTCGAAACTAAAAGTATCCATGATGCCAAAACACCCAATCAAGTTGGCAAGGGGAAAAGCAAGTTAATTTAACTCTTTAATTCTTTAATACAGGGAGGTCAAAATAATTGGCCGACTGGCTAAGTTTTTTTACTTCCCAACCACTTTCTCTGGCATAATATAGACACAGCTCAAAAATAAATACTTAAAAGTAGAGTTACATTCACTTTATTTCAAATTCTGAGGAAATTTCATGAACATGTTTTTAGTTTTATCAGAGTGAGAACTCACGTGAATAACTTGTCCCATTTGCTCTGGAACTCTGGAGTTTAAGTGGGTCAGGGTTTTGAAGTGTTGAAAGATATTATAAAGCACTTACAAGTATTCAGCTAGTCAGACTGCTCAATTAGCTGAACATTTATAACCTCAAAATTTTGACAGCGCATGATTCATGTAGGAATGACCCCTTGGACAACAGATGGCTTTATTGTAGGTATGCTTGAAAGAAAACACACAAAGCAATAGGATTTGAAGGAAAGAAAAATGGAACATTTAGAGAAAATAAAATTGAACTGAGGAGTATGGATTGTACTCTTAAAAGGAAATTGTTGAAAAAATTCGCTGATATATTTCTAACGACGGGATGCCCTTTTTAATTTTCACTTAAGAATATTCAAGACATACATTTATGGGACATGCCACAAAACCAAAATAGACTATAACTAATATCATTAGGTGCAACCCATACTCAATTCATTTTACAAATCTAAATTAAGTACTTAAAAAAAAAACAGGTATTGGAAAATAAGAACCAAAATGCCAACTAAAAACTAAAATCCAGAACATTTTTTTTGTCTCCTCCCTACCTCCCCGCTATAGCTAGGGCTGCTTATATTCTAGAGAATACTCTGGAGAAACTAATTCAAAAGTATATTTTAGAATAACATTGTTGCCACCAAAATATGTCAAATTTTAATTTAAAAAGTTTTATCAAGGGGATACACAAGGGGTAACAAAAGGCATCCTGTGAAATATGAAGAATGGATACTGTCATTACTGTCATCTGCAGGCCTGAAACATCTGTAGCAGAGAAAATATTGCATGCCAGAGTGCTGCCAGCTAGTAACTTTCCTTTTCTCCCAAGTCCCATAGCTCCAAGGAAGTGAATCAGGGCCACTGGGCACCCAGGATCAGCTCTGGTGTCCAGCAGTTGGGAGCCTGACCTCCAAGAGGTCTGGCAGGTCCCAGGCAGAGGAGAGCATGCCTCTCTGTGGTTCAGGAGAGTTGGGAGCCCTGTATGTGGGTGATCAGCTTTCCTAAGCTGACTACTCCTATTTCATAGTTGAAACCACCAGAGTTATGGCAGTAAAGGTACTTCAATCTGGCCACACTGATTAGCCATCAGTGCAAACAGAACATAGTCCTTTAAATCCTGTCATCATTACCTCTTCATGACTACTGCCTACTTATTAAAGACACAGTAAAGTAGTCTTCCTACTTATCAACTTTTTAAAAGTAAGTATGAAAAAAATTAATAATGAAAAAACAGAAAAGAAGCAAAAACAAGTTAGTTTATACTTACCCCTTCTGTGCTTATGTGATCATTTATTTCTCCTTTAACTCCATTAAGTAAGAAGCCATTTTCATAATGTAGAATATTAATCCTCTATTAAGTATTTTTTACAAATGTACACATACACTTTAATTCTTGCGTTTACTTGATTCTCATTACAACTCTGAAGAGCTGATTATTGTTATTATTGTTACCTGCACTTTATAGATTAAGAACCTGAAGTTCAAAGAAAATAATTTATCAAAAGTCAAACAGCTGATGCAGACTACAGTCGATGTTTAAATATAGAACTTCTGGCTCTAAATTACATTTCCTTTCCTTTCATTATGCACCTATAACTCGAATGAATCTAAATAAGTGTTTTTCTACCAATTTATTATAAAACCTACTGCCATCCCAATAGGGCCACATAGTAAAAGTACAATTCTTGGTTAATTTTTAGAAAGACATTATAAAAATTTATCAGTGTTGCAGAGATCATTGTTTACACATGCAAAATATCTTTTCTTTTTTTCCTTTCAGTGTTCATAATTTAAATGATCCGGTAAATCCAAACAAGAAGCCGAACTTCAACATCTTAGATGTTTACTATTAATTCCTCAAACCTCTACCGTTTTGTATATACATTCTTTTTCTTTTTATAATTTGAAGAATCAGAAAACTCTTTAAGAAATGTAATCATTACAAATACAGCTGAATTAAAAGAGGAAAAAAATCAGGAGCCAGAGAGTGAAATCTAACAATGATTCTAATTTGTTTTTATTACTGTGGTTTAATCAAGAACAAAAGTGAAATATTTTATTCTGTGACTGCACATATCATTTATACATACAAGAAAGAGCAAAAAATGGCTTTGTCTACAAATATTGTCCATGAATGAACTCTTAGTTAAGAAGCAAAATAAAATAAATGCAACATACATTATTACTGATAGAAAATACAGTTAAAGTGCAGAACACAGTTAATCTAGTAAGTGCATAATAGTCCACAAATTACTTACAAGGACAATTTAAGCCCTATCAAGGCTTCTGTGGTCTGCTTCTATGCGAGATATTCGTTGTCACTGCGTAGACTTTTTTGCCCTACTGCTAAATGCTCCATGACTTTCTTGTCAAAACTGAAAGTACGTTATTCTTATCAAATATCAGAACTGTTAAAATTATGATTTTTAGGATCATCCAAATTAATTACAACTTCAAATACTGACACAGATTAAAATAGCAAGAGCTACTGGTGATCTAAAACTACTCACAGCATGCCCCAGAGAGTCCTTGGCCAGGAGTACATGTAGCTTTAAAAAAGCTCAAAACCCTTTAGGCCCAGCAGGCAATTAAGGCCTTGGTAGAGATGTCAGCCGTAAGTAGGAAAAGACCTTTCACTTGTTTACATATAATGTTCTTCTAGTTAGTGAGAACTGATTTTAATTTTTTCCCCTTCTTTTCTCAAACAGGACCATATGGGATCAAGTTTAGTGGGCAACTGCTTCATTAGAGAGAGAGAGAGAGAGAGAGAAGAGAGTAAGACAGAGAGACAGAGACAGAGAGAAAGGTCGTCATTTCTGTCTATGAGATCCTGTGATTCTTACAGAGATGGGGTGAGTAAATGTCTATTCACTTATTAATCTTTAAAAATTTCTAAGGAACATTGCTAGGGGCTGTGCAGACCATGTAAAATAAGAAGAAATTTTCAGACATATATGGCAAATTAATTTTAAAAATGAAGTCTGGTGTCCCAAGTTACTGATGCCTAGGTGGTCAAAGTGAGATCCTCTACAGTTATTTGGTTGTCGTGTTGCTTGTCAAGTAACTATATATAGGGCTTTTAATCAATTTTGATTTTAAAGTGATATAGTCAAAAGAATGTATTTAAATTAAACAATTTTGAAAGTGTTCTGAAATATTTGAATAGAATTCACTATGGAATAATGGCAACTGCTATCTAATCACTAATAGCAATCTAGAGTTAGAGTATCTTTGGGGCATGGTTTGAGAAAACCTCCACAAAAGTACATGTCTTTCATTTTTTTATTCCATGGAATTGATGGAATAATCCCATCAATGTTCCATGAAATGTATTTTATTCCACAGGATAAAATACATTTCAATAATTCCATGGAATAGAATACATTTTCATTCTGCTGAAATTTTAATTTTACTTCTGTATTTGAGAATATCACCTTCTAGAGGAAAAACCATTCTGTGCCTTTCTAAATACATTAACTCTTTAATAGAACTTTGAAAGGTGTTTGTAGGTCATCCAATTATGAACAGTGACTTGGACACTTTTACACATTCAAAAGTAGGATTAAAAAACAAATTACCTTTCAAAGTTTAATTTATTTGTATTTATTCATTTAAAAAATGTTAGCTTGAAATTTACACGTGGGAATTTCCAAATGAGGTAGCAAGCATACGATAGTCCTCTAGCACTTTTTACATTATGTTAACAATAAGAAAGATTGACATAAAAGAAAACATTAAGAATTCACAGTTTTGTTTTTATTTATCTTGACATTGTTATTTAAGACAAACTACCTAAACTTTCTTAAAATCCAAACGTATGGTACAAGAGCCCAACAGAACCCTCAGACTTCCACATATGGCTTTAATTCGAATAAGAAATTTCACAAGCCGAATATAGGTAACTACCCCCTCAAATTTCTCCGAATTCCCTGATTCACTGTATGAAGATAATTTACACACACACACACGCACACACACACACACACTGAACCAAACTAAACAAAAAAAAATTCTTAAAAAAAAATCCAAACAGGCTCTGTATGGTGGCTCACACTGATAATCCCAGCACTTTGGGAAGCCAAGGCGGAAGGATTGCTTTAGCCCAAGAGTTTGGGTCCAGCCTGGGCGACATAGTGGAACCCTGTCTCTACAAAAATTAATTTTAAAAATTAGCCAGACATGGTGGTGCACGCCTGTGGTCGCAGCTACTGGGGAGGCTGAGGCAGGAGGCTCAATTGAACCCGGGAGGTCAAGGCTGCACTGAGTCACAATTGCGCCACTGCACTCCAGCCCAAATGACAGAGTGAGACTCTGTCAAACAAACCAAAACCAAAACAAAATCCCCCAAACAAACCAAGAACAAAAACAGAAAACCTGGGTAGATTACGTCTGTATTTACATGGAAAAGTTTCTGCTAATAGGATTCCTCCCTGATCTGAATAGGATGGAATGAAGAATTCAATTAATTCAGTCATCTGGGCAGGAGAGTGATCTCTCAAGAACCTATGAGGATGTGCGGATTTTGTAGGGAACAGTCATGGCTTTCTCTGCCAACTTTTCCCATCTTCAGATTGAGTCACTTCGGGGCAGTGGAAAGCACTGCAGAAGAACTCAATCTAGAAGTGAGGCAGAAATGGGCTAGGCTTGAAAAACTTCTATCCCAAGAGAGTCTCTGTGTTTTTCAACACGACAAGCTCCAGCACCACCCCCAAGCTTGTGTCACCTCATTAGGGTCACAGCTGCCAGGTGATTTTGTGAAAACGAGGTCTGCTGGCTCAGGCATCCTCTTCTCTCAAGCTCCTGAAAGAGATTCCTGGCTTCTGTCTCCTTTCTGCCATCAGCTGCTTCTATTTGGGTGATATTTTCCCTAGTCCTGAAGTTATTAACCAAATAAGTCTTGACTGTGGTATACCCACTACATAAGTGAAATCAGGGAATCTTAGTGTTATTTAGTACCAGAGAGTTGGGCAACACCATCATTTTACAAAGGGCTGTAGAAATGGCTTCCTTTTAGCTAGCCTCTATGATTTATTATAATAAATTCCTCCAATTTAAGTCCATACTATATGCCAGAAGGACTTTGCCAAAATGAAATATTTCCTAACTTTTTCATTGCCTTTCCGATTTTAAATTTTTTGCAGCTCTTCATTACCTATATTGATAGGAGTCATTCCAAACACAGCACACAGTCCAAAAACATGACAAAATACTCTTTATCTTCAACATGTAAGAGTTGCTATTTCCCAAATACCTCCCGAAGAAGGTCTACTAGCATGGGAGTCTTTTCCTTGAACCACCACAACTCGTTTTTGCAGGTACAGATGAAGATGGATATTTCCAACCAGTACAGGAAGAGTCTGATTCTGGGGTGAAGAGGAAAAAAATGTTGAAAAGCGGGAAAGAACTACCGAGGCTGAGATGAGAGGACTGCTTGCAGCCAGGAGTTTGAGACCAGCCTGGGTAACATAGTGAGACTCTGTCTCTACAAAAAAATGAAATATAAATAAAATAAAAATACTATCCAGGAATGGTGGCATGTGCCTGTAGTCCCAGTTACTCGGGAGGTTGAGGCAGGAGGATGGCTTGACCTCATAAGCTCCAGGAGTTCAAGGCTGCAGTGAGCTGTGATTGTGCCATTGCACTCTAGCCTGGGGGACAAAGCGAAAGCCTGTCTTAAAAACAAAGTTGGGTGGAGGTGGGGAAGAACCATGGTAATGGGGAAGCAAAGACAAGGCAAGATTTCTCTGCCAATTCTGTGGAGATGGCCTAGCCGGTGCCCACCAATGAGGATAACTGGCACAACATTGGGAAGGATAAGTCAGAATGTGCTTCCCACAGGGCCGGCTTCCTGGGCAAGCATCTTCCGTGCAGGTGCACAGTTCCCCACACTCAGTATAATGCTCTGTGTCTCCATCTTGAAATTCTCAAGACTTTTGTTTTTGAACTTATGTTTTACAGATGAAGTCTTATGAGACAATTGAACATGCACCATCAGAGCAGAGATATGCTCAATATGCAGGTACACTGCTCCTTGCCACCTATGAACAATAATTCCAGTTGGTTCACAATGCATGAGAGTTCAGTGAGACTCTTGAGTACACAGTAAGCATGTTATGTCTATACTCAATAGCCCCAAGAGGGCATAATTTTCCTTAGAACCAGAACATGCCTTGAATGCAGAAAGAAGGCAAGGATGTCCTAAAAAACACAATTGCCAAAGAGCTCTTCCATATATTTTCTTACTTGTGTTTCCTCCCTGTGTTAACCAGGTGCTTATGCTAAAAATGCTGACCTAGAAGAAAAGGGAAAGATGTGGGAACCCACAGGTTCTTTTCTTTCTAGTGATTCCTTAGTACCATTGGTAAGCTGAAGGTAGAAACTGTTGGTAAGAATGTATGCATATCAACAAGTGAAATAAAAGACAGTGTTAGTGGTGTGTGTGTTAGTTTTGTGAAGCACTCCCACTGTTGTGAATGAAATACACCGACATGTGAGAGCTATGAAATACAAACTGTAATTTCAGTGATTCTGCATATGAGTTAAATACTTTTACATTTGCATTTAAAACTTGCATTGCACCCTATAAAGATTAATGGCAAAATTTATGTTAACAATTATAATTTTTCACTTTACTTAGAACAACACTAAATCACAAACACCATGGTAAGTTTAGAAAGAGAATACAGAAGGAAGAAAAAGCTCTACATTTTAGTCCTTTTAATGGCACTTTTTCCTGCTTTTTGAACAAGGGATCCTGCATTTTCATTTTACGCTGGGCCCCACAAATTAAGTAGCTGGCCCTGCCACTTCTTTATCTCTCACTCCCATTTTGGATCCACAGTTGGTTTGCTTTTACTATTCAAACCCCAAGTACAAGACTACTTGATAGATTCTTCTCCACCCTGTGGCTTGACACATTAGAGCTAGAGTCATTTCAGACATAGACTCAATGCAGGCTTTCTTTCATGATTGGGACATAGGCAGGATCGTGGCTGGAGACAGCCAAAAAGTGGTTCAACGCTGGAAAAAACTCTCCTAATTTATCATCTTTTCAACAATTTTTAAAGGTAATATATTCACATGACAGTTGTTAGAACCATGGGGAAAAGTTGCTCAAGGACCCCCTAGAAGCACTAAATTGAAATTTCAACGTTCAGAATGTGAGATGTATGGATGAGTGCACGTTTTTGAGTACAGAGGTGCCAGTACCCCACCACAGCAGCCAGCATGGAGTAAACACACTGAAGAACACTTGAGAAAGAAATCCTGAGCCTCCCGCTTGGTCCCACGAGGGGCGGATATCACTGAAAATACCGCCCTCCCCACTTTGCTGTCTTTTAATTCTGTTTTTACTGATTGCAAAAGCCAAGGAAAAGTAGGTAAAATAACAGAGTTAAGCAGGTACAATGATAAGAGGAAAAAAGTATCCTTTCCTTTCAAATTCAGAACCTGGCTGGGCACAGTGGCTCACGTCTGTAATCCCAGCATTTTGGGAGGCTGAGGAGGGAGGATTGCTTGAGCCCAGGAGTTCTGGACCAGCCTGAGCAACATACTGAGATCTCCATCTCTACAAACACATTTAAAAATTAGCTGGGTATGGTGGCATGCACCTCTAGTCCCAGCTACTTGGGATGCTGAGGTGGGAGGATTTGAACCCAGGAGGTTGAGACTGCAGTGAGCCGTGACTACCAGGCCACCGTACTCCAGCAGGGAGCAACAGAGTGAGACATTGTCTTAAAAAAATAATAAATTTAAAACTTTTTGTTTTTGGTAAAAACCTTGAGTGACTGGATGTGCAAGTTGTGTGGGAGGGCTTGGGCAGAATTATTTTGCCAGGGGAGAGAAGGGGGATAAAGAAGGTAGGGGAAGGCAGAGGGAGGAGAGAATCAGCTGCTGCATTGGGGTGGGGTAAAAAAGGAGACTCCCCAAGACATTTCAATAGATAGAGAAAGGGGATATTTTCAATGTGGTTGCTGGTTTATGACAGAACTCCTCAGTTCATCTTAAAATCAGATCTACAGTTCTCTTGAATGTTTTGATGGAAATGGATTGTGTGAGGAAGCCTGGTGGTAAAGATTGAAATGGGGAGGAGGGTGGGTAAATTGAAAGGAAGTTCCACAAAGAGGATTTGAGAAGAGACAACACCAGCTTGGGTTAGATTTTAAAAGAAAGTCTTTTTTTTTTTTTTTTTTTTTTTGAGACAAAATTTCGCTGTGTAGCCCAGGCTGGAGTGCTCACTGCACTCCAGGTGATCTCGATTCACCTTAACCTCCGCCTCCTGGGTTTAAGCAAAAGATTGTCTTCAACGTTTAAGAGGATAGGAAAAATAGCTCAAAGTGTAGAACACCAGGGCTTTCCTCACACCTGACCCCTGATGCTGCCAGCACCAGAGAATCGAGTCTCTCTTCCAATTTAAGTTCCACCTTTCAATAATGTGTCTCAGCCATTCTTTCAGTGTATGGACCTTTTTTTCTTTAAAATTATGCTAATGACATATTGTTAATATAAAATATCTTCTGTATTTTGTAAGTTTCTAGGTTTAATCTGTAATTTTCATCATTACCGTAAGTGGGAAAAATGTTTTCTTGTGCTGCCTTTGTATTTTGGACCCTTCCACAGAGTGTCTCATGCTTGAGAACGTTATTTTCTGGACTGAGCTGCTAGAGGTCAAGTGCCTCATGGAGATGAATCACTTTGACTCCAAGTGGAAATCATAGGCAATTGCTCACAATACCTTCTTTATGTTGATTCATGGTATAGCAGCCTTCAAGTATCAGGGGCCTCACCTGCCCCTGTGTCATGAAGAAACCATTTGTGGTTTTTGATCACGTGTGATCCTCCTCTGTGCCTACTGCTTTCTTTTTCTGGTCAATCCATCACATGCAGACAAAGTCAGCTTTTCTACAACACAAATTATATTGTGTTACTTCCTGCTCAGGCACCTTCAAGACACTCTATGGATTTCAGAGGAATCCAAACCCCTTAGCACAGCATCCAAGACCCTTCCCAATCAGAACTCAGCCTCCCTATCTGGTACCTCTTCTCCTTGCCCTTCCGCTTACCTGTTCATACCTACCCTTTTTAATATACATTTTTAATACTCTAGTAATTCTGCCTAGCAGTCACTCATAGAGTCGGAGACATTCGTTCACTCATTCATTTAGCATTGGACATTAAACCTTCCTTCTTTATTCTTATATTGATGAAATGAGAAGAGGTTAGTTAAATGCTACTCATTCGGCCAAATTTTGTATATCTAAGTCTCATCAGAATAATTTGGAACATTTAATAAAAATGGAGATTTTTCAGCACCACTTCAGACCTAAATCAGAATGTTTGGAAATGGGAGAATCTGAAGGTTATGTGAGTTACTCATATCTATTTGGTATATGCTAGAGTTTTAATATTCTATGTAATTGGCATTAAAACAACATCATTTGGCTTATTAATAGTATCTCTTCTACTCAATAATCTCTGTGCCACTTGAATGATTCTGTATGCCACAAGAATCATTCCGACTTTGGAAATACACAAAAGCAAAGCACATAAAGATTCATAAACTCCAGTCAAGTTCAGAGCCCCATCTTAGTGTGTGATGGGAAATAAGAGAAGTTAGACATGGGGAAGAAAGTGAACCTCCATAAATGGCAAGATTATAAGTGTGCACATGGAGGTTTTTGATGGGGAGCTTATTCAACAATTATTTATTAGATTTGATATTAGAAGAAATAGAGTTCCAAGAAATATGGAGTCATCCAATGGCAGTAATTAATATTCACTTAACAAATATTTACTGGATGCTTTCTACATGTCAGTCACTGTTTGAGGTACTACAGTTCAGCAGTGAATAGAGCAGACAAAACAAGCCCCTGCCCTCATGAAGACAGATAGTAAACATCACAATGGACTCCCAACATCCCTTCAGCCTTTCCTCTGCCAAACAGCAGCAATAAAGTGTGACGAATGTTCCTCTGCTCAAGGAGTGGGTTAACCTGGCTGATGGCAACCCTTTTCTCTCTTGCTAATAGTTTTTGAAGAAAGGGGCTTATGATCCAATTCTGAATAATTAGATGAAAGGAAATGTCTGCTGGAAGCCAATAAAGGTTTAGGAAACTAATTTCTCTTTCCTGTTGGACAAGAAGGAGGGAGAAGCATATGGCCTCAATTTCCAACACCAGAGGAACTATCTTGGGATGAAACCAACACTGTTGTTGGAGAAAAAGAGATATGGAAATAACTTACAAAATCCATCATTCCAGAAGCCTGCACTGTCTGTGGCCTTTTTTATTACATCAACTAATTCTGTTTAAGCTTTATTGTTGAAGCTTGAATAGTTCTACTTATAACCAAGGACATCCTAACTTATATACATGCATAACAATGTTTACATATCTATTCGATCCTTGACAACCTTGCTCAGGAGGAATATTCTCTGCTAACTAAAATAGAAAAGAAAAAAAAACCTGGAAGTAAAGAAAATACCAGAAAGTCATTTTTTACCAATGTGCAAGCATGAGGCTTTGGGATTTAGAAATATATAGTACGGAAGCAAGCTAACAGTCATTGAGCATCCTCCATATGACAATTCCTCTGCTAAGCACTTCACAGATTATCTAATTTTAATTTTTATAACAACTCAATGAGTTCAATATTTTTATTCTTCTTTTACAGATGGCTAAATGGGCCCTGAGAG
This sequence comes from Trachypithecus francoisi, assembly GCF_009764315.1. Lineage (NCBI taxonomy): Eukaryota > Metazoa > Chordata > Mammalia > Primates > Cercopithecidae > Trachypithecus > Trachypithecus francoisi. The sequence goes on from NW_022681460.1 coordinate 83,818,111, forward strand.
AGTTTAAAGAATTCACCCCAGCCATAATGTGCTGCGACAGGAATTCAAACTCAAATTTTTGGTCAGCAAATTCTATGCTCTTTACACTTTACCATGAACTTACTACTAGTGAGAAAAAAAATTCTATGAGTGAGTTCTTATAGAGGAGTAATTGTCATGGAATGGTTGTGTGAGAATTTGAATAACTATGTTAAAGGAGAATGTGTGAATCTTTGTGACTAGAATTATAGCGTGCAAACGGTGAAAGCAATGAGATATCAAGGAATAAACCTCCAATAAAAGTTAACTAAATAGTATCAGCAAAAATTTCAAAGGCAGAGCTAAAGTGACTATTTGGGAATTATTTGCATAATTGCATAAATATCACAATTCATAAGTATGAATTGGGGGGGAAGCCCAGTAAAGGATCTATTCATAGGAGGAGCTGGCAAAGCAGAGAATAAAAGGTATGAGAAATATTGGCTTAAGTATAAGCAAAATCATATGCTTGGTTCCTGGAAGAAGAGTTTAGAAATAATATGAAGACAGCCTGTCAAAATGAAAAATGGACTAATTCATCATGGTACTTTTGGACTCATATTTAAGCCAGAATGGTAATGTAGTTGAACCAAGTTTATTTGTCTATTCATTTGAGCAAAGAAGTGTCTGGAAAAATCACCCAAAATCTGGGAGGTTGGCAGACACTGGAACTTCAATTCTCTTGCATTCCCAATATAATAAACTCCCTGTTATTTGGAGGGGAAGAAAAAGTGTAAGGAAATTTACTTGTGCCTATCATGGGGTAGATTAGACTAAGAACCTCACATGCAATTCTTGATCCATCATGTTGCACGGACCTCAGAACAGATTCACCAAAAAATCTGCAAAGAAGTGGTAGACATTTAATCCTGACAATAATCACATGGAATTATTGTGTTAGCTTCTGTTTCACAATTGAAGAAAGGGGGCTGAGAGGGTAAGTAGCCATAGGTTATGTTACTTAAGGGAGAATATTAGGATTAGAATATAGGTGTGTATGACTCCAAAGCCCTATGTTTATCCATTTCTTGCAGCTCTCTCACTCAAACTTATAAAAATATTTCTTCCAGAGGAACAAATATAAAGTGAAAGATTCAGACTCAATGTTGTTCTTACAGCATTTACTATTAGTTAAGAGATGGACACACAGAAGAGAACAACACAGACAGGGGCCTTTTGGAGGGTGTTGGGTAGGGGAGGGACAGGATAAGGAAAAATAACTAATGGGTAGTAGGCTTAATACCTGGATGATAAAATAATCTGTACAACTAATCCTTATGACACAAATTAACCTGTGTAACAAACCTGCACTTGTAACCCTGAACGTAAAATAGAAGTTAAATAAAAAGAAAAAATAACAATAATAATGCAGATCTTCACTAAAAACAGCAAGTTTATTTAGTTCATTCATGGTACTCTTTACAGTGCTTCCTTCTTTTGAGTTTAATTTAATTTTGGATTCATGGAGTATACCTGCTCATTTATTACATGGACATAATGCGTAATATTGAGGTTTGGGCTTCTAATGAACCCATCACCCAGATAATGAACAAAGTACCCAATAGGTAGCTTTTCCAACTTTGCTCCCCTCCCACCCTCCACTTTTTCAGAGTTACCAGTGTTTATTATTTCCTTCTTTATGAACATGTATATCCATTGTTTAGACTCTGCTTATAAGTAAGCACATGTAGTATTTTATTTTGTTTCTCTTTACAGTACTTTCTAATTAATGTTTACAAATACCACATTGTAGCCATTTTGCAGGCTTTTGTAGAGTAACTGAGATTAAATTTACCCTTCTGCCTAAAATAACTAGAAAACTAGATGAAATCTATAAAACCATGATTTTCAAGAGATAGATAACAGATAACACAAGTCAGTGATTCTTAGGAGAAGCAAAACAAATGAAGTGACTCCAATTATCTGTCTAAGAGAGATTTTAGGCCATAATGCAGGGAGAATGAACCCAGAGAGCTCAGTAATTGTGTTGAGATGAGACAGAGTTGGTAGTTTGAGAAGGTTAAGGTAGCTAGATTTCAAGTGGCAGACTCAGAGCAAAGGTATCTGGACAGAAAGAGAACTCCAGAAATCTACAGAGGAGCTTCTTTAAATCTTTGGCTGAGTACCATACATACATTAGAGGAAAATGCCAGAATCCAGAGAAAGAACCACCGGAAAGAAATATCTGGATAAATGACTCCAGAGCTCACAGAAGGAAGGGAATGAGTTGCGTTATCAGCAACACTTCAAAGACCTAGTACATGAGACATAGAATCCTCCAAAGGTATTGCATCAGTAGTGAAGATAAAGTATCTCTAATTAAAAGCTATTCTGAACTCAACCTAGTAAAGCCTAAAAGCAAATCTTAAAACTGATTCCTAAAATTCATCTGTATACCAGAACAGAGATTAAATCATTTTTTAAAATACAAAAAAATCCAGCACTCAAAAACATAAAATTTACAATCTTTAGCATCCAATAGAAACTTACCAAACAAGCAAAGTAGCAGGATAATAAAAGCCATAGCGAGGAGAAAGATCAGTCAATAGAAATAGACCCAGCAATGAAAATATGACAGAATTAGTATGTAAGAATATTAAAACAGGTATTATAAAACTGAAGAAATAGACTATCAGCAAATGAGGGACAATGTTACCTGGAATAACATACGTCTAATTGGAGTCCAACCACAATAATGCAGAATTAAATTATTGAATGAATCACTAATTATGCTCAGTAGAGTTTCACTATACAGTAAATATACAAACATTTACCATAAGTCAAATACCATAATAATAATTTCTAGAATAAATGAAGAATGAAATACTTATTGTCCCTGCTTTAAAGGATTTCACATTTTGTTCAGAGTCAGAAGGCAAGTAGAAGACTTGCTGATTTGTCTGGTACATGACAGATTTAAAGCACCAAAAAAAAAAAAGAAAAAAGAAAAGAAAATCCAAGAGCCAGTCTCAGATGAATGCTTTGTAGAAGACGGAACACTACAGCTGAGTTTTTGAGAATGAGTCAAAGAAATCTGAGCAATAATTACAAGGCACAGAAAATATGTTCTATATGTAAGAAATAATTAAGAATAAACCAAGGATGCAAAAGAATAATGAGTGTGTTCTCAGAGTAGTAAGTGCCATAGTGCTTCTCATCAGCTGGAGAGGAAGCATAATAGTCTCGAATGTCAAGAAGAAAGCTAGGGTAGGTACAGTTCTCTTACCTCCCTATTAATTTCCCACTTTCCTTCCCAATTCACACCATGGTATGTTATTTTAGAAAATCCAAGGAAAAAAATTAAAAATGCAGTATAAATGTTGTACTGGTGGGTGTATTGTTTTGCTAGGACTGCTGTTAAGTATCGACAAACTGGGTGACTTAAATAATGGAAATTTATTGCCTCACAGTTATGGAGGCTGTAAGTCCAACATCTACGTTTTTACAGGGTTAGTTCCTTCTGAAGGCTCTGAGGGCGAATCTGTTCCCTGCTTCTCTCCTAGCTCCTTGGGGTTTGCTGGCAATTTTTGGCGCTCCTTGGCTTGTAGATGCCTAACCCTGATCTTTACCTTCATCTTCATATGGCATCCTCCCTGTGAGTGTGTCTGTGTTCATATTTCTCCCTTTTATGGGGACAGCAGTCACATTGGATTATAGATCCGCTCTGCTCCAGTAGGAACTCATCCTGACTTGAATAATTATATCTACAATCACTTTATTTTCAAACACATTCTGAGGTACCAGGGTTTAGGATTTCAACATAAATTTTGAAGGGAACACAATTCAAACCATAGCACTGGAGAAATGCTGAGATCTTTTAACAGGGTCTTGATCAGGGTGGTCCTTCAGGAGAATAATGGCAACAGTGCATGAACTGGGCTCTGAAAGTCTCTAGTCACATCTTCCCTGCTTTGTTCAATATCTAAACACACACATACTTCGTTACCAAGCAATTTCCTATATCCACCATGCCTTCCTTCCTTTCCGCCTTTCCTATGCTGTTCCCAATCCTGGGATTTCCTACCCCACTTACAGCTAATTCCTCCTCTTCCTTCATTTCTTATCTTCTAAAGTGTCCTAATCATATTCATAATACATAGGATTATGGCTCCAACTTTTTAGAAGCCTTTCCTAAACATCTCCCCATCTGAAAGGTAGGGTTCACAATCCCTCTGTCATGTAAAAAACTTAACCTGCATGTATTAGAGTATGTATTATATTTTCCTATAATTTGTATACATATTTTTTCTTCATGAAACCATGATACATTTCAGGTTAGATATAGTACCTCATTCATCTCATCTCTTCCAGTTAGCTTGGTGAGTCGTACCTGCTAAAGAAAGAGACTGGAGGTATGCAGGCAGCTAATTTTCTATATATACTAAGACTTACTCTTGGAAAAACTGGTGTGGATTATAAAACATAACCTCTGCATAGTGCTTAACACATGCCTAGCACTGTTCTAAGTGCTTAATATGTATTACTCATTTAATCTTCCCAAATACTCTGTGAGTTGGGTACTACTTTTACCCCATTATATAGACCATGAGTCTGAGGCACACAGAGGTTATGTAACGTGCTTGGGATTACATATCCTGAGTGAGTGGCAGATGTTATAATCTGGGCCTCACCCATGCTGCCAAATTGCCTTTCAAAGACATTTGCTCTCTCAGAGAGAGCCCTTTACTTTGGAACCATTTTCAGCTCTGCCACGAATGAACTGTGTTATTTTGAGCAAGTTATTTAGCTTGTCTGTATTTCTATCTCTTCAGTTCTGAAATGGGGATAGTAATAGCACCATCCTCACAGAATTAATCCATGTAAAGCAGTTACAACAGTGTCCAGTACTAAGGCCACCACACACACACACACACACACACACACACACATTCAGAATAACTGAGAATTTATTGAACACTATGTAGCTAATTGAAGCCATACTGCCTCCTGCTGATGATTAATAGTGTCTGGCTTCTGAAGAAAGATGGTATTGGCAGGGTTTTTTTTTTTTCCTTTTTATGAAGGATGGGGCAGAGCTGTCACTTTATATGAAAACAAGAAAGAGGAGGTCAGAGGTGTTTTTGATAGCAACACAAAGGACCTTTATATGGCTTTAAAAAGGATTGCAGTGTTAGAAGCCGAAGACCCTGGGCTTCCATTGACTTACAGCAGTCATTTTGACCTCTCTTCTCTCCTTATAAAGTGGGCAATGGAAAGGCAGCAGGAAAGAAGGAAGAAAAATTTAGAAAATATTTTAGAAAATAGGACCTTGAAAGGAAATTAAAAATCTGAATTCTGCACAATAAGAAAATCCTGTTCACTGAGCCTGTTGAACAGTTATCAACAATTCTTCAGAAAACTCTAGCAGTTTCTATGTGGAGCCAGTTGCTTTCTAATTGCTACAGCAGACTACCACTGGGAAGAACAAAGGAAATATTTAGCACATCGTAAATTCTTCTGCTGCCCCGTAGAGTGGCTGGAGTTCAGATTACACGTTTATAACTAGCATTTGAGAGCAATTTCTCCTTCACTTTGAGAAAGTTTTTGGGAGGCTGTTCAGCACTGTTCCTCCTATGATTCTGGAGGAATACAGACCCAGTGTTTAAATTTAACAATCCAGTTCATTTGTGTTGGGATATGGTGAAGCTTGGAAAGATGTAACAGTGAAATACATTTCCCCTTCACGAATTTGCTTTTTAACGGGAAGTCGATTTCTCAGTGACTGGGAAAGTGTACTTCAGATATTGGTGAGTTGTTCTGACAGCTCTCCGACCTGGGTAGTGGTCTTCTCTGAGGACCAAGACTGAGACAGAAGAATAGGCAGGACCTAAAAACAGACTCAGTTCACACAGCGAAGATAGCAAGTGGCAGAGAAGCAGTAAACATGTTTCATGTGGAGTGAAGAAGCTGTACTACAGAGCTAAGGAAGAAACCATCACAATCCAGTAATGACAACAAGAAGCCATCTGAAGCTAAGAAGTCAGAGGTCAGCTGAGATGGGCCTTGTAATTGCATGTATTTTACAGCTGAAGCACACATGGGGCTGCAGTGTCTGACTTGTCTTTGCCTTTGGAGAAGATAGTTCAATTCTCTACAAATTTTGATGGGCAAGTTTTCTTAGCCAATAGAAAGACCTTGTCAAATAATTGGACGGTTTATTATTTATGAGTCGCCTCCAGATTTAGGTCCTTATGGCTGGCCATACCCATAGGAGTATGTTGTAATTCTTTATCCAGATGAATGACAGAATATAGGAAGCCATTCTCCCCCATGACAATAAGTTGATGTTTCACTCCAATACATGGTGGAAAAGGCTGATATTCATGTCTTTCCAATGAACAAAAACAGACAATGTATGCTATTGGCACTTGTGCAGCTGTATTTCCCATTCTCCCTACCTGCGAAAAAGAAATGATAATCTTCTTACTAATTTGCCCTAACTTTACTTGTGTATTAGCTATATTGGGGAAAATTTCCCAGATAAAATTGAAAAAACAAAGAAATAAAAACTAGATAGATTGTCTATCTATATGAGACTTATTTCAAGATAAAATTTCTGTAGATTTGAACCACAGAACAAATTTTGTCTTTTTCAGGAGGAACCTAAGCCATAACCTCACTATCTTTTCTACCCAAATTTATAATTGCAGCTTCATTTTGGTTTTATAATGAAACATTACTGAAAGTTGGATAAATTTAACTTATGGTTTTGCTATGTAAGTAGATAAGCTGACTAAATTGAATAAGGCAGCTATTTAGTTGTCACATTTGTTCATTTAGTGTTTACAGTTTATCTTCCAATATCTGCCATAATTTTGTCCACCTATCTGTTGCTTGACATGACTGAGTTTCTTGAATTTCTCAATTATATCTTCCATATAAGTGATACCTCAGTAGGAAAGAAATAATCTCTTTGTTTACACAGCATATTATCTGAACATAATCTAGCTAGGTAGTAAAGTTTGTTTGTTTAATCTAGCTTGATAACAAGTGTTAAAGGCAAATTAAAAATGATTCTATACCTTTACAATATCTGATTTTCCTGCACCATCAAACAGATGCACATATGAACTGCAAGAATTTATGTCATGTGCCCACCATTGCTTGAGAACAAGAAGACTAGCCATATGTTTGTAAAAGTATATATATCTTAATCAATTTTCAATATTCAAAAAAATGAACAGAAAATTAGTGAAACGTATGGAGTGAGGAATAAAATAAGAATATTCACTAACAGCTTGTCAAGAAATATGATGTTTGTGAATCTACACTGTCAGTTGATTTTTCACAACAAATATAATATCTCTATGCAGCCAAAAGATTTCTAAACTCCAGTCAGTGACTCACTTATTTGAAGCAACACTTGATACAAACAAAATCCAGTACAACCACTCTCTTGGATTTCATTTTGATAAAATTTATTCCTTATTCATAGGCATCAATAATATTGGTCTAGAATAACCAGATGCCTATGGAAATTTTATTGAATAATTAATTAATTACTATTTAAACTACACATTCTTATTGACATTTTAGTGATTGCAAGAAATTCAAGTATTTAAAAAACGAGCACAATATAAGAACAACTTCTAATAAATGTAATTCTAAGAGGGAATCTTTTATTGTTTTGAAGCTTATAAAATTGAAGGTCTCATGTTTTAAGAAGATAAAAAAGGAATTCTTTCTCTGCTCTGGAATAAATGGACTATCTCACCCATGAATAATGATTAACGTCCTTTCATTCGGAGAAAAGACTCCTAGGAGTTTACACCTGCAGCATTTGTGAATTACAGGCCCCCTTCCCTTGAAAGAAACTTAATAATCACTATTCACAGGTGAAGTGTGCTTCGGTTGGATATAAAAAGTTGAGATAAAACCCGTCTGCTTTGTTTCCAATGCTGTTATTTTCCCAGCATTCCATCCCAATCCGTCACTGCAAAAATACTTGAGCAGATTTAAAGTTATCCAAAGGTGATGTTGTAAATACCTTTTCTTTTCAGCTTAGCTCTGTGTTTATCAGAAATTCAAAGGTGGTTTTAAAGGTCAGAAAAATAAGCTGCCTAAAAACTTGGATTCAAACCCAAGTAATAAGGTCGGCATTTTTACAATTGTACTCTTCTTGTTGCCATCCAGGTCTAAACTGCCCTTCAGTTTCTTCATTTTGAACCGAAACCTATCAAGTCTGGCCATATAAATATAAGTATACATTTAAATAAGAGTATAACTATAAAGTATAAGTTTACATATAAGCTTGAGTGTAAAATTAAACATACGCAAATGTAAATAAGAATATAAATGTATTTTTCCAATAAGGATTTTCATTATTCTTGTTGCTGTTTTAATCTAGGGAAGATGGTTATGTCACCTTTCTCTACTTAGAGGTCACATTGATAGCCCCACATGCCATCTACAGTTTGTTCACATAGTTTCTTGACTCACAGGATGTTTTTAGAAATATCGAGCTATAATTTAAGATCTAGAACATTTTACATTAAAATATATACATTTTGTAGTTACTTAAAAAGTCTTCAGCTCTGGCAACAAACGCTCCACTTATGTCCCCTCATGCTAAAAAACTGACTGAAGCTGAGCATTGGCTGCTTTCTGGAGATCCAGCTTCTATCCTTTTTTCTCAAAGTTACACAATTCATTTACTGCTTCCTGCCTGATCCCTGAGTGTGTGATCCTAGAACAACCAAGTTATCATTCTTTCATCAACCCTCATCTTTTCATATGGTTACTATTCACTAGCCAAACCGATCATAACTGTGTTTGAGTCTGCACTTATGAGTAGTTAGGTTTTAGTCGTGGAAATTGCATATCTTTCATTTCTTGACTTTTAGACAAGCATTGTATGAAACACTGAGGATGTAAAGATGATAGGCAATTCTACCTTCAAGAAGATTACAATTTAGTTGGAAACAGAGATATGCAGTAAAAATGCAAATAAAACTTGCAAGTGCAATGGTAAAGGTATGGTAGGGGAATGAGAATGTGTAGAAGAAGGTCACCTGACCGAGGTGGGATATGGAAGACGTGGCAAAGTTGAGGGGAAAGAGGGATATGTTCAGATTTGGGCAGAGAAGTCTTCTCTGCTGGGCCTTAGAAATTATGCAGGAGTTGGGGCAGCCAAGAGCACTCATGAGGAACAGGGAGTGAGCCAGTGGTTTGGTATTTCTCCTCTTTTGTCTTGGATTTATTTATGATAACCTGCTCTTTAACTTACACAAGGGTTACACTTTTATTAAAGAAAACAAGAGTCCTCAATATGCAGACATTCTTATATGTAAACTATCTATCAGCTATTTCACCACAAGTTTTTTTTTCTCTAGTTCTGAATTCAGCATTACTTCTAATACTGTGATACTTAATAAACATTGCTCAAAAACAAATTTTACCTTTGTAAGTCATGTATTTTCCAAATACATACCCATATACACTTGAGACATCATCTTTAGATTTTCATCTATGACCAAATTTGGAGATACTTTAGCTCATGTATGAGAAAGAGAAAGAAAGCAGAAACTAAGACTGTTTAGCAAAATGAAAACCCACCCCCACCCCCAACACACACACAAGAACACATAGAAAGAAACCTGATACAGAAACACAATTTGTTAGGAGCTAACGTTATTAGTCACTACTGAGATAAGCAAAATTGATCTCAGACACAGAAAAGGAGGGGAAATAGTTTTTTCAGTGTTTTGTAATTGAATTTTAATATTTGATGATAGTAAACATTTTGTTTTGATGAAGCCAAATTGTTCACTAGTCTTAAGATTACAAATTAATTACATTTATGATCACAATAAAGAAGAATGCCTACCAAGTAGAAGCAATAAAACATTCTAATGTAACTGCACGGTTAGAATTATCTCATAAATAATTCATTTGTGACATGCAATTTTTGTTCCTCATTTAAAATACAAAATTTTAAAAAAATAAGTGAAGGTCTTGGGGTTTGTAATTGCTGTGTATTTAAGGATTAGTAATAGTTTTCTCATATAACAGAAATGAAATCTGCTAATGTTTGGATATCTGGATTTTTTAGATTATGTTGTCTTTTATTTGAAAAGAAACTTAAGCTATAAAACACAAGAGAAAGTGCTTAAGTACCTTCACACATATTCTTTTCAGTGAAATAATGTCAGTCATCAAAAGCTGTTTCAAGTGCAATCCGTACAGTAATAGTTAACTAGATAAGTTCAAGTTGGCAGTTCTTGCAGTGAGTTCAGCTTCCAACTGTATTACCAGTTCTCGTTTCTTTGTTAGTTGTAATAGTAGGTTGCCAGGTTTTTTTCTTTCAAAAGCTTATAAAATTCATAGTTAAGAGGCAGGTCTATGAAAATTTAAAAACAAAGGAGAAGATGAATTCAAAAGCAGCTGCTTATGGAGTTTTATTGCAATATTTCACTGCAAGCCATGATGTCTTCACAGCAGCTTCATACTTAAAAGATTCTGAAAGTTGATTGATTGTTTCCAAACTGCTACATAGTTTTATTTGATTAACCATGTATATTTTTGCCAATATGTCTGGCTACCTATTTAAAGTTAGTGCATAGCTGGCAGTATTACAAAAACAGATTTTAAGGATTGGAATCAGATTTGGCAGTAAAGGATTTGGTTCCAAACTCATAGGTGATCTTAAAATTTCATTTGACATAAAAAGAAAAACCTTCCCAGTCAAAAACAAACGACTCTACTTTCATTGAAAAACAGCTTCTTGGCTGCCCAATATGTTTATTTTTCTTATGTATTTGCTCTATCACTGATTCCTTGGAAGAAAGAACCTCAAGTGATATTATTTTAAAATATATGCACATATACACACAAAAAATTAATCAAGATCTTTAGATGTGAAGTAAAAAGCTTACTCCTTTAAAGTAAAGAAAAAAAAAGACATCTTTTCAAAAGTTCATTGCAATAAAAGAATCTTTTGTCCTTCCTCTTGGCATTTTAAGGTTTTAACGAGTTGTTTATATATCTCAATGGCTTGAAAAGACAGATGTATTTTATGTAATCTTCCATGTAAGCTTTTTTCATTTCCCTTATAAATTACTTTTCCATATTTTAAAATGTAGTTGTGTTTTCAAGGAAAAATGGCCAAAAAATATGAGCCGTTATTTGTTGGCCACCATGAACCTTTAGATAAAGTAGGTATAAATCACAGTAAGCAATAAAATTCTATCCTAACTATAAACCACAACTTTATTGAAGAAATGTCTATTAAAATTGTGTTGTCTCATTTTCATTTTACCTGAACATTAATGTATGAGTTTCATTTGAAAGCTAACAGTTAACAACCCATGTTTCATATTCTAATTAACATAAGAGACATCTGTTTCAATTAGAGAAAGCAAACTTCCTAAAGATTCTATGATGAACTGCTTTTATCCTCAGTGAGCTAGGGAAGTAAATTATATATAACACATGAAGAAATAAAAAACAATAAAGAACAAAGATGCCAAACTCCTGAAATATATAATTCAATAATAATAATTTAAGTACACATGTCAAGTTGTTTGTGTAGCAAGTTCAACCCACAGAAGCACAGACCTAATGAAATGGTGTCTTGCTTTTTAATCTCCATAAACCTTTCCTCCTGCTTTTAACTCTTATAGGTTTGAATACAAATCAAACATAGACCTTAACTTCATCTGAAGAAGTTGGAGTCCAAAAAACAAACAGAAGACAAAACAACTTCTGCAATGGTTTAAATAGACTAACAAACATGTGCTTTGATGGATGATTAAAAAGCCCTCAAAGTTAAAGGGGCACAGCTGAATACATGGCCTACCTTAATATTGCTGTAGTGAGTAATGAGATGCCTCTGGCTTATAAGTTCCTAATTGTAATGAAATAATCCAGTCCAATCTTTGCAATTAAGGTAATGTAAATTCTATTATTTGTGGGATATAAAAAAAGCAATGTGAGAGCTCCCCCTATTGACCCACAATAAAGCATAATGTACCCTGAAATATACTTCCAAATATACATGAACAATATAAAATTTCAGAGGTTTAAGGGATTTTTTTTTTTAAAAAGATAATTTGAGTTCATCAGTTTATCTTTGTAGAATCTGAGGCCTAACAACGCTTACTGTCATGGGACAAATTAGAGTGGCAGATTTGTTTCTGCACTGTTTTCTCTGTATTGGAGTTTGACATCACACAGGTTGTATAATTCAGAAGTAGGAAAGGACTAAAGAGACCCCGTTGACCTAACTCCAACTTTCTCTTGTCAAATGGACCCAGAGATGGTAAGAGATCTGTATAGGTTTAGGGCTTCTTGCTAATAGTTGGGAATTATTGGGTTAGGAGCAGAATTCCAGTCATATGTTATCTTTCTATTATTTCTGCTCTGGCAGCGTGTTTTGTTTTGAGCCTGACATTTTTATGTTCTTTCTGTAATTTAAGAATATGTTGTTCAAAAATATAAGGATTTGAAATTCTGGAAAACAAGAGGACATTCGTGCTCAGTAAATTAACTATTCTTCGCCTTCTAATGACACATTTTTTTTGTAAACTAACTAGAAAATGTATATTGATACAGTCTTTATATTTTCATACATGCCTCCAGCTATTAAAATATTTATATGATGTGTGTAATTGCTGAAAATGGTAATCTGTACTCCTATTATGAAATCACAAAAAAACATGAAATATATTTCTCTGATATGCTTTCTGGTGAAAATATTTATTGGTCACGAATTTGTTAGTATTTATTGGTAATTAATTGGTCAGCATTTATATTATCACTACCATTCCTGTAATTAATCATGAGATGTTATTGATTATATTTATGAGATGAACAGGTTTTTCTCCCTATACTTGAAGGTATGTGAAGATAACATGAATGAGTTCAATTAGTATGTTAACTCCTAGAGGGCAAGGGTTATTTTGTGCATCTATTTTTACGCATCTTTTTTTTTTTTTTTCAAAGAACACAGATGCAATGAAAGCAGGGCTTTGAATGCAAGTTTTTGATTTGTCACTGCTTGTTATGCAGCTTCTATTGACGTCTGCTCACAGGTGCTACTACTGATAGTCATATTTCCGTTGGAGTGCTTTCCAGAATCCCACAACCTTAATGCCATACTCTACACATGGCATTCTTTCAAAACGTACATATTATCAAATTACCTTCCTTCATCCTATATGCTTAGGCTCTATTGTAGTTAATTATAGAAGTGTATGTGCAGGCCGGGCGCGGTGGCTCAAGCCTGTAATCCCAGCACTGTGGGAGGCCGAGACGGGCAGATCACGAGGTCAGGAGATCAAGACCATCCTGGCTAACATGGTGAAACCCCGTCTCTACTAAAAAAATACAAAAAACTAGCCGGGCGGGTGGTGGCGCCTGTAGTCCCAGCTACTTGGGAGGCTCAGGCAGGAGAATGGCGTAAACCCGGGAGGCGGAGCTTGCAGTGAGCTGAGATCCAGCCACTGCACTCCAGCCTGGGCGACAGAGTGAGACTCCGTCTCAAAAAAAAAAAAAAAAAAAAAGCGTATGTGCAGAGAAATCAAATGAAACCATATTTATTGAAGATCTTGTGCTTGGTTATGAGAAGGATAAGATCTTTGTTCTCAAATACTTTAGTACTAGAAAAGAATAATCCTGTTTCCTTAAAAAGTTGACCATCATCCATGTATTCTTCATGCTTCTATCATCAAAAACATAAAAGTAACAGAAATGAGGGTTTTTTTTTTTTTCATCAAAATGAAGTGTATACATGACTTTTCTTTTCTCTGGTGTTGCCCCTGTATTTTAAATTCTTCAGTTGTCTGTTACCTTTCTGTGTCCCTCTTCATCCTACCCCCAAAACCCGTAAGATAGAATCAGTCTTCATAGAAGCTCAATGCAGGCAAAGACAATGTATACAATATAGTTAAGAATCAGATTATTGTACTGCAAGATGCTACCCTCAAAGTGGAAATCACAATTATGTATCAGCTCCCAAATTTGATTTTGCCTTTCAAAGAAGATTAATTAATAATGGTTAAAAGGCATTTTGTTTCTCCCATAGACACACAAACATTTCCTTAAGAAGTATACAGAATTGCTTTCATACTTAATGAATACATAAGGGAGCTAATAAAATATACCACTGCCTTCTAGAGATCTAATATCCTTATGGTAAGTTTGACACTTGGTTAAGTACATCTTGTTTTTTAGTCACTTAAAAAACCTTTTTCAAAATTAATAATTTCATGGACATTGGGTAAATTAGTTGCTAGCTTCAATTTCTGGTTTTCCAGAACTCTTCCTGGAATTTAGAATTGGAAGATAAAAATAAGTCATATTAAGGTAACTTTGATAGTAGAACTTTTAGAATTGGAAAAAGAAGAACTAATGGGTGTTAGTACTTCCTACAATATAATACGAATGAACAATCTCATATATGACCAGAGGATGCTCAGTCTGGCCAGGGTTAGAGATGAAGCCAAAGCAAGGAAAAGAAGGCAGGTGACACCACAAGGATGCTATCTAGCCTCCATAGGGTGTTAAATCACGCAAATTATTATAGAATTGAAAAGTCTATTGGCGTCATTTGTATTTTTCCCTGTAGCCCTATAGCTGTATATATTCTTGTGTAAGGGTAGGGTTGGAGATAGGGGTGGTGGATTGTAGCAGGGCGGGCACTGGTGAAAGGCACTCAGGTGGATTGTAGCAGGGAGGGCACTGGTGAAAGGCACAGCCAGGTGACATAAAGTTTAGCCATTGGCAATTAAGAACAGTAGAGCTCATAGCCACGTTACTTGCTGAAGACATCTTTAAAATAAATTTATTCTCCACTGACCTGATTCCAGGCTCAGCAGTCAGTGTCATAGGATAAACCCAGATTCTAGCAGCAGACATTTTTGGTAACCAGCCATTAGACAACAGGCAAGTGCTTTACTTTCATTGAACCTCATTTCCTGTGCACAAAATGTTAAGATAGTTGCATGAAGATAGTGGTATTTAACTTCCAAGGTGGTTGTGAGAATTAAATGAGATAAGGCATGTAAAATACCAAGTAGGCAGTAAATTATGAGTATCAGATAAAAATTAATCCAAGAATGAGGACAAGAAACATTATAGATGAAAGGGCTAACTACAGTTCTGAAAGAGTTTTACTCCAGAAATACAATGATGATGTAAATTCAGATACCGCCCCTGCCCACTTTTTTTTTTTTTTTTTTTTGAGACAGGGTTGTGCTTTGTCACTCTTGCTGAAGTGCAGTGGCATAATCATGGATCACTGCAACCTCCACCTCCAGGACTCAAGTGATCCTCTCACCTCAGCCTCCAAAGTGACTGAGACTACAGGCGCGCGCCACCATGCCCAGCTAATTTTTGTGTTTTGGTAGAGACAGGGGTCTCATCATGTTGTCCAGGCTGATCTCAGACTCCTGAGCTCAAGCGATCTGCCCACCTCCAGACCTCCCAAAGTGCTGGGATTACAGGCGTGAGCCACTACACCTGGCCTAGATATCCATTTCTGAAATATTCGGAGTAGTAAGTCGAAAGGGAAAAACTACATAATCGTTTTGATAAATTCTGAAAAATCATTTGATAATATTTTACATTCATTTTTGACTAAAAGTAAACTTTAATAAATTAGAATTTAAAAGATACTTTTAATGCAGTTAAAATGTATATGCCTGTTGGTAAAACAAAATGCAATTAAAACAGGAATAAAGCAAGAAGGATTGCCATTCCCATATTGTTTAATATTGGTCTTGTAGAGTTATCATTCCAGTGGATGAAATATTAAGAATCAAGTAAAAAGATGCAATAATGTATAGAGGATATGGTTTAAATCTGGAAAATCCAAAATAATTATCCTAAAGAAGAAAACAATCTTATTTGTAAAATACTTTCTTAATCCAAGTATTATATTAGAAATTGGATATATAGGCTATGAAAGAAAAAGTTTGCTTTTAGCTGCTAGGAAAGAAAGTTCTTTAGTGGGAAAAATGAAGTCCCACAAAGGATACAAACTAACTACAAATGTGGACACATCTATAATAGTTATTTTTAAAATAATCAAAATCATAAAACAAACATCACAATACATTTAATTCCATTTTTGAAAGGTTGAAATATATTTATAATTAGGATTGTAATAGCATTTTGGTGCAATAACAAGATTAGTAAAAACTCTAAGTTAGTAGATAAAAGTAACTGCAAAGGGTACTTGATTGCATCAGATCAGTTCAACTGGCAGAACAGTTTTCTTACTGTAAATCAGTGAAACAAAGCTCAGATGGAAAAGGGTATTTTTTTCCTACCCTATCCTTTCAACTATTGCCCTATTCTTCATCCTAAACTTTGAGAAACACTTAATTTTCATTTTAATAATCCTTACTTTCAGTTACAGATCATTTCTTTCCTTCTTAAAGTACACAGCAAATTCTGATTCATTGTGTAAAGTTGGGGCATGCGATTATAATACATGTGTAGTTTGAGATTAGAAATTCATCTTGAAAGAATTATCAGGTAAAGTCAATAGAATTATAATTTATATTGGCTGGGTGCAGTGGTTACGCCTGTAATCCCAGCACTTTGGGAGGCTGAGGTGGGTGAATCCCTTGAGGTCAGGAGTTCAAAACCAGCCTGGCCAATGTAGTGAAACCCCATTTCTACTGAAAAAAAAAAAAATTGCTGGATGTGGTGATGGGTGCCTGTAATCTTAGCTACTGAGGAGCCTGAGGCAGGAGAACTGCTTGAACCCAAGAGGCGGAGGTTGCTGTGAGCTGAGATTGCACCACTGCCCTCTAGCCTGGGCAACAGAGCAAGACTATGTCTCAGAAAAAAGAAGGATTATAATCTATACCAAAAAGTAGTGGATGTTTTATTCCTACTCAAAAGTTCAGGAGTATGATCCTAAGAGTGATTTGGGAGTCCTAATCAAATGGGTGCTGATTATTAACTGCTACAGTTACCAGCATAACCATCCTTCTACTGAACTGTCTACTCCCCACACACAAAAGTTTAGACTGAAAGATGAAAATCCTCATGAGTAGATGGAAAAATGAGTTGGTTTTCATGATAAGACAATATGTTCTTATTACATAGTTAAATTACGTAGGAATCAGAACACACGATAGGTTTCATTCTGAATTCTGGATATACTTCTAAAAAGTCAATTCACGATGGAACACAGACAAAAATATTTACAGTAAAATAAACTTTAGACATGGAAAGAGTAAACCTTCACATTTGTGACTTAAGCAACATAGCACTAGTGAAAACCTGATTCAGTAACCCTTTTTCACATGTCTTGAAATTATGACGTTTTCTTCAGCTATTTTAAAAAAGAAATAGTTTATTAAATTACTTGCATGAATAGTTTCTGGACTTTCATTTCTGACAATACACAGATTAAGTGTCTTTAAAAACAAACAACTGCCATTAAAAAAATCCTAAAAGTGCTAGATAAAACTTTTAAAGACATCTTTTTAAATACTTAAGTATTCTGGCAAGAAATAAAGGAAGCAGATTCACAAAGGCCAAAAGGAACACGAAAGTATAAACCCAGAGATCTTTTACAGCACTAAGTTGGACAGCTGCCAAGTGGGACATCTGCCAGGTCATGGTACCCAAAGTTTTCTTTCAATGAACCAAGTGAATAAAATATAGATGATAAAGACTACAGACTGATCAGGTGGGAAGTTGAATTAAACATGGCCTCACAATGCCAGCACCTTCAAAAGGCAACATCTTTAGCAAAGAATTAACTAGAAAAAATATGATATCAAAAGAAAAACTAAAAAAATTGGCTGTGAATATAAGGGGAAAAAAGCCTGAAAATTTTGTAACCACAAGCAAGGCATTTACTCGAGTTCTGAGCCAGAATTCATTCTATTTGTGTGGCCCAAAAACCCCAAGATGAAAATTTAGTTTAAATTGATCCTGGGTTGCTAGTGCCTTTAGCCACCTGGCAGAAACAAACATTTATCTCCTGTGGGGGATACATATTAAATCAGGGCCACAAAAATTACCCCTGTAAAGTGCTACTAACAAGGTCTCAATTCAAAAGTATAAAATACACAAAGACTGCAGGCTTACTTATTATAAAATAAATATACTTAATGCATTTTTAAAAGGTAGGGAAATTATCACAAAGGAATACCAGACTATCCCAAATGTTCAGGAATTTTTTTTTGGTGGGGGAGAAAAATAGAATCGGTAAATAAAAACTAAAATAATTAATAGAATTCAGTGGATAGGCTGAATGAAAGATTTGACACAGCTGAAGAGAGATGCAGTAAATTGGAAGATGAATAAGAAATTATTATTTGTAGAACAGAGATACATACAGGAAATATTAAAAGTCAATTAAGAGACAAGCAAAGTGGAGGAAGCATGTGAAACATTTATCTGTTTGGAATTGCAGAATGCAAGATGAGAAAATGTGAAAAAGGCAATACCTAAAGAGGTAGTACTCAGGGACTTTCCATAATTAGTGAAATATATTCAGACTGAGACAATTCAATGAATCCCAAGCATGATGTATATTTTTAAAAAATTCACTCTTGGACAATCCCAAGCATGATATATATTTTTAAAAGTCCACTCTTGGACAAATTGTAGTAAAATAATAGAACTTCAAGATAAAAAGAACTCACACCAGTTAGCATGGTGATCATCAAAAAGTCAGGAAACAACAGATGCTGGAGATGATGTGGAGAAATAGGAATGCTTTTATACTGTTGGTGGGAGTGTAAATTAGTTCAACCATTGTGAAAGACAGTGTGGTGATTCCTCAAGGATCTAGAACTGGAAATACCATTGACCTAGCAATCCCATTACTGGGGATATATCCAAAGGATTATAAATCATTCTACTATAAAGACACATGCACACGTATGTTTATTGCAGCACTATTCACAATAGCAAAGACTTGGAACCAACCCAAATGCCCATCAATGATAGACTGGATAAAGAAAATGTGGCACATATACACCGTGGAATACTATGCAGCTATAAAAAAGGATGAGTTCATGTCCTTTGCAGGGACATGGATGCAGCTGGAAACCATCATTCTCAGCAAACTAACACAAGAACAGAAAACCAAACACTGAATGTTCTCACTCATAAGTGGGAGTTGAACAATAAGAACACATGGACACAGGGAGGGTAACATCACATACTGGGACCTGTTGGGGGGTGGGGGGCTAGGGGAGGGATAACATTAAAGAAATACCCAATGTAGATGACAGGTTGATGGGTGCAGCAAACCACCATGGCATGTGTATACTAACCTGCATGTTCTGCACATGTACCCCAGAACTTAAAGTATAATAACAATTTTAAAAAGAACTGATAGGAAAAAGAGATTACCTATGAAGAAATGAACACTAGGCTGGTCTCTCGATAGAAAGAACAATATCTAGAAGACAGCATGGTAATATCTTTAAAGTCCTGAGAATTACCTGCAAATCTGGAATTATATGAAAGGGCCTATAAAAATATCTTACACAGAAACGAAGGAATTTTACTACCACCAACCTACTCTAGAGGAACATCCAAGGGACAAACTTTAAGAACAAAAATGTTTCAGGGGGGCGGAGCAAGATGGCCGAATAGGAACAGCTCCAGTCTCCAACTCCCAGCGCGAGTGACACAGAAGACCGGTGATTTCTGCATTTTCAACTGAGGTACTGGGGTCATCTCTCTAGGGAGTGCCGGACAATCGGTGCTGGTCAGCTGCTGCAGCCTGACCAGCGTGAGCTGAAGCAGGGCGAGGCATCGCCTCACCTGGAAGCGCAAGGGGGAAGGAAATCCGTTTTCCTAGCCAGGGGAACTGAGACACACAACACCTGGAAAATCGGGTAACTCCCACCCCAATACTGCGCTTTAAGGAAACAGGCACACCAGGAGAATATATCCCACACCTGGCCGGGAGGGGCCCACGCCCATGGAGCCTCCCTCACTGCTAACTCAGCAGTCTGCAGCGATCTATCCGCAAGGCAGCAGCGAGGCTGGGGAGGGGCGCCCGCCATTGCTGAGGCTTAAGTAGGTAAACAAAGCCACTGGGAAGCTCGAACTGGGTGGAGCTCACAGCAGCTCAAGGAAGCCTGCCTGTCTCTGTAGACTCCACCTCTGGGGACAGCCCACAGCTGAGGTCCAATAGGGGAAGCAGCGGGGCCGGTGCAGAGGCGAACGACTCTGTCTGACAGCTTTGGGGAGAGCCGTGGATCTCCAACGCGGAGGTTGAGATCTGAGAACAGACAGACTGCCTGCTCAGTGGGTCCCTGACCCCTGAGTAGCCTAGCTGGGAGACATCCCCCACTAGGGGCAGTCTGACACCCCACACCTCACAGGGTGGAGTCATCCCTGAGAGGAAACTTCCAAAGGAAGAATCAGACAGGTACACTCGCTGTTCAGCAATATTCTATCTTCGGCAACCTCTGCTGCTGATACCCAGGAAAACAGGGTCTGGAGTGGACCTCAAGCAATCTCCAACAGACCAACAGACAGTCCTTCTGACTGTCAGACAGAAAACTATCAAACAGGAAGGACACCTATACCAAAACCCCATCAGTACGTCACCGTCATCAAAGACCAGAGACAGATAAAACCACAAAGATGGGGAAGAAGCAGGGCAGAAAAGCTGGAAATTCAAAAAATAAGAGCACATCTCCCCCTGCAAAGGAGCGCAGCCCATCGCCAGCAACGGATCAAAGCTGGTCAGAGAATGACTTTGACGAGATGAGAGAAGAAGGCTTCAGTCCATCAAACTTCTCAGAGCTAAAGGAGGAATTACGTACCCAGCACAAAGAAACTAAAAATCTTGAAAAAAGAGTGGAAGAATTGACAGCTAGACTAATTAATGCAGAGAAGATCATAAACGAAATGACAGAGATGAAAACCATGACACGAGAAATACGTGACAAATCCACAAGCTTCAGTAACCGACTCGATCAACTGGAAGAAAGAGTATCAGCGATGAGGATCAAATGAATGAAATGAAGCGAGAAGAGAAACCAAAAGAAAAAAGAAGAAAAAGAAATGAACAAAGCCTGCAAGAAGTATGGGATTATGTAAAAAGACCAAATCTACGTCTGATTGGGGTGCCTGAAAGTGAGGGGGAAAATGGAACCAAGTTGGAAAACACTCTTCAGGATATCATCCAGGAGAACTTCCCCAACCTAGTAGGGCAGGCCAACATTCAAATTCAGGAAATACAGAGAACACCACAAAGATACTCCTCCAGAAGAGCAACTCCAAGACACATAATTGCCAGATTCACCAAAGTTGAAATGAAGGAAAAAATCTTAAGGGCAGCCAGAGAGAAAGGTCGGGTTACCCACAAAGGGAAGCCCATCAGACTAACAGCAGATCTCTCGGCAGAAACTCTACAAGCCAGAAGAGAGTGGGGGCCAATATTCAACGTTCTTAAGGAAAAGAATTTTCAACCCAGAATTTCATATCCAGCCAAACTAAGTTTCATAAGTGAAGGAGAAATAAAATCCTTTACAGATAAGCAAATGCTTAGAGATTTTGTCACCACCAGGCCTGCCTTACAAGAGACCCTGAAGGAAGCCCTAAACATGGAAAGGAACAACTGGTACCAGCCATTGCAAAAACATGCCAAAATGTAAAGACCATCGAGGCTAGGAAGAAACTGCATCAACTAATGAGCAAAATAACCAGTTAATATCATAATGACAGGATCAAGTTCACACATAACAATATTAACCTTAAATGTAAATGGACTAAATGCTCCAATTAAAAGACACAGACTGGCAAACTGGATCAAGAGTCAAGACCCATCAGTCTGCTGGATTCAGGAGACCCATCTCACATGCAGAGACATACATAGGCTCAAAATAAAGGGATGGAGGAAGATCTACCAAGCAAATGGAGAACAAAAAAAAGCAGGGGTTGCAATCCTAGTCTCTGATAAAACAGACTTTAAACCATCAAAGATCAAAAGAGACAAAGAAGGCCATTACATAATGGTAAAGGGATCAATTCAACAGGAAGAGCTAACTCTCCTAAATATATATGCACCCAATACAGGAGCACCCAGATTCATAAAGCAAGTCCTTAGAGACCTACAAAGAGATTTAGACTCCCATACAATAATAATGGGAGACTTCAACACTCCACTGTCAACATTAGACAGATCAACGAGACAGAAAGTTAACAAGGATATCCAGGAATTGAACTCATCTCTGCACCAAGCGGACCTAATAGACATCTATAGAACTCTCCACCCCAAATCAACAGAATATACATTCTTCTCAGCACCACATCGCACTTATTCCAAAATTGACCACATAATTGGAAGTAAAGCACTCCTCAGCAAATGTACAAGAACAGAAATTATAACAAACTGTCTCTCAGACCACAGTGCAATCAAACTAGAACTCAGGACTAAGAAACTCAATCAAAACTGCTCAACTACATGGAAACTGAACAACCTGCTCCTGAATGACTACTGGGTACATAACAAAATGAAAGCAGAAATAAAGGGAGGAGGAAATTTATAGCACTAAATGCCCACAAGAGAAAGCAGGAAAGATCTAAAATTGACACTCTAACATCACAATTAAAAGAACTAGAGAGGCAAGAGCAAACACATTCAAAAGCTAGCAGAAGGCAAGAAATAACTAAGATCAGAGCAGAACTGAAGGAGATAGAGTCACAAAAAACCCTCCAAAAAATCAATGAATCCAGGAGTTGGTTTTTTGAAAAGATCAACAAAATTGACAGACCGCTAGCAAGACTAATAAAGAAGAAAAGAGAGAGGAATCAAATAGACACAATAAAAAATGATAAAGGGGATATCACCACCGACCCCACAGAAATACAAACTACCCTCAGAGAATACTATAAATGCCTCTACGCAAATCAACTAGAAAATCTAGAAGAAATGGATAATTTCCTGGACACTTACACTCTCCCAAGACTGAACCAGGAAGAAGTTGAATCCCTGAATAGACCAATAGCAGGCTCTGAAATTGAGGCAATAATTAATAGCCTACCCACCAAAAAAAGTCCAGGACCAGATGGATTCACAGCTGAATTCTACCAGAGGTACAAGGAGGAGCTGGTACCATTCCTTCTGAAACTATTCCAATCAATAGAAAAAGAGGGAATCCTCCCTAACTCATTTTATGAGGCCAACATCATCCTGATACCAAAGCCTGGCAGAGACACAACCAAAAAGAGAATTTTAGACCAATATCCCTGATGAACATCGATGCAAAAATCCTCAATAAAATACTGGCAAACCGGATTCAGCAGCACATCAAAAAGCTTATCCACCATGATCAAGTGGGCTTCATCCCTGGGATGCAAGGCTGGTTCAACATTCGCAAATCAATAAATGTAATCCAGCATATAAACAGAACCAAAGACAAGAACCACATGATTATCTCAATAGATGCAGAAAAGGCTTTTGACAAAATTCAACAGCCCTTCATGCTAAAAACGCTCAATAAATTCGGTATTGATGGAACGTACCTCAAAATAATAAGAGCTATTTATGACAAACCCATAGCTAATATCATACTGAATGGGCAAAAACTGGAAAAATTCCCTTTGAAAACTGGCACAAGACAGGGATGCCCTCTCTCACCACTCCTATTCAACATAGTGTTGGAAGTTCTGGCTAGGGCAATCAGGCAAGAGAAAGAAATCAAGGGTATCCAGTTAGGAAAAGAAGAAGTCAAATTGTCCCTGTTTGCAGATGACATGATTGTATATTTAGAAAACCCCATCGTCTCAGCCCAAAATCTCCTTAAGCTGATAAGCAACTTCAGCAAAGTCTCAGGATACAAAATTAATGTGCAAAAATCACAAGCATTCTTATACACCAGTAACAGACAAGCAGAGAGCCAAATCAGGAATGAACTTCCATTCACAATTGCTTCAAAGAGAATAAAATACCTAGGAATCCAGCTTACAAGGGATGTAAAGGACCTCTTCAAGGAGAACTACAAACCACTGCTCAGTGAAATCAAAGAGGACACAAACAAATGGAAGAACATACCATGCTCATGGATAGGAAGAATCAATATCGTGAAAATGGCCATACTGCCCAAGGTGATTTATAGATTCAATGCCATCCCCATCAAGCTACCAATGACTTTCTTCACAGAATTGGAAAAAACTGCTTTAAAGTTCATATGGAACCAAAAAAGAGCCTGCATTGCCAAGACAATCCTAGGTCAAAAGGACAAAGCTGGAGGCATCACGCTACCTGACTTCAAACTATACTACAAGGCTACAGTAACCAAAACAGCATGGTACTGGTACCACAACAGAGAAATAGACCAATGGAACAGAACAGAGTCCTCAGAAATAATACCACACATCTACAGCCATCTGATCTTTGACAAACCTGAGAGAAACAAGAAATGGGGAAAGGATTCCCTATTTAATAAATGGTGCTGGGAAAATTGGCTAGCCATAAGTAGAAAGCTGAAACTGGATCCTTTCCTTACCCCTTATACGAAAATTAATTCAAGATGGATTAGAGACTTAAATGTTAGACCTAATACCATAAAAACCCTAGAAGAAAATCTAGGTAGTACCATTCAGGACATAGGCATGGGCAAGGACTTCATGTCTAAAACACCAAAAGCAACGGCAGCAAAAGCCAAAATTGACAAATGGGATCTCATTAAACTAAAGAGCTTTTGCACAGCAAAAGAAACTACCATCAGAGTGAACAGGCAACCTACAGAATGGGAGAAAATTTTTGCAACCTACTCATCTGACAAAGGGCTAATATCCAGAATCTACAAAGAACTCAAACAAATATACAAGAAAAAAACAAACAACCCCATCAAAAAGTGGGGAAAGGATATGAACAGACATTTCTCAAAAGAAGACATCCATACAGCCAACAGACACATGAAAAAATGCTCATCATCACTCGCCATCAGAGAAATGCAAATCAAAACCACGATGAGATACCATCTCACACCAGTTAGAATGGCAATCATTAAGAAGTCAGGAAACAATAGATGTTGGAGAGGATGTGGAGAAATAGGAACACTTTTACACTGTTGGTGGGATTGTAAACTAGTTCAACCATTATGGAAAACAGTATGGCGATTCCTCAAGGATCTAGAACTAGATGTACCATATGACCCAGCCATCCCACTACTGGGTATATACCCAAAGGATTATAAATTACTCTACTACAAAGACACATGCACACGTATGTTTATTGCGGCACTATTCACAATAGCAAAGACTTGGAATCAACCCAAATGTCCATCTGTGACAGACTGGATTAAGAAAATGTGGCACATATACAACATGGAATACTATGCAGCCATAAAAAAGGATGAGTTTGCGTCCTTTGTAGGGACATGGATGCAGCTGGAAACCATCATTCTTAGCAAACTATCACAAGAAGAGAAAACCAAACACCGCATGTTCTCACTCATAGGTGGGAACTGAACAATGAGATCACTTGGACTCGGGAAGGGGAACATCACACACTGGGGCCTATCATGGGGAGGGGGAGGAGGGAGGGATTGCATTGGGGAGTTATACATGATATAACATTATGCACATGTACCCTAGAACTTAAAGTATAAAAAAAAAAAAAGTATAGTTACAAATTATGCACTGGTATTAATTAATCCAGATTTTCATAATCCTACAATTACATCCAAAGCCCGCTAGTTTTGCACTTGGTGTAAAAGGAAATGAATCAAGAAATGTTAAAATGGGTAAACACAGATTAGAAAGAGGGGTCTTGAGGCTGAAATTCCGATGATTTGTTTCCTTTAAAAGAGGAAATGTATCATTCCTTGATAGAGGACATCCTGGGATAGCAATGACAGGGGCATGATCCAGGGGAGGATCCAGGAGGGTTGTTACATCATTAGTTGTTAATAATCTATGGGATGTTTGGTATTCTTTAAGATTTCCTAGAAGTAAACTTTTTGAACAAAGAAAGAAGAAACTTTTAGAGTTGTGTGTGTGTGTGTATGTATTACAAATTGTTTTCCAAAAAACTTGTAGCAGATTGTAATTTTACCAACAGCATGTGGAATGCCCATTTCATAACATCCTTACCTACAGTGATTGTAGTAATTGTAAAGATTCACTGCCAATTTGATAGGCAAATATGGATCAGTGTTATTTTAATGAACATTTCTTATAATGATATTAAACTTTTTTCTTATATTGTTAAAAAAAAAATGTTTCAAAATGAAAAGCCCGCAGTACAAATAGAAATGATGGGAAAATAAAATGATAAACAGGAGGGTCATCCATACAGAATTTGACTCTATAAAATGATAATTGCCTAATATATGAAGTTAAAAAACAGAACTAAAACGAGACAAGTATAACATGTAAGTGAGGGAGAAGGGTGTTTACAATGCATTCTGATTTTCAAGAATTGCATGTGAAGAGTAAAGAAATGGATTAAATGTGGATTTTCTTAAGGTACTTTGGCAAACACTAACAGAATAGAAACAGAGCATAGAACTTCTAAATTGCTAGACAGATAATACATGCAAACATACATGCATAGTATGTAAATCAGTGAGTTGGAGAAGACAACCAACAAGTCAATTTAGAAACTAAAAAAAATTTTAACATGCTGCACAGATTGAAAAGATAAGAGACTTTTATGCCAAGAAGTTTGAAAACATAAATGAATTAAACAAATTTCCAGGAAAATATAACTAGCCAAAACTAACTACCAAAAGAAAAGAACATCTGAAGAGTCCTATTATATTAGAATATTGACCAGTGGTTTAAAATATTACCACAAAGAAAACAAAACAGAGTAATTTTAATATTGAGTTCTATAAAATATGCAAATATTCAAGGAAGAGTTAATCTCTATTTTCACTGATACCCCAGAGTCCCCCAAAATGAAAGAACACTCCCTAACTTGCATTGTAGGAAATTACCTTGATTCAAAGAATCAGAGAAGTATGAGAAATTGAAATTTTAACTCAGGAATATGGAAAAAAAATTAAAACAATATCATATGAAATTCACAATGATTCTATATTATGACTAATTGTATTTATCGCAAGAAAGCAAAATTAATACATTAGAAAATGATTTAATGTAGTTTACTACTTTAATGGATTAAAAGAAAAACTTATACTTCCCTCTTATTTAGAAACATTCAACAAAATTCAATAGTTATTCATGCTTTAAAACAAAAAATAAAACAAACCAAAATCCCTCAGCAAACTTTCTCAAACTGATAAATATCCTATCTGAAAATATTCTATAATAAGTAGTATTAATAGTAAATTGTTAAATATTTTCTTTAATGGCAGGAACAAGAATGCCTGCTATGATCAATTTTATTCAGCATTGTACATTGTAAGATTTGACCAATATAAGGTAAGAAAATAAAATATCAAATATTGGAAAATAAGTAATAAACTCTTACTATTCCCATATAATATGATCATCTACATAGAAAACTCTAAATAATTTAAGATATATTAGCATAATTAATAATTGTAATGCTATCTTGCTGATGTAAGATCAGTAATTCAATTCAATTTCGTTTCTATATACCAACAACAAAATACGAAATAAATGTTTTGGTATTTTCAATTTATTTGCTTAAATTGACATGAAATAACTGTACATATTTAAAGGATACATAGTGATATTTTGATATATATCATGTATAATGATCAAATGAGGGTAATTTGCATGCCTATCATCTCAAACATTTATTATTTCTTTGTATTGGGAACATTCAATATTTTCCTTCTGGCTTTTCAAAAATAATATAATATAATATAATATCATATCATATCATATCATATCGTTTAATATAATATTGCTAACTATAGTCATCCTACAATGGTATTAAACACTAAAACTTATTTCTCCTATCTAGCTGCAATTTGACCTGGTGAGTACTTGAATAGGAGAAAAAAATTTTAAAGAAGACATTATTGTCAATAATATATAGTTACCTAGGAATAAATCTAACAAAATATTTACAAGACTATTATTGAGAAAATTATATGGTTTAATACAAGACAGTTTTAAAAAAGTTAACAGAGAGACAAAGCATATTTATGGGAACACTCAATATTAGGAAGATATCGATTCTCCCCAAATAATCAAGATAATTAACTTAAATTTGATTAAAATTCCAAGTTGGTTTTAAAAAGTATATATGGAAAAACAAAATGGCAAATACAGTCAAGACAGTACTTAAGAAGAACTAATAGTTATCATGACTTATAATAAACCAACTGTAATTTTAGAAGTATGATATAGTGCAAGGATAAATAAACCAACCAATGGCACAGAACAGAGACTTCAACGGACTAACTCATGCATATATGGGAACTTCATATGTAACAAAGATTAAATAACAGATCACTGGGGAAGGCATTCAATAAATGAAACAAGTCCAGTTGGTTATTCATATGACAGCAAAAACTAAGTAAACTCCCTAACTTATGCCATAAATAAATTCTAGATGGATTCTGAACATATGTAAATGATAAACCTTCAAGACTTTTAGAAGACAGTATTAGTGGGTCAAGCATGGTGGCTAACACTTATAATCCCAGCACTTTGGGAGACTAAAGCAGATGGATCGTGTGAGCCCAGGAGTTCAAGTGAGACCAGCCTGGCTGACATGGTAATCCCATCTCTGCAAAAAAATACAAAAACTAGCTGGGTACAGTGGTGTACTCCTATAATCCCAGCTACTCAGGAGACTGAATCAGAAGGATCACTTGAGCCTGGGAGGTGGAGGTTGCAGTGAGCCAAGATCACATTATTGCATTCCAGCCTGGATGACAGAGCAAGACCCTGTTTCAGAAAAAGAAAAAAGAGAAAAAGAAGAAGGAGAAGAAGGAAAAGAAGAAGAAAGAAGATGAGAAGGAAAAAGCGGGGAAGTGGGGGAGGATGGGGTGGAGGAGAGGAAGAAGAGGAAGAAGAAGGAAGAAAGAAGAAGAAGAGGAAGAAGAAGAGGAGGAGGAGGAGGAAGGAGGGAGGAGGAAGGAGGAAGAAGGAAGAAGGAAGAATGAAGAAGGAAGAAAGAAGACAGTATTAGTGAATATCTTTGCACCTTTGACAAAGGAAAGAATTTCTTAAATATGACGTATAGAACACAGACTAAAAAGTAAAATATTTATAATTTCAACAATATTAAAACTGAGAATTTTACGATCAAAAACAGCAAAACAGAAAGTGAAAATACAAACTACAAAATGGTTGACAGTATCTGCAATATCTCTATTTGCCAAAGGGTTAGTACTCAAAATACGTAATTTCTACAAATTGACCTTTAAAGAGGCAAATAGGCAAGTAGAGAAAAGAGGAAAGACTGGAATAGCCACTTCATAGAAGAAAGTCCCAGAAGATCAACCAACAATGGAAAAGATGCTCACTTCATTAGCAATCCAGAAATCCAGTTGAGGTATCATTTTATATCCAGAATGGCAAACATTATAAAACATCTGACAGTATCAATGGTTAGTGAGAATGTGATGCAATGACAACTTTTATAGACTGCAAGGGACAGAATAAATGCATCACTTTGGAAAATAGTTTTGGGGCATTTTCTAGGAGTTCAAAATTCTGGGAGCATCTCCATTCCTAGATAAATGTTTTCACATTTACATGGGAATCATGTACACAAATTTTTTTGTAAGAGACAGGATCTTGCTCTGTTGCCCAGGTTGGCGTGCACTGGTGCTAGCATGCCTCACTGCAACCTCAAAGTTTTAGGCTCAATGAAACTCTTTGCCTTGCTCACCCTCCACTTGTTCGCAAACCTCATTCTTCCTGGACACAGGACAAGAACTTGGGATCTGCTGCATGACAGTGCTAAAAGAACTGTAACACAAACCGGGCTGAAACACACCCCTTGCTTGCCACATTGCAGGTGACAAGAAGAAGAGAAGAAAGAAGGAGAGAAGAGCTCCCACCTCAACCTCTTGAGTAGCTTGGACTACAAGCACTTGCCACCATGGCTGGCTAATTTTGAAATTTTTTGTTGTAGGCATGGGATCCAGTTATGTTGCCTAGGCTGGCTTGAATTCTTGGCTTCAAGTGATCCTCCTGCCTTGGCCCCCTGAAGTGCTAGGATTGCAGGCATGAGCTGCTGCATCCAGTCCATGTACATAAAATCCTTGGTTATAGTTATGAAAATCTGAAGATTACTCAAATTTTCTCAAAAAGAAAACAGGGTCAATATATAAAACACTAAGCAATATTTTTAGAGGGTGTATACATATGTGGTAAAACTGTTACGGGATCCTTGGGGTGTCGCTTCACTAGTCAGAAACCTCTGTGGTCAGTGGTGCCTTTGCCTGAGTTTTGCTCAGGCCCCCTGGGCCAACTTGGCCTAGCAGGTTGCACTTGGCTTACACTATTGGCCTAGATCCCATGCCTGCCAAGGGTAAGCAGAGCAGTGAGCAGTGTGTGAGTTAGAAAGCATGGGGTCTGGCCACTGCACACAGCCAGGCACACTGGCTGTGATGGGGCAGGTGCCAGCTCTCTGTAAGGCTACAGCTGGACCAGGCGTACCGCAAGCAGCTTCCATGGCTGGCACTGGGGAACACAGTGGCACCTGGAAGCTTGAACTTGCCAGAAACCTCAGAGCCCCAAAGAGGTGTCACAGCCCCGGCTCAGGGAGCTCCTAGGTTTGGGCTCCCTGAACAGTTGCAGCTCTTCTCTCCTTCTTTCTTCTCTTCTTCTTGTCACCTGCAATGTGGCAAGCAAGGGGCGTGTTTCAGCCCTGTTTGTGTTACAGTTCTTTTAGCACTGTCATTCAGCAGATCCCAAGTTCTTGTCCTGTGTCCAGGAAGAATGAGGTTTGCGAACAAGTGGAGGGTGAGCAAGGCAAAGAGTTTCATTGAGTTGCAGAATGGCTCAGTGGAGACCTGCATTGGGTAGCTCCTCTCCACAGGCAGGGTGTCCCGATTAGGTCAGCACTCAGTAGAGAGGAGACCCAGGAGTGAGTAGTTCTCTGCAGGTAGGCCATTCTGTTGGATGTTCAGCTCTCAGCAGATAGGAGACCCTGGAGTAGGTAGCTCCTCACTGCAACTGGCAATCCCAATGTCTGCTCAGTTCTCAGCAGAGAAGAGACCCTGGAGTGGGTAGCTGCAATCTGTGGCTGGTCATCTCATCCTCTCTCCAAGTCTGGCTGAGGTTTTTATGGGCTTCAGACAAGAGGAAACATGTGCCGACTGGTCCATAGGCAGCCATGGGTGGGCCCGGAAAAAGCACCATAAGTTCTCACTCTGGTCTGTGGGGCTGGCAGCCCAGACTCCAGGTTTCCGGCCTTCCCCAACTTGAAGGTGGGGCTTCACTGGGACCCATCCCTTTCCTGTCTGCCTCTTGCCAACATTCATGGACCCAGGCTGTTGGTGTGGAGGAGGGGTGCCTGCAGGCCAGCACTGAGCCACCCCTGCCCCAATTTGGCCTCCCTCCTGTGCGTGTCAGTGCCCAAAGCACAGAGGGGATCAAGGCCACAGGGGGCTGGAGTGTCAGTGCTGCCCCAAATGTGCACACACCCAGGCGGGTTGTGGTAATGCCCAGGCTTGGCCGCAACTTTGCTCTGAGATCGGAGCAGTTCCCAGGAGCAGGGAGAAGCCAACCAATGGAAGCAAGCAGTTCTGAGCTGTGACTGGGCAGCCCCAGCTGTACCCAGGGAGGGCAAGACTCCCATCCTGCCAACTTGGAAGGGGGCGGGGCTTCCACCTCTGCTTAGCTCTCACCAGCTCCATGTAGTGTTCAGCCCTAGCTGTGCCTCCTCCACCGCAGCTGATATCATGTGAGTGGCTGCTCCAGATGGGCCACTGCTGCCATCAAAACTACAAAGAAATACAAGAGAATGATAATTTTAAAATTCAGAAGAATATCAATGAATTTTTCAGAGATGCATATAGGACTTCAAAGTATTAGTAATATTCTACTTCATAAGTAGAGTGGCATATTTTAACAGGCCTGTATGCTTTATATATACTTTTTGAGTGTATAAATTTTTATAATTGATATATTTTTTGAAAAAAATTCTGAGTATTTGTTGGGTTTCGCAAAGCGTAATAATTTATTTTCTCCAAAAGCAATGGTGATTTTGCTGCTAACTTCAGAGGATGTGGGAAGAAGGCTAAGGAAATACTCTCAAAAACAGTATACTTGACATTGAAAGTGGAGTCAATCTTATTTTATGTATGTTTATAATTCCAAAAGATTTGTACTCATCATCTTTTGTAAAAGTTTTACTGGGTACTCTTTAAAAAAATCTAATGAAACTATAGATTTTATTGTGCATACAATATAGAGATTTGAAAGAGGCCACTACAGTATCCCAATGATGAATATTGTTTGGTTATGTATATAGAGTCTCCAATCAGGTATTGTATCCTGCCTTGAGACACATGCTGGGATTGTCCCACTCATAGCCTAAGTGTTGATTTTGTATTTCTACAGGTGTTTCTTGTACTGAAATTCTATACATAGAATGTAAAAACTGTTTTGTTGTAGTGAAATGTGTCTACCATTGTTACTCTGATATTTGGATGAAAAGATTTTGTTGTGTGTGTTTTTTTTAAAACAAGAATAATGTCATGAAGTAATTATTTTTCACTTACACACAATGGACTGTAAGTACAACTTTATGGTTTAATTAGGCAGATAGAAAGCTGATAGTTTTTATTTAAGCTTAAACAAGGACTCTTGCTCAATACATTAAGCTAGTTTTGTTGTTAACATAGGGAAACAAAGAA
The DNA here is from genome assembly GCF_009764315.1 of Trachypithecus francoisi. Lineage (NCBI taxonomy): Eukaryota > Metazoa > Chordata > Mammalia > Primates > Cercopithecidae > Trachypithecus > Trachypithecus francoisi. Next base: position 83,850,828 of record NW_022681460.1, read on the forward strand.
GGAGAATGTGCCTGGTGCTTAGGATGTCTGATAAACCAAAATACATCTAGCAAAAATTCTCAGTTTGAGGATTTAAAAATTATTAGTTCCTACTGAAGTAGGAACAAACTCTTTACACTGACATCCTGTTAGTGTCTTGAAAAACAAAATGCCTTGTGATAAGTAATCAGATATATCATTATACACCTGTTAGAACAAAAAGTACTGTATGCTGACTGTCACAAGAGTAGGAAGTAGGGACTGGATGCTTCAAGAGATTGGGCAATAATAAAAAGGCATCCTTTCAGCTCAGAAGACAGTAGCTGATTTTATTCCAGACAATGCTGGGAGATGCTGGAACTCATTCCTACCTGATGACTAACAAGGGCCTTATACAGGCCATCAGATGGTATCAGTATCAGTTCAGAATCTGATGGAAAGCTGTCTGCACAGTCAAAGTTGGTATAAAGTATCATGATACATTGTAAGCAACCGCAGCTTGGAATATTTTTTTCATCTCCAAAACTAGAAATTAGGCCTGATCTTAATTTGTTGTAGTTGAAAGAAAAATACATTATAGATTTTGTCTCTTTCTATTCAGGATTGCCAGAGTTACCAAATAAAAATAAAAGAAGCTCAATTAAATTGTAATTTCAGATAAACTGTGAATATGTTTTTATTATACCTGTATCTCATGTAATATTTAAGACACACTTATCCTTAAAAAAATGTTTATTTTTATTTTAGCTTTCTGTGTTTTAGGTAACAACTCTTTCCCCACATGCTCCCTAGTCAAGTTCCAAGGTTTTTGCGGTAGTTTCTCTATGGTGATTTTTAAAAAGCAATAGGGACTGATGATCCTGAATTCAGCTTGGACCTGAGAGTAATTCTGAACATCCGGAAGAGTTAGATGATGTAGGTTTATTTGTTACAGTTCTTGGACTATTCATGCCAAGAGAAAATAAAGTCTCTAGGTTAGCCAACATGGGTGGCGAATCTTTGGATCTTCTCCAGGTGGTGCTTCATTGATTCTTCCCGGCTTGATTTGCATAGGAATAAAGGATTCAGTAAGAATGGTGAAATGCAACAGCCTTTGCAAGATACTTAGAGCTTGTTTTGCACAATTTGACTAAAAGCAGCTGGTCTTTCTGAAACAGTCTTTTTTCCAAAGAAAGCCAATATCAAGAGGAAAATGGCAAGTGTTTAAAATATAGATTGAACAATCATGTCCTATTAGAATTTGGTGTCACTTCAATCACTCCTAACAAATAATATAATTTAAATAAGTGTTATTTAAATTGCCTTATATCTCAAAATGGCAATAAACAATACTTGCTACAATCAATGTACCCATAAGTATTGACATGTGTTAAAAGTCTCAAAGGAAAAGAAGAAAATGTGTAACACATTGTGCTGGTACTTTCCATACACATTATATTAACGTTATAATGGAGTTATAACAATTTGGTAGGAGAAGCATGGTAGAGCTATTCAAATGCATTGAAGATAGTCAGAGGCAGTATAATGGAGTGGAAGGAATGTGGACTTTGTAATTAGACCATTACATGGCACTTATTTTTGAATTCACTTGGGAGATGGCATCATTCTTTCACATGATTGCATTTTTCTCTTATCCTCCTAAGCATGCCTTGAAATACATCTCTCCAATTTCTTCCCCCAGTGTGTGCAATAGAACCCAAGCAACCCATGCTATTGCCTTCATAGCGTAAGCTCTCTGCCCACTTTGGGCACTCCTAGAAAATTTTTTAGCCTCTACTCCAGGGCACATCAATTCTCCAAATGCCTTCTTGGTGGGCATTTGAAGAGTTGGTGTGCCCTGGAGTTCAGTCTATGAAACTTTGGCCAACAGAACTCATGGTGGCTACCCTGGGAAGTAGAACTTTGCAGGTTGGCATGAAGGTGGGCCTCTACAGGCATCTTTACTGCAGAAAAGATGATGCTCACTGGAAATAAACTCAGCAAGCCTACATCATTTATTTTATCCCACATCAAGAACAGTGAATGACATTAAGGACTGTTTGGAGATCAGAGCCCAAGAAAGAATAGAGTCACACCAGCACCAGGAAGGAGAGGTGGGAGTCTGTCAACCTACAAGTGCTTAGCCCTTCAAAAAACAATTTTCTGGGCTTAATTCTAGCTAATAGCCATTTTCTAATGACAACAATTTTGCCTAAGGCTGGCTTTCCTCAAAATGGTACTTTCTGAAGTCTGATGAGGCTCTTAATTAAGGGTAGCTGTAGTGGTTAATTGTATGTTCAACCTGACAGGGTCACAGAGTGCTCAGAGTAACTATTATTGCGGGTGTGTTTCTGAGGGTGTTTCTAGATAACAGTAGCCTTTGAATTGGTGGAGTCAGTAGACTACCCTCCTCAGTTTGGGTGGGCATTATCCAATCCACTGAGGGCCTGAGTAGAAGAAAAGGTGTAGAAATGAGGAATTTACTCATTTTTTCCTGTCTCACTGCTGAGTTGGAGCCGCTCATCTCATCTTTCCCTGCCTTTTGAACTCAGAATGAATTATACCACTGCTTCTTTGGGGTTCCACTTTGCAGAAGGCAGATTTTGGGATTTCTCAGCCTCCATAATTGTGTGAGTCAATTTTTCATAATATCTCTCTCAATATATATATTTATCTCCATATGCATGCATGCATGTCTGTGTGTGTGTGTGTGTGTGTGTGTGTCCTATTGGTTTTGTTTCTCAGGAGAACCCTAATGCAATACTCATAATGTAACTCAACCTGGTGAGTGAAGAAAAACTCCCTCTTTAAGACAATTCTGTGGATTCAGAGCAAACATACCATGCCCCATTGACACTGACTACTCCTCTTTTCTCTTTTTAATTCTTTAACGGGACATGCTAAATAGAACCCCTTCCCACAATGAAAAGATAGCTGCTGAATTTTCCTATAAGAAACCCAACCCAGTCATTACTCCTTAGCACTTATTTATTAAAAACAGAAACGACAACATTCATCCTTATACATTGGAATGCCCAGTTGGGCATTTCTAGAAGAGAGACCGATTTATAAGTTAAAGCCAGTTCCTTTATGAATAAAGGGACAAAATAAAGCATGGGCAATTATATGAACAGGAATATCAATGTTGTTGATTCGTTTTATATCACCACTTGTAATACTGTTATTAAATTTACCTAAGACCAAATCTTTCTTGCAGGGTTTCTGACCTAATTGAAAGGTCACTCATTGTAGCACTTGCCATCCTCCTTAGGAGATCTACATTTATTGACTTCACTCAAATCAGTTAAGAGTGACGCTCTGGCATGTGGTCACTGCCATGTCTTTACATCTCATCACAGCCTTGCCATTGACGTATGCCACTCTTCAAGCCTGACTTCCTCCTTCATGCCATCACACCCAGTATAGGCTATCCTAGTGGTTCTAAACATGACTGTACAATCAAAATCTCTGATGCTGGGGCTCAGGAATCTACAGTACTGAAAAGTTTGCTGCTCGGGATATTCTAGTGCAGCTAGTACACTGACAATTATCTGTAGACTTTATACGATTAGCCTGGGCTAATCCCCTTTGAAAAATTTTCCCAACTCATTGTCAGATACTCCAATACTACCAAAATTCTTATTTTAACTTTTCACAGCTCCAGGACCTAACCTGCTATTATCTGTTTTCCTATATTTTATCCATGCCCTTGGACCTTCCTCACTGAGAAGTTTAGAAATGCCAGGTTCTAACTTCCAGTGGCCTGTTACCTGGCATCTTAAGCATTGATCCTACTTTATAAACCCACATGGCCCTTGAAATCCTTCCTTCCCAATTCCCAGGCTTCTATAGTTGTCCCTTTCCTCTAAAATCATCAATGTCTACTTTTTCTCTGGCTCACTACACAGTGAAACTCAGCACACCTGTGACTGGATGTCAATGTCTTACTAAGGCAAATCTCATCCTATTTACGGAATAGTATTTCCCCTTCACCTGCCATTATGCACTCTCTGTTCTGAGAGCTGGCAGGCTTCCTGAGGGCAGGGACAATGTTGCAGGCATCTCTGAATCCAGTAACACACACTGCTTCACACATGAAGTGTATTCAGGGGCCAAGTGTTGAATAATTTATTTCACCCTGCTCTCCTTACTTGAAATTCCCCCTCTACGCATGCTCGCTCATCTACTTGACCTATCGTTTAAAACATAGCAAAAGGCTCAGTCCTGATGACTCACAGTTATTGACTATTCCCATCATTAAACTCTTTCAAGCCTAAACTTTATGAAACAATTTAATATTCATCTATTCACTATCAAATTTTATCCCATATTTTATACAATCTTAAATATACATTTGGATTTCAATTTCTTTAAGGAAAAACTGCATCTACAACTTTGTGGAAACATTCACAGCATGCATCACAAATGAAGCATTCAATAACAGTTTGAAGGCCAGTCACAGCCTGTAAACGGTCATGGAGGACTCATGCCTGTAATCCCAGCACTTTGGGAGACCGAGGTGGGCAGATCACCTGAGATCAGGAGAGCAGCCTGGTCAATATGGTGAAACCCTATCTCTACTAAAAATACAAAACTTAGCCAGGCATGGTGGTGGGTGCCTGTAGTCCCAGCTACTCGGGAAGTTGAGGCAGGAGAATTGCTTGAACCCAGGAGGCAGAGGTTGCAGTGAACCGAGATCGCACCAATGCACTCCAGCCTGGGTGACAGAAAGAGACACTGTCAAAAAAAAAAAAAAAAAAAAAAAAAGAAAAAGAAAAAGAAAAAGAAAGAAAGAAGAAAGAAAAAAAGAACAAGTGAAAAGAAAGAAAGTCTGCAACATAGACTTTCAGGAGAGTTGGGCTACGAGCTGTGCTAGACCTGCTTCTTCTATAAACTAGACATGGAATCCTGGAGAAGTCATTGACTCTATTTCAGCCTTGGTTTCCTTATCTGTGAAAAATAAAAGTTCAGTCATATGATTTCTAGTGGTGCAGCCAGTTCTGATGTTCATCATCTGTGGACATTCCAGCTGCCTTAGGAAACTGCTAGAGTTGTATATTTGTTCCACCTGTTTCCTCTGCCTGGGCCACTGCTCTTCCAATCACCCACTTGGCTTGTCTCACTTTTCACCTTCTCAATGAGGTTCATCCCACCTACCCTATTGAAGAATTCAATCCACACTTCTCCCTCACCCTCTACCCTACCACAGCATACTCAATCCTTTTCTTTTGACATATGCGGAATTTTGTTATTTATTATACTTTTGTTTGTTTGTTTGGTGTTTTAGAGATAGGGCCTTGGTCTGTCTTGCAGGCTGGAGTACAATGATGTGATTATAGCTCACTGCAACCTCAAAATCCTGGGTTAAAGGGATCCTCTTGCCTCAGCCTCCCAAGTAACGGGGCTTACAAGTGTGGACCACCAAGCCCAGTTATTTTTGTAATATTTATTTATTTAATATTTATTTTGTAGACATGAGGGGCTCACTGTGTTTCCCAGGCTGGCCTCAAACTCCTGGCTTCAAATGATCCTCCTGCCTTGGCCTTATTCTGTTTTATCAAGTCTCTCCCCAGTAGAATGTAACTCTCAAAGGCCATGGAACTTAGGCTGTTGTGCTCCCTGGTGTACCAGGAGCACATTGAACAGTGCCTGGCAGTTGATGCTCAACAAATATTTGCAGAATGAATGGATCCATTTATAATGGGAATAACCTTTTATAAATTAGATTTTTAGAATCCAAACTCTCTGTAACCTAAAACCATAAACATCATTTTGACTTTGCCTAGTAAAACTGACTGAAAAACAGAAGGTCTAAGGTAGAGGTAGGGATGTGATTCTAATAATAATAGATATCACATTGCTGAATTACTTCTTAAAAATGGGTTAGAATGAATTCTTCTAAATGTGTCCTTGACAAGCTTTATATATAGTGAAACTGTAGCTCTCTGGAATCCTGGGGAAATGATACATTTTGGTTATAAATTTTAACCACTGATGTTGAAATGTGGTACCACATATTCATAAACACAATAGTACTGAATATTAATGATTTTTCTTTGATGAATACATATTTTATTACTCAATGTTCTAAATTGCAAATAAGTCTCTTGCTGTAACTATAAAAGAACATAAAGAAAATATAGAAATGTAAGATAAATTTATTTTGCTCAAGTACATACCCTTAAATTGATAATATTGCAGCATTCTAAAACTCTTCTTGTGATTTGCTAATCATTATGATTTGTCTTTTTAAAAGCAGTTTTTAAAAAGTGAATTTGATCAATTAAGGATTACAATTTTAATCAAGATTTAGTCAAGACTTTACAGTGGAATAAATTTTATTTTTCTTCCTTTCTATCACTATTCTATATATTTTAAAGCTTTGTCTTCTCTCTGGTCTGTGTCCAATTTTTGGACTGTTTTTAGTTTATTTGCATCTCAGCACCTCATCATCTTCCCAATATTAAGAAAATTGAAAGACAAAACAATGTCAGGATTGGTTCTCTGGCACTCTAGAGGAAGACTGAAGAAGCCATCTCAGTAGAAGCAGTTGCTCTATTTGAAGAAGATTGAAGATGTAGGACTCAGGTGGGTGTGGAGCAGAAACACTGTGCCTGAGGCCACAGTGATGGACAGAAAGCAGAGAAACAGTGGCCTGCCACCTTGATAAATCAGAAATTCTGTCCTATGGATGTCATAGGGAAGTGGAATTACTTCCTGGTTCTCCTGGAAATATAACTTACATTATGATCCTCCAGAAGAATCCACTCTCTACCACTGTTGACCAGGAGGAACCAATCCTGTTGTAATATGGTTATTAAGGGTTCTATGCCCACAACATTTCAAACTTTTGAGTGGCTCCATAGTGGCTCTGAGGCATTTTAAGGACTAGGAAGACCATTCTTGTGTATTCATTCCCTTGTCTACATTTTCCCATGATTCAGCCATTTTGCATTTATTTTCACTAAGACTGAATGTGAGATTTCAGTTCCTTTCCAGGAGCATTGAGTATTGTTAGTTCAAGCGCGACTTTCTAGCTAGCAAGTATGTTTCACATGCTAGAAAGATTCCCTTAGCTACCTCACTCTATCCCTAAAGTGATTCACTTTTTGTTTTAAAAGAATTTCTGATGCCTTTGTGGATGTGAACATTTCCTAATATCTTAGCCCCTGCTGGGACTCTGAGCACTTGTGGAGAATTTGTCAGTATGAAAACAGTTAATCACTGGCATGCTGGTGTAGGTCAGGTATAGGTCCATGCCCATTAAGATAGCATGGAGGGAAATAATAATGAGATTTTCAGCATGATCTTACATGTTACAAGATCAGTTTGAGTCTTGGACTTTGGTGAGTTGGCAGGTATTTAAACGTTGGTTTTTAAAATGTTCTTTCTATGGATGGACTAATATTTTTCAGAAAATTTTCCATGAAAATTAATACATTTTCTGCTTTCAAGTTAATTTTTATGTTTTTATGAATAGATGTGAAATAGAATTTAAGATCTGGAAGAGACCATCAATTCAGTCTTGAAATTGACAGAATTGTTCTGTTTCCCTTGAAATCTTTACACATAATTTCAGAATGTTGCCCTCTGCTTAGAATATCTCCACTTCTACTACCACCTCCTGCTTCCACCCCATCCTCCAGCTTATTTCATATTAGGAAAATTCTTCATTCATTATTTTGTTCAGACATCTCATCTCTGAACTCTTGGCACTGATAATTGTTTCATCTTCATTGCTTCCATTACACTTTGCACATGTATGTCAGAACTTATCTTGCTGTATGTTGCTATCTTGAGGTATTTATCTCATCTGCTAGACCTGAGTAGCATAAGAGTGTAGACTTAGTTATATTTCCATCTATGATATGCATAGACTATGGTAGAAATTTAATAAATATATCTTGAGCAAGTTAAATTCTCAATGAATTAATTTTAAACACAACATTACTTGGGTATAAAATCTCTTATAACTAGATTTATAACTTACTTGTATACCTGAAGAGCTAAAATTTTTCCACCACTTTCAGGTATTATATTTTAATGTAATAATACACTAGAATGCATATAAAATTAACACAAGGTACTTAAAATGAGAAAAAAGTGCAGAAATAAGAAAATAGCTTTTTGTTCAATGATTCTTGGTTGTATTTATGTTCTAAATTTCTTATAACTCAAACTCAAACTAAGTAAATGCAAAGATAATGTACATTTGGAGTTTTACTGTATATAAAATGTAGTGTTGTATGAACTTAGTATGTGACATATAATATGTAATGTATAACTGTTCTGAATCTGTGAAAAATTACATTAATAAGGTTAGTTTTTAAAAATAGCTGGCTGGCAGGCCACGGTGGCTCATGCCTGTAATCCCAGCACTTTGGGAGCCTGAGGTGAGCAGATCACCAGGTCAGGAGATCAAGACCATCCCAGCCAACATGGTGAAACCCCGTCTCTACTAAAATACAAAAAATTAGCCAGGCATGGTGGCATGCACCTGTAATCCCAGTTATTCGGGAGGCTGAGGCAGGGGAATCGCTTGAACCCAGGAGGCAGAGGTTGCAGTGAGCAGAGATAGTGCCACTGCACTCCAGCCTGGCAACAGAGCAAGACCCCACCTAAAAAAAAGAAAAAAGAAAAAAAAAATAGCTGGCTATAAAACTGTCTTTGATGTCCTTGTGAAAAGTCCCAAAGACTCTCTCTCTTTGTCTCTGCCAGACATCTTTGCCAGAATGATTCCCCAAGTACATTTATTATTGAAGACATCAAGGTCATGATTGAAGACAATGGCCATAGTAAAAGAAGATTAACTGGCAAGATTATATATTGTAGTTCTGTTTAGTCTTCAATATTTGAGGCTGATAGTTTCACAAATGCTTTCACCTTCATGATAATTAGCCAATATAACTGTATTGAAGTTTGTATTTCTTAGATTTGTTGGATATATTTTTCAATTCTACATTTTACTCCTCATAAATCACATTCTCCGTCTCTTAAATTCTCTCATATTTTTCCTATTCATGGAAACTTATATAAATGTATAAAACTTACTGTAACTAATTGAATCTGGAATGTAAAACTTTCTTATTTATTATTCTGCTGGCAAGCTAAAGATTTTAGGTCCCTAATGGACCAAAGGGCACATGTCCAGCTATCAGATATCAGACATTTCCACAATGCATCAGTGAGATTCTACATTTTCACATTTCTCTTAATAGATTCTTCTTGTCAGTATCAATAGAGAAATTTTACTTTTGTGTTTCATAATTTTAGCATAATATCTGTTCTAAATCTGTGAAAAAACTAACATAGATTATAAGTTTGTCCATTCCATATTTATTTTGTCATCATATACATAACTTATAAAGTTTAATTACTCTCACTAACAGGCTAGAACAATTCCAAAACTCTTTATAAAAATAAACGTATATATAATGTGTTCTTTAAGTTATTATTGTGAAGAACGTTTCCTATCAACCTATCTGAAATATGAATTGAACCCCAAAATTATTTGGATTGATGTAAATGGACAGAGGTTTATGTGGCTTTTTTTTGGTAAGGGCAGCAAACTGTCAATGATGGATGAGGTGACAACTCCATGACTGATGGCTTCAGATGCCCACACAGAGTGCCTGTGGTCTTATCCTGCCCCCGCTATGCACACATACAGCATTCTGCAAGAAGGCTTATCCAGGGAGACCATTTTCTTTGTTTCTCCTACAGAAGGCAGTCTAATGGCCTCCTGAAACACGATGAGATCTATCTTACACAAGTTGGTTCATGCTCTAGATTAATGTGTCTCTAGTTGTGGCCACAAAATCCAGTGGACAAGCAAGTTATTGCAAAGAGTCTACAATGCACTTTCCAATAAAGTCAAGCATTATCTTTATGCGGTGTTAGCTTCACATATAATGAATTTTTGTTGTGATTAACTAGATACTAATAATTAAAAGCACCTCTGAATTCATTCATGGAGTAGTAGAAACATCACTGATTACATTATGTGGCAGCACAGGGAATTTTTGACACTTAAAATAGAATCTTTGTACAATGAAAATTTGGGACTCTACGTCTTAAACCATTCTGTTAATTTCATTTAAATATTCAATATATTAATAGGAAAAACCGTGATTGCTATGACATTAATGTGAAAACTACAACTTCATGAATACAACAAGTGCCCCTTTATCTGAGGGGGATAGGTTCCAAGAGTCTCAGTGGATGCCTGAAGCCTCGGATAGTACCGAACCCTATACATGCTATGTGTTTTCAATCTAATAAGCAAGGAGGTTCCCAAGTGACTAACTGGCGGATGGATACACTAGACAAAGGAGTGTTCATGTCCTGCTTGGGACGGAGTGGGATGGTGAGAGATTTCATCACACTATTCACAATGGGGCACAATTGAAAACATATGAATTGTTTATTTCTAGACTTTTTCATTTATTATGTTTGGACTGCAGTTGACCATGGGTAACTGAAACTTCGGAGAGGAAAACCACAGATAAGGCAAACGACTACTGTAAATTTTTCATTGAGAAGCTCTTTAAAGAATGCAACTTTCAAAAATAATTGTTGTTTCTATTTGCATATCCCCATGGGAAAAGAAAATGATCAATGGTAGCATCGCATAGTGAGTTTCACTTTGCAAAATCACAGTTTCATATAATCACTTGCTAATTTGACTCAAGATGAGCTCACGACATCACCTGCATAGTATTCCCTAGCAAAAACCATTTGGGTTTCTGGACATGACACATGGCAAGAGTCTTGCAGATGACAGTCCAGCTTCAAGGGAAAACAAATTTGCTTGTACTTTGCTAATGTCCTCTCTATCCCTTTCCATTGCAGGTCAATACTGAACATCAAGATATTGCTTAGGAGAACCCTGTTAACTTTTTGTATTTATCTGCCAACCTCCAGTGCATCAGTGACTTGCTTGCTGTTCCCCTGAAAATTAGCTTGGCAAATATTGAAGGCTTAGAATGAAATCAATACAATGTGTAAACAGACTGACTAGAAACCCTTGTTCATTTTCTGTAATCAACAAGTCATTAATCAACAACAAATACTTATTGAGCACATCTTATCTGACTTGTTAGTTCTGATGAATTCACAATAGCCAAAGGGGCTATCATAGTGCTTTTAAACAGCCTTCCCCTCTGGTAAACCTTCCCCATTGCTCCTGTGTATTTAGTTCACTGTATCACCTGCAAAATGAAGGGAAATGACCCTTCCTACTTCCTGTATTTCAGAGAGAAAAGGTTCAGATCCACCTGTCCTGGGAGAGCCTGAACCAAAATAGCAACCTAGCTGATCTTTGCGCAGTTAACCTGTGTGTGGATATGGTCTTTGAGAGACTCATTTATTAATCCAACATGTATTTATTCAGAGCTAGAACATCTGAGGCTCTGTGACACATATAGATTGAGCTGGAGATAAAGACTCAAGAGACGGAGGAAGCATATTAATGAGCTCAGTCACAGTCACGGCATTAGATTGCACTTTACTATTTGCTGATGTGTAGAAATACAGAGAATCGGAATGTTAGAGCTGGGCTCTGAACACTTCCCCTATAGGAGGAAGAAAATGCAAAGTACACATAGACTATCTCCTCTCCTTTCTTGGCATTTGAAAATGAGATTCTGTGTGAGAAGCTCTGGGATAGCCTTTTGCTGTTCTGCGGGGCTGCTTTGCATAGATTCATCAACTCTGGGAATAGCCAGTTCTCCAAAGAGAAAGGGGAAATCTGGCTCATTGCATTCTGTCAAGTAAAAGAGGAAAATTCACGTTTGAATCAGCTTGAAGGTTAGGAGAGACAAGAATCACATAAATGCATTCCTTTTCCCCAAGGCTAGGCTACTGTCAGCGGAAGATGATTGAGTTAGCAAAGGCATTTCCCTTTTTTTCTAAAATGTTCAGCATCGTAAATTCCACCCATGCATACACACTGCCCCTACTTGACACCCCCCTTAAACACACCCTTTACAGACGGCATCTGAGTCTGCCAGCTTTGTAAACCTCCTTATTGAACTAGGCCAGATTTCTCATCACAAACATATACCGTGGAGGAAATAGCTGAAATTGGCTTAAACGGTTTAAACTAGCCATCCCATTGTATTGGTGAGAAAGGAAGATGAGAAATGCAAACAAACTAAATAATTATGTGCTGTTTACAACTGTAAAATGGTGCAGAAAACTTATGCAGACTTTACTTTTTGTTCTACCTTAATATTCTCAAAACAATTGCTCTACTTCCCTTATAGTTAGTGATCAATACAGAGAACCACAGAAGAACACATCTTTCTGAAGGAATGAATGACCACAGTATATATAACAATTATTTCATTATTGTTCATTGGCCCAAAAATTTATACATACTATACACATTATAGATTTATTTATATTAATTTTTAATACTTAGTGATGATGCCATTGTGTGTTTTTAAACTTTTAAATTTCATTCGTAACTGGTTGCAGGAAAAAAAGTCCACTTTTGTGTGGTTGAATTTGTGAGAAAGATCCAGGTATCTTATAATTCCTTTCTCTCTTATTGTTCCATTTTAAAACATCCTACTAATTTTCTATCTTCTCTCATTGGCCCAAGTAGCGTTAGAACTTTTATTAATCCTTAATGTTTTATCTCATTATCACTTTTTGCTCCATTACTAATACTCACAAATAGGACTTCAGCACATGCAAAAACCATCTGGCATACTCCAGACCATGAGATCCAGGAGACTCATGCTACCTGGAAAAGACTTGATTCATTTAACATTGCTCATTTAAAATATTTTCTTTGGTTAGTCTAGTGCTTGTTTTAAATACTTGCGTGCTTCACTTTAAGATTTATTACATCCATTAGCATTGCTTTGTTGAAACTGTAGTATGCATTCTAACAAGTATCTACAATTTATGGTGGTAAGTTCAAAGTTGTGTAATTATTGTTGTAATTTCCAACTCATTCACTTGTCACTTTTTATTTCCAGGCCTTCCCACAAAAATTTCCAAAATTAAAAAGGCTCTTGTCCAACTTGGTCTTTGTTCAAAAGTTAATCATTTTAGCTTTTAGTGAAGCAAAATCTGCCTTAAAATATGTCATTCTTTTTTTTTCTTATTTAACACACAAAGATGGGTCACCAAAGCTCAGAAAATCTGACAAAGTGAAACACTCAAATGGCTGATTTGCTAAATGTAATTTTTTCCGAATATAATGTTTTTAACTAATATTTTAGAGTTAATGGATAAAAGTATAGTAAGCTTTCTTCCAACATGTTTTTGAAATCTCAGTTAAGAAGACCTTGCTAGATTGCACAGAGAAATGAAGCTTAGTCTTATTTCCCTCTCTAATTCATCCATGCATGTAAATAAAGCCAGTATAGTCAAGAAGTTTTATTTGAGCAGCAACACCATGCACCACATTTGCATAAGTATCCCGTTTTTCTGCTATTGCCTATTTTCACCATTAACCATTTTTCTAGCCAGCACTGTGACAACAGCTAAAGGATCACATTTGCATTTCACAGAGGTGCTCATGTACCAGTCTTTGGGTTCAGTAGGTGCTTTGTCTTAGTTTTTAAAAAATGTGTCTCCTCCCATGTAACAAGATCATCTCTCATTGATTATAACAAAAAGTTATGATCAACTGACAGAATATGGCATGTATATTTTCAAGAAATATTTGTTTCTTGCCATAGCAAATTACTGGGTTTCAAAAACATGTGTTTTTTCCTACAATAGTGGAATCGTCTATTGAAAATGTTCATGAAAGTTGTTTGCCTGTAGGTAATCCTACTATCTATTTTTTAAACTTTTTATAGGAGTGAAATCCTTCCTCCAAATAAAATATGAACATAAATTCCAGTATATAGAAAGACAAAATGAAGTTTCTCCGGTTAAGGTGAGGGTAGTGATTTAGAGCTGCATCAGCTCAGCCCTTCTTTTGCTGTTTAAGATGGTTTCTGAGGCAGCTCCAAGGACTCCTAAGGCTCCAAAAAGCGAAGTGCTTCACATTCTTCTAAGGTTTTACTTTTATCTTTTTAACTATAGATATTATGAATTAACAGGCATGAGGCATACACAGTTTCATGCAAATTAACGTCAAGTAAGGGAGGTAACATCTGCATTTGTCACTCTGGAGCTAACCCAAATGACAGATCTAAATTCAAATCTCTAACCAGCTGCATCACCTTTTGTAGCTTTAGTTTCTTTCTGTGAAATTTATTATCATTGCCTACCTTGCACAAATGTTGCTAGGATAAAATGTAATAACATATAAAAAGACCTCAGTAAATGTTAGCTCTCATCCCATGTAGCTATCAGTTCTTCTTTTGATGACTTGGTGTTTCAAACAATTTTGTAGATCATCTATAAAGCTCTTGTTATTATGTGTACAGGCATAGCTCATTTTATTGTGCTTCACAGATACTGTTTTTGTTTTATTTTTTACAAATTGAAGGTGTATGGCAACCCTGCATCACCATTTTCCAACAGCATCTGCATATTCTGTCTCCGTGTCATATTTTTAGTAATTTTCACAATATTTCAAACTTTTTCATTATTATTATATCTGTTATGATGATCTGTAATCGGTGATCTTTGATGTTGCTATTGTAGTTGTTCTGAGTCACCGCAAACCATGCTCATATAAGATGGTATACTTAACCCATAAATGTTGGGTGTGTTCTGATTGCCCTGCTGCCCCAGCCATTCATTACACTGTTTCTCCTCCTCTTTCTGTTACCCGAGACAGCAAATTGAAATTAGTCAACTAATACCTTACAATGGCCTTTAAGTGTTTAAGCAAAAGGAAGACTATCTCACTTTAAATCAAAAGCCAGAAATGATTAAGCTTAGTGGGGAAGCCATGTCGAAAGCTGAGACAGGCTGAAAGCTAGGCCTCTTGCACCGGTTGACCAAGTTGCAAATACAATGGAAAAGTTCCTGAATGACATTAAAAGTGGTACTTCAGTGAACACGCAAATTAAAAGAAAGTGAAAGCCTTATTGCTAATATGGAGGAAGTTGTAGTAGTTTGGATAGAAGGTCAAACCAGACACAACATTCCATTTCAAAACCTAATCAAGAGCAGGGCCTAATTCTCTTCAATTCTATGAAGGCTGAGAGAGGTGAGGAAAAGCAGAAGAAAAGTTAGACACTAACAGATGTTGGTTCATGAGGTTTATGGAAAGAAGCTACCTTCATAACATAAAAGTACAAGGTGAAGCAGTAAGTGCTTATATAGAAACTGCAGCAAGTTTATTCAGAAGATCTAGCTAAGGTCACTAATGAAGATGGCTATGCTAAACAACAGATTTTCAATGTAGACAAAACAGACTTCTATTGGAAGCATGTGCCATCTCGGACTTTTGTAGCTAGAGAAGTCAATGCTTGGCTTTGAAACTTCAAAGGACAAGCTGACCCTCTCGTTATAGGCTAAGGCACTGCTGAACTTTAAGTGGAAGCCAATGCTTATTTGCCAGTCCAGGAATCCTAGGGCTTTTAAAAAGTATGCTAAATTGGGAGGATCTGGCAAGATGACTGAATAGGAACAGCTCCAGTCTATAGCTACCAGCGAGACCAATACAGAAGGTGGGTGATTTCTGCATTTCCAACTGGGGTATCCAGTTCATCTCACTGGGATTGGTTAGACAGTGGGTGCAGCCTACAGAGGGTGAGCAGAAGCAGGGTGGGGCATTGCCTCACCTGGGAAGTGCAAGGGGTTGGCGAACTCCCTCCCCTAGCCAAGAGAAGCCATGAGGGGCGGTGCTCTGAGGACAGTGCTATCTGGAACAGATACTACACTTTTCACATTGATTTCCCATTGTGCAACCCACAGACTAGGAGATTCCCTCAGGTGCCTATACCACCAGGGCCCTGGGGCAGCCGTTTGGGCAGACACTGAGCTAGCTGCGGGAGATTTTTGTTTCTTGTGTTTTTTTTTTGTACCCCAGTGGCGGCACCTGAAACCCCAGCAAGACAAAAATGTTCACTCCCCTGGAAAGTGGGCTGAAGCCAGGAAGCCAAGTAGTCTTGCTCAGCAGGTCCCACCCCCATGGAACCCAGCAAGGTAAAATCTACTGGCTTGAAATTCTCACTGCCAGCACAGAAGTCTGAAGTCGACCTTGGATGCTTGAGCTTGGTGGGGTGAGGGGCACCCACCATTGCTAAGGTTTGAGTAGGCCGTTTCCCCCTCACAGTGTAAACAAAGCAGCCTGGAAGTTCGAACTGGGCAGAACCCACCACAGTATAAAGCCACTGTAGCCAGACTGACTCTCTAGATTCCTCCTCTCTGGACAGAGCTTCTCTGAAAGAAAGGCAGCAGCCCCAGTCAGGAGCTTATACATAAAACTCCTATCTCCCTGAGACAGAACACCTGGGGGAAGGTGCGGTTATGGGCGCAGCTTCAGCAGACTTAAACGTTCCTGCCTGAAGAGAGCAGCGGATCTCCCAGCACAGTACTAGAGCTCTGCTAAGGGACAGCTGCCTCTTCAAGTGGGTCCCTGACCCCTGTGCCTCCTGATGGACAGACACCTCCCAGCAGGGGTCGACCGACACCTCATATAGGAGAGCTGTGACTGGCATCTGGTGGGTGCCCCTCTGCTACAAAGCTTCCAGAGAAAGAAACAGGCAGCAATCTTTACTGTTCTGCAGCCTCTACTGGTGATACCCAGGAAAACAGGGTCTGGAGTGGACCTCCAGCAAACTCCAGCAGACCTGCATAAAAGCGGCCTGCTAGAAGGAAAACTAACAAACAGAAGCAATGACATCAACATCAACAAAAAGGACACCCACACAAAAACTGCATCCAAAGGTCATCAGCATCAAAGATCGAAGGTAGATAAATCCACAAAGACTAGGAAAAACCAGCGCAAAAATGCTGAAAATTCCAAAAAACAGAATTCCTCTTCTCCTCCAAAGGATCACAACTCCTCTCCAACAAGGGAACAAAACTGGATGGAGGACGAGTTTGACTAATTGAAAGAAGTAGGCTTCAGAAGGTCGGTAATAGCAAACTCCTCCGAGCTAAAGGAGCATGTTCTAACCCAATACAAAGAAGTTAAAAACCTTGATACAGGACCTGCCAACTAGAATAACCAGTTTAGAGAAGAACATAAATGGCCTGATAGAGCTGAAAAACACAGCACAAGAACTTCGTGAAGCATACACAAGTATCAATAGCCAAATCAATCAAGCAGAAAAAAGGATATCAGAGATTGAAGATCAACTTAATGAAATAAAGCATTAAGACAAGATTAGAGAAAAAAGAATGAAAAGGAACAAACAAATCCTCCAAGAAATATGGGACCATGTGAAAAGACCAAACCTATGATTGATTGGGGTACCCGAAAGCAACGAGGAGAATGGAGCTAAGTTGGAAAACACACTTCAGGATATTACCCAAGAGAACTTTCCTAACCTAGCAAGACAGGCCAACATTCAAATTTAGAAAATACAGAGAATGCCACAAAGATACTTCTCAAGAAGAGCAACCCCAAGACACATAATCTTCAGATCCACTGAGTTGAAATGAAGAAAAAAATTTTGTTAAGGGCCATCAGAGAGAAAGGTCAGGTTATCCACAAAGGGAAGTCCATCAGACTAACAGTTAATCTCTCTGCAGAAACCCTACAAACCAGAAGAGAATGGGGACTAATATTCAACATTCTTAGAGAAAAGAATTTTCAACCCAGAATTTCAGATCCAGCCAAATTAAGCTTCGTAAGTGAAGGAGAAATAAAATCCTTTACAGATAAGCAAATGCTGAGGGATTTTGTCACCACCAGACCTGACTTACAAGAGCTCCTGAAGGAAGCACTAAACATGGAAAGGAAGGACCAGTACCAGTCACTGCAAAAACATACCAAAATATAAAGACCAATGACACTATGAAGAAACTGCATCAACTGATGTGCAAAATAACCAGCTAGCATCATGATGACAGGATCAAATTCACACATAACATTAACTTTAAATGTAAGTGGGCTAAATGCTCCAATTAAAAGACACAGACTGGCAAATTGGATAAAGAGTCAAGACCCTTCGGTGTGCTATATTCAGGACACCCATCTCATGTACAAAGACACACACAGACTCAAAATAAAGGGATGCAGGAATATTTACCAACAAACGGAAAGCAAAAAAAAGTAGAGGTTGCAATCCTAGTCTTTGATAAAACAGACTTTAAACCAACAAAGATCAAAAAAGGTGAAGAAGAGCATTAAATAATGGTAACGGGATCAATGCAATGAGAAGAGCTAAGTATTCTGAATATTTATGTACTCAATACAGGAGCACCCAGATTCATAAAGAATGTTCTTAGAGATCTACGAAGAGACTTAGACACCCACACAGTAATAGTGGGAGACTTTAACACTCCACTGTCAATATTAAACAGATCGAGACAGAAAATTCACAAGGATATCCAGGACTTGAACTCAGCTCTGGACCAAGTGGACCTAATGGATATCTACAGAACTTTCCACCCCAAATCAACAGAATATACATTCTTCTCAGCACCACATCACACTTATTCTAAAATTGACCACATAATTGGAAGTAAAACACTCCTCACAGAATGGGCCGGGCGCGGTGGCTCAAGCCTGTAATCCCAGCACTTTGGGAGGCCGAGACGGGTGAATCACGAGGTCAGGAGATCGAGACCATCCTGGCTAACACGGTGAAACCCCGTCTCTACTAAAAAATACAAAAAAATTAGCCGGGCGAGGTGGCGGGCACCTGTAGTCCCAGCTATTGGGGAGGCTGAGGCAGGAGAATGGCGTGAACCCGGGAGGCGGAGCTTGCAGTGAGCTGAGATCTGGCCACAGCACTCCAGCCTGGGTGGCAGAGCGAGACTCCGTCTCAAAAAAAAAAAAAAAAAAAAAAAAAAAAAAAAAAAAACAAATACAAAAGAATGGAAATCATAACAAACAGTCTCTCAGACCACAGTTCAATCAAATTGGAACCTAGGATTAAGAAACTCGCTCAAAACCACACAACTACATGGAAACTGAACAATCTACTCCTGCATGACTACTGGGTAAATAGCAAAATTAAGGCAGAAATAAATAAGTTCTTTGAAACCAATGAAAACAAAGACACAACACACCAGAATCTGTGGGACACAGCTAAAGGAGTGTTTAGAGAGAAATTTATAGCACTAAATGCCCACATGAGAGAGGGGGAAAAGATCTAAAATCGACACCCTAATATCACAATTAAAAGAACTAGAGAGGCAAGAGCAAACAAATTCAAAAGCTAGCAGAAGACAAGAAATAACCAATATAAGAGCAGAACTGAAGGAGATAGAGAAACAAAAAACTCTTCAAAAAATCAGTGAATCTAGGAGCTGGTTTTCTGAAAAGATTAACAAAATAGATAGATCGCTAGCCAGACCAATAAAGAAAAACAGAGAGAAGAATCAAATAACACAATAAAGAATGATAAAGGGGATATCACCACTGATCCCACAGAAATACAAACTACCAACAAAGAATACTGTAAACACCTCTATGCAAACAAAATAGAAAATCTAGAAGAAATGTATACATTCCTGGACACATACACCATATCAAGACTAAACCAGGAAGAAGTCGCATCCCTGAATAAGCCAATAACAAGTTCTGAAATTGAGGCAGTAATTAATACCCTACCAACCAAAAAATGCCCAGGTCAAGACGGATTCACAGCTAAGTTCTACCAGAGGTACAAAGAGGTGCTGGTACCATTCCTTCTGAAACTATTCCAATCAATAGAAAAAGAGGGAATCCTCCCTAACTCATTTTATAGGCCAGCATCATCCTGATACCAAAACCCTGAAGAGATACAACGACAAATAAAGAAAATTTCAGGCTAATATCCCTGATGAACATTGATGCGAAAATCCTCAATACAATACTGGCAAACCAAATCCAGCAGCACATCAAAAAGCTTATCCACCATGATCAAGTTGGCTTCATCCCTGGGATGCAAAGCTGGTTCAACATAGGCAAATCAATAAATGTAATCCATTGCATAACAGAACTAATGACAAAAACCACATGATTATCTCAATAGATGCAGAAAAGGCCATCGATAAAATTCAACACCCCTTCATGCTAAAAACACTCAATAAACTAGGTATTGATGGAACATATCTCAAAATAATAAGAGCTATTTATGACAAACCCACAGCCAATATCATACTAAATGGGCAAAAGCTGGATGCATTCCCTTTGAAAACTGGCACAATACAGGGATGCCCTCTCTCACCACTCCTATTCAACATAATATTGGAAGTTCTGGCCAGGGCAATCAGGCAAGAGAAAGAAATAAAGGGTATCCAAATAGGAAGAGGGGAAGTCAAATTGTCTCTGTTTGTAGATGACATGATTGTCTATTTAGAAACCCCCATCATCTCAGCCCCAAAACTCCTTAAGCTGATAAGCAACTTCAGCAAAGTCTCAGGATACAAAATCAATGTACAAAAATCACAAGCATTCCTGTACACCAATAATAGACAGCCAAATCATGAGTGAGCTCCCATTCACAATTGCTACAAAGAGAATAAAATACCTAGGAAAACAACTTACAAGGGATGTGAAGGACCTCTTCAAGGAGAACTACAAACCACTGGTCAAGGAAATAAGAGAAGACACAAACAAATGGAAAAACGTTCCATGCTCATGGATAGGAAGAATCAATATCGTGAAAATGGCCATACTGCTCAAAGTCATTTATAGATTCAATGCTAGCTCTAAGATCATCCTGATAACCTTTCTCTTTGATCTTTTTGAATGACAACAATGTTCTACCCTCTTCTATTCATTCTTTATGATTCAGTCTTCTTTTCCTGAAGTTGTAACTTCCATTTCAGGTGGTGTAGTTCAGTTTATACTCTAAGCCAGGATCTGGATCCAGCACAGGTGCTATCATCCCAAAGCCTGCTGACCTCTATCACTCCATTTCTCTCTGACCACATCTAACTGCTCTCTGTTTTTGTCCAGACCTCTTGCCAGGTATTCCAATATGTTCTTATTTCTAGTCTGAAATTCATGTAGATGACACATCTATATCACATCACAAGACATATCCTACAACCAATTCACAATTCACCCTTCAAGTTCTCAGATTCATCAACTTCCCCTGATTTTTCCTAGTAACCAATTCAAGTGCCCTCTAGGAGGGTGGTCTTCTGAAATCTACAACAGTTTTACTGTACCAAAATATCTCGACTGGACAATGGGAAAAAAATCACTATAATTTACTACAAGGGAGAAGGAAAGCTTTTGAATTAAAGCCTTATTTATGCCAGCATTTCTGAAAATGTTTAATTCTGGATAAAAATTGTTGTGTCTTAACATTCTGGAAGCATTAAAGTCATAACAAGATTTATTATACTTTTGTTCAATTCAGTGGCATTTGACATCATTGCCACACCTTCATGAGTTTTGTGTGCCATGTATATTCCAACAGAATAATACTGCTCAAAGATTCAGAGTTTGTTTATATATGGGCTTCCAAAATGTATAAAGCACTATAGGTGTCAAATATTTTTCTTACTGAAGCAAATATGATCAGGTACTTCTTTCATGAAGCATAGCCGCAAAAGGAAAACATTCTAAAGTCAAATACAGCTTGTAACCAATGAACGACTCTTCAGTGTTAATTAGTGGTCATATATCTTTGAGTTTAATTAACTTGGAGAATACATGGGTTAAGTATTAGATTTATGTTAATTTAGTGATTTTATGTCTCTGAGCCTGAGTAATTTGAAGAATACATTGATATATAGGCTTAACTGTGCGATTGGTTCAGAAATTAATTCTGATTACAAAGAATGTTTTGAACAGATTTTTCTTTATTTTTAATTTTTTTAATTTTTTTTTTTAAGATCAGGTCTTGCTCTGTTGCCCATGCTGGAGTTTAGTGGCATTATCTCAGCTCACTGCAACTTCCGCCTCCTGGGTTCAAGCAATTCTCCTGTCTCAGCCTCCAAAGTAGCTCGGACTACAGGTGCACACCACCATGCCTGGCTAATTTCTGTTTTTTGCTTTGTTTTGTTTTCTTTTGTTTTTGTTTTTTTCTTTTTAGTAGAGACAGGGTTTCACCATGTTGGCCAGGCTGGTCTTGAACTCCTGACCTCAGGTGATCTGCCCACCCTGGTCTCCCAAAGTGCTGGGATTACAGGCCTGAGCTACTGTGCATGGCCTTGAACTTGCATTTCTATGTGCCATAGTCACAGGCTAGAAAAACAAAACAAAACAATAATTAAACCAATTTGGCCATTCTTCTAAGGCTTAGTCTTTTTTGTTTTGGAGGGAGATGTTGAGGAATAGAGGATGGAAGAGAAAAAATGGACTTAGGTCATTCAAGGGAGAATCAAATTCAATTACAGTTAAGCAAATTAATTACTCAAATACACTTTTGAAATCTTCTATAGTATGTATCCTTTGTCATTCTAACTTAAGTCTCATGGGAAACCATCAGTACAATTTATGGCCCACTACTATTTCAGTTTGTTATTCATCTTTTAAAATAAATTTTTCTGTGCATGAGATTATGTCTTTCCTCTTTGAAAGAGTGATTGTAGCTATTTAGGCGAAGCATGCCCACAAAACGGGGAGAAGTTATGTGTTGAATATAAATATGGGGTCTACATTTTTAAAAATGTAATAAGTATTTATTGGAATGGTTTGGTTAGGTTTTCTAGAAGATCTGAAAGTTTCAGCTTCTGTATCTAATAAGATAGAATAAATTTCAAAGAAAAATAATATTTGGAGTCTGAATAGAGAAGTATTGTACATGTAGGAAAACCCCTGTGGTCAATGATATGCAATAAGATGATTTAGTATCAGCCTTACTTCCCCTAGGAGAAAAGCTTTTGGTAGCTGTTGCATGATTAAAGTATACTTTTCTATTAGTCTGTTCTCATGCTGCTAATAAAGACATGCCAGAGGCTGGGTAATGTATAAAAGAAAGAAATTTAATGGACTCACAGTTCCACATGCTGGGGAAGCCTCACAATCAACGGCAGAAGGCAAACAAGAAACGAAGTCATGTCTTACAAGGCAGCAGGCAGAACATGTGTGGGGGAGCTCCTCTTTCTAAAACCATCAGATCTTGTGAGACTTATTCATCATCATGAGAACAGCACAAGAAAGACCTGACCCCATGATTCAATTATCTCCCACTAGGTCCCTCCCACAACATGTGGGAATTATGGGAGCTACAATTCAAGATGAGATTTGGGTGGGGACACAGCCAAATCACATCAACTTTTCATGTCACAAAATACTAAAGAAACTTTTAAATGCATTTTGTCCATATAATGCATGCAGCAATCTATGTCTAGTGGATGCAGCAGAGCATTGAAAGGTGTGCCCCAGAAAGTGCTCAGATACCACTAACCCTTGGCTGCACTTACAGAAGACCCAATCTGTGCACTGATTGCAAAGTCATGTCTCAATAGTGTAGATTTTTTTTTTTTCTTTTTTTTTTTGAGACGGAGTCTCGCTCTGTCGCCCAGGCTGGAGTGCAGTGGCCGGATCTCAGCTCACTGCAAGCTCCGCCTCCCGGGTTCACACCATTCTCCTGCCTCAGCCTCCCGAGCAGCTGGGACTACAGGCGCCCACCACCACGCCCGGCTAGTTTTTTGTATTTTTTAGTAGAGACGGGGTTTCGCTGTGTTAGCCAGGATGGTCTCGATCTCCTGACCTCGTGATCCGCCCGTCTCGGCCTCCCAAAGTGCTGGGATTACAGGCTTGAGCCACCGCGCCCGGCCTAGTGTAGATTTTATAAGAGAAAAAATCACCTGCAAAGAATGGCATTCCTAATCTCACAGGCTGAAACTCAGGGACTCTTCAGAAATTCCTAATACTGGACAGCAGGTAGTTATGACTATTGATCTAGCAATAATGTCCAGGGGTTGTATCATAGTCAGATATTTCAAGGATATATTTGACTGCTACAATATTTACGTAACATTTAAATTGGATGTCACCAAACACTCAATTATTAGGTCCTTACTACTTGTAAAACACTGAATTGGGAGCTAAGAAGGCAAAATTAAACATACAGGAATCCATTGCCAAAAGATAATCATGTTTTAATTTAAGAAAGTCAATGGGAAAGATTTTCAGAAATCTACAATTTTAATAAAAAAGGAATTAGAGTTAAAAAAAAAAAGAAAAGATTTGGGATAATAGGAAATTCTGGTATCTTCATTGCTTTATTGCTCAGGTACCCTTGTTCTTCATGGTTCTCTTTAAGGAAAGTGTCCCTTCTCCATGACAGCATTTGAAATAATCTCTTTTGGTTCTGTTCTCTGTTTGTGATCCTGTTTGCACAACCTTGCTGCAAACTTATCTCTGCTGTCTTGATTCTTTTCCTTTCTTGCCCATATCTCTGGACAGCCAGTCCTGTAGTTTAAGATGCTTTGAGCCCCACCAGTGAATAAGGTGTGGAGGAAAGTGCAGAGCTAGTTTGTTACACTTATAATTAGGCATTGTCTGCTGTATGAATGAGACTGTATATAGAAAAATTAAAAGATCTGAGTTTTGTTTACTTGTTATGTAACTTCATCCTTTTTTCATGTCTTTGTATGTTTTAAATTTATCTACAGTTTATAGCACATGGTAACAACTCATGATGATTTTCCTGGCAGTCTCATTTAGGATAATCACTTAGCTTCTTCAGCATATCAGCCATAATAGAAGTTGCCTTTCTCTTCCCAGAAACTGAACAGTAAAAAATTATTCCATATACATATAAAACTGGATTTTACTAGTTTTTACTCATATCCCACAGATGTGTAGGACTTTTCATTTTTATGTTAATTTAAAGTACTCTGGGTACAATCACGATTTCTTAAACTCATGAGATTGAAAGTCAACCAATTTCTTTGCCTGTATTTAAAAAAAAAAACTACCTGAATTAAGCCTTGTAATTTCTCCTTAAAACTTCCAATCTATCCTTTAATGCACAAATAAAAATATATTTCAGGGACTTCTTGTTTCTCTGACAGAATTTTATGGTGAAAAACATTGGCCACGTACTGTTGAAATGAATATTTTCCCCATTGGTACATTATGTAATAAGCTACAACCTCAGAGCAAACATCTGTCCTATGGAAACACCACGTGTAGAATTCTGAGGTCAAGTTCTGTTAAATGGATGTTCTCCAAAGTCATAGTTTCTTTCATAATAAATGACATACAAATGTCAACTTTATTCCGTACCTAACAGCTACACAGACCCTACAATAAAATTTCCTTATGATGATGCCATTATTTTAAGTGTATAATATATCCAGTATGTTGAGGGTCAAACAGCAGACTGCCTCTTTTGTTCTCTCTTCTTCGGAATTTTGTGGGCAATGATTTCTTTTCTTCTGCTATTTTTGGGTTTAGTTTGTTCTTTTCCTAGCTCCTTAAGGTGCGAAGTTAGGTTATTAATTTGAGATCTTCTTTTTATATATAGGCATTTATAGCTATAAATATCTCTACAATCACCACTTTGCTGCATCCCATAAATTGTGGTATGTTGTATTTTTGTTTTCATTTGTCTCAAGCATTTCCTAATTTCCATTGTGATTTCTTCTTTGAACCACTGGTTCTTTGAGAGTGTTATTTAATTTCTACATATTTGTGAATTTTCCATATTTCCTTCTGTGACTAACTTCTGGTTTCATTCCATTGTGGTTGGAAAAGGTACTTGGCATGGTTTTAATCTTTGTAAACTTATTGAAACTTGTCTCATTGCCTAACGTGTGGTCTGTCCTGAAGAATGTTCTATGTGCACTTAAGAAGAAAGTGTATTGTGCTGTTGTTGAATAGAGCATTCATTAGATATCTGTTAGGTTGGAATATTGATTTTTGATAAAGTGACAAGAGCAATTCAGTAGAGAAAGGATAATATTTTCAACAAATAGTGCTGGGTCAATTTAATATCAATACAGTTTTAAAAATGAACTCCTATTTATACCTGGCACAACACAGACAAGTTAATTTAAAATGGATCACACACATAAATACAAAACCTAAAACTATAAATATGAAACAGAAAAAATTTTTTTGACCTTAGGTTAGGCAAAAGTTTATTAGAAATTATACCAAAAGCATGATTCATAAAAGAAAGACTGGATAAATTGAACTTCAAAATTAAAAACATTTATTTTTCATAAAACAAGACTCATACTTGGAGAAAAATATGTGTAAGTCATATAGCTGGCAAAAGATTTGTATCAAGAATTTCTAAAGAACTCTAAAATAAATTAGCAATAAGAAAATTTTAGAAAGCCCACTTTAAAAACTGACAAAAGATTTAAACAGACATATCATCAAAGAAGCTATACAGGTAGCAAATAAGCACATGAAAAGATGCTCAAAATCAGCCATCAGTAGGGAGATGCACATTGAAACTACAATGAATAACACTACACACCTATTAAGACTAGTAAAATTTAAAAGTCTAATCACACCAAGTGCTGGCAAGGATGTGGAGAGACTGGGACCCTCATATACTACTGGTGCAAATGTAAAATAGTATAAACACTTTAGAAAACTGTTTGATAATCTTTTAAAAAGTTAAATATGACCTATCACATGATCCAGCCATTTCATATAGACAAAGGTATATACCTAAGCCAAAGAAAGCACATGTTTATGCAAAGACTCATGCATGAACATTCATTGCAGCTTTGCTTGTAATAGCTAAAAACTGGAAACAGCTCACATATTCATCAACAAGCAAATAGATAAACAAATTGTGGTATAACCATATAGCAGAGCACTACTCAGCAACAAAAGAGAGTGGAACATTGATACACACAACACTGACAAGTCTCAAAATAATAGTATTTTATGATGTGTGCTAAACTAAAGAAGCTGGATAAAATAATTGCGCCAAACTAAATAAGTTGGATAATACTGATACATATGTACTATCTGATTCAACTCATGTAAAATTCTAGAAAATGTTCATTAATCTACAGCAACAGAAAGCAGATCAGTAGTTCAGTGGTTTTCTAGGTTTGATTGTGGGAGAGAGGGAAGGGGAAGGGATTATAAAGAACCTCAAGGAAACTTAGGGGAGTGATAGATATTTTCATTATCATGATTGTGGTTATATGGATTTATACAATTCCATGTAAAAAAACAGTCTATTGTATGCCAATAATATCTCAATAAAACTGTTTTGAAAAATAATAAATAGACTCATGTCACTTTCTTCAGAGCCTCTATGGTCTGAGAAAAAAAGTCAGCTCCCTGGCATGTCATACAATGTTTTTGATGATGTGGTCTCTTGTAATTTCTTCACATACATCTAGTGTTCCCATAATACAGAACAACATGGAACCCCCTAAAAAGTCATAACTTTTAAAGCCTGCTCACTGGACAAACACTGCTTTTTCCTGGGTTTCAAGCCTCTACCTCTCTTACATAACAGACAGACACGTGCTTGTCCTTTGAGACTCAGTTCAAATCGCTTTTATTGTTTCCCCGCCGATTCACCAAGTAGTGAGGGCCTGCCTTTTCTGTAATCCCATGGCACACTGTTTTAGCTACTCTCCTTACACTCTTTATAGACTGAATTTCTTTACCTTTTAGTCTTCTCCATTAGATCATGAGCCTTTGAGGGCAGCTGTTCTGCTTTGACTTTCTTTCCGGCAGGCAGCAGAATTCAATCTTTTTTTGTTGTTAAATGAATGTATGATCTCAAGACTAATAAGGAAAAAAAATAAACTGTGTATATGAAATCATGGTCCATTAGAGCCAACTATTGTGACTGTTCTAAATATGTCTTGAAGATAAAAATTATTGCAGAAACATTCTAAGCATCTCTCATAGAAAGGAGAAATAGGTTTATGTCACATTTTCCATCAATAAATTATTCCATAGGCATCATCATCTAGATTTGTACCTCTCTTTGAGCCCAGTGAGATCTTGATGTTCAAACATCTCATGTATCCTAGCTCCCTTGTTATTGAACTTAAAACAAATTTATTTGATTATTGCACTGCCAGTGTTTTTAGGTGGAAAATTGTCTATAAAACTTCTCATAAGGGAATAAAATTGACTTAAAACCAACAGTTGTGGTATAATTAAATTTTTATTCATCTTATCACATTTTCTTTAGGTAATTTTTAAAAACAATACAATACTTTAAAAATATTTCCTGCTTCCTGGTTTTTCCACTTTGATTTTGCAAAATGGCTTTCTTTCTTAATTGAAAGGGCTGCTAGAGGATAAAGAGGTGGTAATACAATCAGGCCAAACTTTTTCAAATGTTCTTCTTTATTGCTTTCTACCTTAATGAAAACATTCTCACACTAAGCCTTAGTGATATCAAAGAACAACATAGCATTGTATTCAGCATTAGTTTAAATCAAAGAAAACAATTTTCTTGCTCTTTAAGAAATCTGAAAGCAAGATAAATCTATAATTTTTCATGTTTATATTGGGCACAGAAATATGATGCTTACAATTAAATTTGCTGTTAATTGCATCATAATTATTTTCACCTATTGAGTCATGTGAGAAAGGAACCTTCTCTTTAAGCAAGTTTGAAAGGCAAAATGACTGGGAAAATTCAGAAGGGACAAAGTTACAAAATCAGCTTCAGAAGAGAGACTCCTAATCCAATGGATTATGCCTCAGAGAGTCCGTGAGTTCCTTTTCCAGAGCTGAGCAATTCTTGTCTGCTCAGCTTTAAATAACTGTAAAATTCAGACTGATGGAACTATTCCAACCTGTGGACAGTGTGATTAATTCAGAGAACTTTGGCATGGTAACAAAGTCAAGTGTTTCTCACTGTGAGAAATTTTCAACTTATTTCATGGATAAGACCAAACAGATTTGGGAGTACTTTGCTTCTATGGGAATAGCGTTAGAGAGGGAGTAGCAATAGCATGGTAAGAAACAAGGCTGGAAAAGAACTGTTTCTACTGGTGATTTCTCATAGAGTTTCACTGAGAGCTTTGAAAAGGTTTGAGGAATTGCAGACAACAGGTGGGTGGTAAAACCCTGAAGGTTGTTATACTGCAGATAGGTGACTGATCAATCAAGCATCAGTGTTGACCCAGTTATTCACTACACACTGAGCATCTATGATATGCAAGGTGGTGCTAGGGATGCAGAGTGCAGTGAGAAAGACACAAGATTTCTGGTCTGAGTGTTTTTCAAGGTATGATTTTAGGACCATCTATAGCCTTATGTGTATGCCAGTAACCTTGCCATCACCCAGGTTATTAAATAAGAATTTCTAAGGGGCTGGGAGCAGAGGCTCACACCTGAAATTCCAGCACTTTGGGAGGCTGAGGCGGGCAGATCACTTGAGATCAGGAGTTCGAGACCAGCCTGACCAATATGGTGAAACTCTGTCTTTACTAAAAGTACAAAAATTAGCCAGGCATGGTGGCAGGTCCCTGTAATCCCAGCTATTCGGTAGGCTGAGGCAGGAGAATCACTTGAACCCAGGAGGCAGAGGTTGCAGTGAGCCAATATCGCACCACTGCACTCCAGCCTGGGTGACAGAGTGAGATTCCATCTCAAAAAAAAAAAAAAAAGGTGTCTGAAGGTTTGACCTGGGAATATGTAGCATAGTTCAACCTTTTACTAGCAATTGCTATGCATTCCTAAGTGTAAGACCCACTACCTGAGCTTCCATTCAAAGTAGAAATAAGACAAACAAGCTATTATGCTATATGGCATAATTTGATTTCTGTAACAGGAGAGTCAGAAAAACTGCTATATAGGTTTAAAGAAGAGGGAAATTATATCTGAAAATACCTGAGAGAAGGAGTGTTTGAGATAAATTTCCATGGGACTATGGAGGATTTCTATGATTAGCGTTTAGAAGAGTCATACTCCAGATGAAAAGAATGCATGAAGAAAAGCAGAGTGTATTTGTGAAACATTGATTTTTTTTATTATTTTTGAGACAAGGTCTTGCTCTGTTGCCCAGGCTGGAGTGCAGTGGTACAATCATAACTCACTGCAGGCTTGACTTCATGTGATTCCCCTGTCTCAGCCTCTAGAGTAGCTGGGACTACAGGCATGTGCCACTGGGTTTAAGTTGGCAATTGTTTAAACTCCCTAATTGGTTGATTAGACATTCCATAAATGAGATGGTAAGTCCTATTTTCTTAGGACTTTACATATATTTCATAACTCTCTAAAAATGTGACATCAAATCCTAATATCTGCCCAATTTTATTTGAACCCTGTCATTTTTTTCTATCGAAATCGTGTCTCTTTTCCAGATCTTAGATACTATAATTTGTGGCATTCAAACAAAGACTGAGTCAATCTAAGCCAACTCTGAACTTTTCTCTTTGCGTTACAAACTGGCTTCCAAAATACAATTATATTCAGAGTCAGAACACTAATAATATTGTCAGAGTATTAAAGAGCCACAATACAGAGATAACTACCATCCCTCAGTAGTCAAAATCAATCAGATAGAAATTCATTATATATGCAACATAAATAGAAAATGGATATTTAACAGTCATGTTATCTCTGGTATTAAAATTTTAGCGTAAAATGTCCTTTTATGTTTTCCCATATGTTATGAACACAGAGATTCAACAACTAACACAAATGTAGAATATAGCTTTTGAAAGACACAAATAATTCTTTATTTCTTGGCAAAAATAAATCATCAGAGAGATGACTTCAGATGAAGGCCATGGCTGTACGATGTGTTCTTTCATTGCTTAGTCATGAATAACCTGTTTTCAATTGTTCTGCCTAACAAGTTTTTGGTTATTACATAATGATGTATTCCATTTAGTAATCTATTACATGAGCAAGAGAAGAGAAATAAGGCATAAAACGATAGAAAGTATTCAAACTATCCAAACAAACCTAGAAGTTCAATACTACTGAGAAGCAGTAGATATTTCCATAACACACATAATAGCCACGCATTACAATGCATTTGAAACACTTGTAGAAAACAGTGATCCACAGTTTATACTGAAGCAGTAGGATCACTACTGTGATTTAATATGAAATTTATTCTGTAGTCATTTTATAATAAATATCTTATGGTTTTAAGGATATAAAAACCATGTGTTTAAAATATTATAGTGAATATATTTTCAGACAAATATATTTATTACTTTTATCAGAGATAACTTGTTATTCAATACTAATGCTAAATGAAAGTGAATAAAGAGAACTGCAAAATAGAAACACGCAAAGAAACAGTCTTTCAAACATAAAACTGATGTTAATAATAGCTAATATTTACTATAACTGTCATAGAATATATAATTATTTTTAATAGGAAGTGATGCTAGACAACGTCCATTAACATTTTATTTTAAAATACAGGTCATTCAAGTGGTATAATTTGCCCAAATTCACATCAGGAGATACTGAAAACTTTGATAATCTATTCATTCAACTAATATTTCCTGAGTGTCTACTATACGATAGAAGTGAGAATAGTGTTATTTTTTGCTGACAGCAATGGCTTGGAGGAGGCTTGAGTGATGCTTACGGGTGCAGGTAGTATTCCATGTCTCAATCTAGGTAGAAGTTACACAAGTCTATTTTACTTTGTTAAAGGAAATCATGGAACAGTTCCCTTAAGATTTGAGTACTCTGCTGTATGTGATATTCATTTACAAAGCTTACCAAAAAAAAATGAAGGAACATTCTATAAGACAACTAAACTGGAGTTTTTAAAAAGGCAACATTAAAAAAAATTCATGCGAAAAAACACAACCCACAAAGACCAACCAAATGCAATTAATGCATCTCGACTAGATTGCGAATTAGGGAAAAAGAGCTATAAAAACCTATTGGGCTCAACTGGGGATATGTGAATATGAAATAAGTCATAGATTATATCACATAATTATTGCTAATTTTCTTAGGCATGATGAAGTATTGTCGTATGGTTCTTAGGAAATGCTCACTGGCGTACTTAGTGATAAATGTCAGAATGTCTGACACTTATTTTTAAAATTGTATGGGTGTGTGTGTTTGTGTGAGAGACAGTTTGAGAGTATGTGTAAGAAGAATATGTGAATGTGATTTTGCATGCAAGGTGAGTGTGTGTGTGCGTAGTAATGTGTGAGTGTGTGACCATGACTGTATGAACATGGATGAGAATGTGTGAATGTGTGAGTGTGTGTAGTAATGTGTGAGTGTTTGAGCATGACCGTGTTTGTGAACATGGATGAGAATGTGTGAGTGTGTGTAGTAATGTGTGAATGTGAGCATGACTGTATGAACATGGATGAGAATGTGTGATTGTGTGAGTGTGTGTAATAATGTGTGAGTGTTTGAGCATGACCGTGTTTGTGAACATGGATGAGAATGTGTGAGTGTGTGTAGTAATGTGTGAATGTGAGCATGACTGTATGAACATGGATGAGAATGTGTGAATGTGTGAGGGTGTGTAGTAATGTGTGAGTGTGTTAGCATGACTGTATGTGTGAATATGGATAAGAATATGTGAGTGTGTGTAGCAATGTGTGAGCATGATCGCGTGTGTTAACATGGATGAGAATGTGTGAGTTTGTGAGTGTGTGTAGTAATGTGTGAGTGTGTAAGCATGACAGTATGAACATGGATGAGAATGTGTGAATGTGTGAGTGTGTGTAGTAATGTGTGAGTGTGTCAGCATGACCATGTGTGTGAACATGGATGAGAATGTGTGAGTGTATGTAGTAGTGTGTGAGTGTGTGAGCATGACTGTATGAACATGGATGAGAATGTGTGAATGTGTGAGTGTGTGTAGTAATGTGTGAGTGTGTGAGCATGACCGTGTGTGTGAACATGGATAAGAATGTGTGAGTGTGTGTAGCAATGTGTGAGCATGATCGTGTGTGTTAACATGGATGAGAATGTGTGAGTTTGTGAGTGTGTGTAGTAATGTGTGAGTGTGTCAGCATGACCATGTGTGTGAACATGGATGAGAATGTGCGAGTGTATGTAGTAGTGTGTGAGTGTGTGAACATGACCGTGTGTGTGAACATGGATGAGAATGCGTGTGTGTGTTGAGTGTGTATGTGAGTGTGCGAGAAAGAACAAACTACAGCAGAGACAAAATTTTAACAAGTGTTAAATTCAGGTGTAGAGTATCTTGTCCTTTTCTTTCAACATTTTCGTATTTTTAAAAAGGTTTCCAAATAAAAGGAGGACTTTAAAAGAAAAGTAAAGGAGAAAAAGAAAAAAAAAAGATCACTTGACCTAAATTTCAAGCCTTGAGCTTCCTGCTGAACTGCTCTAAGACCCGAGATGAAACTGAGAGCTGCAGAAGAATGTGGAAATAATGGGCCCGAGCCGCCGGATGAGTTATATTCTTCACACACAGGGCTCCTGAACACTCACCGTCCTCAATTTTATTTTTATATGGCACACATTTAGAAAATTTAGGAGCGTCCTGGAAAGTTGTAACAGCTGGTCTGCGAGTGTTGGGCCCCGGGGCTGGGGGTGGTTGAATGTCTGAGGAATTCGGAGGCCTCTGAGAGAAGCATGTTTCAGAGAAAGGCCCCAAACTGCCTGGGAGCCCACAGTGTGAGAAACAAGGCACGGGACGGGCCCTGACAGATGTTATGAAAGGGTGGTGTTAAGTGCCTTTTTCAGGATATTAAACCAGCATCCTAACTGGCAAAAAATGAATTGTCACTGACATTATGTCGGCCCAGCAGAGACCCTCTCTGCTACTTTCTGTGATCTGGGAACCATTATACACAGGCGATCGATATGCTCCTGGGCTGGAATCTAAATAATGATTTCTAATAAAACCTACTTTAGACGGTTCGGGCCAGAGGACAGAGACAAGTCGCAAAACATACTGTACTTAAAGCAGCCCTCCCTCGTTTTCTCTCTTTTTTAAAGACCTGAATAATAGAAGAGAGATCTGGTGATAACACATTAAAAAAAAAAAAAAAAAAGCCTTTTGGTCCTGGCCAATCTGCTTAGCTAATGGCTGTAAACCGACACCCGTAATGAAATAAAAATGTCTCAGTTCAAGTGCATAGCTGCACAATTGTTAACAAGGCTGAACTCTGGCTACAATCCTGGTGATGGGTACTAAGTAACACACTGACAATTTCCCATGGCTTCCTCCCTGGCCCCTGCTTGTTGAAAAGCAAATAAAGGAATCCTGCCCAAAATTCAGGGACAGTAGCATCAGGGATTTCGGTCAGGGAAACAGCAGGCTTTATCATTTTTATCTCTTTTCTCTGCTTGTGCAAGTGGACTGATTATTTTTCATTTCTAATCCCAAAGCCCATGGCGGGTCATTGGCAAGGAGTGTTCTGTCTTGCCCAGTGCTTTTTAAAAAGGCGCAGATGAGACAGAGACACAGAGAAGTGTGCATCCTTGAGCCTTTCCCGACCCCTCCTACTGCCCTTGGCCTCCTAGTGTTGCCCAGCTCCTCTGAGCCCTGTCCAAATGTGCTAACACTGGACGGCTGTGCTTAAAATGGGTTCCCCTGGCTCTCCCGCACAGCTTGCAGTTGTCTGATTTCAATCAGTGGCAGTTCCCTCCACATGTCCAGCCATCAATCTTCCAGCGCCCCTGGATGAGTGTGGCACAACACGGGGCATGTTCCAGTTAAAAAATAGCCTTTGCCACAGCTTCCCTCCTCAGCCACCGATAAGTATGCCTTTGATATTTTTATTAAAAAAGAAAGAAAACACATTGGGGAATATGTTTCATTTCTTAGAGCCCAGACCAAAGACCCCGACGTTGAAGAGGATTGAGGTCTGTTGAGAGCGAAAACAGAGAAGAAGGCTGAGTTCTACCTTTGAAATTCCAGAGTTTTGCCAGGTGGAAAAGGCCCATTCTCCAAAAAACAGAATCTTTGCAATCTCTAAAAGGATTTCCCATGATACTGATGGGCCTCAGCATTTTTCCACAAGCAGCAAACCAACATCACAATCTGCCGCCTCTGACCAGGAATGTACAGCACGATTTTGAAGGACATAAAATTTGGAAATAAATCGTGGTCCCCACGGTTTTAGCTTTTTTTTCATATGCACTGATGTATTTTATAGCACCTCAGATAGACTCACTCTGTCTCCTGTGTCATTGCACACCCAGTGGCAGGAAGGCAGAGAGGGAGGCGGTTGGGAGCGTGTGGGAGGTGGGGACGTGTCTCTCCAAAGCAGGGCTCTCCTGGCTGGGCTCCTGGAGATGCCTGCCCACTTAGTCACTCCAGGAGACTGCACAGTAAACATTCTGTAGCCAGGTTCTGGTGCCTGTTTTAAAACAGGCTGTTCCAATTCACTTACGCTCAGGGGCCCACCTACCTTCCTAGCAGAGTTACTAGAGAACTCTCTGGAGGTGCAGGGATGTAGACACTCCAGTCTCTGCATCTTTTGTTAATCTTTAAAGCTAAGAAGAGCCTGGCCTGTGTGAGGTTTATTCCAATTAGATTTTTAAATGAGGTCACTTGTCCATTGCTGGGAGGAACTTTTAAGTTATCAAGTCTTGTACATGGCAAACTAAAAATGGAACTTAAAGTTTAAAAGGGCCTATCTGCATCCCACCCCATCATGCCTAATATTCTTTGGGAGCTGCAAAGTCATCTGCTGTCCTTGTGGTGTATAAGGCCGTTTACGAGTGGTTCCAGTGCCGAAAACCTATAAAGGAACATTGGGGAGCTAAAGAGGGAGGGTTTCTAAGTGGTATGGTGCGGAATTTGAGATGAACAAATCTGTGGGTCAGGGAGGCAATTCTATTTTGGAAAACCTTAGAATTAGAAATAACAGAAAAGAACCCGGAATTTGAAGAAGCTGCCAGAACTTGTTGTAGGCATCTGGTACTGTGTATGCTTGGGATAAGGTTTCAGGAACATGGCTAGCCTTGTGCCATGTACGGGTCCACAGACAATATTTGCAGAAGGTGACATCCCCATTTTAAAGATGAAGAACTGACTCATGCTAGAATGGGGAAAGCAAGTCTTATCAGTTCCAAAAGGACATGAAGGAAGCTACCTTTTCAGCAAGTACAGTTTTCAAGGACAGACTGAATCCTGTGGCTTCCCCTAGTTGCTAGCTTGCCAGATTTTACAAAATTTTACTAGCTCTTAAATTTTAAATTGTTGAATTATATTACATTTTTATTATTTATCTTATTTCATTTTGAGACAGGGTCTTACTCTGTCACCCAGGCTGGAGTCCATTGGCTCAATCATAGCTCAGTGCAACCTTGAACTCCTAGTCTCTAATGATGCTCCCACCTCAGCCTCCAGAGTAGCTGGGACTACAGACATGCACCACCACGCCCAGCTAATATGTCTATTTTTATTTTCATAGAGATGGGGTCTCCCTATATTGCCCAGGCTGGTCTTGAACATCTGAGCTTAGGCAATCTGCCCCTTCATCCAGTGGCATGAGCCACTGCACCGGGCCTAAATTGCTGAAATAATGAATGAACACAATTGCTGTTTGTGTTGATATTGATGATTATGATGCCTATAGTTTATGACATAACAACTAGACTAGAATAAAAAATTATTCTTTCACTCAACAAGTATTTTTGGAGAGGCTGCCATGTGTTAAACACAGTTCTTAGTGGCAGAGATACAGCAGAGAAGATATAGCACTGGCACCTCATGTAGTTTACATGTTAGAGGAGACATACAATAAATAATTAAATGGAAAAGGGAAAGATATATTGTTAGATACCCACTGATAAATGCTACTACTACTAATAATACAGGTGGTTAGGGATGGCCCTTCTGAAAATATTTATTTGAATAGAGAACTGAATGATGAGAAGGAATAAGCCACAGAAGCATCTTGGAGAAGAATGTTCCATGCAGAGAAACCAGCCTGCGTGAACACCCACGATAGGGTAGCCAGCTATCCAGTTTACCTGGGAGTCAGAAGGTTGCCAGGACACAGGATTTTAAATGCTAAAAACAGGAAAGTTCTGGGTAAACTAGGAGGAGGTGGTCACCCTGTGCGTGGCTGCACGTGCCAAATGAAAGACTGTGAGAGAGGACGGGTAGGAGAGGTAGGCAGGGTGAGGTCATGTGGGCCCCTGGAGACCGTGGCCTGGAGTTATTTTATTCTGAGTTTGATGAGAGGCTGTTGTGGGACATCTGTGGGTTTCAGGCACTTATTCTTAAAAAGATTCCTATTGCATAAATGCAGTGACACTTGAATAATTTATTATTGAATGTGAATGGATATGGGGTTAGATTAGTAATGTACTCATGTGTGCTTTCAATTCTGTGGAATTTGGGGAATGTGAAAAATATAACAAACTTACAGTTGAAATGGCCAAGTTTGTAATTTGCTGAAGTTGCTACACATGTTCCAGTGAAAGAATGGGAGTAAATGGCAGGGAGATGGCCTGGATATAAAGGTGTTAGTATTGCAGGACTTCATTTCTCAGTGGATCAAAGGAGAGAAGATTCATTTTCTTGAAAATTTAATTTATTTTGGGGAAAAGTTGAGTAAGGGTGCAGCCCATTGCAGAGACTTTATCTGTGTAAGTTTGATAATCAGGGGGACTGTGTTGTAAATTTTGTAGGGTGACAGGAAACATCAGGCATTTATGTTGGCGTTGAGTTTCTAGGACTATGTTGTAATTTGTATTCATTGTGTAACTCTTTCTGGTGAACTGGGCAAAAGTAGAGCGGAACATAAATCCAGATGGAAAATAGAATGGAAGGTAACAATTGGAGACACTGTAGAGTGTTACTATTGAAGAATATTCTTATCCTTTATTGACGCTTAGCAGAAGCTTCTGGAGGCAACATCAAACAGGACTTCATAAAAGGTCGTGGGAGACTGAGCTGATTGGCTCATTGTTCCCATGTGGCTACATAGTGGCCAAAGACTAGCAGAACAGCATCACGATGGTGCTGGCAGGATGTCTCTGACACTTTGCTAAGCTTGCTTCTCAAGGAAGACAGTCCGTCTCTAGTGTGAGTCATTAGTCAATGTTCCCATCATCTCTGAAATGAATGCAAGAACATTCCCCTAATTGGTCTCCCGAGTTCCATTCTTGCTTTCTCTCCTGAAACCTGTCTCAGCAAAACCATCAGAGTGATCTTTTAAAAGCAAATACTTCATATTTTTCATCCTGCTTAAAAATCTCCCAGTAGCTTCCCATTATAGTAAGAATAAAATCCAAACTCCTTTGTACGGACTGCAGAGTCCTTCCTCATCTGGCCCCTGCCTTCCACTCCAGGCTCATCTCCTAGTGTTCTCCCCTTGCTCAGCCTTCTCCACCCACGCTAGAATTGCTGCTCATCACAAAACAGTCTATGCTTGTTCTGTATCGAGGCTTTATACTTGGTAGTCCCATTTGCTGGAACATTCTTCCCATATATTCAGTGGAGTTACTCCTTCATATAGTTTAGGTATCTACCTAAATGTCATTTCCTTAGAGACCCTTTCTGTCTTCAATAACTAGAAGAGCCACTGCTGTGCTTTCACTTTCTGTCACCTTAGCCTGCTTTATTTTCTTCATAGCACTCACCACTCAGCAGCCATCTGTTCCTTTTATTCCGTCAGAATGGTAGGAAATTCAGGACCACTCTCACCAGCTCTGGCCACCACCTCCTCTTCCTCCTTCTTTTTTTTAAATCTTCGGAATGTTTATTCTTTTGCTACATGGCAGTCAAGCCCAGGGTTGCTGTCCTTGTCTAGGAAACGATCTCTTGGTCACTTGCTCTCTTCTTCTCTGGTGTTGATGGCTATGCTTTGGATCGGTCTCTTATTATGTTGCAGTGGTAAGATCTGAGGCTTGGGTTTGGTCTTTAGGGTTGAAGTAGATAAAGATCACATCTGACGTGCTTTGGTTTTGATGACTTGGGCCTACTTATAATAAAAAGAAAAGGACTCCTGTGCTTTATCCTTCCTAACTCATTGAAGTTCTGCATTAGGCAATTATTAGACTAGCTAATAATAAAAAGCTTTAATTCTTGCTTTTACCTGTTGTTTTCTTATACATGTATCTCTCCCAGGTCCCAGGAAGGAGGTTTTGGTCTGGAAGGTGATTCAGACATTCCTGGGTTCCCTGCCCAACACAATGTTTACATCATATCTTCAGAATACTCCACTCTATCATTCTCAATATTTAGTCTCACCAGAAGTACCTGGAATACTATTAATAGCATTAAAAGATTAAGAAAAAAAAAAAAAACAGAGCAAAGGAAAAGCTCTAGTTATTTTAAAATACATTCGAGGCAGTGCATTATTATTTTCTTCTTGCTTGCACCTGGTCCTTTCAGTGTTGAACTGACCAACGCCATACTGATAATTAAAAGACAAATAAACATCTTCACCATAAAACAGTGCAAAAAGTTAAATTTTCTGTTTTTATGTTGGAAGTTTACACTAAATAAGCTAGGGAAAGTTCAGCATATATTTCCACGTGAAAACTCCCTTTTCCTAAATTACATTAATGTGTTTAGATACGAGGTAATTAAATTTAATGAGGAACACTTTGTATATTGCTTTAAATCATTTTTCAATTTTTGTGTCCACTTACTTACCATAGAAGCAATGTTTGTACTGGGTTCAAGCCGAATTGCTAGGGTTGAAAGCAGTAGGTATGAATTTTTCCTGTCTGGTAACTGAGTGCATGGTTTGGTTCTTGAAAATCTTTTTCTCGGTTTGGCTCGATGGCCTTTGAATCATTTGTATTTGAAATTCACTCTCCATTGAGTATAATAGTTTCTTTAGTCTCTTGCATGTTCTCTGCTTACTTCTTCTTCTTCCCAGGCTGCCTCAGGATGATTAGAGAGAGAGAAAAAGAGAAAAAGTGTGTGTTTGGTGGGCGGGACTGAGGGAGGGGCTGGCAAATTTTATAGTTCTTTCCCTCCCAGCTCTTCCTCTGTAACACCTTCTAGCTCCTTGATTTCTTGTCTTATTTTTAGGGGTCAATCTTCCTTTTCTTTCTTCCAATACTGCTTCATATTGTAGTATCCTAAAAACCATTGAAGAGGATTGAGCGCCACATTGTAGAAAGTAAAATATAGTGGTTAAAAGCCTGTACTCTGAGGCCAAATTGCCAAGACTTAAATTTCCAATCTACTGCTTACTAGCTGTATGAAGTTAAGTGATTTGTTTTAGCGCTGAATTCCTTCTACAGTAAAATGGAAATATATCAGTGTTCATCTTATAGGTACTGTTATTTTAAACTATGGTACATTAATTAAATGCTTTAGTACATGTAAAGTGCCAATACCAGTGCCTCGCAGTTAGTAAGCATTCAACAAATGCTTTGCTCTCATTTCAATCTTCCTTCCAAATCTTGAGTCATGCATATCATTTCCAAAAATGTTATACCTGAGAAACCCTGAGCCGCACTCTGGCTCCCCATATGGCCTATGCTCCCCTACCCAAACATGTTTGTAAGTTTAAATCAGGGTAAAATCAACAATGTGGACAGATTGCAAGGAGAAAACTAATCACAATGAGTGTCCACAGTGACTGGAGGAAAGGCAAAGGCATATACACCCATTTGTCTTGAGGATGGAAAAGAAAGTGTGGATTTGGAAGTAATTTTATAGCTGGAAACCTTGGGATACCATTAGTGCTGGCCCCACTAGTGGGGCCACTCTATTCTCCAACAAGTTCCCTCTGAGACATAGCACAGACCTACCAGCCCAGATCCATCAGTATGGGACTCCGGACACTCATTCTAATTTGATGAACACTTAGAAGAGCTTAACTACCCAGCATTTAGCATTACCACCATGTCTCAGTCTTTTATTTTGGGTAAAGTATTATGTAAATACCTAACTATTAATTTTTACTTATATTCTCAAAAATAGGATTTACTTATTAATGATATATAATTATTTGTTTCCACAATCACTTATTTTAGCATGTAAGTTCCTAATGTATAAGAAATTTACACATATGAAAGATGCATAGTAAGGCCAGGCATGATGGCTCACATCTGTAATCCCAGCACTTTGGGAGATCGAGGCAGGTGGATCACTTGAGGTCCGGAGTTCAAGACCAGCCTGGCCAACATTGTGAAACACTGTCTCTACTAAAAAAAAAAAAAAAAAAGAAAATACTCAGAGGCATAATATACTATTGAATGTTTTGAATGATAGTTTCTTTTTTAAAAAAATTATACTTTAAGTTCTAGGGTACATGTGCACAACGTGCAGGTTTGTTATATATGTGTATACATGTGCCCTGTTGGTGTGCTGCACCCATTAACTCGTCATTTATATTAGGTATTTCTCCTAATGCTATTCCTTCCCCCTCCCACCACCCCATGACAGACCCTGGTGTGTGATATTACCCGCCCTGTGTCCAAGCGTTCTCATTGTTCAAGTCCCACCTATGAGTAAGAAAATGAGGTGTTTGGTTTTCTGTCCTTGCGATAGCTTGCTCAGAATGATGGTTTCCAGCTTCATCCATGTCCCCACAAAGGACATGAACTCATCCTTCTTTATGACTGCATGGTGTTCCATGGTGTATATGTTCCACATTTTCTTAATCCAGTCTATCACTGATGGACATTGGATTGGTTCCAAGTCTTTGCTATTGTGAATAGTGCTGCAATAAACATACGTGTGCATATGTCTTTATAGTAGCATGATTTATAATCCTTTGGGTGTATACCCAGTAATGGGATCACTGACCAAATGCTATTTCTAGTTCTAGATCCTTGAGAAATCGTCACACTGTCTTCCAAAATGGTTGATAATTTCTTAATCTAAAAATTATTGTCTAATATATTAGGAGAGTTTAAGCATATAGTCAAGACTCAAAGAAGTTAATGTTAAGGATATTGAACAAATTCTATTTTAGACATAAATTTTGATTAAACTAAGACATGTGGAAATCATGCAAAAGCCAGTGTGCTTATCAGGAAGTTAGCCACTTTTCAATAAAAGGGCAATTATTTATTTGTAGGATTCCTGTCGATGATAATAGAATTAAGATGAATTCAAGAGCTACCTGATTTTGAAGTACAACTTTGCTTGCGTTGTTCATACATGAATTCTTGCTTAATGACCAAAGACAGAATGACCAAAGACACCAGAGGTGTAGATTGTAAGTCCTGCTTTTCAATAAGGAACTCTGATCTTATACTGTCTCTTTTCATCCTCAGTCTCTGAAAAAGCCACTTCTCCCACGAAGTAGTCATTGGAGGTGGAATGACCTCCAGCATCTATAATTGCTCAAGCTTTTAATGGTGCAAAGTGTTGTAAATATTTCCTTCTGGCTCTAACCTGACAGCAAAATAACCACTGGTTTGACATTGCACATCACCAAAAGCAAGTTTACCTCCTAAGTATTCAAGGCTATAAGTGTTCTTCTTTCTGAAAGTAATGATGTCACCTAGCCATATTTTAATTATTAGCAAATTATTAGGGATATATTCTGAAAATCAGGGCTACATGTGAGAGAACACATTAAAGGAAAACAAAATGGTGGGAAGATTATTTCACATTCTTAAGAAAGTCTCATAAATATTTGAAATCTTATTCTAGTAAATTTCCTTTAAATAAACGGATTCAGCTCATAGAAATATAAGAATGGCTTTCAATGATGCAATTAAAGAAAATAAATTAAGATAAAGTTGTGTACTTATGAAAGTATAATTTAAATAAAACATAATAAGAAATCACATTTTTAAAATATGTTGGTAATTATAATTTGATTTATAATATGTATGATTAGACTATAAATATATAAATATATATAGAAATCAAATTATAAATCAAATTATACATCTTATAATACAAATTATAATCTACATAGTCAAAATAATATGAAATGTTTTAAATTTTAGAACAAAATCTCTACGTCAGTGATAAAGCTGGAAATTTGGAGATTCTGGAACCAGTCATACTATCAAATTGTAAGCTCCAATTCAAATTAGCTCAACTAAAAGATAAAATGTATTGACTTATATAACAACAAATACCAGACTCTAGTTTCAGGTATAGTTGGATCCAGACACTCAGGCCATGTCATTAGTAATTGTCCTCTTTCTCTCCATCTCTTCATTCTCAGGCAAGCCTTTTCCCATATTGAGGTAAAAATAACCACAAGCAGCACTGGGCTTATAACTTGAAATCTGGAAAGAAGAAAAATTATCTCCACCCTGATACGCTTTATAATCATGTTGCAAAAGAAAAGTTTAAAGCATTTCCCTTGAGAACCAGGATAAGATAAAGACATTCACTTTCACCACTTCTATTTAACAGAGTACTGGAAGTCCTAGCCAGAGCAATCAGACAAGAGAAAAAAATAAATGGCATCGAATTTGGAAAAAAAGGAAGTCGAACTGTTGCTGTTGGCTGATGGTATGATCATATACCTAGAAAACCCTAAAGACTCATTCAAAAAGCTCTTAGATCTGATAAATGAATTCAGTAAAGTTTTAGGATAAAATAATCAATGTACATAAATCAGTAGTTCTGCTATACATCAACAATGACCAACTTGAGAAGCAAATCAAGAACTCAATCCCCTTTACAACAGTTGCAGGAAAAGTAAAATACTTAGGAATATGGTTAACCAAGGAGGTGAAAGATCTCTACAAGAAAAACTACAAAACACTGATGAAAGAAATCATAGATGACACATACAAACGCAAACACATTCCATGTTCATGGATAGGTAGAATCAATATTGCAAAAATGACCATATCGCCAGAAGCAATCTACAGATTCAAAGGAATTCCCATCAAAATATCATCGTTATTCATTACAGAACTAGAAAAAACAATCCAAAAAATCATAGGGAACCAAAAAAGAGCCTGCATAGACAAAGCAATACTAAGCAAAGAGAACAAATTTGGAAGTATCACATTACCTGAATTCCAATTATACTACAAGGTTATAGTTACCAAAACAGCATGGTACTGGTATAAAAATAGGCACATAGACCAATGGAACAGAATAGAGGACCCAATAAAG
The DNA here is from genome assembly GCF_009764315.1 of Trachypithecus francoisi. Taxonomy (NCBI): domain Eukaryota; kingdom Metazoa; phylum Chordata; class Mammalia; order Primates; family Cercopithecidae; genus Trachypithecus; species Trachypithecus francoisi. The sequence goes on from NW_022681460.1 coordinate 83,894,648, forward strand.
CCAAATATTTACAGACGACTGATCTTCAGCAAAGCTAAAAAGCTTCTTCACAGCAAAAGAAATAATCAGCAGAGTAAACACACAACCCACAGAGTGGAAGAAAATATTTGCAAACTATGCATCTAACAAAGGACTAATATCCAGAATCTATAAGGCACTCAAATCAGTGAGAAAAAACAACAATAACAACTAATAATCCCATCAAAAAGTGAGCAAAGAACATGAATAGACAATTCTGAAAAGAAGATATACAAACAGTCAAAAAAAAAAGAAATGAAAAAATGCTCAAAATAACTTATTATCAGGAAAATACAAATAAAAAACACAATGAGATATCACCTTACTCCTGCAAGAATGGCCATAATTTAAAAATCAAAAAGTAATGGATGTTGGCATACAAGCAGTTAAAAGGAAACACTTTTGCATAGCTGGTGGCAATATAAACTAGTACAACCACTATGGAAATAGTGTGAAGATTTCTTAAAGAACTAAAAGTAGAACAACCATTCAATCCAGTAATTCCACTACTGGGCATCTACCCAGAGGAAAAGAGGTCATTATATTAAACCCATGCACACACATGTTTATAACAACATGATTCGCAATTGCAAAAATATGGAACTAACCTAAATGCCCATCAACCAAGGAGTGGATAAAGAAAATGTGACATATATAAATATACACACACATACACACACATAAATGGAACAAAATAATGCCCTTTGCAGGAACTTTGATGGAGTTGGAGGCCATTACTCTAAGTGAAGTAACTCAGGAATGGACAGCCCAATGTTGTATGTTCTCACTTATAAGTAGGAGCTAAGCCATGAGGATTCATGGGCATAAGAATGATATAATGAACTTTGGGGATTAGAGGAAGGGTGGGTAGTGCATGAGGGACAAAAGACTACATACTGGGTACAGTGTACACTGTTTGGGTGACAGTTGCACCAAAATCTCAGAAGTCACTACTAAAGAACTTATTCATGTAAACAAAAATCACTTGTTCCCTAAAAATAAGTGAAATAAAATTTAAAAATGCATATTTTAAAAATGTCACCAAAGAGCTCTGATTGATGCTCTTTGGGTAATGAGCCTAAACTGGGCTAAGTGCTTTACCTAAAGAAATAAAATCATGTGTCCACCCCTGTATTCAGGAAGTATGGTGATGAAATTTGTGGGCCCATCATAGTTACAGTATGAGGGAAGGGAAACTGGACAGAAAAAAATAAAAAATAAAATTGGATGTTTGCCATGATGCATCAAATACTTAGTTACTCTGCAGGATTAATGCAACATTCCTAGAAGTTACTGGTTAGAGTCACTTGAGAATTTATCAACTTTGGTATAGATATGGCAATGTATACTGAGGATTCTCCTCCTTTATTTTTGGGTACTATCAGAAAGAAAACAAGCAAAATTAAGACCAAATGGACAAATTTTGTTTTTAACAACAGAAAGAGCTACCCAATGTCTAAAGACTGCTGAAAAGTAGAGTTCATGCAAAAGCTTCATGGAGAGGAATAAAGAACAGTGGTGAATGCATGGTGGTGGCAGACTTCTGAATGCAAAACCAAAATGTGCTTCTTGAAGTAAGGAGTTATGCCTGAGGATCAAAATCTTAAGGGATTACAGAAATAGGAGTGAGCTGGCTGAAGGCAGAAGCCACCCATCCCTTACCCACAATTAAATAGAATGATTAATTCAGAAAAAGAAAAGAGAAGAATGTACAAAAGCAGTCATATAGCAACCCATGTTCACATGAAGCAGTCTAGGTTTGTGCTAACTGACGATAAGACAGGGCCTGTGTTATCAGAAAAACAAAAAAGCAATACCCTGGTAACTTAGAGCACTACTTTGTCCCATCTCCACTTGCAGGAAGCTCATCTTATAGCTAGTCCACAAACACTCAGTTTATTTAATAATAAACCATTAGAAGGAATTAACATCTATGCAGAGAAGCCTTAGAAAATGTTGCTATGTAACAGATTGAAATTTAAGTAAATATTGTGCCATATTTTTTAAAGTTATTTTAGTAGTGGCCTCTATGAAGGAAGAGCACAAAACAGAAGATCAAGAACTTAGGGAAGAGATGGATACACAGTGGTAATAAATGAACTAGCATTAGTTAACATGGAAGTACTAAAAATAAATTAAATGAAACAAGGAAGAAATTAGAAGGAGCTCAAAATTGAATAAACACTAGAATAAACAATAAAATAGTAATGAACACAAGAGAGAAATGAGAAAAAGAAAATACAATCAAGATAAATAGTTAAAAAGAATTAGAAAGTTGAAATGGGAAATAGTAAAAGGAGACAGAGACACATAATATGCATAATTGGAGTCTGTGTAAGAGGGAATATGTAACAGAACAAATATTTAAAGCTACAATTCAAGAAAATTTTTCTAAAATAAAACAAAAGCAGGAGTCTAAATACAAAGAAAAGGTCATGTGTAATGGATATTCAACCCTGAACATTTTTAGTAAAGTCATTGGACTTAAAAAATAAAATCCTTTTGGCAGCTGGAAATATCAAGAATATCAAGAAATATCAAGTCACTTATATGGTAGAAAAAATATTAGTCGTCCCTTATATATTTGCATAACAATATTTAACATCAGGATATGATATTAATATTATTACTAATATTATTATGTCATATATACAGATGATGTATAGAAAGTACTAAATCCTGGAAATAATAGCACATCTTGTTTTTATGTGCCCATATGCCTTTTACAGACATGAATCATACTAGCCAATACAGAGAATCTCAGCACATTTCAAAACATAAAATTAATACAGAAAACATTATCTGATCACAATGCAACAAAACTAGAAACTAAAAGAAGGCAACAACAAAGTGCTCCCACTTCCTAGAAATTAGAAAATTCTTAACACCAACTTTCTCAAAAAGAAAATTTATTCTAAAATTATAAAATGTCTAAAAAATGATGATAATGAAAACACTTTACATCAGAACTTACGAGATATAGCTAACTAACAGTGTCCAGAGAAAAGACATATATAGTCCTAAATATTTTATTAATAAACAGAAAGATTGAATGTGTGTTGAGTTAAAAAATGAACAAATAAATATCACAAAAGAATTAATAGGGATAGAATTAATAAGAAAGTAATCCAATGAATAAATAAGTGAAACCAATATATAAATCCAAAAACTGCCTTTTTGAAAAAATATTGAGGGCAGGCTCCTGTAATCCCAGCTACTCAGGAGCCTGAGGCAGGAGAATCGCTTGAACTCAGGAGGCACAGGTTGCAGTGAGCAGAGATTATGCCACTTCATGCCAGCCTGGGCACAAAGCAAGATTCTGTTTAAAAAATAAAATAAAAAATTACTTTTGGAAGGAGATTCCAAGATGGCCGAATAGGAACAGCTTCAGTCTACAACTCCCAGCCTGGGCAATGCAAAAGACGGGTGATTTCTGCATTTCCAACTGAGGTACCAGGTTCATCTCACTAGGGCTTGTCGGACAGTGGGTGAGGCCAAAGAGCAGGATGGGGCATCGCCTCACCTGGGAAGTGCAAAGGGTTGGGGAATTCCTTTTCCTAGCCAAGGGAAGCCATGACAGATGGTACCCGGAAAATCAGGACACTCCCACCCTAATACTGAACTTTTCCAAAGGTCTTAGCAAATGACACAACAGGAGATTATATCCCGTGCCTGGCTTGGAGGGTCCCATGCCCACAGAGCCTCACTCACTGCTAGTACAACAGTCTGAGATTGAACTGCAAGGTGGCAGTGAGGCTAGGGGAGGGGCATCTGCATTGCTGAGGCTTCAGTAGGTAAACAAAGTGGCTGGGAAACTTGAACTGGGTGGAGCCCACCACAGCTCAAGGAGGCCTGCCTGCCTCTGTAGATTCCACATCTAGGGGCAGGGCATAGCTGAACAAAACGCAGCAGAAACTTCTGCAGACTTAAACGTCCCTGTCTGACAGCTTTGAAGAGAGTAATGGTCCTCCCAGCACACAGTTTGAGATCTGAGAATGGACAGTCTGCCTCCTCAAGTGGGTCACTGACCCCTGAGTAGCCTAACTGGGAGGCACCTCCCAGTAGGGGCCAACTGGCACCTCATATGGCCGGATGCCCCTCTGAGATGAAGCTTTCAGAGGAAGGATCAGGCAGCAACATTTGCCGTTCTGCAATATTTGCTGTTCTGCAGCCTCCACTGGTGATACCCAGGCAAACAGGGCCTGGAGTGGACCTCCAGCAAACTCCAACAGACCTGCAGCTGAGGGTCCTGACTGTCAGAAGGACAACTAACAAACAGAAAGGACATCCACACCCAAACCCCATCTGTACCTCACCATCATCAAAGACCAAAGGTAAATAAAACCACAAAGATGGGGAGAAACCGGAGCAGAAAAACGGAAAATTCTAAAAATCAGAGTGCCTCTTCTCTTCCAAAGGAATGCAGCTCCTTGCCAGCAATGGAACAAAGCTGGATAGAGAATGACTTTGATGAGTTGAGAGAAGAAGGCTTCAGACGAATGGTAATAACAAACTTCTCCAAGCTAAAGAAGGATGTTCGAACCCATTGCAAAGAAGCTAAAAACCTTGAGAAAAGATTAGATGAATGGCTAACTAGAATAAACAGCACAGAGAAGACCTTAAATGACCTGATGGAGCTGAAAACTATAGCATGAGAACTATGTGATGCATGCACAAGCTTCAGTAGCCAATTAGGTCAAGTATCAGTGATTGAATATCAAATGAATGAAATGAAGGGAGAAGAGAAGTTTAGAGAAAAAAAGAATAAAAGAAATGAACAAAGCCTCCAAGAAATATGGGACTATGTGAAAAGACCAAATCTATGTTTGATTGGTGTACCTGAAAGTGACAAGGAAAATGGAACCAAGTTGGAAAACACTCTTCAGGATATTATCCAAGAGAACTTCCCCAACCTAGCAAGGCAGGCCAACATTCAAATTCAGGAAGTACAGAGAATGCCACAAAGATACTCCTTGAGAAGAGCAACTCCAAGACACATAATTGTGGATTCACCGAAGTTGAAATGAAGGAAAAAATATTAAGGGCAGCCAGAGACAAAGGTCAGGTTACCCACAAAGGGAAGCCCATCACACTAACAGCAGATCTCTCGGCAGAAACTCTACAAGCCAGAAGAGAGTGGGGGCCAATATTCAACATTCTTAAAGAAAATAATTTTCAACCCAGAATTTCATATCCAGCTAAACTAAGCTTCATAAGTGTAGGAGAAATAAAATCCTTTACAGACAAGCAAATGCTGAGGGATTTTGTCATCACCAGGCCTGCCTTACAAGAGCTCCTGAAGGAAGCACTAACCATGGAAAGGAACAACTGGTACCAGCCACTACAAAAACATGCCAAATTGTAAAGACCATCAATGCTAGGGAGAAACTGCATCAACTAATGGGCAAAATAACCAGCTAATATCATAATGACAGGATCAAATTCACACATAGCAATATTAACCTTAAATGTAAATGGGCTAAATGCTCCAATTAAAAGACACAGACTGGCAAATTGGATAAAAACTCAAGACCCATCAGGGTACTGTATTCAGGAGACCCATCTCACATGCAGAGACATATATAGACTCAAAATAAAGGGATGGAGGAAGATCTACCAAGCAAATGGAAAACAAACAAACAAACAAAAAAGCAGGGGTTGCAATCCTAGTCTCTGATAAAACAGACTTTAAACCAACAAAGATCAAAAGAGACAAAGAAGGCCATTACATAATGATAAAGGAATCAATTCAACAAGAAGATCTAACTATCCTAAATATATATGCACCTAATACAGGAGCACCCAGATTCATAAAGCAAGTCCTTAGAGACCTACAAAGAGATTTAGACTCCCATACAATAATAATGGGAAACTTTAACACCCCACTGTCAGCATTAGACAGATCAACGAGACAGAAAGTTAACAAGGATATCCAGGAATTGAACTCATCTCTGCACCAAGCGGACCTAATAGACATCTACAGAACTCTCCACCCCAAATCAACAGAATATACATTCTTCTCAGCACCACATCGCACTTATTCCAAAATTGACCACATAATTGGAAGTAAAGTACTCCTCAGCAAATGTAAAAGAACAGAAATTATAACAAACTGTCTCTCAGACCACAGTGCAATCAAACCAGAACTCAGGATTAAGAAACTCACTCTAAACTGCCCAACTACATGAACACTGAACAACATGCTCCTGAATGACTACTGGGTACATAACGAAATGAAGGCAGAAATAAAGATGTTCTTTGAAACCAATGGGAAGAAAGACACAACATACTGGAATCTCTGGGACACATTTAAAGCAGTGTGTAGAGGGAAATTTATAGCACTAAATGCCCACAAGAGAAAGCTGGAAAGATCTAAAATTGACACTCTAACATCACAATTAAAAGAACTGGAGAAGCAAGAGCAAACACATTCAAAAGCTAGCAGAAGGCAAGAAATAACTAAGATCAGAGCAGAACTGAAGGAGATAGAGACACAAAAAACCCTCCAAAAAATCAATGAATCCAGGAGTTGGTTTTTTGAAAAGATCAACAAAATTGACAGACCGCTAGCAAGACTAGTAAAAAAGAAAAGAGAGAAGAATCAAATAGACGCAATAAAAAATGATAAAGGGGATATCACCACGGACCCCACAGAAATACAAACTACCATCAGAGAATACTATAAACACCTCTATGTAAATAAACTAGAAAATCTAGAAGAAATTGATAAATTCCTGGACACATACCTCCTCCCAAGACTAAACCAAGAAAAGGTTGAATTCCTGAATAGATCAACAACAGGCTCTGAAATTGAGGCAATAATTAATAGCCTACCAACCAAAAAAGTCCAGGACCAGATGGATTCACAGCTGAATTCTGCCACAGGTACAAAGAGGAGATGGTACCATTCCTTCTGAAACTATTCCAATCAATAGAAAAGACGGAATCCTCCCTAACTCATTTTATGAAGCCAGCATCATCCTGATACCAAAGCCCGGCAGAGACACAACAAAAAAAAGAGAATTTTAGACCAATATCCCTGATGAACATTGATGCAAAAATCCTCAATAAAATACTGGCAAACCAAATCCAGCAGCACATCAAAAAGCTTATCCACCATGATCAAGTGGGCTTCATCCTGGGATGCAAGGCTGGTTCAACATATGCAAACCAATAAACATAGCCCATCATCTAAAGAGAACCAAAGACAAAAACCACATTATTATCTCAATAAATGTAGAAAAGGCCTTTGACAAAATTCAACAGCGCTTCATGCTAAAAACTCTCAATAAACTAGGTGTTGATGGGACATATCTCAAAATAATAAGAGCTATTTATGACAAACCCACAGCCAATAACATACTGAATGGGCAAAAACTGGAAGCATTCCCTTTGAAAACTGGCACAAGACAGGGATGCCATCTCTCACCACTACTATTCAACATTGTGTTGGAAGTTCTGACCAGGGCAATTAGGCAGTAGAAAGAAATAAAGGGTATTCAATTAGAAAAAGAGGAAGTCAAATTGTCCCTGTTTGCAGATGACATGATTGTATATTTAGAAAACCCCATCATCTCAGCCCAAAATCTTCTTAAGCTGATAAGCAACTTCAGCAAAGTCTCAAGATACAAAATCAATGTGCAAAAATCACAGGCATTCCTTTACACCAATAGCAGACAAACAGAAAGCCAAATCATGAGTGAACTCTCATTCACAATTGCTACAAAGAGAATAAAATACCTAGGAATCCAACTTACAAGGGATGTGAAGGACCTCTTCAAGAAGAACTACAAACCACTGCTCAATGAAATAAAAGAGGACAGAAACAAATAGAAGAACATTCTATGCTCATGGATAGGAAGAATCAATATCGTGAAAATGGCCATACTGCCCAAGGTAATTTATAGATTCAATGTCATCCTCATCAAGCCACCAATGACTTTCTTCACAGAAATGGAAAAAACTACTTTAAAGTTCACATGGAACCAAAAAGAGCCCGCATTGCCAAGACAATCCTAAGCAAAAAGAACAAAGCTGGAGGCATCATGCTAGCTGACTTCAAACTATACTACAAGGCTACAGTAACCAAAACAGCATGGTACAGGAACCAAAACAGAACTATTGTCCAATGGAACGGAACAGAGCCCTCAGTGATAATACCACACATCTACAACCATCTGATCTTTGACAAACCTGACAAAACCAAGAAAGGAGGAAAAGATTCCCTATTTAATAAATGGTGCTGGGAAAACTGGCTAGCCATATGTAGAAAGCCAAAATTGGATCCCTTCCTTACACCTTATACAAAAATTAATTCAAGATGGATTAAAGACTTAAATGTTAGACTTAAAACCATAAAAACCCTAGAGGAAAACCTAGGCAATACTATTCAGGACATAGGCATGTGCAAGGACTTCATGATGAAAATACCAAAAACAATGGCAGAAAAGCCAAAATTGACAAATGGGATCTAATTAAACTAAGGGGCTTCTGAACAGCAAAAGAAACTACCATCAGAGTGAACAGGCAACCTACAGAATGAGAGAAAATTTTTACAATATAGTCATCTGAAAAAGGGCTAATATCCAGAATCTACAAAAAATTTAAACAGATTTACCAGAAAAAATCAAACAACCCCATCAAAAAGTGGGCAAAGGATATGAACAGACACTTTCCAAAAGAAGACATTTATGCAGCCAACAGACATATGAAAGAATGCTCATCATCACTGGCCATCAGAGAAATGTAAATCAAAACCACAATAAGATACCGTCTCACACCAGTTAGAATGGTGATCATTAAAAAGTCAGGAAACAACAGGTGCTGGAAAGGATGTGGAGAAATAGGAATGCTTTTACACTGTTGGTGGGACTGTAAACTAGTTAAACCACTGTGGAAGACAGTGTGGTGATTCCTCAAGGATCTAGAACTAGAAATACCATTTGACTCTATAATCCCATTACTGGGTATATCCCCAAAGGATTATAAATCATGCTACTATAAAGACACATGCACATGTATGTTTAATGTGGCACTATTCACAATAGCAAAGACTTGGAACCAACCCAATGTCCATCAATGATAGACTGGATTAAGAAAATGTGGAACATATACACCATGGAACACCATGCAGTCATAAAAAAGGATGAGTTCATGTCCTTTGTGGGGACATGGATGAAGCTGGAAACCATCATTTTGAGCAAACTATCGCCAAGGACAGAAAACCAAACACTGCATGTTCTCACTCATAGGTGGGAACTGAATAATGAGAACACTTGAACACAGGGTGGGGAATATCACACACCGGGGCCTGTCATGTGTTGGGGGGAGAGGGGAAGGATAGCATTAGGAGATATACCTAATGTAAATGATGAGTTAATGGGTGCAGCACACCCACATGGCACATGTGTATAGATGTAACAAACCTGCATGTTGTGCACATGTACCCTAGAACTTAAAGTACAATAATAATAACTAAAAAATACTGGTTGCATAAACTAACAAAGAAAAATAAAAGAAAAAATATTGGTTAAATCATTCACTGACCTAATTTGTTTTTGTTTAGAAATCAAGAAAATAATTAGACTATTTTTGCTTAATTCTCAAAAAAATCTAGATGCAAAGGTAATTTTTATTGGAAAATATTATTTACAAAAACTGACTCCAGAAGAAATAGAAAAATCCAAGCAGACCAAATTACATAGAAGAAATAGAAAAAGTTGACAGAGAACATCCTCTCAAAAAAAAAAAGCACTAGGTGAAAACAAGTTAACAGAGGGTTCCCACCAATGTTTTGGAAAATAATGTTATTTAATCAGTTTCAGAGTTAAAAGGCATGGCTTCCAAGTCTTTTCCAGAAAATATAAATAAAGCGTAACCTGGATACCAAAACTTAATAAAGATCGTGCATACATCTGTGGTATAGAATTCAGGGCAGTTTGATTTCTCAAAGTCACCAATAGAGAAGGAGCCCCTAGAGCAAGTTTGCTAGCAAGATGAAGATTTATATAACGTAGTGTAAGTATGAAAGTCATATCCCATCACCTTTGCCATATTCTACTGGTTAGAAGAAAATCATGGACCCAAACCATCCTCAAAGAAACTTGATTATACAAGGGCAAGAATACCAGGAAGCAACGTTGAAGTCTGTCCATCATAGCCCCTGACACAAAACTATGTAAAACTGTAATTCATGAATATCAACACAAAACTCTCAGACAAAATAATGACAAAAATTTATCAACACCCTAAAACAGAACATTGAAATCTAGTAGAGATAATTCGAGAAATGCAAGGATGGTTCAACATTTGTAAATTTATCGGTATAATCCATTGTATTTATAGGTCTAAAAGAAAAAACAGATCATTTCCATAGTTCCACAGATGCTGAAAAGGCATTTAACGCAATTCAGCATTCATTCTTATTTTTAAAAACATTTACATACTTAACACTTAACTAAATTGCTCCTTATCATAATAAAATGTATGTTAGCTTGATAGCCAGTTAGTTGATTCCCTCTAAATTAGGAAAAAGAAGGATGTGCTGTTGTATTGGAAATGTCTATCAGTGCAATTAAAACATAGGAAGAAATTAGAGACATAAAATTGGAAAGGAAAAAGTAAAATTGTTAGGTTTTGTAAATGACATAAATAGGTACCTGGAACACCGAAGAGAATCAGTTAAAAAGCACTATAGGGAATCCAGTAAGACAACAGAGTGGAAATAAATATAAACCAAGATCAAGCCTAAATAAGAAGAGCATGGCCCCTTTCCCTTGATGATAGGAGACTCAAGATACCAGTGTTCTACCTTCTCAAGGCACCAGTCCTTCAATCTCCCTCAATGACTTAAGAGTTTAGTTTATTTCTCCACACTTGTAGTTTTCAGAATGTTGCATGTGCATCACCACACTGTTTATAACACCTTATCTCTTTTCTCTCAAACTAGGCATGCAATTCAATTCCCCCAAGAAGACAACTCTAATTATACTCAGCAAATTCTCTGCATGCCATTACTCTGCATGCTCCTACACTTATGAAAGCAGTTTGTCTTGTCCTAATTTGTGTTTACTTGTATGTTGCTTACTAAGTAAGTGTTAAGTGGTGCATGTTTACTTGTCCAAATAAAGAATTTGAGAACTCTGTCTTTTCTATTCCCTTCCATCCATAGTGCTAGCTTTAGTGGTTCATACCCAAGTGCTTCATAAATGCTTCTTTTAATTTTTAAATCAATTTTCAAAATAGGAAACATATTTCCATAGTTCAGACATTAAAATCGATACAGTAGCATCTTTCTCCTATCTGACTCCCTATCTTCTCAGTTTCCATCACCACAAAATGTAATCCCTATTGTTATTTTTGTGTTTATTTTTCCAGAGAAGTTTTATCCTTGTGAAAGCCAATACAGTTATAGGGTCTCTTTTTTCTTACCCTTTTTATGTAAATGGTAGCATAATATATACATTTATTTAAACTTTGTTTTATACCTGAGAGTATATTTCAAATATCTTTCCATTAATATATTAAAGGACTTTTCAACTTTTAAATCATACATATTATTTCATTATATGGATATATTTTAATTTATTTAACCAGTACACTATTGATAGACATTTATATTTATTTCAAACTCTTGCTAATACAGTGTTTTCCAATTGGCATAACAGTTACAGATAGATTTACGTTAAAATTCTAGACTGATAATAGATTCATTTGCAGTGAAATCATATATTGATGGCCTTGAACCACCTTAACAATCTAAGGTAACTTTTCATATCTATGTTCTAATTGATGATGTGTTGATTTCCCTTTTTTTTTTTTTTTTTTTTTTTTTGAGGAGGAGGAGTCTCGCTCTGTCGCCCGGACTGGAGTGCAGTGGCCGGATCTCAGCTCACTGCAAGCTCCGCCTCCTGGGTTTACGCCATTCTCCTGCCTCAGCCTCCCTAGTAGCTGGGACTACAGGCGCCTGCCACCTCGCCCGGCTAGTTTTTTTTTTTGTATTTTTAGTAGAGACGGGGTTTCACCATGTTAGCCAGGATGGTCTCGATCTCCTGACCTCGTGATCCGCCCGTCTCGGCCTCCCAAAGTGCTGGGATTACAGGCTTGAGCCACCGCGCCCGGCCTGATTTCCCATTTTAATCATGAAAGATTCCTGGAGAACTTCTCATTAACGGTCATCTTCCATGTTTCCTGCCCCTGCTTGCATGTTAATTATAGTAGGAATTCACTCATTTCTGCCACTCACACATAGGCAGATGATTCATGTGCATCGAGGCAGAAAAAATAATAGCTACAGTTGTGAGCTATATATTGCCACAATGGTTAAGAACTTAGACTTTGAAACCATACCGCTTCCACTTGTGACCTTGGGGAAATTAACTTATTTGCATCTGAAGTTAGTGCATCTCTAAAACGTGAATGATAATAGCCCCTACCCAGTGTCTGATGAGTAACACTACCTGTTAGTTAATATTATTACTCTTTTTAGTAAACATTAGCAAATGTACTTATCATTCATTATAACAGCAAAATCCTTACATTCTGCCTTTAGCTGACTAGCAGACACAGTTGAGGTGGACATTCTTAGAGGTTGTTCACATACCTGCCTAGAGTTATCAAACTTGATGAGAATCTGCAGAGCCCTATGGCCAAGCACACTGACCAGAAGCTAACATTTGTACCAATAGTTTTGCACAACCTCCAATTATTCATACAGGCATAGACAGGGTCTTGCATTTATGAACTGCCTCAAGCTCCTGATTTTTAAGTTTAAACATAGTGATCGGCACCTGTACTTACTTCACTGTGGTCCGCCCTGCATGAATACTTACATGTTATTGATATAAGTATATATAACTGTTATACCGTTCTCACACTGCTCTAAAGAGCTACCTGTGACTGGGTAATTTGTAAAGAAAAGAGTTTTAATCGACTCACAGTTTCACAGGCTGTACAAGAAGCATGGCTGGGAGGCCTCAGGAAACTGACAATTATGGTGGAAGGCGAAGGGGATGTAAGCACATCTCACTATGGTGGAGCAGGAGAGAGAGGGTGAGCAGGAAAGTGTCACACACTTATAAACCATCAGATATCGTGAGAACTCACTATCACAAGAACAGCATGGGGTAAATCTGTCCCCCAGGATCCAATCACCTCCCACCAGATCCCTCCCCAAATGTTGGGAATTACAATTCAACATGAGATTTGGGTGGGAACACAGAGCCAAACCGTATCATACACTAAGTCTAACACCTACCTATTTTTTCAGTATAGTGAGTAATAAAGTAACAAAATTATCAATAACTATTAAAATTAAAGCTATGTTTTAAAATAATAACAACCAGAGAACTCAAGCAAAGTAAAAATGAGTAAATAAATAAACCCCTCATTGTACTGAGCAGCCCACTGAGACCCCACACAAAAATCACCAATAACATTGAGTCTATGATATGACTAAACTTTCCCTGGGATGCTGGAGCAAAAATTAGAGACAAGATGAAGTCACTGTTGCTGAAAATGGTAAGGGTTAATAATAATATTGATTTAGTTCATTGACTAGTTACTGCTCATAAATTTAATGGTGGAGCAATGGCATCTGTGCTCAATCTAATGGCTTTATGTTTATCTGTTCTCCTCAAACCTCTTCAAAAACAAATCAATCTTAACTCCCCAGTTAAACACAATTTTTCAAATACAAATGTGCTATTTAACTTCCCAAATATTATACTTTTAAAGCTGGCTCTGAAAAATAAAACAGAGGTTAACAAATATGAATGATGAATATAGTTCTAGTACATAGGATTCTAATACATAGAGTTTTTTATTTCTGATTTTCAAAATAAAACCTGTATAAAGAAAACAAAAATGCATCCCTTGAGCTGGATTGTCTTGTGGCACCTTGGAACCATTTCCACTCCCTCCTTTGCTCTTTCCTCTACTGCAGGAGCTTCAGGCCTGAGTACATTACCCAGATGTCCTAGATACTGGGCTCCCATTGGAGGTCTGCAAATCAGTGGTACCTGTATGAGTTACATGACAGAAGGGAAGAAGGGTTATAAGGTCTCCCATGATGGAGGGAAATCACATGGGCTTTAGCAGAGGACATATCTGATAATTTTGCTCCCATTTCCTGGAAACAACACTACTTTAGGACTACAGTCCATCAGGCCATCAGTGGTGGCTCTCTGAGATTCCTGCCCTTCCCGGTTTCCTGAAGAGTAGCAGTGGTTTCCTTGACTTTAGTGCAATCTGCTCTTAACAATGATTTTGTAAATCTTTGATCGCCTCTGTTAAATCCCTTCCCACTTGAACATCTTAGAGCAGATTCTATTTTCCTCTCTAATTGAGACTGATACAGAGGTTGGTACCAAAGGTAAAGACTAGCAGAATCTTTTCCTAACTTTGGACTGACGCAGGGGTTTCCTGGCTCTTCTGGGGCTCCACCTTCCCATCAGGTGTGGCCATGCACCCAAGAGCTGGCCAAAGGAATGGGAGCAGAAACCAGGTTCCCTCCTCCAGCCTGGCGTTTACAAATCTGCCAGATGTTACCCACTTTTCTTTCCCCACCACCTGCTGAATGGAGCTGACTCCTGAGGAGAACAGAGTTCATGATGGAGAAGCTGCATGTTCCTGACTCGGTATAGAACTCCTCTATTTTTACTTCCCACCCCCTGAAATCTTCACTAGAATAGGAAGAGCAATGTTTTATTGTGAGAAGCCACTGAAATATTGTGATGGTTTTTTATAGCAATTATCCTACTCCAATTAATGTATTGTCCTTGAAAGTAGGGACTATGTATTAGTCCATCTGGACTGCTATAATGGACTAAGACCAGATACTTTGTACACAACAGAAATAAAGTTCCCAGATTTCTGGAGGCTGGGAATTCCAAGATCAAGAGTGTGGCAGATTCTGTATCTGGCAGGGTCTGCTTTCTGGCTCATAGATGGTGCTTTGTTGCTTTGTCCTCACATGGTGGAAGAGGCAAGGTGGCTCTCTGGAGCCTTTTTTATAAGGGCACTAATCCTATTGTTCTCATGATTCAATTACCTCCCAAAGGCTTCATTTCCTAACACCATCATATTGGTGATTACCTTTTATCACATGAGTCTTGCGAGGACCCAAACATTTAGATCCTGGCAGACTATATGCCACAATTTTTGTTTTTCCCATGGATCTAAGTATATATCTCTGTATATGTATATGTATATATTTAATAGATAGTAAATGCTTGCTTTGTGAAAGAAGAAAATAAAAGAAAAAGATAAATGTATTTAAATAAGGATAGTTTAACAATTGGGTGATCATTGGAGAAGGCTAGCTTCAATCTATAGTAGTGATTATTATGTCACATGTGTTTGAATGAGAAGAATGTACTAGTCTTCCAGGTTGTGTGGGATGTTATGGCTGAAGGCAAAAGTTAGTAAATATAACAGAGAGGTTGAAAGCACGGACACTGGGTTCAAACCTGCTCTGTCACTTACTAGCTGATTATTTTGAAAAAGATACTTAGACTCTTGGGGTTTCAGTTTATTTATCCATCCATTTCATCTGGGAATGATACTCATAGTGTAACTGTCATAGGGCTGCTGTGTGGGTTCCATGATTTTACATTTTTAGAGTACTGTGAAGAGTGCCTGGCACATCATATTGTGTTTGTCAGTATTGAATATAAAAATATTAACAGGTAGCCCAAGTTCTCTTGGTTTTTGCCATATTTTATGCTGTTTCTTTTCTATAATATCCTCCCCTCCTACATTGGTTTTGTATTGGTTGACATAGAGTCCTATTTAATAGAGTGATAGAAAAACATGTGCTTTTTCCTCATCTTTACAGTGTTTACATGTATTCTGGTTTGTCAGAATTCTTGATTAAAGTCAATAACAGTTTCTTATCTCAGACGTATCATTACTGCATTCTGTTCAAGTCAACAGTAAATTTCCTTTTTCTTTCACAACAGCTTTAAAACTTAGTAAGGGTTTAATTTTGTCTTATGATTTTTGAAGACCTCCTGGAAATCTTTTAGCAATTCGGGGTTTTATAGCCTGAAAACACCGTGGCCTGTGCCACAGATTTCTCTTTTTCTTTGTATTTTGTGTGTAATACACAGCCAATGTCCCTGCTTGCTGTACCACTTTTCTCTCAGTTGCATGTTGTCACATTCAGTATGTCTAACTTGTTTGCCCACCACTACTTTATTCATCACACTC
Source organism: Trachypithecus francoisi (assembly GCF_009764315.1). NCBI lineage: Eukaryota > Metazoa > Chordata > Mammalia > Primates > Cercopithecidae > Trachypithecus > Trachypithecus francoisi. Next base: position 83,910,875 of record NW_022681460.1, read on the forward strand.
TCAGTTTTCCTTTCCTCCCTTTACTAATGCTGGATGCCCAACTCACTGACTTTTATGTCTTTCAGTTTCTCTGTGTTCCCATCTGTATATTCACACACACAGCTGTGATTTTCTTCTCCTGTCACACCTACTTTTTTGCTGAAATCAGCCATGTGTTCTCAGTAAAGCTTTCATACGCCCTCCAAAAGAACTTTTTAATGTAATGTGTAGTCTTTTGTCACTGCAGTGAACAGCACTTACAAAATGCTGTTTTTAATTTGTGCTGCAGAGCTCAAATGCATCATGTTCCTCTCTGAATTAGAGATAATGACCAGGTCAACTATCCAATATTATGACAACCTCCAACTAAATATCACTTCTCCCTCCACCTCCACCCACCCAATACAGTCATATAAACCCATATAAGTCAGTGGAGTGTAGGAAGAATCTTCAGGAAGACGGCATGCCTTTGATACCAGTTTGTTGCTGTCCTTTTTATCTTTAAAATAGAGTGGCACACACATTAAGACCCTTAAACCAAATGCTGTGTCTTTCTTCTTTGATTAGAAAGAATCTTTACTAGAATTTTGTCATTGCTTATTCCTGAATTCAAAAGACAAAGAATAGCTTATGATGAAGAGACCAATACTTAGTGTTCTATATGCAAGGTTCTTGGTGGAGTTTACAAAGTAGACCCTTTACAAATTACAATGTTTTCTAAAGAAGTTATTTATTAAAAGAGCAGTTGTTAAATGTGCCTGTACCTTGCATTAGTTTGGTGTTGTCTTCAGGGGCTCCAGTGTCTTGGAATTGCAGACAGAGTTGGGCCACAAAGAAGAGGAGTGGGTGGGGTAGAGAGAAACACAGAGATACACAACGGAAGACTTTTTGCAGCATCTGTGTTCATTAAATCTATCCTAAATGGAACAAACTAGGCCCCCAAACAAGGTCCCACCTTGGGGACGGCTCTGACCTCTCTAACATTCTAATATCACTGCAGTTTGTCTTCAGTCTCTTCCCATCAGGGCTTTGGCAAGGCCCTTCAGGCCCTTTCTCGTCATTGTCTGAGGCTCCCTTGCCTTGCTTCCTCCCACTGGCTTCCTGGCATCCCCTTGGCTGCACCCTGTCCTGTCTGGGCTTCAAGGTCACGTGTTCTAAGTCTTTCTCCCCCACCTCCCACTTCCCCACATTGCTCCCATCACGTTTTATTATCCTCTCAGCTTCTTACTCATTTAATAGTTTGTTGAGAGAAAGAATGAGATCTGATTTATCCTTTCTGCATATAAAAGAGGGATATCCTGCAGGGGTATAGTACAGTGCAAAGGTTCAATATATGTCTGGTAGGAAGAATGAATATTGACCCTGTGCCTCAAGATCTTGCTGGCTTATGGGCCGACTGATAAAATGTACGTGGGTAAGAACGCACCTGTGATTTAGCCTTCCTTGAACATATTTAAATATTTTTATTTCTAAAAAATAAACATGCTCATTTTGAAAACTTCAACAAAACAGAACTATATGAAGTAGAGACCCTCTTTTCTGTTTTTCCTCTAGCCCACTGCTCAGAGAGATCCATTATTGGTGTGTAATCTGAGCACTCTGATAATGATGCACTTCTGTGCACAATCACACAAACACATTTATAATATATGAGTTGCTGTAGATTTGCCTATCCATCTATCTATCCATCTATGCTTTATTTGAACAACTATGAAGAAATGCATGACAATCTTGCCCATGTTCTTCAACAGTGAATACGGCACCTGACCTTTCCTTATGACTCATGCTTATCTGTATGAACACCTATCACGACACACCAGTGATTTAGAGCCTCACACTTGCTGAAATCCTGTGATGCCCCCTAAAACTGTAGAGTCTATAAAGGTTCTTCACCCAGTGATGACAGAGAGAGCTGTATTTTTTCCTATGCCTGATTTCAGCATTTCTCCAACTCCTGCTTAACTCTCAGTTGTTCTTTTTGCTGCTTTCAGTTGCTTGCTTCTTTCCTTCTAATTTGTTGTCCATAATTTATTACATTTGCAAATTAGGTTGCCAGTCTTGCTAGAGATGTACGTAAAGTGAAGGTGAAGAAGTTCTAAGAGAGGGCTTCAGAGGGTTCTTTTCTAAATCAGATGCGCATACTTTTGGGCATGGCCTTTGTGATTCAAGAGTTACATGCAGAAGAGTTCCATGTCAGGTTGCTGACAGGTGAGATCAGCCAAAGCAACCGAGACCTCGTGTTCAAAAGTGTCCCTACCACAGGGCTTGGCTCTGAACTGCAGAGTATTGCTGGTTGACAAGACAGAGAATCATACTGCGACCTAAAAAAAAGGCTTACAAAAACAACAACAAAATAAACTTTCTTCCTATCAGCCACAGGATAGCTTAAATCTTGGAGTCATGTGAATTGTGAGAGTAACTAAGAACTATCAGCTTTAACATACAGACATATTACAGGCAAAAGAAAATAAAGGGTTGGGGGAGGGGGAGAAAGCCCTGTCAGTAGCTTTGAGCTGCCTCATTTTTTTAAATGAAAAAATTGTTACAAATGGGTTCTTCAGCATATGTTATTAATTTCATTATCCTGGCTTCTTGCCAGTTAAGCATCAAGCCCTGGTTTTTGTGATTTCAGTTGCAACTAGTAAAACTCATGAGGGCATTAACAGAAACAGACAAGAGAACGTTTTTTCAAATCCACTTCAAGTGACTATTTTAAAGGCTTTTATTTCATAAAACTAGTTGGAACATTTGTTTTTGTTGATGAGAAGAATTGTGCTTTCCTAAAATATGATATTTCCAGCCTATACCAGCCTTATTTAAAAGACTTTGAATAAATTATTGATATTGGCAAGTAAAATATATTTATGTTATGTTTTGGAATGTATAAAACTTTATAAATGTTCATAAAAGTCTTACTTTTTACTTTTTATTGCACTACTTTTTTAAAAAAAATAAAGAACATTATAAAAACAAAAATGCTTTTCTTCTAGATGAAGATAAATACTTTGAGAGCAGAAAGGCAAATGCAGTATTAAAATTTCATCATGAAGACTATTATACCTTTTGAAATAGTGCAATTCTATTATTAAAAGGCATTATCCATGTCACACAAAACACTCAGGAATTAGCATCTACCTTACTCTTTAAGCCGACATTTATTGAGTGCCAATTATCAACCAAGCACTTTAATAATACTACCTTGCTGTTTATCCAGCACACATTTCATACCAGGCAATGTGTTAAGTGTTTTATATAGAGTCTTTTAAAAGAAGTATCTACAAACCTTTGAACCAGGTATTTCTAGCCCCAATTACAAATAAGAAACTAAAATCAGAGACAGTTTGTCTTGCCCAAGGTCTCATTGCTAATAAATGTGCATAAGGAATTCTAATCCTTAGGAAATATTTAACTCTAAGTTTTAGGGCGACCAACAGTTCTGGTTTGCCTGGCACTGAGGAGTTGCATAGGATAAAGGATTTTTAGTACTATAGCTGGAAAATGTCTAGATCCTCCACAATGGGTTGGTCACCCTATTAGAATCTGTCATTTTACCTGCTGTGCTGTCCAAATTTGCCCTGCCCTGCTCCTCCTGCTTTCTTCCTTCAAAGTCCATCAATTGCCTGAATGATGCATTATTTTTCCTTTCTTTTAACCTTGAGCAATAGTCCTCACACCACTTCATATTTTCAAATTTTGAAAATCCTTCTAAGAACCAGGACATTTTAAATTAATATATCTATTCACAGATGCATTCATTCCTTTGTTCAACAATGATTTATTGAATACTTTCCATGTGGCAGACTCAGGGGTTACAATGGTAAACCAAGTCTGATTCTTGCAGTGCTTACATGGATGGGAGCAGGGACAGATAAGAAACAGATAAGTATATTCTACATCTGCTGGTGATTGAGGTTTGTGAAGCAGAGCAAGACAATGGAATGAGATCAGGCTTATTTTGTAATTTCATATGCTGTAATCAGGGAAGGTGTCTCTAATGAGGTGACCTGTGAGTAGTATTGAGCTACAAGGGAGCATGGTATGGAGGTCATCAGGCGGCGCAGAGCCAGTGGAGGGAGGAGGGTTGGTTCAAGTAGGACCTCCCAGGCTCTACTAAGGAAATTGTTGGGAGGAAGTTGTGTATGAACGTGAGGTCCACTCTTTTTTTTTCTCTGTTTCCCTTTCTTTGTGTAGAAGGCATAAAAGCAGAGTATGGAACCTGAAGAAGGCTTCCTTGAAATTTTCTACTTTGCAATTTAGCCCTGCTGACTAAGATCAGGTTAGAAGTTAGGACTGGAGAAGTAGAAATAGCCAGATGGTGATGAAAAAGAATTATGCCTAAAGTCTCATATTCCCAATCTTTATTGTGATTCTCAATGTACAACTTGGAATTGATGAAACTCAGTCATGTGAGCTGATACTTTCTTGAGTCCCTAAATCAAATAAGGCAGTTATAATAGTAAGCAAGTTCTCAGATTTTTTGGGTTCTAAGCTTTTAGCTGAGTGAAAGTAATAATAATGACAATAATCACATAAATAACTTACATTTGAATAGTGATTTATAATTCTCAATTCATTTTTCTTAGCATTATTATTTATTCCTCACAAAACCCAATGGGGTAGGCAGCAAACATATTAGCAATACCATTTTATACACGATGAGTCTAAATTCTCAAAAGTAAAAGTTAGGTGATTTGTCCAAAGCCATATTTGCAGAAGTCGATGGGGCCAGGACTGCAACACAGACTTTATTCTTCGTTCGGTACATCCATGTATATTCTCCATGTTATTTTAAAGTGATGTTTCTATTTGGAAACTATAAACTAAGGGAAAAGTGTCAAGTCTAGAAGTACATGTTTCCTTTGCCAACATCAAGCACCATTCCACTGCCACACTGCAGTGACTCAATCCATTCTGCTTTCAGGTTGAGTGTTCTGCTCATTGTGAAAAACTTCTTCGTGATCTGAAAGATGAGATGGCAGTTGAAGGTTCTTATTCTCACTCTGCTCCCAACTGTCTTCTGATCATCTTTTAATTCCTATTTACGTAGTGGAGGACTAGGGGAGAGGTGGGAATGGTTAATTGGTACCAAAAACACTTAGAAAGCGTGAATAAAGCCTACTAGTTGGTAGCACAACAGGGTGATTACAGTCAATAATAACTTTATTGTAAATTTTTAAAAAACTTAAAAAGTGTACTTGGAATGTTTGTAACTCAAAGGATAAATGCTTGAGGAGATGAGCGCATCTTCAAGATTTCCTTATTTCACATTGCATGCCTGTGTCAAAACATTTCATGTATCCCATAAATATATACACCTGCTATGTGCCCAAAAAATTAAAAATAAAAAACTAAGTAAATTCTCATTTCTCTTTCTTTCTGAGCACCTATGTAGTCTAGATGAAAGTAGACCTCTTATCAGCCTTTTTTTTTATCTCTATCTCAACCCAGGAAATATTAAAATATTATTTCAAACACATTGGTCTCAATTTAGACCAACCTCAAATTTTACTTACCCTTTAAAAAATTATTTGATTCTAACCCTTCTTCAAATTACTTTCCAGACTCTCTAATTTTCACACCCAACCTTCTTTTAAAAAATATATTCACTATCTTCTTTCTTCTTCATCCTGCTCTTGCTTTAATCATTTCATTAAATATTGTCATTTTTGCCAAATTGTCTTCTTTCTTCCCATCCTCAGAGACTGCCAAAGCTTTCAGCCTTCCTTATCTTTTGCACTAAACTCACCTATCCCTAGTGCTCCTATTCCCAGTTTTCTTTCCAATCTAATCTTTCCTCACATTGCTGCAGAATGTTCTTTCCAGCCCAAACTGATTCTGACAGTCTCCAATGCAAAGCAACCTCTGTTGACTTCCATGACCTGCAATATGTAACCCAAATTCCTTAGCTTGGCACACAAGACCCATCACAAGCTGGTCCAAACCTCATTTTTGAACTTTATTTCCTGCCTCAATCATTCTTTCTCCTTTCATGGCTCCATGCAGGTGCAAATGCTATTTCTTTTGCCTGGTAAATGCTCATTCATCCTCTAACACCCAGCTCAAGGGTCACCTTCTCCCATTCCCCTGTGTGATTCCAAAGTATGTTGATTATACCCTTTCAACAGTTCTCACCATATGGCAGCACTGTTTTTCCATTTATATGTCCGTCTCCCCAACTATGCTGTGTTTTGCTCACTGCTTGGCACATAGTAGGTTCTTTATAAACTTTTCAGTAAGCATTGATATGAATAAAGACATTCATGAATGAAGTAAGGGAAGCAGGTAATGTTATAACATAAATATCAACACTTATGTCCTTTTTTTATTCACCACGAGGGAATAAAAGTTCAACGTTACAATAGATAACTTATATGAAAGTGTGTGTGTGTGTGTGTGTGTGTGTATACACACATTTGCCTCAGTAACTATTCCCTAAGTGTGTTTCAACTACTGTAGTTTTAACAGCTGTCATATATGTAAATATTGCAATAAATTTGAGGTTGCAGTTTTATGGCACTGAAGTGAAAATGAAAAATTCCAGTGAAACACTAGACTGTAGCAGCATCATAGAGGCTAAACACTACAGAACACTATCACAAGATGTAAAACCATGTGAAGTCGTGAACATTTTTTAACCTCTTATAAAAATGCACTGTTAAGGGATTAATAACATAGCTTCTATAAGATATAAAAAGATAAATATAAGATGTAAATAAGATATAAAACGATAGGAGCATATCACAAAAAAGTAGATCAAATTGGATCAAGAAAACTAAATATTCAATAATACGTAAAAATTATTTCTCTTTATTCTTTTATCTTTTCAAATTTATCTGTAACATACATGTATTATTTTAATAATGGGACAGACAAGTAAAAAACAGTGTGCTTACATAACTGTAAGCTCTTTAAGTCAAAGAAACAGTTTAACCAGTGGCCAAATAAAATTTTTAGCTACTTCGCTATTTCAATGTTAACAAATTTAATGTTTTTATATTTCTTTAAAAATAAGATTGTTTTCTTCTAATTTTAAGAATAACTTATTTGTTGTGGTGAATATCTAAAGGACAAAAAATTTAAATTACTCATAATTACACTACCTACAGCAAGTGGAATTATGGCTTATTGACTAATTGTTTCAATATATCTTCCTTATTCAGCCATATAGCATATACATTTCTGTGTCCTTCTTTTATTTTAACCTATTAGTCTCTCTGAATTTCTGATTATTTCCTTAGGAAAGTTAGTCTTTGTATAGAGATGATTCCCAAATTTACATCTCCAGTCCTGACCTTTCCACTGAGTTCCAAATACAAGCTCACATATAAAACTTCTTCCTTAATGGCTTCAGGCATTTCAAAATCTAGCAGGCATCTCAAAGTCAATCAGGCCAAAGCAACAACTGACTCCCCCGCCACATTTCCCTGTTGAAACTCTCCCTCCCAAGTGTTCCCATGTCATAAAAGAACCCCAACATGAGTAGGCCCAGTTGCTTAGGTCAGTAATCCATGGGTCATTCTTAATTTCTCTCCTTGCAGCTTCCTCCATCCAAAAGCTACAAGCACCCCATTCAAAATGTGCCCTTCAAAGCTTTTAATCTCTCCTGGTGCCTGCCACACTCTCGTGTAGTCTCCATCATCTCGTCTCTAGACTGCTTCAGTAATCTTCTCATTATCCTTTCTACTTGCAATCCTGCCACCCTACGAAACCTGTTCAAGAGTACACTACAATGTGAATTATTTTGACTTGTAATATGACTGGAAAATGTCAGTCATCACACTGAGACTGAGAGCTAAGCTTAGAGACACGCTATCTAAGGGCCATGCCTCCCCCTTGAGCTCTTCCCATGAGTACTTTGCACGTAAGTGTTTAAAAAGTGGGAGTAATAAAAGTCCTGGTTTGTAGCATTTGCTGATTACTCTGGTGTACATACTCCTCTGGTATAAATACTTACTGATTTCAAGCTACTAGTGTGATATCACTGACCATGGAATTGAAAAAAGATGTTTGCAATCAGCTCTTAGAGGCAGTATGAGGATTTTTGCATCGATGTTCAGCAAGGATATTGGTCTAAAATTCTCTTTTTTTGTTGTATCTCTGTCAGACTTTGGTATCAGGATGATGTTGGCCTCGTAAAATGAGTTAGGGAAGATTCCTTCTTTTTCAATTGATTGGAATAGTTTCAGAAGGAATGGTACCAGCTCCTCCTTATACCTCTGGTAGAATTCGGCTGTGAATCCGTCTGGTCCCGGATTTTTTTGGTTGGTAGGCTATTAATTATTGCCTCAATTTCAGAGCCTGCTATTGGTCTATTCAGGGATTCAACTTCTTCCTGGTTTAGGCTTGGGAGAGTGTAAGTGTCCAGGAAATTATCCATTTCTTCTAGGTTTTCTAGTTTATTTGCGTAGAGGTGTTTATAGTATTCTCTGATGGTAGTTTGCATTTCTGTGGGGTCGTTGGTGATATTCCCTTTATCATTTTTTATTGCATCTATTTGATTCTTCTCTCTTTTCTTCTTTGTTAGTCTTGCTAGTGGTCTATCAATTTTGTTGATCTTTTCAAAAAACCAGCTCCTGGATTCATTGATTTTTTGGAGGGTTTTTAGAGGCAGTATGAACAGACCACAGCACATCACTGGGACCCAGCACACTGGGTCTTTTTGTTCCCAGTGCACACTCTTCTGCTTTAGAGCCTTTGCATCTCTTCCATCAGGACCACACATGGCTGGTTACATATTGTTATTTGATTATCAGCTGAAATATCACCTGTGGCAATTAATTTGATGAGTCAACTTGGGTAGGCTACAGTGCTCACTTGCTTGGTCAAATAAGAGCAAGACTAACTTGCTTGGTCTTCATGACTGTGAAGATAAATTTTAGATGTGATTAGTCAGTAGACATTGAGTAAAGCATCTCATCCTCCATAATGTGAGTGAGCCTCATCCAACAGTTGAAGACCTTAAGAGAAAAGACTGAGGTCCCTGAAGAAGAAGAAATTCTGCCTGCAGACTGATTTCAGACGCAGTAGTGCAACATCACTCCTTCCTTGGGTTTCCAGCCTCCTGGTCTGGTCTGCCCTGCAGATTTCAGACTTTCCTGCTCCCACAATCATGTGAGTCAATTTCTTTTTTTTTTTTCTGAGACAGAGTCTCTCTCTGTCGCCCAGGCTGGAGTGCAGTGGCGGGATCTCGGCTGACTGCAAGCACCTTCTCCTGAGTTCATACCATTCTCCTGCTTCAGCCTTCCGAGTAGCTGGGACTACAGGTGCCTGCCACCAGAGTAATTTCTTAAAACAAACCTTTTTCTGTCTCTGTTTCTCTCTCTCTACACTACATATATGTATGTACTTAAGTGTGTAACTATCTATCCATCTATGTATCTATCTGTTTATCCATCTAGAGAGATGTATACACATTCTACTGGTTGTTTTTCTGGAGAACCCTCACTAATACATCACCTCTTCAAAGAGAGTTTCCCTGACATTCCCTGGTCACTCTTTAACATATTACTCCAATTTATTTTCTTCACTCTATGTATCACTTTCTATAATATCTTACTTATTTGTTTATGTACATGGCTATTGTCTGTTCTCTCCTGGCCCCACTAGAATTAAAGTGCTATAAGAACAAGTACCTGGCTTGCCTTGTTAATTGCTGTATCTATTATCTTCTTTGCCTGTCACAAAGTGGTGTTTTTCAAAAGTTTGGTCAATGAGTAATGCTAAGAAATGTAGTTGGGGATCAAAGAAGATATTTTTTAAAATGTAACACTCTTGGTACTTTAAATGGTTTATAGAAAGCTTATATCAGTTAAAACTGTCATCAGTGTCAGTATTAGAGCGATTATCTCAATATTCTCTCATTTACATCCTGCATTACTATTTTGGACAAGTTCTGCTAATATAACAAACCCCTTAAGTATCCCTTATGTCCTACTAGTCCACTGCTCAAAAGAATATCTTCAGATTAGACAACCTGACATACACATGGGTCTCATAGCATGATACAAAACACCTCTTTACTTTCCTTCTAAATGACCAACTATTTCCTTCTAAATGACTCAACTGAAACGAGGCTATTTCAGACAGACGTTAGAGAGTCATCTTCCCTTTCCCACTATCTCAGTTTTATTTTTTTCTCTCCATCCTAGCCCTGGGGTCAAAGAGGGATCTCCAGTAGCGTTGCAATCCTGCAAAATAGGAGGGAATCAAGAAAAACAGTTCCTCCAGACCTAGGCTCACAGCAAAACATTAACACAGCAATTAACCTGCTCTTGTAACGTGGTACTTGTTCTCCGTCTCTTCCCTATACTTGAAGAGTAGCTGGTTATTGTAGCTCTGTATTACATTTTTAATAACTAGTAAAGTAAGTCCCCCAGAATACCTCTTCAAGCATTTCTTTGATTTTTTGTCTTTTTTTATTCTCAGACTACGGTCTCAGAAGGGAGATTGGGTGAGCAAACCCCTCTAGTATAGGGTTGGGCTGGCAGGTGGGATGAAGAATGTGTGAAATGTTGTTGTACCTCCCCTTGTACCCTCTAATCCAGGAGACAAAGTGATATCTCATTTTAAGTTGGTAACATTTTTTTTATATTTATTAGTGACATATATTTTCCTTATCTGTGAGCTCTTATTTACAGGCACTTGGACATTTTTCCTGTTGGCAGACTTACTGGTTGGCATGAGCTCTATTTAATGACATAACCCTTTGTCATTTTTCTGAAAATACTTTTTGAGTTTATTGCTGACCCCTTAATTTTGCTTATGAAAGGATTTAATGTATCACAGTTTGGGCTTTTTATATTGACTTTTTTCTTCTTTAGTGATGACTTCTTTTTCTGAAATCTGGAATTATACTATTATTTATATAAATTATCATTTTATTTTTTGACATTTTTAATTTATCTGAAATGTGTTTGGTTATAATATTTGAACATAGTTGATTCAATCCACTGTTACAGCAGCCTTCATTATATATCTTTGTAACTTTTTTGATTTTTCAATTGTATTTTTATTTAATGATTTCATTTGGTTTATTGGAGTTTGTTTGTTTGCTTATTGTTATTTGCAGTGGTACTGTTGTCATATAGAAAATACTTATCATAATTAGGATTTGTTTCTAGTTTTTTTTTTTTCCTATTTCTTGAATCTGCCTTTTGGTTCTTGAATCTAAACCACTCTGCCTTGTTAACGTAGCCCTGTATTACATTTTTAATAACCAATAGATCAAGCCCCAGAATACCTCTTCAAACATTTCTTTGTCTTTTATCTTTTATTCTTTTATTATAAGCATCTTTAATAGGTGCTTATGAACTCAAGAAAATCCCACTAGGAGTTCCGCTGTCATACACAATATCTAGAACCTAATATGAGAAAAATGTCTCCCTTTAAAATGTCAAGGCTGTTATCTGGCAACATGAAAAGACGACTGACTCTTAATTAAACTTAAAAAATTATGGTAAACAGGTTAAATGAATAGATGATAGGTGAAAACTACAGAGAAAATTTTGGGTAAATACCTGATTTCTGGATCCAAGGCCATAATACCAATCTCTCCATTTCCCATCTTCACACAATTGAACATTCTGATTCTTAATGAGCACGTATTCTTTGTGATGAAGAAGATTTTGTCTTCTTTCAACACTCAGTTGTATATGCTACACATTCAGATCCCTGAAGTAAATTTTTGACCTTGCATCTACAACATAGTATGCATGAAAAATTCATTTCAACTTTCATCTGAAGTGTGAAGGAAGCATTATATATCTTATAATACAGGAGGGAGATTACCAAAGGAAAGAGGAAAATGATCAAAATAAGCAAATCTCATAACTCTCTTCTTTAAACAGAGGGGTAAACCAAAGTTAAAAGCATTCCAATGCATGACTCAATTCTCCTCCTGATCCTGTATAGTTAAAGATTGTGTGTTCATAGAAGGCTCGCTTCACTAAGGAAACCACAGTGAATCTATTATGCAGGAGCTCTTATTTCAGGATGTTGCTGCAAGAATTCCTTAGGGTTTTTCCTGTAACCTTGAGCAACCTCTTTAGACATCATTCACCAGGCACACACAACTATATATAATCATACACTACAAGGCACAAAAAATTTCCCTTACTTTCAATTAGATTAGAAAGCCATATATTTCTCAAAAATATTTTTAGTCCTTTTCCACCCAAAGTTTATAATTACTTCTTTTATTTATGATTGTATGGAACAACTACAGTTCTTAAATTAAGAGGATTTTTCAATGAACTCTAACCTTTCTGTTGCACGGCAAGCATAAATACTTGATTGTTGTTTGATTATTTATCAAGGGCTGGGCTGTGGGCTTAAAGTCTTCCATTGCATTTTCTAAATTTACTAGATGTTTTGGAAATATAAGAACAAAGGATAGCTAGAACTCCAGAAAAATGTGGTATCTGATGAAAACATGGGAGTTTTAAATCTCACCATTTCCCCAAATTAATTTGCTTATAACCAATTTCCTTCTCAATTAGAAAAAAATATTTCCTGGCCCCTAGCTAAAGAGTCACTATTAGAAAACGCTTCACAGAAGCATAAATACTGGAATTCTTCAGAAAAACAAAATTCTTCTTCAAGTGGGATTAGAACTCTATTAATTCATTGGATAATGACAATTCTTTTTTTTCCTTTACTCTTGCAATAGTGCAATGACTGCATCTCTTTCAATCTAAGAAACAATTGCATCACTATCGTTTTATCATGATATAATACCTGTGTCTGCCTGTCAAATACAGTATATTGAGTTGAGAGCTAAGTTTGAGAAAAGTAGTATATAAATATGGCTAACTTCCCCTTCAAGTCCTAGAATAAAAACTTTAGACCTTCTTAGAGATAATTGCTAACAGTGAGGAATTCTGACATTACCACATTTTTTTTCAAACAATGTGTAAAAAGCAATTTGTTATTTTTTAAAATGTGTACGTACAGATAATAGCAGGAAAAATGTTTATGTATGCATTTATTATTTGTAGAAAATGTATATACATATTTATTATTTGTAAAAAGAGCCAGCATCATGAACCTCATAGTGTCTAGTAAATATATAAATTGATTTTTAAAGCCTCTATTAGTGATATAGGATCAAATCAAGGTCATTAAAAGTGAAAATGAGTTTGGTACAATGAAATTACTTCTTAGAGACAGTATGTTATGAAACTCTTATCACGCCCTGTTGTTTAACTGGAAGAGTTTCTACAGTTTAGAACTGGAAAGACTTCACATAATAATTGATGAAGACATCTGAATAGCTTGTATTAAGAATACATTCACACTTTACTTCTTTCATTGCCAGAACTTTTAGGCCATCCGTAGAAGCAGTAAATTTTACCTAAGGTATTTAGACAATAGAAATATTCAGGAAAAATAAAGATGCACATTCTGGAAAAAAACAGTTCAAATTATGCTTGAAACACTTGTGTTTACACACAAGGAAAGGAAAAATAAAATTTAAAGCATGAGAAAATTAAGTGACTTTTGTGGGCTCTTACACATTACCTGTAACAAAGTGGAATAAAGTCATTGTGGTGTTTTTTTAATGAATAAATATATTTTTATAAAACATGAAAAATTTCTGAAAACCAATAACAAAGATATCTGGTATATGCAACATTAACAGTCATTTGACACATTTTTATTACAAATTCAATATATACTAGATTATACTCAAAAACTTCCAAAATTTCCATTGCCTCCTAGAGTCATGATTCTTAATTCCAGCCTAGAAAGCTTTTTTAAAATGCTTTTGTCTGAGTCTCTTGCTTGGATAATTCAGTGTCTCCAAAGGTGGAGCCCAGGTATTGGTGTTTTGATAAGAGTTTCCCAGGCAAATCTAATGTCCAGCAAATGTTGGTAAAAAATACCAAATGTCTCAATCTGGTATTCAAGGCTTAGCTGTTCAAGCCTTGGCTCCCATTATTTTCCTATCTGAGTGTATATTTCAATCTGCATGATTTAATTACTACATTTGCCTTGCATTTTCCCTTCTCTAGACCCATCTTTGCTAATGCTATTATTTCTGTGGATTTCTCATACCAAAGTTTAACCACTTGTTAAGACCCTTACAAGACACTAATAGCTACTGAGTGCCTATTCATGTTCAATCTTCTCATTCTATAGTAGCATTTACATCCCATGCTATATTTCACAGCCAAGTGGAGAATGTGAGTAACCTAAAGGTGAGAGTAAAACGGGGCTGTGATAACAAGGGTAGAGGGTGCTGTGAGAGAGCACATAGTATTGTGTCTGGAATTGGTAGGTTCTTGGTCTCACTGACTTCAAGAATGAAGCCGTGGACCCTCGCAGTGAATGTTACGGTTCTTAAAGATGGTGTGTCCAGAATTTGTTCCTTCAGATGTTCAGATGTGTCCACAGTTTCTTTCTTCTGGTGGGTTCGTGGTTTTGCTGACTTCAGGAGTGAAGCCGCAGACCTTCGCCGTGAGTGTTACAGCTCATAAAGACTGCAGGTCTGGAGTTGTTCATTCTTCCTGGTAGGTTCATGGTCTGGCTGGCTTCAGGAGTAAAGCTGCAGACTTTCGCGGTGAGTGGTACGCTCATAAAGATGGCGTGGACCCAAAGAGTGAGCAGCAGCAAGATTTACTGTAAGGTGCAAAAGCACAAAGCTTCCACAGTGTGGAAAGACACCACCCTAGGCAGCCTGCTTTTATTCCCTCATCTGGCCCCACCTGCATCTTGATGATTGGTCCACTTTACAGAGAACTGATTGGTCCATTTTACAGAGAGCTGATTGGTGCATTTACAATCCCTGAGCTAGACACAGAGTGCTGATTGGTGCATTTACAATCCTCTAGCTAGACATAAAATTTCTCCAAGTCCTTACCAGATTAACTAGACACAGAACACTGATTGGTGTGTTTACAAACCTTGAGCTAGACAGGGTGTTGATTGGTGCATTTACAATCCTCTAGCTAACATAAAAGTTCTCCAAGTCTTCCCCAGATTAACTAGACACAGAGCACTGATTGGTGTGTTTACAAACCTTGAGCTAGACACAGAGTGCTGATTGGTGTATTTACAATCCCTTAGCTAGACATAAAGGTTCTCCAAGTCCCCACTAGACCCAGGAGCCCAGCTGGCTTCACCTAGTGGATCCTGCGCCAGTGGTGCAGGCAGACCTGCCTGCCAGTCCCGTGCTGTGCGCCCACACTCCTCAGCCCTTGGGCGGTTCATGGGACCTGGCACCCTGGAGCAGGGGGTGGTGCTCCTTCAGCAGGCTCTGACTGGGCAGGAGCCCACGGAGTGGGGAGACTCGGGCTTGGTGGCCTGCAGGTCGTGAGCTCTGCTCTGCTGGGAGCCGGCACTGCCAGGGGACCCAGGACACCCTCTGCAGCTGCTGGCCTGGGTGCTAAGCCCCTCACTGCTTGGGGCCAGCAGAGGCGGCCGGCCACTCTGAGTGTGGGGCATGCCGAGCCCACGCCCACCCAGAACTCACTCTGGCCTGCCAGTGCGGCCCACAGCCCTGGTTCCCACCCACGCCTCTCTCTCCGCACCTAACTGCAAGCAGAGGGAGCCGGCCTGGGCCAGCCCAGAGAGGGGCTCCCACAGTGCAGCAGCCAGCTGAAAGGCTCCTCAAGGGCAGCCAGAGTGGGCGCTGAGGCCCAGGAGGCGCTGAGAGCCAGCGAGGGCCCCCAGCGCATTGTCACCTCTCAGTAAGAGCACCTGACTCAGACTTGGAAATCTAGGAAAGCTCCTAAGGAGCTGGGGCCTGAGGGATGAGTGAAAGTCAGGACAGGAAAAGAGCATGTTCAGAAGATGGAAGAGCATGTGTGGTGGCTTAAAGTCAGGAGACAACATGGGTTATAGAGCAGGAAGTGTGCTATATGTGTAAGATGGGAAGCAGTTGTTGGCAAGTCTAGAGGGAAAAACAGGCCAGGCTATGCAGAGAGTGTCAGTTTCTGTTAAGAGCTTGGGTTTTAATTAAGGAACGACAGTGAGCTAGCGAAGAGTTTTAAGAAGAGGGTTAGCATGATAACAAGCAGTTTAGAAAGATCACGTTTGCTATGGTGTGGAGGCAAAATTGATTTGGGTGGGAGCAAGGCTGGAGACAGGGACACCAGTCAGAAGGTTTTTGCAATCATCAAGATGAAAGATTATGGTGGCATGAGCTGGGTAGTGCCAGTGGCTTGGACTGTGACACTGTCCTGCACACAGCTGCAAATGCAGGATTGTTCTTTGTTGAGAACTCCCTAGAGAGCAGAAGAAAATGTTTTCAGAGCCATCTGCCTGAAAGTGGTGGCTTAAACCATGGAAGTAGAAGAGTTTCCCAAAGAAAAAAAATGAGAAGAAGGCAGAGGACAGAACTTTAGGGAATGCTGACATTTAAGGGAAGAGTTAAGAAGAGGCAAGAAATAAAGAACAGGCAAGTACTGAAGGGAAGCAAGTTAATCATGTATTGACTAAAGCGAGATTTTTGGACTCCTGCTTGGCAAACTTGTCCACTGGTACCCAATCAGGCACCTGATCAGGTAGCACAGCCATCTTTTTTGCATTATATTGTGTATCTGAATTATTCACAAAACTGGAGTATAGATTCATTTAATTTTGCATACTTTGTCTTAAACATGCAGAAGTTGGGTTCAGTGTAGCACATCTTGGTGTCACCCTGATACAATATTAGTAGAAAAAAAGAAACTGAAGACCAGAAATGTTAATAAAAATAATAAAAAAGAAGGGAGGCAGAAGAAGATGACAGCAGAGATGAGGAGTAATAAACACAGTCCCTAGAATTTTATTAAGATGACATCTGTAAAGAAAGATTTCTCTGACTTTCCAGGCAGGACAGATTATATGCTCCCAGGCACTGTGTGATTCACGTTTATAGCATACTTCAAAATTTTTATAAAATACCTAATTATAAAACTAGTTAAAGTGTGCTCCCAAATCGGGCTAGAATATAAGCATCTAGAGACCCAGGGCCAAATTTGTGTCTCTAGCTACTAGAATAATATCTGATAGGTGGAACATGCTCATTAACTAGTTATTGAATAAATGGGAGAGGGTAAAGAGATCTCACATAGAAAGCACAGAAAGAGAAAATACAAAATGAAGGGAGGTGGGGTTCAGAGAGATGAGAAGTATGGCCCAGAATGCAGGAGTCAACAACTGCTGTAACTCGAAAAAGCCCTAATCATAGGGTGGCCATATGTCCTGGTTTGCCAAGGACGTCTCCAGTTGACACCTGTTCCCTTAGCGTAATTATTAAAAGTACCCCCTTTCATTCTCAAAACAGTCTCAGTTGTTGTGATGAATAAATATCTAGAACATTTAACTAGATATTTGAATGGATTTCAGATAAAGAAAAAATATATATGTATGTGTTTAAAAATACAACTTTAGTTATATTTCATTTGGGGTGAAAGTTTATGGTGAGCAAAATAGTATAGAAATTAGCATTCTATACCAATTTAATTATAAACTTTAAGATGTATTAACCTTCACTGATCTCTCTTTATTTGACTAAGGTTTAGTCAAATAATTGTTTAATTGTTTTATTTTAAGAATATAAACTTGGTCACAAGGTCCTGATTTTGTATTCTCAAACGCTGTTTTCACCATGACACAATGAAACATTTTGGAGTATAACTCTGCTTTTGATAGAAGGCACTACCAGGCTGTTCTCCTACTTCAAACAGCTGTCTGTAAACCCCATTCTTGAAGATCAACCACCTAAATTTGCAAATCCCTGGGAATTCTTTGGATCAAAGCATCTTTTAACTGAACAACACTATTATTAATTTGAATGTGAATTTGAAAGTTTGCCTGGTGGGTGGAATTGAATTGCCCTGCTGATTTTATTAAGCTGATCAAACTTCACTATCTCGTAGCAATTCTTTTCTATCTACTGTTCAGGATAAACAGATTCTCAAACTAATCCCAGAAAATACCGAGTAATAACTTTTCATTTCAGTGTGGGCCATGACAGGCACAGGTGAGGAGAGTTAATCAGTTGCAGGCTGTCCTGCTGCTCAAAGCAGCCAGAAATCCCTCTAGAATCTTGTTATTCCACAGCAGATGCCCCCGTTTGAGGAACAGTTGGAATTTTTTCCCTGCTATAAATTTGTCTTATTCATTTTGTACCCACACTATCTGGTATATAGTAGTGGCTCATTATAAAATATTCTGGCTTTTTTTTTCAGCTTTATTTAGCAAGTTTTTGTTTTTGTTTAGTTATTTTAGACACAAGGGTCTTGCTCTGTTGCCCACACTGGAGTGCAGTGGCATAATCATAGCTCACTACAGCCTCACACTACTGGGCTCAGGTGATCCTCTTGCCTCAGCCTCCTGAGGAGCTGGGACTACATGCACACATACTACCCAGCTAATTAAAAAAAAAAAATTGTAGAGAGGGTGTCTCGCTATGTTGACCAGGCTGGTTGTGAACTTCTGGCCTCAAACAATACTCCTGCCTTGGCCTCCCGAAGTGCTGGGATTACAGGCTTGAGCCACTGCGCCTGGTGATTTAAGAAGTTTTTTATACAGTTTAGCAAAATTTATATAGTGTGGCAAACTGAGAGCACTTACAAATATTTGTTGAACTGATAAAATTGTTATCTACTGATTTCCCTGTAAAAGGATTTGAGAAGGCTCATATAAAAGTCATTTATAGGTTTTTTTAAAGAATTAATTTAGGTCATATTTTTGAAAATTATTGTTGGCCTCACAGATTTTCGTAACTATGAGCCTTATTTTTGTTATAATCATCATGTCAACACTTAGAGAATCAAAGTTACATAGTGAAGGAATAGTGTAGAGGTCATTTATCCACATGAAATAGCTTCCATCCTCCTCAAAGTCCTCGGCTAGTCTTCAGCCTGATCTTACCTGGGCCCTTATTTACTAAGTAGGGTGCTTTCAACTACTGCAGATCAGAGTTAATTCATTTCTGTTCCTGGTTCTGTTACTCACTAATTGTGTGAATGCAGAGAAGCCTATTGTTTGCTGAGTCTCATTTTTTTCACCTATAAAATGCTACCATTGTCTGTTCTTCTATGCTCCCATAAGACCTTACAGTTGCCTCTGTTATCTGAGCTGAGATTTATTGATTTCTCACTGTGTCAGATGCTGTTCTAAGCTTTTTATATCTAACTCATTAATCGAAACAAAAACTCTGTTAAGTTTTTCTATTTCCTTCCCTTTTTCTCTCCCTCCCTACCTCTCTCATTCCTTTTTCCTTCCTCTCATAACAAGTATATATATAATGTGTGCATATGTATATATATGTGCATGTATGTATATATGTGTATGTATGTATATGTGTGTATATATATGTGTGTATATATATATATCCTTCCTCCTATAGCAAATATGTATCCAAAGTTATACAGCTACTATGAAATAGAGCCAGAACTCAAGCAATATGGTGCCCAAAATTCAAACTCTAACCACTTATTTTATTTTTTGTTTTAATTAAATGAGTGCACATCTTTTCTCACCACTAACATGAGAGGACTGTATTTTGTCTGCCTTATACCCAATTGTTTTGCTGGTATGGGGCACATAGTAGGCATGCCATCAATTTTGCCAAATACACAGCTGAATATTTGCGCTGCTGTCTCAAAGAGATCACCTATCACTGCTGTGATTAGGCTATGTTATGTGGCAAAGGTAAAAAGATTTTATAGGTGAATTAAGGTCCCTAATCAGTTGACTCTGCGATAGTCAAAAGAGAGGTTATGCTGGATGAGCCTGACCTAATCAGTTGAGCCCTTTAAAACAGACTCAGACAGGCATGGTGGCTCATGCCTGTAATTCCAGTACTTTGGGAGGCCGAGGCAGGTAGATCACCTGAGGTCAGGAGTTTGACACACTAGCCAACGTGGCAAAACCCTGTCTCTAATAAAATAGAAAAATTAGCTGGGCGTGGTACTGCATACCTGTAATCCCAGCTACCCAGTGGGCTGAGGCATGAGACTTGCTTGAACCCGGGAGGCAGAGGCTGCAGTGAGCCAAGATCGCACCACTGCGCTCCAGGCAGAGTGATAGGGCCACTGCGTCTCAAAAATAATAATAATAAACTAAAAGAGACTCAAAGTAGCAGCCAGAGAAGCTCCTATTGGCCTTGAAGGAGCAAACTTCTGTGATGTGCAGAGAAATCACATGACAGGAAATGGCAGATGGTCTCCAGGAGCTGGGGACTTCAGTCATATGTCACCAAAAACTGAATTCTTCCAACATTCAGTGAGCTTGAGAGTCATGAGGCTTAGACAAAAATAATGTTCATGGCTAATACTTGATTTGAGCCTGGTGACACCTTAAGCAGAGATTCGGCTAAACTCATGGCCAGACTTCTGACCCATGCAGACCGTGAGATAATAAATGTATGTTGCTTTTAGCTGCTAAATTTGTCATAATTTGTTGTGAACAGTGGAAAACTATTCAAGAGCCACTCTAACATTAAAATTTGGGTTTTGTTGAATTTCTAGATTTGTGTGTTATAATGATTGGAAATATGAATTGACTTTGGAAGAGAGAAGTAAAAAGGCTGTTCTTCCATGGCATCCACCAGCATTGGTCTATACAACTTTCCCATGTTTTATTTTTTTCCTCTTTACTCCAGATCCCCACTGCTATTCCTCGCTCCCCATGGGCACCCTCTTTCATGTTGTAATATGTATCTTTGGCTATGTAATGATCCCCACACAATACAGTGTTATTGAGCAATTGTGTGTGGTGTGTGTGTGTGCTCTTAATTCATATAAATGATATTGTGTAATACTTCTCATTCTACTTCTAATTTTATTCTCTCAAACTTACGATTTCAAAATGTAGCCACATTGGTACTATTCATTATTATCTAAAATTCATCTGCCTCTTATCTATTTGCCTAGGTTTTGGACCTTTACCTAGCTTCCAACTACCTTCTCCCACCAACATTGCTGTGGTAAGTATCTTCAAACATGTCTGTGTATGCTAGAGAAATACACTCAAAAGGGGTATTGACTGATCATAGGGTATATGTTTACATGGTTTTATTAGGTGCTGTCAGATTGCTTTCTGGAAGGCTCGTTTACATTTCAACCAGCAGTGCAGGAGAGTTCCTGTTTCCGCATAATCTTACTACAATTTAGTGTTGTTTCATTTTTTTTTTTTTTAGTTTATTCAATTCGATGGGCGTAAAATCTTACCTCATTAGTCATTTGAATTTCCCCTTCTGTGACATTCCAATTCACGTACCTTACCTATTCTTTCATTCTTTCTCTCCCTTAGTCTCTTCTTTTTTCTCCCTCCCTCCCTTCCTTCCTTTCTCTCTCTCTTCCTTCCTCGTTTATTTTAATTTGCAGAAGTTTCTTATACATTCTGATATTGATCTCTTTTTACACGTATTATGATCATCTTTGCCAAATCTGTCACCTATGTATTTAATCCTCAATTTTAATGTATCAATTATTTTCTTATGATTGAGACTCTGGGAATACTTTTTGTAAAAGCCTTTCCCACCACAGAATCACAATTTTTCCTTTCACATTTAGTTTATTTCATTTGAAATTTATTTTTGTATGCAATATGAGGAAGGCACCTAGTCTTACTTTTCTCCCTGTATGGAAATAATTTCCCTTAATACATTCAATTAGAAATCTATTTTCCCCACTAATTTGTGGTATCGTCTTTTATTATATATCAAGTACAATAAGCAGATTAATTTCTGGGCTATCCATTCTACTTTATGAGTCTGTTTCTTTCTGTGCTAGTGCCACACTGATTTTTTTTTAAATAATTGTTAAGTTTGAGTCCTATAAAAAGCAGACACAAAGATAGAGAGAGGCTGGGAGCTAGGGGAGTCATCAGACCATCATGCCAGTCTGACCTCAGGTGGAGAGGTGGTGGAAGGAAAGAAGAAGGGTTGGCAAAAGCCTCTTGGGCTGCCGTGCTGTTTTAAGGAGAGTTTGGCAAGGTTGTTGGAGAGTCCCGGAGCCAAAGCTGCCTATTGGAAGCCTTCCATGTCCTCCAGTGTTGGACTTGCCCTACTATTGCCACCATGCTTAATGCTTGAGTAGGAGCAAGCCTATTCTCAGGCACAAATGCACCAACATGGTAAAGCATTTCAGAGTGCAGTGTCTAGGGACTGGCCCACTCACGCTTGCTGCATTGGAGATAGAGAGGGGCACCCCTTTGTTACCAAGATGGTGAAGTCACATGTGGATTCAAGAGTGAATCTTCTTTTCAAGACTTTTGGTGATTCTTGGCTCCTAAATTTCAGACTAAGTTTGTCAAATTCTTCAAAACATCCTGGTGAAATATCTATTGGAATTGTATTGAATTTTTGGATTAATTTGGTGAGAATTTGTGTCTTTAAAGTGTTAAGCCTTGCCATTCATAAATGTATCATACAATTTTATTTTTTCAGGTATTGTTTTATGCAATTGAGGAGGCTTTAAAGATTGTCCCATAAAAGCCTTGTGCATTAATTGTGGTTAAATGTTATATAATTTAGAAGATTGATTGCTATTTCAAAGTCTATTCATCATTTATTGTCCTCAACACATCATGCTTTGTTTCTTTGGGTCTTACACACGGTGAACATCTTTTTTTTGTTTTGATTCGCACTTTGTCCTTATGATTTCCATCTCTACCATTTACATGGACATGTCTTCTCTTTGTTTAAATGGTATTATTAATAATACCTTCTCCACTTCCAAGTGTTTATGAGTGTGTCAAATAAGTCAAAGTATATCAAGTGCTTTGTAAATGGAAGAGTGCTAAATAGATTAGCATTTTCCCAGGGCCTAGCAGAAAGTGAGTGCTCAAGAAATGCTTGCAGACTGGAGATGGAATGAAATATTAGCATATTATAATAACATATTTTCATTTTCCATCACCCAAACACTCTACTCGCTGTCTTCAATTATACAATGGGCATAGTCACTTGAATTTCTCAGACTCAGTATCTCTTGTATTCTGTAAATGAATAGTGCTCTCTTCTTACTCCTTTCCCATAGTAGCTTGCATTTAGTAAGAGCTTCCATGTACATGAATGATATCTGCCTCCTGGGATGCATCTCAGCTTTTTAATATTAAGGGTGAAAATAGCCTTTTTGTGTAAGTTCAAATAAACCTTTTGGATAGTGTCTTCAAATATAGCTCCAAACCTTATGAGGTTTACCATCAGCTACCTGTCACAGACTCAAAGATAGTGAAGCAGAAAGCAAACAACAGTGCCAAATATTTTGCAAATTATGACTTTGCATTACCAAAAAAAAATTATTCTAAGTGTAGCATAGGGAATATGTTTGTTAAAAATTCATGGGGTACCATCATTTTTATAATTTTATTAATTTAGTAATGTGATTTCTAAATTAGTTTTCATATATCAATAAAATTATTTTAAAATATTTGTAATAGCTAAAGGACAGCTTCCCACTCTAAGTCCTCATTCAGAAAGTGACATTTTCTGTTTCCCTCTACTGCTAATTTGCCATAATATGTCTCTTTTTAATCATTGACTTTGGATGTTTCTGTACCTTGTGAAAATACTGAATTTTCAATTCCCCCTTAAACATTTCCCCATGATTTTTTTAGGCCATCTATTGGCCACCTTCCTTTAGCTCAGTAAAGACTCAAGAACAGTGTCTGCCTAATCCTCTATCACCATATAAATAGGCAATAAAGAATTTACAGCAAGGTCAACTCTTAGGGGGAAAATATTTAAAAGATCATTAAAGTAATTATTCCCTGGAACCCAAGGTAATTGTTTTAAAATCAGATTTCTAGAGTTGTATGGCTATCAAATGAGCAAAAAGTTAAGAGAGTTAGGCACAAAGTGTGTCCTTGGTACCACATTCAGCAGCCTTTCAAATGGTAGTTTAGATTTCATGGTGAAGTCACACATATTGTACGGCATTCATCGTGTCGTTGGGTTTTACTGTGGGGCTGAGGATACAGGTTTCTCTTCTGGTTCTGCTTGATGTGATTTGAGTCGTTGGTCAAGGCAACCTACTTGACGGCTCGGTTTTCTGATTTATACTATGCTTGTCACCCACTTAAGGAAGTTTAAGGTGAGGAGGATGGAACTCAACCTGATTCATTCATTGGTGATGCGCAGTCACTATATGCTTCCCACCCAGATTTATTTATTCAAAACTTCCAGACAGCTCCTTCTGGCGTTTGTTGGCCAAGACTTCTGTTATTACGGATGGCCCCAGAGCAGTTCTCGCCATTGTCAATAAATCTCCATATTACAAACGGGAGGAGTCTGGCACAGAAAGAACACCAAAGAGCAGCGCTTTCAAGTATTATATATATTTTAACCAGGGTCAAGACTTAATGAATAAGGAATGTTTAATAAAACACTTAGGAAATACAGGCACATACATAAGTGCCAAATTATCAGAAATAACACTTATTGACATAATATAAAATGTTAATACACAAACCCCCAGGATATGACAATTTTGTGTTTATTTATAAAAAGAAACATGACTGAAGACTTACCTAGTGTCAACTGATTACACTATATCAGAAGGTGTGCTCGTTTTCTATCGCTCCCGTAGCAAATTCCCACACAATTAGTGGCTTAACACAACATAAATTTATGGTCTCACAGTTCTGTAGATCGGAATTCTGAGTAGTCTTGTCTGGTTTCTCAGTTCTAGGTCTCACAAGGTCAAAATCAAGGTATCGCCAGCTTGGCTTCTTATCTGGAGGCTCTAGAGAAGCCTTTTTCAGACTCATTCAGGTTGTTGGCTGAGTTTAGTTGCATGCAGTTGTGGAACTGAAGTCTTCATTTCCTTAGTGGTTGTGGCTGGGTGTCAGCAGGTTCTTAGCTTCTAGAGGCTGCCCCCATTCCCTGGTTCATAACCTCCTTCATCTTCCAAGTCAGCCACTGCAGAAGTTCTCACTCTTCAAACCTCCCTAACCTCCCCTTCTGCCTCATCTGTCCTGTCCCCAGCAGGAGAAAGTTCTCAGCTTTTAAGGACTTGAGTGATTAGATTGGGCCCATTGGATAATATAGGATTGTCTCTCTTCTTAAGTACATCTTTGTTGTGTAACATAACATAGTCATAGGTTCCACGAATTAGGGTGTGGGCATCTTTGGAGGACGTCCTACCTGCCTTCCACAGAAGGTAAATTACAAAGGAAAAAGTCATTTCACTGGATTTGGTCTATGTGCATCCACCTTTGGCAAGCCTGGTAAGAGGCAACATACTTACGGAGAAAATCCATTATATGATGCTTCCAGTGGAAGCCTTATCTGTGAACCACCTCCCAGTTGAGAGCAGAGTTCAGTAGCCACAGAGTCTACTTAAAAGATCAAACAGAAAATTTGTGGATTTTTCAGTTTTTATCCTCTGTAATGCATCAGTGTCATTATTCAAAACGCAGTATTCCAATCAATGGTCCATACTTATGTAAAATTATCTCCTGAAATAAATTTTCAATTGATAACTTTTAAAGTAAAACAAAAGGCAGCCATCCAGGGAGAATTATTAGCTTGCTATATGACATTGGTGTAGCCAGTGCTTCTCAGACTAGATTTCTTGTGCCTTGTGCCTCTGGGCTCAGAATTACTGAAAAGCTAATGAAAATTTCTGTTATTTAAACTAGCTTGGGAAATAAAAATGAAGAATTCATTAGAAGGTAAATTCCGTAACAAAAAAGGTGGAGGATTTTATTCACTGATGTATTTTAAGCTCCTAGCATAGTCCCTGACACAGTATGAGCATTTAAGTAACATTTGTTGAATGAATAAATGAATGAATGATGAATAAATGAAAGACATTATATTATCAAGTACAGATTAACCTAATCTGGACAATCTGTCATTATTTTGATTTGTGTCCTTGTTCATAAACAATCTGATGATGTGATGTAAAAATACATATAAGGAGTTATTTTTCATGGACATCTCTTACAGTTTTCTTAATGCTATAGATCTATTATTACAATATGACAACCTCTGCGACTATACTGTGAACAGACTTGTCTCATAGATTAATAAAAAGTATGAAATGACACCCAAACTCTAAATTGTATGTGCTAATTCTGTTCATTATTTCAAACCTTCACCTTTATAAGACCATTTCCCATAATTGTTACATGTAGCAAAATTTCTATTTTAAAAATGAATGGAACATGAGAACAGCAAGTGATATGTTAAAACATTAATGTTGGTCAAGGCCATGGATGATTGTTTCTGTTTATGATCATAAATAAATATTATGAGCATTTTACTTTTATAGCCAGAATGCAGTATCCTCCAGAAAGTAGCAAAGGACTGGTCTTGGCACCTCCCCTGACACAATGACAACCATTTCCTAATGGCCATTAAGGTGGAACAGGAGGCAAAAGAAAGATTTCAAGAAGTCACAAAACTGGGATGCCACCTATAAAAATAAATAAGGATTTGAGATGCCAATAAAATTCTTTTAATAACTTACATAGTCTTTCACATAGATTTTTTGATGTTAATGTTTTACATACAATAGTTGTGAATTGAATGAAAATAAATACAAGATAGAATCAGTTAACAATCTTAAGGACTTGTATGTCTTAAGGTCTATGGGTTTGACAGACTCACAAAACAGGCTGGGAAAATATCCACAGATCAGGCATCGAGGCAATCTTCCATTCACTATACTTTCCTCTCTTGCATCTGGTAAGGCAGAAACAATTTACCTTACATTTTTCTGGAGAAGTACTTGCTTCCCTAGGGATATTCTGCTATTGAAGCCTGCATGGATATAAAATGATGATCGAAAATCAAGGCTTTTAAAGCTCACAAAATAAATCTTATGCTTCTCACCAACACAAATTAAAATTTGAATTCTTTTTTTTGTCACTGGAATAATATATATTTATTTTTGGAGTAGACAAATTATATTGTAGACACTGTGAAAAGTTTTTAGTTTTTATTTTTTTAAGTATTTATTTATTTATTTGAGATGGAGTCTCACTCTGTCACCCAGGCTGGAGCGCAGTGGCACCATTTTGGCTCACTGCACCCACTGCCTCCCAGGTTCAAGCGATTCTCTTGCCTCAGGCTCCCAAGTAGCTGGGACTACAGGCATGCACCAAAATGTCCAGCTAATTTTTGTATTTTTAGTAGAGATGGAATTTCACCACGTTGGCCAGGCTGGTCTTGAATTCCTGACCTCAATTGATCCACTTGCCTCATCCTCCCAAAGTGCTTAGGCTTTTTTAAAATTGCCAATCCCAACATTGTCCCAAAATTGTTTTTAATACCCAGCATAACCTAACATGCCAAGATACGCAGCTAAAAGCCATGAATTGGCTAATATCCGTGACTAGTTAACATATTATTAGATTTGTGTTCAGCTTAAAAACTTCTTAACTTGTTTTTTTAACCGATGTTTTCTGTCATCCTGGGGTGATGATTTGCTCTTTTTGGGGAGAGGTATTATTTATTTTTATAAAGTTTGATTCATTTCCTGGTTAAAACATAAATGTATACTCTCTTTTTGTTAATTTGTGAAGTACAGAAATGTGTTTTAAGAAAATGTGGCACATATACACCATGGAATACTATGCAGCCATAAAAAAGGATGAGTTTGTGTCCTTTGTAGGGACATGGATGCAGCTGGAAACCATCATTCTTAACAAACTATCACGAGAACAGAAAACCAAACACTGCATGTTCTCATTCATAGGTGGGAACTGAACAATGAGATCACTTGGACTCAGGAAGGGGAACATCACATACCGGGGCCTATCATGGGGAGGTGGGACGGGGGAGGGATTGCACTGGGAGTTATACCTGATGTAAATGACAAGTTGATGGGTGCTGACGAGTTGATGGGTGCAGCACACCAACATGGCACAAGTATACATATGTAACAAACCTGCACGTTATGCACATGTACCCTAGAACTTAAAGTATAATAATAATAATAAAAAAACAAAAACAAAAACAAATTCTATGTACTTTCCACAGCAAAGACAATGGCCTTTTTTCCACATTGATCCGCCTTTTGGTCAACGTGGAATCATCACTATTGGTATAAAAAAATGGAGTGATGGTTTTCTGTAGGTTGCCAAAGACTAACATATGGACATGTGAAGAATTCAAATATAATTGTGTTTTTTCAGGCAAGCTAGTGCCCTCTTCTTTTTATTTAATTGAAAGAGCTTCTTTATCACATATACTGTCCCATGAATACCTTCCATCCTAATCTCCACCTCAAAGCATTGGGTTCTACCTGCTAGCTTACCTTCAACACTGCAATCTGAATTCTTCAAGGACTACTGGAGTGCTTCCCAGAAGTAGGAACAAAAGGATGTTACAAGGTGTATACAGAGCTGGCCCTACTCCTCCTCCTTCTCACCGGCTCTCAGTTTACTGCTCCCCCCGCCCCTTCCCCTGTGGCTACCATTCCTCTCCATCTCCTTCCCACTTTTTTTCTCATCTCTTTAGTCACTTTGCCCATACCATTTATAATACCTCTTTATGTAAATAAGTTGGCCTTTTAAAGACATCACCAGCCATTTTTCCTTCCACTTTTCAAAGTATAGGATGCTTTAGTGTTTCTCTGCTGTGTTTGTCCAGGCTGGTTGGCTGGTGATAGGGTGAGTTGTTAACCAATGAGGTGGGTGGTTTTTGTTCTTCAAAAAGGAGATGAAGGGAGATAAGCTGTTTCTGAGACACATCCTAGAAGCCTGTGCTTTTCAGGAGGCTCCTCTCTGAAGATTAAGGGGCATATTTGTGGATGTCCGTTTTTTACTGCTACTGTCTGTAGAGTGTAAAGGATCAACACATTAAAGGACGCCATTTTTCCTGGTGTTTCTGAGTTCTCATGGGGATGGGGTGGGGGCTTGTTTGTTATTTGTTGTTGTTTTGTTGAGTTTTGTTTTTGCTATCCTCATTAACAATACATGGCACAAATTCTTAAAATTTGAATTCTTCAATCGTAAACAGAGTTTGAGAATTTGGACTACGAATCAGTTACATTCTATAAGCTGTAGGATGTGACCAGGGTCTATGCAGAATAAATTGGCTAAGGCTGAAGGGGAAGTCAAGAGAGCATGCCTCGCCTCCAGGGACTCATACAGCTGTTGTATCAGCAGGGAAATGTGTCAGTCTTTGGAAGTAACAACTACTAAAAAAAGACTGCAATTCACACTTTCTTATATGAAATTGCCTAAAGCTTTTGAAATTATAAATTGGGCAGATTATAGTTCATAGTTCATTTTGTATTCGAAGAGCTATTCTGAGCACTAAGAAAGCCACACAGAAAAATACTTACAAAACCATCTAAAAATGTGACCTGTGTACACGTAATTTTTCTATTTTCTTTCTGCATAATCTTTAGAGGATTTAAAAGAATGTTTACATCCTAGCTTCTAGGCATATATATTTGCAGGAGTCTTCAAACAGAAGGAAATATTCTGAAGAACTGTGAATAAATTTGATATGGGATGCATTTAACAGCTGGAAGGATTTCACACTTTGAGACCAATTTATAAAACTTTCAAGTTGGCATTGCTTCAATTCTAGTCCTGGAAGTCATAATTTCCCAAAGAATTTTTCTGGATTTAGAAATTATTTGTGTAAGGAAAATGCATCATTTCAAAAATAAAGTTATCATAGCAGAACCTGGTCAAGCATAAATGTATAATTGCAGAAGAAATGTCTGAGAGCATTATCCCACCCCTACTCTCATTCAGTTCAGACAGCCAGCTTCATTTCTTAACGATCAAAGTCTCTTCTTTGCAAGAAAGCAGTCTATATTTTCACATCCCGTATCCTTAATTAGCCCAAGAAACTTGCTACTGCATTAAAAGAGAAAATACAAATTCCAATATGATAAATATTAATAAAAAATAGAAACGTATTCAGTTTTGTTCTAATTTGTGTGTGTATGTGTGTGTGTGCATGTTTTGGTAGTAGTTGTGTGAGAGATAGAAAAAAATGAGATTAAAATGAAGAGACTCTGAGGAAATGGAGTGGGTTTGCTTTTACTGGTAAGATTAAGTATGGAAAAGAATAGTTGCCCAAGAGACAAACAGCAGGGAAGTGAACCAACCCTATTCTGCTATTGCGACTATTAGCTGATTTGCTCTGTATCAGGTCTTGTGCTTCCAGAACACTGGAACGTTGATGGACAGTGGGAAAAGTGGGCATTGTGTCCTTCCTTTCATAGCATCTCCTTGGAGAGGCCCCCAGAACCTTTTTATGTTTGCAGGTTTCTCTAGATTTGAAAAAGTGAATCAAAGCTTGAACTCTGTTTTCAAATTGTAATTTGATGCAGCCTCAAAGAAAATTTTACAAAATTGCCAGTAATACAACCACCATCATAAAGTATCAGATTGTCTTGGTCTTGCCTGGACTCATTGAAATGTCTCTCTTTGGCCCTGTGAACCATTCTTTTAACCCTATTTGTGATTGCATTTTGAACCTCACGTTATTACATAAATCTGCCTTGCTCTCATTTGTTTTAGCATTTACTTTCAAATGCTTTATTTAAAGGAATTTTGACGTTTTTAATCTTATGAAAATTACCTTAGTACCATAGAAATGGTAGGGACCTGGGAGTTGGACAAAATATTTTGTATACTGGTGCTACTCTGTATGACTCTGAGGAAATTACTCTACTTCTCAGGGACTCACTTTAATCATTTGCAATGTATTGCACTAGATTATGGTAAAGATAGAGTAATACATATGAGGAGATATTTTTCATGGACATCTCTTACAGTTTTCGTAATGCTATCGATCTATTATTACACTATGACAACCTCTGTGACTATACTATGAACAGACTTGTCTCATGGATTAATAAAAAAGTATGAAATGACACCCAAACTCTAAATTATATGTGCTAATTCTGTTCATTTTTTCAAACCTTCGTCTTTATAAGACCATTTCCCATAATTGTTACATGTAGCAAAATTTGTTTTAAAAATGAATGGAACATGAGAATAGCAAGTGGTATGTTAAAATATTAATGTTGGTAAAGGCCATGGATGATTGTTTTTGTTTATAATCATAAATAAATATTATGAGCATTTTACTTTTATAGCCAGAATGCAGTATCCTCCAGAAAGTAGCAAAGGACTGGTCTTGGCACCTCCCCTGATACAATGACGACCATTTCCTAATGGCCATTAAGGTGGAACAGGAGGCAAAAGGAAGATTTCAAGAAGTATTTTGCATATATAAAGAAAAAGTAATATTATATAGTGTGTGTGTGTGTGTGTGTGTGTGTGTGTGTACACTTGAGAAAGCACCTGGTATAACACATGAAGGATGATGAGAGTTCTATAAATTATTATTTCTCATGCTATGTCATGTCAAATGCTGCGCAACATTTTCAAGTTTTGTAAGAAGTGCCTATACAAGGGTTAAAAATAATTTTAGAATTTCTTTAACATGTAAAACACCAGCGTATATTAGAGTCTCTCTCAGTCTAAAAAAAATGAGCCAATGGAAATCAACCAAATACATCAGCAAGAGTTTTATGCTAATTGTTGAATGCACCAACTTATATAATGAGTAGTCTGAAAGATAAGTTTCCTAAGGAAAATGGCAGGAGGAGCCACTGGAAGCCTATGCGACTGTAGGTTTTTCAATACCTGGAATCTGGTTTCATTAACAAATTATGTTGAATATCATGAAGAATATAATTATTTTAACTCCTGAACATTTTCTGATACAACTAATACAAAACTGAACATGTGGAATATCTCAAAAAATTATCTGCTATCACTCCACCACCCACTTTAAATAGATCTTTGGTAACAGGACTAATTAAATAAATAGAAGTATGTTGTGCCCCTGGTGATGTCCTACTTAATTCCTGTCTGGCCACTGTGAACTGTGCCATGAAAACAAGCTGCACAGCTTCTGCTTGGCTCACAGCACACAAGATTACAAAATCTGCTGATCCCTGTTTTGTTTTAACACCTGTGAACAAAAATACAAGACTGTCATGCGGCACACAAAAGGCTCAGGTATCTGCCTGTTTAGAAGCTAGTGATCCTGAACAGCAGGAGGAAATAAGGTTGTAATATTAATAAACACCTGCCAGTATTATTATACTCGTTGGCTCCATCCCAGTGAAATAGTTAATCAGCTAAACCTAACAAAACAATTGTCTAAGCACTAAGGCAGTGTATATTATCACATCACTCCGAGTCTGCCCTGTGATAAAACATGAGAAACTCAGGTACTGTACTGTTCTGTAAAGTAGGAGAGCAGAGTCTATCCCTGGGCATGAGGTTAAAAATAATAACAGTTATTTTGAGAACCCTGTTCATGTGTGCCAGGCACTGTTGTAGATGGATCCTGGGGAAATTTCAGTGAATAGGAAAAGAAAGGCCCCTGCTTCCATGGAGGTCACATTCCACTGAGAGAGACAGATGACAAATAACAAGCCCAGTGATTCCCCGTCCTGCTACACTCACTTCACTGGGCTCATCTTCGTCATGGTATTTATCAGTGAGATGGAGAATCACAGATGGGTAAGAGGCAAAGAGAACAGAGGGAGAACCGGAGAGGCCTGACTGAAGAAGAGACATTTGAACAAACATCCAAAGAGGGAGGAGGAACCAGCCCTGAATAAAACTGGAGAAGACAGGCTGGGCCCAGTGGCCCACGGCTGTAATCCCAGCACTTTGAGAGGCCAAGGCAGGTGGATCACTTGAAGTCAGGAGTTCGAGGCCAGCCTGACCCACATGGCGAAACCCTGTCTCTACCAAAAAGACAAAAATTAACCAGGCATGGTGGCAGGCACCCGTAATCCCAGCTACTTGGGAAGCTGAGGCAGTAGAATTGCTTGGACCCAGGAGGCAGAGGTTGCAGTGAGCCAAGATCATGCCACTTCACTCCAGCCTGGGCGACAGAGTGAGACTCTGTCTTGAAAACAAGAAAAATAAAAAATAAAAAATAAACTGGAGAAGACAGACTGCCAAGATGAATGCAGATGGTAAGGATGTGATACAAGAAAATGGAGGAGTAGGATTTAAACCAATTTCCGAACGACTACAAGCCTGTGCTCTTCCCATGACACCAGGCAGAATCACTTCCTTGGAGTAAAGGAAATACAGGTGATACTATGAGTATTCATTATAATATGTGACTTTCACTTTCTAACGGTGTGAGCGTGTTTACCAGGCCTTGAATATGTGAGATCATCTCAGGTACCATTCCTCAGGGAAGTTTCGAAGCACCAAAGCAACGTTACTTTAAAACTTTCTTTACCAAAGCGTTTTTTTTTCCCACTTTACTTTTGCAGGACTTATTGCAAGTTGGCTCTTGTTTCTTGAATTATTCAAGTTTCTGATTTATAAAGGTAGCATGTAATATATAATACCATTTCCACACACAGATCAAATAGTTGAGAGGGAAAAAAAAGCTATCCAATTATGGGGGACAAAAAGGATAGGAAACCACAACTTTATAAAAGTACCTATTACTACCAAATATATTTTACTAATTCTAATTTGAATTAAATAAAAGAAGGAGATAAAATAGAAAGGAGTTATGCATATGATTAGGTATGAGCTGCTTGAAGACAGGATTAATGGCAGCTTTATCTCTACGTTCCAGACTGTGTCTTGCACAAAAAAAAGAGTTCAACAAATATATGTTTAAAAAATGAAAAGTAAGTGATAAGCATATAATTGATCAGCAAATGCATTGTAAGGAGAATGATAATAAAATATTTGTATTATGTGGACAATAAGAAGGCAAAGAATATTAAGGAAAGAAACCACAGAACAATAAAACAATGGCATTGCTTTCCCTTAGGTGAAAAGATAGCAAATAATAAACTTTAAAAGCCAGATAATGATATATTGTGCATCAAATAGTTGATATAGACATTCATTTTCCTTTATTACATGGGATATTTAAGCCTAAAAAATAAGAGTCTTATCACTATTTGTTTATATGAATGAAGATAGGGAGATAGAAATAAGTTTTAAAATATCACCACTTGCCTCCCCAAGGCTTTTAATTATGAGCAACTGAAGAACTAGAAGCTATGGAAATGGAAAGGGGAGGCTGGAGACCCAAGCTACAAACCTGGTTTCTTTTACATTTCCCAGTTGGACTATTAGAACTGAATTAAAGAACTTTGCTGAATTATTCTGTTGGCCTAAGTAAGTCTGGCCAGAAGTTCAGAAACAGAAACTTATTGCAGAGGGCATGGGGGAGTCTCAGACAAAGAACTGTGGCTTCACTCACACACACCCACACACTCACACAAAAACACACAACTTTCTTGCTGGCGAATCAAGAGAGTAACCTCTTTAAACTCTTAAAATTGGAAAAAATAGGCATGAGTGCTCTGAACCAGAACTACTTTAGGAATGTTATAAGCCTTTTGTCTGTTTCAATAAGTATGTAGTGACACCATTATTAACCTTCGTGGAACCATAATTGTAAATGAAAGACAATCTGAGTCTATTATAGTGACATCACGTGCCCCATTTCTATACTGAACCTCACAAATTCAGACCTGACCTGGTTATAATAATGACTATTTTAAATCATTAATACTAGCATTGCACAATTACATTATTCTAACATGAAGCAAAATATTAAAGAGAAGTTATTTATGCAAATAACCACTTAAAACAATATTAAAACCACTTAAAACACTTGGACCTTAGAAAACTAAACAAGCATGCAAGGGATCATCAACTCCACTGTAAATGAAAATGTGCAGATATAGCCTATGTTAGAAATCGGCTAAAAACTGAAGAAGAGAATTTTTTAAAGGCATGATTGGGTTGATAATAAAACATCACAAAATATTTGGGCAACTATAGTAAAATGTTAATGGAAGAGTCTAGGTAGTGAGTATGAAAATTCACCATAAAATTACTTCAACTTCACTGTATGCTTGAGAACATTCTAAATATAATGGGTGAAAACAAGAATTAGGGAAACATTAAAAAGTGACAGCTGCTCAAGCCTGTAATCCCAGCACTTTGGGAGGCCGAGACGGGTGGATCACGAGGTCAGGAGATCGAGACCATCCTGGCTAACACGGTGAAACCCTGTCTCTACTAAAAAATACAAAAAACTAGCTGGGCGAGGTGGCGGGCGCCTGTAGTCCCAGCTACTCGGGAGGCTGAGGCAGGAGAATGGCGTAAACCCGGGAGGCGGAGCTTGCAGTGAGCTGAGATCCGGCCACTGCACTCCAGCCTGGGCAACAGCGCGAGACTCCGTCTCAAAAAAAAAAAAAAAAAAAAAAAAAAAAGTGACAGCTAAGAGAAGTGCATTAAGAACACAAAGACCCGGAAGGGTGAGATGATACTATGCAGCATCGCTGCCCAGTAGAGAGGAAGTACAGCACGGTAACTAAAAGCACACTCTTTGAAGTTAAACACATCTAGAAGCAAATCTTAGCTCTAGCATTGGCCAGCTGTTTAACTTTGATGTACTAACTCTGTAAGCCCCTCTTTTGGCATCAGTAAAATGGAGACAATGTTGCCTGCTTCACAAAAATATAAACATAAAAAGTCTCCACAAGACATTAAACATTATTCACAGTTGCCATTACTAACAATTATGGAAACAAAATTCCACCAAGTATAGATGAATAAAGTAAGTGCATAAAACTAGCCCCTTAAATGATACATACGGCTAATGACCTATCAGTTAAGATGTTTTGGGGTGCAAAGAGTGAAATAAATAAAGATCAATTTTTGTTTGGCTCACATAACAAGAAGTCCAGTTTAGAAGACTTCGTGGTTGGTTAATTCAGCAGCTTAATGAAGTCAAATGCTAGAGGAGAATTTGGTTTCCTCTCACTAAGCTGGTAGCAGCAGCTTCCATCATTTCTTCTCAGTATGGCATCCAAAGCAAGAATAAAAAGGACATTATTTCTTGCACATCTCTCTTGTTATCAGGGAGGAAGCATTTGCCTAGAAATCTTATAACCTATTTACCTTTGCGTCTCATTATCCAGAAATGAATCACATATTTTCATATTTTCCCCCTAAACATTCACTGACAAAGAAGGATGATTGCAACGCTTGGCTTAAAACAGTAGTGGTTTATCCCCTAAATTTAGACAAGGGGTGCATCTTCCCTGAATGTAGTATTGCCAAATACCTGAAAAAAAAAAAATCAGAATAGTGTTGGTAAGAAAAATGAGGAAAAAGGCCATTGTGCTGGCAACCAACAGTTGCATACTATATATGCATAATAATTATATGTTAATAAAAACACATACAAATTACATGCTGATCCTAATACCTGAGT
The DNA here is from genome assembly GCF_009764315.1 of Trachypithecus francoisi. NCBI lineage: Eukaryota > Metazoa > Chordata > Mammalia > Primates > Cercopithecidae > Trachypithecus > Trachypithecus francoisi. The sequence goes on from NW_022681460.1 coordinate 83,947,062, forward strand.
GACATACAATGACAAGAACATCCATGACATAAGAGAGTCTTTAAACTTGCTAAAACTTCCTGCAGCAAATGTTCTACCAAAGGATTTCACACTGAAGGAGATTATTTGGTGAATCTATGCTATGTTCACCTTTGACTGTAACGGAGGGAAGACTTTCATGAAACAAAGTAATTCCCTTTTAAAACCAATGTCTACTCTATCCAGATGTCTCTGAGAAACCAAAATATACATAAAAGTGCTTTTTCTTGATACCTTTCTTCAGGGTAAAATTTGCAGTTAATTAATGGATTCATTCATATTATGGAATAAATGCTTACAAATGCCCATTGTTAGGAAAAATATTTTGATTGGAGTCTGTGAATTTCTTAGTTGGAAATAGTTATGACAAGAAACGAAACGTAAATGGCACAGTTCAGTTCAAATTTTTACCATAAAGATGTTCTGCATAAAAATGTGATATTCTGGACTGTTCGTTTAATGGAAGAATACAGTTTACTAATATTTAAGTTATAATTGTGTTAACTAAGACTAGTTAGGTAGATTGTTCTGTCATTGGATGCTAGAAAGGTGGACACAGTTGAGCAATGTACATTATGAAACTTCTGGATAAACAAAGTTTTACATGAATAGGGACCAAGCAGCCCTCTGGAAAACACGCCCTAGGTCCCCAGCTAATAGTATTTTGTGAGCCTTGTACTCAAGCCAAAACTCTTTGAAAGTCCTGAGGGAGCTACAGTACCTAAGTTTCAGCTAATTTAGCATCATTTAAATGGGGCCATGCTATATATCTTAGAGTCTGGATTTCTTTATTTCCAATTATTTAATGGACTCATTGAAAAACAGTTGTATAAAAAAAGACACACATGATTTTCTTCTTTTGTGTGTAGAAAATACATCTCTCTACTTCTTGGCATTAAATTTGTTTCAAATCAGTAAGTATTTCTGAGTTCTTATGGCAAAACCCTATTGTGTTAGGTGTTTTGGAAGAGCAATGGAACTAAAATACAACCCTGGACTTCCAGGATTTCTAGTAATACCATGTTAAGTTATGGGTTTCCTCAAAAAAATATTTCTCAACAGTAAGTTCAAGAGATCTACCGTACAGCATGGTGACTACAGTTAATAACAATGTATTCTACACTCAAAAATCATTGAGTAGATTTTGAGTGTTCTTACCCCAAAAATGATAAATATGTTAGGTAATGTAGATGTTAATTCGCTCGATTTAACCATTCCACAATTTCTACACATTTCAAAACATGCTGTGTACCATAAACATGTGAAATTTCTATTTCTCAATTGAAATAAATAATTTGAACAAATCTTTTTTATAAGATATTCTGTCATTTGCAAACTCTTCTGGAGTAACAAGCTCCTGGATGAAAGAAAATTTAAAAATATGAAGGCAGGTAGGGTGCAGGAGGGACACTGCAGGGAGACGTCTGCTGTTTTTATGCACATCTATATTACTCAAATACTTTATTTCAAAATGAACACGTTTCCTTGTAAAAAAAAAAATCAATAAACATTTGTTTTTACTTTAACATTTTTGTAACACTAATGATAGTTATTCCATATTCATAACCATCAAAGAGGTCATATTATGTATGCTGTAGCCAGCCTCCAAAATGACCCCTGAGGGATCCCTGCCTCCTTGTATTCTTAGCCTCCTGTATTGTCCTCTCTCATGGCACTAGGTTTGGTGGGTATGACCAGTGGAATATGGCAGAAGAGATATATATCACTTCTGAGACTAAGATATAAAAGACTGAGGCTTTCCTCATGATGAGGTTTCTCTCCGAATTCTCTCTCCATCTCCCTCTGTCTCTCTTTCTCGTTAGTGCTGTTGGGGAAGCCAGATGCAACTTGATGAGAACACTTACACAGCCCATTGAAGAGGCAGAGGTTCACGTAATGAAGAATTAAGGTCTGCCAGCCATTATGGAGCTTGAAAGTGGATTGTCAGGCCCCGGTTGGGCATGCAGATGGCTGTAGACTCAGCCAACATCTTGACAGCAACCTCATGAAGGCCACCAGCTAAGCTCCTGACTGTCAGAAACTGTGTGAAATAACAAATGTTTCTTATTTGATGTTTAGTTTTGGGATACAATGTTTAGTTTTGGGATAATAATGTTATCCCAAATGATGCTTAGTTTGGGGATAAGTTATTATGGAGCAATACATAACCAATAAAATATATAGTGTCATCCCTTGACAGATGATCCCATCACAGGGTCTAGTTTGGTTACTGGAGAGCGTATTCATTGCTAGGTTGATATGCTCAGATTTTCTACCTCAAAACTTTATTCTAAAAAGTCCGTTATTCCTCAAAGCCAAGTATCTTTAGCATTTATTTTTTGTCTCATTTATTAACAGCTAAACAATTATTAAAATAAGTTATTTTTATATGCAAATTAGAATTTGCTATTTTTCAAATAACCTGTGTGATTGCTAGAAATGTAGGTTTGGAATACCTCTTTTTTCAGTTTTTAAATTTTTAACTTTTGTTAGTACATAGTTGGTATATGTATTTATGGAGTATATCGGCTATTTTTGATACAGACAAAATATGTGCAATAATCACATCAGGGTAAATGGAGTATCCATCATCTCAAGCATTTATCCTTTGCATTATAAACAATCCAGTTATACTCTTTTAGTTATTTTTAAATGTATAATTAAATTATTATTGACTATGGTCAACCTGTCACCCTAACAAATTGTGCTATCAAACTTCTTTTAACATATTTTTAATAGTTATATAATGCTATCTAATATAACAAAGACCCAAATCTCAGTGACTTAAATCCATCAATCCGTTTCTTACTCATGTAAGTCCAATATGGATATCCTGATAAATGGGAAGTTTATCACGTGGTTCTTCAAGTACTGTGGATTCTTCCATTTCATGGATCCTCGGCCTATCATCTGCATCTGGCCAGTAGATCAGGGAAGAAAGAGTGTGGAGGATCAAGTAGGATGTTTTTATGCATCAGATATGGAATTGGTCACTTCACTCATATTTTGCTAGTTAGATCTTTTTATTTTTTGCAATCCCAGGAATCTTCGTAAGGCCTAAAGCTTAGAAAACTGACCCTTTCGTAATCTTTAAGGCTACACTGATGAGACTTGAAAAATACATTCTCATTTAATTGCCTGTTTTAAAAATCAAAAGCAAGCTATCAGTTTTTTGTCCTGTTTCTCTGCTGTACAAGTTGAATTTCTTCTTGGTTTGCTGTTGTTGCTATTTATTTCTTTTAATACCCAAATAACTCTCAAATAGCTTAGCAGAACTGACGGAAATGCTATAATGTGACAAACAAAAAAAATAGGTAAGACTAATACAATAAAAATAAATTCTTTGCAATTTAAAGTTCACCAAGTTTTCTCTTATTTGTAAAGTACAGAAGGATTTGGAATCCTTGGGTTAGATCGTATCTACAAAATGAATAGTTTTTCTTTATAAAGTCATTTACACAGAATTACCTTGTATGTAAATCTAATTTACATAAATTTTTATTTTATGAACACTTCTGTGATTTACACCAATAGTGTACTTTTAACAATTATATTAATATTTATTCATAAATGTGCATTCATATGCATATACTTGCTACATTTATTTTCATACTATATGTATGCTTACACTGATTCACAGGCCATCTGTTTCATGTGATTCCCACATTATTCTGCCAGTAAGTGGAGGGCCACCAGAGCAAAAACCATAGATATATAAAACGTTCATAATTTCTTGGCATGAATATTACTGCTACCCAGGAGGACAGTAAATTAGTCACTCTACTACAGAAAACCTTCTAAAGTTTTTTCCTTGAAATAAAATACATATTATTGATGCAAAAGAGGCAGGAAGCAACCAAATCTCCTATTTTGGGGCCAACTTTGTAGATTGGTAGTCTTATTTCAAGTACACCACAGAGGAAGGAAAACTGATAAATCATGAAAAAACATTACATAGAACTATGAGTCTTATGTGTCTTTTTCTTCTGAAGAAAAATTCAAGTGATTTAATGTGATTATGGTTTATATGGAAAAGGAAGCAAAACAGCCCCAAAATCTGGATAAGCATTTAGCAATAATAGGAAAGGTGACCTAATTCAGAATTGTAAAATGACACCCTGTGGGATATTTATATTAATACAATGAACAAACATATGGGATTGGAAATTTTGCATTCAAATAGAAATTTTTGAATCACCCTAGAAAGTAACTAGAATGGTTTATTTGAAGAATTAATAATATGACTATGAAGACAAGGCTTTATTTGAATTTTGATCAAATTCTTACTTTGGGTTTTTTTTTTGTCTTGGAGATTCAGTAATGACTGTAATAATCTCTATAATGCATTAGTCTGAGGACCAAAATTAAAAACCTGACTTTTAATTCTTCCTAGTTTTATGTATTTAGGTAAAGTTTCTACCAGAAGCAAGTTCAATACCCTTTTCATCCACGTGTAACTAGGCATAATGCCAGCCTGTAAGCCCACTCACCTCCAACACACAGAAATTCAAGATAAAATAAAAACATGTCTTCTAAATACATAGCTGAAAATCACCAAAAGTAAGTTTCCCTATGTGCTTGGAATAAAATGAGAACTGAACATCAGCATGGTTAGCTCATGAGCTGATACTGTGACTCCTATAGTATAGGATTTATAATTCAGAATAATAAAATATCCAGGGATATAATCTTCCATGAACAAGATTCAGAAGGCATAAGAAATAGCACATTTAGACCTCAATAGCATGAAATAATAGAAATAATTTGACAGAATATACACAATAAGTATTTTTTTAATGATTAAAAACACAAAAGGAAAAGTTGAAACTATGTAAGAACCAAAAGGCATCATGAAAAAAAAATTGTCAGACTTGAAAAATAATCAAATAATACACCAGGTAACATAAAATTGCTAAACTGGAAGACAGATAACTTTGTTTTAAAAAATAAAAACTAAGAAATTGTTCCAAAGATAGAAAAGGTAGAGATTAAGAGTTGGAAAACATGAATGAGATTAAGAGATATGGAATATAGAATGACAAGATACAATCTATTTGTAAGTTCCATGTGGAAAATTTAAAAAAAGGAAAATAGGAAGAAGGCAATATTTAAAGAGTTGATCCTTGACTATTTTTCTAAATTGATGAAGGCTTGAATACTCAAATTAAAGAAATATTATACTAAGCATGATAAGTAAAAGTAACTCCCCATCTAGATGAATTATTGCAGAAACGCACAAATTTAGAAAATCTTTTTTTAAAAAAAAAGAAAGAAAAGAAAAAACCCTTTGCTTACAAAAGAACAATGATTAGATTAAAGAAGATTCCTTCAACAAGGATGTAGTCAGAAGAAAATGGAATATCAAGTCGTTGTGCTCAGTGAAAACAACTGCAAAACAAATAAATCAACTTTTTCAAGAGAGGGGTTTAAAGGTAAACACTCCCTCTAAGGGAGTTTTGAGACAAAGATTCTGAAGGAGTTTATAATTGACAAGGTTTTCTCTGAATATAACTCTTAAAATGCATTTTAAGAAGAAAATTTAACACAGAAGGAATATATAGAATGCAAAAAGCAATGATGTGAAATAAAATTGGTCAATGGTTGAACAATGATATATAAGATTTGGTTATATATTTTCAAATGATTCATTTGGAAGTATATAAAAATAAAGTGGAAGTAAAATAGTGGATAACTGTTACATAGAGGAAATAAATTGGAGTGAAGATGCTTCAATGTTCCTTTACTGGCTAGGAAAAAAGTTAGGGTTTCTAAGAACCTCAGACTGTGTTAAGAACAGTAGCATGTTAAATTTTAAGGCTGATCTCTTATAGAGAAATAGACTATAAGACTTTCAAATAGTAATTGGAGGAAAAAGGAATGGAAAAACTTGATCAATGTTAAAGAAGGCAAGCAAACGGAAGAAATAAAGAAGAGAGGATTAAATAAAGTAAGATTATCTTTGGCTCCTTATGTCTAAGAATTAAGTTCAAAATCCTCATCATGAAATAGGAAAAATATATAGATGAGAATATTTAACATTTCTTCAAGATATTATCAAATGGAAATGAACCACACTATATTATTATATTTATAATAATTCAGCTAAGATTAAATTATAAACTTAAAGGAATATGCAGCAAATTATGTAATCACTAAACAATACAAAAATTAAAGTTAAAATAAATTAAATGCTCAGATTTTTAGATAATATTTTGTGACCTCTTCTCTAACAGATAGAATATCTGGCATGATAGAACAAGCACAAAAGATTTTTGGAATGTCCAGTTGTACTGGAACAGATGTGGTGGCTGAATGAAATAGTTCCTTCTGATGTATTTTTTTTCTTCCATCTTCTACCCAAGGTTGCTACAGCGAAGAGCTATCATTTTATATATTTAAAAACATGAGAAAATTAAAAATAAAAGAAAGATATGTTGTTATTTTCCACAGTTGCTTTGGTTCACTCCGATACCCTTGTGGGACCAGCTCTAGTCAAATAGTGACGTTCGTGTTTTGGTCCTTTCATCTTAATATCTCATACCTCATCACCAATGTGCTCATTCAGCTCCTCCCTTCAGCTGTGCAGAGTGTGACCTAACTTTTCCCTCCCAAACCAGTGCTATAAATGGCAACATTTTTCAATGGCCCTCTTACAATAAATGTAACTGTCCTGCATTCTGTTTCCTATGAGACTTTTTTTTTTTTTTGGCTTCCAGTGCAACAGTAATAATATCATCAGTAGTGGAATTGGATTGGAATTGGATTTCTTTTACCCTCCTCTACTTAGGTAATATGTGAATTTTAATTCAAGACTTGTGTTGAAGGCCAAGGTAGACCTCTTACTAGATGTGAGACATGAAAAACAGCTAATTTCTTTGGGCCTTAGGTTCTTCATTTACAAAATGGAAGAATAATACCTGAACTGCTCACCTCAAAGGATTATTGTAATCAGTAAATGAAATAAAATACATCAAAGTATTTGAAATGTGTTACAAGTTATTTTTAATTGTTTTTTAAGTCTTATTCTGGTGGTTGACTTTACTAGTGACAATTTTGAATATGATGACTTCTTGGACCCTGAATATTTTTCAGGCATCTTCACAGTAGTATTATTTATTCTTCAAATAAATAAAATAATCTAGTTACCTTTCTGGGTGACTTGAAAATTTCTATTTGAATGTGAAATTTCCAATCCCATATGTTTGTTCACTGTATTAATGTAAATATCCCACTGGGTGTCATTTTACAATTCTAAATTAGGTTACATTTCATATTATTGCTAAATGCTTATCCAGATTTTTGGGCTGTTTTGCTTCCTTTCTCATCTAAACCATAATCACATTAAATCACTTGAATTATTCTTCAGAAGAAAAGGACACATAATCATAGTTCTGTGTAATTTTCTTTTGAAACACATAAGTAGTCATCTATATTTTCTTCAAATATTTTAAAAGTCATCTTGAAATGATTTAGTTATTCTGCATTGAGTAATCCAATTTTCTCCAAATAATATGTACTCATGTACTCCCTGATTTCTATTCACGTAGGTTCAAAAAGACAAAAAAATTAAAAAGTCATCTAGAGAAAATGGGAGTTTACCCACACCCATTTATTCTGTTTGAGAACAAGTAATGTAATCTTTTACAACAATGTACAAGATATCAAATCAGCCTTCATAAATATTCTATAAACTGACTAAATACTATGACAATAGAAAATTTAAGCCTCTTATTAGCTATTTTGCAAGTCCACTAAAGGAACCAACTACAGAGATAAATATAAAAACATTTGACTCTAATGTAAGGAATACTCCTCCTTTTAAAAAGGAATGAATCATACTTGCTATCTATAGTATGCTGTAAAGTCAATAACAGATTCCTTCATCAAAGTGATATTAATTAATCACAAAATGTTCTCAGTGCAACTCAAAATGTGTCCAAGTAGATTCATCAGATTTAGTAAATTACTAAAAAAAAAAAAAAAAGAGAGAGAGAGATCAGGGACCAGGTCAGTCTCATAATAAGGTTGCAAACACAGACCAGACATGCACACAACACATGCAGACTCACATACACACAACATCATTTCCAATCACTATTTACTTCTCTCAAATAAATATAATGGCATATAAAATCTAGATGGTTTTATATACATTTTAAAAATATTATTTAATAGGGGACAGAAAGAAACATGTATACATCACCAATTGCGACTGGTCTACAAGAAAGAAACATGTATACATCACCAATTGCGACTGGTCTACAGTCACAATTCAAACCAAAAGAAGGGAAAATTGAGAAATTTTGTTGGTATTACATAAGTAAATAAAAAAATTGTCATTTGTGTATCCCATCTTAATACGAAATCCTTATACTGACCAAATGACAGTGACTTCTCTGCAAATTCTAACTTTTGACATCATGAAAATACAAAAATATGTAAGAGATGGTTCTATCCTTCGAGGGGCTTTGGACAGCAGCCATGTTTATTATAAATTAAGTATACTTGCTCTCTTACTACCTTAGTGAAAAATAAAAACAAAAATCCTGTCATAGTTATTTCTATAATGCACTTAACTAGTCTGCTGGTGGTCCTTTCCACAAAATTGTTTTAAAAATAAATATTTCAAAATGTCAGAGGAAAAGCAAAATGCCTTCTTAACAGATGAAAAATCTCAGCTTTGAAATGTGTCTTCATTACACAGGAGACAAATCTTCCAACATATGCCCGTGTAAGCAAATACTATACTAACATTGTAGGTAAATACCAACATCCCAGTGACTTTTTCGAGGAATACCGGGTGTTCAATGGAATACCAGTGGTCTCAGGCACTTAGAATTTTAAAAGCAGAAAATGAGTTGCCCCTGATCCTTCAACAGAGATTTATGAAAACAATGCAGAGTAAGAGTGAAGTAGGTTTTGTTGGTTTAACCTGAGTCTGTGGTAAGTTCATCCAAGCCATTGCCTTGGCACTCACTTTGCCTGTTCCACCTTTCTATTTGGAAACACAGCAAACATATCTACGTCAGATTTTTCTAGTTGTTTTCTAAAAAGGTTTATGGTCACAGCTGCAGTAGTTATGGGTTGCTTTATAGTGCATTGCCCATAGATGGGCCCATCTGTCCAACAGAGTTTGTGTGATACCATACCTTCCACAGACATGGGCTGCTCTTGAGGAGTGCCTATAAACCTGCTGTTAAATGGACCAGCTGTACTCATAAACCTACATTAGCGGCCTCAATCCACCCGCCTTACAAAAGTCATTGGCAATAAATCTATGTTCAGTCTATATATGCACTTTTAAGTATTTTTTTACACTTCTGAAAAGAAAATATAAAATATATCCAAGGCTTCTGTGATCCTGACTGAAATAAGAGCTAATTTCTTTGGGGTGTATAAACAATATCTTTAAAGGCCTCATTTTCTATTTATTTGCAAGACTTTTTTTTTTTTTTTCACACTCTTTTTCCCTCAGCTAAAAGAAAAAAGAAAAAAAAAAAGGAGAAATGATCAACTTTGCTCTTTTTCTTTTTTTCCTGAAATTCTTTCATGGAAGTTTGAGGGCTTGGGCATGAATTAATCCATAGTCACTATGTCATTTCTTCCAGTGTGGTAGCGCACTATGGAACCATGAGGCAGCAGGTGTGAGTCCAACCACCTATCCTGGTTCAACTGTGTTGAGAGTGTGCGTCTTCAGTGTGGCCAGCCAGGGACCACACGCTAGCCCAGACTAGACCATCTTCACTCTCTTCATTCTCCATCAAGAGCTAGTGGTGATTAACTAGTTCTTTACAAGAAAGGACTCATTTGAGGAAGCTACTTTTCCATCAGAAAGAGAGTTCTGACTCATTTTGTTTCTTAATCAAATGTGTTTTATAGAACAGACTTCCATGAAATTTTTGTTACTTATTTTAGCTCTTTTTATTGTATATATTTATGATACACAACATGATGCTTTGACCTACATATACATAATGAAATAATTACCACAGTCAAACAAATTAACATATCATCTCATATAATTACCTTTTGTGTGTATGTATGTAGTAAAAGTACCTAAAATCTAATCTCTTTGCAAATTTCCAGACACAACATTTTTAGTTATTATCTTTATACTGTACATTAGGTTCCTAGACATGTTCCTTCTGCATAATTGAAACTTTGTGCCCTTTGACCTTTTATCTCTCCATTTCCTCTACCCCTCTGCCCCGGTAACCTTTCTACTCTCTGTTTCTGTATATTTAAGTTGTTTTTCTATCAGCATTTGTTATGGCTTTATATTAGATAATGTCTTGCATTTGAAGTCAGAAGTCTAAAGCATAGATGCCAGGTCTGCAACTTATTAAACAAGTGTTTGGGGACATATTATCACATCTCTCTGAATTTCCTCTTCCACAAAATGGAGACATTTGCTGAATCTCAACTCCGTGCCTTCACTTCTACTTAGTCTTGGCTTCATATCAATTTTTCTACCTATTTTCAGAAACTGATTTTTTTCCCATTCCCATTTCCCACTGTAGATGTCTAGAACTAGAAATATTTTAAATCAGGACTGTTGCAGCAGCATCTGATCTAGTATCCACTTCCCAATTTTTCCTCTTTCTAGGCTATCTCTGAGATCCTGTGATCTAGTCATTTTCTTACTTAAATCATTTTAATTCTAAATGTATGCACAAATTTAAAGCTTTTTGTTAAATGACAAGACATTTCTTCCAATCCCAATGAGGCAACAAAAAATATTTTGTTAAAACCAAGTTTGAAAAGAATTTCAAGTTATTTTGAGGATATAAGTTGACTTTCCAAATGAAGCACATTAAAAAACCCTTTAAAAAGTTTCCTTTATGTGAAAGTTTTCATCTTGAAATAGCTGTGTGTTTGAGAAATTAACAACAGTAGGTTTTCTATCAGTTTTGCAAATATAATCGACCATAATTTATTTTAGACACCATGAATGATCTTTGGATAACTGTATTACATATGGTATTAGTAATGTAAGTACTATCTCTATGGGGCAATCTACTGACAATGAAACTGGGGGTAGTGCTGGACGAAGTAGGTTCAATAGCCCTAAGGTCTCCTGGGTAGCAATTATTCAGAAATGGACTAGGTTTTATATCCATATCTGCATCTATATCTATGTCTATGTCTATGTCTATGTCTCTCTACCTATCTATCTATCCATCCATCCAATGAATATTTTCCAGTAATAAGAAAAGAGTAATTTATATCTCCACTTCAATTCTTTGTAACAGGAAGGGAGGCAGTCAGACATTCCCTTTCTTCTCTAGCTCCATGTAAAGTATTTCAGATGATCTTGCAAAAACTTTCAGCGTTACTGGTCCATTCTTTTAATTTTACTATTTTCCATGGTTTTCAGGTGTAATAGTCTCTTACTTTCTACCTCTCATTCTCTTTATTCATTCATTCTATTTTATTTGTTTCTTTCCGCCCCAGTGGGGGTAAGTCCAGGCCAAGTCACAGATGAAGACCAGGCCTCTATCTCTTTAAGTAGCACATTTTCTTCTACTTGGCCATTAAATGTTGTTGCTGCTTTATGCTTAGTAGTCCTTTCCTCTGCTTGCTCTATATCTCTCCCTAGGTGATCTCATTTACACTCACAACTTCAATCACCACCTTCACTCAGATGACCCACAGATTTATCTCTCTAGCTAAGACCTTTGTTTGAGTTACAGATGCATATAATCAGCAGCTGATTTCATATGTCTACCAACCAGTCTCAAGTGTACTGCAAATTTAGTATGTCAAAAAAATAAACTCATGATCTTCCCCTCCAGACTTTGTTTCTTGTTCACAGTAAAGGGAGCTAATATCTATCAAGTTATATAAACCAGGAACCTGAGCTCATCCTTGAGACTTACCTTTTCTTTAACAAACTCTTTGCTACATTCTATCCCTCATGAAATTATGCTAATTTATCTCCTAAATAAGCTCTGAAATCTATTCCTTTTTCTAAGTCTTTATCATGAACTCTGTATTACTAGCCACCACAGTCTCTTGGCTGGTGTAAAAAAAGCCTCCCCTCTGGTCTACCCAAATCCACCTTGGCCTTATTTAATCCATCTGCACCTTCTGTCATATGTTCTCCACTGCTCCCTCAACCTCACTATTCCCCAGCTAAAACTTTTCACTGGTTTGCCATTGATCTCAGAAAAAGGAAAAAATATTTACAATGACTTTTCAGACCCAGAATGGCCCTGTGCCTACCTGCTGTTTAAGCTCCATCTTGCACCATGATCCCCTTGGCCATAATTAGACCTTCTTAATCACCATTTTCTCTTTTGCCCCTCATCCTTTGGATCTGGAATATTCTTTATTTTCCAAATTGTGAAGTTCAAGCTTACTTACTCTTCAGACTTTAGGATCCTGACACCTTAATAAGACCAAATCTACTTACTGTAAGCTCTTTAGTACCACGCATATCTTCTTTCTCATAAAATTCAAATTTCAACTTTTTATCGAATTTTGTGATATTTTTCCATTCCCTCAAGCATTTATTCTTTTTGTTACAAACAATCCAATTATACTCTTTTAGTTATTTTAAAATGTACAATTAATTCGTTACTGACTACAGTCACCCTGTTGTGCTAGCAAATAGTAGGTCTTATTCATTCTTTCTAACTACTTTTTTTTTGGTATGTGGTATTTTTATTGCTATCTTTTTGAAGAGACTTTAAATTTCATAAGGGATGTTGTCCACTTTTTACTCACCATCATATTTCCAGTGCCTAGGATATTGTGAGTGGTCAGTATTTGTTGCAAGAATGACTTAACAAATGAACATCCCTTCAAAAATAGGTCCACCTTTTCAATGTGGCCATAGCAAAAACATTCTGTCTGCAAGAAGCAATGTAGTTGGAGAGGGGAAGCATAGATCTTTGAGTCAAACAGATGTGGCTATGAAACCCCCTACTGTACCACTTGGAATGCTTGCTACCTAGAACCTCTGTGAAAGTCTATTTTCTTCTTGTCAAAAGTGACTCTAATGATGCTGTCTTTCAGGGCTGTTATGAGAATAAGGGACAATAAGTACTTATTGGGTAATTAATTTAACAAATACATTCACTCAAACAGCAATTGTTGAGCACCTACTATATGGCAGGCTCATGACTATCCTTTCTGCTCCTCTGTATGGCTACTTACCCATCTACATTAACATTAACTTTGTCACTTGTTTGTCACTATGTGCTGCCCCATAGTTACTCTTTTCTATGTGTACATAGATTGTTTCCTCATGATTGGGGACAAGTATAATGCAATAAACATTTTTTCTCTTAAATGATCTTCAATTCCTATTTTTGAATATTTCACATAATAAGTGGGCAATAAATATGTTAGTTGATTTGTTTAGTAACTTGTATATACTAAATACTTAGATAATCACCAGGAAGAAACTCTTAAAGAACAAAAAAGTCCATAATCTTTGTTCCTAGACAATTTAAAATCAAACTTTATGGAGTAAATCAATGAGAATTGTTTAAATAAAGTATGTAAACTATCTAAAAACATGAGTATCACAGTGTAAGTGAATAACTTTGTCATTATAACAGGGTTTAAATATATGAAATGTAAGCTTAGAACAAATTAGTAGTTGCCCATAAACACCCTTAAAATATTTATGGTTTTAGCTCTTTTCCAAGTTCAAACCAGCTTTTAGGAGACACTATGTAAATTAGAAACATTTTCTCACATATCTTTTGCGTGTTTTGTGGGAAGTATAATTATAGCAAATATGAGAAATATTCTATTTTATTTTGAAAGCAACCTTCAAAGGAATTTATTAAATGCCAGGGTCAAGATGTGAGTTTCTTTTTTTTTTTTTTTTTTTTTTTTTTGAGACGGAGTCTGGCTCTGTCGCCCGGGCTGGAGTGCAGTGGCCGGATCTCAGCTCACTGCAAGCTCCGCCTCCCGGGTTCCCGCCATTCTCCTGCCTCAGCCTCCGAGTAGCTGGGACTACAGGCGCCCGCCTCGTCGCCCGGCTAGTTTTTTGTATTCTTTAGTAGAGACGGGTTTCACCGTATTAGCCAGGGTGGTCTCGATCTCCTGACCTTGTGATCCGCCCGTCTCGGCCTCCCAAAGTGCTGGGATTACAGGCTTGAGCCACCGCGCCCGGCCAAGATGTGAGTTTCTATGTAACAGACTTAGCTATAATTTAAATGCAAAAACAAAAAAAAATCAGATGACTTAACAAAACTAGAGACATCTAGAAATGAACTAAGGGCTTAACTTCAACTTCAATTTATTCAATTTAAAATATCTGTAAATGTTGCTTATCCTGCTTGGGATAAGGTAAAATGTAGATCTTGATCTTTAGCTCGGGAAAAAGGTCTTGCTAAAGATTCAACATCCCTGGGCTAGGAACTCACAAAATAAAATTCATATTTTTCAATACACATAATATTTACTCCTAAAATGGCATTTTAAAATTACAGAAGTAATGCCAGTTCATGATAGAGATTCAGAGAAATTTTAAGACATATGCAAGAAAAAAATCAACTCCATTTCATGGGCATATGATACCAAAAAAAAAAAAAAAAGAAGAAGTTGTCTCACTTCAACTCTAAGGGCAAATCAGAAAGGGATGAATATGTCTGGTGTCTTTGGGATTTTGCTATTGCAGGAAGCCTGAGAGGAAATCCCCAACAAAATAAGCCTGACCCTTAGAAAGACTTAGTTATTGGAAGGGAGCTGCTATTCCAGTCTCAGTGCCACATAGGTCTGGTACTAGAAGTGGGCTCTGTGGCCATTTCTTTATTAAGATCACACGTTGGTCCAACAGAAGGCTGGGGAATCCAGGAAAAGCGATTCCAATAAAACTTAGTAAGTCCCCGGGAAATAAAGAAGATGAGGCAGGTATTTCCCTAAGAGGAGGTATCACCAAAAGGAAATAAACCGTATCTCCATTTTATCCAAGGAGCAATGAGGAGGTATTTGGTATCTGAAGGGAGGTCCTCAGTGTTTCAGCTGGGGTGGGAGAAAACGATGCCTAGCAAATACTGGTGGGAGACAGCTCTGTCCAACCCAACCCAGGGCAACAGCAGCGGGGGAGGCAAGGTCTACAAAAAGCCTGCAAATGCAATAAAGACATCCCCTGGTACATGGATTTGGCAAGGAATGATGTCTTGTTTTAATTAGCATGTCTTTGATTACTAAGGAATGTTTTAAAATGATGTGCAAGTTTATTGGTCATATAGATCTTGTGACTTGCCACTTCGTGTCTCTGTTTTAATGCTGTGATGTTCATTTTTTTCATTTAAAATAGTTTATAATCTGAAGATATTAACAATCTTTCTGCAATGTGTTGATCCTATTTTTTACAGTTTGTAATTTGCTTTTTGGTTTTATTTATGCTTCCAACCCAAATCTCTCAGTATTTTCTTTTATTTTCTCTACACTCCAATATCAGCAAGACATATGTCTTTACGCTATTATATTTCATTCTATGAACCGCCTGAATAAATTTTTTAATATAATAGCTGTGTAACTCCTTTTTTGCATTTTAAACCAAAGATCTGATTACCATCATTTGGATAATCCATTACTTCATCACTAATTTGAAATCTCATCTTTATCACATTCATTTTACACTTATCTATTTATTAATGTTTTATCCCCTATCCAGTTTATTTATGCTTCCAATGATCTGCTGTAAATTCTAATGCCAGTACCACACTGCTCTAAGTAATGTGATTTATAACTTATTTTACAATATCTGATAATGCAAGTAGGCCTTATTATTTTTCTTTTAAAAACAAACTTGCCTACTTTCCTCCATTCATTTTTCCAAATAAATTCTAGAACTAGTGGTCAAATTTCAATGTAAAAGTCTGTGGATATTGAGTTAAATTTTCATTAAATGTATACATTAACATGGGGAAGAAGTGACAACTTTACAATGTTGAAAATTCCCATCCTAGAACAAAATATATATATTTATTTATTGTTTTATATTTGTTTTGAGTAAAACTTTACAGCTTTGTTTTCATTCATTTCTGCATATGTCCTACTAAGTTTATTCCAAATTAGTATATATTTTTGTATGTTTTGTATCTCTTGAAAAGAATGTTTTCAATCCGTTACATTTTAAGTGTTATTTTTCTGTCATATATAAAGATAATCACATTTTAACATAGAATTCTTGATGAATATCTCCTTATCCTCAGTGTCTCCTCCAAATGCTTTACAATTGATGACATTTTAAGTTTTAGGTAAAGTGAAAAACCCATGGACTTTAGCATGAAAGATATCTACCTTTCAATCTTGTTTTGACCATTTCTCCTTATGCAAATTTGGTATGTCTAGCATACAGTAGGAAGAAAAATATTAGTTCCTAATTTCTCATCCTGTTCCTCGTAGAACAATGACTTGGGAATTTCATTCATTAATTACATGAACTAGAAAAAATAATTATGTATAAACATATACACATATGGGCTTTACTCATTAATTGTGCAAACATTCACTGACTAAGCACAAACTATCAGGCGCAGTGCTAGGCACTGAGGATGTGAAGGTGACAATATCTGCCTACTGAACTATATGGTAGTCTCAACTACATCCCAAGCCATCAGTGGGTTGACTGTTAGAAAGCAGTGGTTTCCTCTTCTGGATCTTTAGATAATGTGTCTGATCAATCTCTTTCTTTCCCCTGAGCAGGTACTCTCACGTATGACTTGCCCATTTTACCAGCTTAATAAATTGTTCTCAGCCTGAGCAAACTGAAGCAAACTACTAGGCATTCCCATTTTCATTTCTGAAGTGACTGCTCAAATCCTTATTTCATTTTATGTCGATGCCTCGCGAGCTGACTTAGGATAAATGGAAGCTACCAACTGCCAACTGTGCTGTCAGCTGTGTGGTCGGGTCAAAGGTGCTGGCTGAGCTTGCAGATTCTGATGGTTTGCCAGCAGTGAAGGTATTTGCCTTAGAGGGAAATGATGCCTTGTACATATCTCATCCCACAGTGCTGCTGAATGCGTCCATTTCAGGCAATGCCCAACTTGGAGAAAAGAAGAAGTGCAAAAAAAGATGTTTCTTTGACCTCCCCGCAAATCCATAAAACCACCTGCAGATCCACAGCCACTCTAATCTTTGCCTTGGGCACACCCCGGTGCTTTAACATTAGAGAAGAAACAGGTTTCTGTTGCCTCCGAGTGCTGGGAAGTGGCGTGACAGCTGCTTTCCATGAACACAGCACATACTCCACCCTGCAAAGAAAAACATCTCCCCGCAATCCTCTCTTATCTATTAAACTAAAGGGGGGTTTATTACACTTTTGTACATTCAATACATTTATCTAAATATTCCTCACATTGAATTATTGTCAAGAAAAGGCTGTTCTTGCATATCTATAATATATACACACACACGTTTTATATATATCTATATACACACACACACACACACACACACACACACACTTGTGATCAAGCATAACCTGAATGCTAAATTTCTGATTTTTTTGGAGAGGATAACATTTAGAAAAAAATCTGTTGACTAAACAAAAATCATTTGACACATGAGGTCAAACCTTAATTTAGCTGTAGGAATCATTGTCATATCAATGTGAAAGTAGAAATAGCACTAAAAGCATGTTCTTTTTCTCCTGAAAGATGCACCCTCTGACCCACTTTGTGACACATAGTGAGGAGTTCAGTAACTATAAATGTTACCGATGACTCTTATCCTTGGTTTAACTCTGGGTTCTTCTAAATGCTTACATAGCGTACAAATTATCTGCTGAAGGGTGGCCAAGGTTGCCAAGTGAACAGCACTGAAGACGTCAGAAGGGAGTGAAGTTTGGAAGTGAAACAGCAGCCTTTAAATAGCCCGACAACACACATCATGAGATAACTTCGGTGGGTCTCCCATCACTATGGATGGGCTATAAAGGAAAAATCCTCTGAAGTGTTTAATCCAGAAGATAACTTTTTATTCAATTACCACCAGTATAATTACTGTACTACAATTCAAGATTGTATTCTTTCTTCCTTTTTTTTGTCCACTTTGTCTTTCCTTCCTCTAGAAAACTGTCAAACATTCAGAACCTGAATGATTTCTCATTTGAATCAATTTTGATCACTGCAATTATTAAATTAGACATAATTTAGAAACTTCTAATGGAAAAATTATCAGATGTTTTGAGGATTGAAAATGTTATCAAACAATTTTAATAGCATTTTTGCTAATAAAAATTCTGAGGCACTGGACGAATTAAGATCTATTGATATGAAAGAATGCACATGTAACTAAGGAAAAGAAATTAACATTTAATTACTGCTCTAATATGTAAACCATTATGCATATTAAACTAAGCATTTTACATATTTTTTCTCATTTCCTCTTTTTTACTGCCTTACACAATATGTGTTATTGTCCCCAGTCTACAGGGCAGGAAACTGGAAATTCACAAAGATTAAATAAAGTATTCAAGTTAGAAAGGAATTGTTTTTAAGTGACAGAATCTGGATTAAAATCCAGATCTGCTGATCCCAAGGCTCCTTCTCTTTCCATTTTATCCCATAGGATTTCCACTCAGCCAAAAACTGAAGTTTAACAATTATAATTTAAATATATTTTCCCTCATTAGCACAAAAAAATGGAAAAGAAGAGTTATAATTGGTAACATTGACATCAATTTATAAAAATATTTGTTTCATGCAATAATAAAAATTGTTTTTCTCTTAATAGTAAATGATTTGAGTGAAAAAGATATCACAATTGTAAATAAAACATAGCTTAATTGACTTTAATATTGCTAGCAAAATTAAATTTGTACTAGGCTCATAGAATAAATTAAAAATGCATGCATATTTGCCACAGTTAATATAGAAATTTTTTTGTAATTTTCAATCTTTTTCGAGTATACTTGCCAAAATTGTATTTATTTAAGCTGTGTACAATGTGGTGATTTGATACAGGTATTCACTGTGAAATGACTGCCAAAGTCAAACTAATGTACATATCTAATCACCAATCAGCTCACATAATTATGATTTTTTGTGTGTGGTGAAAACACTTCAGATCAACTCTCTTAGCAAATTTTAAGTACACTATTCAGTCTTATTAACTATAGTCACCATGCTGTACCTTAGATCTCCAGAACTTATTCATCCTGCATAACTAAAACTTGTCCCTTTGTCTCCCTGTTTCCCCATTCTCCGACTACCACCATTCTACTCTGCTTCTGCACAGAAACAGGATCATTCATTTATTTGTCTGTGTTGGCTTATTTAACTTAGCATAATGTCCTCTACATTCATCCATGTTGTAGATGGCAGGATTTTCTTTTTTAAGACTGAATAATATTTCATTATAAGCACACACAGACACACACACACAGTGTCATGCATTGCTTAGGGATGGAAATACAACTGAGAAATGCACTTTTAGGTGATTTCATCATTATGTGAACATCATTAAGTGAAATTAAACAGACCTAGGTTGTAGAGCCTACGACATACCTAGGCTATATGGAATAGCCGGCCTATTGCTCCCAGACCACAGACCTATAGACCATGTTACTGTCCAGACCAGCATCACCACAGACACTTGACTAACCCAGTGTGCTATGAAGAAGTTATGATGGTTATGACACCATGAGGTGGTAGGAATTTTTCTACTACACTATAATCTTATAGGACCACAGTCATATATGCGGTCCATTGTTGGCTGAAATGTCCTTATGTGGTGCATGACAGTGTATATGCACCACATTTTCTTTATCCAGTCATTATACTTTCTCTTGATTTATTTTTGGATTCTTAGTGATCAAAAGAAAACAACAAAACAGCTCTTTTCTCTGTCCTCTGTCAACCTAGTCACTCATTTGTGATTCAACATCCCTAACTTCCAAATATATTTAGTGCTATTGATTATATTCATATCTAAAAAGTAAACACAAAATCACAGTAAGATGTAAATTTTTTTTAAAAAAAGAGCTGTTAATATGTGAGTGGTGGAAATGTATCCAAACGTCTCCCTCCCTCTCTTCCTCCCTCCCTCCACTTTTATTGGCGGTGATGTTTCTTCTCAATGAGGAAACGCTTCTGGATAGGCACACAGGTCCCCTCAGATAAGCCAGAGTCTGAGCACTGTTGAAAATGGCCCTTTGAAGAACACAAACTCAACAGAAAATCCCATCAGAAGATACTCTTTTGCTGACCCAATGGTGTGTGGCCCTTTGGTAAGTTAGAAATTGAAAGTCAATGTTATTTTTCCTTCTGCCGTGAAAATGTGCCTGGAGTAACAGGGAGAAGAAAATTTCATGTGCTAAATTCTCCTCAATTTTATTCTCTGGAATTATTTCCAAGGAATATACCTCTATGGAAAGTTTACTCTCCACAGCTGTAGTATTCAATACGGTAGCCATCAGACATAGGAGACTGCTGACTGCTTAAAATGTGGGTAGTGCAACTGTGGAACTAAGTTTATTTTACTTAACTTTAATCAATTTAAAATTTAAACTGACCTCGTGTAAAACATTTCTGTTTAACACACATATATTGATTTGGCAAGTACACTTGACCCCTAAACAGCATGAGAGTTAAGGGCACTGACAGCCCAAGCAGTCAAAACTCCAAATACAGCTTTTGACTCCCCAAATACTTAACTACTAATAGACTGCTGTTGACTGGAAGACTTACTGATCGTATAAACAGTCAATTAGCACATATTGTGTACATTATACACATTATATACTGTGCTCCTACAGTAAAGTCAGCCAGAGAAGAGAAAACGTTATTAAGAAAATCATAAAGAAAAGAAATATATTTACTATGCAGTGAACGGAAATGACCATATAGGTCTTTATCCTTGTCATCTTCACATTAGGTAGGCTGAGGAGGAGAGGGAGGAAGAAGAGGGGCTGGTTTGGCTGTCTCAGGAGTGGCAGAAGAGGAAGAAAATCCAGGTACAAGTGAACTTGTGCAGTTCAAAACCCTTGCTGTTCAAGGGCCAACCTTGTACATTTTATTTCTTGCTTTTTTATTGTGGCTAATAGGACATTTAAAATGATATATATAGCCTACATTATATTTGTATTGCACAATGCTATTCTAGAGAAAGTAGGATAAAGATTCTGGTGTCAGACCGAATGGGATCAATGCCCTACTCCTCTCCCTACCACCTGTTGAGCTGTGGGGAAATTTACTCAGTTTCTCTGTGCCCTGGTTTTCTCATCTGTAAATACATGTACCTACCTCATAGGGTTATGGGGATTAAATACATTCAGATTTAGGAAGTGCTTAAAATGATGCCTTACATATAGCAAGCACCATCTATACATTTCTAAATTGAGAATAAAAGCAAATTATTCCTCTCTAGAAGAGACAGAGCACAATTCTTCCAACGGATACTCAGTGAGAGCAAAATTACCACAGTTAATCTAATGATCTAAACTAAATATCTGTAACAGATGAAGAATTTGAATAGACAGTTTTTTTATTAAGTCCCCCAAAATGATGCTTATGATACTGACCAACCAAAACACACGTTCTTATGAAAGCTTAGCACTACTTTGAAATTTATTTTAAAACTCTTTACCAAAGGCAAGGCAGTATCTCCAGGAGATACTGGAGATCTGGAGATACTGTTATTGTTCCTGTGGTGTGCTCCTCTCTCTTTGAGGATTATTGAAACTGTCAGGGCACAGAACTCTGCTAAGGTATCACTTGCTGTAAATGACAGTCAATCACAAACACTTAGTAGGTAGAAATATTGGTGTGTGTCTCTTTTAGTATTATAAGCAGTTATGTCACTTAGGTAAATTAAATTATCTTTAAAAAGTCAGATAAAATTGTGATTCTTCTGTCAATATATTTATTAAAATACACATAAAAGCTTAGTCAAAAAATAAAGTATAAATAACACATATTATTTTACAATTTTTTGTAGACAGAGGAAAATAGATAAATGTCACTCATAAAAACACACACTCCTTTCAGATCCTTTTTCGCAGTTAAACTAGACATTTTATGTATTGATTTAGGACCATAAATCAGAATTAATATCTTTAATTGATTAGTCAGACACATTGAATACCTGCTACATGACTCTGCAAAATGAGACATAGTCCCTGTATTCAAAACTCTTAAATCTTTTGTAGATTTAAGTAAAATTAAGGCAAAAGTCAGCAATTTTAGGTGGGAACTGAACAATGAGATCACTTGGACTCGGGAAGGGGAACATCACACACTGGGGCCTATCATGGGGAGGGGGGAGGGGGGAGGGGGGAGGGGGGAGGGATTGCATTGGGAGTTATACCTGATATAAATGATGAATTGATGGGTGCTGATGAGTTGATGGGTGTAGCACACCAACATGGCACAAGTATACATATGTAACAAACCTGCACGTTATGCACATGTACCCTAGAATTTAAAGTATAATAAATAAATAAATTTTTTAAAAAGTCAGCAATTTATTATTGCAGGGATTTTTTGCCAAACAGAAGGAACGTAAGGTCCATTTTGAGTAGTCTACCATTTTAAATATATTCACATTTTTTGCATTTCATTTCTTTGGGCAAGAGTTGAAAAACGTAATTTCTAATTTGAGAGAGTAGTTCTTTCCATGTTTCATCTAGCTGTCTTTGTTTAGTGTGGCTATAGGTAAATAACCGTGGTCAGTGTTCTATAAAATACTCTTATGTTTCCTAAGAGGATAAACACACACACACAAACACACACATGCACATACACACACATGCACATGAACAATCACACAGATCCTCTGGAAAGTGAAGACAACCCCCTACCACCATCACCACCAATAAAGCTAGGAAAATCCAAAAAGTCATGTGTTGAGCAAAATTAGGAATACATTGTGCTTGTCATGCTACTTTCAGAGTGTAGCACTACCCTCACCTCCCCCTCGTCTGTGAAACACATCTGTGATTTCTTTACTAACCATTTTCCAGCCTCTTTCATAAAATAACGGTTGTGTTCTGGTGTTTTTCATTTTGAATACTTAGAGTGTGTCTCCCATCTCATCCACTGCCACATTGTTAAATCTGAAGTAGAAAGAGAGAGTGATCACTTCGGTGACACCAGTTGGCAGCAGAAAATGCGTTGTTTTCAATTACTGTGTATTAAAGCTCAGCCAACAGGAAGGCAACCTCTTAGGATGATGTGCTTAGAGAAAGAACCACCACAAATGTAGCTTGAAAATGACGACTCCAACATTAAGCCTTATGAAGTGATTCTCAAAGGCGACATTAGCTAAGTCTGCAAGGCTCTTCACGTGGTTTTGCCCAGTCACATAAAGGAAAATTATTTGCCCTCTAGACCAAATGACACAGGCAGACACAGCCTGTATCCCCATGGAGTGGTGTTTGACAAAAGAAGTTCATTTGCCTAGCCTTTTGCTCCAAAAGGTTGTCTGCTCCCTGCAATAGTAAAAGTTAACACAATACAGAAGTCTTGCAAATATAAAGGATTTGCGATTAACACTCTACATCAATTCTGATTTTCCATATTTTTTTAGTAGGACCAGGTTTGCTAATAAATTGCCAGCTGTTAAAATCACTAAGCCTATTTTCATCACAACCACCACATAACAGGACCCCTGCAAATACCTGAGGCCTGCTTTTCTCTCCTTATACACTTTTATATTGTTTTAGATGAAACATACCCTCCGCCAGCGTTTCTGGGGCTTCGTCGTTAATGACTTAAGATACAGTTACAAGGTTTGGGTGGTAAGTTGGCAGACCTTCAGGCAGCGTGGCATCTGAGCTGATCTTTTGCCCTTCTAAGGCTTGGGGTTATTTCAAAAGAGAAAAAAACAGAGCAATAGTCAAAAGACTGGAAAGCCCCCTCAACCCCGCGCCAAAAAAAAAAAAAAAAAACTTTAACCAATCACTGCCTTGCCAAAAAATAGAGATTTTCAAAATGATGCTTCATCAGAAGGCAGAGTGAAAAAAGCGACACAAGAGTAATTAATTAGATAAAATAACTGAAGAATAATAAAAGTAATTCCCTCTTGATCAAATTATGTACAACTTTGTTAAAATTAAGGAAGATGTAAAGTTTAGATTTTAAATTACGATCAATAATATCTACCCCTTAATAAGAATCACAGATTTTCTGTCTTCCCTTCTTCTCACCAACCCCCTCCAAGAAAAAGTAAACAATTTATTAGAGGAGGTTTGTAAAAAATAATATTATATAAAGATTTTGACTATTTGGAGGAGATTTAGTGAAAATCACGTGCTAACAGGTCTAACTTCTCAATAGCAATGAGCTTGGCCCCTGAGAAAACATTGTTTTCATCACGCCACCGCTGAGTTATAATGCTGGTTTTGACAAGCTGCGTTCCTGGTAAAATGTTATTGTTGGCAAGTGCAGACTGCAGGAGACAGCTTTGGGAGGCTCCCTCCTGAGTAGAGATGTGCAAATTGACTACTGCACCTGTGGGAGACTCAGGTACCTCTGACCCAGATTCGCTCCGTTTTCTAGCACCCTGTCCCTTTGTTCTCTAATGAGAGCCAAATGTTCCCTTTCTCCAGTCCCTCCGGCCCTGTAATGTGATGCCCGAGTCAGCCTCACATGGGCCCCCTCACCCTTCCCCAGTCCCTGGCCCTGTTGCTACCATTGCTCTGAAATTGAAAAGGGGTTTAAAAGCCTGCAGTTCTCCCGGGTGACATGCTAACCCTCTTTGCTCCTGGCACACTGATACAGCTCTGCCCTTCTGACTTTTTTTTCACAGTGATCCAGAGGGCTAGCAGGTCAGTTATGAAAGCCACACTTTTTTTGTTTTGTTTTGGTGGGAGAGTCCTCATACTTTTCAGCAGGAGAGATTCCTCTCTCTGCCAAATGCAAAGTCCAGTGAATTTTATTATGCTATATAGGACTCAGAGCAGGAAATGTCTATGCCTAACCTAAATCATAGATGCTGCAGTTGAAATCCATGTTTTTCTGGCTGTTTCCTCCCCCAACCCCAGCTCAGAAAAGACATGGGGAACAAAGTGAAGTCCTTGCATTCTGCCAAAGCAGCTGTGCTGTGCTTCAACTTGCATCTGAAAATGTCAGTATGTGGCCTGGTTTGATTTAGAAAGTTCATCCTTTACCTAAGCCTGTCTGACCAGAAGCCAGTGCCCACACAGAGCTCAGTCAACCACACTTCTGCTCAAACAGGAATCTGCCCCCAAATCAAAGCAAGTCTTGGGAATGTTTCAGAAAAGAGTGTAAAGAGGCATTAGAGGACCCTTGTTAGAAATTCCTAATACTGTCCCTCTTACCCTCAACTAGCCTTCAGTCTGACTGAATACAATTGACCTAGAACATTCAAGAAGGCCTTTCCTTCTGTCACTTTGGTCTCAAATTCGTTAAATCAGGCGTTGCGTTTCTAGGCCTCCCCATCTTCCATTTCTGTGGACCCCCATATAAATTATATTGTTGCTGTAATGTCACATGTTTTTCGGAGATCACCTTTCTGCCAGGGCAGATTTAGACTAGAGTTGAAGAAGCCAATGTAGCTTTAGTATTCCAGGCAAAAAGTGTTAAGGCGGTGAGAGTAAAGGGGAAGAGTCAAATTCAAGAGCTATTTGGAAAAGGAGATTTGTAATCTAGCTATTTATTTAAACAGTAGGCATTTGTGCTAAGCACTTTACACGCATTATCTAATTCAATAATATAAATACTATTGTTGACCTGTTTTGTAGATGAGGGAATTGAAGTGTAGAGAAAAAGGAAGTAACTTCCCTGCTAATGTGTCACTGAACTAGAATTTGCATCTAAGTCCGTCTGATTCCAAAGTTCAGGTTCTTAATGGAAATGCTAAACAGGACTTGGTGATTGATTAGAAGCTGGAAAATAGGCCTGGGGATCAGAGTGATGATGCTATATTGAGCCTAGAAATACAAATCAAGATTTACAATAATACACAGCTTGATCTGAAAGAGATTTTAGCAATACAGACCAGCTTCCCCATTCAATAGATGAGGAACCTGAGGGTCAGAGGTGGCCTAATCCATGCAGGTTCATACAGTGTAGTATTGGCAGAGCTCAAGCTGGAAGGCAGCTTCTCCAAGTCCCAGGCTGTGTTTTTCAGTTCATCAGTTTATTTGGCTAGTTCTTTTTTTTTTTTTTTTTTTTTTTTGAGACGGAGTCTCTTTCTGTTGCCCTGGCTGGAGTGCAGTGGCCAGATCTCAGCTCAATGCAAGCTCCGCCTCCCAGGTTCCCGCCATTCTCCTGCCTCAGCCTCCCGAGTAGCTGGGACTACAGGCGCCCGCCACCTCGCCCGGCTAGTTTTTTTTTTTTTGTATTTTTAGTAGAGACGGGGTTTCACCGTGTTAGCCAGGATGGTCTCGATCTCCTGACCTCGTGATCCGCCCATCTCGGCCTCCCAAAGTGCTGGGATTACAGGCTTGAGCCACCGCGCCCGGCCTGGCTAGTTCTTTTGAGCATCTCGATTTTCAGTGCATATACGATCTGTTAATTTCAAAAGTTTTGACTAAAAGCAGAACATTTTATCCACAAACAAGACTGTTCCAGCACAGGAATGTCTATACCTGCTGGAGGTAGGTACCACTGATCAATGCATCTCTGCTTCCATGTCATTTTCAAGTGCCAGCTATAGGGCCAGAAGGAAGGGAATATTACAGTATTAGGCATTGAGTTCCCTGAACCAAATGAACCAGCCAGCTGGCCTGCTTAGAAAATTTTGTTCAGAATCTCAAAAAATTAGGCAAAACAAAAAGAAGTTTAAAAATCTGCTGTTCTGCTTTCCGATGTAAGTTTTGGGTATCGTTCTCTACATACATGTTAAATATTCTGCATGCCATTCGAGGGTCAGTGCATTATCTCTTGGTCTGTATTTTCCTGTCTCATATGAGACAAATTAGCTAACCATTCCCCTCTTCTAATGAAAGCAGCCCAGCCAACCTTAGAGATGGGGGTCTTACTATGATGCTTAGGCTAGGCTCGAACTCCCGGCCTTGAGTAATCCACCCACCTTGGCATTCCAAAGTACTGGTATTAGAGGCATGAGCCACTATGCCTGGCCCCAACTTTCTAATTGAAGAAGAATTAACAACATTTGTATGCATTTGTTGTGGATAAACATTAACTTACATAGCCCGTGTTTGGGTGTCATGTTCTACGTGAGGTGCTTTACATGTATATGTTTATTTAATTCTCACCAGTATCATTATAGTTACCTTTTAGATAAGAAAATGAAGATAAGAACATGTAAGAAAATGTTTTTGGTTTAAGGTTACACGGTTAATAACTAAAACATTTGGATGTCTGTTTAAGCAGCTTCTTCCAAAGCTCCCAATCTCTCCACCCCAACATGCCACCTTCCATGTGCAGTTGTTCAAAGGCACCTTGTGGCTTATGGTGCAAAGTCCAAACTGCCGAGGAAGACACACAACTCTCTCCTGTTTCTTCTCTCTCTACCTCATTGGGAAACAAACATCTTATATATGACTACAGGGCCTCTTTGCAGTTTCCCTCAACTTCCAAGCAATTTCAATTTCAGATGATCTGGTCATTGATCTCATTTCCCCTCTTTTTGGAAATCTCTCTCCTCACCAAACTGACAGCTGCTTTACAGAAACAGGCTGTTTTGCCTACAGAAGATACTGGATTTTCCTCCACTGTGTCATTTTTCATGGTTTTAGAGTCACTGGAAAACTAGGTGATTGTGAGTGGAAAATTTTTTCCATGTATACTCAAAAAAAAAAAAAAAAAAAGCATTTGGAATAGAGAGAGCACTTGGGTTTGTGGCCACTTAGCCCTGCTTCTCCATGTGTGCCACCGTCTATGACTATAACTAAGACATTCTTCCCAGAAGGACACAGAGGGAAAATCACTGCTGCCAAACAAACTCCATCCACTGAGATGGCAGGAACTGGTTCTGCACTTTGTTCCCACCAAAGCCAAAAGAAGGGACCCAAGGCACATATTCCTGACCTGGGAGGAAAACTTAAGTCCACTCTCAGCAGGATGAATATCACGCCATCCATACTGTCTTGTCTTCAGGAGTGTGCAAGAAGGCTTTTCAGGCTGAAGAAGAATGCATCTTGTCCCAAGTAGTAGCACATATGTGAGAAAATAAAAAGAAATGTCCCGAAACTGAGAGCTCAAGAGATAATGATGCTAGAGACTTGTAAAAATTATTAATAGAAGTGAATAACACAAAACCTCAAACACAACCGTGGAACTATGCCCAAGGAGAACCATGCTTGTGGCCAGAGATTATACTTTATCATCTCGCCCTTCTCTCCAGCCTGGAGAGACTTTCAATCGTTACCTTCATCTTCATTTTAACTCCAAGAATAATAACATGGGCTTCCACCTCATGTCCTCAAGGAGGCATAGCAGCTTGTAGCAGGTGGAGATATGAACAATGTCCTTTTCGCAGGCATGATCTGGCCCCGATACATAGATATTCACTTACTTTATAAAATACAACCCGTAAAAACATTCAAAACACTGTGCAGCTTTTCAGGATCGCAGATACCACTGTGGGACTAAATCTTATTATATATCATTACTGAATAGTCTCATGTGAAGATATTTTCGGAAAATTCAATTACATATCAATTGACCTCCATGAACTAGCTATAAAAGGAGGCCTGCTGAGAATAATTTTGCAGGAGGAGGTACCTTTTTGATATGTGGACTATGACCCCTACTTTATTTGTTTTATATGTTCTGTTTTTACTCATAGCTTTCTTTGTTCACAGTGAAGACTTTCTGTTCCAAATAGACTGAAGAGCTAAGATGCTCATACAACTTCCAGAGTTCCAAATTGCCTCCTTTTAAGAGGTCTCTCCTGTTTCTTCTAGATGGCATAGAAAGGAAAGTGAAATTTGGAATAAATGTACTCGCTAATGTATCAAGTATAAAAATGTACAAAGGGAACATTTAAACCCAGAGGGCAAGTGAAGAAATCAGAAACTGGAAGGCAAAGGCAGGGGAAATTTGAGGAACTCAAGTTTCATGGGGATATTAGAAGAAAGAGTATATATATACAGACACTAGTGCCAAGGCACGACATAAAGTAAATATTATAAAGTTCAACAAAGACCTTCAACTATCAAACAACATATGGAATTTCCTTTAAAGTCTACTGGAATTTTCACCAAAAGCAGATCGATAGACATAAACACCAGTTTATCAGAGATGGCACAAGTCTAGTGATTCACGTCTATTTATCAATTCAACAAATGTCATCTATACTGTGCTAAGCCAAATGAAAGGCTGATAAAAAAGACCCTCTTCCCAAAGAATCACATTCCAGTAGCCAAAACAAACACTGCAACAAACAATAAGGCAGTTACAGAGGAAGGAGTATACAACAGAAATCAAAGCGTATACAAAACACAGTGAGGCACAGAGGGAGTGGTTAATTGTTTGGAGGATGATCAGAGAAATCTTCCCAAAGGAGGTGATATGTAAGCTAATCTTGATGGATGAGTAGGAGGACCAACATTTCAAAATGACAGCAAAGATATCACATACTATGGCGAAACCCACTGATGGGGAGCAGTTTCATGTACAAAAACAGAAGGAGCCATTCAGTTACGTTGAACAAGTTTTTCCAGCATTTACCTCTACCCTTAGCACTATGTTGTGCTTCTGTGGATATTAAGAAAAATAAAAGACATAAAAGACAGATTTGTAATCATAAGTAGGAAAACAACACTTACATTCATAAACTAATAAGAAAAAAGAAAAACAATTCAATCAAGTGCCAAAATTTGTGTATAGACACTAAGTACTGTAGCGGTCAAATTTTGCAATATTATTATTTACTAGGCAAGACAGTGGAAGGTCTATGTTTAAGAAATATGATGGGTGAGAAACTGGTAATCATAGCCCATCTAATTAATACTTGTTCCAGGTAAGACATCTGAATCAATCGTTGGAAATTAAATGCTTGATTGTTTAGAGAAAAATTGGCAATGGAGTAAACCTTACCACAAGGTTATTTGCCAAACAGAACTTAGCATTCCTTCTTTTAACCTCTAATGGAATGGGTTGTGAAGTGTCTTTTGCTTTTTCCCATGATCTAGCTGAATTTTGAGAAAGATTTTGAGATCGCATGGTCAGCTTCTTGTTGAACCTGACTGAATACTTAAGCAATTGTTGAGGTTGAGAATTAGATATCAGATGGTAAATTAAGACTAGGATTTCATTAAAACATAGCTTCCATGTATGAGGCTATTTCTCTGACTCTTTGAGCAGGGGGTAGGCCTTGTCAAGCCATGAAACTCTCTTGGAATAAGTTACAACAAAGCTGCAAGTTAGCAGAGACCAGGGACATATAACTGGCCATCTGTAGTCCATGGAACACCAGGAGGGAAATGTAGGTAATGGAGAGAAAAATAAAAGAGGTTATTTACAGCATAGCCAACAGACTGCTGCATAATTGCATAATAAACAAGCACTCCACCTGTAGTTCTATAAATACAAGAAATATCTTCAAATCTGGCAGACTCTCCGCTTAATGGACTGATTCTAATAAATAAATGTCTCTAATTAATTTTCTAAAATGCATATACAAATTATTAGTTTCTAAATAAAGTTTATTCAGCATGTAACGATGTCAAAGCAGTTCCTTAGCAAAATGGAGTGGAGGATAATGACAGAGTCTTTGATGGTATACAGGTGCATAACCACTACTTAGTGCCATAAAAGACATAGAGAAGTGTGTGGTGCCAAACACAGCTGGTTATGAATACTTCATCCTTTTAAAATAATATGTCCAAAGCATAGGCTTTACCCCCAAGGAGATCTGAACACATTAGCCCAGTGCACGCATTCAGAATTCTGTGTATTTTAATCTTCTAATTCTGCTTCTCTCAAATTGATCCAAGCTGTGGTCCTCTGTGTCTCTGCCTCAAGGAAGGAAGGAAGGAAGGAGGGAGGGAGGGAGGGACAGAGGGAAGGAAGGAAGGAAGAAGGAAGGAAGGAAGAAGGAAGGAAGGGAGGGAGGGAGGGAGGGGGGAGGGAGGGAAAGAAGAAGGAAGGAAGGGAGGGAGGGAGGGAGGGCAGAAGGAGGGAGGGAAGGAAGGAAGGCGAGAAGGAAGGGAGGGAGGGAGAGAGGAAGGAAAGAAGTAAGGGAGGGAGGGCGGAAGGAGGGAGGGAAGGAAGGAAGGAAGGCGAGAAGGAAGGAAGGAAAGGAGGGAGGGAAGAACCTTAATGACAGACAGATGAGAGAGAAATAGTTTATGGAGGTGTCTATGATTTACTTACCTGGATACAAAAACAGTCATGTGTCACTTAACAGTGGGTACACATTCTGAGAAAGGTCACTGGGAGATTTCGTCATTGTGCGATCATCAGAGTATACTTTTCTTACACAAACCTAGATGGCGTGGCCTATGATACATCTAAGCTCTATGGTACAGCCTATGGCTCCGAAGCCTACAAGCCCATACAGGATGTTGCTGTACTGAATACTGTAGGCAACTATAATATAATGGTAAGTATTTTTGTAGCTAAACATAGCTAAACATAGAAAAGATGCAGCAAAAATATGATATAAAAGATAAAGAAGGGTTACACCTGTGTAGGAAACTTACCATGAATGGAACTTGCAGGACTGGAAGTTGCTCTGGGTGAGTAAATAAGTAATAAGTGAATGTGAGGGCCTAAAACATCAATGTATATTACTGTGGAGTTTATAAACACAATACATTTAGACTACACTAAATTTGCTTTTTATATTTTAATGATAAATTAACCTTAGCTTACTGTAACTTTTTTACTTTATGAACTTTCTAATTTTTTAAACTTTTTGACATTTTCATGATAACACTATGCTTAAAACACAAACAATTTGTACAGTTGTACAAAAATGTCCCAAGTTATCTAGTCCTACACAGGGTCAGGATCAACAACATTGTGGTCTTCCATCTCCACCTTTTGTCCTACTGGAAGGTCTTCAGGGGCAATAACACACATGGAGTTGTCCTCTTCTATGATAACGATGCCTTCTTCTATAAGACCTCCTCAAGCACCTGTCTGGGGCTCATCTGCAGGAAATGTTACACTTTTCAGAAATACGTCCATGATGCTTTGCTTGTTTTTTTTTCCATCATAGTTTTGCATGAGTAATATGTTGTCCTACAACATTATGACAGCTATGATGTCACTAGGCAATAGAAAATTTTCAGCTCCATTATAGTCTTATGGGACGACCTTTATATATGTCATTTGTTTTTTACCTAAATGTCTTTATGCAGTACATGACTGCATATTTCTAGCTTTCTATCTGACAAATATTAGACTAGAACTAATATACCATCCTTATCCTTTATTCCTAAACAGAAGATAAACTCAGAAATGAGCTTAGTCAAGATGTATGCTTATCTACTTCAGATCTCTCAATGGCCACATTGACTGTTACCAGTCTCTTTCTTCAAACATACAAGGACCAAATCTGAGATTTTGTTGCTTTAAACCCTCTTGATACTCCTTAGGTACTTTCAATGCAGCTTGTCATTTAGACCACAAAGAAAATTAGAATAACATATGGCAGACCACATAGGCTTGAGTAGCCATTACAGTCAATCTTGCTGATTTCCATGTACTTCAAAACCATGGAGATTTTCATTCTCACTTTCTTTTTCTCCCTTTACAAATTGGCATTTACCAAAATAAAGAAGGAAATGAAATTATATAAACCACTTTTATGAAATATTGTTGGTCTGGCTTACATTCCCAGTAAACTGTATGTATATTCATTTTTATGGCTTAAAATATTATGATTATACCTCACGTTTTTAAGCTAAAGGAGATTTTAAAAATAGGCAAAACCAAAGGAAAAGAAGAAAATATTGGTGTTATGAATGAACCTTCAATACCACGGGCTTTTCAGTGTGTCTGTTCTCAGGGGCTGAAAATCAGATACCCAATCTCACACAGAGGCTGTGGGATGTCATTGGGTTGTGGAAAGGATACAAATCCTTCCAGTCTCTGGCCTTCCCAGGGTTTGTGGGTTTCAATAAAACCCTTATAACTATTTGGACTTGGGTTTTGTGGTTAATATATGATAAAGGGGTTATTACAATGTGATCCTTGAGCATTTAGGTCAGCTGTGGCCATCAATCAAGGGACACCTCTTTTTTGGCAGTACACACTTCCATAAAAAAATTCTCTGGCAGATCCAAGTTAGCTAGTAATGACAGAGTAACCTCTATGTGAAGTAACATACTTGATAAATTTTGCATGTGCTATTGACTGACAGAAGCTCTGGTGTTCTGGTAAGTGGTATACACAAGCCTCAAAGAGCATGAAAACCTCCTTTCTTTTCTAACTAAAGTTGGTTAAATTAAATACGTAATATTCATGAAAGTTAAAATAGACAATTTAGAAGGAAGTTTACATTTTGGTGCCTATTCTTAGTTCTTTTTCTTTATTCTATTAAAAATGATCTCCCTAAAACGTCTTTTTTATTAAGCTAATTCATATTTCTGAATGATTCAATTCAATTTAACAAAAATGTCCTAAACTCCTAATGTATGCATACTTGACATGGTGCCAGTGTCATGTGAAGGATAAAAGATAAACAAGAGACTGGATGCTACCCCACAAAATCTTACATCTCATCCACATTCAACTAGATGGTTATTTGCATCTTTCAGGATCAAGTTCAAAGAGAGGTCAAGGTTGGTAGGGTCACTCCTTTAATTTGATTCTAGGTTTATCTTAGCTTGTTTGTGTTTCCCACTACACAGATACTGGCATACTGGGATTGTGCTTCTCCACCTTGTGAAAAAAAAAAAAAAGACCATCTATGGAACAGCTAGATTGCAACTAGATCACCCTAACATCTGTCTTTCTCAGCTGTTTCAAGTAAGGCAATGATAATTCTGATATTGAACAAGGATCGGAGAATCTATTATCACCTACAGTGGTCTGTTATGCCAGTTCTGTTCCTGGAAAAATGGGGAGAAAAACATATCTAATTTAAACAAAAATTCTCATAGCTTAAGAAAAATTTAAAGAGATAAGACTAAACAACCACTGAGTTTAGCTTGTGAATTAACTCAATGATTCTTCTGTTTATAACAGAACCTGTTAAGAGAAATTTCAACTCTGAGGTGTGGATCGAGTGCCCACTGACTTCTATGTGATGCCTATGCATACATCAGGATGGGGTTTAGATGATTCAATTCCAATTTGGCTTTTCTAAGAATATACTTCAGAAGAAGTGACATGGATTCTATGTATGGAAATGACTATACTCGGCAACACTATTATACGTGATATACAATGTGAGACATATATGTAATTTTTCATTTTCTAGTAGTCATATTGCAAGAAAGCAAAAAAGGAAAAGGAATTTGTTTTAACAATATATTTTATTTAATTAAATGTATACAAATGTTATTTCAAAATATAATTAATAATCAAAAATGATGAGATATTTTATGTTCCTTTTTTCATACTAACTCTTTGAAATCCAGTATGTATCTTCAACTTAGCGCACATACCTCAATTCAAACAGGCCGAATTTTAGGTACTCACTAGTCACATATGGCTAGTGGCTGTCTTATTAGTCAGCGCAGATCTACAGAATTCTTAACACAGCAAGGGGTGCTATTATTAAACCAAACAAGACTGTTAGTGTTGACCTTCTGGGCTGGAGGATCAAATGAAAAATTTTGTATCATTTAAATAAGCTCCAAACAGCAAAAACAGTAAAAACCTCATTTTTTGAGATAACAGAAAAGATAACCCAATTTATGTCTTATACTATAATCCGAGCAAAAACTCCCATTAAACTTAACAAGAAATTAAATAATTTTCAACAGCATTTTCCTACCAATTACCTAATAGTCTAATACGATTTTATCATAAAAGTATTTTTGATTCCAGATATTTGCCACTGGACAAAACCAAAATCCGTTCCCACCAAACAGTTCTCTGGGTGAAATGCAGTCACTTTCTATCAATCCAAATGAATATGTTCATAAAGAAAATAGGGAGATTTAAACTAACATTTATATTATAGTGGTAGAGTGAAACTGCTCATCAGCAATAACAACAGTTTCTAGTGTAGTTTGGCAGAAGGAGAGCATGCAATGGACTTCTAAAGATCAAAACCAACCAGATCTATAATCGTGTGTTCAAACATTCTCATTTCAAAAAGATAGAGTTTATTTGTTTCTGAAACAGCTCATTTGGTATTCACATAAGTATGTCCTTAACTTCTCTTCTAACACAAGTATGAATTCCTCAAAGACCACAAGAGCCAAGTTTATACTTAACTATAGTGGAAAGGTTGTCAAAATTGTATTTTTCTATTACTGAACTTTTATTTTTGTTTGTTTAAAAGATTTTACATTTTGTTTAAAAAAATGTAAAATGATTGTACAGGCAATCCAATTGTAATTGTGCATCCACCCTTTATATAAACTGTTTTTTTTTTTTTTTTCTGTTTTCTTTTTTTTTTTTTTTTTTTTTTGAGGCAGAGTCTCACTCTGTTGCCCAGGCTGGAGTACAGTGGCACGATCTCGGCTCACTGCAACCTCTGTCTCCCAGGTTCAAGTGATTCTCCTGCCTCAGCCTCCTGAGTAGCTGGAATTACTGGTGCACACCGCCACATCTGGCTAATTTTTGTGTTTTTAGTAGAGACAGGGTTTCACCATGCTGGCCAGGCTGGTCTCAAACTCCTGACCTCTGATGATCCACCCGCCTCATCCTCCCAAAGTGCTGGGATTACAGGCGTGAGCCACCGCATCCGGCCTATATAAACTGTTGATAAAGACTTTTTAGGAAAAATAAAAGCTCTTCCAAAACAATTTTAAATTTCTCATCGTGATGTTCATGTTTTAGGATACTTTCTTCTCTCGTGTTGCGTGATTTTGATGACAAATGTTGAGTAATCATGGGAAGGGAGGTGGTGGGGTAGTGATGGACTTCAGTTCAGAAAGCCAAAGACCAGTGTCAAGGACTGTCCCTGGGCTGCCACTGACTGCCTGCAGGATCAAAATTGCATTGCAAGTTTCTGGGTCTCAATTTCCTCATCTATAAAATTTGAGAATCAAAATAAATCGACCACCATAAATAAATAATAAATCAATAAACTTCAAGATTTCTTGTATTATGTGAATTATTAGTGAAAATATGATAAAATTTCAAAATCTTAGTCACTCATTCAAAACCAAGGAAGCTTTGACTTTTCAAAGGACTTAACTAACCCATGTCTAGTTTTCACTGTAGAAATAAATCAGCTCCCTAGACAAAGGCTACAAAGTTGGATTCTGCCACTTCCATTAAGCCCCTAGTGAATTAAATTTTGACTCAGTATCACCTCTTCCAAAGCTAACACACAAAGAGGAAGACCCCCAACGTTGATTATTTAAGTGTAAAATTGTTGTGTATGGACAAATGAGTTAAATATGTTCATTCCATCATCTTACATAGATATAAGGAAAGTCATGAATGCTATTGGTGAACACATATTTTGGCTACACCCTTTCAGGAAATTTAAAAAAAAAATCATTTAGTTAATGTGATCTGAAAGAATGAATTTGTCTCCATAAATTGAGTACTATACTCCTTGTGAAAATATAAAATTGTGTCATATTGTGAGGATCAGAAAGACCCTTAGTCTTTTCATTGTGTTTACTGTGTGTTAAATTTGAGAAAAGATCCAAAGATTAAGTTCAATACATTTCCTGTGTATATTCATGAAGAAATCTACATTTTTCTATGGCCTGAGTTGTTCACTGTGAATAGTCATTTTGTTTCTAATGTTCTAAAAACAAGTAGTCATCAACTCCAAAAAACTACAGATATAAGTAAATAGATAAACAGGCAGATAGATGATAGGGTGTATGTACAAACACATACACACGTAACATCTTTAACTTCCTTGCAAGATTTTGGCTTTGACTATAATTTCATAGACGTAAAACTTAATGAAAAACTGGCCTAATGACCAGGTTAAAATGAAACAGAAGAATCAAGGGTCCCTTGCTCTATCTTCTAATGGAAAGCACTACTTTTAATTACCATTTGTTTACAAACAATGGTTTATGTAAAATCCAATCCTTTGTTTGTATATGAAATGTCTAGTTTGTTTAGTTGACATATGTATTCATTCACTCTCCTTTCCCATTTATTCTCATGTGATGATTTTTACATTGTAATTAGTATTTTTAATTATATGATAATGGCACTGGCTCTAAAAATAAATCCTTACTTTGTATCATGGCATGACTGGATATATAGCCATGCATTTTTATGTCTGTGATTAATCAATTTTCTATTTTTTATTTTCAATAAAAATTTTAAATTCAAGTGAATGTGTTCTACTTGGCAACATAACCACTTTACAATATAAATTGTATACATGTATAATATATGTATAGACATATTTGTAAACCATTCTTTCCAATCTTTTATTATAAAACTATTGTAGGAATATAATTTTAAACAACATGAGCCATTAAACAAACCAAAAATAATGAAAAATCAAAATATGCACACTGTACAAAAACACAGTCTCATAGATTTTGCCTTATATAAACTTCACTGTGCCTATGTGGGTTTTAACATATTTCCATGGCTTTAAATAGGAAAACATCTTAAAGCTCAGCCCATGGGAAACCCAAGCTTGATTAGTTTTCCCTTTTACTACAGTCTGCAGAGTGTAAAACACAGCACATCAGAATTGAATTTGTCATCTCCAGACCTCACAGGAATTTTAGGAACTAAATAGTTAGGAAGCCATCCTGGTACTTCTCTTTGCTTTAATCAAAGTCGAAGTTTCAATTTAAACATTCAGGAAATCTCCCTTATTTAAAGCAATCAACTCGTTGCTGACAGGGTCTGGCCTTACTGTGTTTAATTTTTTGGCATCAAGAAAAACTTGATTGGTCACAGCCAGTGCATGAGGGGTCCTTCACTTCCCTCAAAGAAGAGAAGGATTCCAGATCTTTGCTGCATTGAGCTTGAGACATTGGGGCATTTCAAATCAGCAATATCTAAATTGGAAAATAGAGCAAATGAGGGGTCTCAGAATCAAACAACTGTCCTATCAGCAAGTGGTTCAGCTATGAAAGAATATTTTGAGACAAAATTGGTCATGCTTCTTTATTCCTCCATTGATTTCTCTCGATTTTGTCATGCTTTTTGGAATATGTGGCAAGTCACCAACCTGCACTTTAATTTCAAGATTTCAATTTACTCTAGATCAAGTAGAAAACAGATTTAGTGAGGCATAGATGGAGAAGGGGGGTTGTGGCACATTTAAAAGCTAGGCACCAGCATCTCTCAGGAAAATGGCTTTAAGGAACACTCGCACATGATACAGATCTAGAGGCAGATAGAAATGTAGGGGTTGAGATGGAGACAAACAGACATACCCTACTACACTTAAGAAATCTGCTGGGAAAAGATTGCTAACAAATAAAACTATTCCAATTACCCTAAGATTGAAGAGCACCAATTAGAGGTCTGAAAAATAAATCATGCAGTCAAGAATTTGGAATAGTTGCATCTATTCTCAGAGTTCTCAGTGGCTCATCTCCTTACACTGAGCTCGCAAAGATGGGAAAAAATGATGGACAGGCTCTTTAGTTTGGTTACTCCGTGGAGATACAGCCAAAGCATTGCTAAAAATCCTCTACACTAGATTCAACTCTGATCCTTTGCAATCCGCCAAAGCGTTAGTTCTCCAATAATCTTTCTTTCTGAATAAAAAGCTTAGCGATTTGATGAATTATATAATGAATTTACTATTTCTTATGAGCAGATTATCTAGAAGGTACTATATTAAAATATGTTGAACTTTTAAGATGGCAAATTTTGAAGTAAAAATTAAATAGTGAAAATATTTCATGTTGGAAAATGTTTCAAAATGCACAATATCTTAGGGTGTTTCTCAAGTTCATTTCTACACAGGACTCTGTTATTTCCCAGAATATTTCTTTGGCCTATGCATTAATGTTAGGATTGGCATAACAAAGTACCATACTGTGTGGCTTAAGCAACAGAAATTTATTTTCTCCCTGTTCAGGAGGCCAGAAGTACCAGATCAAGGCCTGGTAAAGCACTTTTACTGGCTTGCAGGCCACTTCTGGCTATGTTGTCACATGGCCTTTCCTCTGTGCACAGGGTCTACCAGTGGGTGGGGGAGATTTCTCTCTTTATAAGGACATTAATCTTATCATCAGGGTTCCACACTCATGACCTCATTTAAACTTAATTACCTCTTATAGGCCCTATCTCCAAATACAGCCACACTGAGGATTAAGGCTTCAACATGTGAATCTGAGGGAGGGCACAGTTCAGTCCATAGCAGCCTATTAACAAGATTTAGGACATACATGCTGTTTATCTAGTGCAAAAGAAAAATTCTCTTTCTCTCTGTGAACTCACAAATCCACATATAGCTTCTTCCTCCCAATGCACACATGTGTATTGTCAGAGATAAACGACATTCTTGGAAAGTAATATGTGCATTTGTATGTTGCAGTGCAGAAATCTGATATGTTTTCACTAGAATGTGTAAGTTTCATTGCTGCTACTGATGGAAAAATGGCCAATTTACCACCGAATTCCACTCACATTCTAGTCAAATTCAGACTCTAGAAACAAAAATGTTGGGAGATTCAGACTCTCTACAAACCAGATTATTATTTACAAAATGACCTACAATAATTGACTCAAAGATTTCATGGTTTTATGGAAATGCCTCTACTCTACCCAACAGAAAAAGAAAACTGCAGAAGTTGCTCAAACAAACTATGAGAGGTGTTACCCACCTTTTGGGTACAGTGAAATGCCTGTTACACTTTCATTTTTCAACTATGGCATACCACAGCTGAAAACCCAAGGGCAAAGAACTCACTTAACTAAGATACATCCCATACACGACAAAAATGAGACTGCCTTTCCTGAAAGGTGATGTAATAGTTAAGGCAAGTATATTGTATTACTAGGTTTTCTGTATTTTTTTTCCTAGTAACTGTCACCATTTGGATATGATAAGTGAGGACAACTATTTGATATACTGTATTTTATTTCCTAGCCATGCATCATTTGAGCCAGAGCTTCTCCCGAGTGTGGTCCGGAGATCCCTGGGGGCCCTCTGGTTAGTCTATAATGCTTCATGAGGAGAAAGAACTTGATAGAGCAGGAATATGGAGTAGAGAGTGATCACTGCAGAAAGCAATTATAGTGATGGAAATACTTACCCACAAGAGGGGGC
Organism: Trachypithecus francoisi; assembly: GCF_009764315.1. Classification (NCBI taxonomy): domain Eukaryota; kingdom Metazoa; phylum Chordata; class Mammalia; order Primates; family Cercopithecidae; genus Trachypithecus; species Trachypithecus francoisi. The sequence goes on from NW_022681460.1 coordinate 83,987,277, forward strand.
CAAGGAGCAGAAGCCTGACGGATCTAAAGAAAAAAGATGTATCACTCAGGCATCATGGATAGAGGGAAAACATGAAACTACTAAATCCTAGGACCACTCCTCTAATCCAGGACTGTATTTTCTTCTTGTTCTCAAGCCATGGGGCCTCAACTTGCTCTTCTTTTCTCTAGCTGTACCCACTGTCTCCCTGGATGTTCTCCAATATCACCACCCTCACCCAGTCCTTACTGCAGAGTAGGCAAGGTCCTCTGATCATTCCTCTCTGAGTGTCAGCAATGACAAGATCTCTTCTGTTTCATGTAGTTTGTGGCTTACAATTAAGGGGGAAAGCAGAGAATTTTAAATAAGTAGCAAATGTAGAAATTTACAGATATCTCAGAATTCTGTTTTTTTTTTTTTTTTTTTTTTTTGAGAAGGAGTTTCACTCTGTCACCCAGGCTGGAGTACAAATGGCGCGAACGCAGCTCACTGCAACCTCCAACTCCTGGGTTCAAGCGATTCTCCTGTCTCAGCCTCCCAAGTAGCTGGGACTACAGACACATGCCACCATGCCCAGCTAATTTTTGTATTTTTATTTAAAAAATTTTTAATTTTATGTATGTATGTATGTATGTATTTATTTATTTATTTTAATTTTTTGTATTTTTAGTAGAGACAGGGCTTCCCCATGTTGGTCAGGCTGGTCTCAACCTCCCGACTTCAGGTGATCTCCCCACTGGGATTACAGGCGTGAGCGACCGCACCCAGCCATATCTCAGAATTCTTATACCCCTATGGGATGGTAACTGGATTTCAGTCCTTTACTTCTGGGGACAGGACTCTCTGCTCACCTCTTTCTCGCTATTAGATCATGAGATTCCTTACTGCAAGGCAGAAATATTTCGCTGGGGGAGTATTTGGGGTATCTCATTGGTGTGCCCATTCCACAAGTGGGTTCCTTTCATTTTTGATGTGTTGGTGATGGGCAAAACTATATTAAATGGTCTGCTTAATAATCGTGCACTAAAAAGTCCCACACAAACTATTTCTCCACACAGCATTTAAAATTTTTTTCATACTGTTCTGTTTTTAAAATGCGCGCAAAGTTAAAAACTCTTTAAACATTGAAATGGATTATATAGTGAAAAATTTATCCAACCACTTTACAACAGTCCCACAATTGGCCTTATCTCCATCCCAGTTGTTCATTGGACTATATTAGGTTGTCACTATATACAAGATCTATCATACACATACATAAACTTGTACAAAAATGACGATATGTGTTTATACATACATATCTTTTGTTTCTGCATGTAATGCAACATACTGTGCACTGTCCCAAAAGTCTTGGTGAGAATTTTAAGCTTTCATAATTTTAGAAGTATGACTTCTGTGACTGAGCACAGTGGCTCACACCTGTAATCTCAGTACTTTGGGAGGTCCAGGCAATTGTTTCACCCAAACTACTAGGTTGGAAATCATTTTGCCTTGCATTGTCAAGTGAAAAAGGTACTTTTAATGTAATACTTGTAAAATAATCCTCCTTCAGTAAAAAACAAACCCGGCTGGGCGCGGTAGCTCAAGCCTGTAATCCCAACACTTAGGGAGGCTGAGGCGGACGGATCACCTGAGGTCAGGAGTTCGAGACCAGCCTGACTAACACGGAGAAACCTCGTCTCTACTAAAAATACAAAATTAGCCCGATGTGGTGGTGCACACCTGTAATGCCAGCTACTTGGGAGACTGAAGCAGGAGAATTGCTTGAACCTGGGAGGCGGAGGTTTCCGTGAACTGAGATTGCGCCACTGCACTCCAGCCTGGGCAATAAGAGTCAAACTCCGTCTCAAAACAAAAACAAAACAAAACGTAGAAAACACTATGTATACGTGTATATACTGTGTGGATGTGTCTGAGCAACAAGGTAGAGATATATAACAGTCTTTTACTGTTAGATAACTAGGCTGGAGGGCAGAGGGGTGGAAAAGGAATAGAGAGGAGAAAGAAAGAGTTAATTTTAGTTTATTATTTCCCTTGATAACACAGACATAGAGTTCTTAAGTAATTTTTCAAAAAATCAAATAAGAGATGTGGTGCGGTGGCTCATGCCTATAATCCCAGCACTTTGGGAGCCTGAGGTGGGAGGATCACTTGAGCCCAGGAATTTGAGACCAGCCTGGACAACATGGCAAAACCCTGTCTCTACTACAAATACAAAAAATTATCTGGGCATGAAGGTGTGTACCTGTGGTCCTAGCTACTCAGGAGGCTGAGGTGGGAGGATCACCTGAGCCCAGGAAGTGAAGGCTGCAGTGAGCCAAAAAAAAAAAAAAAAAAAAAAACCAAAAAATCAAAGAAAAAAGAAAAGCCACATTAAAAAAAAATAGAATGATGAGTTTTATAAAAATGCCAAAGATCCCTGTATTTATTTATTTTTTTATTGAGACAGGATCTCACTCTGTCACCTAGGCTGGAGTGCAGTGGCACAATCATGGCTTACTGCAGCCTCCGGAAATCTTCCCACCTCAGCCTCCTGAGTAGCTGGGACTATAGGTGTGCACCACCATGCCTGGCTAATTTTCATATTTTTTGCAGAAATGAGGTTTCACCACGTTGACCAGGCTGGTCTTAAACTCCTGGGTTCACATGATCCACCAGCCTCAGCCTTCCAAAGTGCTAGGATTATAGGTGTGAGCTACCACTGTGCTTGGCCAGACCCTCCCCCATATTTATATTACCTCTTCAGAAGTTACTCCTTTTACAAGGAAAAAAATATATTGTAACTAAACTATGTGTAAAATTCAGTATTTCAGACACAAGCCTCCACCCTAGTCTGTTAAATGAGTCAAAATTTATATGAAAACTAATACTGATGTTTTGAATACCAAGTCAAAGGTAGGGGAATATGCATTTAAGTAAAATACATTTAATATCAGTAGAGTTGACTGAAATAGCCATTCAAAAGGACAATGTGCGCATACCCTTGTAGACTTGCAAGATATTAGGACCTACGCCAAGAGTAAATGAGGCAGCAGTTCAGAAATATTAGTGTCATCTTCTCTTTTCTATCGTTGCATTTATTAGGTTTTCATTTGTGGTTATGCAAATTTGTGTTTATGAAATGTATGTTTATGCAAAAACTGAATATACTTGCCCCAAATATGTAAGGGTGTTCACCAATGCTCAAAAGTTCCTGATTTTATTTCCTTCACACACCAACTAATAATGCATTTTACAAGCAGTAATCATACTCTTAAAAAAAAATCCTACATTAAGGGCTAATTCTTACCCTCCTTTCTCTTCTGTTTTCTCCTCTTGGTCCCTTTCCCATCAGATTGAAAGACAAACATCCAGGATAATAAAACAGTAAGTTATGCAACTGAGAAAAAACATAGGAGGGGCACTGATAATTGGATTGAGGCAACGATGATAGTTTATTGAACAGTTATTATATGCCAAGCTCTATTTGGAATACTTTACACATCTTTTTTTTTTTTTTTTTTTTTTTTTTTTGAGACGGAGTCTCGCTCTGTCGCCCAGGCTGGAGTGCAGTGGCACAATCTCAGTCACTGCAAGCTCTGCCTCTTGGATTTACGCCATTCTCCTGCCTCAGCCTCCTGAGTAGCTGGGACTACAGGTGCCTGCCACCTCGCCCGGCTAGTTTTTTGTATTTTTTAGTAGAGACGGGGTTTCACCTTGTTAGCCAGGATGGTCTCAATCTTCTGACCTCGTGATCTGCCCGTCTCGGCCTCCCAAAGTGCTGGGATTACAGGCTCGAGCCACCGCGCCCGGCCAGAATACTTTACACATCTTAATAATTTAATCCTCATGACAATTTTGTCCATCAAGGCAGATCTATATTTATCAGAACCATCAACAATAAACTAGACAACAAAAGTTACAATATAGCAAAAGCAAGCAACTTACCAGGTTCTAGCCTCAAGCCTCATAAGCAGTAAGACAGAGGGAAAGTTCCAGCCTTGACCTCCCTTAAATCTCATCCTCTAGTTGGCACAGAGGTCTCAGCCTCAGCTGGACAATCAGGTCATCCTTACACCAGGAAAGTAGTGAAATTTTTCTGTCTTTGATTTGGGTATTGTTAAAGAATTTTCCCATTTCATTTATTCTTTTAATGCTTTATCTTCAAAATTAGGGAAGTCTTGGGCTCATTTTTCAAAGTTTAAGTGTGTGCTATTAAATATACTACATAAATGATAAGTGAAATAAACTTTTTTTTTCTAGTGAGTCAAAAGAGCAAAATTGAGATGAAGTCTACTGGCCGGTTATTATTTAGTCCCATTTGATACCAAGTCAGGGTGCTTGAAAAATCGCAGCCAACTTTTAGTTGACCATCTGGGAAATGCACAGAAATAAAACCTCACTGGCCTTGAGAAAAGTTGCAGGATTCTGCTCCTAACAGTTCTCTCAAGTCTTGATGCAATCTGTTGCTGCAAGTCTTTCTTTCTTAGGATTTATGAACATTTAGCCAGCAGCAAATTCTACCAGATATTGGTGCTCAAGTTCTCATGTCACTGGAATCAGTATCTCCAAGAGGGTCTCTTTCAAAGGAAAACTAACCAGCAGTGAGCTGTGCTGCCCATTTTTAAGCAAACTGCAGTAGAGAGACACATAAAGCCCTTGGTCTAAGGGTATAGTCTGCTCGCTTCCTCCCAATGTGTTCTCGTATCTGTTTAGGGATCTCTCCAGTCTGGAATAAAGGTATGCAAGCGCAAAATCTGTTTTCCTGCAGAAGCTTTCTCTGCAGCTAACCTCTGTATTCCTACTGTGCCTCCCAAAGTCTGATAGTCTTAGCCAGCCCCAGTGCCTTGACTTCCTGTCATATCACAGAAAAGGGAGCATTGAAAAGAGTCTCCATCACCTTCCAGGCTTAAACCCCCTTGACACACCCTGGGACATTTGAGTTTTGGGCATTTCCAACTTAAGAAAGGGAAGCAAAATCACATTTTAATTTTGGTGTTATGAATCTGCCAGAAAATAGGGGGCCTGGAATAGCCGTATACTAAAAAATACTGGTCAAAACCACGATGAGACTTTTTTAAAAAAATAAGAGGTTACGCAAAGTTCTGGCTCCTCTTCTCTCCCAGCTGCTCTCTCCCAGACCCCTTCACTATTCTAAGGGCCGGAAAGACTTCTATACACAGGGTCATTTGTGGTCAACATCAAGTAGACAGTAGACTTGGCCCCACTCACTTTGCCTTGTTAAAAATAACATTAATACACATTCATGGCAGAAAATTTGGAATATTCAGAGACGTATGAGGAAAATAAAAGTTACTCTTAGGCCCACCACTCTACTCCTTTCCTAACTGCTGATCTAAAAGCAAACAGAGAGATCAAAAGAGCCGATAAATGCTCCCAACGTTTTCTGGGTTCTTTTTACATAGTTCATACTCAAATATTTATTTAGTCAGGGAACAGGCAGCAAAATGACTAAGCAAAGGCACTGCCTTAGAACACAGCATCTTAGAGGCAGAATACACATGAATGGTCATCTTTTCAACCTGAACCACCACTCAGGAGTCACCTCTGTGTTACCTCTGAGAGAGCATATGCCAGATTCAGCCCATTGCTTTTGCAAATGCTCCTCTAGATAGTCGGCTCGGCTATATGAAGTTCTGCTTGCCAAGAAGTTCTACTGACAACATGTGCCTCCTATCCATTGGTCCTGATCAGTCCTCTGGAGCAACATAGGATCGGTTTAGCTCCCTTTTATGTTGTCCAACACAACCGAATATTGCATCCTCCAAAATCTTCTTGTTTTAAGGATAACCTATTCTGGACATTCTACTCTGAATGAACTCTGCTTTGTTCAAATCATGGCATTCAGAACTGAACAAAGAACTCTAATGTTACTGAATAAAATGCACATGTCACATCATTTTCTGTGATATTGACACTGAATATCTATCAATATCAACCTAATAGTCAAAATACAGTTAGAAAACATTTTCAAATCATCATAATAATCAATTCAACCTCACTGGCCACACTCTCCACTGCTGATGGAGGCAGTTGGCTATAATCACCCTACTCCAACAGACTTGAAAGGATACCTTAGAAAATTTTAGTGCCTCGATATATGCTGTGATGGTTAATTTTATGTGCCTAACTTGTCAAAGCTATGATGCGCAGTTGTTTGGTCAAATACCATTCTAGATGTTGTTTTGTAGTTATCTTTTTAGATGTAATTAACATTTAAATCAGCGGGCTTTGAATAAACTCATTACCCTCTGTAATATATGTTAGCCTCATCCAATCATTTGAAGGCCCTAAAAAGGGAGTGGAGTGGCTCCGCAAAGATGAAGGAATTCTTCCTGTATGTTGCCAGTCCGTCTCTTAAAATCAATTAATCAGTCTCTTTCCCTCAGTCTCTGTCCCTGACTAATACTTGTGTATACCACATTCTCCTCTTCCTTTCCTTTCTTTCCCAGCTACTTGTTACTTTCTCTTCTTAATCATGATTCACTCAGTCAAACGTGGACCCTTAGCTGAATCTGGCCTCAACTCATCTTCTATGCTCCAGATAAACACCTTCACTTCTATATATGAATCATGGTTTTCTTGGCTTCATCTTGAAGCAACTATTTTGTGGTATTTCCCTTTACTGAAATGCTTAGTACTTGCTGTCTAAGGAACCACAGTTCTTCCTTCAAAGCTCTGACTAGAATCACTTTGCAAGAAGCCTTATGGTGTAAACTCATGTGGCTCTGCCAACTGAGGCCTCCAGGAACTTCTATAAAACCCACACCTCTGTCATCTGTCTGCTGCTATTCTATATCCTGTCTTGTGTGCTTTCTTGTTGGTTTGTTCATGTTTTTTCTTTTATCTAAGTTTATATTTTACATTTATATTAAATGTTCATTAATGACAAGGAACATTTCTTATTCTCTGAAGTCTTGCCCTAAACACAATTCAGGGCATGGAGGCTTCTTATAAATATCCTTCACTATAATTTATTCAAGTAACTCAAGGTTTGCCTGTGTGAATAAAGAGCTAGAGACAAAATTAGCTTGATTTCTATAACATTTAGCCCCATTTGGATCTTGTTTTAAGACCACTGAGAGATTTAAACATCTTGCTATTTACCAAGCTTCTATGAAGACAGATTTCCTGGGGGGTTCATTGTTAAACTTTTAAGTTCTCCAAGTCCACATGTGCTGAAATTGTATGTAATGGCGTAGTACTCCTCAGAGTTTAATGTGCACAGAACTCAACTGAAAATGTTGTCAAAATACTGATTCTGATCAGAAGGTCTGGGTTGAGCCTAAAATTCTGCACCTCTAATAACCACCAGGTTGTTGCTGCTAGGTGATACTGATGATGCTGGTCCAAGGACCACACTTAGATGAATGTGGGTCTAGTAGAAAGAACATAGGCATTGAAGTCAGAGCTGAGCCCAAACTCTGCTCCCTCACCTACTAGTTCTGGACAGTACCTAGATCAAGAATGTATTGTCAATGTCAAAAAAAAAAAATATATATATTATATATATGAAAGCATGTGGGGTAGTGTCTGGAACTTACTAAGTGTTCACTAATTTTAATTTCTTTCCTACTATGTGACTGACTGCCCCATCTACATGTGTTATACCTCTCATAATACCTGGCTCTTTAAACCTGTCAGTTTCTAACAATGATATTTCCCCCTTCAAACATCTGTATTTGCTTTGTTTTTAATTTCCATTTAATTATTTTTGGTTTTGAATATTTTTAGTAAAATAAGGAACTATTTCTGTACTTCATTCATTTCCATGTCCATGGTCATTCCACATATCATTGTGTGGGCTTTGAAGTCAAATGGACCTAATTTTTCAAATCTTCACTCTGCTACTATTGGCTAAGGTCTTCTGCAAGTTACTTTATCTCTGTAAACTTTATTTTTTTTCCATTTTTTTTTTTTTTTTTTTTTTTTTTTTTTTTTTTTTTCTTATTTGTTTATTTATTTTTATTTTGACAGATCAGGGGCTACAACTGCAGGTTTGTTGAATGGATACATTACATAGTGGTGAAGCCTAAGCTTCAAGAGATAATTCTGAATGTAGAGAAATCTTTATATACTCGCAGCATTATTTATGTATGATTTATCATCATACATAATGAACAGTTTGAAGCAATCCTATTATTCAATACTTAGAAAAGTGTGGATACATTTTAGTATATCCTCACAATGGATGCAAATATAAAAATTATGGCTATATATTTATACCTCAAAAGAAGGCTATTGTTTTAATACTAACAGAAAGTATCAAAATAAAATATTATATATGCTATATGTTTTAATTTACTATGAAAAAATATAAAATGGAAAGATATAACAGATTTTAGCAATATTTTTTCTCTGAATATGAAAAATTTTTTTTTTTTTTTTTTTTTAGTATTACTTTAAGTTCTAGGGTACATGTGCATGACGTTTATATCATGTATAACTCCCCAATGCAATCCCTCCCTCCTCCCCCCTCCCCATGATAGGCCCCAGTGTGTGATGTTCCCCTTCCCGAGTCCAAGTGATCTCATTGTTCAGTTCCCACCTATGAGTGAGAACATGCGGTGTTTGGTTTTCTCTTCTTGTGATAGTTTGCTAAGAATGATGGTTTCCAGCTGCATCCATGTCCCTACAAAGGACGCAAACTCGTCCTTTTTGATGGCTGCATAGTATTCCATGGTGTATATGTGCCACATTTCTTAATCCAGTCTGTCACAGATGGACATTTGGGTTGATTCCAAGTCTTTGCTATTGTGAATAGTGCCGCAATAAACAAACGTGTGCATGTGTCTTTGTAGTAGAGTAATTTATAATCCTTTGGGTATATACCCAGTAGTGGGATGGCTGGGTCATATGGTACATCTAGTTCTAGATCCTTGAGGAATCGCCATACTGTTTTCCATAATGGTTGAACTAGTTTACAATCCCACCAACAGTGTAAAAGTGTTCCTATTTCTCCACATCCTCTCCAACACCTGTTGTTCCTGACTTCTTAATGATTGCCATTCTAACTGGTGTGAGATGGTATCTCATTGTGGTTTTGATTTGCATTTCTCTGATGGCCAGTGATGATGAGCATTTTTTCATGTGTCTGTTGGCTGTATGGATGTCTTCTTTGAGAAATGTCTGTTCATATCCTTTCCCCACTTTTTGATGGGGTTGTTGCTTTTTTCTTGTATATTTGTTTGAGTTCTTGGTAGATTCTGGATATTAGCCCTTTGTCAGATGAGTAGGTTGCAAAAATTTTTCCCATTCTGTAGGTTGCCTGTTCACTCTGATGGTAGTTTCTTTGGCTGTGCAAAAGCTCTTTAGTTTAATTAGATCCCATGTGTCAATTTTGCTTTTGCTGCCGTTGCTTTTGGTGTTTTAGACATGAAGTCCTTGCCCATGCCTATGTCCTGAATGGTACTACTAGATTTTCTTCTAGGGTTTTTATGGTATTAGGTCTAACATTTAAGTCTCTAATCCATCTTGAATTAATTTTCGTATAAGGGGTAAGGAAAGGATCCAGTTTCAGCTTTCTACTTATGGCTAGCCATTTTCCCAGCACCATTTATTAAATAGGGAATCCTTTCCCATTTCTTGTTTCTCTCAGGTTTGTCAAAGATCAGATGGCTGTAGATGTGTGGTATTATTTCTGAGGACTCTGTTCTGTTCCATTGGTCTATATCTCTGTTGTGGTACCAGTACCATGCTGTTTTGGTTACTGTAGCCTTGTAGTATAGTTTGAAGTCAGGTAGCGTGACGCCTCCAGCTTTGTCCTTTTGACTTAGGATTGTCTTGGCAATGCGGGCTCTTTTTGGTTCCATATGAACTTTAAAGCCGTTTTTTCCAATTCTGTGAAGAAAGTCATTGGTAGCTTGATGGGGATGGCATTGAATCTATAAATCACCTTGGGCAGTATGGCCATTTTCACGATATTGATTCTTCCTATCCATGAGCATGGTATGTTCTTCCATTTGTTTGTGTCCTCTTTGATTTCACTGAGCAGTGGTTTGTAGTTCTCCTTGAAGAGGTCCTTTACATCCCTTGTAAGCTGGATTCCTAGGTATTTGATTCTCTTTGAAGCAATTGTGAATGGAAGTTGATTCCTGATTTGGCTCTCTGCTTGTCTGTTACTGGTGTATAAGAATGCTTGTGATTTTTGCACATTAATTTTGTATCCTGAGACTTTGCTGAAGTTGCTTATCAGCTTAAGCAGATTTTGGGCTGAGACAATGGGGTTTTCTAAATATACAATCATGTCATCTGCAAACAGGGACAATTTGACTTCTTCTTTTCCTAACTGGATACCCTTGATTTCTTTCTCTTGCCTGATTGCCCTAGCCAGAACTTCCAACACTATGTTGAATAGGAGTGGTGAGAGAGGGCATCCCTGTCTTGTGCCAGTTTTCAAAGGGAATTTTTCCAGTTTTTGCCCATTCAGTATGATATTAGCTGTGGGTTTGTCATAAATAGCTCTTATTATTTTGAGGTACGTTCCATCAATACCAAATTTATTGAGCGTTTTTAGCATAAAGGGCTGTTGAATTTTGTCAAAAGCCTTTTCTGCATCTATTGAGATAATCATGTGGTTCTGTCTTTGGTTCTGTTTATATGCTGGATTACGTTTATTGATTTGCGAATGTTGAACCAGCCTTGCATCCCAGGGATGAAGCCACTTGATCATGGTGGATAAGCTTTTTGATGTGCTGCTGAATCCGGTTGCCAGTATTTGATTGCAGGATTTGATGATTTTCATCATGGCATCAGGGATATGGTCTAAAATTCTCTTTTTGTTGTGTCTCTGCCAGGCTTTGGTATCAGGATGATGTTGGCCTCATAAAAAGAGTTAGGGAGGATTCCCTCTTTTTCTATTGATTAATAGTTTCAGAAGGAATGGTACCAGCTCCACCTTGTACCTCTGGTAGAATTCAGCTGTGAATCATCTGGTCCTGGACTTTTTGGTGGGTAGGCTATTAATGTTGCCTCAATTTCAGAGCCTGCTATTGGTCTATTCAGGGATTCAACTTCTTCCTGGTTTAGTCTTGGGAGAGTGTAAGTGTCCAGGAAATTATCCATTTCTTCTAGATTTTCTAGTTGATTTGCGTAGAGGTGTTTATAGTATTCTCTGATGGTAGTTTGTATTTCTGTGGGGTCGGTGGTGATATCCCCTTTATCATTTTTTATTGCGTCTATTTGATTCCTCTCTCTTTCTTCTTTATTAGTCTAGCTAGCGGTCTGTCAATTTTGTTGATCTTTTCAAAAAACCAACTCCTGGATTCATTGATTTTTTGGAGGGTTTTTTGTGTCTCTATCTCCTTCAGTTCTGCTCTGATCTTAGTTATTTCTTGCTTCTGCTAGCTTTTGAATGTGTTTGCTCTTGCCTCTTAGTTCTTTTAATTGTGATGTTAAAGTGTCAATTTTAGATCTCTCCTGCTTTCTCTTGTGGGCATTTAGTGCTATAAATTTCCCTCTACACACTGCTTTAAATGTGCCCAGAGATTCTGGTATGTTGTATCTTTGTTCTCATTGGTTTCAAAGAACATCTTTATTTCTGCTTTCATTTCGTTACGTACCCAGTAGTCATTCAGGAGCAGGTTGTTCAGTTTCCATGTAGTTGAGCGGTTTGGATTGAGTTTCTTAGTCCTGAGTTCTAGTTTGATTGCACTGTGGTCTGAGAGACAGTTTGTTATAATTTCTGTTCTTGTACATTTGCTGAGGAGTGCTTTACTTCCAATTATGTGGTCAATTTGGAATAAGTGCGATGTGGTGCTGAGAAGAATGTATATTCTGTTGATTTGGGGTGGAGAGTTCTATAGATGTCTATTAGGTCCGCTTGGTGCAGAGATGAGTTCAATCCTGGATATCCTTGTTAACTTTCTGTCTCGTTGATCTGTCTAATGTTGACAGTGGAGTGTTGAAGTCTCCCATTATTATTGTATGGGAGTCTAAGTCTCTTTGTAGGTCTCCAAGGACTTGCTTTATGAATCTGGGTGCTCCTGTATTGGGTGCATATATATTTAGGAGAGTTTTCTTCCTGTGAATTGATCCCTTTACCATGATGTAATGGCCTTCTTTGTCTCTTTTGATCTTTGATGGTTTAAAGTCTGTTTTATCAGAGACTAGGATTGCAAACCCTGCTTTTTTTGTTCTCCATTTGCTTGGTAGATCTTCCTCCATCCCTTTATTTTGAGCCTATGTATGTCTCTGCATGTGAGATGGGTCTCCTGAATACAGCAGACTGATGGGTCTTGACTCTTGATCCAGTTTGCCAGTCTGTGTCTTTTAATTGGAGCATTTAGTCCATTGACATTTAGGTTAATATGTTATGTGTGAACTTGATCCTGTCATTATGATATTAACTGGTTATTTTGCTCATTAGTTGATGCAGTTTCTTCCTAGCCTCGATGGTCTTTACATTTTGGCATGTTTTTGCAATGGCTGGTACCGCTTGTTCCTTCCATGTTAGGGCTTCCTTCAGGGTCTCTTGTAAGGCAGGCCTGGTGGTGACAAAATCTCTAAGCATTTGCTTATCTGTAAAGGATTTTATTTCTCCTTCACTGATGAAGCTTAGTTTGGCTGGATATGAAATTCTGGGTTGAAAATTCTTTTCTTTAAGAACGCTGAATATTGGCCCCCACTCTCTTCTGGCTTGTAGAGTTTCTGCCGAGAGGTCTGCTGTTATTCTGATGGGCTTCCCTTTGTGGGTAACCCGACCTTTCTCTCTGGCTGCCCTTAAGATTTTTTCCTTCATTTCAACTTTGGTGAATCTGGCAATTATGTGTCTTGGAGTTGCTCTTCTGGAGGAGTATCTTTGTGGCGTTCTCTGTATTTCCTGAATTTGAATGTTGGCCTGCCCTACTAGGTTGGGGAAGTTCTCCTGGATGATATCCTGAAGAGTGTTTTCCAACTTGGTTCCATTTTCCCCTCACTTTCAGGCACCCCAATCAGACGTAGATTTGGTCTTTTTACATAATCCCATACTTCTTGCAGGCTTTGTTCATTTCTTTTTCTTCTTTTTTCTTTTGGTTTCTCTTCTCGCTTCATTTCATTCATTTGATCCTCAATCGCTGATACTCTTTCTTCCAGTTGATCGAGTCGGTTACTGAAGCTTGTGCATTTGTCACGTATTTCTCGCGTCATGGTTTTCATCTCTGTCATTTCGTTTATGATCATCTGTGCATTAATTAATCTAGCTGTCAATTCTTCCACTTTTTTTTCAAGATTTTTAGTTTCTTTGCGCTGGGTACGTAATTCCTCCTTTAGCTCTGAGAGGTTTGATGGAGTGAAGCCTTCTTCTCTCATCTCGTCAAAGTCATTCTCTGACCAGCTTTGATCCGTTGCTGGCGATGGGCTGCGCTCCTTTGCAGGGGGAGATGCGCTCTTATTTTTTGAATTTCCAGCTTTTCTGCCCTGCTTCTTCCCATCTTTGTGGTTTATCTGTCTCTGGACTTTGATGATGGTGACGTACGGATGGGGTTTGGTTTAGGTGTCCTTCCTGTTTGATAGTTTCCGTCTGACAGTCAGAAGGACTGTCTGTTGGTCTGTTGGAGATTGCTTGAGGTCCACTCCAGACCCTGTTTGCCTGGGTATCAGCAGCAGAGGTTGCCGAAGATAGAATATTGCTGAACAGCGAGTGTACCTGTCTGATTCTTTCTTTGGAAGTTTCCTCTCAGGGGTGACGCCACCCTGTGAGGTGTGGGGTGTCAGACTGCCCCTAGTGGGGGATGTCTCCCAGCTAGGCTACTCAGGGGTCAGGGACCCACCTGAGCAGGCAGTCTGTCCGTTCTCGGATCTCAACCTCCGCGTTAGGAGATCCACGGCTCCCCAAAGCTGTCAGACAGAGTCGTTCGCGTCTGCACCGCCCCCGCTCTTTCCCTAATGGGCTGCAGCTGTGCGCTGTCCGCAGAGGTAGAGTCTACAGAGACAGGCAGGCTTCCTTGAGCTGCTGTGAGCTCCACCCAGTTCGAGCTTCCCAGCGGCTTTGTTTACCTACTTAAGCCTCAGCAATGGCGGGCGCCCCCCCCAGCCTCGCTGCTGCCTTGCGGATAGATCGCCGCAGAGGGCTGTGTTAGCAGTGAGGGAGGCTCCGTGGGCGTGGGACCCTCCCGGCCAGGTGTGGGATATATTCTCCTGGTGTGCCTGTTTCCTTAAAGCGCAGTATTGGGGGGGATTACCCGATTTTCCAGGTGTTGTGTGTCTCAGTTCCCCTGGCTAGGGAAAGGGATTTCCTTCCCCTTGCGCTTCCAGGTGAGGCGATGCCTCGCCCTGCTTCAGCTCACGCTGGTCAGGCTGCAGCAGCTGACCCGCACCGATTGTCCGGCATCCCTAGCGAGATGACCCCAGTACCTCAGTTGAAAACGCAGAAATCACCAGTCTTCTGTGTCGCTCGCGCTGGGAGTTGGAGACTGGAGCTGCTCCTATTCGGCCATCTTGCTCCGCCCCCCTATTTTTTTCCTTTAAACATAAGGATGATAGTTACCTTGACTTTATAATGTATTGGGAAAACTAAGTAAAATAATGTAAGAAAGATAGTAAGGGCCTAATTCATAGAAACAATTTATGTCACAGACTTCTTGTACTTCATTTCTTAATGATAAAAGTGGCAGAACTACAAAAGAAACTTAATGCACAGCCTTAAAAGTTCTCCACTGTCAAAGTCAGGGTTGTAACAGAAGAGTGGGACTCAGATCTGGAAGGCGGACATTTGTGTTGAAGAGCCAAGAATCTTAAAGCCCCCGAGTCCAATGAACCTATTGACTGTCAGAAGTCCTTTCTCCTTGCTAGAGGAAAGCGGGCTTCTCTTTTCTGAAAAGGCCTTTCTTGAATCAGGTGCCTTGCAAGATGATGTTTATCTTCCTCAAGAGTCACCCCTGGATGTGAGGGTGATCTGGCCATGACATCTGTCACAGGGTTGATTCAGCTGATCTGGCTGGCTAGGCGGGTGTCCCCTTCCTCCCTCATCGCTCCATGTGCGTCCCTCCCAAAGCTGCGCGCTCAGTCGAAGAGGACGACCATCCCCACTAGAGGGGGACCAGTCTTCGGTCAAGGGTATACGAGTAGCTGCGCTCCCCTGCTAGAACCTCCAAAGAAGCTCTCAAGAGTCACCCCTTCATTATTTATTGCCTCTGGGCAAACATTCAAGACAAATCTAGGCATAATCCAAATAGGGAAATATAGTCTCTGCTTTAAGAAAAAAAGTCACTTACACACCCCGAAAAATGCTAAATCTGGCAAAAATACAAGCACAGGAACCACGAGACTATATAAGGGAGTGCTTTTCAAGGATGTAGGACTAGAAAGGGCAAACAAGTAGTTTATAAGGTTGGTCAGAAATATTTACTGACATGGGAGCACTCTGCCATGACAAAGAGTTCAATGTTGTTTCAGTCTGCTATTGTTACTAACAATCACACAATCTCAGTGACGCTCTGCAATGAACATTTATTTCTCACTTTGCTGAGGTTTGGCTGATATAGCCTGAGTTTGGCTGAGATTGCTCCAAACCATGGGTTAAAGCTAGATCTGCAGCTCATTTCTTTCATCTTTCTTGAACCAATGGTTATTCAAGGCATGTTCTTCTCATGACCAAAGAGTAGAGTTCAGAGGGCCAGCCCAATTATGCATTCATACTTTAAACCTCTACTCCCACCATGTTCAATAACATCCCAATGGCCAAAACAAGTTACGTGGTGAAGTCACATGACTAAATGTTTTAAATATCTTAAAAAAAGAATTTTTTTTGTATGATATGGTTGTCTACCTACAAAACAAAAGGAAGGTATAAATAAAATATTAGAATAATGAAGAGACTATAGCAAGATGTCTAGGTACAAAATCAATATATACAGGGAATTCCATTATTATTTGCTAGAAATAATATTTTAAATATAACCTATAAAAATATACCATTTACAGTTGAAACAGAAAGCAAAAATGTAAAGATAAAAATCTAACAAGAGATGCTCAGAATATGTGTGGAGAAAATGGTGAAATTCTGAAAAATTGAAGAAGACCTAAATACTTAAAAAAAAAAAAAATCTCACGTTTAAGGTAGGAATACACAAAATCTTAAGGATATAATTTCTTTCCAAAAAGTTTCCAAACTTCATTGGAAACCCAATGCAATTTTAAAACCCCAAGCAGACCTTTTTGGTGATTTTACAAATAATTATATAACTTACACAGAATGGAAAAGATCCATGAGGAGCCAGAACATTGAGGACACAACAAAAAGAGGAAGGATGGAGGACAGATATAAAGCTAAGTAACAAAGCTGTAATATTAGAATTGAGATAAGTAATTTTATCCACTAATCAGAATGAAGAGTCCAGCTTGAGGCTCACGTTGGGGGTTAGGGCAATTGGTCATCCATATTAAATAAAATTAAATCAAATCTTTACTATATGTCACAGCCACCCTTTCACCAAAGAGTAATCCCGATGGATTAAAGACTCAAATTAGGAAAACAAAATTTTTAAATTTAGAAGACAATGCAAGAGGAGATTATTACAAACTTGAGATTTAAAAAATTTTTATGAAATGATGCAGAACAAAACTATTAAAAAGTTGATAAATGTGACTACATTCAAATTATCTCCGTTGGTCAAAGTGGGGCACCATGGGCAGGAATTCTCCTATGTCGTGCATACATGAGTACCAAGTGAGTTCCCATGCTATGGTGTTAGAGAATTCCCAGGCAGGAAGCAAGAGATCAGAACCACACGGTTTGAGAAAACGTATCAGCAGGTGCATTCGCACAAAGCTGTTTACAGAGCACGTGGAACTGGGCGCTGCATCGATGACTGGATAAGAGGTGGAACTGAAAATTTATAAAGGGGTGCACAAGCCACCTCATGAAAGTTAATTTTGCTAAAGTTAGTCATAATTCATTTTTGTTTACTTAAAGATTTTTACTTAGATAATTTATATTGATTATTCAGTAGTTCCAATATCTCAATGTGCTTGTGGTCACTACTGAAACCCACTTTTTTTGTTTTGTGTTCATTTAATGATTTTTGATTCTGACCTTGATTTGATTTGTCTTTATCCATGAAAATCGGCAGCTTAAGTTGAGGATGATTACCTTTGGAGAAGAATTATGTTTGTTTCTGTCAGAAGCAGGAAGGTACTACTGGCTTTGGACAACTTTGTCTTCCTTGGGGAGTTCTTGAGTTAATAATCCTAGCGTCTGATTCATTTCACCCATTTTGTTCATGGTCCAAGACATAGTTTCCCAATTGTAGCATGAATACAGGCATGTGCCCTAAAAGCAAAGTTATTTTTGAGTGTGTTCATGGTTCCATTTTCAGCTCATGTTTTTGTGTTGGAGTGACAGTTTCTTTAGAGTTTGTCCTTGTTGCCTGCAAACCCAGTAATATGACGAAAATATTTTATGGAGGAGTCATTTTTTTCCCCTAGGAGGATCTTTCAGAGTACCTTGCCTACCATACTGACAAAAGCCAAAGTCCTGAATACATAATTTTGGACAGAGCCTGGCAGCCGGTAGTTGGCTGCTCTCAGACTACATCAATGCCTAGTTTTCTTTACATAAAACATGCCATGTTTGCTGCCAGCTATGCATTGCTCCTTTTCATCATTTTAACCACCTTAATCACTTCAGTGTAGAATTTTCAAATAATCTTACAATTGCTATAAGATAAGGAGGTGTGAAAGATTGCCAGTTCTTGGTTTTCCGACTCTTCCTGAAACTACAGCTCTTTGCTGTTCTTATTTTAGAGGAAAAAAACCAAATGTCTAGTTTTTATAATTTGTATCTTGATTACTTAAATGATATAACAAGATAAGAACAGAAAGCTGACCATAGTGCTAATATGAAACAATTGATAATTTGGTCAGCAAATTCCAAAATAGTTTGCAGTTATGTTTTTACTTTGCAATTCTGTCCTATAGCCAGATGGAAAAATGCATGTCATTTTGCTATTCAAATACAAGCATATCTCATCTCAAGTTTAAATCACATACTGAACAACATCATTAGACCACTATAATTTTCCCGCTTTGCTGTAGCTCTAGAATATAAAACATTCTTGGCAAGGCACAGTGGCTCACACCTGTAATCCTAGCACTTTGGGAGACCGAGATGGGAGGATTGCTTGAGCCCAGGAGTTTGAGACCAGCCTGGGCAACACGGTGAAACCTTTTCTCTATTTCTTTTTAAAAAAACTTAAAAATTATTTTTGAAAAAAAAAATGGAATATAAAACATTTTCTCTGGCCGTCTTTCTTTTACATTCTTGAAACCACAGCTTTTAAAGCCTTAGAACTTGTAGTCAGAAAAACGTAATCTACCACAATGCTTTCTCTGTTTTCTTTCACAAATAAACCAAATTGTGAATTTAAAATTTTGGCTCCATTTAGAATCCTAAATACACTTAAGCTAAGAGCCAACATTTTTTTCCCCTCCACTGCCAGTTGAAAGCATATTTTCTAAGCCCTTGTTCATTCAAGTAGCAGTGGCTATAGAGTTTCTGGTCATATTTCGTTAGCAGTTTAATTAAGAAAAGAAGTGAATAATATCATCACAAGTGAATTAAGAAGTGAATAATATCATCAGATCAGAGCTTAAAATTTCATATTTCATGGTCTCCTAAAAATATTTCCTATACAACTTTTCTCCAGCTTTCAGTTATGAAACATTCATAATTTTACCTTCTAATATATTTTTCTTACTTGAGAAGATGAGAAAATGAGCTCATGCTTACAGAAATGAACTCATTTTCTAAGCTTCTACTCCAAACAGAGGTAATTCTAACCAACATTTCCACTTAAAAAAAAAAGTTGGACAAAACGTTTTTGAGTATATGCTTAAAGTAAATGAAATCTACTAAGATATTGAAGAATTATTGGGACAGATAATGGAAGAGTATAGGAGTCTGTGAATATGGGACTGAGAGTTGAATCTATCTTCCCTCTAAGAACACTTCTTCATTCTGGATGGGGCAGCTGTAAGACTGACCTATGCATTTGACAAACTAGCAAGACCAGGGATCAGAAATTGGAGTTCAGGGCCTGCCAAAATGGTAGAGTCTTGGTAATTCTCTTTGCTTTTTCTTCACTATGCCTTTGGAATTAAGGGTGAACTAGAAGTAAAGAGACCTTCACAGTTGCCAGAACTTAGCTTTACATCATGAAATATTTGAAATTTGACTGAATGAATTCCACCTTGCCAATTCTGGCCAGATATCTGACAAAAGCAAATGTAAATCCTCCCTGGAGAAAGATAACATCATGTGAAGCCTCAAATTATTTCTATAAGCAAATTTATAAAATCAATTAATAGCATGTAATAAAAAATGTCACACTAGGAGAAAATAACATATTTAAGAAAAATAGCAGAAACAATAAGAAACAGAAATTTGCACAAAATGAAGATAAACGACACAGACTATAAAATAACTATGCTTTCTATGTTCAAAGAAATAATGACAAGATTGAGTACTGGAACTGGAAGTTATAAAGAAAGAATCAAATGGAAAATGTGGAATTTAAATTACATTTACCAAGATTAGAAAATCAGTGCATAGGTATAACAGCAGATTTGACCTAGCAAAAGATGAATTGGTAGCTGTAAAATAAGAAAAATAAAATACATAGAATAAGAAAGAGAAAAGGGGAGAGGTAGAGGGAGAAAAACAGAAGGAGAACACAGAAAAGGTGATAAAAGATTTACAGAAAAGATTAAGAATTCTAATATATTAGTATTTAAAACATCAGACATAGAGGAAAGGAGAGCAAAAGAAATATTTGAAGAGATCATTGTTGAGAACTTTCAAAAATTCATGAAGTATATTAAACTACAGATTCAAGAATGCTTACAAACTCCAAGCAATTTTTTTTCTTGAAACTCACACCTAGGTGCAAACTTACTGAACAAATGAGAGAGAGAGAAAGATAGAATAGAAATCTTAAAAGTAGCATGAAAAAATAAGACAGATTACCTTCAAAGACACAGAAAGCACACAGAGAGCCTTCTTCTCAACAGGCAAAAAAATAAAAGCAAGAGAATGGAGTAATATATCTATAAGTCTGAGGAAAAAACTGCTAAGGTACAATTTTATACCCAATAAAAATATACTTGATGAATGAAGGAGAAGTAAGTATTTTTAAGACTAAGCACTTGCACTAAGGGGTGGTCATCAAGCATGAGGAAAATAAGTTCAGATGGAAGGTTGGGATGCATGAAGAAATGGAAAGCAATGAAAAGGGAAAATATATTGGTAAAAATAAAGATTGATTGTAATTACAATAACATATAACTGAAATAGTGAGGTATTGGTAAAAAGATAGATTAGATCAATGGATTAAAATGAGAATCACACAAATAGACATGCATATATAGATGACTGATTTATGAAAAAGTTAGCCCTATAGAGCAGTGGGGAATAAAGTGTGCTGAGACCATTGGATATCAATATTTTAAAAATGGACGTTGTTCCTCTACCTCATAAGATACACACAGAAAATAATTCCAGGTAGATTTTTAGATCTAATTGTGAAAAGCATATAAAAACAAACATTCTAGAAAATACTATAAGGGAATATCTTCATGACCTTACAGTAAGAAAAAAGCTTTTCAAAAGACAGGAAATTCACTAACCCTATAGGCAAAGATTGATAAATGGGCTACATTAAAACTAAAAGTATCTTTATCAAAAGATAGTATCAAAAGAGTGAAGAGACAAACCACAGGCTGGAGATAGTATGTGCAGTACAAGTATCTGACAAAGGGCTCACATACCAAGTCCACAAAAGATACTTATAGATAAATAAGGAAAAGGCAGCTCAGTAGAAAAATGGGCAAGAGATTTGAATAGATACTTCAAGGAAGAGAAAAATACATTCAATAAACATCTGGAAGAGGGTTCAATTGCATTAGTAATATGGTTTGGATCTGTGTCCCCATCCAAATCTTATGTTGAATTATAATCCCCAGTGTTGGAGATGGGGCCTGGTGGGAGGTAATAGGATCACGGGGGCAGTTTCTCATTGTTTAACACCATTCCCCCTTGGTGCCATCATCATGATACTGAGCTCTAGTTGAGATCTGGTTGTGTAAAAGTGTGCAGCACCTCCCCTCCTTCCTCCTGCTCTGGCCTTGTGACATGCCTCACTCCCACTTTGCCTTATGCCGTGATTGGAAGTTTCCTGAGGCCTTTCCAGAAGTAGAGGTTGCTATGCTTCCTCTACAGCCTGCAGAACTATGAGCCAATTAAGGGTCTTTTCTTTATAAATTCCCTAGTCTCAGGTATTTCTTTATATCAGTACAAGAATGAACTACTAAAATTAGCCATCATAAAAATGCTAATAAAACCAAAATGATTAACTACTACGTATCCAAAAGAACTACTAAAAAGGAAACAGCTGATAGCCACAGGTGTTGGTGAGGATGTGGAGCAAATAGAACTCTCATTACCTGATGATTGAGTTGTAAATTGGTATAACCTCTTGGAAAACTGTTTGACATTATTTATTGAAGTTGAACTTATACATAACCTATTGACTCAACAATTTCTACCCAATGGCAATGAGTTCATGTGCCCCAAGAGAAAGGCATGAGAATGTTACAGTAGCATTGTACTTAATAATTTGAAATTGGAAATAACTCAGAAGTCCATCAGAGGTAGAAGAGACAAAGAAGTTCTGGTATATCCATACAATCCTTGTGAATTATTTGATAAACAACTAAAAACAACATTGTGCATGAATTTCACAAATATAAAGTGAAATGAAAGACCCCAGACTAATAGAATGCATACTCCATGATTCCATTCAGGTAAGCTTCAAAACTTTGACACTAAAGATAGTGTTAAAGGATGCATACAAGTATGGTATATCTACAAATACAAGCATGAATGTGATTATCATAAATGATGCATACTAGTATGGTATATCTACAAATACAAGCATCAATGTGATTATCATAAAAATGATTGCAATAAACATTTGGAGAAGGAAGTAAGGAATAATGACTAAGGCATACAAAAGATGTTTTGAATTCTGGAAATTGCTATTTCTTCCTACTTCATGATTACAAGGGTATTCACTTTGTAATAAATTACTTAACTTAGAATTTTTTTCTGTTTCTGTTCTATATGTATGTTTATATATTACAGTAAAAAAGTTAAAAACTAAACAAATCTAAACCAAATAAAAGTAATTTTGACTCAAGAGTCAACTTTTTCATAGGGAATCATCTTTTGTGATTTTTTTTCAGGCTACAAAGAGTAGAGAATGATATGTGAAGTGTAGAATATTTCATCTTGAGAAGAAAATGGTTTATATATTGTGAATATAACAAAAGTTCCTGTGTTTGTGGTTTTGTTGTGTTTTGCATTGTTTTTAACATTTCTTAAAGAGATTCTGTGAGACCAGAACATACTGCTTGAAGGAAACTATTTTTTTATTTCCTTTTCATACTTGGAGAATACAAACTAAAGAAAAAAACAAACTACTACAAAGAATATATTGCTATACAAAAGCAACCGAGATTCAGTATGAGAATGCGTTGACCTCTCCCTTTTCCTTTGTGTTGACTCTTAGTTCACTTTAGCAGACGGCTTTTAAGTTTGTATCTTCTGCCTTGAGTTTTCCCCTTTTCTCTTCAGAGTTTCTTCAAATTACAAGTACCCCCAAACAACCTTAATTCAAATGTCTTTAATTATAAGTTGAAATGCATGAGTTCCCATTTTATACTACTTTAAAATTTCCCAACAATGATGACCTCACTGCTATTCTGAAGTTCAAAACCACATATATAGCTACTAATCCATGGTGGATTTGTGCCAAGCGTTACTCCTGTCCTTCAGACTCACAGCACTGATCAGATTGTGATCATTAAAACCCCTCAGGGATGAGAATTTTACATGTTTACACATATCTTCTGCTCAATCCTCCTTTGCTCAAGCACAAAGGTTCTTTTTGAATTACCCTGAACATGGAATCGGGTTTTTATATTGATATGGCTGCTCTATGCATGCTGTCTTGCCCAGGACATAGATATCTTGAATAACTTATGACTAAAACTATTCAAGTCAAAATGAGTTCTATGAGAGTAAGTCCTGTGAGATCTGACACCTATTAAACAATGTATTAAATTAACACCCCAGTTCTCCACAACACCCAATTAATCGCTACATCCTATTAATTATTTTTCTTGAAAGAACCCAAGCCAACATCATTTCTTGCTCAAATGACTGCCTAAGCTCTCTTACTGGTCTCCCTGGCCCTAATCTTGATCTCTTTTGGACAACTATACTAAAGGTAAAGATATCCTCTTATTCACTGTTTAAGTTTCTTCCTTCCAAAGTTTCTCAATGTTCTAGGAGTAAAGTTCAAATTCATTAGCAGGCCTCCAAAGCCCTTCCTAATTGGGCTTCTGATGACATGAAATGCTCTGTGTGCCAGCATCTTGAATTACTTCTGGCTGCCCAGGATGTACCATATTCTCTTCTCTTTCTGCGTCTATGCAATGTTCCCAGACCAAGAAAGCCACTTGTATGCCTTCCCTCTTCCTCTCAGAACTTCACACGGTTAACAGCTATTTCCTACTTGGCCTTTCAGTCTCAGCTTAGATGTTACTTTTTTTGATTCTCCTTCTCTAAATACCCAAGTCTGGATTACATACCACCCACCATGTGTTTTCATAAGGCTCTATACTTAGCCCCATAATGTTCTTATCACTTTGAATTAACTGTTCACTTCCTTTTCTGTCTAAACCACAAGTCAATAAACCCTTAGAGTGCAGGACTTTTATCTGTCACACAGTTAATACCAATGGCTAGCACTGTGCTAGCATAGGCTGGGTGCTCTACTAAAATAGTAATTCAATGTTGAATGAATGAAAAGGTTTAGCTAAATGTGGCTTTTAAAAAGCTGTACTGTTGTTCACTATTAAATGGTAGTTAATATTAGGTAACTCTGAATGGAAGAATAGTAAGAGAGCAGAATATATAAGAAGCTGCTTCATGATGAATCAAGACAATGATACCATAAACTATAAACAGAAGGGAAAATGTTTTAAGGATGTACTAAAAACGTGCTTCAAGTATCTTGCCAAACATTGAGAAAATCATGTTAATAAGCATTAACTCCAAAAATAGAGGTGATGCTTTTCAAATCCCAAATCAGAACATATGGTTTGACTAAGATTTTTTGTAGTGTATACATCTATTTACATAGACACTTAAAATGTTTTAAAATATATCATATTTAATTTGACACAATGAATTGCCCTTCCTGAAAATACTTGGGAAAAAACTATGCTAAAAATCTGAAATACGTGGTTTTTGAACCTGTGAATTTAGAATGTTTTTGATGAGAACATGCAAAGTAAAGTAAATAACAAATTTACATCATAAATTTCAGAGGTAGAGCAGGCTCTGGGATTGGCTTAATGCAGTGGTTGCATCTCCATTTGTCTGCTATTCCTTTAGCTGTACTTGCCTATGTGGCTGCATCCTCATATTGGTATAACTGGCGATAGCAGTGCTAGGCCTCACGCTGGTACACCACAATGTATTTACAAGAGAAGAGACTACTCTCTCAGGAGAGCCCAGCCATCTTTCTTCATGTCTCACGGTTCCAAATTGGGTCACACATCACGTATAAAATCATTGCTGTGGCTGCACTGATTTAGCACTGTTTCTGAACCTGTTCCTGTGGCAAGGGTAATGGGATTACTGTTTTTATGACATAAACTTCCTTAGAAGCTCATGGGCTGCAGAAGAGATGTGGACACTTAAATAAAAATCAGGACATTCTCAGGAAGGAGAAATGGGGCAATGTTTGTTGGAGAAGACAATCAACAATTTCTACTCTAATGAAGAATAACATAACTGTTTTTCAACTATATTGTCAATTGTTTTTTATAATTGTTTTTCAATTATGTTATATACATAAGGTATATAAAGGGCATACCTGTAATGTAGATTTTAGCAGAATTAAAATTGAGCTAAAGCTGTCTTCTAAACATAAAGGGTCACATTTTAGCACACAGTCTGTATTAATCTGAATAACACATTCAAAGGCTCACCATTTCCCCTTTGGCAAGTAATAAACCAATTAGAGGACAAATTCCAAATGCAAAACATTGTTCTGACCCAAAAGAAGTATAGATATTTAAAAAATATTTTCTGATTAGTTAAAAAAATAGTTTGAGCAGAGTATTATTAATAAAGTATGTGTACATGGAAAAAAATGTATACAATTCCGAAGTTGTATATATATTTTTATGGTCAAAGGATTGAAGTAGGCATACCTATGTTGTTAAGTGTTTCAGTCTTCTGTTTCTCAAGAAAAGTAAAAAGTATATATAATATACAAAAATCTGTTTATATGCCTTGATTAGAAAATGCATTTAAATTGTGTGTTTCACTTTTCTGGCTTCTTCAAGAAAATCATAACCCAAATTTGACAATATGAACAACATAAAGACAAAGTAAGGAATATATACAACTCATTCTTAAACTGAAACTGGCTTAAAGCACCAAACAAATGATTTGCTTTATTGTGTGCCTGACTTGGCTGTGCTAGCAAATTCAGCCTAAGCCACATGCCCCCAAGATCATAGCTTTATGCCTTTTCCCACACACAAAATCTCATAATATGCATAATATGATTGGTAACATTCAAGTTAGAAACATAAAGGAAATTTGAAAGCCATCTTTATTTCCTCCATCAACTCATTATTTATATTGAGAATATTTTCATTTTGTTTAATTAAGGTATGCTTTAAATTTTTAATCAACAAAAAGCAAACTTAAAATGTAATACATTTTACGTTATAACAGTTTGCTTTAATAACTCTAGACTCTCATCAAATAATGTTGGGGTTATATCATCCTACCTATATTAAACCAAAGTAAACACTAACTATATATATATTTTTTTGTTCAGTTCAGGAGCCTAAGTAGACAATATTTTAAAATAAATGATAATATAGAACACAGCAGGCATTTAATAATTTTTCATATATTAAATTATATTTTTAAAAGAAATAAAATGTTATGTGTTAAAATGCATATATATATTTCTTTTGGATTCCAAACACAGAAAATTTCTGTGTGTGTATGTGTAAAAAATAGAAAGGAACCGTGGCTAGAAGATCTTCAATGAAAGCAAATTTATTATTTTCCTGTTTTTACATGATAGAGTTCACAAATGTCATCCCACTATAAGAAGGACACATGGCTTACAAACCATTTTAAAACTAGAGCTTCACAGCTTCTTTTAGTGCTCTAAACTGCACTTATTGCCAGGTTCACTGTGGTTACCAAAACTTTGTTTTTCTAGGACTGAAAATATTTTGTTACTCAAAAACCATGTCATATTATTTACATAAATATGAATAAATTATATTTATCATATAATTTAGATAAAGAGAGCTTAGGCCAAAATCAAAATAAGAACAGGTTATTTGCACTTGAAGCAACATATCTTTGAAAAGTCTGAACGTATTTATAGAACAGCTCTCATGATGCTGTTCTAGCCTTGACTCATCACTCTTCTTTTTTTTTTTCAGACGGAGTCTCGCTCTGTCGCCCGGGCTGGAGTGCAGTGGCCGGATCTCAGCTCACTGCAAGCTCCGCCTCCCGGGTTCACGCCATTCTCCTGCCTCAGCCTCCCGAGTAGCTGGGACTACAGGCGCCCGCCACCTCGCCCAGCTAGTTTTTTGTATTTTTTAGTAGAGACAGGGTTTCACCGTGTTAGCCAGGATGGTCCCCATCTCCTGATCTCGTGATCCGCCCCTCTTGGCCTCCCAAAGTGCTGGGATTACAGGCTTGAGCCACATCACTCTTTTCTTAAGTCTTCAACTTTGTCCAGTTTCCAATTGCCTTAAGTGTTTGTGCTGCTATAACAGAATACCATAGGCTGGGTAATTTATGAAGAATAGAAATACGTTTCTTTACTGTTCTGGAGACTGGAAAGCCCAAGATCAAAACATTGGCATCTGGTAAGGGACTTCTTGCTGCATCCTCACATGGTAGAAGGTGGAAGGGCAAGAGAGACGAACATTGAATTCTCACATGGAAGAGCTAAGCCCTTTTAATAATTGCATTAATTCATTTTGCCCTCATGACCTAAATGCCTCTCCAAAGGCCACACCTCCCAACACTGCTGCATTAGGAATTAAGTTTTCAACACACGAATTTTGGAGGGGACACATTCAAACCATAGCACCAACTTTCCAATTTATGTCTCCTACATAAGAAGGAAGATTCTGTAAAGTTCTTAAAATATCAAACAAATGAGGGATAAATATAATAAACACAATATATTAAGAAAGGTGGTCTGCCACTTAAAAGGGGTGGGCCAAATTTTTCAAATTATTCCAGTGTTGCTTAACTATCTGATGACATAAAGAAAGACGAGAATCTCCTCAATTTGTTTTATGAAGATAGCACAAATGTATTGCCAGAACCTGGTAAACTATGTTCCAAATAAAATAAAATTGAATATGGAATTATTGAACTACAGATTTTTAAACAGCATTTGCCGCCCCTTATATATTGATATGTAAATAAACAACAAGCAACATTAAATTAAAACCTTGCCTTGATTGGATATGACTAGTATTCGATCAGAAAAAAGTCATTTTTCAGAGATTTAACATCAAGTAACTAGTGCAGTCCTGCCCTTTTGTCCTGGGTCTGAGATTTGAGTTTTGGCTCAGTTTTCTGTGCCTGAATCTCTTGCTTGACAATCTTCCCAGCTCTGCCTAGCATTCATCCTTTGAAAAGTACTTCTGAATGTAAGCACATTTGCTTAGTTAAGGTCCTGAAACTGCTGACACTAATCCTGAGGCTGACTGCCTCTGACTCACATTCAGGGTGGGACACCTGGATGCTGACTTATCTGAACTGGCTGATGTCAGAGCTGTTACTGTCTCCATTCTGCTGGACGAGACAGCATCTTAGAATATGGCATTCAGTCTGTCCCTTCACCATCTGACTAATCCTCATACACATTTTGGTTCTGGGTATCAGTCCCTCCAAGTCTGACACCTTTTGATTACCTTTAACCAAGCAGTGCCTGACAATGACAGACTTTGCTTATATATTACCTCCCCATCCTGAATCACTAATCTTTGTATATGTCCCCATAACAACAGCTAAAAAAGGAACACTAGTGTGACACTACTATCAATAAGTCGATTTCCCCGTGGAGACACACACACACGTACACTAGCAGATAAATACATATGCAGACACACGCACAGACACACACAGGAGACCAGGTGACAATTAGCCTATAATTTCCTAAATATTATAGGAAATTTAAGGCAATTCTAAGGTAGAACCCATCAATAAGTCAATTTCCCCATTCCTCAATCAGTTATGGGGAAACTGACTTACTGAGAGGTGTCATGAGTATTTAAGGCAGTTTATCATACCTAGTAGTACCTGGCAGATGCTTGTTCAGTGACTGAGAAACTATATGCCCAATTTCAGTCATGGGGCTGCTTTCCACACCCTTCTTGTACTTTTAATGACATGTCTAGTCTTTCTAATGACTTTATATTTCACTGTCAAGTCTTTCTATTTGTGTTACACTTTTTTTTCCTCAATTCTCAGGAGTGAAGCTTTCTGGATGAAGTTCTTTAGAAAATCTTGACACCCATTGTGGTCCCACTGGTAAAATTAGATGCCTTAAAAACATTAATTTAGTTCATGGAAAACTGTTAGAGCAACATTGTATCCAATATGCATATTTCAAAATACATTTGAATACATACTAACATCAATTGTCTCTCTCTTCATATTAATAGGCACATTGTGTTTATTCAACATCAAGAAATTGCTTACTATGTCATTTAGAGGGATTAACAAAAATGTTTTAGGGTAATAGCGAAATATCAGGATCAGTACTGGCATACACAAGGAATGTCTCTGTTTGAAATACAGCAGCATTATTAGAAGAGGAGGCATGTGAAATTCTATATGCTACTTTATTAATGTGGGCAGCAATGCAATTTCTCAGATAGTTTTTTCTGACTTTCAGCATCAGTGGCAGTAAATTTGAGACACATTTCATTATAATTTAACTTATGGCATGTCTGAATCAAGTGTCACCCATCATTAACTAACCACCTACCACCTACACATACATTTTCACCCACCCATGTTTGCTTATTGAGGTCAACCTATCATGTCTTATGTCCTCCTAAGCACCTCCTGAGTCCCCGTTTCTCACAGCCCTCTCCCTATTTTGTCTCCTTTCTCACCTGTTTTCTTTTGGCCCTGCTCTCAATGCTCTCTCTCTGGTCCCTAAACTACCCTGTTCCCACTTGAATGAATGAAAGCAAACTGACTTTGAAACATTGAAGTAGATCCGTTGCCTTAACATTTTTGACATCATGAAGGTCAATATTGCCTTCACTCAAAGCCAAAAACCGTTCCAGATTTATATGAATTAAAGCTACCTGTGGACCAAGAGATCTTTGACCTTGACTCTGTCTTAGCTTGATTGCTAGGCAATTATGAAGAACAAAGAATAACAATATCTAACTAAAAAGGTCATTATGAAGATTAAATGAGATTTTGTCAATGTGTTTCACTCTAATCAAGGTAATGTATTAGTCTGACTTAACTAGGCTTTCCCATAACAATCAGACTCTTGTCTTAGGACAAATGGTGTAAGTTTAAAATCATTTACATAGTTCTGACCTAACATTTGTAAATACTTCTACTGAAATCAGAATGTAGTTTTCATATAAAAGAGTCATCCATTGGCCTAGTAACTGGCTTCATGTCATATTCAGAAAAATAATTAATTCTAATTATAAACACAAACAATATTGTTTTAATGTAATATGTATCACCAAAGTAACAACTAATGGATCAAATTAACAACTTCCAAAGAAATATGTAAATGAAGTAGATGTAATAACAGTCTTCTTATCCATAGGCTTTTTGCTGTAAAATTAATTCTATGGGTAGATTTAATCATCTTCTTTTCTGAATTTGATCATTTTCCATATAGAAAATTTAAGAGTAACAACTTCAAAACAGGCCAGGCATGTGGCTAATGCCTGTAATCCCAGCACTTTGGGAGGCTGAGGTGGGCAGATCACTTGAGGTCAGGAGTTCGAGACCAGCCTAGCCAACGTGGTGAAACACTGTCTCTACTAAAAACACAAAAAAATTAGCCTTGCCTGGTGGCGGGTGCCTGTAATCCCAGCTACTTGGGAGGCTGAGTCAGGAGAATCGCTTGAACTTGGAAGGCTGAGGTTGCAGTGAGCCAAGATTGTGCGCCATTGCAATCCAGCCTGGGCAACAAGAGCAAGATTCCGTCTCAATAAACAAACAAACAAAAAACCTGAGTTCATATTAACTATCTCCAATTCTAAGCCAATACTACACCATGCTAGTTGCTTTCTCTTGTGTGTCTGTGGATTTTCACTCCAAAAGTGGGAAATCTGGCTCCCACCATGTACCATTCATGTACTTAATTTTTTGATTCCATTGTACATGCACATCAGTATCAGAATTATTTCCTGTACACCTATGAAAAACAACTTCATCAACCATAGTATAGAGCTTGTGTGCAGTTTCTTTTACCTTTAGTCTCACAGACTCTACTCATTTCCAAAGTCAACATCTGTTGCCTTCACCCTCCTGAGTGAGGTGGTTTCTTTTTTTTTTTTTTTTGTTACAATTGTAATGCAGATATATTCTTGTTACGATCTCCATTTCTTCCTGAGATCCTTCAATCTCATATATAATTTTTTTGTAATTTCACACTTTAGGGTTCACTCTTTCTTCAGTAAAGTTCTATGGGTTTTGACAAATGCATAATGTCATGTATCTGCGATTACACTATCACACAGAATCGTTTTACTATCCTAAAATTCCCCTTTGCTTCACCTATTCATCCCTTCCCCCCCACCCCCACAACCCCTGGCAACCACTGATTACTTTATTGTCTCCATAGTTTTGTCTTTTTCAGAAAATCATATACCTGAAATCACAACAGTATGTAGCTTTTTCAGATTGGCTTACATCATTTAGGAAAAAAAATGTTCTAAAGCAAGTAATTAAGATGTAATTCATTTAAAGTTTAGAAAAGGAGTATAAATATCCAGTAAAGATTAAAGTTTATAAGAATCAAATTTAAAATACATGGTCTTTATAGCACTCAGAGTCACTAGGATATGATAGTTAATACCCAACAAGCGTCCTTTGTGAAAAGGTCCTTAATTCCTAACCCTGTACATCAAGGCAGGAACTGTCCGCAGGAGCACACTGGCCAGTCTTAATTGCTGGGGATGGCTGGTCTAACGGGAGAGGTAACTTCTAAAGAAACTAGGATTTATCCACAGCTAGAATTCAAACCATTTAAGGGATATGATTAAGAGAGTAATTTCATTCTAAATTTGTTATTTCAATACCAGACCTTTTGAGAAACCATATTATGTTTAAAAACCAAATACCCATAGGTATGATACAGTCAAAAATATCCTCCACATGGCTTAATAGCGTACTATTTAAAGTGCAAAAATTATACCACACAGAAGCATGAGAAAGAAATGTAATGATCAAGCGGTTAAAGGGAATGTATTCTACTTAAGGACAAACGACTTTTTCTTGAAAAATAGCATTTAGACAAACTACAAGCAAAAATATATTTAAGACATTAAAAAAATTACTGTTAAGCCAACGTCATTAGGTAGGAGAATGTTATTTAAATTTAATGCTGGAGTCGAGATAGATAAAAATAAATCCTTATGAATTATTCAAATAGGAGATGCAGACAGTATTTTCTTTTCAGACTCCTAGGTACCACTCTCACTACAGTTCTGAGTCAACTACTTGTATTGTGGTGTCCTTAACTCATGCCAAAGCCAGGAAGTCCTGAACCAGAAATCTTCCAAGAAAGCCTATTCTTATGCGATATTTAATCTGATCTTTTTGGCAAGTAAAGACTAAGAATAATTTTGGATTGGGCTTCTGAACTTTTTGGCTGCTTATCTAAAGCGAATAGAACCAAACTACTGAAGGCTTTTGTACTTAAAACAAACAAACAACAACAACAAGAAAAAAACACTTCTTTAGGGAAAAAAAGATAATTATATTGTTTCTTTAAAAACTAATTCAAAGGAGATTTGAGATATGCCTTCTAGATTTAGGCCAGAAAATTCTATTTTTTCTTATGATCAGAGAATAATAAGAAATAAATATCTATGGGCTTCTCTCAGAATAGGCATATCTTTCCCAAATTCTTTAAGATATCTAGAATAAAACTATGACACTACCAGGGATTATTTAAATTTGA
Organism: Trachypithecus francoisi; assembly: GCF_009764315.1. Taxonomy (NCBI): domain Eukaryota; kingdom Metazoa; phylum Chordata; class Mammalia; order Primates; family Cercopithecidae; genus Trachypithecus; species Trachypithecus francoisi. The sequence goes on from NW_022681460.1 coordinate 84,019,535, forward strand.
AAGGTTTGGGAAACTGAGAGTGCAAAAGCCTGGTAAGAGTTGTCAAATCATCTAAGATTTTGTTTAGCTGAGACCTTTAGAAATTACTTTTAGCCAATAGAATGGAGACAATTTTTTATAGAAATTAACATTTTTCACCTACAAATTGGCATATATTTTTAAAAATTATAATGTGAAAAAAGTGAGAATATAAGGAAACAGACACCTATACATTGTTGGTGAGAGAATAAATAATTCTTAGAATATTTTAGTAATAAACCATTATTTATTTATGGTTTTTAATGGTTTTTAAAAGTAAAAAACCATTAAACCATGTGTATCTTCAACTCAGTAATTCTATTTTCACTCTGGGAATGGGTCCAATTTAGTTACAAGGATATTCATCAGATCACTTACAATGAATGATACGTATCAGAAACATCAAAATGTCCAACAATATGCATCCTTGATTCTAATAAATGAAAAAAGAACATAAATGATCCTTCTAAACCTTTTAATTTTACCAATAGCCTTTTTGGGTAAGTGCAATTCTATTCCCACTGAGGAAATTTACATGTAAGGAGATTAAGTAACTTGCTTGAGTTCATATCCCTGATAAGCAGCAGAGGTGGGATTTGAACCTAGGTTACCTCAGTCCAGAGTCCATACACTTAGTCACAGTAAACTATGGTTATTGCTGATATTGACTGTGTTCCTACTGTGTTCATCAAGCTGAGCATATCACCCGTCGTATTAATTGCTCTAGGTCTCACAACGCTATAAAGTAGACATTCATTATCTCTATCTAATTCTTAAATAAATTGAAATCATTATCAGTAATAGAAATATTTCTTCCAAGCTTGCTTTCTGCCATTAACCCCTACCCCTTTCTTGCTGTTCCAGTTAAAACATAATTCATCAAGCATGGGACACTAAGACTTTCTTCACTATTAGAAACCCATTCCTCCTTGAGATCTGCGGAGGTACATGTAGACTTGAATATCTTCCCTTAATTAATTTCAAAATCATTCTCTTGAAAAGATATTTTTTATAGAATTGTATTTTAAGGAAGTTGCCTTCTTCTAGTTTCACTGAAGATGAGAGAAGGTGGATGAATTTTTATTCAGATTAGCATGTTTCAGCTAGGCAAATGGAGTCAATGTGCCTTTTTTTTTTTTTTTTTTTTTTTTGGGACTGAGTCTCGATCTATCCCCAGGCTGGAGGGCAATAATGGCATGATCTCAGCTCACTCCAACCTCTGGCTTACAGGTTCAAGCAATTCTCCTGCCTCGGCCTCCTGAGTAACTGGGATTACAGGCGCTTGCCACCATACCTGCTAATTTTAGTATTTTTAGTAGAGATGAGGTTTCACCATGTTGGCCAAGCTCGTCTTTAACTCCTAACCTCAGGTCGTCCGCTTGCTTTTGCCTCCCAAAGTGATGCGATTACAGGCATGAGCCACCACACCTGGCGTCAATGTGCCTTTTATGTCACATTTCACTAGTTAAAATCTGTATATTACTTTTGAAATTAAAAAATTAATATTGAGTTTTTTTTATTTTAAAGTGAATGTACCTGAAAGAAGAAATGAAGATCTTCTTGAGTTATAAACCAAACCTCTATCTCAATCTCCACAATATATTCAAATAACAACTGGTCAACGCTGCAGCTATAGTTTAGCACCATATTTGATCATTTAATATTGTGCTCTTTGGCCCAGCTAGTTCTCTTACTCTGTGACCTTTAATGTTCTTTAGGAAATAGCTACAGTGCTTTTTGTAAAACAGAATTTCTGCCTCTGCAGAAAGATTATATAGTAATAACAATATTATCCCCCCAACTCCTTCAATTTTATTTTTAACCCTCAGTCCAGCTGATCAGATCAGATCAGAGTTTGGTCCTTATTAAAAGTGTTAAATTTTTGTAACTTAGAGCAAAGACAAGTGCAGGAAAAAAGTTTTGCAATTTAAAACATTTTGAGAATCAAAAAGCAAGACTTTGAATGACTCTGGTAATAAAGTTAATGCATAAATAATCAATATAGAGGATTCTTGGACTAAAAAGGGAAGAATTAGTTTAAGAGGAAACTAAGGATTAACAATGCATTGATGAGTATCCACGAATAAGAAGCTTGTGCCCTGTCTCCAATTCCAGGGCCTGTAAGGGCATGAGAGGAAGGGTGATGAGCTGATGGGGGAGATAGAATTAAATACCTCATACAGCTATTGCATACATTAGAGTATAGAATGATGGTTATCTTACTTTAGCATGCGTCAGAATCACCTAGAGGGCTTGTTAATCCACATATTGTTGAGTCCATGTTAGGGATTCTGATTTTATAGATCAGTGGTGGAGCCTAACAATTTGAATTTCTAGCAAGTCTCAGGTGACATCAATGATGCTGATTAGGGAACACATTTTAAAACCACTGACACAGAGGACTTGTCTTTTATTTCCCTGGTGTGCGGAATACTGTCCATTTACCCCTCCAGATCTACTTTCTGCTGTTCTCCACATCGCTCTGAATTCCAGGAAGCTGTTCCTGAGCAATATGAGTGAATTAATGGATCCCCTTCTCCTTTGGTTCCCAGTTGTTTTGAACTAATGGAGGATACTAACAGAAGGGAAAGAAGAGAATGACATTGGGCATTTATTCCCCAGGCTCCCTCTCTGCCCTGTCACTGCAGATTGACTGCTCCCTAAAGAAGGACACAGAAAATATCATGAGGCCCTCTCCAGCCTTTCATTATTGTTCTCTTGACTTGATCCTTACACCTACAGGTGGTAACAGTTTCCATTGCCTTTAGCCCTGGGTTCCTGGAAATTCCTTATTGTGTTCCCAGAACATGCCCAGATATTTATAAATAGTCTCTTTTTTAGTCTGATCAAATTAGTATTTCCAGCATAACAGATGTTTCCTGTCAGTACCCTAATACAGCAGGATAAGTGGTCATGCTTAAGCAATTGCTTCCCCTACATCCAAAATGTCTAGGATGAGAAGGTCTACAATAGCTCTGCTGAGTTTCTTGTAGTCCTGAACCTGAAAGCTTTGCATGTCTCTCTCAAGGATGTGAGGAGAATGGTCGTGGCGGAAGGAGGTTCCTTATTATGTAGTGACAGAAAGTTTAGTAACACTGCCACCAGCAGTAATGTGGAAAGCAGAAAACAACCAAGTGCATCACTTAAAACTGTGGATATAAGCATGCCACTTCAAGTGCAATTGATGACCGGCCATTCCGAGCCACCAGACAGAAAGTATATCCCTCTGGTCAACTATCCTCTCAAGTAGCCAAGGAGATTTCAAGGCAGTGTGTTGAAGGTGCTGCTTTATTTCTTCTTGTTGCATGTATTAGAATGCAAGACAGATATGCTGAAGGAAGAACTATTAACAAAATGGAGCCAAGGATTGTCACAGTTGAATATTCCCAATTCTCTAAGTGGCTAAAATTAAAATATTAAGAGATTAAGATATTGCCCCTGGATGTAAGGATCATCTCAAGGATACTATGAGAGGAACACGGGCCAAACACAAAGCTGAGGATGTAACTATAAAATGTCTTAGGACTTCATAAAGAGCTAAGGCATTGTCTCAGAAAACCACTTGGTCATACAATGGCTTTTGTCTAATGGAATGAACCTCAATAAGTCATTAAGTTCAAATTAAAGTTAATTTGTTACTCAGCATTAGATAACTAATTGTAGTATACTGTAAGAGCCATATTGTGGCTACAAGATTAATGATTGTCATGAGGCCCACTCAAACAGCTTTCAGGGCTGATGCTGTGTAATACACTGTAGCCCAGGGATTTCCAGGAGACCAAATCACCTCAGCACAGACACAAGTCTCATAAACCTTAAAAGAAAGCTTACCCTTACAAGAATAGCTTAAACTCTCTTTATGAAAGAAACACCCGTTAACTGACCTGGACTGAAAACCTTCCCATTCAGGCAATCATCTGACCCCTAACTCTATCCAGTTCATGCCACTGGGCTATTCCTGCTGTCTGTCTTGTAAAAGCACTGCATTAATAGTTTGAACATCAGATGGCACCTAAGACTCATCTCTGACATCAATCAGATTGATGGGGAAAAGTTGCCTCTGGGGAAACTGATTAACTGGGACCACCCAAGAGCCCCAGACATGACTACTACACGATGTTGTTGAAATTTGGGTTATTTTTCGTTATTGTTTCGCATAACTAAATTTGAGTCCTGAGAATGCACATCTGCAGCATTTTAATATCCCAAAGGAAAACACAAATTCAACGGGATCAAAACTGAATTCTTATTCTCTGCCTCATTTCATGGACTAATCATCCATCTTCTCAGTCACTATATAGTCCCTTCTTGCAGCTCTCAACTCCTGACACACACACACACACTCATACTCACACTTGCATTCGGTAACTGGATATAATAGATTCTGCCTCCTTAATGATGCTCTACTTTCATTCATATCTTAGTGAAATGCCTTTTGCCTGGATTATTGCAAACCTGACTGATCTGATGGCTTAGTTTCTCACAGATCCATCCACAATGTTACTACAAGAGGGATTATCCTAAAATGAAAATCAGGTTATAGCTCTTCCCTTTATGAAGAACTTTATTGGTTTTCAGGAGAAAGCTCAGATACAAGTCTTGCCATACTTTGATTCCTGACTATATTTCTGCTTTATCCTCCACAACTTTCTCACATAGATCCTTTCCTCTGACCATACTAGTTTACAAAACACATAATGTTTTCTTTCTCTGTGCTTTTCATACATACGGTATACACAATGGAAGTTGCTCTTTCTTTACTTCTCTTACCAGCTAATTCCTTTTCACAGTTTGAAACAGCACCAATATAATGTCCCTAACTTATTGGTGTGTGACATTAATCAAATTACTTGAAATTTCTGAGCTTTTATTTTCTTATAAGTGAATGGAGATTATAGTAGTATCTATATTCTGAGCTGGAAGGGAGGATTAAATGAGATATTGGATTAAAAGAGTTTATCAGAGTGTCCAGTATGATATCGTTGTTTGTATGTTTTCATAGCACCACATGAAGAAATTTCTTTTTAGAACACTATGACCTTGTTTAAAGAGAAATGATGTTAGAATGCTAACATCCTAGGATACCACTTGAAACCTCAGAGTCATACGTGTCACTTCAAATGCAAACAACACATTCTTCTCAACCAGCCATTCTGAGCCATTCGACAGAATACAAATCCTCTGGTCAACTAAGTACTCTCAAGTATTATTATTTTCATATTGTTTCCTCTATGAACCTCCTTCCTAATTATTTCCAACACTCCTTTTGAAAACAATGTTTCATTAAAATAAATTTCATATTCCCATATTCTGAAAACACTCCCTCTACAATCTCGTCTTACACTAAAATCTTCCTCTTGCCCCAAAGCCTTTTGAAATGATGGGTGTTCATTTTCCCACAATGTTTATCAAAACATCACAAAGACAATATTTGCATTCTCCTCTTTTGCGGCTACTTCTAGGTCATTGCTTTTCTACATTTATGAAAAGTGAACAAATAGCAAAAAAACTCTTTAAAGTTCTGGACATTTCCTCACAATGTGCTGCGTCTTTTTGGATAGAGTCTGATCTCATTTTTTATGCCTTACCTTTTGTTATCTTTTTTAAAACACTGGTAGTCTTTGTTTCTTTTTGGTGTGTTCCTGCTATTTGCTGTCATCTGCTAGTTTTTCTTCATGGTGAAGTGCTTACTTGAGTATGTTTGTCATCTGGATTGTGACTTTATCTTCAGAGAATCTCGAGAATGTGTCTTCCTCCAGAGTTGTGTTATTTTTACAGAACTGTACAATTATCATAAAATTATTATAGAAAGTGGACATTATTACTCCTACAATATTGTTTCACAGTTTTTGGCTTCCAGATCCTACAGAGAGAGTAAATTCAAATCTCAAAATCACAAGGCAGAAGGCAGAAGGCATGGATACAAATAACCAAGGAGACTCATTTCCCATCCTCACCCCAGGACAAAACAAACCCCCATGTCATCCTCTCTGCTGTGTCAGAAAACCATGGTTGAAAAATGCCTATCCTGACAGGCAATTTGTTTCTGATACACCATTTGATTGAGGTTGTATCCCTGGCTTTAAGCAGAAGACTCAGAACTTCTATCTCAACATAACTTAAAGCTGAATATCCTCTTTCCAAAGGCATGTAAAAGCCAAGTCCTTGGCTACTAAGATTGAAAAATACCCGCAGGCAACTGCAAAATAAACTCTTACTGTTCTGGTTTTCATTTTCCTCTTGGTTTCTAACTTCCAGAGATTTCCTTATGTCTACATAGATGTGTGCTTGTATGTACGTATGCATTTATGTATGAATATATTCTTGCCAGGTCAGTTAGGCATTTAAATGGATATTTGTTATATTGTATCCAGCAATTCCAGGTGATACAGAAGGGTTTTCAGGTGTTCTAATCGACCACATTGACAGAAATGGAAGTCTTCTGGTCTATTTCTCCTATTATTTTTTTCTTTATGGTTTCTTCTTACTTCTAGTTTTGGCTTATTCAGAGCTTTTCATGGCCCCTGCTAACAACTACATTCTCTTTACCACATGAATACCATGCTTCAGAGATTTCACTATTGATATGCCCAAGAGAAAGGAGGGTTTGTCCTAGCTAATGACAATTATTTCCTGCTTAAAAAGAGCTTTGCATAGCAGGCCATCATTACAGGCCACTGGTCAGACTGTAGATTGGCTGCTCCAGTGTTAGTGACTCACAAGTGAGTTCAATTAGCTATGATTACAACAGTGTGGCCATTCATCTACAAAATGAATGCTATCTCAGCAGACTCTTCAGTGAGGCAATTCTCTTATATAGTGACTGTCATTATGAAAGTAACCATGAGACAAGATGGTGCCAAAAGCAAAGAAGGAAGCTCCTGCCCCTCCAAAGCAGAAGCCAAAGAGAAGGCTTTAAAGGCCAAGAAGGCAGTGTTGAAAGGTATCCACAGCCACACACACACAGAAAAAGATCTGCACATCACCCACCTTCTGGCGGCCCAAAACACCGCGACTCCGGAGGCAGTCCAAATATCCTCGGAAGAGCACTCCCAGGAGAAACAAGCTTGACCACTATGCTATCATCAAGTTTCTGCTGACCACTGAATCTGCCATGGAGAAGATAGACAACAACACATTTGTGTTCATTGTGGATGCTAAAGCCAGCAAGCACCAGATCAAACAGGCTATGAAGAAGCTCTATGACACTGAGGGGCCGAGGTCAACACCTGATTCGGCCTGATGGAGAGAAGAAGGCGTATGTTCAACTGGCTCCTGATTACAATGCTTTGGATGTTGCCAACAAAATTGGAATCATCTAAACTGAGTCCAGCCGATTAATCCTAAATATACGTATATCTTTTCACCATATACATGCCTCTCTGTCAATTTCTGGTTGGGCTGAGAAGCCATATACAGGCAGTGACGTTGTAACAGGGTTTGGGCAAGACTCCTGTTCTACTTATCCTTTTGAAACACTCACTTTGCCACTCCACCATGCTTGATTACTCCAGAGATCTTTGTGACTAGAGTTAGTGTCCTAGAAAAACCAGAACTCAGAACTTGCCTTGTTGAGGGTAATAAGAAGCTTTACAAAAACCCCTTCTTTTATCCTTGGAAGAGGCTATGGGAAACCATTGCTCAGAGTTTGAAGGGCATTAGCATCCATTTCAGGGGAGTGTGGGTTGGCTGGCTTTTGGGTAGCATTTGTCCTCACACACCCATCTACTATGTCCAACTGGTCTGTCTGCTTCCCTCACTCCTTGCCCAATAAAGGACAAGGACTTCAAAAATAAATAAATAAATAAATAAATAAAAGTAGCCTACATAGTGAAAGAATGACCTACCTAGTGCCTTACCACCTGGAAAACCCAGGAACATTAATTACACAACAAAGAAGTGTCAGTATGATAAAGCTATGTATTCCCTTTCAACCTATTCCAACCTCATCCTTGAAGTTCTTCTTCCAGTCTTTCCCACATACACCCTAGTCTCCTTCCTCCCATTTTCATTTCAGCTTAGCCAAAGGCTCCCCCAGGTAGAATTTTTCCCACTTCAGTAGGTTCCTACGAATGGTATAATTATGTTGTCTTAAATTCCCAGATCCTAAAGTTTGAAACTATCTCTGTAGATGGTCTCGAGATCTCAGAGACCATCTCTACATAAAAATTGGAAACAGGTTGCCATTAGGTGCTAAGGCCAGATATCAGCATTTTTCAACCATGGTTTTCTGACATATTGGTTTCAACAATTGTGAGATAATTTTAAATATTTTGTTATTAACAATAAATGCATAATACTTATGAGGAATTTGCTTTTTATCTCATAATGTCACTTGCATCATGATCATTTGCATTCTGAGTGAAGATTTTAAAATAAAATTGTAAGTAATATATCAGTGAAATCTCTGTATTTGAAAACTACAGACATAAAATTCCTTGGAAGGAAATCAGGGAGTGAAGAAGGGTTCAAAATATATCAAAGGATGAAGAACAAGGCTTCAGAATACACACAGAAAGCAAGTCAGCTCCCAAAGCTCAGAGGCAGGAGCTCCCACAGTTGTCTCCCAGATGGCAAAGGCTGCTGAGGACTCCACTACCAGGAGGGTGGAAAGCTAACCATTAAGATACTGCTTACTCTTCTACTCAAGATTCACATTCAAAAGCAGGGCAACTGATTGGTCTAATTTGTCCTTGACTAGAAGACACCAGATCTCTGATGACAGCAGTAACGATGCTGTTTTAAAAAGGAAAATGAACGCTGAGCAGTGAAATAAAATAAAATAGGACTACATACATAGCAGTTTCAGTAAGCAATGCTTGTCTGCCCTGTGTTTTCTTTCTTACTGAGAAGAACAGATGGTGAGTTACAAAACAGTAGGAACCAAGTGTTTTATGCAAATTCTAAGCATCCTTTACACAAGCCCTAAGCATCACATTTTTTATAAAAAGTCAGTGCCTTAAAAAAATTATGTGTGATGAAGATAGCTCCTGATTCAAATCCAGAAGCAAAACTAACAAGTATAATGTATATGCTTTGTAAATATTCTGAAATCAGCAAATGCAAGCCTATCACTTGTTATAAAACAGAATGAAAATAAGTTCTCTACTCCTACCTCAACAGTCCCCTTTGTTTACCCCTGATTTCTGTGGAGGTTTTCAGGCCCTCATCTCAGTTTCTTCATGCTCTGTGCTCATTGTGTGTGAGTCATGACGAGGCTGTCAGAAGCAGGGTTGCCAGAGTGGGGCTGGCATCAGCGATCATTCCTGAAGTGCCAATGGGCATGATGTGCAGACAATTCCAGGCTCTTCCTTGCCTTCACAACTTTTGGTAACAGGTGCAGCAAATGAACTCCTGCCACCGTCTTCCTTAAATGCACACAAATAAAGCATTACCATGTCTTGGATGTGAAGTGCTGCCTACTTCCATGAATCATGTTTTGTGTTCATGACTCTGCAACTGGGAATTAGTCATTTAGACTTAATTAGTTTCTTCAAAATAGCAAATGCCTGTGCCAATAATTTAATATCCAGATGTAATTTATATAGCCATAAAACATCTACAAAAATGCCAATTTACACACATAACCGATAACAACATATATATATTTTTTGCACTCTGCCGACAAAACCCCAAATGAACTCCGAGAGTCATGTGTTGAAACTGGCTGCTCTCCTCCATTTGTAAGGGCAGTCAGAATTAAGGGCTGACTTTCAGCGATGCTGAATCCAACCAAGTGCTTGACAAGGCCCCATTCAAGGAAAATGCAAATAGAACAAATCATGCTTCAGGCAACTTGTAAAGTTGTATTTAAATTTAATAATTTTATCAGATTTTGACTAAATGACAAAATTACATGACAGGCCTGTATTTTTTTAGGTACCTAAATCACAACTACTAGAGAAACAAGCATGCCACTAGAAATATAAATAACTCTTTGAATCTGACGCTTGGTTTTTCTACCACAAACACAAGCTCAAGTGTATAGAAATGGGTCACATCCTTAGCTTTATTTTCTATGCATTTAATATTTGCAGAGACAGAAAAAGGGAAAATTTAATGTGTGGACTGTCCCTGAGATATTTCTTAAATTATTTGCAATCATCACAAGAGTATAATAATCTATTTTGCTGAGGATGAACAAAGCATATTTAAATTTCTAACTCAACCAACAACAATTTTTGAGTTTCTGCTGTGATTTAAATATATGTAACATCTCCGAAAGTGACTGTAGAATATTTTCTAGACACAAGTGGTTGTTGTTAACTTAATAAATATTCATTTTATATCTACTAATATGGATGTAATCACAAAACAAAATAAGCCTCATTACAATTTTTCAAAGTAGGAAATGTATGATTACCAGTTTTGGCCATAGAGTCTCTAATAATTGCTATTTAGTGAATACATGAAACAAATATCAATATATGATGATATATGGAGAAATTATTTAATTTGGTGCCTGCTGAGAAGGGCTAGTGACCTAGGTCATAACTTAGCAGGAAAATGAATTGGGTTAATCAGGACCACCCTTGGGAAATTGAATTAAGTAATATAGATCAAGTGAGGCAGTTAATGGTGAATATAAAATTGAAAGGGTATGATAGAAGTGAACAGAGAAAACATGAAAGGCCAAATTCAAGGAAGGGTCAAGTTCAAGCAGAATGGAAAAGGATAAAATAGTTGGCAAAGAAAAGAGATAAAGTGCCCAGTCCCAAGAGTTATTTTGGGTTTCTGATGGGTTTACTGCTCCAATTTCAATGCATGTACTGCCTTGAAATCCCTTTTGTTCTATTACATTGCTTGGTACATGGCTTGAGTCTTTTTTCCTTAAAAAACAAACAAATAAACAAAGAGCCCAACTAAGGTATAGTCTATGTCTATTAATCCTGAGAATGGTTGCATAATGCAGCAGCTGACTCTCCAAGAATGCTGGGTCTGCAGTCTCTCTGACAGTTAAGCATTCCTTGCATGATCAGCCATCTCCTCCTCTGGTGACAGAAGGTGAAAAGTTAAAGCCCTATCGGCACTAATAATCTCTTCCTTTTCAGTTCCTGATGCAAATATCAGACATCTCACTTGAGTAAAAATGGACCCTACAGCACTTCTGGTGCAATGACTTTACATTCCTCTCTCTGGCAACAGGGCTAGAAAGTATGTTCTGTTAATTACTCTAGGCACTAATATATTTTTTAGTACTGTGCTATATGCCTAAAATGTAAAGATTAACTAGTCATGGTACTTACCTTCAAGGGGTTTGGGTTCACACTCTAATGGGAAAATTCACATGCAGCTAATTGCAGAAGGAAATAATAAATGCCCAAGTCTTTGCTTTTTTTAAATATGCTGTTCATCTTCTCCTAATTAATTTATGAGTTATTTATTTATTCTGAATATAATTGGAGTCCTTTGTTCCATGTAATCACTGTGAATACCTTCTTCTAACCTGTGACTTGTCTTGTATAGGAACAATGTTCTAACAGAGGAAGATTTCTGCTTAGAAGTATCAGAAAAGAATTCACTAATTGAACTGAACACCAAAATACATGTAGGACTTCATCAGGCAAAAAGTGGTAAGAGACTTTTAGGATGAGACAATTCATAAGAATGAGTGATGGTATGGAGTTGAAAAAGTGTGAAACTTAAGAAGCAGCAGACCTGGAACCCAAGACACATGTGTCAAGTGAAGCACAATGGAAGCTTGGAGGCAGAGGTTGCAGTGAGCTGAGATCACACCACTGCACTCCAGCCTGCGCAATACAGCAAGATTCTGTCTCAAAAAAAAAAAAAAGAAAGAAAGAAAAAGAAAATAAAAGGGGTGGTGTGGGGGGTGGAGAAAATTAAACCAAAATAATAAAGGGCATCCATTATGTGTCATACAAAGAAAAAGAGGGAACCAGTGGAGATTTTTCTATACATTCTTATGTAGAACCCTCTGATCTTAAGTATAATGAATTTTGATATATAACCACCATTCCAATCAAGACATAGAATATTTGAAATACTCTATAAGGTACTTTCATGCCCCTTCTAAGTGAGGCCCTCCTCACCCTCAGAGATAACTATCAATTAGTTCTGCCTATCTCGAACTTTATATAAGTGACTTTCAACAGTCTGCATTCTTTCCTATCTGGCTTTTTTTCCATCAGCATAATATCTTTGCAATCCATCAATGTAGTTTGAGTCAGTGGTTCATTCATTTTTACTGCTGTGTATACCTTACTTGTATGAATATATCACAATGTATTTACCATTTGTCTTAGTCAGCTTGGACTCCCTTAAGAACATACCATATAGAACATTATTTTCTCACAGTTCTGGGGGCTGGAAAGTCCAAGAAAAACGTGCCAGCAGGACTGGTGTCTGCTGAGAGCTCTTTCCCTGGGTTACAGGTGGCCAACTTCTCACTGTGTCCTTCCTTGGCCTTTCCTTAGTGCCTGTCTCTTTCTCTTCCTATCACGAATGCTGTATCCTGATGACCTCTTCAAAAACTAATTATCTCCCAAAGGCTAAATCTCCATATACCATCATATTGTGGGTTAGGGCTTCAACATGAATTTTGGGAGGACACAATTCAGTCCGTAGCATCATTTTCCTCTTTCGGAAAATGTTGATTATTTCCAGTTTGGGGCTATTGTAAATAAAACTGCCATAAATATTTTTGTACAAATCATTATGTAGATTCTGGATATTAGCCCTTTGTCAGATGGATAGATTGCAAAAATTTTTTCCCATTCTGTTGGCTGCCTGTTCACTCTGATGATAGTTTCTTTTGCTGTGCAGAAGCTCTTTAGTTTAATTAGATCCCATTTGTCAATTTTGGCTTTTGCTGCCGTTGCTTTTGGTGTTTTAGACATGAAGTCCTTGCCCATGCCTATGTCCTGAATGGTACTACCTAGGTTTTCTTCTAGGGTTTTCATGGTATTGGATCTAACATTTAAGTCTCTAATCCATCTTGAATTAATTTTCGTATAAGGAGGAAGGAAAGGATCCAGTTTCAGCTTTCTACTTATGGCTAGCCAATTTTCCCAGCACCATTTATTAAATAGGGAATCCTTTCCCCATTTCTTGTTTCTCTCAGGTTTGTCAAAGATCAGATGGCTGTAGATGTGTGGTATTATTTCTGAGGACTCTGTTCTGTTCCATTGGTCTATATCTCTGTTTTGGTACCAGTACCATGCTGTTTTGGTTACTGTAGCCTTGTAGTATAGTTTGAAGTCAGGTAGCATGATGTCTCCAGCTTTGTTCTTATGACATAGGATTGTCTTGGAAATGTGGGCTCTTTTTTGGTTCCATATGAACTTTAAAGCCGTTTTTTCCAATTCTGTAAAGAAACTCATTGGTAGCTTGATGGGGATGGCATTGAATCTATAAATAACCTTGGGCAGTATGGCCATTTTCACGATATTGATTCTTCCTATCCATGAGCATGATATGTTCTTCCATTTGTTAGTGTCCTCTTTTATTTCACTGAGCAGTGGTTTGTAGTTCTCCTTGAAGAGGTCCTTTACATCCCTTGTAAGTTGGATTCCTAGGTATTTTATTCTCTTTGAAGCAATTGTGAATGGAAGGTCATTCCTAATTTGGCTCTCTGTTTGTCTGTTACTGGTGTATAAGAATGCTTGTGATTTTTGCACATTAATTTTGTATCCTGAGACTTTGCTGAAGTTGCTTATCAGCTTAAGGAGATTTTGGGCTGAGACAATGGGGTTTTCTAAATATACAATCATGTCATCTGCAAACAGGGACAATTTGACTTCTTCTTTTCCTAACTGGATACCCTTGATTTCTTTCTCTTGCCTGACTGCCCTAGCCAGAACTTCCAACACTATGTTGAATAGGAGTGGTGAGAGAGGGCATCCCTGTCTTGTGCCAGTTTTCAAAGGGAATTTTTCCAGTTTTTGCCCATTCAGTATGATATTGGCTGTGGGTTTGTCATAAATAGCTCTTACTATTTTGAGGTACGTTCCATCAATGCCGAATTTGTTGAGCGTTTTTAGCATGAAGGGCTGTTGAATTTTGTCAAAAGCCTTTTCTGCATCTATTGAGATAATCATGTGGTTCTTGTCTTTGGTTCTGTTTATATGCTGGATTACGTTTATTGATTTGCGAATGTTGAACCAGCCTTGCATCCCAGGGATGAAGCCCACTTGATCATGGTGGATAAGCTTTTTGATGTGCTGCTGAATCCGGTTTGCCAGTATTTTATTGAGGATTTTTGCATCGATGTTCATCAGGGATATTGGTCTAAAATTCTCTTTTTTTGTTGTGTCTCTGCCAGGCTTTGGTATCAGGATGATGTTGGCCTCATAAAATGAGTTAGGGAGGATTCCTCTTTTTCTATTGATTGGAATAGTTTCAGAAGGAATGGTACCAGCTCCTCCTTGTACCTCTGGTAGAATTCAGCTGTGAATCCATCTGGTCCTGGACTTTTTTTGGTTGGTAGGCTATTAATTATTGCCTCAATTTCAGAGCCTGCTATTGGTCTATTCAGGGATTCAACTTCTTCCTGGTTTAGTCTTGGAAGAGTGTAAGTGTCCAGGAAATTATCCATTTCTTCTAGATTTTCTAGTTGATTTGCGTAGAGGTGTTTATAGTATTCTCTGATGGTAGTTTGTATTTCTGTGGGGTCAGTGGTGATATCCCCTTTATCATTTTTTATTGCATCTATTTGATTCTTCTCTCTTTTCTTCTTTACTAGTCTTGCTAGCAGTCTGTCAATTTTGTTGATCTTTTCAAAAAACCAATTCCTGGATTCATTGATTTTTTTGGAGGGTTTTTTGTGTCTCTATCTCCTTCAGTTCTGCTCTGATCTTAGTTATTTCTTGCCTTCTGCTAGCTTTTGAATGTGTTTGCTCTTGCTTCTCCAGTTCTTTTAATTGTGATGTTAGAGTGTCAATTTTAGATCTTTCCAGCTTTCTCTTGTGGGCATTTAGTGCTATAAATTTCCCTCTACACACTGCTTTAAATGTGTCCCAGAGATTCTGGTATGTTGTATCTTTGTTCTCATTGGTTTCAAAGAACATCTTTATTTCTGCCTTCATTTCGTTATGTACCCAGTAGTCATTCAGGAGCAGGTTGTTCAGTTTCCATGTAGTTGAGCAGTTTTGATTGAGTTTCTTAGTCCTGAGTTCTAGTTTGATTGCACTGTGGTCTGAGAGACAGTTTGTTATAATTTCTGTTGTTTTACATTTGCTGAGGAGTACTTTACTTCCAATTATGTGGTCAATTTTGGAATAAGTGCGATGTGGTGCTGAGAAGAATGTATATTCTGTTGATTTGGGGTGGAGAGTTCTATAGATGTCTATTAGGTCCGCTTGGTGCAGAGATGAGTTCAATTCCTGGATATCTTTGTTAACTTTCTGTCTCGTTGATCTGTCTAATGTTGACAGTGGAGTGTTGAAGTCTCCCATTATTATTGTATGGGAGTCTAAGTCTCTTTGTAAGTCTCTAAGGACTTGCTTTATGAATTTGGGTGCTCCTGTATTGGGTGCATATATATTTAGGATAGTTAGCTCTTCCTTTTGAATTGATCCCTTTACCATTATGTAATGGCCTTCTTTGTCTCTTTTGATCTTTGATGGTTTAAAGTCTATTTTATCAGAGACTAGGATTGCAACCCCTGCTTTTTTTTGTTCTCCATTTGCTTGGTAGATCTTCCTCCATCCCTTTATTTTGAGCCTATGTATGTCTCTGCATGTGAGATGGGTCTCCTGAATACAGCAGACTGATGGGTCTTGACTCTTTATCCAGTTTGCCAGTCTGTGTCTTTAACATTTCAGGTTAATATGGTTATGTGTGAACTTGATCCTGCCATTATGATATTAACTGGTTATTTTGCTCATTAGTTGATGCAGTTTCTTCCTAGCCTCGATGTTCTTTATATTTTGGCATGTTTTTGCAATGGCTGGTACCGGTTGTTCCTTTCCATGTTTAGGGCTTCCTTCAGGGTTTCTTGTAAGGCAGGCCTGGTGGTGACAAAATCTCTAAGCATTTGCTTATCTGTAAAGGATTTTATTTCTCCTTCACTGATGAAACTTAGTTTGGCTGGATATGAAATTCTGGGTTGAAAATTCTTTTCTTTAAGAATGTTGAATATTGGCCCCCACTTTCTTCTGGCTTGTAGAGTTTCTGCCGAGAGATCTGCTGTTAGTCTGATGGGCTTCCCTTTGTGGGTAACCCGACCTTTCTCTCTGGCTGCCCTTAAGATTTTTTCCTTCATTTCAACTTTGGTGAATCTGGCAATTATGTGTCTTGGAGTTGCTCTTCTCGAGGAGTATCTTTGTGGTGTTCTCTGTATTTCCTGAATTTGAATGTTGGCCTGCCCTACTAGGTTGGGGAAGTTCTCCTGGATGATATCCTGAAGAGTGTTTTCCAACTTGGTTCCATTTTCCCCCTCACTTTCAGGCACCCCAATCAGATGTAGATTTGGTCTTTTTACATAATCCCATACTTCTTGCAGGCTTTGTTCATTTCTTTTTCTTCTTTTTTCTTTTGGTTTCTCTTCTCACTTCATTTCATTCATTGGATCCTCAATCACTGATACTCTTTTCTTCCAGTTGATCGAGTCGGTTACTGAAGCTTGTGGATTTGTCACGTGTTTCTCGTGTCACAGTTTTCATCTCTGTCATTTCATTTATGATCTTCTCTGCATTAATTATTCTAGCTATCAATTCTTCCACTCTTTTTTCAAGATTTTTAGTTTCTTTGCGCTGGGTACGTAATTCCTCCTTTAGCTCTGAGAAGTTTGATGGACTGAAGCCTTCTTCTCTCATCTCGTCAAAGTCATTCTCTGACCAGCTTTGATCCGTTGCTGGCGATGGGCTGCGCTCCTTTGCAGGGGGAGATGCGCTCTTATTTCTTGAATTTCCAGCTTTTCTGCCCTGCTTCTTCCCATCTTCGTGGTTTTATCTGCCTCTGGTCTTTGGTGATGGTGACGTACTGATGCGGTTTTGGTATAGGTGTTCTTCCTGCTTGATAGTTTTCCTTCTAATAGTCAGGACCCTCCACTGTAGGTCTGTTGGAGATTGCTTGAGGTCCACTCCGACCCTGTTTGCCTGGGTATCAGCAGCAGAGGTTGCAGAAGATAGAATATTGCTGAACAGCGAGTGTACCTGTCTGATTCTTACTTTGGAAGCTTCCTCTCAGGGGTGTACTCCACCTTGTGAAGTGTGGGGTGTCAGACTGCCCCTAGTGGGGGATGTCTCCCAGTTAGGCTACTCAGGGGTCAGGGACCCACTTGAGCAGGCAGTCTGTCTATTCTCAGATCTCAACCTCCGTTTTGGGAGATCCACTGCTCTCTTCAAAGCTGTCAGACAGAGTCATTCGCGTCTGCACAGGCCTCTGTTGCTTCCCCTTTTGTTTGTTTTTTGTTGTTGTTGTTTAGCTATGCCCTGTCCCCAGAGGTGGAGTCTACAGAGACAGGCAGGTTTCCTTGAGCTGCTGTGAGCTCCACCCAGTTTGAGCTTCCCAGTGGCTTTGTTTACCTACTTAAGCCTCAGCAATGGCGGGCGCCTCTCCCCCAGCCTTGCTGCTGCCGTTTTGGTTAGATCGCAGACTGCTGTGCCAGCAATGAGGGAGGCTCCGTGGCCGTGGGACCCTCCTGGCCAGGTGTGGGTATAATCTCCTGGTGTGCCCGTTTGCTTAAAGCGCAGTATTGGGGTGGGAATTACTCGATTTTCCAGGTGTTGTGTGTCTCAGTTCCCCTGGCTAGGAAAAGGGATTCCCTTCCCCCTTGCGCTTCCCAGGTGAGGCAATGCCTCGCCCTGCTTCAGCTCTCACTGGTCGGGCTGCAGCAGCTGACCAGCACCGATTGTCCGGCACTCCCCAGTGAGATGACCCCAGTACCTCAGTTGAAAATGCAGAAATCACCAGTCTTCTGTGTCTCTCGCGCTGGGAGTTGGAGACTGGAGCTGTTCCTATTTGGCCATCTTGCTCCGCCCCCTCATTATTACCTATAAACTTTCTTGTTCTTATGGTCATAAGTTTAGTAGAAAATCCTCTTATAGTAGTTAGATTTTCTATTTAAAATAGTAATCCCAGCTACTTAGGAGGCTGAGGCAGGAGAAATGCTTGAACCAGGAGGCAGAGGTTGCAGTGAGCTGAGATCGTGTCACGGCACTCCCACCTGGGCAACTGAGTGAGACTCTGTCTCAAAAAAATAAAAATAAAAATAAATATAAAATAGCATTCCCATTTTAGTGGAAGGAGAAACTCACTTCCACTAGAAAAACTCACAAGAGGTCAATGTTTATTAGAGGTCCCTCATGGTCTGTGAGTTTTCCTTGGGAAGTTGGTCAGCTCTTCTTTCATCAGGACAGCCACAAAATTGGCAGAATTATAATGATATTTTAGGTCTATGTGAGTTAGACATAAATAAGCCATTTAATTTCATCTCTTGTAACTTTGATCTTTCTCCATGCGCTCCAGTCACAGGGCATCAGCTGTGCCTCTCCAATCAGGCTGCTCCTCTCACCTGGACAGTGAAATGGACAGAAAGTAGTACCTCTTAGGAATCTAATGTCATGGCTTTGTTCCTTTCCATTATTCTTCTACTCTAGTTCCTTTTCACACATGGAAAGAAATGAGAAGCTGCTATGTTCATAAAACCTCAGAAGTTTCAGGCAAGGATGATTTTGAATAAAATATGTCAACATATTTTGATATTTTTAAAAAGTTAAATTTTCCTCTTTTTTTCTTAATATACTTGACATCTTCAAAGAAATGATAGCAGAGACACAGCTTGAAAACAAAAGTCCTGGGGGCACCATTTCAAGATGGCCGAATAGGAACAGCTCCAGTCGGTTGCTCCCAGCATGATCAATGCAGAAGACGGGTGATTTCTGCATTTCCAACTGAGGTACCTGGTTCATCTCATTGGGACTAGTTGGACGGTGGGTGCAGCCCATGGAGGGTGAGCAGAAGCAGGGCGGGACATCGCCTCACCTGGGAAGTGCAAGGGGTTGGGAGATTTCCCTTTCCTAGCCAAGGGAAGCCATGACAGGCTGTAACTGGAAAAACAGGGCACTCTCGCCCAAATACTGTGCTTTTCTAATGGTCTTAGCAAACAACACACCAGGAGATTATATCTCGCACCTGGTTCAGCAGGTCCCATGCCCAGAGAGCCTTGCTCACTGTTAGCGCAGCAGTCTGAGATCAATCTGTGAGGCAGCAGCCTGGCAGGGGGAGGGGAGTCCACCATTGCTGAGGCTTGAGTAGGTAAACAAAGCAGCCAGGGAAGCTCAAACTGGGCAGAGCCCACCACAGTGCACCAAGGCCTGCTGCCTCTGTAGACTCCACCTCTAGGGGGCAGAGCATAGCTGAACAAAAGGCAGCAGAAACTTCTGCAGATTTAAACATCCCTGTCTGACAGCTCTGAAGAGAGCAGTGGTTCTCTCACCGTTCTCAGCACGGTGTTTGAGCTCTGGGAACGGACAGACTGCCTCCTCAAGTGGGACCGTGACCCCCGTGTAGCCTAACTGGGAGACACCTCCCAGTAGGGGCCGACTGACACCTCACACAGCCAGTGTCCCTCTGGGATGAAGCTTCCAGAGGAAGGATCAGGCAGCAATATTTGCTGTTCTACAATAGTTGCTGTTCTGCAGACTCTGCTGGTGATACCCAGGCAAACAGGGTCTGGAGTGGACCTCCAGCAAACTCCAACAGACCTGCAGCTGAGGGACCTGACTGTTACAAGGAAAACTAACAAACAGAAAGGAATAGCATCAACATCAACAAAAAGGACATCCACACCAAAACCCCATCTATAGGTCACCAACATCAAAAACCAAAGGTAGATAAAACCACAAAGATGGGGAGAAACCAGAACAGAAAAACTGAAAATTATAAAACCAGAGCACATCTTCTCCTCCAAAGGATCACAGCTCCTTGTCAACAATGGAACAAAGCTGGATGGAGAATGACTTTGAAGAGTTGACAGAAGTAGGCTTCAGAAGGTTGGTAATAACAAACTTCTCTGAGCTAAAGGGGGATTTTCAACCCATCACAAGGAAGCTAAAAACCTTGAAAAAAGATTAAAAGAATAGTGAACTAGAATAAACAGTGTGGAGAAGAACTTAAATGACCGGATGGAACTGAAAACCATGGCATGACAACTACGTGATTCTTGCATAAGCTTCAGTAGCTGATTAGATCAAGTGAAAGAAAGGGTATCAGTGATTAAAGATCAAATTAATGAAATAAAGCAAGAAGACAAGTTTAGAGAAAAAAGTGTAAAAGGAAATGAACAAAGCCTCCAAGAAATATGAGATTATGTGAAAATATCAAATCTAAGTTTGATTGGTGTATCTGAAAGTGATGGGGAGAATGAAACCAATCTGGAAAATGCTCTTCAAGATATTATCCAGGAGCACTTCCCCAACCTAGAAAGGCTGGTCAACATTCAAATTCAGGAAATACACAGAACACCACAAAGATACTCCTCAAGAAGAGCAACCCCAAGAAACATAATTGTCAGATTCACCAAGGTTGAAATGAAGGAAAAAATATAAAGGGCAGCCAGAGACAAAGGTCAGGTTACCCACAAAGGGAAGCCCATCACACTAACAGCGGATCTCTCGGCAGAAACTCTATACGCCAGAAGAGAGTGGGGGCCAATATTCAACATTCTAAAAGAAAAGAATTTCCAGTCCAGAATTTCATATCCAACCAAACTAAGCTTCATAAATGAAGGAGAAATAAAATCCTTTACAGACAAGCAAATGCTGAAAGATTTTGTCACCACCAGGCCTGCCTTACAAGAGCTCCTGAAGGAAGCACTAACTGTGGAAAGGAAAACCGGTACCAGCCACTGCAAAAACATGCCAAATTGTAAAGACCATCGATGCTAGGAAGAAACTGCATCAACTAACTGGCAAAATAACCAGTTAACATCATAATGACACAATCAAATTCACACATAACAATATTAACCTTAAATGTAAATGGGCAAAATGCCCCAATTAAAAGACACAGATTGGCAAATTGGATACAGAGTCAAGACCCATCAGTGTGCTATATTTAGGAGACCCACCTCACATGCAGAGATACACATAGGCTCAAAATAAGGGGATGGAGGAACATCTACCAAGCAAATGGAAAGAAAAAAAAAAGCAGGGGTTCCAATCCTAGTCTCTGATAAAACAGACTTTAAACCAACATTGATCAAAAGAGACAAAGAAGACCATTACATAATGGTAAAGGGATCAATTCAACAAAAAGAGCTAACTGTCTTAAATATGTATGCAACCAATACAAGAGCACCCAGATTCATAAAGCAAGTCCTTAGAGACCAACAAGGAGACTTAGACTCCCACACAATAACAATGGGAGACTTTAACACCGTACTGTCAACATTAGACGGATCAACGAGACAGAAAATCAGCAAGGATGTCCAGGACTTGAACTCAGCTCTGGACTAAGCAGACCTAATAGATATCTACAGAACTCTCCACCCCAAATCAACAGAATATACATTCTTCTCAGCAACACATTGCACTTATTCCAAAATTGACCACATAGTTGGAAGTAAAGCACTCCTTAGCAAATGTAAAAGAACATAAATCACAACAAACTGTCTCTCAGACCACAGCGCAATTAAATTAGAACTCAAGATTAAGAAACTCACTCAAATATGCACAACTACATGGAAACTGAACAACATGCTCCTGAATGACTACTGGGTAAATAACGAAATGAAGGCAGAATTAAAGATGATCTTTGCAACCAATGAAAACAAAGACACAATGTACCAAAATCTCTGGGAAGTATTTAAAACAGTGTGTAGAGGGAAATTTATAGCACTAAATGCCCACAAGAGAAAGCAGGAAAGATCTAAAATCGACCCCCTAACATCACAATTAAAAGAACTAGAGAAGCAAGAGCAAACAAATTCAAAAGTTAGCAGAAGGCAAAAAATAACTAAGATCAGAGCAGAACTGAAGGAGATAGAGACACAAAAAACCCTTCAAAAAATCAATGAATCCGGGAGCTGGCTTTTTGAAAAGATCAACAAAATTGATAGTCTGCTAGCAAGACTGATAAAGAAGAAAAGAGAAGAATCAAATAGATTCAATAAAAATTGATAAAGGGGATATCACCACTGATCCCACAGAAATACAAACTACCAACAGAGAATACTATAAACACCTCTATGCAAATAAACTAGAAAATCTTGAAGCAATAGATAAATTCCTGGACACATACACCCTCCCAGAAGAAGTTGAGTCTCTGAATAGACCAATAACAGGCTCTGAAATTGAGGCAATAATTCATAGCCTACCAACCAAAAGTCCAGAACCAGACTGATTCACAGGCGAATTCTACCAGAGGTACAAAGAGCAGCTGGTACCATTTCTTCTGAAACTATTCCAAACAATAGAAAAAGAGGGAATCCTCCCTAACTCATTTTATGAGAACAGCATCATCCTGATACCAAAGCCTGACAGAGACACAACAAAAAAAGAGAATTTTAGACGAATATCTCTGATGAACATCAATGCAAACATCCTCAGTAAAATACTGGCAAACCGAATCCAGCAGCACATCAAAAAGCTTACTCACCACAATCAAGTCAGCTTCATCCTTGGGATCCAAGGCTGGTTCAGCATATGCAAATCAATAAATGTAATCCATCACATAAACAGAACCAACGATGAAAACCACATGATTATCTCAATAGATGCAGAAAAGGCCTTTGACAAAATTCAACAGCCCTTCACGCTAAAAACTCTCAATATATTAGGTATTGATGGCACATATCTCAAAATAATAAGAACTATTTATGACAAACCAACAGCAAACATCATACTGAATGGGCAAAAACTGGAAGCATTCCCCTTGAAAACTGGTACAAGACAGGGATGCCCTCTCTCACCACTCCTATTCAACATAGTGTTGGAAGTTCTGACCAGGGCAATCAGGCAAGAGAAAGAAATAAAGCATATTCAATTAGGAAAAGAGGAAGTCAAATTATCCCTGCTTTCAGATGACATGATTTTATATTTAGAAAACCCCATAGTCTCAGCCCAGAATCTCCTTAAGCTGATAAGCAACTTCAGCAAAGTCTCTGGATACAAAATCAATGTGCAAAAATCACAAGCATTCCTATACACCAATAACAGACAAACAGAGAGCCAAATCATGAGTGAACTCCCATTCACAATTGCTACAAAGAGAATAAAATATCTAGGAATCCAACTTACAAGGAATGTGAAGCACCTCTTTAAGGAGAACTACAAACAACTGCTCAATGAAATAAAAGAGGACACAAACAAATGGAAGAACACTCCATGCTCATGGATAGGAAGGATAAACATTGTGAAAATGGCCATACTGCCTGCCCAAGATAATTTATAGATTCAATGCTATCCCCATCAAGCTACCAATGACTTCCTTCACAGAATTGTAAAAAACTACTTGAAAGTTCATCTGGAACCAAAAAAGAGCCTGCATTGCCAAGACAATCCTAAGCAAAAAGAACAAAGCTGGAGGCATCATGCTATCTGACTTCAAACTATACTGCAAGGCTACAGTAACCAAAACATATGGTACTGGTACCAAAACAGAGATACAGACCAATGGAACAGAGCAGAGGCCTCTGAAATAACACCTCACATCTACAACCATCTGATCTTTGACAAACCAGACAAAAACAAGAAATGGGGAAAGGATTCCCTATTTAATAAATGGTGCTGGGAAAACTGGCTAACCATATGTAGAAAGCTGAAACTGGATCCCTTCCTTACACGTTACACAAAAATTAATTCAAGATGGATTAAAGACTTAAATGTTAGACCTAAAACCATGAAAACCCTGGAAGAAAACTTAGGTAATACCATTCAGGACATAGGCATGGACAAGGACTTCATGACTAAAATACCAAAAGCAATTGCAACAAAAGCCAAAATAGACAAATGAGATCTAATTAAACTAAAGAGCTTCTGCACAGCAAAAGAAACTACCATCAGAGTGAACAGGCAACCTACAGAATGGGAGAAAAGTTTTGCAATCTACCCATCTGACACAGGGATAATATCCAGAATCTACAAAGAACCTAAACAAATTTACAAGAAAAAAAAAAAAAAACAATCCCATCAAAAAGTGGGCAAAGGATATGAGCAGATACTTCTCAAAGAAAGACATTTATGCAGCCAACAGACATATGAGAAAATGCTCATCATCATTGGTCATCAGAGAAATGGAAATCAAAACTACAATGTGATACCATCTCCCACCAGTTAGAACAGAGATCATTAAAAAGTCAGGAAACAACAGATGCTGGAGAGGATGTGGAGATATAGGAACGCTTTTACACTGTTGGTGGGACTGTAAACTAGTTCAACCATTGTGGAAGACAGTGTGGTGATTCCTCAAGTATCTAGAACTAGAAATACCATTTGACCCAGCAATCCCATTACTGGGTATATACCCAAAGGGTTATAAACCATGCTACTATAAAGACACATGCACACATATGTTTATTGTGGCACTATTCACAAAAGCAAAGACTTGGAATCAACCCAAATGTCCATCAATGATAGACTGGATTAAGAAAATGTGGCACATATATACCATGGAATACTATGCAGCCATGAAAAAGGATGAGTTCATGTCCTTTGCAGGGACATGGATGAAGCTGGAAGCTATCATTCTGAGCAAACTATCACAAGGACAGAAAACCAAACACTACATGTTCTCACTTATAGATGGGAACTGAACAATGAGATCACTTGTACACAGGGTGGGAAACATCACACACCAGGGCCTGTCATGGGGTGGAGGGCTGGGATAGGGATAGCATTAGGAGAAATACCTAATGTAAATGACGAGTTAACGGGTGCAGCAAACCAACATAGCACATATATACCTATGTAACAAACCTGCACGTTGTGCACATGAACCCTAGAACTTAAAGTATAATTTAAAAGGAAAAGAAAAGAAAACCTTTTCGGAAAAAAAAAAGAAAGAAAGAAAACAAAAGTCCCAATGCAAACCAAGTTTAGAAAAAAATGAGATGGCAAAATACTCAAGTTGGCTCACCTTTAGTAAACAGCAAACTGTAATTTTGGAAAGGAGAAAAATATCTCACAGAAAAATCATTTTAAAATTTGTGGTAACTCTCTCCTAGAAAAGCGAACACATTCACAACTATTTTAGTGTAAGCAAATTCGAAACTTAGAAACAAATTCCTCCCAATTTATAAAAGCTTTTAAAGTTAAAAAGAAAATTATCAGTCTACATAGAATTGGCCAAAATAAAAATATGTAGAAAGATTTGGAGGGAGTCAGGAAACCAAAACAATTCCAGTTTACCAGCGTACATCATTAAAGCCCAACCCTGCTGCCCTTGTTAGTGACATTGTAGGTGGACACTGGGATAGAAGCCAAAGGTTCTTGTCAATTCTTGGCATCATGGTACGGTAGCCACAGGGAGTGTGAAGTGTGGTGAGGAAAAGTGATTAGCCTTGTTCTTGGTGTCCTCAATTTGTAGGATCAAGATCAAATGTTGGAAGCTACAATGAGATAGATTTCACACAGGTAAAAATAATATTTTCAGATGTTCAGAGGTTTCCAAACAGAGTAAGCTTCCTGGTCCAGCAGTGGGATTTTCATCTTTGGTTTGTGAGAGGCCAAGCAACTATTATACTTCACAGATGGTTGTAAAAAAGTATTTCCCAAGCTTTAGTCATTTAAAGACTTATATCATGAGTTTCTACTTATGTCTTGATTTTTTAAATTAAAATGATACCTTCTTTGCTTAAATACATTAATGTTGAAAGCAGTAATCTCTTTCATATCAAAAGTTTGATGTCTTGATATTATCCTTTTTTCCAAAATTCTTTAAAATAAGCACATAATGTAAAACATTCACTCCTGATCCATCTAAAGTCACCTCATATACCACCAGTGCTACACATTTCAACTTTAGGAAGCATATTATAACAGACACTTAACCAGAGAGGGACCTTTTATATCCTTTTCCCTCTGAGATCTATGATTCTAAATAGTTGATAGTTGCTGAAGTGTGACTTTTTTCTTTTGTGCTGCTCAGCACAGAGGAATCCTTGCAGCCACATAGAAACTTCAGAATCAATAGACTTTTATCATTTCAAAAGTGCTTTCACTTTTATTATCTTATTTTACCTACTGAGTTCTGCACAGATATAGTAGGGATGAGAAAATAAAAGCACATCAAGTTGCATTAAGCCTAACAACACACAACTAGTTCATGGATAAACTAGGTCTACAGGTCAACTCTTAGTCTGATGCTCTTTTTATTAAACTAAATTCATCTTTAGTGAAGAGAATTAGCTAAACCACTTGCTGTTTTATACAGCCTTTGATAAAAATATTTTTCTAAATTAGTTTTCCTTTATTTCCCCAAATGGGAAAACCATGGCTCAAATAGCAAAGAAATCTCTGAAAAAAATGTTTTCTTGAATACTTCATCTTTACACATTCATATAAAAACAGAATGAATAAAAAATGTTATTTCACTTAAAATAGTTATCATGGTAATAAAATTCAGATGTTTGAAGGAGGAATTTGGGTAATGACACATTTTTTACATATAATTGTTCTTGATGTCGTTTTGAATGTCCTTCTGATACGACAATAAATCAATTAAGCAACTTGTATTTTTTGAAGGCTACATTTATGCTCAGCACTAGGATAGGTTCTGTGGAAGTTTAGGTAAATGTATAAATCAGTGTGTCAGCAGCAAGCTTATAATCAAGTTAATAAAACAAATCTAATACTAATGGAAGAAATAGCAAATAGTTTATTTGATGGAAAAGCCATACTCTAGTGGATCTTTTATACCTTTTAATAAGACACTTATCCTCTCTGAGTCCTTTCATTTGTAAAATAAGAGGGTTGATTTTGTTCTCCTCAATTTCTGGAATTCTAAGATCTATGTCTTAGGGTGGATAAAATAAAATAAAATAAAATCACTAAAGAAACTTGGGTAAAATGCAAAAGAGATCAATTTGATAGTCATTAAATACATTTTGCAAAACACTGCTTGAAGGGATACCAATATTTAAAATGTAATTCAACTGTAAGGATAAGTTAAAGTTGTAGTGGATTAGTTAACAAATAATTTTTAAGCAGCTATTCATGCCATGTACTGTTGTTATAGCTGCTGGTGATTCCGGCAAGACTGCCTGTCTATAATGGAGCTTATATACTAGGATTGGGGTGGGAAGCACCAAAGACTAAACATTAGTTCAGGTATTGGTCAGTGCTACTAAGAAAGCATGCACAGTAACTTGATAGAGTCTAGCTACGGCAAGTGCAGAACGAAGTGCTATAGATCATTGTTATAGAGCCCTTATAATAAGGTGACTTCTGAGTAGAAACCTCCTCAAATGATTAGAAGAGGTCATGCAAAGATTTTGAGAAAAAGAGTTTTACAAGGAGCCAGGAACAAATGCCAAGTGTCTAAGCAAGGAGCAACCTAAGTATTTCTTAAAACAAAGTAGAGCAAAAACTATAGGAATAGCCAAAAAGGTTGGAGGATGCTGAAGTAAAAATGTTGATAACACCTTGTGGTCCATGGCCATAATTTTGGATTGTACTGAAGGCACGTAAGCAAGAATCAAGTCATTCCTGGGAGTTTTCATTGGATTTTGTGTGAACTACTTCTTAACAACCACAGGACAACCAACGACTTCTGATTTCTTATTGAAGTGCCTTTATCAAGGGCAAATTCATCTTTGCTCTGGCTGGTCTCTTACTCCTTCTTCTGCCCAAAGGCATCAGTGCCTTCTTTCTAGTAGCAGTCTTGTTGGAATCTAAAATCATCCATGCCACTGTTTTACATTTAATGGTCCACAGGATGATCTCACACATTCTCCGGTCTGACAAACTTCAGGAGTGCAACTCTGAACAGAGCTACCTCATCTTGGCTCCACAATCAAAGTTGCTAGCCCATCCATCACTCACCTTTTAGAATTATTATTTTTTTTGGCAGATCCACATACTGACCCAACGTGGGGGTCAGAGAGGGTGTTATGAAAGCCCTTTCCTTTTGAATTAAGGACAAAGAAGACTCACAGCATATCACTTTGTTTCTTAATATCCTGTCTAACCTTTACTCTTTCTACCTTCTATGTGGATGACAGGTTAAAAAGATCTAGTTTTTGCCCATCGTCTTTGAAAATTTGGTGTTATTCAACCTTCTAAATCTTATTGTCAGTTTACAAGAAACACAGAGGGACATACTAAACAAGAATGCAGTCAGTAAAATCCAGAATGTGAAAAACTACAGGACAAACAACCCAGTTTTTTCAACAAATTAATGACAAGGGCAAAATTTAAGGAGAGGAAAGAAATCTATAAATTAAAAGTAACTGAAGAGACACACCAACCAAGTATGAGTCGCGGAGTTTGTTTAGATCCTAAGTCAAACATGCAAACTATAAAAAAGTTATGAGACAATCAGGTAAATGTGAACACTGCTGGATATATGATGATATTATGGAAATACAGTTAAACTTTTCAGAGGAATAATGGTATTTTGGCTATGTTTAACATTGAAGTTTTCTTATCTTTTAGCAATACATACTAAGGTATTTATAGATAAGGTGATATGATATATGGAATTTGTTTTAAAAGAATCCACTAGTGGATGGAGAAGTACAGAGATGAAATGAGACTGATTATGTGTTGAAACCCAGTGATGGGTACAAAGGGATTCATTCTACTATTGAACATACTTCTGTAAGTATTTGAAATTTTCCATGGAAATGAAAAAGAAAACACTGCTTCATGGTCTCACAGCTTTCTCTGAATTGTGGCATTGATTGTCTTGACACCTCCACTGAAATATCTATTTAAGATTTTTCATATGATGTGTTACATGTGGCTACATGGCCAATTCGTGGGCTGCGTTGCAGGCTGCTCACTTCTACCATACCATATTGCTTCTCATTGGAAACTCACCTGCAACAACTGGTCGATTTTCTCCTCGACCCCTTCAAAACAGTGTTGGACAGTCATACCATGATGGAAGCAGTATGATATGGAAAGGAACTTCCCAGATTTTTTGGTCTATAAATCACTTTCTTCTACTATGGTAATTCAGAGATTGAAAAAGTTCTATCATGAAGTTCTGTGCAGGAGACAGCTATGGTTCTTATCAGTCTCAAGGGAGTGACTCCTTTTTGAGACCAGGCACTTTAAATTACATCCATTGATGCCTCCACTTTATAGCCCTTTAACATAATATTTTAATGTAGATGATTTATGAAATATCAGTTGCACCTCTGGAGTACGCTGGAATTAAATGCCATTTAGAGTCTTTTCCTATGATGACATTACGCCACTCTAGACCCTTTCTCTGTAAAATCGCTTCTCTTTTTTAGTATCTGCTGTACATTTTATGATTGATTGCAGATATTTGTCTGCAGGGCCCAAAGCCCATACACTTCTTTCTTGTGTTGCATTCCTTATTAGGTCACCCAAAAATAACAGTGCCAAAAGCCGTTATGAAGACAGATATTTAAAGGAATTTTAGGGTGACGCTCATGAAAAGCAAATGAAAAGAAGGAGCTACATAATGTGCTCTGCTTAGTGTTTCACTTTCTCTAAACTCAAATAGTCTTCTTTTTATAACATGGGTAAAACAGAGGGCAAATTAAACTTTCTCACCACTATTAAACATTACAAGTTACAGACGTATTTCAACTGGGCATCATTAATATGTCATAAATTATTTAAATTCGCTTTCCCTTCTTAGGAATGGCAAGGAAATCACATACATACACACACAGACACACACACGCACAGCCCCAAAATGGCAGTGAATTCATATCACTAAATAGAATTCCCCAATATCCTGTTGTATTTCTTTGCACACTAAAATAATGTGTTTGTGGACATAAAGAATAGACAAGGAGCTATAATCTCATTTAACCAGAATATGTAGATACTTACAACTTAATCTCTTATTAGCAATTGGGAAAAAAGATCAAAGGTTGACATTGATATATTCATCAACTAAAAGAAGGACACAGAGCAGGTCATTAAAATTATAGACAAAGTTTGGAAATATAATAAAACTCGCCACCCAAATTCCATTTATAAGGAGCAAATTCATTGGATTAAGTAAAATCTTAATGTGATGAGTGAGAACAATAAACCAAATTAGCCTGGTAATACTTTTCATAGAATTGCAAATCTAGCAGATCAGCAGAGGAAAATAGGTCTGATTAGTGGACTCTGAAGAACAATGATTTAAGTGTATCCTATAAAGGCATTGAGACACCTGGGATAAAGTAGTTTTGCAAATTATGAAGGAGCATACATCTGAGAGGGTGCCTGACCAAGGAATAACTACTAATGCTAGAACATCAGCCCGAAGGGGAGAAAAAGCGCACATGTAACAAACAGCACATGTAACAAATGCAGTTGAGCAAGAAATAGAGATTACCTTCAGTGACTCACATTTTAATGGATTGCTTAGACTTTCAAATGATACTATTATAACATTAAGTGAACGACTAGCTCTTCATAATAACTATATTTACACTGTTCATCGTGTATTAGAAACTGCTGTAAGCACTGCACCAATTTTGTAATCTTCACAACAATCCTATGTAAAGGTATTGTTATTATACCTCATATTACTTGTGATAAACTGAGGCATGAAGAAGTTACTTAACTTGCCTCAGGAAATGGTTGAGTTATAGCTACCATTCCTTACTAGCCCTTGCCTTTGAAAAGACAAGACGAACTTACATTAAATAATTAGAGGACAATTATAAATATATTCCAAAAACTATATGTGCATAACAAGAAAATGTTGAGAACAGATATGCATACATTAGAGAAGGGGCTTGGTAAAGAAGTGAAAAAAATCATAATACGTAATTAGGATAACTGTAAAATAAAGTACTTTCACATTTGTCATCTGATTGGGGGAGAAATAAAGCAATCTGCATAAAGATGGTACAGAAAAGAGATATGACAGACCACAGTCTCAAACTGAGTTAGCAAAATAAATTAAAATAAGTGAAAAATGCATAAATGGCACCCCAGGAAGTAAGAACCAAGAGAACATACCACCATCACACTTAGTCAATTTAATTTTTGCCACCATGTTATCGCTGGATACAGCATCTGGAGCTCAAAAATGCTGGTAAATGGCCAGCACGGTGGCTCATGCCTGTAATCCCAGCATTTTGTGAGGCTGAGGCAGGAGGATCACCTGAGGTCAGGAGTTCAAGACAAGCCTGGCCAACATGGTGAAACCCCATCTCTACTAAAAATACAAAAATTAACTGGGCAGGGTGGCACATGCCTGTAATCCCAGCTTCTTAGGAGACTGGGGCAGGAGAATTGCTTGAGCTTGGGAGATGGAGGTTGCAGTAAAATTATCATTTTTACTATAAAATATCTGGTTTTTTTCCTTGCTGTGGTCCAAAATCAGTACTAAAGTAGATAAGGTAAGCCCCGAAGGAATGCAAAGGATAAGCCAGCTGTAACCAGGGCTATGTTGGGAAACACAGGTTAGAAAGCCTGCGGCGATAATGATCCCATTCATTAACTGACAGGAGAGAATCAGGGCCAGCTGGTGTTCCCTAGCCTGAACTTTTTTCTGTCCAAAGTTCTCTTCAAAGTAGTCCACATAGTGGAAAGTTGTGAAGAATATTTTATGGCTGATGTTAAAAGCTTACTTAAAAAAAAAAAAGTTAATGAAGGAAAGAATGAAATGTTGTTTTTAAAAAGATAGGATCTAGTTTAGATTTAGGAAAAATTTCTTGGCTATAAAAACTTTCAATCTCTGTAATAGCATAGCAACGTAAATTATGAACTCACCTTCTCTTAGCATATTTTATGGCTGAAGGAGAAAATGATACTGCTGGCCTGCCTGGAATAGGAAGATGGACTAAATAACTTCAAGGATTCCTTCATGCTAGTCGATTTTGGGATAACTTCAGGGAAGAACAGACACAGTCTACTGTTAGGTTTTTGGCTTAGTCTCAAGTGACTACAAAGGTTTAAAAGATCTGAATGAAAACATTTAGATACATGAAGTCATTATGATATCTTAAATATACTTATGTCAAAATCCTTGAGGATGTGAAAATATGTTTCTACTGACCTTCTTGTATCTAGTATCTGCTGGTCCTCAGCAAAAGTAGCCTTGGTGTATCCCTAGCACTGAGGCAGAGGTTTCAAATTACTGATGAGGTCTTCTGCCTCTTTAAAGGTGGTATTAAGAGTACCTAGGAGTTCTGAGCAATATCATCCCTTTTTAGATCTGTCCATTCATCATGATCCCGTGCCAGAATTTGTTAGGTAAACATGATTGACAGACAGCCATCTTTATCCTTTATATGGCTGGAGGTCAGGCCTGGTGGAAAGTAATGCTTTTTTAATTAGCTGTTAGAGGATTGAGTTTCCTTTGTGTGGATTGCATGCTGCTGCTCTCTCTCTCTGAACTGGTATCCAAAGTGGGTATCTCTTATGCCTTACATGCTCAGTATAACTCAGATGACTGAAGAACAGTCATAAAAGATTCATATTGAAGCTGTTTTATAAAAATTTTCACAGCTGGCAAAAAAATAGAGAAAGAAAACATACTTGAAATAACAGAGTTCTCAGAAAGGAAAACGAGCAATCTTTTTAAAGGCTATCTTGGTAAATAGTAGCTGCAAAGAGAAAACTGTTTTGTTGCAATTCTTTGGCTGCAAAAATAAAATAAAATAAAATAAACATAATTTTTAACTGTAATGTGCAAAATATAACTTCCTCCTAGGAACTGGTCCTTCCATTTAAAGGTAAAATGAACCCCTGAAACAGTTTGAGTTTGGCAGAGTTTGCAAAAAAAAAAAAAAAATCAAAGCAAGCATTCGTGACAAATTCAATGGCACTGGACTTCTGCATCTTTTGTGAGGCAGGATGTTCAGTTCAGAAAAAGCTGATGATTTTTATGCCTAAAATAATTAATTCAGCAGTATGTGAAACCACTGTGAAATGAAAAATGGGTGTGCACAAAACACTGATACATATTCAAACCACGTACCTTTTATTTAAGTGTAAAATTGTTGGGCTATGAAAGAAATACTCCAGCTCAAAATATGAAGTTCTAAGTAGTTTATAAATACAGTGACTAGATATGATGGTCTGGTATCAGGGCTGAAGTTATATAAAGATCCTCAAAGTGAATTTTCAACCTTATGAATCAAAACTAAAATCAATTATTTGTATGTAATGTATAAATAGATCCAGACTCTATCTCTTTTGTCTAGTTTCATGTCTAAACTGGTCTATTGATTTTCTATATGGCTTTTTGTTTTTAATTTCACTGATTTCTATTCTTTTATTTATTTTCTTCTTGTATTTATTAAACCCAAACATTTCCTATGGTTTCTGAAAGGGAAAGTTTAGATAGTTGATTTGAGTGCCTTCTGCTTTTGAGATCTTTCTTCCATCATGAACTTTTCTCTCTCTCTCTCTTTTTTTTCTTTTTTTCATTAAGAGGTAGTATGATATTTAAGAGTGTGAGATCTGGATCCAAACTGCCTAAGTTTGAAAATCAACTCTGCCACCTACTAGCTGTGTGATTTTGGGAAATTTACTCAAGCTCTCTGGGCCTTAGTTTCTTACTCTGTTAAATGGGGTTAAAAATACTTTTTGCTTATTAGATTGCTTTAAGGAATAAATGAGTAAATATATGCAAAGAACTTAGAAGTTTTTGCAATATGTGCAATTTGCATGCCATTACTACTGCAAGCCACATGCATTTATGAAATGTGTATGCTCAACAAGTATATTTTACATTTAATAAGCTAACTTCCTTTAAATAACACATCAGCATTAGTAGATAATTCCTTGTGTTTTTTTCATTTGTGATTCATTTCTCACTGTACAAACAATATATTGGGTTGTATTTAGGAATGAGGAGGAAAATCTACTTACAATGTTGATGGCGTCTGTCACTCAGTGAAGGTCTCTAAGCCAATCATATACAGTCTCAACCCAGATAGTCTTGGAGAGGTCTCTGCGTGAGACCTCTGCATGTCTTGTTTATGGCAACCAATGATTAATTATAAATTGTCTTTATTAACTGAGCTCCAGGAAATTAATTCATTAGTAAGCTATTGTTTTTTTCTTTTTTGAGTGACATGGTGAATACATTGTTTAAACAAACAATCACAAAGCAAATATTAACCATTCATTAAGAGCCATGACTATAAGACCAGATGAACTGCACAATTTTTTTAAAGAATCAAGAATGAACCGGTTTTAGGAGACACCCCAAAATGATGTAGCTTTGCTGGTTTCATGCATGATGTTAAGCAGGCAAATACTTCTTCCTACATCTTTTGGCTTTGGACAGAAAAACTGGTCTGTATGATCTGAAACATGAACACATTTGATGTCACTTGAATTTTTAGCTTGGTAAGGTTGAGTTTTTCCCACAAAGGGTCATAATGGTTGTCAAAAAAATCCACTTATAAAATTTGTTTACCACAGTGTAAACAAGTCATTTAATCTGCAACTGGTCTGGCTGCATGTGAGGACGCTAAGCAAAGCACCAGCAGAGGTGAATGGTGTCACGGTGGAGATTCCTGTATTTACATGACTTTTAGCCAACACGCGGCATCTTTGCTTGTAAGGTGTGTATATAGGAGTGGCAGCCAGGACTTGTGGGTAAAGACAATTAAAGTGAGAGACAGAATCAATTTTATTGAGCACTTATTGTATGCCAGGTAATGTGCAAAATAAGCCCTCTACAGATCATCTCATTTGTTCAACTGAATGAAAGCAGAATTACAAAAACCTTCTAAAATGACCAATTATGTGAGGGTTGCATGTAGCAAAGATGAGCTGTTTTGGTCGTTGGGATATGCATCACTGAATATGATTTTAAAATGCTCATTTGGGGCTGGGCGCATTGGCTCACATCTGTAATCCCAGCCCTTTGGGAGGCTGAGGGGGACAGATCACTGAAGGTCAGGAGTTTGAGACCAGCCTGGCCAACATGATGAAACTCTGTCTCTACTAAAAATACAAAAATTAGCTGGGCATGGTTGTGGACATCTGTAATACCAGCTACTCAGGAGGCTGAGGCAGGAGAATCGTTTGAACCTGGGAGGCAGAGGTTGCAGCGAGCCAAGATCGCGCCATTGCACTCCAGCCTGGCTGACAAGAGTCAAACTCTGTCTCAAAAAAAAAAAAAAAAAAAAAAATGCTTATTTGGGAAGGGATTTTTATGCCTCTCTTTCCCTCTGTGCTATGCTATTGTAGTGCCCTACCTGAAATAACTGGAGTTCTCATTGTTTATAGGCACAGTCATATTCAAATATTAACAAATGGATGCAGTTTAAAATGTATTGCTCTCATTAAAAGGAATCTGTTACAGGGACAGGTTTTAGCTGTACATTTTTGTTAATCTTAATTCTTTTTGCTGCAATCTAGTTTTGAAAGAAAAATGCTGTCCATCTGGTGTTTCATCTCATTAAACTACTCCATGAAAAGGGTTTGCTAGAAATGTATAAACAAATGCAGCATTATGGGTCTAATTAGCTGGTAGAATACCTGTATAAATGGAATTTGTCAGTCACAAAGTGGGGACCCTGCCCCCACTTACTTATATAATAATCCTGACTTTCAGAAGACTAATCTCTACACACCATCTACACAGCATCTAATTTCCTCATCAAATTTCTCTGCTGGGTTTAGCCATGCTTGTCAACTTCCCAGCTCCCTCTTCAATAACTGAGTTTATTCTTAGTGTCTCGCCAATAAACATTCCTATGAGCACACCCATGAAAGAATGAAGTCCAAATTTCTTTATTGCTCCCTCTTTCAAGAAAGAGTTTTCGGCTCACACTCCTGGGAAAGGTCACAGGTAATTTTGGCTGGTCACTTTTGGGTGGCAGATTGCAGCGAGCACATTGGGCTCTTTTGTTTAACGATCTCACTGACCACCAAAGGCGCCCACAAGCTGGAGTGAGACCCTTTGGAACAGTGAGGAGGCAATAATGTAGGCAGGACCGCCCGACTCAGTCTCCCTTTAAACACAAAGTAATCACTTATTTTTCATTTCAGGACGAATGTAGCTGTTCTGTAAGCAAACGTATATTCCTTATTGCTTATATACTAACTTTGTTGAACGTCTGAAGAGTTTTAAGGCCACTTTTTGTGATGGAAAAGGGGGCCATGAATGGCTTGAAAGCAAACCCCTTTTCATGTTATTTGACAGTGGAAGTTCATTTAAATCTTTCACACTGAATCTCTTTGAAATGGCTGTCTTCTAGATGCTGAAAAGGAAGGTGGGCCCTCAGTAAATTGTAGAAATTCATAGCCACTGAACTGACCATTTTTAAAATAGTCGTCATCTATGGTGCTATGAAGGTTGAATTGTATGACCCCCCAAAAAAGGTATGTTGCAATACTAACTCCCAGGACTGTAGGATGTGGTTTTATTTGGAGACAAGGTTTTTACAGAGGAATCAAGTTAAAATAAAGTCATTAGGGTAGACTCTAATTCAACATGATAGTGTCATTATAAAAGGGGGAAACTGGACACAGGGACACACACAGAGAATACCGTATGAAAATGCATACAGAGATCAGGATGATGCAGCAGAAGCCAGACTGCCAGCCAATCACCAGATGCTAAGAGAGAAGCAGGAAACAGACACTCACAGCCCTCAGAAGGAGGCAACCTTGCCAACACCTTGATCTTGGACTTCTAGCTTCCAGACGTATGAGACAATTTCTGTTGTTTAAACCAACCAGTGTGTAGAGCAGTACCTTGTCAGAGCAGCCCTAGGGAAACTATTAATAGCATAAACATTAATGATAAGTTCAAGGATTTTTTTTGAAAGATAGTTGGAACTGAAAATTCATTCTTTGCCCACAAATAAATCAGTGGTAATTCTAAAGGTATGGAATAGATTCTGCTGTTTCATAGGCTTCTTCTTGAGCAAATTAGACATGCTCTTTCCCTCTACCTATATGACTATCTAAATCAGATAAGTGGGCTGCGCACAGTGGTTCACGCCTAAAATCTCAGCACTTTTGAGAGATGGAGGTGGGTAGGTCGCTTGAGCTCAGGAGTTCAAGACCAGCCTGGGCAACATTACAAAACTCTGTCTCTACTAAAACTACAAAAATTAGCTGGGCATGAAGGAGCATACCTGTAGTCCCAGCTACTAGGCAGGCTGAGGTGGGAGGATCACCTGAGCCTGGGGAGGTTGAGTCTGCAGTGAGCTGTAACCATGCCACTGCACTCTAGCCTAGACAACAAAGTGAGATCCTGTATGTATATGTATATATGTGTGTATATATATATATATATATATGCTACAGCCTGTGGGTTGGCCCTTGTCCTGCTGACCTAAACAACAGTAAGGACTGATTTCCTGGTCTGACTGCATTGGAAGCTCTGAAGGCAAGGCCTGCATTGCATTCATCACTGTGTCTCTAAGGGCCCAGTACGAGGAATGTCAGAAGCACTCAAGAAATTGTGCTCCTATTCACAATAGCAAAGACTTGGAATCAACCCAGATGTCCATCAGTGACAGACTGGATTAAGAAAATGTGGCACATATACACCATGGAATACTATGCAGCCATAAAAAAGGATGAGTTTGCGTCCTTTGTAGGGACATGGATGCAGCTGGAAACCATCATTCTCAGCAGACTATCGCAAGAACAGAAAACCAAACATCACATGTTCTCACTCATAGGTGGGAACTGAACAATGAGATCACTTGGACTCGGGAAGGGGAACATCACACACCGGGGCCTATCATGGGGAGGGGGGAGGGGGAAGGGATTGCACTGGGAGTTATACCTGATGTAAATGACGAGTTGATGGGTGCTGACGAGTTGATGGGTGCAGCACACCAACATGGCACAAGTATACATATGTAACAAACCTGCACGTTATGCACATGTACCCTAGAACTTAAAGCATAATAAAAATATATATATATTGAGGGCTTTGACATTTAGGATAATAAAAAAAAAAAGAAATTGTGCTCAATTCATGCTCACGAATCTTTGATCTCCCTAGTACAGGCTTTGAGTGGTATCACAAAAGAGATTTGACCTCAGCGAACAGAATATACTTTGAAGAACAGAGTTGAGGACACAAAAGTAGTTTCAAAATAACCTCAGTTATTTCTTTCCATTTTTAACACCACAAGGGGATCTGTAGAAAAGAGATGCATCTTTAAAATTCCCATTTTTCCCTGCCATCTATGTCTTTGTTAAAATTAGTTTATTTTAAAAATATACCTTAATACTAACTGCATGCCAGACAACGTTCCTAATACCAGGAATATGGAATCCTGCCTTCAGGTCAGGAAGATCTCTCATTCTCCTACAACCAATTTCCCAGAACAAAATCCCCCTATTGCTGGCATTAGTGCCTCCTGTCATCCTTTCCCTTCCCTTTCCTTCTAGTTCTTTGTTATTAAACCAAAAGAGCAGTCTACTGACAAGCCAGACTCCTCCTTAGAAGGCAGTGCAAATGAAAAACTGGGAACTCCCAGGAATAATTATTTAATCGCAGCACAACACGTCCTGCATCCTGATGTATGATGTTGTGTTTTGAAGCCCTAAATCAGAATTCAAACAAACTTCTGTTCCTTGTGAAAAACAAAGGACTAGCTACTTGCCCCAAGGCAGAAGAGAAAATGAGATGTTTGACAAGAAGAGGAATATAACAACCACTACTACCATTTATAATTTGATGTTCTTTATAGTAGGTAATTTGTGGCATGCACAATGTGGACACACTTCTCCCTCTCTTGAGAATGCCAGTCCTGTTGATGTTCAAAACCTAGACACAGTTTGTACTGAGCATGAATATATTAGTTTTCTCTTCCTGCATAAAAAATTACTACAAACTTAGCAGTTTGAAGCAATATCCATTTATTATATTATGACATAGCATAGCAGAATTTCTGTCCAAGGACTCACCACGCTGAAATCAAGATGTCAGCCAAGGTCAATATAAACTCACAAGATCTTGACTGGATTCAGCTCCTTGCTGCTGTAAGACTGAGGCCTCTACTTTCTTTCTGGATGCCAGATCAGCATCTCTTGGCTCTGAGAGGCTCCTGTACATCTTGCCGTGTGGTCCTCCCAAAGGCCATCTCAGTCTCACAACATGGCAGCTGACTTCTTCAAAGCCAGTGTGAGCATCTCTCTGACCTCAAGGAGCACTCAGTCCCTCTTTTTTAGGGCTCATTTAATTAGAATAATCTCTGGGGTTGATCTCCCATCATATTCACAAGTTACCCACATTCAAGGAGAAGACAGTATACAGGAAGTATGCACTGGGGACAGATATCCTAAAAGCCCACCTTAGAATTCTTCCTACCGTTACTGCTGTGATGACATTGGTAGCAGTTTATCCCAAACCACTATAAATAAGAGTTTGAGCAGGTTGAGCATCCCAAATCTGAAAATCCAAAATCTGAAACACTCCAAATTCAAAACTTTTGAGCACCAATAGGATGATACGCAAAGGAAATGTTCACTGGGGCATTTTAGATTCTGGATTTCTGAACGTGAGATGCTCAACCGATAAGTAAAATGCAAATATTCCAAAATATGAAAAAACTTGAAAGCTGAAACACTTCTGGTCCCAAGCATTTCAGATAAGGGACACTCAACCTGTGTATATACTCGTGTATATATATACACACACATACACACACACGTTTAAATATAAGCTACCTGAACTATATATAAGATTTCATATATATGTATATATGTGTATGTAGAGTATATGTGTGTGTGTGTATATGTATTCTGTACAAATACTAACACACATACCCTTAGGAGCTCACTTTTAAAGATGGGCTCCCAAAATATATAAAATCATCCACATAAGATCCACAACCATCACATAGAATATGTATTGTGTATTTATTAAGACTATTCCACCAAATGGCACATGCATTTAATGCTCTCATCCCACAAAATGAAGTGCAGTGTTGAGATAACTCTGATAATGCAGACAGACACCCAGATGTGCCTTTCAGGCAATGACTTTCTCTTGCCTGGAAAACTACAAAGTAAATTTGAAACCATGGGCAATACGGTGGCAGTCACATGGATAAGATTAAAAAAAAAAAAAAGAGGAAGAACAGAAACATCAGGAGACTTTAAGCTGTTTTCTAAATTCAGAATCAGCAGAATATTTATGTTGGCAGCATCCCTTAACTCTCAGCAGGAGATTTGACAGAATGTACTCTATACATAACCCGCACAAGCCCCAGATCAAGGGGAGAGTATTTGCATAAACAGAATCCTAGAGACCATGTCATCACTATCTTTCTCTTCCTGCTTCTTCCTTCTCTACCTTACAAGCTGGTTGTATTGAGTTTCCTGGGCTATCTTCCATGAATATCAAGGAATGCAACAGAGATGAATGTTACATCGACACCAGCAGTGCCACCACAAGAGAAACTGTTTGTACACTCTTTTCATTTCTCAGTGCAAGCAAGCATCTAAAGACTTTGCACCTGTTCTAGTTAGCTCTGGCAAATGCAGTCTGTATTTATATTAATAGAATTATGTTTTCATAACAAAATGGACATGTAGGGATTGTGGCATTCACTTTGGATGCTCTCATATGTGTGCAGATTGGGAGAGGGACGACTCTTACATAAAGTCTCATGGCAAAGGAAGAAGACCCACACATCCCACACTGAATCATCAGGGGACAGTTTGAGAACTTTTTGTGGAATGACCAGAAACTCAAGGATTGGAAAATAGATACTCAACAAAGAGGGAAATAAACTGGATATAAATGGGATTTTCATGGGTAGTTCGAAGCTATGAGCTCTTTTGTGTTCCATCTCCTGTTTCTGTAATTTGTGTCTTATCTCCCCAGAGTAGAGCTGAGAACTGGTGAGATCATTTTTGGCTCCATTCCTGAAAATTTGTTTTGAGTCACCAGTGTAAATATTGCCCACCCAATCTGTACATTTGCACAAATTAACTGAAACCAGCTACTCAATTCCTTGTTCATATTTGGATCTGTTGATTAACCCTGACAGCTGTAACCTCATTAGTCCAAGCTCTGGCCATAGCCGAGCAGCTGTCAAATTAGGAGGAAGTGGACTCAATGAGGTTGCCTCTATGGACAAGGCATGTTAAAATCAATAGCCGCTCTAAAAGGTTTCAGTTATGATTCTAATTCTAATTTATGTTGTGCTGTGGGCTTTTCACCTAGATCTATAATATGGGCCTAAAATTGGTTGTTTTCAAAGAAAGCAGGGGCTCTCTCACAAAGCAGGAGCATAGGTTTTACCTGGAAGACATTGGGTCTGCATCAGTTGGAAATGGTTTTTTAGCATGCATTGTAACACAGACATTTTAATATATTTTAAAATATTAGTTCTATGTATTTTTTGGCAAAAGTGATTTTATTAGTTTTGACAAGGGGCCAACAGTGTCCTGACTAGAGGAATAAGAAAAATCCTGTGGCTGGTACTCACTGGAAAATGGAGATAAGAAGGGAAGAAAGAGTTAGAAAACACTCCTATAGGAATGAGGTTTCCCTAATTAGAACACAAAGTTCTCGGGGTGAATTCTGTTCATTTCTATATGAATCTGTAAGGAGGAAGTGGGAAGTGAACGTTCACAATATCTACTAATTAAAACCTGGATGTTCAGGGAAGGAGATCATTTTCCATCTGCCAAAGTGTTGAAAAGGACCCTGGGATAGGGTCAAATGCAATGTGTGAACTTTCTTGGACGCATTTTCATCATGGAGCGATAGCAGGTTGGAGCAGAAGATGGTCTAAGAAAAATCTGGAGACCTCAGTCCTGGTCCCAGTTCTGCCGCAGTCTACTAATACGGGTGTTGGAGAAATCCTCAATCTCTCTGGATCTCAGCAGACTCGTTTATAAAATGAGGACATTTCTGAGATGATTGCAATGGCTCTGTCCATCTGCAGTGATTAGAGGCTCTCAGAACAAATACATTATTATAAGAATATGCTCTATCATGGCCCAAGGTGGATCTACAGTCTCATTTTCTAGCTTTAGGGAATTCTCTCCTAGTCTTTCATAGTGCCCTGTGGCCTTTTACGCAGGCAGGTACTGTCCTTTGGCACCCCCTGGTGGCATCTGCAGCTGCTACACCTGCCTTAATCGCGGGGGCCTCACAGGTAAGAAGGCTAACTGTGGGGACTGGTAGGAGCCCAGACGCTGTTTACAAGGGAAAAAAGCAATCCAGAATCTCATTGTCCCATTTTAGCTTCTAACTCATCGCATCTTAGAGGCTTAGGTAAGCATGTTGATTTTAAAAAGCAGCTGTATTAATCAGATGCTAATAAAGCATTCAGCTTGCTTTAGGTTGACGGATTTTGCAAATGACCAGGACTTCTGTTTCTATTATTGTGAGAAAAAAGACTAAGAAAAGAGGAAGTATTTAGGTATTTAGTGGAAACTAAATGCTTCCTGTGCACATGACTAATTTAAAACTCCCAGAAAATGCTGGATAATGTGTACCCTGACATTTCCTAGGTATAGATTAAAGCAATAAAAAAGTATTAAAAGGTTACTGAGCTTTTTCCTAACCCTTTCTTTCAATTTAAAAATCATTTACAAAAGAAGTTCTAAAAGTCAGAAGTTAGATTTTTTTTAAAAAAGGGAGACAGAAAGTAGGTTCTTAATGTTATGGAATGACAAGTAAATATATTTTAACTATTGTGAGTCATTATAATCCAAATTCTATCCTCAAATCACGATCATCTACATGTAACTTATTAATTAGGTTATATTTGCCTTAATTGCATCAGTTCTACTGCTTTTGTTTACAGTTATCCTCTCGCTGCCACTTTGGAAGTGTATTGAAACTTTGTAAAAAAAAAAAAAATGTCTTTGATTTACTGTAAAAGCATCTACAACATTTTTAATTTAAATGATTTCAAATGCCAAAAGTTATGACTATGCAAAGAAACTAAGCAAATACAGTATAAAGAAAAAGGAAAAAACCCACAAAACTTTAATTATTCTAAATTACATTAATTTAGTTTGATATGATTATAACAACTATAACTATTTCCAGGTAGGGTTAAAAAAAAAAAAGTCATAGGAAAGAGAAAAGTGAATATTCCCTAAAGGAGAAAAACATTTCTTTGCCATGTTTACTTGACTCCTTCTGGCAAAAGGCTGTTAACAGTTGTACCACACGGTTCAACCAGAGCTGCTTGTCTCCAGAAAAAAATATATATAATTGCATCTCAGAGATTTGGTTTGGAAAATCTGCTTTTGTTTCCAATGCCTTGTCTCTTTTCAACCACGTTTATAAGCATTTTCCAAGGTCTTTACGAGCACTTTGCCTGCCTCTCCACGCTCCTAAATATCACCCTCTCCTCCTTATGGCCAGCCACGTTTTCAGCCTTAGCCAAGGAAAAAAACATTGGTTCACCTCAAAGGCTGCCATTAAATTTACCTCATTTATTGACCAGCAGGAGGTGCACCACCCTACTGAGGTCAACCTTAGCTACAATGCTGCAGAGTCCGTTGGCGCCCCAGACTGCTACCCTGTTAAATGACTGGCGGGCCCCTTGGGCCAGGTAAATCCTACTGTTGACATATTGGTGGCAATGCCCTTGGAACACCTTTGATCCATTAGTATACTCTCTCCGTTCAAGGGTGTATTTTACTGTGTGTTGAATAAAAGTAACCAGGTTTAGAGGAGTGAAGGAAACAAACTGAGCTCCTGCTGGAAGAATAAACCATTTATACTTCTCTGCAGTAGATATCAGGCCTACTAGGACATCAAGTTTAAGGCAAATAAAGCCTTGAGAATTCCACTCTTTGGATAGAACCACCATGGGGCCTCTGCTGCCCTTGCGGTGGTCAGTAGTAAACTGCCTAGGAATCTGGAAGCTCACTAAAAGCCATGCTTTCACTTCTGAATGGCCTTTTGGCATGGATTTCTTTGCTTTTCCTCGTCATGGCTTTGTCATTCTGTAAAAATGTGAGCTCTGTCAGCACAGTGACTGTTTAAAACAACCTTGAGTACTTGAATATACTGTTACATAGTAATAGTGCCTGTAGTATCTGCTTGTATTCTTTAAGAGGCTGATAAAAGATCATATTCAACATAAGGGGGTGGGGGGTTTCCTTTTCTTGATGCAATTAAGTACATAAAAATGTGCCAGATGGGAAACGCTAGATATCTGAATAATCACTTTATTCATAGACCGTCAAATGGCATCAGGCAATAATCCCTTAAATGTTCCCATTTTAAACCCTGCAAACATGCCACTCTCAGCCCTGACCTGGAGTGACCAGGTTAGATGGTCAGGGCTCTCAAATCCGAATGCTGATTCAGGCCTTCTCTCTCTGCTGCCAATAATAGTTCGTCTAGGTGCCAAATTTAGTGGTGGTTTCTTATGATGTGGATACCTGTCCAACAGGAATTGGACTGTGACCACAAGCCATTTTCCTTAAGCCACAGAATAACTGTCAGATGGCAACTGCTGATAGTCACCGCTCGCCAGGCTCAGCAGTTTCCAAGTAAAAGACTTTTGCGCCCCCTATTAATTCCACAATTACACAAATTTTGTCATTATGTAGAAATTCCCTGGGGTGGTAACTCAGTGTTTGATCTTCAATTATTTCAAAACAAAACAAAACAAACAGAGCAACAACAGCAAATCCCTTCTTTTCTCCCTTATGGCTTGGTCCTTTTCTTCTTACTCTTGTGTTAATGATTTTCTG
Source organism: Trachypithecus francoisi (assembly GCF_009764315.1). Classification (NCBI taxonomy): domain Eukaryota; kingdom Metazoa; phylum Chordata; class Mammalia; order Primates; family Cercopithecidae; genus Trachypithecus; species Trachypithecus francoisi. The sequence goes on from NW_022681460.1 coordinate 84,064,273, forward strand.
TTAAGCCACATCAAATCCTTTTGGGCATCAGTGAGAAGTAAAGCTTTTCAAATTACAAGTTTTATTGATGCATTTCATTCTTCTGAGAGCGAAAAGTATTTTTGAAATGTTTCATTACAGGTTCTATTTTGTATAGGCAGAGTATAATTATCTTCTCATTTTGTAGAAGAGGGATCCAAGATACCCTCTCTGGGGTAGTACCATGCTAAGCAGACGGTCATACCAGTAGTAAAGTGCCAAAACAAGAAAATAAATAAAATCAGAAAGATATTGCATTGCTACTAATCATTTTATGGGATGTTGAGGCCTCTACATGTACTTGTATTCTTGAGTTGAGTCCAGCAGACTTGGACAATGTGTTTCAGGTTAAGTGTTAACATGAACAGACAGAAGTTTACTCTGGGTAAGGCTGACTTCCTGAAGTAAATTTCCTAGAAACCCCATATTGTACCAATTTCTGTTTCATTTCCCATAAATGAATAGCAAGCACTGTCATGTATGCTAATACCTTAAAAAAATAGTGTTCCTAAAGCTACAAAGCAGCATAAGTTCTCAGTAGTTAAAATGTTTTGAATAATAAACCAAATCTAAATACATAAATATAATTTGTATATGTATATGTATGCATGTGTATATGAAGTGTGTATGTGTGTGTGAGTATGAGTGTGAAGGAAAACAGTAAAATATGTTTGTAACTGGAATGATTCATATTTGGACTCTGAAATCTAAAACACACTCAGTGAGGAAAGTAAACAGTACATCAAGCTTCCCCAAAATGCAAAGGAAGACTGTTAACCATTTAGAAGCTATTGTACTTTCCTTTGACTGAAATTGGCAGTCTTTCTTGAAATAAAAAGCATCACTATTTTTTATTACAATAAACTTGAATCTCCATGATATTTTCTCTCAGAAGCAAATGCATAATTGTAAAATTTCTGTATGTAAAGCACCCTCTCTTCCTGAATTTGTGGAATTTCGGAACTAAGGGGCCTTGGGCTTCATACAGGCTGACTCATTCATCTTACAAAAGAAGACTATGAGGCCCAGATGGGTGGAAAGAACTCTCCAAAATTCCATAGCTTGAGTCAAGACCTTGCAGGTGACGGTGGACTTCAGCCTCTCCACTCTTCCCTCACTGGCTCACTATTTCAACAACATCATAAATGCTAAGATGTTGAGTTTTCTCTGTCCCTATATAACACCCACTCGGCCTCTTTTCTTGCATCTTCCCTGCAGAAAACCCCAATTTTAAAAAACTGTGAACAAGCCCACTGGCTCCATAGATTCCTAGCTTGTTCCCCAAACTGCTGGCTATAATTAATGTCTACTAATACTAAAATTGTCTTCAGCATAGACACCCACAAAAAGTTTTCAAAGTTCTAAACCATATAATGTACATTTTACCTGCAAACACTGGAGTAATGAAACAGGGAAACAGACCGAGTTACCATAGACCAAACTAGAGAATACATTTCAAGTGTCCTGAAAGTTTGAAGACTAAGAATGGGCTCCAAATGCCCACTTTTCATCCTCCTCTAGCACACCAAGAGTGTCTTGGAAATCAGTCTGATTTAGAACAAAAAATGCAACCAGTTTCTGATAATCATTTCAATTGCTACGTTTCCTTGGACACATTTTCAAAGTACTTGAATGGAGCCCCACATGCAAATTATCTTCCCTGAAAAGAAAGCCATTGCCGGCAAGTAAGCTGGCTGTTGAGTTTTTGTGGCAATGGCATAGAGACACAAGGTATTTTTAACATTCTTGTTTTGTTCTTGTCTCAACTGACACTAGTAATTTGAGAGATGTTGAGGGCGTTACTGAATATAAATTTGAAGAAAAATAACTCTTCCATCTATATTATTAGAAGTAGAATGAATATTCAATCAAAGATGAATCAAAAAGCTTAGATTCTGTATATGGGCATTTACCTTCCTGAACACAGACTCTTCCCATGATCTTTTCCTCACATGGAGCATCCACAAGAATCACACTGCAATTTGCAACCGATTGTGCTCTGGATAATAGAAATCTGTCCCCACATTCATTTGAAAGCTCCTTTTATAAAATTATTGAGTTCAGAGCTAGAGATGACAGCTCTTTTGCAGAAGAGAAAACTGAGGTCCTGAGAGCAAAGCTATTTGCCTGAGGGTAAAGAATAAGTTAAGGCTCCATTTAAAGACCCAGATTCTAAACTCTTAGCTAAGAAAACACCTCTCCACCCTTCTAAATGTTTAATACTACCCACCTCTCATACTCAAAAAAGTTTTCTTCTGTGTTTGTATTGAGTCATTCATTCTTAAATTCATTCCTCTTCCTTCCTTCTTCTTTTCCACCTTTTTCTCTCCTCTCCTTCCTTCCTTTCCTTCTAGCTTCCATCCTTCCCCGCCTTGGATTAATATTCATTTACCATATGCCAGTCATTGTGATGAGTTCTGGAAACTAAGAAAAGGATATAATCCATGACTCAAAGACCTGTTCATTTTTAGAGAAGACTGACCTGGTTACCAACAGGTCCAAACTCTTTAATGTGGCTTACATGGTCCTCCACTCTCTGATCCCTAACCCATCATCTCTAGCTACTCTCCCTCTTCTCTATACTCCAACCTTACAGGATCCTTTGGGATCACTGAATAAATTCTTCCCAGCTGTACCATCCCATATGTTCACTTCCTGGACATATGTGATATCTCTCCCCTACCCTCCTCATTCAGCTAGTGCCATACCATCCTTCAAGTCTTAGTCTAGACGCTTATTCTCAGGGAGTTCCCTGAACCAAAAGACCACATTAAATCTCCCTGCTAATTTGTGAGCATTTGCATTATGCCTTTCTATTTCTCTTCACTGGTGAGTTCAATAAGGACAATGATCAGTAACTGACTTCTTCACTCTTATATGCCCATTTTCCCAGTTCAGGGCTTGGTATATAGTAGAGACTCAATAAATGCCTATTGAATGAAAGAATCTGTTTAGCATACAGTGGAAACACAAATGAGAAAGTACTTAATTCTTTGTAGGGGGACAGTCAGCCGGTGTCATCATGTTTAATTCATTTGAAGGTTTAGGATGAATTTTATAAAATCAAATGGATACATATCATGCCCAATTGCCCATCTTTCTGTTTTGGTAAAAATAAAAACCAATAAATAAGATAAACTTTTGTTTCCACTATGTGTCAATGATTTTACTAACATAGGTACGTAATCCCTTCTCTACAATTCTAAAATCCAAAAGAAAATCTGAAACTAGAAAATTTTTCTTAAGTATGGGTAGAAAACTTGCCGTTAACTGACATGCTGTTACAGTCTTTATTCTACTTTCTATGAATATTCATGCTTTGATGCAGAAATGTCAATGTTATTAGCCTGTATTTATTCCATTTTTTATGAATGTTTGCTCTGAGCAGAAATGTTTTATTTTATAGCTCCCTCAGGATGTCATATAAATCCAAATTTGAGACATGCCTGGCCCCCAACATTTCTGAGATGGGAATGTGAACGTGAATTGCTATTACCACCTTGTGTTGCATTCAAATTTAGCCCATTGAAATTATCTCTTTTTCCAATTTTCTCCCTGATTAAAATGTTTTCTTATTGAGTATAACAAATGTAAGCATTACAGAATTTTAGAAACTGAAAGCTCCAGTTATAAGGCCACACATATGGACCATTGCTGGAACTGAGGTGGCCCAGGGTCCTAAATGAAGGTCTGGAACCAAAAGATTTTCTTCAGGCTTCATTTTTAAAGTTTATGGGAATAGTGAGGTGGAATGTTCTTGCCCAACTGCCTCATTTTATGGGGAAAGAAAATTGAGTTCCATGCAGGAATAGTGACTTAAATATCAGCGTGCTTACTGGAAACAAATCATACCTGCTAGGTTCATTTCTTACTTAGGGAGGTAACTCATAAACAATAGAAATTATCCTATGAACAAAATGGATAAAACTTGCCTGGATGCTTTACAATGAAGTGGACTATCAATCAAGTGAAATATCAGCACTTAGAAATAGCACCATGGAGGGAAGCCAGGGCTCTATTCTTAAGTCTGTCATTTTCCACATTTTTATCAGAGGATGAAGTGATGAGGGTAGCAAATTTCCATTTGCTACAAAGCAAGTCAAGTGATACAGAATAAAATATTTTGGGAAAGGAAAAATATGGCTTAGAAAAAAAATGCAAAACTGTCTAGTGGTTTAATTAAGTGGTTGGCAAGTTCAGCATTCCCCAAAAGGAATTCATGCACCTTCACACGATTAGCGCTCCTGAAAGAGGGAGATAAAATCCTTCACTGCCTAATTCTGACTACACATTCCTGGGTCCTCTGCTCATTTCTGGGAGCCATGCTATAAGAGAGCCTGAATTCAGAGGACCATAATTAGGAATAGAGACAGCAGTCAAAATTATATTTACAGGATAGCTGAGCATGGTGGCTCACAGCTGTGTAATCCCAGCACTTTGGGAAGCTAAGGAGGAAGGACGGCTTGAGCCCAGGAATTCCAGACCAGCCTGTGCAACATAGGGAGACCCCCATCTCCAAAAAGAGTAAAAATCAGCTGGCTGTGGTGGTGCACACCTGCAATCCCAGCTACATAGGAGGCTGAGGTAAAAGGATTGCTTGAGCCCAGAAGGTCAAGGCTGCAGTGAACTGAGATCATGCCACTGCACTCTAGCCTGGGTGACAGACCTTGTCGAAAGGAAGGAAGGAAGGAAGGAAGGAAGGAAGGAAGGAGGAAGGAAGGAAGGAAGGAGGAAGGAAGGAAGGAAGAAAGAAGACAAAAAATATTGGAAATGTTTAACCTCAAGGGAGGATTTCAGGAGGCTGTAATCACTGCCTTCACATAATGGCTTGTCATGTGAGAAAGGGATTAGATTTGTTCCATGGTGTTCCAATTATCAAAACCTCAAAGAGACAGATTTTGGTTCAATACAAACAAGTTCTCCAAGGAATAGAGCCTTATTGCCTATTTTCATCTCAGAGCTGGTAGCTGAACAGATCACTGGCTAAATGTACAGGAGTCTCAAACTGCAATAAGTTATGCTTTGAGCAAAGTTTTTTTTTTTTTTTTTTTTTTTTTTGAGACGGAGTCTCGCTCTGTCACCCAGGCTGGAGTGCAGTGGCCAGATCTCAGCTCACTGCGAGCTCCGCCTTCCGGGTTCACACCATTCTCCTGCCTCAGCCTCCCGAGTAGCTGGGACTACAGGCGCTGCCACCTCGCCCGGCTAGTTTTTTGTATTTTTAGTAGAGACGGGGTTTCACCGTGTTAGCCAGGATGGTTTCGATCTCCTGACCTCGTGATCCGCCCGTCTCGGCCTCCCAAAGTGCTGGGATTACAGGCTTGAGCCACCGCGCCCGGCCTGAGCAAAGATTTTTAAAGGATGATAGAGAATTGTATCTCAATAAAGCTATTATCAAAAAGAATATGATAGAAGAGAAGATTTTGTCTCTTTATCTTCCTTCTCTTCAAAACGTCAAGACTTCGTATAAAGAAATGAAACAAAATGATTACTGAAAAGCAAACGAAGTAAAAACAAAGTAGTCTAAAAATGGAGTGTTAATGTTAGGCTCTCAACTCTCTACCCTCAACATGGAAACTGAAAGCATGAACTATTGCTTATATTACTCCACCAGAGAAGCACAGAATGATTACTTGTCCCGTTGTTTGCCAACCCGTTTCCACAACACACAAAACCAAAGGCTACAAGAGTGTGAGTCTGATAAACCATTCATCCAAACTCCCTCTACACATAACTCTGAATTACCTACACTAAATTATATTCAGATTTTGGCAGGCAAACATCTCGGAAATAAAATCATTTTTAAAAGCCCTGATTTTTCCATTAATCTCCAAGCATAAATGGAATTTTTAAAAATGTCAATCGAATGTCCACAGTGGGAACTTAAGAGTAACCCACACGTTTCCTTTAAATATGTATGTAAAAAGGGCTCCATGAATAAATGCATAACTCAAGAAATTCAGAGACGGTGAATTTTAAAAATTTTTTAAAATACCGTAGAGAAATAAAAGAGACAAATAATCTGCTGTGCTTTTTACAGTTTCTAAATGAGACTGAATACAAAATGTCACTTATTTAACATGCAACAACTACCAAATCAGTTCCAATACTAAGAATGTTAGCCAAGATCATTTCTGCATCTCAGTCCATTTCTAAAAGAAAAACAGAAACTCTACAAAGTACATTCTATCCTGACATATTTTTAGATTATGAAAGATGGCTGAGGGAAAAGAGGGTAGCCTTATTGTTATTTGATGAACGTCATGAGTAGTTAGCAATTCTTTGTGGGAAATGTTATGGAAGATTCATTAGTAAAATAACAGATTACCATGTTCCTGTCACCTCAAGATAGGTCAGCAATAATCTGGCCATATTTCCCAGGAAGAGAAGAAAACAGCCAGGCAGAGCCTTCTCTAATGGCAATGTTTTCAGATGGCCAGAGAAGTCTCTGGGGCTTTCTGGTTGGCTGATGGCAGGGGTATTACAGAGCAGGGTATGCAGCCATGGATCATTACCGATTGGCACACCTATAGAGCGGAACTACTGTGGTCCCAGGTACGCAATGTTTGCTCAAAGATGTGTTCTGCAATATTCAGAACTGAGGGAGAGGTAATTTATGGCATGAATACACGTTTTTTGGAATCACTAAATTTAAAATTCTCCAAATACATTATGAAAGTTCTGTAATATGTACTAGTTTCCCAAATAAGACTATGTAGGTTTTTGTGTTTCTTTGTCTGAATGATATTTTTCCCTTTTTTCTTTTTTTTAGTACACTGGGCCAATAATGATAAAAATATGCTGATAATTTCTCTCCATATTATCGTATTGATTATAGAAACAATGATACTCCACAAATACATTAGGGAGATGGTCATTCCCAAATACCAGGCCAGACTGGTGCAAGACTATGATAATATTTTGACTAATACGTTACAAAATAAGAGAAGTATGGAGAATGTAGTGTTTTGTTTTAAAAGCTACATATATTCTAAGAGTTTGTTATGTATTTTGATCATATGTCAGTCCTATGTTGTTGTATTTTAAAACAAAATCCCTCAAAGAATAGAATGATGGGAGTAGGATGGGTATGATCTGTTGTTTTGTGGCCTGAGGTTAGGCACAGTCAGAAAGTGGCAAATCTAGAATTCAAACTCAGGTAACAACATTACAGAGCCCACATTCTTAGTTAATATGCCCTTCTACCTTTTGTACCTCAGTCTCCTCATCTGAAAAATAGAGAGTGATCAAAGGTCTCTCTCCGGGGTATGAACATGACATGAGTTACTATCTATAAGGTCCTTAGAGAGTGCATGATATAATAGAGCAAGCTCTGTATCACTGACTGTATTAAAACAACAAACAAATTCGCATTTTATCCAAAGTCACACAACTCACAAGAGTCAGACTTGAGACCCAAACCCATGCAGTTTAGCTACAGCCTACTTCCTTAATGTACATGCACTACTGCCTTGAAATCACACTGATTCACACCATTAAACACAAACTGAGTGTGAGAGGCCACCACTGAACTAACTTAGTAGCATACCCAGTTTCAAAAGTATCTGGGATAGAGATAGTCAACCATGGAAATGGGTAGTCATCTTGTTAGCAACTAAGAGACTAAAATTTTCATCTGGGTGAGAAGAAAAGTACGGAACCAGGTGGGCTGTATTCCCTATGGGTCCCAGCACTTGTGCAGCTGTTCTGTGAGGCTAAGAGGCTGAAAATAGAAATGAGCACAATTGCCAACATGGCCCAACCCTGCTGCAGCCCCTGTAGAAAAGAAATGTTTATAGAAGGAATATTTATTGATTGTTTTTTAAAAACACTAGATTTAGCATTACTCATTGGTTTGCTTCTAAATATTCAGAGTCTTACGAGGGAAAAGGTTGTGTTTCTCAGAAGCAGGTACATACACACAAAAAGCATTTCAATCATCACTGAGGAGGCTCTATTCATAATAAAAGAGTAGAAAGCCTGTTCCTGTAGACGTGAAAGGAAGAAAAGAGGTTTTGAGTTTTTTCCCATTATCTCTTAACTTAGGAAGCAAACTGAAGGAAAAAAAAGATGGAGTTTTTACAGGTTCCCGGTCCCACATCTCTCTATGTTTTGTCTATTACTTGTGTTTCATCAGTTCAATGTAAACACCACTGCCCTTGCCCCTGCCAGGTTAGGAAAAACAATTTAGCCTTCCAGGAAATCACCAGGACTTTGAACTTATATCTTGATGAGTGAACATTTGATGGAAGAATGAATCAGAAGGGCTGAGTGAATGTTTTGGAACCCATTATATTTTGTTATTCATACAGTTGATCATACCACAGAATGATCTTGCCAATTAGCACAGCCCTTGCAAAGCATCCCACATCAGGGAAGCTGACTAGTTAGCATCCTCTCCTGCAGCCTCAAACTCAAAATATGGCTCAAGTCTTTCATCGCTTGTCGTACTTTTGTAAATAACTCCAACCATATGAAAGAGTTTTCTTCCTTTCGCTGGTAACCATGTTTACTGTATATATACCGTACAACATAAGTTATGACTTTTTGTTTTGGGTTCCTTTTTTAATTAGTTTTTCTGACCAGGGACCCTCTGTTGTTGAAACAGATGTTGTGGGGCCCAATAATAGCTCTCAGCTGCCAAAAGCAAAATATGAAACTGTGCCCAGACCATGCAGAACAAATGACTGTAACGAGGGGATGGTCGAGTCCAAACAATAGAGCAAGTTGACATTTCATATATATAGCAACTTATGTGTGAGCATACGCAGGCTGTACTCTCTTCTCTCTTTTGAGTAACTAGCCTGAAAGACATGTACAAATGAGATCCAAGGGTATTCCTTCCCAAAACAAGAGCACTAATATGTACGCCCAGGAACTACAGCTCAGCTAACTCACAAGACCTTCCCTCACACTCTCACCCAGTCTATAAAATTAGACAAAGATAGCTCCATGAAACTAGTTCTGTGTTTTGGAATAACAACCAGCTTAAAAAAAAAAAAAATCAGTAAACCTAGGTATAAATGCAACATAGGTTCACCAGACGAGTGTGATAGTAAATGTTTTAACACAGGCTCTCTATGAGGGCAGGGGGGCGGGGGGGGGGATTTGCGATGTGTAGTATTTTCCCATTTTCATGGTGTAAATATTCCTACCGTGATCAATTTCAAGCTTTCAATATGCCATCAGTTAATGCAGAGCTGGGAAGAACCGTGCAGTAGGACACTATGTAATGGCATCAGAGTGTCAGTAATTGAGAAATGTAGTAAAGTAATTAGTAAGTAATGAAGTTGAGCATTTATTGCCTTTGTTTTTAATATCGTTTGCTTCATTGTCAGGTTATATAAATTAATTGTTAATTGACTGTGCTAAACAACAAACTCCCAAGACACCTGAAAATTAGGCAACTGGCTCTCACAATCCAGTAGAAGCTGACTCTAGCACATAGCAAGATCACCACCACCACCATATAAAAGGTCATTTAATACTCTTCTATTCTGACTGTAGTCCTCAGAGCAGCAGCATGGGCATCACCATGGAGCTTGTTAGCTCCCTCCTCACACTTCCTTAATCAGAATCTGCATTTGACAGAATCCCCAGATATTGTTGGGCACATTAACGTTTGAGAAACACTGAACTAAAGAACAACATGAGTGGATACTGAATTAGGGAATTTTGAAAATATATACACAGTTGACCCTTGAACAACACAAGTTTGGACTGTATGGGTCTAGCTATAGGTTAACTTTTTTCAACTAAACACAGAGGGAAAAATATAGTTTCAGGGGGTGCAAAACCTGTGTATGCCAAAAGCTGACAATTCCTATATATATTATATTTTGGCAGGGCCGACTGCAGATTTTGAGTATTCGAGGATTTAGGTATACACAGAGAATCCTGGAACCAATCTCCTAAGTATACTAAGGGATGGCTGTGCTCACTTTTGTACATGCTAGAAGCAGATGGATTTTTGAAAATAAGCCCCTACTAATCATGATGTTTCAAAGCAGCTGCAAAGAACTACTGCAAAATCCATAATGTCCTGAGAGTTTTGTTTGGGTGAATTCTGGACAAAACGTGTATTGGTCTGCCTGTGGCTTTGGAGGCAAGGATTCTGTTGTTAAATCCCTTGAGTTAAAAATCCTTGCTTGCTGCCAAATTTAACAACTGAGGGATAGCAGCAAAATTATTTAACCTCCCAGTACCTCAAATTTCTCATCTTCACAATGGGATGATATTAACAGTACCCATCTCATTAAGTGGTTGTAAGGAACAATTAAAGTGCTTGCCCCAGTGCCTGGTATATAGTAAGTGCTCATTAAACTTTAGTAATTATTTATATTTCCCACAGGGGAAAAAAATTCCAAACCATTCTGTATGTATGAACTCATGTTTAAAAATAGAAAGGTGTGTTTTCCTTGGTGGTGATTTCTGAGAATTCTGATTTTGATCGGAAACGTTTATACCATTTTTATTCTCTATGATTGATCACCAAAAATAACAATTAAAATTACTTCTAAAATATGTCCAAATTTCAGAGTGATTCATTCCAACTTCAAAGTAGTCCTAGGAAAAGGTCTTGCATTCATAAAAAAGAGACTCAAAGAAGGTATGGCCTCATCTGCTCAATTTTGTCTCAGCTGCATGTTTTGCCTTGAATTCTGTAACTGCAGGAGAGTTCAGGAAGGCAAAGAATAAACTGTCAGAACCTGGACTTTAGTGATGCCACTGAGCTCTGCATTACCAAACCTGGACAACTTGGAGCAGCTCCACGTGGGACGTTTTGTTATTTGAGATAATAAATAGTCCTTAGTGTTTAAACTGAATTTTGAGTTATCTGAACTCATGCAAATTCCATCGTGTTAAGGTGAGTTTCAAAGTGTAGAATGACTTGCCTAAATTAGAAGCTCCTAACGGAGCCAGGCTTCACAATACCCATGTGCTTCAAGGTGGGTTTTATTCTTTTCTCTTTCTTTCTTCTCCTCCTCTCTCATATCCTCTCCTCTCCCTCCTTTTCTTAATAAACTCACAGTAAATATCACCATTTCAAATTTTTTGAACAGCCAACATGATCCATTTCTATAGGCAATATGTCCAGTGGTATGATCGAGGCCAAAAAGTCCCCAGGAAGCTATGGACAGCTAAGCAGGCATTCATTCCAAATTTTGTGATCTGAGTAGACTCGCCCTTGGTAACTATGGGGGAGACAGCAACTGTGGTATAAAATTACACCAACACAAATCAAAAAATTACTCAGTTATTCAAGAAAGGAAATCTATTAAACTGTTTAGTATTAGGAAGGAAAAAAACTTTGACTTTTGAATTGATTTGAGTATTTGCAATATTCGGCCAATATTGTTGGTATAACCCAGCTTTTTTCCCCTGAAATATGCAACTCTGGGATATTTGTTCAACAAAGACTTACAAACAAAAGCTACATCAATGAAGTTCTAACCAGGAAAAAAGAAATTAATTCAAGTGATTTCTAATGCAGGGAACTGATTACACAGATGATAAAGAACCCGAGAAACAATGCTGAGGACAGTGAGGAAATCCAGAGATTAGTGGCAAAAAGGATGTCATTGATTTGATAGACGAAGAAGATGCTATTGTAGAAGCCAGGCCAAAGACTATTGAGGAGAAGCTGGAATAATAGCAGGCAAGTCCGATGGGAGCTAGAGCCACTGAGTATATGCAGTCGTTGTTGAAGATGCCACCAGAGGCAGAGAGCTGTCCTGAGAAACACCCTGGCTTTTCTCTTCTGCCCTCAACGATCTCATCATAGTCATCCATTGGTCGAGCCCAGTTGTAAGTCAGCTGATACCTGCACCTGGGAAATGTAGCTTGCAAAAAGTATCAGGAACAAGATCAGGAGCAGAGCAGAGCACAGCAAGAGTGAGCAATGGACCACGGACCCAGAACCCTCCCCTCCCAAGGGCTTTGGGCAACACTTTTTTTTTTTTTGAGACAGTCTTTCTCTGTCACCCAGACTGGAGTGCAGTGCCGCGATCTCAACTCACTGCAACTTCTGCCTCCTCGGTTCAAGTGATTCTCCTGCCTCAGCCTCCTGAGTAGCTGGGATTACAGGTGCACACTGCCGTGCCCGGCTAATTTTTGTATTTTTTTAGTAGAAACGGGGTTTCATCATGTTGTCCAGGCTCATCTCAAGCTCCTGGCCTCTAGCGATCCACCCACTTTGACCTCGCAAAGTGCTGGGATTACAGGAGCGAGCCACCACGCTGAGCCTTAGTAAACATTTTTAAACTCCCTGTAAGAAAACTTTACTGGTTCAATTTGCTATTACACTTCCTGTCAATGTAGTTGAAAATGTTACAGAGGAACATATAGGTCAAAGATATTTTTATTCTATCTTATTAGGTTTCCAGTCAGAATACTTAAGAATTCATTCAGTCTGAAGGTGATGGTGGCTAACTCTAGTCAGCAAATAACAATTCCATTTAAAAAGAAGATTTAGTAATGAGACTATTTTAATCAGACACCAACCTTCCTTCTGGTGGGTGAATATTGTCCCAGGCTTAAAAACAAAATAAGGGCAGACATAGAGCACAGTTGAAATCATGAACTCATTCCTCACATTCTCTCATCAAACCAAAAGGAGTTTTAAGAGAGGAGGAGAAGGAGAAGAAAGAAAGAAAATCTGCATTCAAATCAGGAGCATTTTATCTACTACACAAGTTACAACATGGAATTTAATAATGAGCCTTGAATTCTCTCATAATTCCCATTCTTTCAGCATTTTGCTCTCTCAAAGAAACCTATTATTTTCCATAATAGATTTCTATTATCTGGGTTGAAACAAATGGCTATAAACTGCATTTTCATATATTTGAAGACATCATGTACCTCTCCTATATATTTGTCTGAAAGCACATTTTCTGAAAATTGAGAATTTTCATTCCTGCCATTTTTCTCTTGCAGGGTGAGTTTGCTGGCTTATAGTCCCACCTTAAAAAGACAGATTCCAGACTATTCGCGGTTGCAGACTGTGTGGAGAAAAGTCCAATTTTAATTGAAATTTAAATCCCACAATTAGGCTAGAAGAGCACTTTCTCAATGGATTCTTTGGAAGGTTATCTTATTCTAAGTTGTATAACTAGGAAATGAAACGGATCATCAAGCAAATTCCTTAGTTTTTTTCATTGCCCATCAAGGAAATGTTTAGCTCATATATCAATTCACTTTTTTTTCCTTTTTTTTCTTTTGGTATTAAGTGATTTTTATCTACAAAACAAGACGACTCAAGGCACTACAAAATGACTTGTAAGTTGATATTAGAAAGTAGGGAAAAGAAGGAATTTTAAACAAGATGAGTGGAGGAGATTGAATACCAATTACTTGAATAAGGCACATACTTTTTACCCTACACAGAAAATCAACAATGTGTATGTTAAAAAAAAATCCCATGTATTTAGTGAGTGTTTGGAAATGAAATGAGAATATTAAACTTTATAAAGTGTTTGGTTGGTTGCATTAGATAGGTACCACTATTTCATGAGATGGATTGATGAAACACCTTTATTGCTGTCAGAACTCAGTACAACAGTTCTCATCGAGCAAGAAACACTACAGAAGTATTGTTTGGCAAGAATTTAAAGTCATGTTTCATATCAATAGAAATTATGCCTAAGGGCTTGTGTGTAGATTATGTATTAATTCCAAAAAAAGTGTTACAGCTCTACTTGGAGAAGATACTCAAAACCAGGATGTTGAAACACTTGAATGTTCACAAGAATATTAGTGTACAGATGACTCCCAAGTAGATTGAGAAAAGAAGTAAGGAACAGACCTCCTGTAACATTCTGAGCTCTTTTCTAGAACAGCACATAAGGTAATGATCTATTTGTTTGTCTGTCTCCGCTACTAAACCTTCAATCCCTTCAAATTAGGAGATGTATCTTTTAATCTCTATCCCTAGTACTGGCATACTCCAAGACACATTGGGAATTTTAATCATGGTTTTGAAATAATAGAATGACAAAGTAGTATAATGTTCACTTGCATTAAAACCTTTTATAAATGTAATTGAAAAGGAGTAATGTCATGGAATCTAATTCTCAGATTTGATCTGAAAACATTGGCCTTATAAGGGAGTGTCTACATTTGTTCTATTTGCCAAGGGAGTTTTCACAGCATTATTGACACTGGCCATGCAAATTAGCCCCCTGGATAATTATACAAGATTTGATTTTGCTTTGTTCAAGGAAATAATCAAAGTTATAAATTGGGGCAAAATCTTTACTCAAATTTCTTATCTTGGTTTATGAATCAGTAAGATCCGTGACTTGTAATAAAATATTTGGAGCCACATTGTAAGTCATAATAATTGGACAATGCAAATCGTTGTCATTTAGAATGTATAAGTAATTCGAACTTTTAAATTGGTACAACATGGAAAAATTAATATTACTATACATTTTTATTCAAAAGATTTAGACTACATTATTTAAATTATAATTCTAAATGCTATTTTCCTATCTTCTTTGATGTTTAGTTTCATAAAGATTTACATATTACATTTCTTGAAGCCAAAATGCATCCTATTGCCTATGCTGTGAAGAGTTTCTGAATGGCTTTTAAAAGTGCACAGCAGAGTGCTCAGTGGTGTGGGTATTTATTATGCACCTGAAGGTCAAATTTACTGTTGTTATTTGGTTATTTCAATGCCTAACTTTTCCCAAGCTGAGAAAAATAAGCTTCCCTATTTAATATGGTTTTATTTCCACTGCTTTCCAGATTTCTGATGTTACAGTTACAGAGTAGAAATTCTGTTGTTTTTCCATGTTTTTTCCCCACTAGCTATTTTTCTTTTTTATTGAGGTAAAATATACACATATAATTTACAACTTTACCTTTTTTTTTTTTTTTTTTGAGGCAGTCTCACACTGTCACCCAGGCTGGAGTGCAGTGGTGTGATCTCGGTTCACAGCAACCTCTGCCTCCAGGGTTCAAGTGATTCTTCTGGCTCAGTCTCCCAAGTAGCTGGAATTACAGGAGCACGCCACCACGCCCAGCTATTTTTTTTTTTTTTTTTTTTTTTTTTTGTATTTTTAGTAGAGACCAGGTTTCACTATGTTGGCCAGGCTAGTTTCAAACTCCTGACCTTGAGTGATCTGCCCACCTCAGTCTCCCAAAGTGCTGGGATTACAGGCGTTAGCCACTGTGCCTGGCCCAACTTTACCATTTTTAAGTGTACAGTTCAGTGGTAATAAAATCATTTATATTCTTTTTGCTCCCTGCATGCCCTGCTGTCTCCTACCCTTCCCGGCCTCTGGTAAACACCATTCCACTCTCTATCCTCCTAAGTTTTACTTTTTTAGCTCCCACATGTGAGTAAGAACATGTGATATTTGTCTTTCTGTGCCTGGCTTATTTTAACATAATGCCTCCAGTTCCATCCGTGTTGCTGCAAATGACAAGATTCTATTCTTTTTCTTTACGGCTGGATAATTTCTCATTGTGTATGTGTACCACATTTTCTGAATCCATTCTTTTTTTGATGGGCACTTAAGTTGATTCCATATTTTGGCAATTAGGAATAGTGTTGCAATACACATGTGAGTGCAGAGATCTTTTTGATATATTGATTTCCTTCCTTTTGGATATATACTCAGTAGTGGAATTGCTGGATTATACAGTGCTTCTATTTTTAGTTTTCTGAGGAACCTCCATACTGTTTTCCATAGTGACCGTATTAATTTACATTCTCACCAAGAGTCTACAAGGGTTCCTCTTTCTCCACATCCTTGTCAACATCTGTTATTGCCTGTCATTTTGATGCAAGCCATTTTGACTAAGGTAAGATGATATTCCATTGTGGTTTTGATTTCATTTCTCTGATGATTAACGATGTTGAGCATTTTTTTCATATACCTGTTGGCCTTTTGTATGTCTTCTTAGGAGAAAGATCTGTTCAGCTCTTTTGCCCGTTTTCTAATCAGATTATGTGTGTGGGGGGGGTTTGTTTTGTTTTGTTGAGACAGAGTCTTGTTCTATTGCCCAGGCTGGAGTGCAAAGATGCAATCTTGGCTCACTGCAACCTCCGCTTTCTGGGTTCAAGCGATTATCCTGTCTCAGCCTCCTGAGTAGCTGGGATTATAGGTGCCTGCCACCATGCCTGACTAATTTTTGTATTTTTAGTAGAGAAGGGGTTTCACCATGTTGGCCAGGCTGGTCTTGAATTCCTGACCTCAAGTGATCCATCAGCCTCCAAAAGTGCTGGGATTACAGGTGTGAGCCATTGCGCCCAGCCTATTTGTGGGTTTTTTTTTTTTTTTTACTATTGAGCTCCTTATGTAGTCTGGTTATTAATCCCTTGTCAGATGGGTACTTTGCAAATATTTTCTCCTATTCAGGTGGATTGTTTCTTCATTTAGTTGATTATTTCCTTTGCTGTGCAAGCCCACCAGCTTTAAAAATTATTAAATCAATAGTCATAGGAAGTAAATACAATAGTCACTATATGATAGTTTAATTGCCAAGTATATGGAGAGTCGATCATTTCTTCCTGCCTGCCTTCCAGGAAGCCATTATAAGGGCCTTGGCATTGCTCCTAGACCCTGGTTGAGAGCTGGCCTGGGTGACTTGGGCATCATGATACTCTACTCTGCCTCAGGTAATTGTATGAAGTGAGCACCTGAGTCAAAGATAATTAAGTCATATGCCTTCCAGTGACATTTGACATGGCCTAGATTGAAGGGAAAAAATGATGGCTATGATCATTCAGATTTCTTTTATCAGTGATTTTAAGTAAGAAGAAATTCCCAGAGAGCAGTAAGTCCATGAGCCAATTAACGTAAATTCTGAAATGGCACCAGGATGCTGTGGATCATGACCAGCCGCAGCCATGTGTAAGCCAAAGTAACGTTAGGGCAAAATATGTGAGCCATAAAAAAGAAGACAGAGCGGTTGCCCAGCAGGAGCAGAGATGGCCTGAGACTGCACAGCCTGGAGGAAACCTGGGCAGTACTGGTCTCAGTGTTGCCTCCTTTCCGTTTCCACTTCATTAGTTCCAGCCCATGCATGTATGTCTTTCCAGCAGTTTCCCACAAGGAAAATAGCTTTCTTACTTTTCTGATGGTAAACATAAGACATCATAAAATAAACAAACAAAAAATTTAAATACAATAAATAAATTTTAAAAATAAAAACCACTACAATGCTGTGATTATTTTATTGACTAGACATCTGGGCTTTTCTTTAGATGTATTTTGGTATTCACGTATGATTTTTCACAGCTGGTTTGTAGCTTGCATTTTTGACTCAAATGTCATGAACATATTTCCATGCTCATAAATGTAGCTTTGCAGCATTATTTCTAATAGTTCATAGTATTCCTCTGTATCCATATACTATAATATCTAACAGAAATGTCTTCATGATAGACATTTATATTTTTCCAATTTTCTCTATAATAAATAATGCTGAAATAAATCTATTTGAGTATTATATATATATATCTTACAGATTTATTTTTGTCTATTTTTGTAATTTAAAATTTTCAAAGTGGAATTATTATTAAGATGCCCATTCTTTTTTATTGTTGATTCAATGATACAATTAGCAATTTACATTATGAGCTATTCACTTTCCCAAACCATTATTAACACAAAGCATTAATCTTTTCCAATCAGAGAGGTGAAAAATGCTACCTCTCTTTTTAAATTTGCCTTCCTTGAATCATTACGATGTTTTTGACTATTTGTGCTTCTCCTCTTGTAAGGTTATTGTTCATAAACTTTAGTCACTTTGCTACTAGAGTGTTGTTCTTATTGATTTAAAGGGTTCTGTATATATTAAGATCATTAATACTTTGTTTAGCATATATGTTGTGAATATTTTCTTAGTGTGCTATTTGGCTTTTAAATGGTTTAAAATATATTTTGCATTCAAAAGTTTAAGACATTTCATAGTCGAAATTATCAACCTTTTATGATTCCTGTTCTTCTTGTCATACTGAGAGCAACCTTTCCAAGAACATAAAAATATCCTTGTTAATTTTCTTTGAGGATATTTATGGATTCATTTTTTATATTTATATATTTGATCCCATCTGGAATTTATCTTGGTGTGATTGAACTAAATATTCAGTTGAATTTTCCCACAATTTTATAGATATAGCCCAGCACCACTTCTTGAATTACGTATTGTTTTTCAACTGGCTGATTTAAAATGCTACTTTTTTCACGTACTAAATTCCGTGATATATTGGAGAGACTGTGTAGCATAGTAGTAAAGCAGTTTGACACTAGAATTAGTAAGGTTTATGTTCACACTGACTAACTGTAGGTTTGGGTGAGATACTAAATTTGTCTAAGCCTCAGTTTCTTTGTCTAAAATGTGGGGATAATAATGCCTCATAGGACTGTGTGAGGAAGAAGTGATAAAAAGGTATGCAGAACACGCAGCCCAGAATTGAGCATTATGAAAATTTCAGTAAAATTAGTTACTAGCTGTACCTGAGCTTCTCTCTCTCTGTAGCCTAGGCTGGAATGCAGTGGTGTGATCATAGCTCACTACAGCCTCCAACTGCTGACCTCAAGCGATCCTACTTCCTCAGCTTCCCAAAGTGCTGGGATTACAGGTGTGAGTCATCACACCCAGCTTGATTATTCTTTAGAAAACTCTCCCCTTGAAGTAACTTGAGTGGCCTAGTTAAAATAATAACAATTACCTAATCTCCCTGAGTTTCACTTTAAGCATGTATAAATTTGGTATAATATCTACTTAGAGTTATGATGAGAGTTGGATTCTAATATAAATAGAATATCTGAAATATAGAAGATATTCAATAATTGGCAATATTTTGATTATTATGATGTCTATTATCTATCATGGTATTCAAGTAAATTATTACCATAATAACTTCATGTTCTAAAACATGGCAAGCAAAATTCTGCATTGTTACTAATTACTGTACAAAGATGAATTCCAATAGTAAACTTATACTTAACTACACACAAAAAATTTTGAAGATCATTGTGTTAGTCTATTCTGCCTTCCTATAAAGGAACACCTGAGACTGCATAATTTATAAAGAAAAGAGGTTTATTTTGGTTCACAGTTCTGCAGGCTGTACAGGAAGTATGGTGGTAGCATCTGCTTCTGGTAAGGGCAGAAGGAAGCTTCCAATCACGGCAGAAGGGGTGCAGACCTATCACATGACGAGAAAGGGAACAAGAGAAAGAAAGGAGAGGTCCCACACTCTTTTTAAACAACCAGACCTCATGTAAACTCATTGCCACTCATTACTGTGGGGAAGGCACTAGGCCATTCATGAGAGGTCTGCCCCCATGACCCTAACACCTCCCACCAGGCCTCACTTCCAATATTGAGGATCACATTTCAACATGAGATTTGGAGAAGACAAACATCCAAAGTATACCATTCTGCCCCTGGTCCCCCAAATCTCATGTCCTTCTCACAATGCAAAATACATTCATCCCTTACTAATAGCCTTCCTCAAAGTTCTAATTCGTTCCAGTGTGAACTCCAAGTCCAAAGCCACAAGTCTCATCTGAGACTCAAGACATGTTTCTTCCACCTACAAGTCTGTAAAATAAAAAATAAATTATTTACTTCCAAGATACAAAGATGGTACAGGCATTGCATAAACATTCTTGTTGCAAAAGGGAGAAACAGGCCAAAAGAAAGGGGTCACGGGGCCCACACAAGTCTGAAACCCAGTGGGGCAGACATTAGACCTTGAAGCTCCAAAGTAATCTTCTTTGACTATGTGTCCCACATTGAGGGCACGCTGGTGCCAGGGGTGAGCTTCCAAGGCCTTGGGCAGCTCTGCTCCTGAGGCTTTGTAGGGCACAGCTCTCATAACTGTTCTCTTGAGTGCCTGTGGCTTATCTAGGCTCAGGGTACAAGCTACTGCCGACTCTACAATTCTTGGGTCTGGGGGGTGGCAGCCCCATTCCCAAAGTTCCACTAGGCAGTGCCCTGGTGAGGACTCTGTGTCAGGGTTCCAAATCCTACATTTCTTCTCAGCACTTCCCTAGTAGAGGCTGCAGCAGGCTTCTGTCTGGACACCTGTGCTTTCCCATATATCCTCTGAAATCTAGGTGGAAGCTGCCAAGCCTTCTTCATTCTTGCATTCCATGTACCTGCAAGATTAACTCCATACAGAGGCTGCCATGGCTTATGATTTGCACTCTCTGAAGTGGCTGCCTGAGCTGCACCTGAGGCCCTTTTAGTCAAGACTGGAGCCAGAGAGACCAAGATTAGGGGAGTAGTGTCCAGAGACTGAGCACAGCAGCAGGGCCCTGGTCCTGGCCCCTGAAACTATTCTTTCCTCCTAGACCTCCAGGCCTGTGATGGAAGGAGCTGTCTCCAAGACTTCTGAAATGCTTTCGAGGCCCTTTTCCCATTGTTTTGGATGTTAGTCCTTTTAGTGACATTAATCTCTTTAGAAAGTGGTTCCTCCAGAGCCCTCTTAGATTCTTTCCCTGATAATGCTCTTTCCTTCTCTGCCAAAAGACCAGGTTTTGACTTTTCCAAGTTTTTACACTCTACTTTCCTTTCAAACATAAGTTCCAACTTTGTCATTCCTTTGCTACTGTATCTGATTCTACATTGTTAGAAGCAGCCACACTGTTTCTTCAATGCTTTGCTGCTTAGAAATTTCTTCTGTCAGAAACCCTAGGTCATCACTCTTAAGTTTAACCCTACACAAAGCCCTATGGCATGGGCACAAGGTAGTCAAGTTCTTTGCTACAGCATAACAAGGATGACTTTTGCTCCAGTTCTCAATATATTTCTCATTTCCAGCTGAGACCTTTGCTGTCCATATCACTATCAGTATTTCAATCACAGCCATTCAATCAATCTCTCAAAAGTTCCAAACTTTTCCTCTTTTTCCAGTCTTCTTTTGAGTCTTCCAAACTCTTCCAACCTTTGCCCATTACCCAGTCCCAAAACTGCTTCCACATCTTCAAGTATCTTTATAGCAACACCTCCTCCTTGCTACCAATTTTCTGTATTAGTTCATTCTGCATTGCTATAAAGGAATACCTAAGACTGGGTAATTTATAAAGAAAAGAGGTTTATTTTGGCTCATGGTTCTGCAGGTTGTGTGGGAAGCATGGCACTAGCATCTGCTCCTGGTGAGGGTTTAAGGAGGCTTCCAGTTATGGTGAAAAGTGAAGGTGAGGCAGGCATTTTACATGGCAAGAGAGGGAGCAGGAGAGAGAGGGGAGAGGTGCCACACTCTTTAAACAACCAGATCTCACATGAACTCATTACCACTAATTACTGCAGGGAGAGCACAAGCCATTCATGAGGGATCTGCTCCCATGACCTAAACACCCCGTACCAGGCCCCACCTCCAACAATGCAGATCACATTTCAGCATGAGATTTGGAGGGGACAAACATCCAAATTATGTAAATCATACTACTAGAGATGCGGGTTTAGTACTACAGTTAGTACGTTAGAACACGTTGCTGGAGTAGGCAAAAGTAGAGGAGAAGAGTGGACATTTCAACTTTCATTACTTCACTGGGTCCAAGATAAAATTAAAACTTAGTGCTAAAATTACAAAGATCTAGGCAGTACTTTACAGACCTTTATCCAAAAATATGTACACAAGGATGTAGATGGAGGGAAGATGTGCAGAGCATTTGTTATTTTTTATGATACTGTGTCTAAATGGTAAATAAGAGTTTGCATACAGCCAGGCGCGGTGGCTCACGCCTCTAATCCCAGCACTCTGGGAGGCCAAGGTGGGCAGAATACGAGGTCAGGAGATGGAGGTCATCCTGGCTAACACGGTGAAACCCCATCTCTACTAAAAATACAAAAACAAAATTAGCTGGGCATGGTGGTGGGCACCTGTAGTCCCAGCTACTTAGGAGGCTAAGGCAGGAGAATGGCGTGAACCCAGGAGGCAGAGCTTGCGGTCAGTCAAGATTGTGCCACTGCACTCTAGCCTGGGTGACAGAGCAAGATTCCGTCTCCAAAAAAAAAAAAAAAAAAAAGAGTTTGCATACTTTTTAAGGATGCTGCTGGACTCCAAATTAAAATTTGAGAAAACTAATCATGGGCCGTTTTCCTGAGAGTAAACAAATTTCTGGGCCCAATAATGAATATAGTTTTTTTTTTCATTCATTCATTCGCTCACTAATACATTCAACAACCAGAGTGTGCTCTCAGAAATTATTTTCCATCATTAGGAAAAAAGAAAATTCTACTGTCCTCCTTTACCTCTGATAGAGGAGAAAGGAAATAATTTCAGAACTCTAGTCAAGATAAACATAAATTTGTGTTATTATTTTTAATGAGTCTTCCAGGGGAGGGGAGTTTCTCATCCAAACCTCCTACACAAAATACCTAAAGTACAGTATCTTCTCACTACAAGCATAAATCCACTAGTTAAAAGGGAAAAATGCATAAATAAGAAACAAATGACAAATTATTTTTGTTTGGTAATTTCCTATTTTAGCAAAAGCATTATAGCCAATTGGTATCTGATTGTAAGAGTTTAAAATGCCTATGATACACTGCATAATATGCCATCTGGGTAATTCTGAATGTTACAAGCAGTCACCTTACTTTTTGGTTCTGAGGTTATGTTCATGAAGAGAACTGCAGTTGGTATCACATTGCACAAGCTCCCGGAGCTTGGGGGAGAATAATGACACGAATCAATAATGCTGTCTGGGAAATGGCTTAGAATAAAATATTACAGAAGGGCACGAACATCACCCAGGGGGAGACTTTGGTGCTGATTAAATATGGCTGCCTCAGCTCTCGTCCATGCAGTGACAGATGGGGAAGGAGTGCTTACTTTGGCTTTTGCTACATTTTTCTGAACTAAGGTTACTCGGGTAGCATGAAAACAGGGTGGTGCATGCCAGCTTATTTAGCTTTGCTGCACTTGGACGCCCCCTGAAGGTCAAAATTGCACACATAAGAAAAGAATGT
Organism: Trachypithecus francoisi; assembly: GCF_009764315.1. Classification (NCBI taxonomy): domain Eukaryota; kingdom Metazoa; phylum Chordata; class Mammalia; order Primates; family Cercopithecidae; genus Trachypithecus; species Trachypithecus francoisi. The sequence continues at coordinate 84,087,235 of NW_022681460.1, forward strand.
CTTCAGCACTTTCAACTCAAGCCATTACTTACAATTAGTTTCCAACTCTCTATTCTTTCCAAGGCATCTTTGCAAAAAGTAGTTAATACACAAAATAAAACATTCTCACCTAGACTTCTTCTTTTCACCCATCCCCACACCCCAAAGGAAAAAAAAAGGTAGTTCATTGGTTCAAGTTAACAAAATAAATTGTGTATGAAGAATGAAGAAATTTGGATTTAAAAACAATCTAGATAAATGTCAACTTTGAATCATACTTGAATGCATGAAAAAAGAAATAAACAAACACAAATTTTCACTGCCAGGGCCAAGAAATTGTTGTTTCTTATTTTCTCCATGTGTGAACTGCTAAGTTTTGAAAACATATCATGCCGCAAAAAAGAAATATAATGTTCTCCATTCCATCCAACTCTACTATGAACTTATAAGAGTGCTAAGCTCAAAAATTCAATACCATGTATCCTACAATAAAGTTTATTTTGGCATTTCATAGAGGCAAAACAAACAAACAAATTTTATTTTGTCCCTGAGAGTGAAAAATGTGGGTGGCAGAGACATTAGCCATTAGTAGTACAGACACTGAACTTACTCTGTGTGTAAATGCCTGTGTCCCTGGGTACTCTGTGATTGGAGAGACAGGTCCAGGAATGCTTGCTGCCAACTCAGCTCTGTTATAAATTTGATTGAAACCATTAGCTAGAATATAATGAATTCCATGTGTCAGTATTATTTGGAATTTTTTTCAAGATAAGATTTTTTAGAACACATAATTGTGATAAATCCATTCCAGATAATTTGTTTTTCTCTTTTTAACCAGGATTTTTTTCCCCCATACATACTTTAAACAAATAGGTACTTACATATTAACTGTCAGTGATGACTCTCCTCTATAAATTTACACTTTAAACCACATTTTCCAGTATCTTTCTCCTTGGGAATGATTGAAGCATCAAGGAAAATAGATAACTTTTTTAAGCCACTGATACCTAAACATTTTTTGTTGATATCTAGACTTACTTGAAACTTTTTCTCAAACGTATTCCCTGAATTTTATTTTTATTTTTATTTTATTTTTTGAGATGGAGTCTTGCTCTGTCACCCAGGCTGGAGTGCAGTGGCACAACCTGGGCCCACTGCAACTTCCCCCTCCTGGTTCAAGCGATTCTCTTACCTCAGCCTCCCAGGTAGCTGGGATTACAGACGTGCACCATCACGCCTGGCTAATTTTTGTATTTTTAGTAGAGATGGGGTTTCACCATGTTGGCCAGGCTGGTCTCAAACTCCCGACCTCAAGTAATCTGCCCAACTCAGCCTCCCAAAGTGCTGGGATTACAGGCATAAGCCACTGCACCTGGCCTGAAAATTTTAAGTAATTGAATAGAAAGTATTTTGTGCAATCTAAATCCTTAAAACTCAAGCATAATAAGTATATATTTCAACATTTTTATGTTGTAAAACCTTTATTTTAAAGCAATGACTGGTATTCAAAAGTTTGTTTCAGCCAGTATCATATATGAAAACTGAAGAAGAATCTACTATAACTTTTAAACACTAAAGTATCCTAAATCTAAATTAAATCGGCCACTCCCTAAAATTTCTAATTCAAACAGGTAAAGACACTAAATCACATTGTTTCTCTTTCTTTTTCTTTTTCTTTCTTTCTTTTTTTTTTTTTTTTTTTGAGACGGAGTCTTACTCTGTAACCTGGGCTGGAGTGCAGTGGCACGATCTTGCCTCACTGCAACCTCCGCCTCCCAGGTTCAAGCGATTCTCCTGCCTCAGCCTCCCGAATAGCAGGGATTAAAGGGGCCCACCATTACGCCCAGCGAATTTTTTGCATTTTTAGTAGAGATGGGTTTCCACCATGTTGTTTAGGCTAGTCTCGAACTCCTGACCTTGTGGTTCACCCACCTTGGCCTTTGCCGAAGTGCTGGAATTATAGATGTGAGCCACCATGCCTGGCTTAAATCACATCTTTTAACGAAAGATTCTCTCCAAGCATACGGTCATGGTCTTTTAAAATATGTACACAAATACGTACACCAATAAAAGGAACTACAGACCTCTCCTGCACAACTTTCATAATACATTCTTGAGAAACAGACATTCTTTGAGAAAACAGTAACTGAAAGTCGATTTCCATTATTTGAAGTGGAAAAAGTTAAAATGTGCTATATATTAACCCCAAACCACCAACTAAATTATTAAAACACTGTAAGACTCCTCTATATAAGTAACAAACTAGTAAATTAGATTATAAACTGCTTAAAACATCAATTTTTAATTATCGAAGAGTTAATATTGCAGTTAACACATGCAGTTACTTTGTGTGGAGTACCATGGCCTTAACACCAGCAGCCTTTTACATGCCATTCTGATACCAATGATATTTGGAACATAACATGAGCTCTTTCCCATAGACTAATGAGTTTGGGGGAACAATTTTTTTTCCTTTACAAACATCGGCTAAATAATGTTGTTCTGAGGAGATATGCATGTTTGGTGATTGAAAACCAGAGGTCTTTTAGGAAAAATGATCATCAGGGAGACCTCTGACAGAGAGTGCCTATGTGGCCATTGTCACTCAGTAAGGCAATCATCTGCCTCAGGAGGAACTGTTTTCTCTCTTCCTGGAGAGCAAGAAGCCCAAAATCAATGATCCCATGATTGCAGCAGCACCCAGCCACTGCCATAGGTCTTTGTTTCCCGGAGTAGTAGTAACAAACTGCTACAAACTTGGTGGCTGAAAACAACAGAACTTTATTCTCTTAACAGTTCTGGAAACCAGAAGTCCTAAATCAAGGTGTCAGTAGGGTGGTTCCTTCTGAAGCTGGGAGGGAGAACTTGATCCATGCCTGTCTCTTGGCGTCTTGTGGTTGCCCACAACCCTTGGCATTCCTTGGCTTAGGAACACATTCCTCCAATCTCTGTCTCTGACTTCATATTCCCTTCTTCCCTGTGTTCTCCCCTCTCTTCTTTAAAAAGGACACTGTCCTTGGATTTGGAGCCCATCCTAATCCGTGATGAGCTCATCTTGGATTCCTTAATTTAGCTACATCTGCAAAGATCCTTTTTCCAAATCAGCTTGCATTCACAGGTTCTGAGGACAGAACTTTGGAAGGGAGAGGGGCACATTTCACCCATCCCACCATTCAAGGTTGAGTTTGTCTGATGTCGCCTCTACTGGAAACCAGATCTGCAGGGGCAAGGCTGTCATTTGCCACCGTTCTCCTTCCTCTACTTCAGCTACTTTAGCTCCTACCTCTGTCATAATTATCATTTGCTGAGTTTTTTTTTTTTAAAAGGAGAGACCTGAACTTCACTTATATCTTTATGGGAGATAATTGGATATAACTAATTCTGCAGAATTTCTTTTAAACTACCACAGTCTATAAACCTAAAAATTAGCTGAAAGTGTCAGGGGCCCGAGGGTCTGGTATGAGTGACCCTGTGTCAGGCACCGTGCAGGGGTCTCTGTGGAAATGTGTCAAGAATTCTTGTGGTTTTTCTGATTTCCTTGCCTAAAAACTGCTTCTAATTCACTTCCATTAAAGTGGTTAAATAGAAATGATTCTAAATGAGAAATAGTGTGTGAAAAAAAAAACAAAAAAAAACAAGGAGTGATCCAAAGAAATGGCATCTTTGATGGCACTGCAGAATCCCTTTCAACTAAGATGACAATTAGAGGACTCGTAGCCCACCAAGAAAGTAAGCTAATAGGCTTGACCCAGTTTTTATTCATGTGTAAAGTAAAATTAGTTCATGGTGTTTACAGATGTGGATGAAAAGTTTATACATTTTCACAAGCACATACATTTATGTATATACTACCTGTGTATAATTTATAAGCAAATATTCACTGATGTCGCTGTCAAAGCATTTTGTTCTTATCAACTGATTTTCCCTTTCTGAGATTCCCCTGCCCCCGCTTTTCTCTTTTTCCTCTTTTTTATTTTTTTTAAATAAAGTTTTCTTTCAAGTCCTCTACTGTTACAGTGTGTCGGCCATCAAAGTCCTTTTCTAGCCATTTTCATTTACCTTGTGACTCTGACCCTTTGTGAAGCTGAGCATTTTCAGAGTAAACTGATCCTGCAGGTCCCCAAGGATGTTATTCTCATTTATTCACTCAGCCCTTTGAATGGAGCAGCCTTCACTTGGCAGGCGTTCAGCAGACCAAGATTCAAAGAGCACACAATCCTTTTCCTTCCAGAGGCCTTTCAAAACACGGCCGAAGGTTTGTCGAGGAGCTTTAATGGATGTCAGTCATTTAGCATGTTACATTTTATTCATGGCTGCCAGTGAACGTGGTGAGTGCAGAAGGAACAAAAGAAAACAGACAGACAATAGGGGAAAGGGATAATTTTCTGAGCCTTTTGTGATGCGACATCATAGAGGGCATTTTTGAGCTGCCATTACTCATGATGGAGGAGTGAAAACAGAAGAGTTAATGTGCTTGTATTTAAAGCCCCACTGAAGCCTCCTAAACAACTTCAGAGCCAAGGTTTCAGGAAATCAGGGATCAATCTGAAACGTAGATGCTCTGGATCTGAGACAGCTGCGGTGTGGGGCAGCCCTATTTTTTCTCACCAGGTGGGGTGATGGAGGGACGGAGTCCCTCTTGTGCCATCTGCGTGATCACCTATGACAGCTGCCTCTCGTTTTCTGAACTTCAGGATGTTTGGAGCAGTAAGACAGGGAAGCTCAGTGACAGTCCCAGCGGGCAGAGAAGCAGGGACAGAGGCAAAGGCTTGGGGCTGCGCACCTCTGTACCTGCCAACTGGTGTGTCATAGTTGGACTAAAATTACTGGCTGGTCAGTTATCTGATTAAAGAAAGCCTTTCATTTGAGGCTTAAACAAAAAAATCTAGACTGAAATTTAAACCTTCTAGTAACTTACAAAAACTTTTTTTTTTTTATTTAACTTGGGCATGATCAGCATTTGGGGGAAATGATAAAAAGGCATGGAAAGCAGCACTTTGTTACTGACTTACTGGCTACAGGCCATACATTGTTCTGAGATTCTTTTTCTTTTTTTTGTTTTTGGTCCAAAAGCAATGTTATATACGTGAAACTAACTATTGGCATCAGATTTAATCTTACTTATCTTCACACACACACACACACAGCTACCAGGTCAACTGTATTTTTAAATTAGTAGAATCAATTGATTGAATAAGGTACCAGTGTTCCCCAAAAGCAATTCATTTTTTATTAGTTTTACAATTGCATTGAAATCCCTTTAAATTATAGAGTTCATGAATTATGCCTCTGTCAGGCAGCATCAGAACTACATTTTTATGGCTCTTGGATTCCACAGAGGCTGTTGTGGTTTGAAAATAACAGAACAATGTGCTGCTGCTTCACCAGCCGGTTAATGACCTGCCTCATAGTTAAAGGCCTCAAACCACACAGGGCAAGCTGGGTTGAGCCACCCGGGCCAAGGCTGCCTGGCTAGATTCAGGCAACAATAGGGAAGACATTCCAAATTTCATTATTCAATCCATGCTGAGTTGACTTCTTGAAATTTTATTAATGATTTCTCCACAGGTCAGGCTGTCCTGTTTGCTTCACCAAAAGGACATTGCAAAGTTGTAGAGTCAGTAAATAGCAAAGCACAGGAAAAAGGTGAAATGCCAGGCTGAAATCGAAAGCACTCTCAATCTGTACACTGAAGACTGGGGGGTTTCAAGGGTAGAAAAAAAGCGTGCCCCTTTGTTAGGAACAGCAAAGAAGAAAATGAGGAGGAAGAGAACAGATGCGGGAGCTGGAGAAGGGAGGAAAAGGAGGAGGAAGAGGAGGAAGAAGACAATGGAAGAAGGGGAAAAGCAAAAGAGGGAGGAAAGGAAAAACTTGTCACTGTCTCTCAATTCGTAAATGTAGGGCCTATCTTTAGATGTCTGCATGAGTGAAGGATTTACAGTAAAGAATACCATAGTCACTAACACATACACAGAAAAAGCTTTAGAAAACTGTACAAAGATGGATGCTGACAACAGCAATTTTTAATCTGTTCTTTTCATGTAATGTTTCTACCCTACAATTCCCAAGAAAACACAACACACCTTTGCAACACGGTTTTTGCCATCAAGGCAAACATTCTTAGTGTTTACCTCTTACTCTGTTTCCAGTATATCTTTCCCTACACAAGGTACAGAGCACCCACCTGGCTGACGCGTGCCAAGCTAGATCGTGAACTATTGCAGTTAGAATCAGAAATAAACCTTGGGCAAATATTTCTGCTATGGCTGCTGAATGTGACTTTGATTCAAATGTATTTTACTGCCACTTGGCTACCCATCTTGACCCTTTTTATCCCAGTTAAGAGATGATAAAAGGAAGAAAGATATAAAATACACTGTGTGTGTGAGAGAGAGAGGGAGAGAGAGACAAAGAGAAAAAGAGAGAGAGAGAGACAGCCATTCTTCTAAATGCATAAAAGAATCCTGAGTGGGTCACTGCAGATTTGAAGATGGAATTCAATTTAAGTTTAAAAGAGAAAACTTTGCCCTAGATCCTGACTATGCTTCTTGCAGGGAGTACACGAAACGATCATCATAGATTCTGTCTCAGACTCCCAAGAGTCAGCAGCCCTCACCCTCACTCCTGCTGCTCAGACAGGTGGGCACATGGGTCAGTCCTGGTGGCCAGCAATTTGCCAAGCCTGTTCATGAATAACTGTAATTATTAGAAAAGCATTTTTTCTTCTGGGAGCCTAAACTTACCACTCTGTGATTCCACCATTCATTTTAGTTCCGTAACTCTGCAGAAAAGTACCCCTTCTTCTACCGAACAGCCTTTGAAATTATTAACACAGCTTGTCATTTTTTCGGGCTAAATGAACACATTCCCCCAGTTATTCCTTATATGATATGGTTTCCAGACCCTTCACCGTCATTCCTTTGAACATGTTCCAGTTTGCTGTCAACTTCTCCCTAAAAATGTAGTGCCCAGAACTCAATAGAGCACTTCCTGTGTGACCAGCAGCAAATGAGGTTAGACTAATAATTTCCTTGATGTGGACACTGTATTTCAACTAATAGACAATAAAGCTGAGTTAGGTGTTTAGCAGTAGGCCCACACTCTTGGATTAGATTAACTTGCATTAAAATATGTAAACTTACCTTCCATATGCTACCAAATCAAATATTCACTACTCTCCACACAAGAAATTGATTATTTAAACCTACATGTAAGATTTATGTTTATCCTGTTGAATTTCAACTTCTTTGTTTCAACCACTCTTTCTAGCTTATAAAGTTATTTTTAATGAATTATTCTCCCCCAACAAATGAGCTAATCCTCCTCATTTTGTCTCACATATAATTTTGATAAAACTTCCTTCTTTGTCCAAGGCATTGAACAAGAGGGGACTACAAGTGCTTTTACAGATAAAGAGTTCAATAAAGAGCCTGACACCTAGCATTCAATAAATGTTAGCAATGCTTATCATAAAAACCTTTCAGAATCCTTCCTCTGGCAGGCATCCATTCCTTCTCTCAAAATAGTAACTTATTGGCCAAATGTGGTGGCTCACGCCTGTAATCCCTGCATTTTGGAAGGCCGAGATGGGCAGATCACTTGGGGCCAGAAGTTCGAGACCAACCTGACCAACATGGTGAAACCCTATCTCTACTAAAAATACAAAAACTAGCTAGGTGTGGTGGCAGGTGCCTATAATCCCAGCTACTGGGGAGGCTGAAGCAGGAGAATCACTTGAACCTGGGAGGCGGATGTTGCATTGAGCCAAGATGGCATCACTGCACTCCAGCCCAGGTGACAGAGCTAGACTCTGTCTCAAAAAGCAAACAAACAAAAAAAAAGCAGTAACTTATAGAAACTTGGAAGACAAACAACAGCAACAACAAAAGAGATCTTATAAAGAAAAAGGAGAAGCAGGAACATGAAAATAAAGACTCTCCCAGCATATTTGCCCTTGAGAAGGCCATACTGCCGTAGCCCATGGCTTGGCAGCTGGCGACAGTCAGGAGTCTGGGACAGCTCGTGTCCTCAGAGTTCCCTCTGAGATGTGCTCTCATTTGCTCCTGGCTTTTCCTCTCCACTATTTTAGTCTAAAAAAGAAAGAGCTAGTAAATTTGGAGTATAAGTCTAAGAGTTTGCATTTTATTTAAATGAACAATGTTTCCATCATGTCCACATCAGTAAAATGGTGGTTAGAAATGACTGTTATAAGAATTATTTATTTATGGTTTAGGAAAATAACCAAATATGTTTTACTGTGGCAGGACAACATATGATAGAAGCTTTCCTGCTGACTCCAGTTGCATCTATAATCATTTGTTTGAAGGCAATTCAATTCAGTGAAATATAAAAATGTATAATATTACACATTTGTGAAATATATGAAAAAGTATTATCAAAACCACTGAAAAGGACAGTTCTGAAATCTAATAACTGCTGTAACTTTTTTCTTCTGTTTCCTCAATATATCTACATGTACTCTTTATTTATAAAGTGAATAAATCAGCCAGGCACGGTGGCTCACGCCTGTAATCCCAGCACTTTGGGAGGCTGAGGTGGGTGGTCACCTGAGGTCAGGAGTTTGAGACCCGCCTGGTCAACATGGTGAATCCCCATCTCTACTAAAAATACAAAAATTAGCCGGGCATGGTGGTGCACGCCTTAATCCCAGCTACTAGGGAGGCTGAGGCAGGAGAATCACTTGAACCCGGGAGGCAGAGGTTGCAGTGAGCCGAGATTGCCCTACTGCACAAAGCGAGACTCCATCTCCAAAAAAAAGTAAATAAATAGTCTTTATAATGTATGCTTCTGGTGTACATTAAATGATTTCAAATAAATGAGGACTTTATAAAGCAACATACTCTCTCTTCTTTTCTTGTCTATGTTCCCTAATTGCCTATCTGTGTTGTGGAGAAAGGCAAAAATAATAATCATTTTCAGGAAAATAGGATTTATAAAATAGAAGAAATATAGATTTTATATTTATACATTTTAGTCCTTCAAAAATAGCCACACATTCTATAGCAAAATTAATGTAATCAGGATGCTGGAAGCAAATTGAGGAGGTGGATGATTTTGCATATCCCATAGCAAGTGTAAAATTTATATTTCTGCTACCTTCTCGTACTTTTTACTATTTTAAGGTACTCAATGAACTCATTGTTAAGAGACTGATTTTTTTGCTCATATCTGTGTTTTCTAAATGAAAAATAATTTTATATGAAAAAGTTCTAATTATGTTACATTTGAACTCATTACAGTGACTTCTTAATCAGTTTATGAGAAACAAACAGGCATGCATCAACACCCTCAGGTCTGATAAAATAATGCTAAAGAGTTGTAAAAAATACAAGGATGTGATCTTTTTAAGGGACCCCCTTTGACTCTGGAAATATTATGTAAATAGAAAAAAAATTAAAAAGAGCCCCACAACAGAGAGAGATGGTGAAAAAGGCTCTTTATCGGACCACGGCCACATGCCATGTACATGGGGAACAGGCTGTGCCCTTGTTATCTGCCCACTTCTATAGTCCATAAGTGACCAGGCTTCCCACTGTGACTTGAAGGTCATTAATCGTGTTCTGTCTTAATCACCAACCCAGAGTCCTACAGTTACTGAGGCATGAGTGAATGAATGGGAGTGAATGGAGAACAGGAGTCCTCACTGGCACAGGTCCTTCCTGGCCATGCAAACACCACCAAACTGAGAGATGAAGCATCTGACAGATGAGGCCGTTCACTGCACTGGCCTTCCTAATGGTTTTGTATATGTGTGAGTGACTTTGGTTATTGATTCTTTGAAGGTTAGCTGACACCAGATACTTTAAATATCTGCCCACACAATGATGGCTGAGAAAACCAATGAGAAAGAAATTTTTCCAAGTTAAGACACTTGTCAAACACAACTAGCTTTAAGTAGACATCATTGCACTAGGGGACCACTTTGGTTTTTAAGCCTCTTTGCGAGACAGAGGACAAGCCTTTGTTAGCTCTACTTCTGCTAGAAACCTGCTTCAGACCTGTTGATGTTATTTTTTTCCCTGACTCCTCTGTAAATGTTTTAATACTATCCAAAAAAAGCTTTCTGAAGAATTATTTACATTTTTCTTCATGAAGATAAAGGACCTGGTGTGTTCATGACTTGATGTTTACTTAGCAATTCCCATATTCTAAGCATTTTATTCTGGGGTTCAAAAACCTCTCCTATAATTTTTCTAAATGTTTCATATGTACTTTTCTTTTATTCATTGGAATATTCCCTTCTTTTCATTTAACATAAAAACAGTCCACATACCCCACCCCATCCGCTCAAATAGAATAAACATTACTTTTTTGAGAGTTTGCAGAGCACAGAGATGCCCCTATTTACTACTGTAATGATTTTATAACATACAGTATTTGTACTCACATTATGAAATAGGATCCAATGTTTCAGAGGGTTTGAATAGCTTTCCCAAGATCACACAGCTAAGACATATGGAGCTAGGAGACAAGTATAATTCTGTTCAGAGTAATACTGATTCCCTTCTACACTTCCTTCCATCAAAACAGCTTCTCAAGCTCTAACATGAGCCTACATTTAACACCAACTTTCCTTGGTACATAAGGACCCTCAGTTCATCAATCAAGGCTACAGTGATCATGCTCTACGTAAGAAACGCCTGTATCTTCCACTGATATGCTCAGGGGTGTGCGTGTGTATGCATGTGTGTGTGTGTGTGAGCAGGAGGGGAAGGGGGCAGGTCTTATTTTTGTATTACTTAAGTGCACTGGCACTGATGGCTATGTGCATTAAAAAGCACACAAAAAAGTGAAAACATATTTTTCTTTACTGCCAGAAGAGAAAAGTATTATCCATGTTACCTCAGAACCTATATGGACATTACAATGTCAAACTCACCTTATTTTTTTTCTAACATCCATTTGATTAAATCATGTTAAAATTTATTCTAACTATTGCACCATACTTTTATGCATCATTGTATATTTGAAATTAAAGGGTTTACTGAGTTGGCAATTATAGGGAGACTTTAGGCAAAAAACTAAACTATTATACAGAAGGCCCAAATTACAGTAGTGTCCAGTTGTACACCGATTTTATCTAGACCTCAAGGACAGCACTAGACCTTAAAATACCAAACTTTTCTTTGCATAGTCAGTTTCAAGTTAGTAAGAAAGATCAAATATGCACTGTATACAACAAAATCTAAGAGAATGTTTGCATAATGTCAGGAAAATATGATTGTTACAGTGACAGGGTAAGGCTACTATTAAAAGAATTGTACTTATTCATTTAATGCTTAAAGTTGTCATATGAAGTGAGTACTCTTATATACCCATTTTATAGGTGAGAAAACTGAGACACGGAGTATGTTGATAGCTTGCTCAAGATCACACAATTAGTAGGCAGTGAAGCCAGGATTTTGACTTAAGTAGCTGGTTGTAGAGTCCACGTGTTTAACCACTACACTACTTTGATAACACTAATATTGTTATTATTATCCTTTTTTTTTCTTGATACCAAATCTCACTTTGTTGCCTATGCTGGAGTGCAGTGGCACAATCATGGCTTACTGCAGCCTCGATCTCCTGGGCTCAGGGATCCTCCCACTTCATCCCCCTAAGTAGCTGGGACTACAGGTGTGTGCCACCATGCCTGGCAAAAAATAATCTTAAAAAAAAGTGTTCAGGTTCCATATAGAAAAAACATCAAAATTCCACTTGAAGATGTATTAGATTCGAATAAATGGAATCTTAACACATTTTTGGTGAGGAATCTGGATGTTTTACCTGTGTAACTCTTTTAGGTTAATGACTTCAATGTAACTTACATTGAATGCCATATAAAAATTGCTGTTAGTACTTTATTACTGTTCTCTTTTAGGATAACTCAACATTTGAATTTTACCATCATAATGTGACTTAGTTTTCTTAGTTTTTGTCATTTTTAAGGATTCTGGCAAATAATTTTAAATAATTTATTTGTTACTAAAATTTGATATATCCTTAATGATCATTCAGCCCATTATCAAACTATATAACCATCCTCAAATACTTGATGAATAAATTTAAAGAAGTTAATGTTTCTTTAAAAAGAAAAAGAAAGAAGAGAAAGAATAAACAGGTTCTCTGGACTCTATTGGGTCCTGTGCAGATTGTCCATCAGTTAATGGCAAGAAAATATTATCTTGCCATTTAATAAGATATCACTCTAAATTCTGCTCCTTGCAAGATTGAGTTATTTAGCACTGGAAGGCATTTAACAGCATCTCTTGGATGTCTCTCTCTATATATAACAAAACCAGGGCCCTGACTAGGTTGTTTAAGAAAACATAGATGATGAATGGTTTAGCCAGATCCCAAACCAGGGCCTCGGATTCCCAGTCCAGTGTTTTTTCCCACTGTACCAGACTCAGGCAAAACCCTAAGACACACATTTTAAACAGGATATGCAATTTGGAAAATTTACTTTGAATTATAACCTTATGCCCTCATTATTTTCCACCACTATTTATCTTTGTATCTTTCTCTATCCTGAGGGTTCTGTCTTTCGGATCACTGTTATCTGATTTTTCTAAATATTCCTCCTTGTCTTTCACTTTCTCTTCATAATTGCTTTCCATTTTTAGGCCCCATCTCTATTTATATTTTTATTCTGAGTTTACTCTTTCTGTATTTTTTTTTGAAAATCCCAAGAGGAGCATTGTTTTGGTTTTGAAGGTACCAAGTAACATGTCTTTATAATCAAGAACTTGGATGCTACTTGCATATTCCAGATATCTACACTTATCTTTGAAATTGATTTCCCCTAATTTTTACAAAGTTATCTAATCCCTTTCATCCCTTTAAATATCTGTTCTGAAATTTGCTTTGTAGGCTATGAGAATTCTGTAAATGAAAAAAAAATAGAATGAGTGCGGTTAGGATAAAGAACAAGACGTTGGCGTGTAATCAATATGATTCAGTGGATAAGTAGAATTTCCGATTGTTATATCAGTTTTAAACCAAATTATGCATCGCCCAATTCAGGAAGCTTGATTCTTCCAACATGCTTGAACTACTTTCTGGCAGCGTTAGATGCTTTGAAAACAGAGCAAAAACCAACAGAGTTTATGGTGTGGTAGAGTCCTATGGCCTCAGAGCTGCTGAAAAACAAGCATGTGCACTTTAAAGACGAGGGATTTGCTCCTCTGGATACATTAAATCTTACAAATGTACTGTTACCATGCTAGGGTAGCCAGTATTTCATATTTTGACAACTTCACACATTTCAGAATTAGGATCAGCAAAGAATTTTGAAGGAGACAACCCTGAGTACAAGTTCTTAGAATTTTCTTTAACTTTCTGAGCCTCATCCATAAATACCGCAAGGTTGTTATGACCATTGAAAGAATGTCTGCAAAGTGCCTGGCACACAATGCATTCCCAGTGAGTGATATGATGATCATGATGTTACTAAAATCCGTCATTGATTAAAAAAAAGGGAAGAGAAACCCATGCCTCTGGATAAATTCTCCCAGCAGATATAATCAATGCCAAATGACTTAGAACTGTAAAAATTTTAAAGGATAACAACAATTCAGAAATTAGATTGGTGATTCAATAAATAAGCCTGATAGGAAAAAAAGAAAAGTACTCTTAGAAGAAAACCCACATCAGCTAATCTGACCAATTTATAATGTTTATATTTGCCCTTGATGTAATCAATAATTTTAAAAGACAATTTTAAAGAACTTCACAAACAGTCATTACTATGTTAAAATTATTTTTCCCCATGTCTTTCATTTTGCCATATGTAATTAAGAGATCATAAACTATTTTTTAAAATTCACCATTTGTAAAGTTGCATTATACAACATTGTATTTGTTTTATGATTCTAAACAGTAAATAATCCAGGGAGAATCTGATGCCTGGTAAGGAAAGGCAGACATCTACTCTATGTGTTATGGTTCATACATAGAAACTCTTTATACTGCACTCAGTATAGAATAATCAAACATCAGACTGACGAACAGGATAGCAAACCCTTGTGGAAAGCAAACTGGTGAATCCACACAGCAAAACTTTCTCAGGTTTTCAGTTATGAAAGCAAAGTTCTCTATTGTTGCCACGGGTCCTATATTTTATTTGTCATCTCTAATCCAGACGTCACTTGACAGCAGCTAGTGGGCCCTACATGTGTGCTGATGCTTCACTTGGTTATCACAGGACAAGGGCCCTCCAGAAAGGGAGGCATGCTGGTTAGGTGGAGATCCTCTTGGGCCTCTCGCAGACTCAGCACGAGGTGACTGGTGCTAAAAAGAACAGCGATAACCCTTTTCTGTTTGCAAAAATTAATGTTGTTCCTATTATTCTAATTATGTTTACTTTAAAAATTAAAAGTAGTTATTTGAATCAAGCAACATATTCCCAAAAACAGATGAAGTGGACATTTTAATACAGACAGCAGTAAAAGAAACATTGTACTGTAGCTCCCTCACATGGATCCTAAATGTTGAATAACAGCCTCCAGATAATTATTTCCTCTTTCCCATACTCTTCTCCCTTTTGGGGTGCTGCCCAGGTAAGCAGCCAGTACTAAGTATCTGATAACATGCCTTGTTGGGTCATGTAGAACAATATTTTCTTCCAAACCCTGTAATTTTGCCCCTCCACAATCTAAGGCTCCACGCCCAGCACATCTTGTCTCTTGGGAAACCCACAGCGTCTCAGTGGCCAATAGTTATACTACTTCTACTTCTTCCAAACCAAGACGAAGATGATTTGAAATTTTTGTTTGTTTATTGCCTGCTGAACATACATTCCAAAAATACTGGAGAAAATACAAAGATGAAGTATTCTCTGAATTAGAAGCCAAATGTCTCCTCAAAGCCAATTTTACTGATTGGTTTATATTATCTTTGTAAAGATTATTTTACGGGAATTAATTTCCATTCAACTCTACTATCAAATTTAGAGTTAATTATATTTCTTACATAAGAGGAGGCAAAATTTTATTTTTTTGCATATTCTCTGCTAGGTATCTTTATTTTAGACACATACTGAATTTTTATATTTACCTAAACACTCTTAGCCCTATTTTAGAGATTAAAAACTAAGCTTCAGCTTATATTCAAAAGACAGGGAATAACAAATGCTAGCAAGGATGTAGAGAAGGGAACGCTCATCCACTGTTGGTGGGAATGTAAATTAATACAACCACAATGGATAACAATTTGGAGGTTCCTCAAAAAACTAAAGATTGAGTTATCATATGATCCAGCAATCCCACTGCCAGTTGTATACCCCAAAGAAAGGAAATCAGGATATGGAAGAGATATCTGCACTCCTATGTTTGTCATGTACTGTTTGCAATAGCTAAGATCTGGAAGCAACCTAAGTGTCCATCAACAGATGAATGGATAAAGAAAATGTAGTTCCTATACACAATGGAGTACTATTCAGCCATAAAAAGAGAATGAAATGCAGTCATTTGCAATGGACCTGGAGATCATTATGTTAAGGGTAATAAGCCAGGCACAGAAAGACAAACATCACATGTTCTCACTTATTTGTGGGATCTAAAAATCAAAACAATTGAACTCATGAACATAGGCAAGTAGAAGGATGGTTACCAGAGTCTAGCAAGGCTAGTGAAGGGCTGGCAGGGAGGTGGGGATGCTTATTGGGTACAAAAAAGAAAATAGAAAGAATGACTAAGGGCTGGGCATAGTGACTCACGCCTTTAATCCTAGTACTTTGGGAGGCCGAGACAGGCGGACCACTTAAAGTCAGGAGTTCGAGACCAGCCTTGCCAACATGGTGAAACCTTGTCTCTACTAAAAATACAAAAATTAGCTAGGCCTGGTGCTGTGCACCTGTAATCCCAGCTTCTCTGGAGGCTGAGGCAAGAGAATCACTTGAATCAGGAATGAGGTTGCGGTGAGCCAAGATCGTGCCACTGCACTCCAGCCTGGGCAACAGAGCAAGACCCCATCTCCAAAAAAAAAAAAAAAGGGATGAATAAGACCTACAATTTGATAGCACAATAGGGTGACTATAGTTCAATAAGAACTTAATTATACATTTTAAAATAAATAGTCTAATTGGGTTGTTTGTAACTCAAAGGATCAATGCTTGAGGGCACAGATCCCCCATTCTCCATGATGTGCTTTTTTCACATTGCATGCTTGTATCAAAACATCTTATGTACCCCATAAATACATACACCTAGTATGTACACCCCAAAATAAACAAAATTCTATAGCTTTTTAAAATAAACTCTAAAAAATCAAGTTTATTAAAAATAAGTAGTCACACCAAAAATATTGTTGCTCTGATGCTAAGAATGATGTTTAAAGTTTATGTTGGAAGATATCTCACCCTGAAACTTTTTAAAAAAATCTTTTTCTTAAACTGCCAGTGACTTCTCCTAAATGATATTTGGGAAAAGGTCCATGTTGCTTGGGTTGTTGAGTTCTCAAAGGAAAGGTGAGGGATGGAAAAAATTCTAAGTGTTGGTTTTTTCTTCACAGGCTAGCAGCAGAGAGAAAAAGGAGAAGTAAAAATTAGTATTGTCTTGGTATCAAATTGGTATTTGATAATTGTATGTATATGTTGAACAAAATTTGGGGCAAATTAGCATCTCACATAGTGTTCCAACCAATTCAACACCTTCCACACTTTTGCTCAACTGTTCCCTTGACTTAATGCTTTATATGAAGTATATAACGCAGTTTGTGACTGAGAGTACTACTAAACAAACCTTTCTGCAGACCACATTTGTGTAAATCAGATCACATTCATTATCCTGCAGTAAATGCAGTCTAAAAGGACAGATTCCTCAGTGCTGTACTTAATCACATCCAAATTTATAAACCCAATAAATCAAGACATCCGTGCATCTGATTGTCTTCTGGTGTAGAACACATGTACATTTGCTTGCTAGCAAGTTCATGGTGCTCCAGTACTTGACAAAATAAGTCTAGGAGCCACAGAGAAGACTCTCTGAGGAGCTGCACATCTGAAGAGAAGATGTGGGCGTGAACTTGAATCAGCTGGAATACTGGAGGTCAGGAGGAAACGAGGAATGAGACCTGTGTTGGGACTTTGTGGGAGTTCTGCAACTATTCAGAAACAGTCTCCAAAACAATCCATTTTATTTCAGTAGAAATTTCTAAATCTCTGAATTTCCCAAGGAACTGATGAATAAGATGATAAAGATAGATATTAGACAAATTAGGGTGAGGAATAACTTTTAAAGTTTCTCTCAATTATTGAGCAATTTAGATGCCCAATTCAACTCAAGAAACATAAACACCATGTCTCCCAGATGACATATGTAAGTCACATTCATTATGTCCCCAAATGCTTATATAACAAACCTTCGGTTGAACAGCAAGTGGCGAAGTTGACAGTGACAGGTTGTTTTTATTTCCCTCTTCCTGGTAGATGCTTGTGTGAAGTGATGGAACTCGTTATCCTACCTTTTATATGCCATGGCATGTGGGAATGCAGTCATAGCAGAGATGACTTGAGTATACTGAGTGAAGGAACTTAGGTACAGAGAGGTAGAGGACTGGTGAAGGAAACAGGAAAATTAGTAAATGGCCTTCCTCTCCTGTACTCTGCACTCTAACTTTCAGGGGAACGTAGATGTAGTCAGTCTCTCAGAGTATTGGTTAATTCTTCCTTCCAGTTTAAATGGTTCATGGGTCAACTGTTGACCTCCTCTGCATAAGACAGCCTTGAGCAATTGTCCCCTGAGCAGCAGGCTGGGCAAGGCTCCACATTCCATGGTCCTTTGCTGGAGGAGTGGGACACAGGAAGAGAGACAGAAAGCATAAGAGACTGCTTGCAGTCCACTAAGCCAAGACCACTTTTGCTTCCACATATCTCAAACATCTGAAAGCCTGTGCAGTTTTCTGTTTACGGGAGAAACGATCAAGGATGCCAGCAAAATACACACCAGTTTCCTAATTTCCAAGTGTCTATGGCAAAGTAAGAGCTTTCCATTTCCAGCACCAAAATATGTAACATTGCTTCTGATGTACTGCTTATGTATTCTCTTTAAACTTTTAATTCAGAAGCTCAACTTGTCTTAAATGGCCTGAAGCCCAAACCAACACAGCAGTTACAGCTCTCTGACATATTGTTTGTCACCAGAAAAATCAGCAAAGCCAGAAGCTTTCTGCTGTGAGCACTTTTGTTTCCCCTCTTCTGTTTTATTAACCTCTCCACAGCTGGTGCAGTTGAGAACACTCTTTCATCACATGCTTAGCAGAAGTTCAAGTGTAGCAGAGAACGCAGCCAAGAATCTGTCCGCTGGATTCACTGTCAGAATGTCATGTTTCACTTCGAACTTAACTCCTATCTGATACAGATGACGGAAACAGACAAAGCAAATCTGCAACAGGAAAGGCTCTCTCTCTGGACCCTCTCAAACTGATTAATAATCCAAGGATTCGAGGACAAGTCAAATAGCAGAATAGTAATATTTTCACATTAATATAAGAATTCAGGATTCACAGGATTTTCTGCTTGTCCATTCTTTCTTTCTTTTTTTTATGTAGTAAGTAGTCTACAAATCACAAAGCTACTGAAGTATGAAGCAATAATGCACTCTTGTCTGACACTACTTAGAATTTATAAAACAGATTAAAAATTAAAATAGTATCAAAAATTTACCAGACTTCTTGTTTCCTTCTTTATTTTAATGAAGCCATTTATCTACTCTTTGTACATCAATTAATTTAATGAAGCATTTCCTACTCTTTGTATATCAATATCTTTTTGTAGACTAGGGAGTCTTTATCAGAATTGGTTACTATTCAGGTAAATACACACTTATATACTATTGCTACAAGGTGATTATTGGCTGTTGGAATTTTTTAAATAAAATTAGATGAGTACTCAAGTTACTTTTCTTGGAGAGAGGATACATTTTCAGCAGCATTTCCCAAACTGCCTGGCTTGGGTAAAGGTTTGTCTTTATTATAATAGAAGTATTTTAGCTTCTTTCCTAATATGTTCATAATTATAAAACTACCTCAAATTTAGTGAATTACTGTTGGCTCCATCTCCCAAATGTGGGAACACACAATCCTTTTTCTGTTGTGACATTCAATTCATAAGCACATTAACAGAAATTAAGTATCTCCTAACACTTGAGAAAAGGTGATACAAAGTAATGTCTCAGCCATCTTATCCTTTCCCCCAGAACTTCCAAACTGCCTCAGGACCCAGGAATCAAAGTGTTAGCACCTGGCAGAGGAGGAAACTTAAAGAACTTCAGAAGTCCTACCGATGGTCCAAGTTCCTGACATATATATTTCTAAACATTTTTAATATAACTGCTAGTATCACAGTGGAAATATTCATTTTGCAAATATTTATTGAGAACCTATGACATACCAGATACTGTTCTAGGTCCTGGGAATGTTAGTCCTAAATGAAATAGATAAAAATACCGGCAATGAAAAGAAGTGGACAGATTTTGGTTGTGTTTGTGAAATAAAGTAATCAGGACTTGCTGATGGATTTGGTGTAGGGAGAAAGAAGAGAGAGAATTCAAGGAAACCTCATAAGTTTCTTACTCAAGCAATTGCTAGATGAAGGTGCTATTTATTTACATGTGGGAGAATGGGAAGGAGTGGGTTTGCAAACGTACGCTTCACAGTAGACTTGAATTCACAGAAACATATATGGTAAAGCCTGTGAGAAAATTTTGAAAAGAACACAGAATCACTTACCCTAGCTATGTGGCAATTCTTCATCTGTAAATCTGGGACATTAATATCTACCACACGTAATTCAAGAGGTTGTGGTAATAATCCAACGTGGTAATAGATACGAACTATTGTTATTGTTGGAGAAGCATGGATCATTATCACTAACACCATCATCCAGATTTCTGGGAACCATTATATTTGGTTCTTCTAGGCTCTCACCAGATAGGAATGTGGGAGGTGGAAGCTCATAGAACATAGAGGAGTTGTAACACTGGAAGGTAAGATCAGCAATTAAAATCTCCCCAAAATTAGGAGACTGTAGAGATGGTCTGTACATTAACTGCAATTACAACATTTCAGAAATGGTTTCTCAACCAGTAACCAATCAGTTTTCTTTTTCTTTTTTATTTTTTTTCTTGAGATGGAGTCTAGCTCTGTCGCCCAAGCTGGAGTGAGGTGGCGCGATCTTGGCTCACTGCAACCTCCACCTCCTGGGTTCAAACGATTCTCCTGTCTCAGCCTCCCACGTAGCTGGGATTACAGGCACCTGCCACCATGCCTGGCTAATTGTTTCACCATGTTGACCAGGCTGGTCTCGAACTCCTGACCTCAAGTCATTCACCTGCCTTGGCCTCCCAAAGTGCTGGGATTACAGGAGTGAGCCACCTTGCCCGGCCCCACTTTTCTTAACATTAATGAAAAACTGGACCAATTTTGATAGTGTTTTACATTACATAAATAGTATTAAGATAAACTGCAATTGGATAAATTGCAATTAACCTCTCTTATCTAATATAATTATGAAAGGCAAGATAAAGGGGAGAGAAAAGGAGCAAATGATGTCATTCATATGCCTCAATCATTTTCATATTTCCCCACTCATGCCTTTGGGCAAGTTGAGTCTTTGCATCTATAAGACACGGATCATGAATGCACTGCTTACACCTTCCTAAGTTGTGGAAAGAATCCAAAGAAACAGTGCATGTGAGCATGCTATTCAAATGGGTGTTGTTATTTTACCAGCAGAACATATAGAAGGTATTACATTGGAAAAACTATTTGCAGGTTACAAAGAGTTAATTATTTGTTTTCTATCTTCTTACTTCACCCCATGGCAACCACAGCATCTTGTATGTATTCCAAAGCATTGACCACCCTTCACTGGGTTAAATGAATGATTATTGAAGGTAGCAGATGACAAAAATATCATGTGTCTAATACACTGTACCTACAGCCTTCAGTTCAAAGCTTTGGCACGATTTCTAAGGTACTTTGCACCTTCCACACCATACCAGGAAACCCTTAAAATTCTCAGTAGTTCAAATTCTATGCCAGTATTTCTTAGCTTCCTCTTTTCCCCTCTGTTAAAGAATGAATAATTTAACTCTCTGAAGCTTAATATAAAGTAGGCAGTGTCGTATAATGGTTGAAAGCCTAGAATTAGAGTTATGGTGCTTGGGTTTGAAACCTAGTTATATGACTAATCTTTAGCAAGTTATTTAACTACTTTGTACTCATGCAAGATGAGGAAATGGATAATGACCATTCCATTTCCAGAGCTGTCATTAGGAATACGTAAGTTGTTAGTTATTTACAGTGCACAGAACAGTGCTTGGCACCTAGCATGAATTCAGTAAGCATTAGATGACATTGTGTCTTCAGAATATGATATGGCATCTATAATAGAAAAAAAATCGGGGGTGGATATATTCATGTGACTACAGATTAATACTATTGTGTAGAAAATTACCATGGAAGATCCTTGTCACTAAAACAAGAAAGATTTAAAGTTCAGTTAGAATGTTTACATACAAAATGGATTGATTGAACCAACATTTGTGAGATGTATACAAAGTGCCAAGGATTGTGTCCATGTAGGGAGAATAAAAGCAAACATACTCAAACTCTGTCCTTGAGCAATTCACACTGCAGTCAGAAGAATCAATTAGAATTATTAGAACTAAATGATATTTATTTGTTTATGCTAACCTAATTCCAAACTTTCTCATATAAGCAGCACAATGTGAAAGGTGCTAGAACAGACAGAAGCACAGAGAAGAGTGCTGTGGAATTCTGAGCAGAATTCTTGGGGGAAGCCGTTTACAGAGCCGTGAAAAGAGGAGGAATTGAAACTGACCTAGGGTGCTAGATAAAATGGATTAAAAGCACTTCTAAGAAAAGATGGTGCTAGGTCAGAGTCTTAAATGATAAGAAGAAGCTTTATTAGATCAGACAGAATTGGGGAGCAAAGGATAGGTTTTTACAGGTCAATAAACAAGAAGACGCACGAAAGGATGATATAACCTGGGGGTCTGTGGAACTAAATACAGCAGAAATGAAGAGTGTGTCAGCACCCAACACATGGGAGGAGTTGAGGGTGGAGAGTTTGTCAAGGGTCAAACTACGCAGGGTGGGGTACATTAAGGCCGGGCGCGGTGGCTCAAGCCTGTAATCCCAGCACTTTGGGAGGCCGAGACGGGCGGATCACGAGGTCAGGAGGTCGAGACCCTCCTGGCTTACACGGTGAAACCCCGTCTCTACTAAAAATACAAAAAACTAGCCGGGCGAGGTGGCGGGCGCCTGTAGTCCCAGCTACTCGGGAGGCTGAGGCAGGAGAATGGCGTAAACCCCGGAGGTGGAGCTTGCAGTGAGCTGAGATCCGGCCACTGCACTCCAGCCTGGGCGACAGAGCGAGACTCCGTCTCAAAAAAAAAAAAAAAAAAGAAGTGTGGTCTTAGTGCTGAAGTAATGAGATAGCTTTAAAGGATTTGAGCAAAGGGAATTATCAGATGCACGTTTTTGAAACATCTGACTCTGACAACATCCTCACCCCATGCCCAGGCTTCTTTACTCCCCTTCTTCTGCTCTGTATTCCTCCATGGCACTTAACACCACTTGATACATTATTTGATGTGTTGGTTGTCAGTCTCCCCCAACCAGAAAGTAGGCTTCGTAAGGACAGATAATAAGTACCTTTCTTGCATTAAACATTTAATGAGGAAATAAATAGCTGGCATATGGGGCAGATTCCATACAACTTCTTATCTTCCCACTCACCCACTTATTTAGCTTACTTTTCTTCTGGAGAGCAAGCATTTTTGGTGGAGTAGCCAACATTCTGTTAACATGAGAATTAAAATTTTAAGCAGGACCAGGTGCAGTGGTTCATGCCTGAAATCCCAGCACTTTGGGAGGCCAAGACAGGAAAATCATTTGAACCCAGGCATTTGAGACCAGCTTGGGCAACATAGCAATATTCCATCTCTACAAAAAAATGTAAAAATTAGCTGGGCAAGGTGGTACACACTTAACTATCCCAGAGGTTAAGGTGAATCCCTTGAGCCCAGGAGTTCGAGGCTGCAGTGAGCCATGATTGTGCCAGTACACACTAGCCTGAGCAAGTGAGACCCTGTCTCTAAAACAATAAAATAAAGTAAAATTTTAAGCACGATTCTCATGGTTATTTTTTTCAATTAGCATTAAGAAAAGCCATTTAAATATCAATAATCCATTGCGACTATTTCCTCAGATAAAGAGGTTAAGCATCTAGCATTATCCAAAATAGATCTCAAAGGTCACGTGCTTTTAAAAACAGGTAGAAATCGTGTGATAGAATAGCGTTATTTAACAATATTTTATTTCAAAGAAATCAATAAAAGCTCATCATTTCTACAGTTTTGTTTTACTCTAATACCTTTAGGAAGACATATAATGCAATGATTTCTGAATTAGGATACCTTGACAGTGAGAGTGTTTTTGTAATCTGTAACTTTAACCCCTTAAATGTACATTAAGCCAGGTGAGGTGGCACATGCCTGTAATCCCAGCAGTTTGGGAGGCCAAGGCGGGTAATCACTTGAGGCCAGGAGTTCACAACCAGCCTGGCCAACATGGCTAAACCCTGTCTCTACTAAAAATGCAAAAATTAGCCAGGTGTGGTGGTGCATGCCTGTAATCTCAGCTACTCGGTGGACTGAGGCACAAGAATCACTTGAACCTGGGAGGCGGAAGTTGCAATGCGCTGAGATGGCTCCACTGCACTCCAACCTGGGCAACAAAGCAAAAAGTCTGTCTCAAAAAAAAAAAAGACAAAACAAAAAGCACTAAATTCCTTAAATATATAGAATGCCTGCATACTTAAATAATTATTTAGTTGATTATATTTAGTGAAGTTTTAACACAGGCAATTCAAGAGGGCCGTCTAAGATCCACCAGGTTTTCCTGAATTAGGCATGCTTTCATCGCCTCATTGTTTCCTGAAATTTTCTTACCACTTGGGTGAAATCAATTGGATTTCACTGTGCCATGCGCATCATGAGTCTGAGCTGCTTTGGGATCTTTATTTATTTCTGGCCTTTGATCACCAGTCTTGTCCCCTCATTTTGAGTAGGAAAATTCCATGCTTGATTCTGTCAACCCACATCCTGCAGCCCTGAAAGCACAGGATGTAATTTTCCCTTGCCATCTCCAGAGCATTTTAAGCTGCTCATGTCTCGCTCCTTGATGACTTCCAAGACCCTCTCTCTGGTTGTATCTCTTGAAAGGAACCAGCTGGGGCTTCCCTGGCTGTCCCCATTGACTGACCCTGGTTTCTCCTATGCCTGTACATGCTAGTTCTCATTTTACCAAGTCTAAATTTGGTAAACCACAATGGGCCCACTCTCCATCGTCAGTTCAAAGCAGTCCCCTACTTATCATTGCTGTCACTTGCTTAATATTTAGGGGGCTACTTTAGATTTCTTTTCTTTGGGAAATTGCTCAGCTGGAATGTGATCTCCAGAGTTTAAAATTCAATCCATTGCTTGATGTGACTCAGAAGCAATTACTATTCCCACCCAGAAGAAAATTTTTCTGAAATAACTACCCTTTAGAAAAGACAAATTTAAGAAAAGTTGTCCTTTTTAAAAGCCGAAGAAATAATTTAAATATTATTACTGAAAGACTTTAAAGCAAAACGTGTGTCTTAAATGTTGAATTAAAAAATTAGGTGTTTAAATTCAATCCCGAAAATTAAAAATAACAAAATAAAGAAGGAAGAAAAAAGAAAAGGGAAAAGATTAGTGGTAAAAGTAGAGTGCCAAAGAATTAGTAAAGAGTGCCTTACATTTTTCCATGATATTAAGTGATTGTGCTGATGTAGCTTTTGAAATGTCAGGAACTGCGAAGGGTCTGAGATGTTTAGACCCCACTTGTAAGTTAACAAGTTAGCTAGATACAGTTATGTAAATGTTGTCAGAGAACGTGAGACTTCTGGGTCAGAGACAAAAGGCTCTGTTACTCACAGCACAGCGGGCAACATGAGCTTCACACTCCCATTGGTTCCACCTTGTCCCCCAAGTCACGTGGGAGTGATGCAGGTAGACCTAGGTGAGTGCTACACACAGAGTTACTTGGTCTGTGTCGTAACCGAGGAATTCTAAACTTAGGAAAACCCTAATCTAATAAGGGCTGCTAACAAATCTGCTTAATCTTTTCTAGTGAGAGCTGTTATCTTTATTATCCGAAGTCAGGAAGAAAATTTTCCCTCTATCCCACAGGGATCTCTATCTTTCAGGGATGTTTGCAAACATGCATGGCCAACAGCCTTGAAAAAGTAGTCTGAAACAAAAACTGTCAGAAGATATGTAGAGACGATGTGAAGAAGTGACCTAAACGATACCCATACCTTGATGTCCTTTTTAGAAATATAAAAATTTTGCTGAATTTTTATAGGAACTATCACTCAAAATTATAAAACTTCATTACAGAGTTCATCAAAGCACAAACATAACCACCATTAGTTCAACAAATATTTTGAACCTCAAAACTAGCCAAGAGTCATTAACAGCAATTTAAAAATATGGCATATTAGGTACTTTTTACATGTGGCAAAACATAAATTTATCTCATACGGCGGGATGTTCAACTAACCTATACGACCTGACATTAAGGCATAAAAACATTCGTGGGCTGATACAAAGTACACGAACAATAAGGACAATAGTGAGGATTTTTATGATTATGTACATTCTAGGGGTAAGTGTTTTTATCTTTATATAGAAACTTGAGGCTGGGTGCATTGGCTCACGCCTATAATCCCAGCACTTTGGGAGGCCAAGGCAGGCCAATCACCTGAGGTCAGGAGTTTGAGATGAGCCCGGTCAACATGATGAAACCCTGTCTCTAGTAAAAATATAAAAAATTAGTCGAGTGTGGTGGCACATACCTGTAATCCCAACTACTCAGGAGGCTGAGCCAGGAGTATCACTGGAACCCGGGATGCCACAGTTGCAGTGAGCCAAGATCGTGCCACTGCACTTCAACCTGGGTGATAGAGTGAGACTCTGTCTCAAAAAAAAGAAACTTGAAGAGAAAACCTACTACATTAAAAAGGTAAAGTTGGATATACAATGATGGTTTTACATCTTTTCCTTTCCTCTTATAGCTTAAGCACCATCTGCATGCTCCCCACTCTTAGCTAGCACATCTCTTATTTCACTGAGAAAAGAGTATTGATTAGATGAGAACCATATTATTTTCCATCAAATTTACCAGCCTACCTATCCATGTCCGTATCCTTTGTCTTCCTTCAATTAAACTGAATTGAATCTTCCTTCTCTCTTTTAAGGCTATTTTATACCCCAATCTTATCCCTCTTGAGCTTTTTCAGAGACTTTTTCTTGCAATTGTCCCCTCTGTCTCTCCTGCATCATCAATTCTTTCATTGTTACTGGCTCATTCTTATCACCATGTAAACGTGCTTCCAAAATTTCTTGAGAAAAACCTCCCTTGGCCTCAGGTCCTCCTTCAGCTTCCCCCCAGTTCCCTACTTCCTCAAAAGAGTTCTCTAAATAGTCATTGTCTCTACCCCCTCACCTTCCTGTCTCCTCACCCAATGATTCTTCCATCCACCACTTCACTGAGTTCACTATTGTATAGGTCAAATTTGTTGGTAGCATGTAGATAAAATTCCAATTCATGATGCTAGTCTATAATAAATAGACAATTGTAGTCAAAAACATAACAATCAGCTGTCTAACTTATAAAATACAGACAATCCTGTCTTCTCTACCTCACAGGGTTGTGAATCAAATGACATCATGCAAGTAAATATTTCAATAAGCCACAATGTACAATATATGTAAGTGTTATTATTTTCAAAGGCATGGATTTTTATAGTTCTTATCAAACCCTACTATAACCTAAGAAACTAGAAAATAGTACATTATCCACAGACTTTTTTGAACAAATAGATGAATGAACTGAAACACTTGGTTTAGTGGAGAATTCTGGC
Source organism: Trachypithecus francoisi (assembly GCF_009764315.1). Lineage (NCBI taxonomy): Eukaryota > Metazoa > Chordata > Mammalia > Primates > Cercopithecidae > Trachypithecus > Trachypithecus francoisi. The sequence goes on from NW_022681460.1 coordinate 84,114,197, forward strand.
TGGAAATGACCAGAAGCATCCAACTAGAGTGATGTTAAAGAAAATAGCAGCACCTAGAAACTACACTTTTTTTTTTTTTTTTGAGACAGAATTTCACTCTTGTTGCCCAGGCTGGAGTGCAGTGGTAAGATCTTAGCTCACCGTAACCTCCGCCTGTCGGGTTCAAGAGATTCTCCTGCCTCAGCCTCCCAAGTAGCTGGGATTACAGGCATGCGTCATCACACCCAGCTAATTTTTTTGTATTTTTAGTAGAGACAGGGTTTCTCCATGTTGGTCAAGCTGGTCTCAAACTCCCGACCTCAGGTGATCCGCCCGCCTCAGCCTCCCAAAGTACTGGGATTACAGGTGTGAGCCACTCAGCCCAGCAGCACCTAGAAACTATAAGCAAAAAAATTATTCCTTCCATAGTAAAATGTAGAACACCCATCTAACACCTTGAATAATAAATAAGCTCTCATTTTGTTCAAGAAATTATCTGAGCCTTCAAAGAACCGTTCTTATTTCAGTTTCCATTTAACTGAGAAGCTGTCTCATACAGTCACACAGCAAATAAACATAACAAATACACACACTTCTATATTTGTATTTGTTACACAAAAAAAAGAGGTGCTTTTTGTGCTTAGCCAAGACTCAAACATCAAGGCCATCAACTAAAATAGCCAATGTAAAACATAATAAACTCAGTAAAAATATATTTTTTATCATCTGGTAAGTCCTTGCTTTAGGATACAGTTAAAATAAACTAATGAACATCTTGAGGCCCTGAGCTACATACATCATAATAGCCTTCTTTGCAAAATCACACTTAAATTATCATGGTCTATCTATCAAATATTTAAATTTTGGTTGCCCACATTATGATATTCTCCAAGACTTGAAAACTTGTCCACATAGTCTAATGAGGCACTTGGAGGCATGACTGGTCAGCGTCAGATTGAAAATAAATGTGCTGTTTCCAGATATTTCCTTTAGGATTGGCTGACATCAGTCTACCATGTAAGAGTTTATGGGGGAGAGCAAGAAAGCCTGACTTAAGAACAGCCCTGCCGCCAGAGTAAACAGTGCCACAAACCAAGGAAATTTAAAGCACATGCCTTATTGTCAAGTTTAACTTGTTTGACACACCCAAACAGCCATCCCAGCTTCTAAACACTCATTTCTGTTTCAATAATTTATACTTAATCGTGAAGATAAAACACATACATTTATTCACATAAATATACAGTAATTATAACTGTTGCCAAAGAACTCAACTTGTCACTGTCCCCATGTACTATATGGGAAATTGTTAGAAGTAATAACAATGACAGAGAAACATCACAGAGAAATGGGACCAAAGCAATATCAATCAGGAGCTAAGTATGACACATTTTATTTCTTTCTAAACTACAGATAAACCTGTATGTACCTAAAATATAAGGTGATATCGTTTTGCCAATGTATTCTCTCTTCCTACATATCTTACATACCATCCTCCTGAGTTATGGTGTAAAAATCTTTGTAAGACATGAAGATTATAGTTGGAAATTATAAAGAGAAAAAATAAATCACAAAGATTATAAAATGAAAATTATTTCAATAGTGTAAAAATATATAGAGAGATGTTACTATATTAAATAATGTATATCTTATTCTTATATATATTCATATGTACATAAAAGACTAGAATAAAATATACTATACGTTTTTTATGGGGTTATGCTGCAGTGACAAATAATCCCAGAATTCCTTCATCTGTTATGTATTTGGGAGTAATTTATATGATTTATAGTAATAAAGGTTTAATTCTTGCTCTGGTTTCATGTCAGTTGTAGCTCTGTTTTGAGTCTTCTTTGTTCTACTAATTAGTGCAAAGTAACAGCCATTTTTCAGTACTTTGTTCTTCTCATGGTCAAGAGAAAAAAGCTAAACAGAAACCACGTGGTGACTTTTAAAGGTTGCACTCAAAAGCAGCCCATCATTTCCATCACATCTCATTGGCCAAAGCAGGTCCCATAGACAAGACTCACCTTACCGGAGCAGCAGGAACAATCCCCTCCCAGGGAGGACCGCACACATCACATGGAGAAGTAGTGATTACTAGAAAAAATAATACAATTTGCAGCAATAACCATTATCTCTTGGTGGTGATATCAGGGCTATTTTTCTTTTTCTTCCTTATACTTGTATATTGGTTCCTTTTCTATATAATGAACATGTGTTACTTTTAAAAGAAGAAAAAGTAAATGTCACACATAAAAAGAAATCTATTGAATCATACCACATCATTCACCTCCCACTTCACTTTCCTCCTGTCATCTGTGGTGAAGTGTGTTCTGATGTATCATTGGCCGTGGGTGTTGATCTGTTGGGCTGTCCATTCTTTCTCACTGAGTCATGCGTAGGCTTCCTTTTCATGCCACACAGCACTATAAAATCGACCTATGAACAATATCAATTACATTACTGAAGAGTGGATATTGGTGTGTAGCCCAGTGGTTCTCAGCTTAGGACAATTTTGTTTCCTAGAGGATATTTGCAATGTCTGGAGACATTTATGATTGTTACAACTTGAGGGCAGGAGGTGCTTTGGTATCTAGTGGCTAGAGGAAAGGGATGCTGCTAAAGGCAGCCCCCCTCAGTGTAAAATTATCTGACTCAAAATGGGTACAATAGATACCAAGGTTAAGAAACCATGTGGTCCCCTGATAATGTAATTCCTACTTTAAAAGACCACTGAGAATCTTGCAAGTGCTTTGACACTCAAGTCCTTCAGCCTTCAGGCCATGGATAGTGATTTCCTAGAGGCTGACTATCATATAAATGTGATCTATGGCTGAAGATGGTGCTGGGGGCTGGATTTATTGACAAATGAAAGCACACAATCACATAGCTTAAGGACTTTTGCCATCAGGACTTAGGGGTTAAATTAATACTGAAAATTATTTAGAAATAATGTCTGGGTGATGACTGTGAGACTGATTCTTGAGAGAAATTGCTCTGGTATTTTGCACAGGAAATTGTTGCTGACATGAGGAAGAGTATTTGGAAACAAGCAAGGAATGTTGTGACAGTTTGTCAGTCATGAGTAACTAGAAATCATACAATTATTACCATCATTTGTGTACATGTCTGTCACTTTACCTTCATCTGTTATGTATTTGGGAGATGGAGGAGAACAAGAGTGACATCACCACAATATTTAGAGGTATCTTGTAACATTTGTACTACACATTGTGTTCTCAAAGGTTATTAATTGACTACAATCAATTCTAAATTTAAAACAAATGTTACATAAGTTTCTCAATTTAAGAGATTATTTTATAAAAGCTCCTACTTATAAACATTATCTTGAAATAATTAAGATATGATCTATGTCAGCTTCATCTTGCCCTATTTTTCCTCTATGCCCTGTACTAGAGGTTTCTTCCCACCAAAACTCAGTGCCCTCTTTTTGCCATCTTTCCTATGCCAGAATTCCATATCCTCACAAAATACTCACTCCTTCCTACATAGTATGTGAATCAGGATTGCTGTGCCTATAACACTTGCCATCATATCACAGTGTTTAACTGTGTCTTCCCACTAAATTATGGCCGGTAAAAATGAGACCACTTTGTAACCCAGATGTTTATGTAATGTCCAGTACACCGCAAGTGTTAATCGCTGATTTTATGTTAACATATCCTCTCAATGACCAGATTTCATTGTAAAGGAAAAATGAATTTGAGGTATTTTTTATATGAAGAGATGAATAACTTTCAAAAGAATATATATGCTGACCCAAAGGAATAAATGTCTAATAGTAAAGTTTCACCCAGAGAGACAGTAGAATAGGAAAGAAATTTTGAAGCAAGAGAGGCTTCCCAGGTTCAATTCATTATTTAAAGGCAATTGCCTACTTCAACATGACCAGGCCTTGTTCTGCAATAAAGAACTAAAGCTGCATCTAGCATATTGTCCGTTACTTGGGTTCCTGAAACTAAAAAACAGTTTTCTTAAAATTATAGCTGATGAAATTCTGACACATATTGCAATGAGATGGCTGGAAAAATATTCATCTGCATGTTAACAATGCCAGCTTGATTTAGGATATATTTGTTATTGATATTTTTAATCATATACCTAAACACTACACAGAATTCTTCTCAATTTCACAGTTTATTAAGTTATATATTTATAAAATAGTATGATATTTTGATTGCTGCTTTTATGGGAAGGGGGATTTGACTTTTGTTTGAACTTTCTAACAGTACATACTCTGGCAATAGTTGCTATCTTTTTCCCCTGGAAAAAGCCGTTAACCTTAATGGCTACACTTAATGTTTGGTGCTCTTCAAGATACTTGATTTAGCATTTTATTGTGTACTTTCTTCTATTAATCACAAATAATGTTTTTGACATATGTCAGCTTTTCCACTGAAAGTTCCTTGAGGGAAGGATTAGATTGCATACAAGTATTACCAGTTCACCAATGGGTTGTGTTTCCAGAGTCTTATCTTTTCAACAGATATTTATTGATCAGCTATCCTATGGTAGATTCTGTGGTAAACATTGGAATAAGCACAGTTACTTAATTGGAAGTTGGTTTGTTAAAACTCAGAATGCATTTTTCCATAAAAGCAGTACTTGAAAAGGAAGTTAAAATTGCACATGATCCCCACAAATCAATTTTATATATCACATGATTCTATGCATTCATCTTATGTTCCTATTAGCTTGGTGCAAACGTAATTGTGGTTTTTGCATTGCTGAAATTTGCAATTTGACATTGGAATACATTCTTAAATAAATGTCGATATGTTATACATCATTTTGATGCACATTTCTCATTTTATTTTTTTGCTAATAACATTACTTGCTGTTTATTTCATATTTATTTTAGACTTTGGAAATGATGTTAGACAAAAAGCAAATTCGAGTGATGTTCTTACGTGAGTTCAAAATTGGTCGTCAAGCAACAGAGACAACTCACAACATCAGCAACGCATTTGGCTCAGGAACTGGTAACCAACATACAGTGCAGTGGTGGTTCAAGAAGTTTTGCAAAGAAGACAAGAGCCTTGAAGATGAGGATCATAGTGGCGGGCCATCAGAAGCCAACAGCGACCAACGGAAAGCAATCATCAAAGCTGCTCCTCTTACAACTACACTAGAAGTTACCGAAGAACTCAATGTCAACCATTCTAAGGTCATTCAGCATTTGAAGCAAATTGGAAAGGTGAAAAAGCTCGATAAGTGGGTGCCTCATGAGCTGAGTGAAAATCAAAAGAATTGTCAAGTGTCATCTTCTCTTACTCTATACAACAACGTGAACCATTTCTCGACTGGATTATGACATGCAATGAAAAGTGGATTTTATACAGCTGATGATGACTAGCTCAGTGGTCAGACCGAGAAGAAGCGCCAAAGCACTTCCCAAAGCCAAACTGGCACCATAAAAAGGTCATGGGCACTGTTTGGTGGTCTGCTGCCGGTCTGATCCACTACAGCTCTCTGAATCCCATTGAAACCACTACATCTGAGAAGTATGCTCAGCAAATCGATGAGATGCACTGAAAACTGCAATACCTGCAGCCAGCATTGGTCAACAGAAAGGGCCCAATTCTTCTTCACAACAACGCCTGACCTCTCTTCGCACAACCAAGGCTTCAAAAGTTGAAAGAATTGGGTTACCAAGTTTTGCCTCATCTGCCACTTTCACCTGACCTCTTGCCAAGCGACTAGCACTTCTCCAAGCCGCTTCACAACTTTTTTCAAGGAAAACCCTTCCGCAATCAGCAGGATGCAGAAAATGCTTTCCAAGAGTTCGTCAAATACTGAAGCACGGATTTTTATGCTACAAGAATAAACAAACTTATTTCTCATTGGCAAAACTGTGTTGGTTGTAATGGGTCTGGTTTTGATTAATAAAGATTGGTTAAACCTAGTTATAATGATTTAAAGTTCATGGTCTGAAACCACAATTACTTTTTTAAAAAATTTTTATTATTATTATACTTTAAGTTCTGAGGTACATGTGCAGAACGTGCAGGTTTGTTACATAGATATACACGTGCCATGGTGGTTTCCTGCACCCATCAACCCGTCATCTGCATTAGGTATTTCTCCTAGTGCTATCCCTCCCCTAGCCCCCTACCCCGTAACAGGCCCTAGTGTGTGATGTTCCCCTCCCCGTGTCCATGTGTTCTCATTGTGAAACAAACAGCAATTACTTTTACATCAACCTAATAGAAGAAGCAAATTTAAATTATGGCACATCAAAATGTTTTCTACAAATGGTAGAAAACAAATGATGTTATAATATTGCAATGAACAAAAGAGGAGCTGAATTCATCCCCCACTCCATACTCCCAGGGCGGATCTTGTCTCCTCTGAGTCAATTGGCATGTGACATTGCCCTGACTGTTCTCTGTGCTTCAAAGACTGGAGGAAAAGATTCCTTACCCCTTCTGAGGCGGAGAACTCTTCCTTTCTCATTGGAAATGACCCAGGAAGGGACAGTGCTGATTCGCCCTGGCTGTTCTGTCACACAGGAGAAATAGCCTGGATGGGCTGGGTGTGGTGGCTCATGCCTGTAATCCCAGCATTTTAGGAGGTGAGGCGATGGATCACCTGAGGTCACGAGTTCGAGACCAGCCTGGCCAACATGGCAAAACCCCATTTCTACTAAAAGTACAAAAATTACCCAGGAGTGGTGGCACGCACCTATAGTCCCAGGTACTCTGGAGGCTGAGACAGGAGAATCGCTTGAACCCAGGAGGGGGAGGTTGCAGTGAGATGGTGCCATTGCACTCCAGACTGGGTGACAGAGCAAAAAAAAAAAAAAAAAAGAAAGAAAGAAAGAAAAAGAAAAGAATAAAAGAAATAGCATGAATGGTCCTAGGCAGCTAGGCAGGGTATGAGAGAAACAGAACACGGGCCCTTGATGCCGTCTCCATGTTGCTAAACTCACTATCCCTAAAGTCTGACTTACTTCTGGAATTTCTAGGATATAACATAATAATTTTCCTTTATGTTAAGCCAGTTTGTGTCAGGTTTTTATTACTTGCAGCTAAAACGATCTTAAACCAATATCAAACCTTTGGGAATAGAGAACCCTGTACTGTTCTATTCTTATTCTATTCCTGGCGATAAGACTTCCTCTATGACTTCCAAGACCTAGTATTTTTCTGAGACATCACTGGGCAGATATCTTTTTGCTTATAGAGGAACCATTCCTGCTTCCTGCTACAGCCCACGGTGCCTCACTTTTTTCCCAAACCGGAAAGAAAAAAAATATATATTCAGATACTAAAGGAGACAAATGGCATGAAGCCCAGAGACAAGCTATTTTTCTTTTTCCACTTCAAATAATGCTCAAATCTCAGCCAGTTTCTTTTCAACAGTTCACCACCACATCTAAAAATCTAAACGTGTGCTGTATTGGTAGTTGCCTTGAATTCCAAATTACCCTGAACACCCGTTCCTAATCATGGAGATCTTGATTGGAACTAAATTTGTTCTCTGTGTAGAAATCACTCATGTTCCAAGAGCAGTTTCTCCTCTGGTCAAATTAGCTGTGTAAATATTACAAATAAAAATATATGTACGGGCAAGTGGATTACAAAAAGGCATTTCCTTATAAATGATCCATATGACCCCAAATTAGAATGTGTCTTGCAAATAGGGAGAGCCTGGGAAAGATTATTAGACCATAACAACTGGTGCCCATAAACTGCCTCAGACTTGGAGGCCAAACTCTCACCAGTGTAAGCTTAAAAAAAAAAAGGATGGTGGGGAAAACATGGGAAAGAGAGAGAGGAAAGTTTTAGGTTTAAAATTTAAAACTCCTAAAACACAGGCTGGGTTTTGAAAAACAAGGGGAGGGATACTTTGGGAAGAACGCATAGATTAAGGATTTCCTTGCCTTTTTCCAAGTTTCTGCCTTTACTGTGTTTCCATCCTATTGTAAGCAATTTAATTCATCCTTTCATAATTTTATAACAACTTGTATTTAAATTTGGATAGGGCTTAGAAAGAAAATAAACAAAACACACCCAATGTCTTTTATCATTACATTAAGCTTAGGGAGAATCTTTAGTGTGGTACTTTCTTCTCTTATGAAGATAGTCAACCACATTATAAAAGGCTTAAAGGCACGAAAATACACACTTACAGAGCCATGGTATTCTGCTGTTTTCCTGGGGAAAATTCTATTTATCCTATGCATGAGTCAGTCCCATGGAACAAAACTGTAAAATTTTGGACATCAAATCTCAATACAGGGGAAAAGGTCAGCAATAGAATACAATTGCTCCTTTTCCTTTGTCTCCTTCTATTATAACATTGAGTGGGAATTTGTTCATTTGATCTTTGTCTAAGGAAAAGAAGTAAACAAATCTTGCTAAGTGTTAAGCCTGTTTCAAACCGACGAGCACTCTGCCTATCCGGTGTTGGACTCTCAGGCAACAGTGATTACACTTTGATGCTATAATTTTCAGAGAATCCTGTAGGCTAAAGAAATAATTATATATATATTTTGTCAGGAAAACTTTCTTTTTGAAATAGAACCACATAGATGCTTTATGCTATTTATGTGTGTATAAAATAAAACTATTACTATGAACAGTGTCCATTATAGGTAACAAGCAGTGAATTGATTGTAGCTTAGAATAAACTGTCTTACAAGAAACAAGAATATAGAAACAAATCATACTTCAATACTCACCTAAAACAGTTGTTAAAGCCATAGATCAGTTCCTCTGAGTTTAGATGTTACACAAATCAATCATTTATAGACCACCACGTAATAAATCATGCAAGTTCAAATTAGATAGTTATTATTAAAATATCCATCCTATGAAACTTCTAGACACCATCAAAAAATTATTTCATTTGAATTAAACTGCTTTAAAAAGGACTGTGTGTGCATGTACATGTGTTTGTGTGTGTGTGTGTGTTTCCTTCTTCAAAAAGATGAGAAATCTGTTAGATAAATGTGAATGAGGAAAGACATTCCTTCTTGGCCATATCACATAATGTCTCCATTTTAACCAAGTATTTTACCATATCATGTCTAACTTTCTCTGCCTTCATTTTAAATGTTCTCTCACCCTCCATAATCCATCGGATTTCCCAATAATCTCAAACATTCCCTTCCACTCCAGGATGGTCTTTAAATGTATCCCTCCAGATGCCACACTCAATTCTGCTATTATGATGATGATGACTTTGTTCTTGCTTGAGGAAAGCGGAAAAGTTCAGCCTCACTCCCACCACTATTTTCTTACTTGCCCTAATCCTTTGCATCTTAACTGCCTCCTCTCTCATCATTCCTCTGCAGCCTGACTGATAGGTCTCACATCTCTTCATGACAGAATCACACATAAATGAGTCCCTGGCAGCTCAGTTCTCACTTGCTTTGATTAACTAGTATTATCATTCTCTTCCCAACCACACTGTAGACCTACTGAGAGCAAGCACTTTGGTTATCTCATAGAACAGCAATTTAAGCTACCAAAGGTTGTATGCTGATTGATTCTTCATAACTATTTTTTTTCTGTAAATCTTAGCTATAGAAACTTGTTCCAGAGGCCGGGCGCGGTGGCTCAAGCCTGTAATCCCAGCACTTTGGGAGGCCGAGACGGGCGGATCACGAGGTCAGGAGTTTGAGACCATCCTGGCTAACATGGTGAAACCCCGTCTCTACTAAAAAATACAAAAAGCTAGCCGGGCGAGGTGGCTGGCGCCTGTAGTCCCAGCTACTCGGGAGGCTGAGGCAGAAGAATGGCGTAAACCCGGGAGGCGGAGCTTGCAGTGAGCTGAGATTCGGCCACTGCACTCCAGCCCGGGGGACAGAGCAAGACTACGTCTCAAAAAAAAAAAAAAAAAAAAAAGAAACTTGTTCCAGAAAATACTTTAGTGGAAAAAAGCAAGTAGCAAAATAGTATACCAGAGTACACTATAGAGTATAATTGATTTGTGCTAAAAAACAAAAGGATATACTTACATATGTTTCTATAGGCTGTAAAAGTTCTAGAAAAATGTACCTCAAACTGTTATCAGTAATTACCTCTGGAAAACTAATAGGTAAACAGGGCTTAGGTGAAGAGGCAAGAAGTGATATGGGTTATAAGAGCCTTTAACTTTTCCTTTAAATTTTTTTAATATTTGTAGGCCACAGTGGCTCACGCCTATAATCCCAGCACTTTGGGAGGCCGAGGCAAGTGAATCACCTGAGGTCAGAAGTTCGAGACCAGCCTGGCCAACAAGGTGAAACCCTGTGTCTACTGAAAATACAAAAATTAGCCAGGCATGGTGGCACATGCCTGTAATCCCAGCTACTCAGGAGGCCGAGGCAGGAGAATCTCTTGAACCCAGGAGGCAGAGGTTGCAGTGAGTTGGGATTGCACCATTGCACTCCAGCCTGGGCAAGAAAGTGAGACTCCATCCCAAAAAACAAAATTGTAATATTTGCTTTTATAGAACGAGCATTACTGTTATTTTTATATTTTCAAAAACCTAGAAAAAGTACACAATTGATAAGTACAAAGATTATATCACATGATTCACTTCAGGTTTTATGAATATTCCATGTTTTCAGAGGTGTTACCCAGCAAGTTTAAAACACAGGGCCAGATCCTGCTACCTGGAGACCTCTGAAATTGGCAGGGCAGCCAATTCAGCCACTTTTAATTCGTTCAGCCAATTCGGCCACTATTAATACATTCAAAAAACTTACCATGTCATCGCTAACTGTTGCTTCTTTGAAGAAGTGCCATATTATACATTGTGCCATACATATATTGATAATTCATAAAATTTGAACAGCCTCTCTGTTTCTTTAGTTGAATCAACACCTTGTAATGCAAGGGAAAATATAAAAGTCATCAATGACACCTTCCTCATTGGGTGATCGTTTTACACTATAACCTGGATCGATTCCCTCTGAGACTAGGCCTGTGCATACTCTGGCTGAGAAAGGTTTGACTGAGTACCATCACCTTAGAGAAATTTGAGACTTGCTGGATTGTTGTGGTTCTCAAACTTTAGCAGGCATCAGGATCACCTGAAGGGCAAACAGATGGTTGGCCTCACCTCCAGAATTTCGGATACAGTAGGGTTTGCCCCAATATTTGCATTTCTAACAAACTCCCAAGTGGTGGTGATGTTGAAGCTGCTGCTCCAGGAACCACACTTTGAGAAACACTTTTCCATGGGTACTGAGGCTAACTTTTGTTCTTTACTTTCTTTCTTTTTTTTTTTTTTTTGACAAGGTCTCACTGACAGCCAGGCTGGAGGGCAGTGGCACAGATCTCGCCTCACTGCAGCTTCAACCTCCCAGGCTCAAGTTATCCTCCCACCTCAGCCTCCCAAGTAGCTGGAACTACAGATGCCCGCAACCATGTCCAGCTAAATTTTATACTTTTTTTGTTTTGCCACATTGACGAGGCTGTTCTTAAACTCCTGGACCCCAGTGACCCACCTGCCTTGACCTGCCTTGACCTCCCAAAGTACTGGGATTACAGGAGACAGCCATCACACCCAGCCTTGCTCTTTACTTCTCAAGTACCAAGGAGACTCCTTTTCCCAACTGAAAGTCTATAGCCATTTTGATTCAAATAAAATTGATAAAAAGTAGATCGGCCAATTAATATTTCAATACTTAGAATAAAATCTCTGGAGATTGATAATCCCTGGGATTCATTTTTCTTCATCTGATCATTTTCTCTGCTTTACCGCAATCAACATTTCTAAATTACCTTTACCTTCTCATCCCCTTCAATTTCTTATCAATTAACTAACACCAAGAATCTTTGAAATCATATGAGTAGGTTAAAAAAGGGAAAAAAGAATTAAAAATAACACTCCTAAAAACAAATCATTGTCATCCTCATTATCACCTAATTGAAAGCATAGATATTTCCTGTGAATGTATGTGCTTAAACCCGAAGAGCTTTCTCCACAGCACTTAAAGATTCTGGCAGGTTTCTTCATCAATGATAGAACTAATTTATTTGAAATGAGTTGTAGTCATTTGTTGGATGAAATAATTGGTTGTAACATGAGAATCATATATTCTGGTCATGTTCTTAAGAAGATTTTACTGACTTAAATGATGAGTTAGCAGTTACAAGATGCCTGGTGTCCATGAAGATACCAGTTGTTCAGGAAGACAGTTTTTCCTGGCATTTCTTAACAGAAATAGCTCTTTTGGGACTCATAAAAAAGACACTGATAAACAACAATCTTAAGAATAAACTTCAACAAAAACTACAGTCATTTCTTATGACTGCTTCTCCCTGCTTTCCTCAATGCCTGCTGAAGGCACAATGCCAAATGCAGTTCAGTAAAAACAGTTCCACAAGAAGCCAAAGCAATCTGGTCAAAGCATATAGCTGTCTGGTAGGCTGGCAAATATTAGAAAAACTGGAGAACTAAATGGAATGCATATCCTTTTGGTACTGCTCTTCTTTTTTTTTTTTTTTTAGATGGAGTCTCGCTCTGTCACCCAGGCTCAAGCAATTCTCCTGCCTCAGCCTCCTGAGTAGCTGGGATTGCAGGCACCTACCACCACACCCGGCTAATTTTTGTATTTTTAGTAGAAACAGACTGGTCTGGAACTCCTGACCTCAGGTGATCCGCCACCTCAATCTCCCAAAGTGCTGGGATTACAGGCAGGAGCCACTGCACCCAGCCTGCTCTTCAAATATTATTTCTAGAGACAAAATCTATGGTAAGAGCCGGGCGCTGAAAAGGAAGAGGGGAAGCAGTGTTCCACACCCAGTGAGAGTGCGGGGGTTTATATTGCCGCTCATGCCGCTGGCATGGTTGTGGGTGGAACTGTTGCTGTTAGAGGTATTGCAGAAGGTGGCAGGCAGCTTGCAGTGAGAGAATAAATGATATCCTCCTCCACTTGTCATCATTTTGCAAATATGCAGGCAGCCCTGGCCTTGTCTGCAGACCCCCTCCATCTTTGGGCCCTAGCAGTGCATACTCTCCATTGGAGAACTGCTAAGTTTCCAGCCGGCTTTGGTGGGGCTGCAGCTGATGAAGTGACTGATTTTCCATTGATCTGCCTGCTAAGCCCTAGTCCCATCTCTCAGAAAGTGTGTTTTCTGTATAAACCCTGCAAACTGGAAGATAACTAAAAAGACATCATGCCATGGCTATCCAGGACACTTCCATCCGTTATATTGACTTTTACAGGAAGGCCTAAAGACCTGCTCCACCTACGTTTCAATGTGATCATATGTGCCTTGAGAAACACAAAGAGGAAAGAATAATGCCATATTCTGCCACTGTTTACATACATTAAATAACATTTAAACTTTGTATATGTTGTAAAGTAGAGAAGCAGGAGGATGTTCAAGAAGGACTATGTGCTTTTGTAAATAAAATATAAATGTATTTAGAAATGTCTGTGAAGAGGGACAAAGAAACAAGAAACTACCAAATGGTGTACCATAAAATGGGAGTACCTTTTTGCCACTCTTTCAGTCCCTCCCTCTCAGTTAGATGGATCCACACAGGGAAATGAAGCTTTCAGTAAGCAGGGGTCTGTAGTTATCAAGAGTACCAGCTAGCTCTTTTATTGGCGTATAAAGAGAGAGAGGGCTCAAATGCCCAAACTGATTGCTGACGTCTTAAATATTCCCTTTCCTCTGGGAAAGCTAACAGGAGAGTTTCTTTAGGGTCTGCTTCTCTTTCCAATTTCTACTTTTCTAATAGCTCTCCTCTTTTTCCAAGATAATCAAAAAATAAGAGTTTCTTAATTTTTGTGTTTGGGGAATTTGAGAATCAATTTGAACTTGAGAAGTTTGGACTGGATGCACACTGTATTCCAGAAAAAGAAAAAATCAACTTACTGCTTTGGAAAGGCCAAAGTAAAAATAGATTTTTGTCTTGTTGAATTGCAGTCCTCTGAGTTCCCTTTTAGCTTGTGATGAAATATACACATTTATGGGACATACCTACTTAGACATGGAAATTAGACACTGAATTAAGTTTTTAAATGATATTTGAAAACTCCAAAGAAATTCAAACGAAAATTAACTTCTGAGATGACTTATCATGTCAGTACTACTACATATGATGTGGTAAAAATGTCAAAGCAAAGTACTGGAACATCTACCATTAAGTTATACTTTGTGTAGAGCTCATTTCTCTTAAACATTTCCAATAGAATCTTAATAACACAAAATTTTGTTTTGGCAGTATAAGTTTCTGAGAGTTAGGAAACTTACCCCATCCTTATTTGCATCTTACAGAAACCCAGTGTGAAACACTAGCTTTAAAGCCAAACTGCCTATAGTTTATTATTGGCTATGCAATTCTTTTGCTGTTGGAGCCAGTGGGTTAGATTATTTGTGCCTCAGTTTCCTCCTCAATAAAGGAGGATAATAATGGTGTCTACATCATAGATTAGTCTAATAGATGAGTCCACTAACTTTTCTATTAGTCAGTGGAAAAATTAAGTATTTTAATTCATGTGAAAAAATTAGAGCAATGCCTAGCATGTGCTCAAAAATTATTATTAGTACTTTATAAAATCCATATTTCATAGACACTGCACGTCCTTTTTTTTGAGATGGAGTCTCGCACTGCCACCCAGGCTGGAGTGCAGTGGCAGGATCTCGGTTCACTGCAAGCTCCACCTCCCAAGTTCACGCCATTCTCCTGCCTCAGCCTCCCTAGTAGCTGGGACTACAGGCGCCCGCCATGACGCCTGGCTAACTTTTTGTATTTTTAGTAGAGACACGGTTTCGCCCTCTTAGCCAGGATGGTCTCCATCTCCTGACCTCGTGATCTGCCCGCCTTGGCCTCCCAAAGTGCTGGGATTACAGGCGTGAGCCACCACGCCCAGGCTACATCTCCTTTTAATCCATTTTGTGCAAATACTTTGTTAAATCCTCTTATTTGGCCACAGATTTTTATTATACCTAGGACTGCAATACTTAAATCAGATAACAAAGTAATATGTGGAAAAATCAGGATTCTTAGATTAACAGTAGCAAATGCACATTCTTCAGAGGCCCTGACCTTGGACCTTGGGATTCAAGGTGTCCAAAGTAAAGTTTTGATCTTTAACACAGGAAGCACCATATACATTTGTATAAACAAAGGAGATAGACAAATAAACAAACGTCTCCAGTAATCTTGTTCACCATCATACACTTTCTTTAAATTGGCCTGTACTCCCAAAACAATATCTGGTTGGGCAGAAAAGAAAAACAAAAATAAGAAGTACACTAATTGAAAAGTGATTGGGTAAGGCGGGACTCTTCTGATCACTTTCACATTCATACCAATATTATTGCTGTCCCCTATGTCCCCTTCTCCAAAGGGGAAAGAAAAAGTTACCACAGGTGGAAAATTGCTTCTGGCATTAATCCTCCTAGCTCAGATCAAAAAAATGGATATCAGTAATCTCTTCTGGAATAGCTGCCATTATTCATTTTAGTACCATGATGAAAATGCATAGGGAAAAAAGGCTCTTTGGCCACTTTCAAAGAAACTCACTGAAGAAATAAAATGAACAAGCATATCTGTGCATACTAAAAATCCCAATTTCATCCAACTTGATTACAAAGCAGAAGCAAGACCCCGTTTTTTTGAGTGGATTTTATTCCCTTAGAGGTTTTGCCAAAAGGCAGACTCCTAAGTTATCAAACTCAGAATTTTCCCCAATCCCTTATTTTTCCAGTTTGCTTCTTGCGGTTAACTCTATTACTAACTTATAGCGATAAACACCTGGAGTCCATCAAAAACAAAGAGAGGCTTATTCAGTGGGTGCAGCCCAGCCTGGTGAACACCCTGAGCAGAAACAAACTACATAATATAAGACTTGAGCAGGAATATGTTTTTTATGATGTGCCAGCATAAGGGGGATCAAAGGCTAAAGTCAAATAAATAGCAACTGGGCACCAGCAGAGGAAACATATTTAGACTTTAAAATAATCAAAAACAAACCCAAAGAACACTAACACCCTCCACTTTCAGCAGTCATATTTTCCCTCTTTTTAGACATGGCTTAAACCTGTCAAGAGTTCTGAAGCTAATCACTGAATCTAAAGAAGAATCCTGCCTTTCATTGAGGTTGTGACAATCACCAAAAAGACTGGGCCTAAATAGATAGACCCTCCCCCCACTGCCCCCACCCCTTCAGCCTCTTCATGCCAACCCCCTCCTCCTTCCTCTATTGGCCTATTATTAAATTTACCTTGGCCACGTTATGGAATTTGCCGGCTGACATTAACCCATTTATTAAGCTTGACTCCTCCTTATCTAAAACATCTCTAGGCAAACTGAAACAATCTGCCTGCCATCCACTGATTGGCAGGGGAAATTTTTCCAGGTGGTACAACTAGCTCCCTTCAAATGACTCGCCAACGTTATTTTAGCCTGGCAGAATGATGGAAAGAAGGGCTGAGCAACCCATATTCGCTGCCATGTTTAGAACCCGCAATGTATTTACATAAATAATGTTGAAAGATTAGTAGTACTGAAAAGAAGTTGAGGATGGGGGGCCCAGCACCAATGGGAGGAGGTAGATAGGAGAGCTGAGAATTGACAGGCTCACCCCTGAGGGCAAAAAGCTACATCTGTATTTGATTTGTCAGGGATTTACATTAGTGAAACTTTAACTCTGCAGATGATACATAAGATTACACTTACAGAACAAGCTTATGCAAATATAGCTTAAACTCCATGGTATGTGGCCCAGACAGTGAATCTGGCAGATTTCATTGAGTCTGGTGGCTGGATCTAATAAATTCATTTACATGAAGGATCAGGACATCTGGAAAAGTAGCATGGTGGTTTATTGAAACATAAATAACATTAATTGAAAGGTTACAAGTATGCAAAACACTTCATGTAGGCGATACAAAATGTTATAAAGCTGCTTCCCTATTCAAATAAAGCAAAAGAGAAGAATATCTTGCTAACATAAACAGAAAAGGTAATTTCCAGGATCTAATTTAAATGTCACTTTACATAGTGAGAGTGAGAGAGGCAACCCATTTTGTTTTTTGTTATCCTGACTTTGTAGTAAACCAAACCTACTGTCTTTTCCAAACCTACACTGGACTGCCCTCCTGATACAAATCTTAGGCACTAATTAGCAGCAGCAAAGTAGTAACATAATTAAATTTATTTTTAGCTAGAAATCCCCAAACTGTCATGCCGTTTTGTACTCAGAAAAGCACGGTTGAGATCTCAAGCTATTTCTTCCGTGAGTTTATTTTTATTTTAGTGCTGTAATGTATACTCACTGGTAATGTGGATCGCCGGTTAATGTCTCATGGAGTTGGTTACCATCAGCATAATAACAAATTACCCAGAGGAAAATGAGCAAAGATTGATATCATATGATTTAAAAGCTGAGAGGAAAGCTCAGGTGGTTTATAATCATTTGAGTACCTCAAGATTAATTTATAACTTGGTAACCCATTCAAACACCCCTTCATCATTTATTCTCAAATAAAGAGATGACTTAACTGCTCAGTCACTCAAAATGCCTCCTGCCCAAACCAATAGCAAGCCATTCCTTTTAAAAGGACTGTTTTCTATAAGTCATTATCAACACGCTGACTTTGAGAAGTCATGCAAATGAGGAAGCAGGAAATCGGGCATTCTCTCAGGTATGGCGATGGAGTGAGTGGAGCCCCCTCCAGAAACTCTATGTAGGTTTGACATCAAGTAATCAAGTAAAGAGCTGTTTGACCCAAACTGAAAGAGGAACTCTGACAAAAATTGTTTTTAAATGAAATAAGATTTAGTGGAGTGATTGATATACTTAGAGAATAATTTAACAAGATCCTTTTTTTTTTTTTTGAAACAGAGTCTCACTCTGTAGCCCAGGCTGGAGTGCAGTGGTGTAATCTCAGCTCACTACAAGCTCCACCTCCCGAGTTCACACCATTTTCCTGCCTCAGCTTCCCAAGTAGTTGGGACTACAGGTACCTGCCACCACGCCCGGCTAGTGTTTTTATTTTATTTTATTTTATTTCTATTTTTGGAGAGATGGGGTTTCACCGTGTTAGCCAGGATGGTCTCGATCTCCTGACCTCGTGATCTGCCCGCCTTGGCCTCCCAAAGTGCTGGAATTACAGTCGTGAACCACCACCGCGCCGGGCCAACAAGATTTTTTTAAAAGAGACTAATATCCTAGATAACCTTTCTTTCCATTATATAAGAAATTAGACAACATGATTTTTGTTTTTAAAGCAGGTAATATCAGAAAAGGAAACAAGTTTTCACTGACCATTCACATTTCAACCTTTTCCATCGTGAAAACAATTTAAATGTTTTTTTTTTTTTTTGAGACAGAGTCTTGCTCTGTTGCCCAGGCTGGAGTGCAATGGCGTGATCACAGCTCACTGCAACCTCCACCTCCCAGGTTCAAGAGATTTTCCTGCCTCAGCCTCCTGAGTAGTTGGGATTACAGGCACCTGCCACCACACCTGGCTAATTTTTGTATTTTTAATAAAAATGGGGTTTCACCATGTTGGCCAGGCTGGTCTCAAACTCCTGATTTCAAGTAATCCACCAACCTTGGTCTCCCAAAGTGCTGCAATTACAGGTGTGAGCCACTGTGCCTGGACAAGAATGTATAAAATTTTAATATCGTTATTGATAGGGTTTCTGTCAGAAATTAAACTTGACTGATAACTAAAATTTGTCAAGTACTATACATTGCCACAATAAGTTTCTTCCACCAAAATGGATGTTTTTCTTTAAAAATAAAAAAAGGCATTAAAAAAGAAAAGATTTTTCATAACTGGCTAAATGACAATAGACACATTGCAAAAAAAAAAAAAGCAAGTCATGTTTATTGATTCCTATGGCTCTTCAAAGAGCAATTTGGAAGTTTTTATACAGAAATGTCAGTTGGTTGCACAATGACAGAATCCAAAACATTTGAATCTGTTTCAAACAGCTTGGTCTTATTGAACTAGTTCATCCAATAGGACATCTCGCTGCTGCTTCTCCCATGGCACAGCTGGCCACCAGTGCTGCTGGGATGCCAGGAAGTACTTCTTTACATACACGGATAGTGGCCAGTCTGAACATTTTTTTTTATTTTACTTTGAGTTCTGGCACACATGTGCAGAATGTGCAGGTTTGTTACATAGGTATATGTGTGACATGGTGGTTTGCTGCATCTATCAACCTGCCATCTAGATTTTAAGCCCCACATGCATTAGGTGTTTGTCCTGATGCTCTCCCTCTAACCCAATGCAAGGAAGCTAAGAACCTCGATAAAAGTTTAAAGGAACTGCTAACTAGAATAACCAGTTTAGAAAAGAACATAAATGACCTGATGGAGCTGAAAAACACAGCATGAAAACTTTGTGAAGCATATACAAGTATCAATAGCTGAACTGATCAAGCAGAAGAAAGGATATCAGAGATTGAAGGCCACCTTGCTGAAATAAGGCATGCAGACAAGATTAGAGGAAAAAGAATGAAAAGGAACGAACAAAGTCTCCAAGAAATATAGGACTATGTGAAAAGACCAAACCTATGACTGATTGGTGTACTCAAAAGTGACACAGAGAATGGAATCAAGCTGGAAAACATACTTCAGGACATTATCCAGGAGAATTTCCCCAACCTAGCAAGACAGGCTAACATTCAAATTCAGGAAATACAGAGAACGCCACAAAGATACTTCTCGAGAAGAGCAACCCCAAGACACATAATCATCAGATTCTCCAAGGTTTAAATGAAGGAAAAACTGTTAAGGGCAGACAAAGAGGTCAGGTCACCTACAAAGGGAAGCCCATCAGACTAACAGCAGATCTCTCTGCAGAAACCCTACAAGTCAGAAGAGAGTGGGGACCAATATTCAACATTCTTAAAGAAAAGAATTTTCAACCTAGAGTTTCATATCCAGCCAACCTAAGCTTCATAAGCGAAGGAGAAATAAGATCCTTTCCAGACAAGCAAATGCTGAGGGATTTTGTCACCATTAGGCCTGCCTTGCAAAAGCTCCGGAAGGAAGCACTAAATATGGAAAGGAAAAACCAGTACTAGCCACTGCAAAAAACACACCAAAATATAATGACCAATGACACTATGAAAAAACCACATCAAATAATGTGCAAAATAACCAGCTAGCATCATGATGACAGGATCAAATTCACACATTTGATATTATTAACAATATTAACCTTAAATGCAATTGGGCTAAATGCCCCAATTAAAAGACACAGATTGGCAAATTGGATAGAGTCGAGATCCATCAGTGTGCTGTATTCAGGAGACCCATCTCACGTGCAAAGACACACATAGGCTCAAAATAAAGGGGTGGAGGATTATTTACCAAGTAAGTGGAAAGTGAAAAAAAAAAAAAAAACAGGGGTTGCAATCCTAGTCTCTGATAAAACAGACTTTAAACCAACAAATATCAAAAAAGACAAAGAAGGGCATTATGTAATGGTAAAGGGATCAATGCACGAAGAAGAGTTAATTATCCTAAATATATATGCACTCAATACAGGAGCACCCAGATTCATAAAGCAAGTTCTTAGAAACCTACAAAGAGACTTAGACTCCCACACAATAATAGTGGGATACTTGAAAATTTTTTTTTAAAAAATTTTTCTTATAAATAGATCCAATACTTGGAAGAAAAGTGACGGCTTCCTGACAAAAAGAAATGTGTTGTTCATATTACTATACCAGGCCCCAGTGGTCAGAGTAAATTTTAATGTAATTAGAATGTCCAGCAAGTAGCCTACCCATCCAATTAAATCCTCACAATGAGTTTAACTAGGCCTCAAGTCATTCAGAAGGTTAGTTTTCTTGGACACTTCCAGAAAAACTAAGATTAGATCTCAAATTCCAAACATCATTTGATGCTCATCTGTGTTTTTGCATATTTTTGACCACCAGGAAGGCAGAGTTCAATAGGGAGTGCTCACTGACTTCCCCTAAAATCATTGTATGAAGTTCCAATAAGAGTTTCTCAGCCCACATGGGATTTAAGCAGGAAAAGCCACAAGTAATAAGAGGAAATATACAGAGTTCCCAGAGGTCAAATTCGAGGTTTGTTTCCTATGACAAGTCATCTATAATATTTATGCATTTAAGTAAATAAGAATGCCTACTTCATTTACATGACTGGAATATAATCTATATTACAGAAAAGATGTTAAGAACCCTTGAAAACAGTGCTGCACATCTATAACATGCTTTGATTGAACAAGTACAACTTAGGGACTCCAAAGTGGTGAAATGAAAGAGAAAATTGGTTGGTGCACAAATGTGTTCCTGGTTGACAATTTAACCATTTACTAGTCCCAACATGTTAGGAAAGTTACCCAATGTATCTCACTTTGCTCAGATGCAAAGTGGAGAAAATAATTGTACCTACCTGGATGGTACCATAGTAAGGACTGAATGTCTTGATACATGCACAATACACTTAGAATTCTGCCTGGCACATGCATAAGGCTTTGCTACTGCTACTGCTACAACTACTGCTGTTGCTGCTGCAACCTAAGAGCCCAGCAGAGAATGGCATGTAATAGCTACCACATAATGGTGTCTTCTACTATAATTTCTAGAAGGAGCTGAAAAATGACAATAGGTTGCTGAGAATAGTTTATCAAAGTAATCTCACTTAATTCCAAAACAGTGAACAATCAGAGGCCTATGGACAAGTCACCAATACGGAAAAAGGAAAGAAGCATTTCTTGAAGAGAAATCTTGAGATGATTAAGAGTGGCTGATTTGAGAGTTATACACCAGAGTGAGAAATGCCTGCGACATCAGTCGCAGGAGTCAACGAAACAAAGAGAAAGAGAAAACTGAAAGAAGAAAAAATGTTTGTCAAAAAGGCGAGAGTGGGTAGAGGAACTTGAATCCAAAGATTGAAAGGAAGAGAGTAAGGAGAGTATATAACCATTAAAAGAGGTGTGATTTCCCCAAAGCAGCCTTCAGTAGAGTTGTTGGGGCAGCAAGCTTCTGAGAGATACCGATGTACTGTCAACTTAAGCAACTGAACAGTCCATGTTAAGCTAGTTATAAGTTCAGAAAGATATAAAAAGTACTCAAGTATCACCTCATATAGAATGTAGAAGGTACTGAGTTCAAGATATTCTTGAAGGAAAGGAATATTAAAAGACTATTTCTGGCCAGGCGTGGTGGCTCACGCCTGGAATCCCAGCACTTTGGGAGGCCGAGGTGAGCAGATAACAAGGTCAGGAGATTGAGACCATCCTGGTTAACACGGTGAAACCCCATCTCTACCAAAAATACAAAAAAATTAGCCAGGCGTGGTGGCAAGGGCCTGTAGTCCCAGGTACTCTGGAGGCTGAAGCAGGAGAATGGCATGAACCCGGGAGGTGGAGCCTGCAGTGAGCCGAGATCGCGCCACTGCGCTCCAGCCCGGGCAACAAAGCGAGACTCCGTCTCAAACAAACAACCAAAAAAGACTATTTCCATGACATCAACAACTTACTTCCCTACATGTTCACAAACCTCATCTTGCCCCCTCCTGAACAACAAACCCAAAATAACATCTGGATATACTTCAGACTCCTCGGGTATCACCAGCCCAGAAATGAACCACCTCCTCCACTGCCTCCTCTTCCAAAAACTTCCTCCTCCTTTGTCAGCAAATGACCTCACCAGAGTATCAGGTGGCCAAACTCAGTGCTTCCCTTCTCTTCCATTCTCCTCCTTAACCAATAAAACAGTAAATCCCGTCGACTCTGCCTCTTCCAGTTCTCTCAGATCTAGCCAGCCCATCTCTTCTTAGCCACTGCCTTGCCTAAGACTTAGCAACATTTCATTCACCAGCTTAAAGTCTTTCATTGACTTTTTTGCCTACAAGTTCAAACTCCTTGGTATGGTATATGTGGTTCTTTTTTAATTTTTAAAATATTTTTATTATTTCAGTTTTCTTTATTTTACAGAGTCAAGGTCTCACTGTGTTGTCCCGCCTGATCTTAAACTCCTGGCCTCAAGCGAACCTCCTGCCTCAGCCTCCCAAAGTGCTGGGATTAAAGGCATGAGCCACCATACAGCCACATATACAGTTTTTTAGCATACCAAAGACAGGAGTGGGGAACTCTTACAGAGGGAAGTGTTTTGTTATTAATAGTTTGTGATACAAAGTGCTTAATTTTGCTGGAATTATTTTTCTCTCAACCTAGTTCAAAAAGAAACAATGACAAGAGAAAGAGCACCTCACCAATCATATTGTTCCCTACTGAGTCAATTCATTACACTCTCTATCACAGAATGTACCAGGAATTTTTCACAACTCTGGATATCTGAACATGTTACTTCCTGTCTCTCTAACTGGCAGGCTCCTACCCATCCATCAAGATTCAGCTCAGATATCACCTGCTCTAGGCAGCTTTTCCCAACTTCCCAAGGCAAACTTTATTCCTCTCCACTGTGTTCCCACAGCATTTTAGGACCTCTACCATGAAATATATTTTTCATTTAAAATCTCATAGCCAGGTTCTCCAGGGCCAGGCATAATTCACAGGAGGTGCTTAATATATGTCTATTGAACAAATGGAATCTAGAGGTGTCTAAAATGACAGCTCCATCAGAAGTAGGTAACAAAGCAAATGTATCAATTAAAATAAATTCTTAAAGACAGATGGATGAATATCACTTAAGCAGAAAAGAATTCCCAAGAGCCATTGTTGGCAGCTAAGCATAGTTTAAAAAATGAGCTGGGAAAGAATGAAAAGAAAAATAATTTACATTTCAGTCATTATTTTCTTGTGGTTCTAACCTTGAGAACATTTTAGCTGGATAAGTGTACACATGCTTTTTGGGGGGAAATCCAAGTTTTTCATTGTCTGGTACACAGCAAACAGTACAACCACTTCCTTTTCCCAAATAATTTCTTTAGCCCTGAGTCTTGTCCACAAACTTGTCCATTGCCAGTCTTTCCACACTCTCCATGCTACTTCAGAATCTCTTGTCCTCACCACATTTGTGAGTAAAATTGGGTGGCTGTGGCTACTTGGTATTGCCACGCAACTAGTAGAAAAAAGGAGTGAAGGCCCAGTGCCTGATGGCCCAGCCAGCAGAAGTCTTATCTGCTACCCAGGAATAATATTAGGAAGACAGTGTAACTTCCCTTTCTCTACACTTCAACTTCCAGCCATTACAAACTATTCTAGTGATTTGTTTCACCCTTTCTTACCTCAGCCAGCCCCAGCATTGCCTATTTGAAGATGGATACCATCTATACTCATTTGCTGGACCTACTGTAAGAAGGGCCACTTAAATCTCTGGTCCCTGCCGGGCACAGTGGCTCATGCCTGCAATCCTGGCACTTTGGGAGGCTAAGGCAGGTGGATCATGAGGTAAGGAGATCGAGATCATGAGGCCGAGGCAAGTGGATCATGAGGTTAGCTTTCCTGGCTAACAGGGTGAAACGCCGTCTCTAATAAAAACACAAAAAATTAGCCAGGTGTGGTCGCAGGTGCCTGTAGTCTCAGCTACGTGGGAGGCTGAAGAAGGAGAATGGCGTGAACCCAGGAGGCGGAGCTTGCAGTGAGCCGAGATGGCACCAGTGTACTTCAGCCTGGGCAACGAAGGGAGACTGTCTCAGAAAAAAAAAAAAAAAAATCTCTAGGCCCAAGCATTGTTACATCTATTCTAGTTATTTTCATAAAATAGTTCTGTAGTTTGACACCTGAGGCTCCGTGAGTAATTGCAAAGAAGGTAGTTTTAAAACATGGCCTCAAAACTCTTGACACTCTCCTACTGAGAGGTGGAGCACGTGTTCCACTCCTTGTGCCTGGGCTGTGGGGCGGCACAACCCATAGACAAAGGAAATGCCACCATGTCAGTTTTTGAGCCCAGACCTTAAGAAATTGACATGATCTACTTCCTGTCTCTTGGGACACTGGCTCTCAGAACACAGCCACCATGCTCTTAGGAAGCCCAAGCAGCCCAGGTAAACTGAAACCAAGGCCCCTGGCTCACGGTCCTGACTGAGCTTCAAGCTGACGGCCAGCACCCACTTGCCAGCCTATCTGAATGAGTCATCTTGAAAGTAAATCATGCATGTGTTCTTTTGATAAATGTCTGTTCATATCCTTTGCCCACTTTTTGATGGGGTTGTTTGGTTTTTTTCTTGTAAATTTGTTTGAGTTCTTTGTAGGTTCTGGATATTAGCCCTTTGTCAGATGAGTAGATTGCAAAAATTTTCTCCCATTCTGTAGGTTGCCTGTTCACTCTGATGGTAGTTTCTTTTGCTGATGCTAGGAGGCACGAAACCTGCTCACGTCACTCAAATGACAGACTGAGGAACAAAATAAATGAAAGTCATTGTTGTAAGCCTCTAATTTTTAGGATGGTTTGGTACAGAACAATATATAAATGATAGAGCAAAGTAACTGACCAATGAATGATAAGAAAATGTTCAATTCCAGACCAGGTTTGCATACCTAAAAATAAACCATACTGGATTTATAAGCCATTTTGCTGAAAATGTCTTTCTTAACTTATTATTCTCAAAAAGTTTAAATCATACAAAAGTCATGAGATGAGTTTACCCATTATGCATGTACCCATGACCTACCTTAAATAATTTTTTTTTTTTTTTTTTTTTTTTTTTGAGACGGAGTCTTGGTCTGTCGCCCCAGGCTGGAGTGCAGTGGCCGGATCTCAGCTCACTGCAAGCTCCGCCTCCCGGGTTTACGCCATTCTCTCGCCTCAGCCTCCCGCGTAGCTGGACTACAGGCGCCCGCCACCTCGCCCGGCTAGTTTTTTGTATTTTTTTAGTAGAGACGGGGTTTCACCGTGTTAGCCAGGATGGTCTCGATCTCCTGACCTCGTGATCCGCCCGTCTCGGCCTCCCAAAGTGCTGGGATTACAGGCTTGAGCCACCGCGCCCGGCAATAATTTTTAATGAATGGTAAATCCAATATGAATTTTAAAGCAAATCCAAGGCATCATATCATTTCATTCCTAAATACTTGCGGTATGTCTTTAACAGAAATCAATTTTTGCTTAGAAAACCTTTAAAAATACCATTTTTGCATCTAAATTAGCAAGTCCTTAATAGTATCTTAATATTACCAAAGATCCTATCACTATTCAAAAAAATTTTTTTGAGACAGGGTTGGCTCTCTTACTCAGGCTAGAGTGCAGTGGTGAAATCTCTGCTCCCTGTAACTCTGCCCTCCACGCTCAAGTGATCCTCCCACCTCAGCTTCCAGAGTAGATGGGACCACAGGCATGCACTCCATACCTGGCTGGTTTTTTGTATTTTCAGTAAAGATGGGGTCTCGCCATGTTACCTTGGCTGGTCTCAGACTCCTGAGCTCAAGCGATCTCAAAGTGCTGGGATTACAGACGTGAGCCACCATGCCTGGCCTGTTTTGCCTTTTTTAATTTGTTAAAGTCTGTATTCACACAGGGCATTAAGCAGATTTATTCTTTAACCCTCATTAAAAAATCTATAGATTCTCCCTCTCGTTCTATTGTTTCATCATTTTTATTTATTAAAGACTCCCAGTCATTTGTTCTGTAGATTTTCTCATATTCTGGATATTGCCAACTGTATCTCTGTGGTTTGGTTTAACAAGATCCTCCGTCCGCTATACTCGGGTTGTATCCAAATGCTTGGTACACTTCAATCAGATTTTTAAAATTTCTTGTTTTGCTGAAAATTGATGCTTTGAGGGTTTTCCCAAAACTGATGTTTGAGTCATGAAAGACACCGTATGTCTTTGTTCTACAATCTTATTACTGAGAGAGCAGTGGCCCAGTTCAGACTTGGTGACCAGTTACTTAAAAAACAACTCCTTGAGTCTTATGATAATCATGCAGGTTCACTAGACAGAGATCAGATCTTCTCCTAAATAACTGACTTTTACTGCCCTGCCCTCCACAACAGAAATAACATAAACTCATTCATTTTACAAACAGTAAACAAAGACGAATAAAGTAAAATACTTGTCTTCAAGAAGATCATACTCCAGTGGAACACAAAAATGTGAAATTTACAGGACAAAGTGGCAACTGCAATTACAGAAACAAGCAGTGTTGCAGAGACACCTGCCTGGGCTTACTTCTCTTTTGCCAGTGAATGAAACTTACCCCAGGTCATCAGCAGAACAGCAGATAGTATGGTAGCTGAGAACACGGCCTCTAGTATAAGCCACTGTCTGGTTTCAAGTCCTGGCAACATCAGTTCAAATCCTCTAACCTCTGTCTGCCTCAATTATTTATCTATAAAATAGGGATAATAAGAACACAACAATAGATTATTAAGGTAAAGATCGTTAAAGTAAGAATTACCAAAATTAATACACGAGAAACACTTAAATCAGTACCTAAAACACAGTAGATGTTTATTTGCTCCTATGGAAGTTACCATGAAAATGTATGGCCCTAATAAAATGTTTAAAATCTCTTTTGAGATAATAAGATACTAGATCAGTGACAAAAAGTCCTGCTTGTTAGGAAAAGCTAGGTCTCAGCTGAAAGAAGCCTCAGTCTAGTGTAGATTTTTTGAAGACTACAATAGAATATCTAGACACAGGGACCTGCGTATAGGGAGAGTAGGAAGCTGTCTATTCAGAATTGTTCGAGGACTTTGCCCTTGTTCCAAACAAACTATCTTCCCACAGGGCCATTGGAAGTGCCTCTGGGTCAAGAATTTCAGGATGCATGGTCTCATTTGTCTGGGAAGGAGTAATATATCTAGATCACTGAACCTGGCAAAGCTTCATTTTTCAGATTA
This sequence comes from Trachypithecus francoisi, assembly GCF_009764315.1. Classification (NCBI taxonomy): domain Eukaryota; kingdom Metazoa; phylum Chordata; class Mammalia; order Primates; family Cercopithecidae; genus Trachypithecus; species Trachypithecus francoisi. The sequence goes on from NW_022681460.1 coordinate 84,141,897, forward strand.
GTCATTCCTTGTTCTTTAAGACTTTTCTTGAGGAACCAAATGCAGGAGAAGTCAGTTTGATGTTAGGAGGAGGTCGGGAAAGTTCTAGGCCTTCAAATATGTCAGCAGAACAGATTCATGTAGGGTAATGAAGTAAAAGTCTATAGTCACCCAGTGAGTAGCTTGATATCGGGTATGCAAGATAGGAGTGAACAGGTATCCTGAAGGCGACCCTCACTGCATAGTTTACGCCAGGCTAAACTTTAGCCTCCCTTCATGCTATCTCCTTCACACCTATCCTGCCATGTAGCTAATACCCCTTTGTTTAGTTCAAACCTCTTTCCTTAGCAAAAAACTACTCAGGAAGGCATCTAAACGGATCTGAGGCAAACCATTTATACTTTTGGTTTTAAGACTGCTTTTGAATTCTAGAATGAAAAGTTATACTTCTCATTAAAGACATTCCAAGACTTTGAAAAGAATAGTGCTTGCTTTTACCAGGGAAGCCTTCCTCATGTCCCTGGGGCATAGGATTCAAATATTTAAGGAAAATCTGTGTGCCCTGATGACACAGGACATGTTATCTGGGTATTTAATTACTTAAGGGACATCTCCAAGCTTAAAAACGAAGAAATGACAGCACAACAAACTGAAGACAGCTCTGCATTAAGAGGCTGCAGACCTTGGCCTTAAACTCTCACCTGTAGGACAAAGGCGTGCCATTAGCTTACATCACTCTGTCTCTGTTGCTTTGCATTTCTTATATGTCAAATAGTGTTACCAAAATAGAATTATATGAAATGACCAGTATACATCCTGGTTTAGGGAAATCAAAAAAAAAAAAAAAAGGTTTAATCTTGTTTAGTCTAGTACCCCTGAATGGAGAATGGCAGATAGGGAATAGGAAATTAAAAGTAAATACATAAACCATACTTAGACAGCAAAGTTATTTTCAGATTTTGGCACTTTGAATACCAGAACCAGAAGTCTGAATCTGATATGAAAGGAGTCATGATAGATACTTAAAGGAAATCCAGGCTGTAAGGAATCAATATGAAGGTTAGAGAGGAGTGAGAAAAGGCAGGCAAACCAGAGTAATCCAGACGTGACAGGTTATGCGTACAGGTTACTGTGGAAGCCTGCGCTCACATGGTAGCTGTGAGAAAAGGAAAGACAATGAATGTGAATGATACAAAAAGAAAGAGATTGATGACAGAAAGGCTATAAGAAATCAGAGAGAGGAAATAAAGGTGACTACATTTTCAAACTCGGACAACCATGAAAATGGTGAATATTCAACTGAAATAAATCCAAGGCCGGGTGTGGTGGCTCATGCCTGTAATCCCAACACTTTGGGAGGCCGAAGCAGACAGATCACTTGAGGTCAGGAGTTCAAGACCAGCCTGGCCAACATGGTGAAACCCTGTCTCTACTAAAAATGCAAAAATTAGTCAGACGTAGTAGCAAGCACATGTAATCACAGGTACTCAAAAGGCTGAGGCACAAGAATTGCTTGAACCCAGGAGGCGGAGGTTGCAGTGAGCTGAGATTGGCCACTGCACTCCAGCCTGGGTAACAGAGTGAGACTTTGTCTCAAAAACAAAAACAAAAACAAAAAAACAAGTCCTAAATATTATAAAATATTTTATGTTGAGTGGATTTATTGCTAAGAATTTAGTTATTAATCATGGAATTCATCCTGGACTGCTGAAATTGTTCTTTTTTCTAATTTTCTTTATAAATTCTCAAATAAATATTTAAAAAACTCTTTGCATTTATTAGTAACTTCAGCAATACGTAGCTTACTAGCTAGGAGTAAATTATTCTTATTTTTTAGAATGAACAGTGGCAGAATCCAATGAATATGAAAAGGTAGTGATGCTTCAACAAACCAAAGCTGGATGAGAGTAACCATATTAGAAAGCATTAAATATTGCACCAAATCTCTCAGTAAACTTACAAAATGTAACTTTTTTGTGTGAAACACTGAAGTAGATAGTTGGTCTTGTACACATAAGTAATTATTAAATTGACAATAAGTGAAGAGTAAGTAAGCGGCAATAAGTGAAAAGTAATTTATAAAATTGAGTATAGAATATTATGGTTTATGGTCATTTTGGGTTTAGTTTTATCATATCTGAGCACCATCTAAATCCATATTTATAAAAATAAACATTTTAATCAGGACTATGCCTTTAACAACGAATTTTTATCTAGAATGATTTTGTTTGCAAAATTTATTAGGTCATTTAAATCCTTTGGTTAAGCTTCATAGTGGCACAGTTAACCATTTACATATTTTTGTTTTTTTTTTTTTTAATTTTACTGAACTTACTTTAAGCAGAGTAATTTTTCCAATATAAATCTTCAATGAAGACTTTTTTCTGAGTAGAACAGTCCTAAAATGTTGAGATCAAAACTCCCTACTTCAACATAACCAGACACTTGGAGTAGGGCAGCCATCGGGAGGAAATATGTTGAATGCTTTCTTGAACCATGTCTGGTATAATAGCCCACTTCCACTGAAGTAACCAAATCCTCCTCATTTGTGTGATTTTTAATTTTCAAATATTTCCGCATTGTTTAATAGCACCCACATTTGTACAAATTTGCCAACAATTTGTATAATCTCTATCAGGATGGAAGGCAGCTTAAAAAAAAAAAAGATAAGAAAGAGAGAAACAAAAAGAAAAGAAACTTAGTCCTACTTGGTCATGATGGAGTCACACACTCTCCAAAAAGACATTTTCCCAACCTAAACACATGGTGTTTCTGGTACTAATTTCATTGCTAAGTACTGTATGATCTTTGAATTTCATGGGACCAGAAAAAAATGCAAAAGTAGGTTCGTACATTTCACCACTTAAGGACCAGCTGATCATGGTTCATGCTATAGTAAAATGCACTGGAAATCTGCATGCCCTACCTTCTGAACACCTAGCAAGCATATTGCCAACTATGACTTTCACTCTCTCAATTATTCATTTGTCATTGGCAAAACTTGTTAAACGTATTTCTTGTCTTTGAGACACAACAAGAGAATATAATGTTTCCCTAAGATGAAGAAGTTGGTAGCATGATGGATGAAACTTCAGAAACATTATACCAGCTGCTTGTGTAAGCTTTAATAAAAAACACACTTGGGTCTTCCTTGCTAGATATGAAACTTAACATGAATTGGCCTGGAAGGAAATCTAAGTACCATTTTTTGCTATAGTTGGATTTTTACCTGTATCAATTGTTCAGAGAAATTATTTTCGAACGGCTTAGGATTGTAGTTTAAAAAAAAACCTAGGATAAAATAATAATTTGTTTCTGAGGTCTTAATGTACTTTTTCAAAATCATTCCTCATTTTTATATATATATATATATATATATATATATATATCGAGAGAGAGAGAGAGAGACTCTCTCTCTGTCACCCAGGCTGAAGTGCAGTGGCGCAATCACAGCTCATTGCAGCCTCAACCTCCCATGCTCAATCGATCCTCCCAGCTCAGCCTCCCAAGTAACTGGAACTACAAGGCACCCACTACCACGCCCAGCTAATTTTTGTATTTTTGATAGAGATGGGTTTTCCCATATTGCCTAAGCTGGTCTTGAACTTCTGAGCTTAAGTGATCTGCCTGCCTCAGCCTCCCAAAGTGCTGAGACTATAGGTGAAAGCCACCACACCCAGCTTCATATATCTTTTTTAAAAGCTGCTGTTTGGCTGGGCGCGGTGGCTCAAGCCTGTAATCCCAGCACTTTGGGAGGCCGAGGCGGGTGGATCACGAGGTCAGGAGATCGAGACCCTCCTGGCTAACACAGTGAAACCTCATCTCTACTAAAAATACAAAAAACTAGCCGGGCGAGGTGGCGGGCGCCTGTAGTCCCAGCTACTCGGAGGCTGAGGCGGGAGAATGGCGGGAACCCGGGAGGCGAAGCTTGCAGTGAGCCGAGATCACGCCACTGCACTCCAGCCTGGGCGACAGAGCGAGACTCCTCCTCCTCAAAAAAAAAAAAAAAAGCTGCTGTTTATGGTATTACATGCTATTTTCTTATAGTCTCATATATATGTGTATATATATATGTGCGTGTGTATATATATCTACATACCTTTTAACCTGCCATGCAACTGTTGCTAGTTTAATGACTAGATCTTTAACTTAGTCAATGATTGTGATATCATTATGGGAGCCCTGGAGTGTCATATAAAATGTTATTATAGTGAGCACATGGGATGATCACTTAGATGCACAGTCAGAAATGAGAACCAAACTTGGGCATTAATAATTCATTGCTTGCAATTTTCATCCCAAAGAAACATTTGAATAATAATGCTTCTTTTGTTGGCAACCTTAGATATTCATTAAACTTTATTTGAATTTTACAAGGTCCTATTAATTCATCTAATGCCATTTTGTGTGAAAGTAATAAGCAATTTAAAAAAGCAAAAGATCAAACAAAATGTGTTCATCTAATAAGATTATTCCTAAAAGTTCCCAATTATGAAAAATAATTAGATGATCATTTATTTCATCCAGATCAATATACCTATTTCTCTAAAATTATTTTTATGTGTAAGGATAAAAGCTATTACATTCATCCATCTCATTAGATGAAACTGAATGTATTGTTCACCAACTAAATCAACTTATTTTTGAGACACTTGTGATTTTCTTCCTTATTAGCATGTCATACCAGAGAAGGATTATTGTGGCAGCAATTTGTTTCAGATTTACTCTGTCAGATCAGCCATTGATGACTTGAGACCACCCTCATCTGAGATAGAAAATGGAGCTTTTTGTTGAAATGCTGGAGTAGCAGATCTAGTCATATAATTTGAAAACTTTTAATCACAGACTTTTCTTATTTATCATTTCTTCCTAGTTCTCAGTTCCAGTTATTTTCTTTAATGTTTAGTGGAGAGAACTAAAGCATTTGAAACTTTAGTTTGCCTTTTATTTTCAATGTAGTCAATGGAATCAAAACTCCTTGGGAAAAAAAATATATAAAGCAAGTATACATGAACAATACTTTTAAATGGACCCGATTTTATTATAATCAAATCTACTGCTCTTATTTGTGTCAAACAGAAAAAAGAGATGGATTTAAAAATAATAAACTTTTTTTTTTTTAAGACAGAGTATTTTTCTGTCACCCAGAGTGGAGAGCAGTGGTACGAGCTCGTCTCACTGCAACATCCACCTCCTGGGTTTAAGAAATTCTCCTGGCTCAGCCTCCCAAGCAGCTGAGATTACAGGCGCGCACCACCATGCCCCGTTAATTTTTGTATTTTTAATAGACACAGGGTTTTGTCATGTTGGCCAGGCTGGTCTCAAACTCCTGACCTCAGGTGATCCACCCACCTCGGACTCCCAAAGTGCTGGGATTACAGGCGTGAGCCATCATGCCCAGGCAAGTATGTGGAATTTCTATAAGATTCTGTATTCCAGATGTGTTTGGAATTAATAAATTATATAAAACTTTCTTAAAGTGAAAAATGATGAACTGATGATTAAATAATTAAATGTGGTGTGATGCAATAAAGGAAACTGAACAAGATGGTGGGAAAGTTACTTGTGTTCTAATCCCCCATTTATAGTATGCAAACAAAACACAAAATCTGGAGCAAGTCATTTAACTTCTCAAAGCTTTTGTTGACTCATCTTCAAGCAGGGGATATCATTTATCAGCTTCAGAATAAGGACTGCACCAAATTTTCCATGGAGTTCATTTGAAGCTCACAGAACTACTATTTTATAAACATCTGCAAATTCATCACAACCTTCATGATTGAAAATTAGATCATAACAGCACAATTAAAATTTTATAAGCCATTAACCATCAAATTTAAGCATCTATCCAAATTACTCAGACAAAAAAATTGTAAAGCTTTATATTCTTAGCTAAAAAGTATGATTAATAAATAGCAATTTATTTTTATGTAATCATGAGTTAGATTTACATAGATATGTTCATTTATAACCAATTTTGCCTTTAAAAATATACTTAAATCAGTAATGTAAAAAAAAAATCAGCAAGTTTCAAGCAATCTTTATTCTTACCTCAGAGTAGTTTAATAATCATAATCACATCTAAATAAAATAGAAAGTGCAAGGAAAATTGCAAAATATTTTTAAGAATGGCATTTTCAGAATCAACCTTGCAAATTGCCTTTTAGAAGTCTCCACTGTGTAAAATAAATATGAAATATATTCCTTCACCTCAGGCCTAAGCCCACCCTATACTGTGGTAAAGAGTTCCCCTTTCAAGTCTCTCAATTTTATGTTTGGATATGTGTATGAACAATTACGTATATGTATGCATCTGTTTGGATGGGTCCATCGAGTATGTTTAAGTTGTACGATTTTCCCTTGCTTAATGCATTATACTTACAAGAAAAATTTGTACTTTCCCAGCCAACTAAATAATAAAAAAAAAAGTTAACTCATTTTAGGATTTGCCCTTGCTCACATACACACTCGTTCAGCAAGCACACACACATGTGCGAACACACACGTTTTAGTTGTACTAAACTTAATGTGAAATTTTAGATTAGAGTCTCATTTATTGGCAATTCTGGGAAAGGGTTTTAGCTTAATCCTCAGTTAATGAAACCCTTGCTAGTGAATTTCCTTTGTCAACACTGCATTTAATGTATAGTGCTTCATACCTGCTAGATCATCAAAACCCACAAAGTGATTAAGTTCAACTGGAAAGCAAAAGTTGGAAGGCAAGATTTCTGTAAAAATTTTATAAAAAGATTATGCTCAGAAACTACATGGGCTGACTCTACTTAAAAGCTATTTTCCAGTTTCTATGTTTTGCTATTAAAAGCAATGAACAGCCTATGCTTCAAACATAAACCATTTCTTGGAAATCAAGCCTGATTGATATATGGCTTCTTGAATAAAAGCAATCAGGTCAGATACTGGCTCAGATTAAACCAGCATAGCCACTTTTCCTTCTTTTGTCTTTTCAGGGCTAGACACATACATGAAAATGACTTTAAAAAAAAAATTACAGCAAATATCTACCCAGAATTGTTGGCAAATATAGTACATATGATAGTTAAATATTGGGTTTAAAGGAAGCTACCAGGGATTCATATACTATTTGACATTACCCCCCTTTCAAACTGATGGGCTACAATAACACTCAGTAAATATGAAATACACATAACAATTATTCTTTGGAGGAATAAGAGACACTTCTAGATTAGGCATTGCCTTCCAATATGGTACCCAAGGTAGCTAAAGCACAGTTACCTCTAGTAAGTTAACAGTCACAAGGCAGAAATAGGCATTACAGAGATCATCAAAGGCAAAAACACTTGGATTTTAGTGTGAAAAATCTATTATATAGTTGAGGCTTAATTTTACTTAATAGCATAAAACCTACTTCTTTGATCAAAAAGCGTATCAGAATTCCACTTTGATCCCTTCATCCTTGGTGTTTCTTTAAGGGAATTAATTCATAATTCTTATACCATATCACTTTAAAGGAGTAATATTAATTCTTATTCAGAATAAAGTAGAAGATAGATATGAGATCAAAAGTTTATTTTTTAAAAACCCTAAGATATTGCATATTTAAAACTGGTCTGCTAAAAAAAAAGACTTATTTTGTATGAATGATTTTTATATTTAAAGTTGCATGATATTAAATTAGCAAGTAGTTCAGCCAAATGCTTTCCAGTAATTTTTTAGTCTTGTCAGTTTAATTGTTACCACATTCATTTGAAGAAAAACTAAGAAAGGCTGGACATAGTGGCTCACGCCTATAATTCTAGCACTTTGGGAGGCTGAGGTGGGTGGATCCCTTGAGCCCAGGAGTTCAAGACAAGCCTGGTCAACATGGTGAAACCCCATATCTACCAAAAGTACAAAAAAGTTATCCTGGCATGGTGGCACACATCTGTGGTCCCAGCTACTCGGGAGACTGAGGTGGGATAATCGCTTGAGCCTAGGAGGCAGAGGTTGCAGTGAGCCAAGATCTGGCCACTGTACTCCAGCCTGGGCAACAGAGCCAAATCCTGCCTCAAAAAAAAAAAAAAAAAAGAAAGACTTTAATTCAAAATTCCCTGTAATATCAGATATAATTGTTTTGAGTGAACTTCTTTGATGCTTGGCTACACACACACACAAAATCTAAAACACACAAAGAATAAAAAATCCAGATAGAGGACTAACCCCTAGGTATAAAAGAAAAATGTCTACCAGCTTTTCACAGAGATTGGCATTATCTTTTATGCAGTAAATAGTGCGAGACTTAATAATAATTCAATTCTGTCCTTTTAGAAATTCACCAAATCTTTGTTTCCATGACCCCTATTTCTAGACTCATCAGTCTGTTACTTCAGTGTATAAAAAAGTGTTCTCTTTTCTTTCCTCTAGCTATCCTACTTACTAATTTTTTTAAAATTCTGGATTTTTGTTCTACATAAAGGTATGTCATGATAAACATGACTTTAGACTTTTATTATATAATACCAAGAGAAAGAAGAGGTACATATACATGTGTTCCCACACATGTATGTAATGACAACTTATATTACAATGAGGGGATTTGTTTCTAAAGAAAACTATTCATCAAAACAGAAAGTCAAAGAAGGGGTAAAGGGTGTATAGCCCTTTCTCCTGTGTATTGGGTATGTGTGTAAATAGTCTGTCATCACCTTATTCTGTCTCAAGCAGAGTGGTCTGTGACATGCAGTAGGCTTTGCCCAATGTTATTAGAATATCCTTTCCTTTCAGGCAGCTATTTAAGGGTGGATTCAGAGCTCTTTCTTCTCCTTGAACTAGTAAAGTGGGAATGTGGTACACTCCTTCTTTACAAGAATATTTTGGAATATATAATAATGGACTGATTTAAATCTTTGCAATGGGTGCTGTAATATTAAGAGCCCCTGAAGAGCCTCGAGCTTTTGTGGAAGTAAAATCTCTATAAATAGTAATGAGGTCAATTCTCTCATATTTTGAAGGGCATGAGTGAAGGTTTATAGAAGGAGATGGAGCAAAGGGAGCATAAGCCTGGATGTCATGATTTTCAAGTGTTTACAACACTTCTGTTCCAGTGACAGAGCAAAGCTAAACTTATAGTCCCTTTAAAATATGAGACTCAAGCTTATTATTACCATGGTGGGTATTCTCTCCACGCTTTTACTGCACCCTGAAATAATTCCTTCAGTTTATAGGTGAGTTTGCAATATTTTTAAAAGAAAGGGGAAAAAATCTCAAATAGGCCAATTAAAACAGCAATTCAAACAGGTAGTATGAACACCATTTGGATGTCAATATATACCCATAGAAGGAAAGTAGGTAGGGCAATTCGGAATATTTTAAATCTTTCACTAATCCCTGTTGGAGACCTGAAAAAATAAATGAATTAGTGACACTTTGTATGCCTGTTATCTATGGGTCACAAATTTGGCTCAAGCAACAAAAGCATAAATTCAAATGTAATAGATTATAAGATTCAATATTCATAAGATTAAAGCATAACAACTATTTGGGAAAAGTACTCCTTATAATGAGGCTAGAGAGAATGCTTTCCCTAGAGGTTCTCATAAACTGGACCCCTGTCATGTAACAAGCAACATCCTTAATGTGGATACAGCAACACATTTATTAATAATAGGGACATCTTTACTACGATCAAAGATAATTGCCTTATGCCAAAGTGCAATTTCATAAAAGCAATGGGAGTGGATTCTGGGAGAAGAGAGAGGTGGAAGTGTTGTAGCTTTTTCACTCCTGCTGTTAGGTGAGTGGGAGGGAGTGTTAGAGCTCTTTTATTCCCACCACAGGTTCCCACTCCAGTCCCACTCCAGTTTCTTGTCTCATGACCAAGAAGAATAAGGCACACAGACACCAAGAGTGAGTAAGGCAGAGTCAGATTTCTTAAGTGACAGAAAAGCTCTCAGCAAGGAGAGGGGACCCAAAACAAGGTTGCTGGCTGAGGGGCTAAGTTTGGGGGTTTTATGGACTGGGAAGGAGGAGGAGAGCACTGACTGGTCTGCACATCTTGGAGAAGGCATCACTCAGAAAGAGACAGGATACTGAAAAGAATCATTTGGAGGCAGGGGTGAAGCCTTGGCTCACAACCAGTCAGGGGCTGGAGTGATGTTACTTTATCCAAACGAAGATTTGGCCCTCGGCCAATCACAGAATATGTAAAATAGGTGAACGGTAAGGACCAATCAGAAGAAAGCACATGAAACAAGAAAAAGGCACACCAAGGAGAGAGAAATATGTCCAAAAAAGGAGTGGAATTTGTTCTTCTGGGTTCATAGTGGGCGTTTCCATTTTGGGGCCACAGCTTAATTTTCAGGCTGTTCTTAGTTTGAAGTTTTACTAAGGACCCACCCTAACTGCCTGTCTGACCCAGTTTCTTCCTTCCTCCTCTCTCAGAAGTCAATGTTGTACATGGTTTTGGCTCTCTGTGACTTCATGTTGGAATAGAATTTAGAATATTTATGAGTGAACAAACAATAAATATTTACCTATATATGTTCACCTAAGACAATATTCTATACATATTCACCTAAGCTTTGAAACCTATTGAGTGACATTAATATATAGATTAAAATTCCTATCAAGTACTGAGAGTTATCAAGCAAGAAAACAATGAAACTTTAGTAAAAGATAGTTATAGAGGGTTACTAGAATCTCAATGAACATACAAATGTGCTATTCTTTATACAAAGTGGAAAGAAAAGACCGTAATATTTATTTAAGGGAAGAAACATATGCAACTATTCAAAAACAGAACAACGGAAAATGACGATAGTGGTGATTAGACCTACCATATATTAAAATCCATTACAAATCTACAATGATTAAACTCATATGGAAGTGGTATAATATCAATGGACCAGATCCTAAGACAGTTTTGCTGGAATGAAATAAGCTATTTAGAAAGAAAAACAATCTGAGAATCCAGCAGAACCATAACCCAAATAAATTCCATTTCAATATAAAAGTGTGTTATTACAAAAAGAAATTTTTAACTAGTAGAAAATATAGGTAAACCCAATTTAATCTCTTCTTTAAAAAGGACATTCTTAAACAAATTTTAAGAACAATCTTCAATAAACTGAACAGTCATGCAAAAGATGCAATGATGAAACCTAACTGAATTTTGGATAAAGTAATAGAAGACCATAAAGTAATGAAAGATTTATTTTAGGAGCAATAGGAAAATTCAAATAAGGACTGGATATTAGATATCATGTAATTTTTGGTCAGGCACTGTGGCTCACGCCTGCAATCCCAGTACTTTGGGAGGCCAAGATGGGTGGATTAACTGAGGTCAGAAGTTCAAGACCAGCTTGGCCAACATGGTGAAACCCCATCTCTACTAAAAATACAAAAATTAGCTGGGCATGGTGGCAGGCACGTTTAATCCCAGCTACTCGGGAGGCTGAGGCAGGAGAATCACGTGAACCTGAGAGGCAGAGGTTGCAGTGAAATGAGGTGGCATCATTGCACTCCAGCCTGGGCAACAAGAGTGAAACTCCGTCTCAAAAAAAATTAATTAATTAATTTTTTAAAAAGACATTATGTAATTTTTGTTAATTGTCTTAGGTGTTTTCATGGTATTGTAGTACATAGGAGAATGTCCATATTCTTAAGAGATTTACAATGAATAAGATAGCAGCCCAGTGTCATGATGTCTGAAGCTTACCTTCAAATAGTTCAATAATAATAAATAAATCTCTCTCATTTACTTACATATACACAAACATATATATGCATATATGTATATGTATGTATCATACATTGAGGTCAGAGAAAGGAGAGAAAATGTGACAAAATTTTATCAGCCGGTGAAATCTAAGTAAAGAGTATACAGGGCTCATTGGATTATTCTTTGAATTTTTCTGAGTCTGGAAGTTTTAAAACAAAAAGTTGAAAGGAAAAATAAAGTTGAAAATCAAAAGAACATTAGATTTAATGAGTTAAAAGTGTAAGGCGTCTGTCAAAAAAAAGATACTTCTAAGTTACATGGCAAATGGTTATATTTTTAGCAAACAAAAGGTTCATAAAAGTTATTAAGGAAAACATTAAAAAACCACAAAAGGAAAATGATGCAAACAGATGCTCCCCAGAAAAACTTCAAGTGACTAACAATATATGAGAAAATCATCGCTGAGAAAATAATGTCAATTTCACTAGTCATCAACAAGAAAATGGAAGATTATTTTCCCCTATAAAAGTTAGCAGTTTTGTTTGTTCATTTTTTTAATTTTGTTTTTAATGGTTATACTTAATACTACAAAGGGTGCCAGAAGAGACATCTTTTCAGTGTTGAAGGGCTTGCAAAATGGTACAAGAATTCTGGAAAGAAAATTTGAAATCGTTTCAGAAACATGAAGCGTATACAAAATTTCATCAAGTAATTATATTTCTGGAAATTTATTCTGCAGGAGTAACCAAAACTTGGACAAAGATTGTACACCAAAAATATACATCGTCACATAATGCAGTTACAATAAAGTAAAATAAGAAACAATTTCAATGTCCACTGTTAGGATATAGGTAAGCAAAACTTTTACTACATTGCACATCCACGAATAGAACATTATGACATTGCTAATAATGTATATAAAAAGTTTAATGACATAAGAAACTTCATATAATAAAATCTTGAGTGAGAAAAACAGGGTGACAAGCCTGTTTATGCACGAATATATGCACTATTCGTCCATGATGAAAAAAAGTTTATTTAAAAATCATGAAAAAAATGCTGAAAAAAATACCATGACAAAATGTGAACAATGGTTGCCTGTAGGTAGTATGATTATCTATGCTTTGTTTCCATTTTTATACTATTCTATATTCCCCAAATTTCTTGTTGTGAGCAGTACATACTGCTTAGTGAGATACAAATAAAGTTCATTTAGAAATACTTGCAAAGACATTAATAAAGAGAAAGAAGAGAGCCTTCAGGTTACCTTGAGGTAACCAAAAACACACTGGAGCCCATCCAACGCTGACTTGGCAATATAAATACATATGTAACATAAATATTACATAATATTTAATATGTTTATATTTAATAATATATAAAATGCATTATGTAAACAGAAATAAAAACAAACCATATACCTCAGAGACCAAACATAACTTTTTGAAGACTTTCCAAACAAGCTCTGTTTTTCTGTTTTAATAAGGGTCAAAATATTCTCCAGAGTTTTTTGTTTGCCTATTTGTCCTGTTTTGTTTAGTTTTTATTTTCAGATGAAAGAGTTGAACATTAAGTAAGTGGGAAACTCTGACATGGGGAAAAAGAAAGTTGTAGGGCTATTCCCAAATGAAACACTCTGAACACACGCTTCTGCCCTGCACTACTCCATAGCTGTAGTTAGACACCTCTTTGAGCAAAATTAACTTTTCTGAATCATAGAAACTCACTTATCTTAACAATATAAATATGTCCCACATTATAAAATCAAGATACAGGGAAAGACATACATATGATTGGTTTAAATCTTTTACATATTTATTTTTAATCTCCAATTAAATTTGAAGACTTGGACGGGAAAAGTCAATCACTTTGCTTGCCCATGATTTCCCTGTACTTCCTAACACTCTTTTAAGATCTACTCATACCTCCTTTGTCAGACAGAATGTTCCCACAGGACTCACCAAATGCACAGAAAGACATGTGACCCAAAACCCAGGCATGGCTGACTGTACCCAAAGGACACCTAATCCGGGTGCAGTCTCTGTGATTCTCTCTTTGGAGAATTTCCAGTTAAAATACAGATAGGCCCAATTCATTTTCTGAGGGTAGTCTACCTGTCAAGTTACTGAATTAGTCACTGGGATTACCACCTAAAGACTTTTTTGTGTTAATAAGCCAACCAACAGAGCTGGGCTATGAAGAAAACAAAGAAAAAGAAGTAGAAACCCGTAGCTATGTAATGAACACAAATGATGCAGAGAAAGTGGGTGGATTAAGATGCTGTGGTTTCTGAGGGCTTTCTAGTTCTCTATTTCAGCACCTCACTCAGGCCTGCCTACATATCCTACCTTTGGTTTCATATGTCTAATGTCTTATGAAAACTTTCCCTTTATTTAAACAAGCTTTACTTGTTATTTTGTTGCTTGCTACCAAAGTATCTGTCTTAGTCCATTCTGACTGCTGGAAAAAAATACCAGAGATTAGGTAGCTTATAAACAAAAGAAATTTATTTATCACATTTCTGGAAGCTAGGAAATCCAAGATTAAGGCAAATTTGCTGTCTATTGAGAGCCCATGGATGGGTTCATGGTTGGCACATTCCCACTGTTTCCTAACATGGTCAGAGACAGCCCTCTTTATAAGGGCACAAACCTCATTCATGAGGGCTCTGCCTCCATGACCTAATCACCTCCCAAAGACCTCACCTCCTAATACCATTAAATTGGTGATCAGATTTTCAATGTATGAATTTTAAGAGGCCATAAACATTCACAACATTCAGACCATAGCAACATCCTTGGGTAAAATATATACTTCTCCTTTCTAAATTACATTGAAATGTGGACAAGCTGTGTATTTTTTAATCCATCTTTAATAGATTAGGAACTGAGTCAAATAATTTAACATCACATGTCTAGTTACTGAATCCATGGGACATGAACTTAGATTTCCAATTCTAGTTCTTCTGCTGTTAACTTCTCTGTGTCCAAAGGGCAGTGCTATCCTAAAAGCCATTGAATACATCAGCAGAGGTCTGTTTTCAAGGTGGTATTACTGGGAAATGCTACATCCGGGTCCTACTCTGGTAGCATTGTGCAAGGAGGCCATGGATGAACAGTTCAATTGAAAGCATCAGGACCACTTACTTATAGTTCTACCACCAACTTTGTAGAAAAACTCCAAAAAACTATTTTGACATTAACTGTTAACCAAAATTTATTGCAGCTTCTATTTTAACTACAGCTATAGTGTCGGTGTTGAATTGTTCTTTTCATCAAGAGAAAAGCAAGTGAAAATACCTTCTAGTTCCAGTGTTAAAAATATTCTGTAAGCTCAATTAAACATCTTCAAATCTATCTAAAGAGGAATAAAGAGCTAAAGTCAGCCAGAATCTACTCTATGCTCTTGAATATAGTGTAACTAAAGAAATACAGTTAATTTACTAATACCTATTATAATAGCTACCTTTGTTTTTGAGACAGAGTCTTGCTTTGTTACCCAGGTTGGAGTGCAGCAGCTCATAGCAGCCTCAACCTCCCTGGCTCAAACGATCCTCACACGTCAACCTCCCAAGTAGCTGGAGCTACAGGCACTCATCACCACACCTGGCTAACCGTTACATTTTTTTATAGAGATGGGCTCTCCTTATGTTACCCAGGATGGTCTCAAATGCCTGAATTTAAGCAGTCCTCCTGCCTCGGCCTCTCAAAATGCTAGGACTACAGGCAAGAGACAGGCAAGAGACACTGTGCCTGTACTACCATTTTTTAAGGGCCTACATTGTGCCAGGCACTTGTCTGGGTTCTTTGCACACATTATTCTTTCATTCATTCAACAAATATTTTATTGATCATACAGTGTGCCACTCACTGTTCACACGTGACAATCCCTGAGAATATGACAATGAACAAAACGAAGTACATGCTCTCAACAAGTTTCTCAGATTTCATTTAATTGTTACAGTCAACTCACTGTTGTTACCACTTTTTTAAAGGAGGAAAATATTCCCCTAAAAGTTAAGTAATTTATGCAAGGTCACCCAATTGATGAGGAGTAACCTAGACTTCAGACTTAAAATTTTAGGTTCTTTCCATTTGACCACAGTGCCTCTCATTAAATCATTGGGTATGGAAAGTGAGACATATTTATAGCCAGGAGAACATGGTTATGAAGCTGATAATCACTGATAATCCATGCCAGGACCTTCTCACATATATTAGTTTCTTGATGCATTTACTACAAATGTAGATTACTTTCCATAAAGTAATACTGCCATTGAAACTAATATTTCCTAAAACACCTAAACAATACTTGAAATATATCATTGGATTATCACTAGATCAGAATCTAAAATACTCCAAAGTCAATACAAACAACTTTCCAGATGTTCAATATAAGGTGACTGCAAGCAATTTCATTAAATCAAATTAGGCTAATTTTGTTTTTATTTTAATTCATTCATATATATGGAGCGCCTATTATGGGCCAGAACTAGTTCTAAGTGCTTGAATACTAGAATGAAAAAACAAACTTCTACTCCAATGGAGTTCATATTATTTTAAAAAAGAAAAGAAAAGGAAAGAAAACTTGTTGTCATAAGGTAGCAAGTGCAGAAAAGAAAAATAAAGTATGGTATAGGACTAGGGGCATAAGAGGCCAGGACTTATTTTAAATAGGCAGATCAAGAAGGGTCCCATTGAAAAGGTAAAATGTGAGCAAATTCCTGAAAGAATTGGGACAGTGAGCCACATGGATGCCCAAGCAAAGATTCATCAACTTCAGTTTTCCTAAGGTGAGCATATCAAGGTTATTGGGAACATCAGGATCGGAGAAGCAGCGGGCACCAGGTTATGTAGGATCTTGTAGGCCATCATAAGGAATTTGGCTTTTACTCTGAGTTACATAGGAGGTTATTGGAGAGTTTCAAACAAAGAAATTTTGTGACATATAATTTAATACATGTAATACATATAATTTATTACATATAATATAATATTATACAGCAATTGCTTAAAAGAATCCCTGGCTATTGTGTAGAATAGACCATAGGAAGGCACAGGGTGGAAACAAGGAGATGAGTTGGGAGGCTTGTAGTAACCAAGGTAGGAGATGATAGCATCTTCCATCAAGAGTAGAAGGGGCCATATTCCTGGAGACATTTTGATTGTAGAGCCAGTAGGGTTCTCTAACAGATTGGATGTGGGGTTTCAAAGAAAGAAATCAAAGGTAACAACACGATTTTTTGCCCCAAGCACTGGTGATGATAGAGTTGCCTTTTACCATGGGAGGAGGAGCACGTTTGAAAGGGTAGTTGCCTGGGCCATGTTATGTGTAGTTTGCAACATGAAGAACGTCTTTCCCAGAAGTGACTGCCTGTGTCAGGAGCTACTGATAGGCTGAGTGACAGGAAGGCTGAGAGACTAATGGATTTAGCAATATGGTAGTCACTGGTGACTCTGACAGAAGCTGTTGTGATGGAATGAAATGATAGGAATGGAAGACTGTTTAGTATGGATGAAGAAGCAATGGGGAAAGAGAAATTGAAGGCAGCAGGTAAAGTTGCCTTTTTTGAGAAAATGGGCAAAAACTGAAAGAGAAAAAAAGAAGTTGAGAAAAAAATATTAAATAACAAGTTAAAATTGAATAGCATTTTTATTTGCTGTCAGAAATGGCCCATTAGAAAGCAAAGAATTAGGCCAGGCACCAAATGGCTTATGCCTGTAATCTCACCTCTTTGGGAGGCCAATGCTAGAGGATGGCTGGAGGCCAGGAGTTGAGATGAGGCTGGGCAATATAGCAAAATCCCGTTGCCATAAAAAAAAATTAATCATTAGCTGGGTGTGGTGGCACACATCCGTCATCCCAGCTATTTGGCAGGCTGATGCAGAAAGATTGCTTGAGCCTGGGAGTTTGAGGCTGCAGTGAGTTATGATGGTATCACTGCACTCCAGCCTGGGCAACAGAATGAGACCCCGTCTCTAAAGAAAAAGAAAAGAAAAGAAAGCAAAGAATTGATGTGATCTATTCTTGCAGAAGGAGAGTGGATGAGATCGATCTTATCCACTTCTAGTGAGGAGGCTGATATTAGAAGTGTGGGTAGTTCATTCACATCATAGTATACATGATTTGTGATTGCAGTAGCTCAGTATATTACATAATTTTTATTATTATCCTTATACTACTGATACAGAACTACCAATTTCTTTCCAATTTGCTAAAAAGACTGTACCTATTTTCTCACATAAATTTAATGAATCAAAAATGAGTAATCTTGTTTTATTTTTATCACTATTAATCTAAATTTATTCCATGATAAATATTTCAATGTTTACACCAATGTTTACATCATGTAGCAGTGTGTGCATAAATATTGAGAGGGAAGTTGTAAATTTCAAGAGGACACAGTCTTCCCTGGGAACCTGTCCCCTAGTTCTCTGCTGCATGGTGTACTATTAATTATTCAGTATTCAAGAAACTCTTCCAGGGAGGCTGTGTCTGGCTCTCACTCTCACCGTCATTGCAGTACACTGAGCTCCATAGAGGCAGCACCGGGGCAAGTGAAAGCTGGACTGGCACAGGGCAACTCTGTGTCTTGCTGAGGAAAAATAATGAAACATGGGCAAAAGAGATCCTAAGAAGCTGAGAGGCAAAATGTCTTCACAGCATTCTTGTGCAAACTTGTCAGGAGCAGTACAAGAAGCACAACGAAGATGCTTCGGTCAATTTCTCAGAGTTATCTAAGACATGCTCAGAGAGGTGGAAGACCACGTCTGCTAAAGAGAAAGAAAAATGTGAAGATATGGCAGAGGCGGACAAGGCCTGTTATGAAAGAGAAATGAAAACCTGTATCCCTCCTAAAGGGGAGACAAAAAAGAACTTCAAGGATCCCAGTGCACCCAAGAGGCCCCCTTTGGCCTTTTTCTTGTTGTGTTCTGAGTATCACTAAAAAATCAAAGGAGAACATCCATCCTGTCCTATCCATTGGTGGTGGTGTGAAGATGCTGGGAAAGCTGTGGAATGACACAGCTGCAGATGACAAGCATCCTTAGGAAAAGAAGGCTGTGAACCTGAAGGAAAAATATGAAAAGGATATTGCTGCACACCAAGCTAAAGGAAAACCTGATGCAGTGAAAGAGGGAGTTGCCAAGGCAGAGAAAGGCAAGAAAAAAGAAGAGGAGGAAGATGAAGAGGATGAGGAAGAGGAAGATTAAGAGGATGAAGATGAAGAAGAAGATGATGATGATGGATAAGTTGGTTCTAGCACAGTTTTTTTCTTGTCTATAAAACATTCAGCCAGGCGCGGTGGCTCACACCTATAATCCCAGCACTTTGGGAGGCCAAGGCGGGCGGATCACGAGGTCAGGAGATGGAGACCATCCTGGCTAACACAGTGAAACCCCATCTCTACTAAAAATACAAAAAAATTAGCCGAGCATGGTGGCAGACACCTGTAGTCCCAGCTACTCGGGAGGCTGAGGCAGGAGAATGGCGTGAACCCAGGAGGCAGAGCTTGCAGTGAGCGGAGATTGTGCCACTGCACTCCAGCCTGGGCGACAGAGCAAGACTCCATCTTAAAAAATAATAATAAAATTTTTTAAAAAATAATAAAACATTTAACCCTCTATTACACAACTCATTTCTTTTAAAGAAAAAAAATCGAAATGTAAGGCTATGTAAGATGAGTTTTTAAATTATACAGCGTCTTTTTTTGTATAATTAACATACTAACCCACTGTGTCTTTAAATAGCCCCCTCTTGGTGGCATTCTCAATAGCCCCTAACCTTGCCTGGTACAGTATGGAGGTTGTAAATTGGCATGAAATTTAAAGCAGGTTCTTGTTGGTGCACAGCACAAATTAGTTATATATAGGGATGGTAGTTTTTTACATTTTCAGTTGTCTCTGATGCAGCTTATGCAAAATAATTGTTCTGTTAACTGAATACCACTTTAATTGCAAAAAAAAGTCGCAGCTCTTTTGTTGTCATTCTGAATGCTTACAAGCATACACAATTTTTTATTAAAATGAAACAAAGAGACCCTTCCACTTTGCCTTCTGTCTGATTCATCTCCTGCCTCACTGACCATGCCTCCTCCTGTCTCCAGTCCTTTACTCCTTTCCATGATCCCATCTTTAGCTCCCTGTATCTTCTCCTTTTCAATTTACCTCCTTAGAAAATTTACGTGGTTGTACAGTTCAAGTACCTCTTCCATATGTTTCTTCTCCATTTTACTTCTTGACCCACTTAGGTGACAGACAGTCGAGATTTAAAGATTCTGGAATTATCTCAAAGCAACATATCTAAAACCAAACAAATCATCTCTTGGTCTTGCCGTTTGTGACACGGTTCTGCTGGTTCACTGGGCTTGCATCCTCTAGTTAGGGTAGGTTTCTCCCATTCTTCTATTTCCTCAAATGCAAACAGACAAAACGGAATGCTCTGATTCTTTTTAATACAATTGCTTGACCTCTCTTATCCTGCCCTCTTTATTGCCACAGCTACTGGTCTAGGGTACCACTTCTCACCTCACACGGCATCGATTGAGCTGACTTCTAAATGAGTTCCTGCTTTCAATCTGTCCTGGACCCAAGACATTCTTACACACCCAAATGCCTGGATAATATAACTAAAACATATTCCAGCATGTGATTTCTCTAATTAGCAAGATTTAAAGCAAAGTGCAAACCTTTAGCAGGACATTCAAATGCCATCACCACGTGGGAGTTTACCAGTTGATCCTTACTTGTTCCATTGTATTTATCTTTCTCCATTCTACTCTATGGGCAGTTTACTAAAGCCAAGTTCTTCACTTTCCTTAATATACATAATGTGTTCTTTCCTATTCCTGTTTTCCTTTAGCATCTCCCTCCCTTGAAACTATCCAAATCTAGCATCTTCTTCACGACCAAAATTCACACATAAACCCCATAAGCTTGTCCTATAATTACTGTCTCACACCCCGACTCCCCTCAGCAGGTTAACAGCTTAAACTTGGGGAACCAAGCCTTGAGCAACCAAACAAATTTAAGACACAAGGATGTGTCAATGACAGAAGTTACAACAGAGGCAAAGCTATGGGAAAAAACCTGAGGTTTTGGATCTGCGTTCATACTCTCTCTAGATTTCAAACAGACATGCAAACAAGCTTCAGAATTATTAATACTTTAAAAGATGTTGTATATATTAATTATAGCCAATAAGAGTTATCTAGTTTGATATTTCACACCTTACAGAAAATAAACTCGATAATTACAAAGGGCACAGATTATTTTGTTTTTAGTTTTGTTAATAAGAATCTTCCAAATTTTTTTTTTTTAAATGCTCATTTTGAAAGCACAAGAGTTCTATTTGGCACTTTGTAAATATAGATAATAATCTCATTTTTTAATTGCTTATAGCTTTATAAAGCAAAGACTTCGGGATCATATTCTCTAGTTTTCAAGGGTGTATATTTATCAATTAATAATGAATCTATTCACTCAGCATCTTATCCTTGTGTACAACATTATGAAATTGATGGTAAAGTTCAATTTGTCATGCTATATTTTTACAACCGCAGGCCTGTGTTAACTATTCTCTGCAAAACAGAAAATGTTGTTCTAAAATTTATTGAACAATTAATATGAAAAAATAAGTACTCCCTTGAGTGTTCCCTTTGTATAAAGAAGTTTAAATAAATTGCCTAGCTCATACAGATTGTAAATTCTCGTATTCAAATCAAGTCTGTGTGTGGTTCCAGAAGCCATGGTACAAACCATTACCTCCCATTGTTATTTGCAACATGGTATTCCTTACTCATTCTGCCTAATTAAGATATAATTTTGACATAGTTATCCTCCTAGAAGAAATTTATCCACAAGAGGATTACAGTTAAAAATCTATTCTTTCCGGCCGGGTGCGGTGGCTCAAGCCTGTAATCCCAGCACTTTGGAAGGCCGAGACGGGCGAATCACGAGGTCAGGAGATCGAGACCATCCTGGCTAACACGGTGAAACCCCGTCTCTACTAAAAAAAAATACAAAAAACTAGCCGGGCGAGGTAGCGGGCGCCTGTAGTCCCAGCTACTCGGGAGGCTGAGGCAGGAGAATGGCGTAAACCTGGGAGGCGGAGCTTGCAGTGAGCTGAGATCTTGCCACTGCACTCCAGCCTGGGCAACAGAGCCAGACTCCGTCTCAAAAAAAAAAAAGAAAAAAAAAAAAATGTCATCTATACAAACGTGTGGCTTACATAAAATACACTATAGACTACAAAAAAGTTAACACATGTAATATTTCCACATGTTCACTGATTGAGGCCCTGAGATATGGATTGGGATAGTTTGATTCAATTGGGGAAAATTTTTAGTAAAAATTTATCTTTAAGTCTTGAAAAGTAGATGCCACAAAATTGGAAGGAAGAGATGGGCTAATTAAGGACTGGGGCCAGGTTGGCAGATGTGAATAACAGTGTGAAGTGAAAAAGAGAGAACTGAATACAAAGCATAGCACGGGGGTTTCGCTGACCAATGCAATGACAGATTTGAGTGAAAGAGTAGGAACAGCACAGCCACATGACCACAGAGACACATCTGGTAGGGTCACAAACCTTGCATTTACTCAAGGGACAACTTTGAAGATGGTTTTTGAGAAATAAATTTCCCATACATATTCAACCAATTTGTATTTATATAAGGTGTTATGGTCTAGAATTTTGGCCGTTTAAACTATTGCCTAGCAGGAACTAGGGATGTCAGCATCATGTGGCAAAGAATAAGAAATGGCAGAATCTGTGGCCACACCATTGACGTAGTGAATGGGAGTCTGCTTTTTAACAAGATTTCCAGGTTAGTTTTGAGAAGCACTGTGGCTGTGTTCCAATCTGATTTGGTTATTTCCTTATCATGTAAATTTAGACAAATCCTTTCATCTCTAAGCCTAAATTGCACATCTCCAAAGTTGGGAGAAACCTCTGCCATGCTGATTCAGGAGATTTGTAGAAGGATCAAATGAAACAAACCATGTGAAAGCGCTTTGAAAGCTGTAAAGTATTATTAGACATCTCCCCTGAAATGGCCATCTGCATCCAGGAGAAATTCAGCTGTCTCCACTGTCCCTGTACACAAAGGAAGGCTCAGGGAAGCATCTCACTTAGTAAAACAAATGTCTAGGTTTATTACAGAGTCAGGGAGCTGGATTATCCCAGGAGATTCACAGGGTGATGCCTGACCCAGCTGCTCTCCAAACTAAACCCATCGTAGGAGCACACCTGTCCCCACTCTGCGATGTTCCTGTTGACTCCCTCCCACTCTATCAGTGGAGGATGGCAGGGAAGCTGAGGAAATAGGACGAACTGGGAACTGGGATTCCATGAGGGCTAACATGCCAAGTAAAAGGTTACAGGCTCTAGACGCTCTCCAACAGTGACAGCAAAGTGTCCCATAGCAGATCTCTCCACCCCAATGATAACTATCACCTTGGAACTTTCTAGCCCAGGAAACCACCCTATAAAGAAAGTTTCCAAGTTATTAAAAGTTAACATATCACTTTCGCAAAATTTGTGTTTTACAGGATCCTGCCCCTGAAGATGTTTAAGGAAAAGGTTTCTGAGGTCAGGTGGGTTCAGCAGAATCCTATTTAACTTTGCCTAATCACGAATTTTCCAAACATTTATTTGACTGCAGAACATTCTCCTGTAGTCTTGTTTATTAATACACTGCAGTTTAAGCAGCAGTCCCACTAAGAATACATTTTGGAAATCACTGTCTTTTAAGGTTATGAGATCTAATGTAATCTCAGTAAACACAGTAGAGCACAGCATAGCATGTGTTTGTGGAAGCCTACCGTTCTGGGCCTGAAACTTCTTGTCCACAGAAACTGTTTTTTACTGTTCAACACTTAGTGCAGTGCAAGGCACTTAGCCATCTCTCAGTAAATGTTTGTTACATTTTTAAATATCAAAATAGAATTTATTTATTTTTTCTGTGAGAAAAGATTTCTTTACACCAACAGGACAAAGAGAATCCTTAAAGGGGTTTTGTGTGGTGGATATACATATATATATATATACACACACACACACACATATATATGTGTATATATATATATTCCTTTTTTGCTTTTTTTCTTTTTTCCTTTTTTTTTGTTGCTACACGGTCTCACTCTGTCACCCAGGCTGGCTGCAGAGCAGTGGTTCTATCTTGGCTCACTGCAGCCTTGGTCTCCCTAGGCTCAAGTGATCCTTCTACCTCAGGCTCTCGAATAGCTGGGACTACAGGCACATGTCACCACAGCTGGCTAATTTTTTTGTATTTTTGTAAATACGGTGTCTCATCACGTTGCCCAGGCTGGTCTCGAACTCCTGGACTCGAGCAATCCTTCCATCTCAGCCTTCCAAAATGGATCTATATATTCAAATAACTTATTTGAGCTGATTATCTGCTACCACAAGTAATAAATAGGGAAAGGCAACCCTAAAAAAATTGTGCATAATAATACTGTTAACTTGGTCTTCTCCTGTATCATAGTTTCTACACATTTGGAAAATATCGTGTTTCAGTATGTCTAAAGAACCAGAAATTACCTTTTTTATTTTTTTAAAGGCAAAAGCCAGTGTTGTTCTCTATAAAACAGTGTAGGAGTTGAATTGTGAATAGAACAGTCTACAGGGACTTGGACTCAGTACTCAAAGTTTATAGTCCTTAGTTATCAAACTGCTGGTAAAGTAGAAAAATACATCCAGGGGGGCTCGATTATTCTAAATCATGGCTGTTTGGCACCATGTCCTTGGCCCCTACACTATGTCCTGAGAGGCATTTCGAATCTGCAAAGCTACCAGAAAACAGGAAGTGGGGGTGAGTGGGGAGGAGAAATGCGCCTTCTAAATTGAAAAAGGAAACATGGATGCTGACGTTAACAAAGTTTCTTCAAGGAGAGAGCCCTAGGTAAGCAAGCGTAACTTTGAAGTGACCCACAAACATCTCCCTTTAAAGAACGTTCTCCGTCTCACCCAGATTGTATTTCCCATAACGGGAAATAAAAGCCCTTTGGGTTCTGCTAGAGTGAATGATTTTCCACAGTCACAAGACTAAGTGTCTAAATATTCCTAGCAAGCTCATGTATTTATTGAATCCTGCTTTTCGAGCTTTTTTCAAACCTTGGTCTTAGAAGAATGAGAGAAATATAACCTGGAAGTAAAAGTCCAGGTTTTCTTGGGCTCAGGAAGGGATTTAACATAAATTACTCTATTAGCAAAATGTCCTTTGTTATAGCCCCAAGGAAAAAAGAAGTCACCATGGACAAAGGGTTTTCTAAAATGCTGTTCCAAGAATCCTACTGGTGTCTCACTGAATCTCAAGGACTGCTATTCCATTGTAGCACCCCACTCTCATTTGTTTAACTTTCTGCTATATTATTTTCAAATCTTCCCAAGATGCTATGAATAAGTAAACAATATTATCTTAAGTCTCCAATTCAGATTTAGTCTTTTCTTATTATCTTTACATATGACATCAGACTTTACACACTGTATTTAGGAAGGCATTTATATAGAGATACATACATACACTTTTACATAAAATCTTTCAAACAATGGTGATGAGCACCAGCTTTCAATTTATAGATGTAGCTATTATTACTATATTATTCATTTAAGACAAATACCAACTAATGAGAAAAAAATCCAAAAGAGCCTCTGTAACACAGGCATTAAGAGCATTCAGATCTGGGAAAGATAATTAATCTCTTGAAACTCACAAAGTGGAGATAATATCAGAGCTGACAGCACAGAGAGGTGTAAGAATTACAAGAGGATGTATTTAAAATACTTGGCCTGCTGGGCGTGGTGGCTCACGCCTATAATCCCAACACTTTGGGAGGCCGAGGAGGGTGGATCACTTGAGGTCAGGAGTTCGAAACCAGCCTGCCCAACATGTTGAAACCCCGCCTCTACTAAAAATACAAAAAATTAGCCAGGCATGATGGTGCATGCCTGTAATCCCAGCTGCTCTGGAGGCTGAGGTGGGAGGACTGCTTGAGTCCTGGAGGCAAAGGTTACAGTGAGCCGAGATCGTGCGACACTGCACTCCAGACTGGGTGACAGAGCGAGACTCCATCTCTACAGTAAAATAAAATAAAATACTTAGCCTTATAAATGCTAGCTACTATTATCTATGTCGCTGTTGTTTTTATACCTTTATTATTATTAAAGCCCTTAAAATTGAAATGATTTTTAGTGTACCTCTTAAGATTGCTATTCAATAGACATTTTACCAATGCCAAATATGAGGAAGCAATGGAACAAAGCTAATGTCACAGCCTATGTTAGAAGTACGAACAAGGTTTTCTGAGTTCTCAGCCTATTCCTTTCTAATCTGTTCTTAGAACTTAGCCAACACTGAAAAGCCAGCACTTCTGAATGAAGGTAAAGGAATCTACCAAAAAGTAGGTTACACCAGTTTCCTAGGAACCAAAGTTACGTGAGCCATTCATACATGAATTGGATTCATCTAATCCATTCAGTTTGAATTTGAGTATTTACGTTAAAATTCATGAAAAATACAAAAGCATTATATGTATTGCAAACTTATATTCACCGTATGTTGTTGTTAATGCTCAAGCAGGAGCAAAAGAAAAAGAAAAAAAAAAGTACAAAGGAAAAATGTGTATATTTCCCCCATAAGTAATTTTTGCTTCATTCTGCTGTGTGCTTGAAAAATCATATGAAAATATCAACAATATTCCTATTTTAAAACCCTCTCATTTTGTTTTGTTGTTGTATAGCATTTATAGATTCTGGAGGCTGGGCGCAGTGGCTCACACCTATAATCCCAGCACTTTGGGGAGCTGAGGCCGGTGGATCACCTGAGGTCAGGCCAGGAGTTCAAGACCAGCCTGGCCAACATGGTGAAATCTCGTCTCTACTAAAAATACAAAAAAATTATCCAGGTGTAGTGGTGGGCACCTGTGATCCCAGCTACTCGGGAGGCTGAGGCAGGAGAATTGCTTGAATCCAGGAGTTAGAGGTTGCAGTGAGCGGAGATTGTGCCATAGCACTCCAGCCTGGGTGACAAGAGTGAAACTCCATCTCAAAAACACAAAAACAAAAACACAAATAACATTCTGAGAGACTTTCACTTTCATATTTTATATTTGATGGATTTTCCCCAAGATTTTAGACCAAATATCAAATCTTCCATATAGTACACATACCTGGCACATAATGGGCTCTCAAGATACATATTTGTTATATTAAAGAATAGCAATTTATTGTGAAAGTGCCTATGCCTACACACAATAGGCCCTTAATAATAAATGATTTTTGAATCTGAATGTTATTCTGTCTACCAAAATGGCAACAGAAGGATTATAATATGGTTGACCATCGGTCAAGTGGAAAACCTTCTAGACCCCATCTACTTATCTGCTGTAGTGGTAAGGTTCCTGAGTACTGTAGGCAGCTCTTGAAGGGCAAATCAGATGAAGTGGGCCTAACAGTGTTTCTTTGGTGTGGGATGGTCCATAAAGACTTCCTTGAAACCTCACTTTGAAATACGCTGCACCACCATCCTCATGATAACTTTGTATTGATCAGTCTTTGAGCCATAGGCTGAAGTACAGTATAAAGGGTGATATTTCTTACCCCCATTACATATGACTTAATATCTTTTGGCTAGAGACAAAAGTTATATCAGATATATTTAGAGAAAATGTATGCAATGAGAGTGATTAATGTGTCATGACTTACAGATATCATGCCTAATACGTTTATTAGCTATCTTTACATGTTTTTGAAAGTTCTAATGTTGGAATGAACAACACATTGACCAAGAGCTACACACTAATGTGAAAATTGAGCAGTGCTGGAGATAGCCAGAGGGCAGGGGATTGTGAAAGACTAAAGAAAAGATGGATGAGAAATATGAATACAAAGAAGTTATTAGAAAAATGGGATCAAACCCAGAAGAGAGGACGGCAAAAGTCAGAGGAATACCTAACTAAGAAATCGGAGTATCAGAAGGCTTCCGTTATGCTGAACTGGAGAGTTAACCTTGTTCACTACAAACTATGCCTGTCTATAACAGGCTGAAACTATCCTAAATCGGTGGGTATAGTGGGCCTTGATTATAGCAAAACTCTTAATAAAGTCTTTAAAGATAAATTTGTAGATGAAATAAATATCACAAAGCGTAATCTTTTTCTAAGACTTATCCTATTGCCTTATATATGTATAGCAGACTCTTATATGGAAAGAATGAGGACTGTGATCTGGAGAATTCATAGCTGACTGATAGCATATTTATTAATCACTGCTTTACTATCATCTCTATTGAGAGTTATTGGAAGACAGAGATCATGTAATATTATCTTTGCAACCCTGGTCTGAGCAAAGGGCCTAAATATCCAATAAATATCTGCCAATCAACTGAACCTGGAGGGAGATAACTAGCAGCTTATCTCAGAACACAGATGTTCAACTTTTTCATCTGTGATTTGAATGAATACCTAAGAGGTTTTAGGCAAATTAAATGTGTAGATAACACAAAAGCTTAAAGGATAAGGTGCTTTAAATACTTGATTGATCAAGAGGCCACCACCACTCATCTTAAATACAGCAGTTAACGGGAACGTTAGCAGCAATAGTAATTGAGCATTTATATGAAGTCAGCACCATTAGTAACAACTAGATGCAAAGGTAAATTGAGGGAAAACCATGTTGCCTGCTCTCAAATGAGATTATTTCATTTTTTTCCTCTGAATGCCTTTTAAGTAAGTAATAAAAATTTAAAATGTAGTGTAAGTCCTTGGAAATACATAATATATGTAATTAACTCTGATTTAAATTTCAGATGAATTTGATCAAACATTGAGAAAAGGTTTGAAATGTTAATAAAAACAGGAGCATGAAACTTTAATTTTTTAAAATTAAACTGCTCCTTTTTAGGAGCAGTTTCATGGAAGTGCCCAAAACTAATTTTGCAAAAAGTAATATTTTTTGAGTGGCCACCAGACAAAAGTGTTGAGTGACCATCTAATAAGAAAAACTGGCCGGGCGCGGTGGCTCAAGCCTGTAATCCCAGCACTGTGGGAGGCCGAGACGGGCGAATCACGAGGTCAGGAGATCGAGACCATCCTGGCTAACACGGTGAAACCCCGTCTCTACTAAAAAATACAAAAAACTAGCCGGGCGAGGTGGCGGGCGCCTGTAGTCCCAGCTACTCGGGAGGCTGAGGCAGGAGAATGGCGGAGAAGCTCGGGAGGCGGAGCTTGCAGTGAGCTGAGATCTGGCCACTGCACTCCAGCCCGGGCGACAGAGCAAGACTCCGTCTCAAAAAAAAAAACAAAAAGAAAAAAAAAAGAAAAACTGATTGTTCCCCAGTGTTGTTAGAAAAAAAAATTATAGCATTAATAGGTTTTGAAATAGGCCCTTGCCTGGACTAAAATTTGGCCCAAATGGGATACAGGGTCCTTCTAGCACACTTTGAGCTTGGGATAGAGCCATAGAAACTGAGAGACACTACCTTACATTTGGAAGCAGTTCTACTTTCTTAGCGAGAGGATCACAGGAAACTTCTGTACCTGGAGGGCAGTGAAGATCAAGATGTGGGAGCCTGGGTTTCTGACTGACCTTTCACCAAAGGGTACCCATTTCACAGTGGTAAAGATGATGGTCTTAGCTTCCCCTTTCTTTGATTTCAAAGGTTTATTTCCTGCCATCTCCCACAAAATAAAAAGACCAATTCAGAGGTAAATTTCTGTATTAGAAATGGAAACTTCTGACATAAGCAGAAATGTGCAGAGAGTCATATTTCTGACTATGTAATTTTACCCTCTGTTTTCAGGAAGAAATTTAGAATTTTCTTCTCCAAACTCATAATTTTTCTAGTACATTGTCATCTCAAAGTGACAGCAACTTGAAGGAATAAAAATTTGAGGGAAGGAAAATTAAAACATCACTTTCAAAGAAAACAGATTGCCATGGAGCAGTTCTGAGGAGTTCAGAAAGGCGGTCCAGTGACAAGCATGTTGCCAGATCATTTGCCAAAATGTTGACATGAGAGTTCCCTGAAAACTCTGTCTTACGTTTCCAAAAATTTCAGTGAGGAAATTGCTAAAAGAATAAACAATCAGTTCAATTGCATACAGGGAAGAATAAGGTCTACGTCCAACATGCATATTCTCTGTTTATAGCTGGGAATAATTTAAATTACTTTCCTAGCATTCCTTTTCTCTTTTCAAGTATAAACTAACTCAAAAAATTAAGTAAAAATTGATGATCTAGCAATGTTTCTCTGGCTGCCATACAGTATGGGCAATGAGTTCTAGACTCCAATTTATTGGTTTGTCAGAAAGTTTGGTTATTTTCATCAATTTAGCTTTACATTTAACATTCCTCTGCTTAATTGAAACCATGCGGACACATTTGGTTAGCATGACATTCCTACAAAAGTAAAAAGGGCACTTTGTCTCAAATTCTGCACAGTTTACCAGTAAGTTATATTTTTCTTGCAGTAACAATTAAACACACACTTCGCACTTTATAGCAAGTCCTTCCTAATCCCTATTATCAATGGGTACAACTCAGGTTTGACAAATATCCAGTCAGCTTGGTGGGGGAAAGCGCATTATCCATAATTTTGTTTTAATAATTGAATAAATGGTCTTCCAGGGACTGATCCCAGGGTTTTAAAACATGAACTTTGGAAAATTATGACCATTTTAGGAGCTCACTTAACCTCCTTTCTCTATTTCTTGTCCTCCCGGGATCCTGCTCTAAGTGCTGGCAAAAGGTTGAGATCTGAGGGGTAAACTAGTAAGTGCTACAATTGATTACTGCCTGTTCTTCTTCTTTCTTTTCCAATCCCATTGTGGAAAATGACTCTGGATGGGTTTATGAAGTGAGTTTAGTGAGAAACAGGTTTCTAGGATTTGTACTTTCTCTGCTTTGGCAAAGTAACTCCAAATAAGCCCAAGATGCACAGCAGGATAGCTTGTATAGCTAACATACAATATTTTGAGATTGACTGACACTTAAAAAAATGTTCAATCTCCTTTTCCTGTTAAAAACTAATGCAAAGATAAGGTGGAAACACGAGAGGAAGTATGATCAAAAGGATGAATAAAAAGGATCCCTCAGAGACAATGACAAGCTGAGTCAAATTACAATCACTCCACACTATCCACAGAAGTTGGAACTGGCCTCTGGTATCTACCGCAGGCCCACTGCCAGAGACAGAGCCCTCATTCTTTAGCAGATATGAACTGAGTGCTTACTCCATACTACTCCCCTAGACACTACTGCTACACATTTGTAGCCACAGGGAGATGAATTAGACAGATAGGGCCTTGCCTTCCTCTACTTACATTCTAGTTACCCACCTGCTTCCTCTGCATTGTTGGGTGCCAGTGTGACCAAGTACTGAAACCAGAGCACAGTCACCATGACCATCATGTCAGAGGCTGAAGCAGGGAGGTCACACACCAGCCATGAAGGAAGACAGTTGGCCTGAGTGGCTGACCAGGTCCAGAGAGGGCCAGACATCAGTAAGGAGGGAAAGAGGAAAAGTGCCAAGGGCAATAGTAAGGATTCGTGACAGGCCACCAAGCTAGCAGTTCTCGCCAGGGAGCTCATAGGCTGCCTCCTGCCCCTGGCTTGTTCGCCCTCATCCCTTTGCACAAAACCAGAGATCTTCCAGCGCATAAGTTTGATCCTGCCACCCCATTCGTAAAACACATTAAGTGAGTTCTCATTCATTACACTGAAGGTAAAATAAAAACCTACTGTTTTCAATGCCTTTGTAATTAGGTTTTTCTGTCTTTTGCTGCCATCCACCCTTGACTTAATACTCCAACCATTCTGAATGTTTCTACGATAACTTATGTGCCTTTGCCCATGCTGTTCCCTTTGAAAAGAATAATCCCCTACTCCATCCTGCTCTCCTCACCTCCTTGCCTAAAACTGTTATAATTCCAGGTCTTGGCTAAATGTTACTTCTTCCAGATAACCTCTTCTGTCCCTCTAAATCAGAGCTTCTAGGAGAGCAGCCTTGCAATCAATGCATGTTTAAAATACTTCTGGGCCCACTCCACATTAACTGAATCATAATCTCTGGGACTGGGGCCCAGGAATTGCACTTTTAGCAAGCATTCCATTTATACTGAGGCACATGTAATGTTTCAGGACCACTGACTTAAACTTTGAGATGATATGAAAAATATTAAACAACCCATACAGTACAGTCACCAACCAATCAAAATGGACACAGTGACCAATCAGGACAGATGCCATAACCAATCAAAATGGACTCTGGCTGTTGATCTCCAATATGTAATAGTATGCACTAACAATAGTCAGCTGCTCCTATGCCATGTTTCATTCCACCCTACCCTTTCTCTGAGCCGGAATATACTGGCTGATTTTTATTTAGCACTTCTTTCCTGCATCACCCCAATTAACTTTCAAGATAATCCTGCTGTTATTATTTTTATTTTACAGAGGGCAAAACTGGCACAGACGTGTTAAGTAACTTGCCCAAAGTCACACAGGCAGTGTGTGCATTAGAGTTTAAATGCAGCCTGGCTCCGGAAGTCTATCCTATACTACAGCTAGCATGGCATGTCTGAGGCTGCATTTTAATTTCCAGTCCAGATGTTTGACTTCTCCAGTTCACTGTGATCTTCCTGGGGGTAAAACCTAGGACTTAATAGGTGATCAGTAAATATTTGGAGAGTGAATGAGATCAACTAATCCAGTGTAGGATCAAGAGGAGTAGAGGAGTAGAAGGCTGACTGACTTCTTGGACTATCTCCTGGAGTTCTGAAGCTATCTTATTTTTATTTATTTATTTTTTTGAGACAGAGACTCACACTGTCGTGCAGGCTGGAGTGCAGCGGCATGATCTTGACTCACTGCAAGCTCCACCTCCCAGGTTCATGCCATTCTCCTACCTCAGCCTCCCAAGTAGCTGGGACAACAGGGGCCCACTGCCACACCCGGCTAATTTTTTTTTTTTTTTTTTTTTTGTATTTTTAGTAGAGACAGGGTTTCACCGTTTTGGCCAGGATGGTCTTGATCTCCTGACCTCATGATCTACCTGCCTCGGTCTCCCAAAGTGCTGAGATTACAGGCGTGAGCCACCACACCCGGTCATTAAGCTATCTTTTAAAGGACTTCAAGGAAAAGGAGCTTGGGATGTTGCAG
Source organism: Trachypithecus francoisi (assembly GCF_009764315.1). Taxonomy (NCBI): domain Eukaryota; kingdom Metazoa; phylum Chordata; class Mammalia; order Primates; family Cercopithecidae; genus Trachypithecus; species Trachypithecus francoisi. The sequence goes on from NW_022681460.1 coordinate 84,174,727, forward strand.
GAATGAAGATATAGGAACTATCTGAGGCCACTGAAATCCATGAACCTAAAAAGCACAAGCTGTAGAATTTGCTTTCCTGCCCTAAACAGTTTTATCCAGAGTGATAAAAATGAAACTGACATACATACCAAGGCCAGTAAAACCATGCCAGAAAGGTTACAATCAACAGAGAAGTACCAGGCCTCAACGGTCCATGGAATTAATTTCTTGGAAAATCCTCTCCAGAATGCCTGTTGGGGAGCCAGATAGAGCCCACAGCCTCAGTATCAACACCAGCTGCATCATGTGGATCCACTGCACAAAATCAAACACTCGACGTCTTTCTCCAAAACATAAAGTCAATTACTTCTCTCAAGTTGGAGCACTGTGGTTGTCACTTACACAGCCTTATCCTTCTGAAATGTGGCCCCATCATGAACTTTCCGTAACTGTTGCAACACAGCACTCCCTCCTTCTGGTCTTCTTACCTTCACGAGGCCTTTGTCAACCTCCCCTGCATTTCTCCCCAGAGTCTCCCCAACTCCAGTTTTACTACTTTCCAGGCCAAACTGCACTTCTGCTAGACAAACAATCTTCCTAAAATCCTCTAGAAGGGAGGCAACACTTTACTTCTACCCTCCTAGGGCTTCTGGTGGCTTCTGGTGGGCCCTGAGAATTAAGTCAACATAAGACAGATTAACAGGAGAAAAGCATACAGGAAAATGAAGACCCAAAGAGGTGGCACAGCCTAAGTGCTTGTATACTAGGTTGGACACAGAGAGACAGTTGTAGAAAAGTCACTAAAACATATGGAATGTCTTTGTCCTTTTGCAATGCTATAAGAAATACCTGTGGCTGGGTAATTTATAAAGGAGGTGTATTTAGCTCATCGCTATACAAGAAGCATAACACCAGTATTTGTTTCTGGTGAGGGCTCCGGGCTGCTTCCTCTCATGGTGGAGGGTGAAGGGGAGCCCACGTGAGCAGAGAAGAGATCCCAGGATGAAAGAGCAGAAACGAGAGTGAGAGACAGACAGAGAGGAGGAGGACATGCTAGGCCCTGGAACTAGTAGAGTGAGAACTGACCAACCCCCCCTCACTGCCATCCTCCTACCCAGGGACAGCATTGATCTGTTCATGAGGGATCCACCTCCATGACCTCAAACATCTCCCATTAGGCCCCACCTCTAACACTGGAAATCAAGTTTCTACATGAAGTTTGGAGGCTTGTGTATCCAAACCAGAGCATGAGAGGACCAAAGATAAGAATCGCTTTAACATGATCTGTGTGTGCAGATTTCTCTCAGTCTTGACTCCCTATCTCTGGTGATAAGAATGTTTCTTACCTCCAGAATGAGCATCTTTCACATGAGGGATTTATCACCTACTTTTAGGAAGAAAAGGGGAAGTCAGTGCACCCTTCTTGCACCTTCTGTTATTCAAGCGCCTTTAGTTCAAAATCATCCTTATGCCAAGTTGCATATTTGGGAGTGGCATATTCTGCTACCCTTCACCTCCTTTCATCAACATGCTATACTTTATACATCAATCCTAAGGTCAATAGTTCACCATTACCCTCAGCGTAAAGCTTATACTCCTCACACTGACTTTCAAAGTTCTTATATTATTTCTGCCTTCCACCAAACACGTCTGTTCAAAGCTGCCCCTGAGACTTCTCAACATAAGCCAAAGTCCCTCACCCTCTCCCTAATGTCACTTCTATGACATCAGGGAACACAAAAGCATCTCTCTGAATACCTATTTCCTCTCCCTGAAGAAAGTCCAGTTAGTGATGCTTCTTCCATAGAAACCCCTTGATCACTCAAGACCATAAGTCCTCTCCCTGATCTGAAATCACGTAACACTCATCTTTTGGACCGTCCCTTTTAACATTGATTATACACTGATTGATTTGTAGTTGAGCTGCCCACACTCAGCACAGCACAGTCCACTGCTGCCCAGGGGCATGATACTCGATGAGTGCACTTTAACTTATAATGGGTTCAAGTCCTTTGTCTTAGTGACTCCTTGCTACCTTAAAAAGTATTCAGATATTTGGCCAGACACAGTGGCTCACACTGGTAATCTCAGCACTTTGGGAGGCCAAGGCGGGCAGATCACGAGGTCAGGAGTTTGAGACTAGCCTGGCCAACATGGTGAAACCTTGTCTCTACTAAAGATACAAAACATTAGCCAGGAGTGGTGACACGCACCAATAATCCCAGCTACTTGGGAAGCTGAGGCAGGAGAATCGCTTGAACCAGGGAGGCAGAGGTTGCAGTAAGCCAAGATTGCACCACTGCACTGCAGCCTGGGCAACAGGGCAAGACTCAGTCTCAAAAAAAATGTATTCAGATATTTGGAGAAATCTGACAATATTTATTTACTAAAATTCTTCTAATTAAAAATGGCACCTTGGCATCCAACTCAAGAAGGAAGTCCAGAAATCAGTGCACAGAAGGATGCTCTGATAGATCTCCAGGGTGGCAGTGGGACATGGAAGGAGAGGCACTACTAGTGGACCAGAACTAGGAGTATTGATAGTATTTAGAAGTCATTGTACATTCTTCCAACTACCCTCAAAAAGCCACATTCTTTTCCTTTACATCCAAACCTCCAATGGTTCCCACATTGTTAGCAAAGTTGTAAATCTTTGGGAATAGCTCCCATTCTCTTTATTTACCTCATTTTCCTAAAGAAATGCTTGAAGGATGCAGCATTAATCCTGGACAGCTCCCGTCTTAGTCTTAAGAGATTTTCCATTGTTTTCTGTGCCTAGACTGGACCTGAACTATATCTTATCTCTGTTTGAACTTGGTGTCTTACAGTTGGTCCTCTCCTAGGGCGAGGGAACAACTAGGGAAAGGCAAGATTTGGGAAAATAAAACTTAGCATTCACTTCCCTAGCTGCACTTTAACCTGACGACATATCAACTCTGGCTATAGCCCATTCCCAAGCCTCCCTCACACACCATCAGGTGACACCCTCCCCACCATTTGCTCCCACTGAGATTTGGTCTAGAAGGGAGGGAGCACAGCTGATCTAACTATCTAAATATAGAAACTAATAATTGAAATTAGTGCATGAAACTGGTATAAGCAAATATCAAAATTGTAGAAGTTTTGTTTTTAAGAATAGGTTGTGATGCTTTCAAAACTAGGAAGAGCAAAAGTGTAGAGTTCCAAGTGAATAATCCAATTGGATGAAAAGGGTGAAGTCTTGTAAGTAGTACTGTACATTGACTATCTGAAAAGGCTCACTTCGATAGCTGCAAGTTTTTCAGTCTGATTCTAAAGTACACATTTCCATTACAATCCCGTTGGCTATTTTTAATCAGTGGCTTTTCATAGTAGAGTGAAAATCAATTAAATTTAGCCTATGCTTGAATTGCCATAATTTTTCTATTCCTGAGCTAAATAAAAAACTTTCTATCACCCTGTGAATCAGAAAAACAAACAAACGAACACAATAGTTGGAGGGACAGTGAACAAGAACCCCAAATGCCACTTTAACTCTCTGGTGTTAAAGAGCCCTTTCCTGTAATATCTTCTGCCATCCAGGGCCTGCATATCAAGGTCTTCCGTGGCCTACACTTTACTATTTGATTTTCTCTTTCCAGAAGATAATTCTATTTCCCACATACATTTAATATAGACATGCCATTTAAGAAGCAAGTAATTACAATAAAAAACATATATACATTCAGGGAGTGCTTAGACAACTCAAATTTCACTGGCTAGGGGTTTTTTGACAATGATAAACCACTAGACTTTTGCTTTTTTAGTTTACAAGGTCATTAGGCAAGCTGAGGGGAACTAGAGTCTACATGTGCAGTGGGGCACATTTGAAGACCCTTATAATTTGTCAGGAATTAGACTCTTCTAAAGAAATATTTCACATTTATTAAGGATTTGATTCCCCCAAAGTCTTTCTGATTATATTACCCACTATAAGACTAAAATCTGAACAGTTTATCATTGTCAGTAGGTTTTCCCAAGAGAAATATATATATATTTTATAATATAATATAAATATAATATATAAATATATAAATATAAAAATATATAAATATATATATATAAAAATATATATATATATATATAAAAATATATATATATAGAGAGAGAGAGAGAGAGAGGGTCTCACTCTATCATCCAGGTTAGAGTGTGGAGTACAGTGGCAGATATCTGCTCACTCACTGCTGCCTCAACCTCCCCTGGTCAGGTGATCCTCCCACCTCGGCCACCTCAGCTGGGAGTACAGGTGCACCACCACATCCAGCTAATTTTTTGTTTGTAGAGAAGGAGTTTTATCATGTTGGCCAGGCTGATCTCAAACTCCTGGGCTCAAGCAATCCACCTGCCTCCGCCCCACAAAGTACTAGGATTACAGGTGTGAACCAATGAGCCACTGTGCTTGGCCCCAAGAGAACAATGGTTTTTTATTTGTTTGTTTGTTTGTTTGTTTGTTTGTTTTTGAGACCGAGTCTCACTCTGTCTCCCAGGCTGGAGTACAGTAGCATGATCTTGGCTCACTGCAACCTCCACTTCCCAAGCTCAAGTGATTCTCTACCCTCAGCCTTCTGGGTAACTGGGATTACAAGTGCCTGCTACCATGCCCAGCTAATTTTTGTATTTTTTTTTTTTTTTGGTAGAGATGGGGTTTCACCATATGCGCCAGGCTAGTCTTGAACTCCTGACCTCAGGTGATCTGCCCGCAATTGGCCTTCCAAAGCGCTGGGATTGCAGATGTGAGTCACCTCGCCTGGCCTGAAGAGAACAATCTTTATGGAAAATAATATCATACATTCATGTTGGTAACTTGGTTGTATTATCAAGATATCAGATGTATTAGAATTTCTAATTTCTAGGTTACCCATATTAGACAGAGGTGCAGTTAAGTTTTTGTCAGTTCGAAATCCTAGATAGAGGAAAGAGTTTGGATTAAAAGATAAAAAGTGAGACTGTTTAAAATAGAAAAGAAATACCTAATTAATTTATGAAAAATATGCCATTGCCAGGTGCAGTGGCTCATGCCTGCAATCCCAGCACTCTGGGAGGCCAAGGTGGGCAGATCACATGAGGTCAGAAGTTCGAGACCAGCCTGGCCAACCTGATGAATCCCCATCTCTACTAAAAATACAAAACTTAGCTGGGCCTGGTGGCGCATGCCTGTTATCCCAGCTACTCTGGAGGATCATGCCACTGCACTCCAGCCTGGGTGACAGAGCGAGACTCCAGTTAAAAAAAGGAAAAAAAGAAAAATAAGCCATATACATTATTGCTACATTCAGTGTGGATTGATACTTAGATGAAAATTTTGCAAAAAAAAAAAAAAGTGCTACATTTTTATTTGTGTTTTCACTCTGTCTAGTCAACTATGAGTTATAACATTTAAAAGGCTCATACATAATATACTTAAAAGTTTACTGTCTTGAAAATGTAACTCCCTTTGGGGAGTCTGGCATGGTGTTCTTGAATTCTTATCTTCGCTGATATTTCATTAGGGTTATATCCATGAGTGAGGTCTTGGAAATCTGGTAACCAACCAATTTTTCATGGCATAATGTAACTAACTCCCTAGCAATATGGTGCTAAGACCAAGAAAGTGAAATTTGCTCCATTGTCTTTGCCTGTAGCTAAGAATTTCCCTTCAAAAAGACCACAAAGCAAGACCCAAGCAGTTTAATAATCCTGATGAAAACAGAGTGAGCAAAAGTAATGAGCAGAGACGGAGAGACTGGGAAAACCAGAACGGTAAGGAAGGAAGCAGACACACAGAGGCAAAGATCATCAGTCACCAGCATGGACTTTATGCCGGGTTATGAACCAGGATATTGGGGAAAGAGAGTGGGGGTTGAGAATAGGAGCTGGGAGGAGGGGTTGTTTTTAATATAGTGTTTTTCCTTTTGGTTTTTTCTTTTAATCCTGTGGTGTTGAAAGCACAGCTTTCTCAAAGATGATCTGACCTACAGTCAACTTTATAAATCATTCTCCTAACCTCATAAGCTGAAGGTCTGCAAGGGAGATCTGTAATCAGCATGTAACCCATTCTCCTAACCACATACTTTTCAAAAAATAACATAACATAAACTAAAATAAAAATGTCTAATATCCTTATGGTCAACATTAGAAAACAAGTTCCAAGATGTGGTGTTTTGTCTTTTACTCAGAAAACTTCATATACATCAACACTACTTGAAGCTATTACTTGTTAATTCAGGGATCAATATCTTGAACATGATCTCCACTGACATTTTCTAAAATCAATAGATGCAGAGTGCAAAGCAATGAGAATATTGTTAATAGTAGGGTTAATAATTCAGTTACTGCCTCAAAATTTAAAGCTATGAAAATTCTGCTTTTAAAATTATAATTAATTTAATATGAAGTTTTCCAGTTATTCTGAACCATTCCTGTGTGTAATTGTGTCACATCAACCTACCAACTGACTAGTAAATAGGCTGGTTTCTGCATATCACTTATACAATCAAACATGAATCTGTCGGACAAGATGTAAAAAGCTGAGGTCGAGAGTAGCTCATTTGAGGTGCCACAAAAGTGCCAAAGGCTGTTAACAGCATAAAACAATAAACAAGGAAATATATAATAGGATTGCAAAAATAACAGCATGGTTCCAGATATAGGAAACTTTTAATGTCACTATGTTCTGTGTTGGTCATAGCCCTTCTAGCTTGCTGTGGCTGCATCTGGGTATTATATTTTCAAATGGACAAAAGAAAATGAGACAGTGTCCAATGGAGGGCAATTGGTTTAGAAGCCAGGAACTATGAAGAAAAGCTCCAAAAACATTTGTCACAAAATCATGTATGTGACAACTTGGGAACGAAAAAGCGAAGGTCAAATATAACAGTGTATGTTAAAGGTTGAAGGAGTAATCTAGTCTCTACAGCTTCTGAAAACACAAGCACATAGTTTTGCTAATACTATGTTTTACTCAGTATAGAGCAAAAATGGAGTAGCAAAAAGAAATAGAGACAGCCAATTATTTACCTGGAGCATCAAGCAAGGACTGTGTGATCATGTGCTAAAGGGGATGATAAAAAGATTCATGGCTGGGTGAGGTGGCTCACACCTGTAGTCCCAGCACTTTGGGAGGCCGAGGTCAGGAGTTCGAGACCAGTCTGGCCGACATGATGAAACTCCATCTCTACTAAAAATACAAAAACTAGCTGGGCGTGGTGGTGGGCGCCTGTAATCCCAGATATTCAGAAAGTTGAAGCAGGAGAATCGCTTGAACCCGGGAGGTGGAGGCTGCAGTGAGCCGAGATTGTGCCACTGCACTCTAGCCTGGGCAACAGAGCAAGACTACATCTCAAATAAATAAATAGATAAATATAAGATTATTTTCACCCAAAACTATGATTTCATAGATATCAGCGCATAATTCTTTGCCAAACATAACTTTTCATTTAAAACTTTTATCAAATCGACAGAAATCACTTAAAAGCTTTAATTTAGCTCATGACAAAGATGCATAGTCATCCTTTAATATTCACTAAGTTTACGCTGGGCTTATGACAGTTTAGTGCACATTAAATATTGTTATAAATTATACACTCAAGATAAAATAATAAGAAAAAGAAGAGTCAGACACCACTTATATTACTAAACATGTTAATAATAGCTTAGTAATCATATTTCCTAGCAGGTGAAGACTATTATATGCAGTGTAACATGAGAAAAATGTTAAACATAAATAGTGGCACCAGAATTTGAAGTTGGCAGGGCTGATGCTATCACTAACATTTCATAGAAGATTTCCATATGCCATTTTTGCATAATGAAAAGGTCATAAATGTGCTTTGATTGGGCCACACACACACACACACATGCACACGCACATACACAGGGATAACTCAGATTCCCTTGCCCCCAGACTCTCTTCTCCATGTCACTAATTAATCCATTTAGTCATCAATTATCTAAACACATATTTATGTCCCCATTATAGGAGAGTATAACTCCCCTTTTAAACTCTGTTTCCTTGAGTTCTACATACTTTACATACTTTTCAAGCATTCACATCTTACTGTATCAGGCTATAATTTTAATAAAATTTTCTTTTGTATTTAAGGAATTACTTGGTGGGAACTGATTAGAAGACTTTAACTTAAGTTCCTCTTGAAGGATTTTGTGTGTGTGTGTGTTTGCCAAAGTCCTTCTATTTTCTACAAATGATTATATTTCTTCATGCCACATGTTAATGATTGCTCCTAAAGTTGGATGCATGTTGTGTAGACCCATAACAGTCATTCATGCTTAGGATCTATGTAGCATTTTCCATTTTTATCTATCCCCTTACCTTGATTAATTTTTCTTCCTAGCACTTAGCACTCCCTGACATTTTATAACAGGTCCACATTCGTATCAAAAACCCTTAAGACCAGTTGTGTTTCATAATTCAATTTAAAAAAAAATTATAAAGGCTTTCTCCATGATCAAACATTAATACTTCTTCAATGCAGTGCATGGATATTTCTACTAAGAGAGATAAATAAAGGCTACAAATATCTTCACCTTTTTTCAGGTCAAGTTTTGCTGCCAGATGAGT